>NC_090941.1:603418439-604668439 GCF_040938575.1 Ambystoma mexicanum | reverse complement strand
GCAGAAGAATGTCACAGAGCGCAGTCAAGGTGCAAAATATAAATCAGAAGCAGAATAGGACAGGGTGCTCGCATTGTGCAACAAATCCGTCAGCAGCAAAATATCACATTGTACAGTCAAAGTGTAAAATATCAATCAGCAGCAAAACATCACAGGACACAAAGTGCAAAATATCAACGAGCAGCAATTATTACAGAACACAGTCCATGCTCAAAATATCATACAGCAGAAAAATGCACAGGGCACAGTCAAGGTAAAAAATATATATAAGCAGCAGAGTAACACAGAGTGCAATGGTGGTGATACATGTCTGCCAGTAGCAAAATAGCACATTGTACAATCAAAGTATAAAATATCAATCAGCATCAAAATATCACATGACACAAAGTGCAAAATATCAACGAGCAGCAAATATTACAGAACACCGTCCATGCTCGAAATATCAAACAGCAGAAGAATGCACAGGGCACAGTCAAGGTAAAAATATAAATCAGCAGCAGAATAAGACAGGGTCCACGCATACTGCAACATATCCGTCAGCAGCAAAATATCACATTGTACAATCAAAGTGTAAAATATCAATCAGCAGCAGATATTACAAAACACAGTCATGGCACAAAATATCAACACACAAAAAAACATCACAGGACACAAAATGAAAACTATCAAGTAGCAAATTTTGTATAAAGCAGTCAAGGAACACAGTATCAGTCAGCACCAAATCATCAGAGGACACAAAGTGCAAAATATCAACGAGCAGCAAATATTACAGAACACAGTCCAGGCTCAAACCATCAAACAGCAGAAGAACGTCAAAGGGCACAGTCAAGGTGCAAAATATAAATGGGAAAAAGAGTAACACAGAATGCAATGAAGGTGAGCATTTCCTGCCAACAGCAAAATATCACATTGTACAATCAAAGTGTAAAATATCAATCAGCAGCAAAAAATCACATGACACAAAGGGCAACATGGCAATCAGCAGCAGAATATCATCACAGGGTGCAGTCAAGATGCAAAATGCCAATCAAAAACATAGTAACAGTGAAAGTAAATGTCTGTTCGCAAAAACAAGAGGACTATAACTGTTGTTGTTGTTAATACTTTATTTTGGCAAAACATGCCATAAAAGCAAACACATACAATGAATATGCGAAACATGAGTAAAAACGACAATTAATACTGTTAAAAATAACAATTATAAAATACACTACATAAGGCGTTACAAACATGCTCCAAGATATACTTACTATTAATACCCAGCGAGGGAGAATCAGAATGAAAGAACCATTCTGATTGACCCTCGCCGGGGCATTACCCGGCCGGGAAGCTGTCAAATTTCATGCCTTTGTCCCTGGCGGGGGCGTGGCAGCCCGTCAGCCACTGAGGAGGCTCGAAGCAGGGCCATCCCTGCTCTGAGCTTCCATGCGGCTGGAGGCCGCCTTCATCCCCCGCCCGGGATACAGGTATTTTTTTTTTTTGTTTGTCCTCCCCCCTCCCCACCCTCCCAACCCCACCTACAAGGAGCCTGCTTTGTCCCCGGTGGGGGACGATGACAACCCCCACTCCAAGCCTCCACATGGCTGGAGGCTTCCATCGTCCCCTGCCGGGGACCCAGGTACGTTTCTTTTTTTTCCCCTCACTATCTTCCGCCCTCCCAACCCCACTTACCTTCTTCTCTTTATTTTTTCGGGAGCAGACGGGCTGGGAACAGAATGGTTCCCAGCGTGTCTGCTCCCGATAGCCGCCATGGAAGGGGAAACAGACTCTGTTTTCCCTTCCCCGGTGGCCATTTTCTCAGTCACAGTGTTTCGGGACAAAATAGCAATATGCAGGGTCATTACCTGACTCGGTAATGCCCCCGCTGCTCAGGGCATATTGCTTAATTGGTACCCGGAGAGGGAGAATCAGAATGGAAGAACCATTCTGATTGGCCCTCGCCAGGGTATTACCCTGCCAGGAATCCCTCGGATTCCACTGCTTTGTCCCCGGCGGGGGTCGCGGCTGCCCCTGAACCAATGAGGAGGCTCAAAGCGGGGCCATCCTCGCTTCGAGCCTCCACACGGCTGCAGGCCACCTTCGTCCCCCACTCGGGATTCAGGTACCAACTGTAACTGTTTGTGTTCATTGCAGTTTGTTGTTTAAAAAAACAATAAAATATGTTACACAAATGCAAATTGTATATTTTGCCTTCATTCAAGACCAGGCCTTCCTGAGACAATAAATATAAGAACAGTCCGTCTGCCTCACCCCATCCCATACCTCCAGTGCCTTAAGTGGCACTACAAATTGAGCTGGGACTCTTCAAGGGGGCGTGGCCTAATGGCAAGGGTCGTCCGCTGGCCTGTTAGGCCACGCCCCCTTGATGAGCCCCAGCTCAATCGGCTACTGGCACCCCTGCCAGGCAGCCTTTTGTAGAGATCAGCACCCTCTCCCCAGGTGCTGAGCTCTGCATTTATTTTCCAAAAGCTGGCCTGGCAGGGGATAGCACCACGCCTATTGAGCCTTAATGGTGGCCCTGGCCCTCGCCAGATGGCTCACCCTTTCAGCAATTAAGGCTCAAAGGGTGAGGCTGCTGGAAGCAGAGGCCATTTTCATGAATACTGAACTCCGGCGAATCCGCGGGAGCTTCAGGATTTAGGAAGCAAGGCCTCTGCTTCCAGCGGCCTCACGTTTTCTCCACAATGGTGGCACCAGCCCACAGGCATCTATTGCTTAAATGGATGCCTCCCAGGAGCGGTGCCACCATTATGCTGAAAGGCTTTTTTTGCTGAAGCCTGAAGCTCTCACACACGAGCGAGAGCTTCAGCCTATAGAAAAAAAGCCTTTTTGTGTAGTGGCCGAGCTGCCACGGGAGATTAGTGGGCCCCGGCAGGGTCCCACCTCAAAACAAGATTTCCCTCGTGCCCGCCAACTAGAAGCAGTGGTTGAGGGATCAAGGCCTACGTTTGCAGTACGGAGCGAGCAGGGTGGGGTTCTGCCTTGCCTCATCAGCCCAAATTTAAAAGTGGTGAAAACTTCTTAAATGTCATTGAAGCAAATTTTATTTATTTATTGTTCTTATATAGCGCTCAAACCCTGAGTTGCCAAGGTGCTTTAACTTGAAAGGTTACATTGATAGAAAACAACAGTGCTTACAGTTACGACATTATTACAAAACTGGGTGGGTAAGTACAAGGTGCTGGCCACATATTGCATGGCGGCAGCAAGTAGTGGGCAAAGCCTTTGCATCTTTGGGAAACTGGGGCCCCAATCATAGGGCGGCTTAGATCAAACGTTCTGGGACTTTTTTGGTTGTCATTTTTAGGGGTCGGGGGCGCCAACAACAATGCTTCCCATCTGGGGTGCAATCTGATGTAAGACCGGCCCTGGTTTTGTCTCCTTGGTCCTTCTCCGAAAGCCCCTAGTAACATTGTACGGCCCATTGCTCTTCCTTTGTGTTGAAACCAAGTATCCTTGAACAATTGCAATTGATTACTATACTGACTACCCTCCTGTCAGTATCCAGAGTGCATCCCTGTTCCTTCTTTGAAACTGTCTGTCCTCTGAATTCCTTTACAGGGTGGTTTGCATTTTGTAGTGTGCTTCTACTGTCTGTTGTGATAATAATCAAGTAGATATTATTATACAACCTTGACTGGACAGTCCCTTTTATCATTGGGAAATAATTGTATTTTCGCTGTGTTGCAACTAAACAACGATCCACAACCTTTCAGAGATAAGCCTGCTGTTCCATCCACGTTACCAAAATTGGACAAGGAGGTTTATAATTTGCTTGTGTTTCCAATCTATTTGGATCCCTTCTGGTGTACTAGAGTCGTGAGGCTGATTGATTGGTTTAGAAATTGATATTCATCCCCGGACCATTGGTGCCCCGGAAGTTGATTAAACACACAAGGACAAGACAGACAACACAGGGAAAAAATCATATGGAGACAATGAAGCAATAAAGATTGGGCATCAGAACGTCAGACCAAGATGGAACCTCTAGAATTATGTAACGTGGTCTCTAAAGAGATGTGTTTTCAACTGTTTTTTGAAGAAAGTTAAGCTCAAAACGCATGCAGGGAGAAAGCGTATTTTGCCAATCAGAAGCTGTTGTTTGAAATTATCTGCCACCTGTGTGACTATGCTTGTAACAGTTAAAAGTTGGTATGAGGTTGGAACGGCACGAACAAGAGGGTCTGTAGAGTCTTAATCAGGCTTTTAAATATGCTGGAAAATCACCATATATACATTTGTGGCTAATTGCTAAGGCTTTGTATTGTATTCTCTGAGCCACTGGTAGCCAGTGCAACCTCTCCATATAATATGGGACCTTCTGGGAGTATTAGCCACAATCTGAGTGGCAGAATTTTGTATCACTTGAGTCTAGCAATCTCGTATAATGGTACTTCAGCGAGCAATGTATTGCCATAATCAAGTTTTGCCCCTATACTGGCCCTAGCAATTACAGCAGCATTGGAGTTGGAGATGAATGGTCTTATTTGGCGGAGAAAACTGAGGTAATAGTGACTAGAGCTAACTGTAGCTGGAGCTTGGACATCCATATTCATTTCAGTGTTGAGACAAATGCCCATGGATTTAGCTTTCCTCAATACAGGAATTTAATGAGTATACATGGACATAAAATCAGATGAATTCACATGTTTTTTGAATTAGGGACTGGCAATAAAAGTAACTCAGTATTTTGGTCATTTAGACATAGCCAATTGTCTCTCATCCATACACTAATGACGTTAAAGATGTTGTTTTTGTGACTGGTGTCTCTAACAATATCACCAGACAGCATAAACAACATCTGAGTATCATCAGCATAATTTTGAAATTGTACCTCATTACTAATCAGGAGGTCATGGAAAGGTTTTATATACAGGTTAAAGAGAAAAGGAGACTGTGACAAATCCCATAGTATTGTCACTGTTCCCATAGGGGGAGCCCCTTCCCATGAGGCCAGGGAGGTGAGGCCACTACCCGATAATCCACCTGGGGGTGGTACTCAGTGGGCAGATCTGATGGGGAGGGAAGCCCTCTGTGGGACCAGTGACGATAGCCTTGGGAGAATGCAGTATTCACCCCTTCATTTCTGCCCCCTCTTTCTTCTCACCCCATCCCATTCCTTGTGGTCCTCCACATCTCTATGCATCTCTGTAGAGTAGAGGACTTCATTCATACAAATCATACTGGGACGAAGAAGAGTGGGTCCTACTCAGTTGGAGTGCGTACAATCAGTATCACAAAAAAGATCAGGCAAGGAGGCAAAAGCCTGGCGCGGAACCAACATATACGTTACAGTTTACTAATGGCAGCCCTGACAATGAAAAGCAAGGAAGGACTGTGTGTACCTTGTCAAGCCAGCCGTGGAGGAGCGAGGAACCAGACACAGCATCCATGCAAAGAGACCCAAAGAGAAGAGAATGAGCCACTGTCGACAAGGGACAAGTCTCCAGTAGGTCAATGGAGCAGGGACCTCTACAGTGACGAGGAAAGAGGAAATCTGACTGACGAAGCCAAAGCAAGCAGAAAGTGTGCAGTCGAGGATGCGAGAGTGAGCCTACCACTGGGGAGCGACTGAGAACAGGACGCCTAATGCAGAAGCAGCACAGAAGCCCTGCTCTGCTCCCAGGACAGACCGAAGACAGCTACAACATTTCCCGAATGTTGGGAAAGTGTTGGGCCAGCTGGTGGGACATGGAAGGGGCCAAGCATATTAAAGAGACACATACCAATATCTTGAGAGGCAGAAATGGATAGCGAAAGAACTGTACAAACTGGAGCAAACTTTAAGAAGTACCTGGCAGGAGAATTCACCAGGTCTGTTCAATCAGACATTGAGTGAAGCAGGGACAGAGGTCCCGCAAAAGCAGCACACCAGGGTTTCTGACCCATATGAAAATGGGGAAGCCCCACCAGAAAAGCACACCAGGGTCTGGAACCCATACAAAGACAGACCGCCAAAGCAGCATAGAGGGGTCAAAGACCCACACAAGTGTGAAGAAACATAGACCCAAGGGGCTGGGGCCCAAAGCAAGTCGTGGAGATCCTGAGATAATAAAAAGGGGTCTGGGAACCACACAAAACAAGCTACAGAACAAGTTGGGATGTCATGAGACAGCCCAGAAGAGACTGGGACCCATGTAACAGAGAAAGAGAGGTACAAGAAGCTAAAACAAGCGGTTGAGGACCCATTGCCAAAAGAAGAGACATTTTTTGGAATGCTAAGATCTACAGTCAAGTCTGGCAGAGTAGTGAACAGGCTTGATGCTTCACTTACCTACCTCTGTTCACCTCAAACACCACAAATGTATCTTGTGGAGTCCCACAGCGTTCCAGCCTCTCACCTCCACGTTTCAACATCTATATGAGCCAATGATGAAAATCATTCGAACCCATGGACTTACTCCCTACAACTACAAAAACGACACACAACTGGTTGTGAAAACAAATGAAGCTGCCTGTTGTATTGAATCACCTTGGAAACAACGTTGGCCTACTCACAATCACCCCGAAGGAACACTTTCCAAAATGGACGCCCCCTAATCCCATTAAACAAGCAATACTCCAGCTCCAAGCTGCTGCAACCCGATTGGATGTTTATACCCTTATCAGCTGATACAAAATCGCCGGCAGGCTGAAGCCAGCCCTCCCACAAAGGCCTGATCACTAAGGCTCCTGTTTGAGCCTATCAAAGTATGGAGGAGCGACCGTTGCACATTCCGTTCCCTCCATCGTTGCTGAAACCTCATGGTCATCCTTCCAACATACTTTAGCAAGCCGCTCCTGAGACATGGACTACACTTCACCAAACAAATAAGACAATCCACAAAGCAGTATCCATACATGGCACGACTGGCCTTGGCTCCACCACCCTCTAACAGCTACTACTGGTGCATTGCTACGCACAGCTAAGTCTCCCACCTTTTCTACAACTGAAGGCACAAGCACATTGCTTACCATGACACACCAGCCTAATGTATAATATCTAATGTTCATACAGAGTATTACTAAGTGTGATGTTTTTATACTATAGGCCCCTGTGCATTTCTACATGTTATATGCCACTTTACCACATGTTATTTCCCACTTTCCCTAATATTCAAATCTAGGTGTACTTTTTACATGTTATATGCCACTTTGCCATATGATATTTGCCACTTTGCCCATTAGCCAAACATAGGTGTACTTTTTTTTTACGTACTACAAACCATCCTGGCTATCAATCAAATGTAGATTTATATTGCTTATGTATCTTAGGCTGGGCTGGTCGTCCTACAAACCTAGGCGTAGACTGCCCATCAAACTTGGGCTGAATCTCTATACTGACCACAAAAGTGATGGGTGGAAGGTTTCGAATGAATCTAAACCACTGGCAATTGCTCTGGGCAACCTTCCACACCACCGTTTTTTAGCCCGTCTGCGCCATTGCAAAAGGGGACCAGCCATGTGCAAATCAGTCAGCAGCTGCTGCCACATCAGGTAGCAGCCCAGCCCGAACTGCTAGGCCAGGTCCCCTCTGCACAGAAAACCAAGCAACCCCAGACATGTTTCGGCCTTGTTGGACCTCCTCAGTGAGGTGCAGCCTGGTTCCCTGTGGCGCAGCGAGCAAGGGACCCACGTCTGGGCATACCCTCTCTCACAAGGAGAAACAAACTGACCACAAAAGTGATGGGTGGAAGGTTTCGAATGAATCTAAACCACTGGCAATTGCTCTGGGCAACCTTCCACACCACCGTTTTTTAGCCCGTCTGCGCCATTGCAAAAGGGGACCAGCCATGTGCAAATCAGTCAGCAGCTGCTGCCACATCAGGTAGCAGCCCAGCCCGAACTGCTAGGCCAGGTCCCCTCTGCACAGAAAACCAAGCAACCCCAGACATGTTTCGGCCTTGTTGGACCTCCTCAGTGAGGTGCAGCCTGGTTCCCTGTGGCGCAGCGAGCAAGGGACCCACGTCTGGGCATACCCTCTCTCACAAGGAGAAACAAACTGACCACAAAAGTGATGGGTGGAAGGTTTCGAATGAATCTAAACCACTGGCAATTGCTCTGGGCAACCTTCCACACCACCGTTTTTTAGCCCGTCTGCGCCATTGCAAAAGGGGACCAGCCATGTGCAAATCAGTCAGCAGCTGCTGCCACATCAGGTAGCAGCCCAGCCCGAACTGCTAGGCCAGGTCCCCTCTGCACAGAAAACCAAGCAACCCCAGACATGTTTCGGCCTTGTTGGACCTCCTCAGTGAGGTGCAGCCTGGTTCCCTGTGGCGCAGCGAGCAAGGGACCCACGTCTGGGCATACCCTCTCTCACAAGGAGAAACAAACTGACCACAAAAGTGATGGGTGGAAGGTTTCGAATGAATCTAAACCACTGGCAATTGCTCTGGGCAACCTTCCACACCACCGTTTTTTAGCCCGTCTGCGCCATTGCAAAAGGGGACCAGCCATGTGCAAATCAGTCAGCAGCTGCTGCCACATCAGGTAGCAGCCCAGCCCGAACTGCTAGGCCAGGTCCCCTCTGCACAGAAAACCAAGCAACCCCAGACATGTTTCGGCCTTGTTGGACCTCCTCAGTGAGGTGCAGCCTGGTTCCCTGTGGCGCAGCGAGCAAGGGACCCACGTCTGGGCATACCCTCTCTCACAAGGAGAAACAAACTGACCACAAAAGTGATGGGTGGAAGGTTTCGAATGAATCTAAACCACTGGCAATTGCTCTGGGCAACCTTCCACACCACCGTTTTTTAGCCCGTCTGCGCCATTGCAAAAGGGGACCAGCCATGTGCAAATCAGTCAGCAGCTGCTGCCACATCAGGTAGCAGCCCAGCCCGAACTGCTAGGCCAGGTCCCCTCTGCACAGAAAACCAAGCAACCCCAGACATGTTTCGGCCTTGTTGGACCTCCTCAGTGAGGTGCAGCCTGGTTCCCTGTGGCGCAGCGAGCAAGGGACCCACGTCTGGGCATACCCTCTCTCACAAGGAGAAACAAACTGACCACAAAAGTGATGGGTGGAAGGTTTCGAATGAATCTAAACCACTGGCAATTGCTCTGGGCAACCTTCCACACCACCGTTTTTTAGCCCGTCTGCGCCATTGCAAAAGGGGACCAGCCATGTGCAAATCAGTCAGCAGCTGCTGCCACATCAGGTAGCAGCCCAGCCCGAACTGCTAGGCCAGGTCCCCTCTGCACAGAAAACCAAGCAACCCCAGACATGTTTCGGGACCAAGCCTGATTTGCATATGGACTTTCCCTTCTGTAATGGCTTGGCAGGCGAAGAACGGTGGTCTGGAGGGTTGCCCAGAGCAATGCCAGTGGTTAAGATTCATTCTAAACCTTCCAGCCATCACCTCTTTGTTTTTGCTTTGTCACCCCGAGTGGGACGGGTATGCCCAGACGTGGGTCCCGTGCCTGCTGGGCCTAGAGACTCAAGCTACTCCTCACTGATGAGCCCCAACAAGGGCGAAACATGTTTGGGGATGCTTGTGGTCTCGTGCAGAAGGGATGTGGCCTAGCAGTTCGGGCTGGACTGCCCCTTTTGGGGTGGGACCAAGCCTGATTTGCATATGGACTTTCCCTTCTGTAATGGCTTGGCAGGCGAAGAACGGTGGTCTGGAGGGTTGCCCAGAGCAATGCCAGTGGTTAAGATTCATTCTAAACCTTCCAGCCATCACCTCTTTGTTTTTGCTTTGTCACCCCGAGTGGGACGGGTATGCCCAGACGTGGGTCCCGTGCCTGCTGGGCCTAGAGACTCAAGCTACTCCTCACTGATGAGCCCCAACAAGGGCGAAACATGTCTGGGGATGCTTGTGGTCTCGTGCAGAAGGGATGTGGCCTAGCAGTTCGGGCTGGACTGCCCCTTTTGGGGTGGGACCAAGCCTGATTTGCATATGGACTTTCCCTTCTGTAATGGCTTGGCAGGCGAAGAACGGTGGTCTGGAGGGTTGCCCAGAGCAATGCCAGTGGTTAAGATTCATTCTAAACCTTCCAGCCATCACCTCTTTGTTTTTGCTGAATCTCTATACCACATCCACAACTATCCTGGTACATATAGACAGACCAATTCACTACATACAATGACCTGCCCTGCCCCTATCCTGGTGAACCAGGTCACGGAGCCTTACACCCAAATAGAAGACTTAAACAGTCACCCCTCATACGCTATCACCCAGCGCACTCACTCACGCCTACTGCAAATGGATGGCACTTGTGCTCCCCAACTCTCAAGACATTCCACCCTCCCCCTTCCTCCTCAAGACACGTCTGTTCCCCTTGCCCACAAACTCACCAAACACTGTACGCATGGCTACCTCATACTCGAAGATGCCCTTCCCCTTGGAGTGTAGGAACAATCTGTTAGCATCCCACCCAGCCACCAACACGTTATTAACCCCTACTATAGGGCCAACAACCAACCATAAGCTCACTCAACTCTCTTAAAAGCCCTGCTCCTTCGAACACAGGAACAAACATTTAGCCTCCCGCCTAATCACCAGCTAATTACACCTACTAACTACCACCCCATCCAACTTCTGTAGAAATTAACTACTCAACTCCATAACCAAGACCTTTTTAATGGCTAGAAATCAACACACATTTGTACAAATTAGCCCACCTCAGAACTGTGTCACTCACACTAGTCCCCATGCGTCAACTAAACCCATCACAGAGCCACGTAAGACTACAAAATGCAACTCATGTCCAGCCATTAAACCCACAGCTGATAATGAAAAACATTTAAACCTAATTCCCTGAAAATCATCACATTGGACAATGGTAAAACAAACACCACCACCCACATTAAGGGAGCCCCTATTAATGCCAGGTCCCTCCTGGCACACGCTCTGAACATTGCTGACCACATCACTACTAACGACTTAGACCTCCTTGCAGTCACATAAACCTGGCTGCATCCAGCAGCCAGCCTCACACTTTCCTTGGCCATCCCAGAGGGATACACCATCCTTAGAAAAGACAGAACGGTCTTCAAAGGAGGCAGAGTGGGGAATCATCACCAAATATAACCTAAGCTTGACAGGAACCCCTACGGAAACCACCCTCTTAGACCTCAAAATACAAATGGACCAAATTAAAGGCAAGGGAGATCTAGCCATTCTCCTTATACTTGACCTCTCCGCTGCCTTTGACTTAGTCAACCATCATTTACTTTGTCAACACCTTGCCCTAGCTGCCTACTTCTCAACTAACACCATTAAATGGATTGAATCCTTCCTCTCTACCCGTACCATGAGAGTTTTCTCTACCACTGCGGCAGCCCCACCCTACGCCAGTACCCATGTGGAGTTCCCCAAGTCTCTTGTGTTTTGCCAACACTGTACAACGTGTTCACTAAGCCACTATTTGACATCCTAGACAATCTGCTAGTCACGTATACCAATTATGCGGACGACACCCAAATACTATTACCAATCACGGGGAACGACGACACTGACTCCACTCTACTGAATAATATCTACCTCACCATTCAGGCCTGGATTGCCCAACATGAGCTTTGTCTTAATGACAGGAAAACTGAACTACTCATCATTGGCAATTATTGGCAATAATAAAGTGTTGCCTTTATTATTTATTTATTGTTATTTATCTGTTTCTCCTCCGCTTCGCACTTTCCACTTCTCCCCCCTTCCATGCACTTTTCCCCTCCCATCAATCCAGCACTGTAAAGCCTACACTGGTTACCAGTAAAAAAGAGCATCAAATTCACAACACTCTGCATCACCCACAAAGCCTTGCACAGACATGGGGTGGAATACCTCCAAGTCAAGATTAGCCGGTATCGTGCTGGAAGGGAAATAAGATACTGAAACGACCTACAAATATAGGCAAGGCACTATGAAAAAAGAAACATTTGTCGGAACAGCGTTCTCACGTCTACTTGCTAACATCTGGAACAAAATTTCCAAAGAAATTAGAAACTCAGAAGACAACATCTCCTCAGAAACTGCCCAGATTCTGGCTATTCCGCATACAATGTCAACTTTGAAGGGACACAGGCAACAACAACACCACAGACAAACAACTAGAGAGGAGATGAGAAGGGCAGAAAGAACCTCAAACAAGAACCTGGCTAGATACCTTCAACCGGCATCGAAAGGGCCACACCAGAGAGGCTCCAACAAACTGACTGATTTTACTAAACCACTTTCCCTTCCTTCTCCTCCCACATAACTGATGCTCTATCCCAGACGTGGACTAGCTACACTCCACATAAACAAACAGAGCACCATTACTATGTCCACACCTAGAGTGAACCACCCACATAGTTCAGAAAACCATCAACAATATAACAATGCAACTTCACCCCAAGTATCCGGATTATCTTACAGACACAACAATCTGTTACTCTGCATCCCTTATGGACATTATATAACCAGTGTGCATGACCAACCCGTCATAACCCACACAACACAATAACACTACCACACACCCGAGGCACCAAATCCTACCCATACAATGCAGGAGACCTGTCACAAAACTCCCACATGCAAAATAACACTCACAGACGCCAGTTCCTCTTTGTTCTGAATCTATCCTCTCACCCTATCCCCACTAACCTTCTAACCCCCTCTCTTGCAGAGCCACGGCAGTGCCTGGAGACTGTCCCTGGGTGGTAGCGATGTGCGGTACAAATCAATATAGCATAATGTAACAATTGTGAGCTGGAGAATGAACAAGGGAAGAGACTCACCCCTGGCACTTGGGAACTGTGTTTTGTGATCAAAAGGTCTGCAGTCCAGTCTCCCAGGATAATGCACCAGACTTGATAATATGTTTGTGAACTAGAGAAAAGGGTAGGGGAAGACTCCCTGTTGATACTTGGGAACTGTGTTTCATGGTCAGAAGGTTAACAGTCTAGTCTGGCAGGATAGTGCACCAGGCTTGATGCAATGTTTGTGAACTGGAGAAAAGAATAAGGGGAAGAGTTCCCCCCTGACAATTGAGAACTGTATTTTGTATACGTTTGGAAGAGTTTTTTAAGATCAATAGCTTTTAAGTTAAGGAATCACTCTGTGTCCAGAACAAGAGGAGCCTCCTTCTGGATCAAGAAGACACCGAGTAGTTCCTTAGTTAGTCTAGACTGTAAGGGACAGAAATAGGTGTGGACATTTTACTTTACTGGACATTCTCAGATAGCACAGTGAGTAGAGCGCTTGCTTTGACATCCGTGCAGAGGCTGCCAATGCAGGTTTGAATCCCTGCAGGGCTAAACTCAGCCTTTCATCCTTCCAATGTCAATAAATGAGCACCAAACACCATGGGTAATAATAAGCAGCACTCAAATGCCTGAGGGTTCGCTGCGCTATATAAATGCAGCATTATTATTATTTAATATTATCCTGACAGAGTCCTTAGTATTTGTGTTGAGATAGGGCAACCCATTATAGAAATAGGGCACAATAGGTTTTCCTTTTCTTTTATATAAATGAAAGTCTTTGCCATCAAACATGGCGCTACTGTGTCGGACTCATACTTCTACACCGTTACGAGACATACACACTCCCTGGGAAACTCCCTGTACAATCGGGTGGGGGTGAGATGAATACTGCCCCAGTACCACAGAGGCAGACCTTCCTCCTAAAAAGAGCTAATCCAGCTAGTGGCAAGGTAATCAAGGTTGAGTTCTTGTGTAAGGCATGACAAGAGGGTGTCATGATCAAGTGCATCAAATGCTGCCGAAAGGTCCAAAAACATCAGTAATCCAGCTTTACCCTCATCCAGAATATCAAATATGCCAGATTGAATGTCCAGCATAGACCTTTCTTTGCTGTGGGCTGGTCGGAAACCTGACTGATAGGTGCCCAATCGGTTACGAGTAATGGCAAAACGCTGCACCTGTGAGTAGGCGATTTTATGCAAGATTTTGAGAAGGAAACTAACATTGGTAATACGACAATAATTACAAGGATCGGAGGGATCTAAAGAGGGCTTTTCCAAAATACGAGTAATACAGGTCTCATTCAGAGAGTCGGGCTTAAAGCCAGCATAAAAAGTATCATTGTCTATTTCAGTAATGGCTTGCACTAAGAAAGGGTCACATTCTTTGATAACTTTGCCCTGACACACATCATTAGCGCATTTAGTAGCTTTGAGCCGCCTAATAATTTGAATAACTTCTTCGGTGGACACCTGAGAGAATGTAAACTGCGGGATAATATTATCTGTAACCGCACAGGGCCCTGGTAAGAGCTCTGAAGGAGAATTAAGAGAATCATCAGATGACCCTTTAGGAGATAGTTTGGCAGAAATATTGGCCCTGTTCTTAGTTATTTTTTGGCTGGAAGACGACATAGGCTTATTACACCACATAACAGAAGCAGAGGGGCCACTGGATATGATGTGACCTTTCTCAAGGGTGCATAGTAGGTTAAGGAGTTCTTTAGTAGCATTTTGCGCCATGAATGAGTCCTCTGATAATGGACTGGGGCCATAGCTTGTGGGGTAATCTTACTGATATTGCACCATAAGATTTCGGTCATGTAAGAACCACAGTGCAATAATTATAATATCACAGTAAAGGTCTTAGAGAATATAACCTAAGAAGAACACAGTGGTGTCAAACGCATCAGCGCAAGGGGACAGATATCACAAAAACACAAGCCGGTCACATTAAGTGGATGAACACCAAGCGATAATCCTGCCGGTTTCCCCACACAGCAATTAACTCTTGGACAACTATATTTTATACATGCCCCCTAGCCGAACTTTATGGAAGCGGAGCAGGAGGTGAAGAGGGATGTTCCTGCAGGTATGCAGGGTGGAGAAGAACAGGAGAGTTACCTACTTTGCTACCTCCCACAGCGTAGTACAGCAGGAGGTGAAGGTGCAGGTCCTGCAGGGTCTTTGGGCCTGCAGGATATCTGATGCTTGCTTCTGTTTTGGGCTCCTGGGCTCTAACTGCACTTTAACTGTTATGGGTGTTTGTCTTCCGCTCTCGCTCCTCCAAAAATAGTGTCTGGAAGTATTAGATGGTGGAGGAGACAGTAAGAGTGATGGAGCAGTGAAATGACAGAACAGATGCAGTGCCTGTAATTGTGCCACTGTGTGCTACACAATGTCTATCTGAATATCATAGTTTGCTCCCTTCAGTCAGTATTTTTGTTACACCAGCTAAAGCAGTAAGAGGCTTTGATCCATTTGGTCTGTTTGGTACGATCTCTTTGCACGGGGTGTTGACACCTGCATGTTCACAAATATTACATGATGTATCCTGCTTTGGTGACGCCCCAAACTGACTACTATTATATGGATAATTAAAAGGTCCTCCTCATTTTGACTGCTGCGGAATGTATGGTGCCCTAAGGAACTGTGTTCATTTTTTCTTGGCCCTGTGGAACAGTCTATCGGCCTTGACTATGGCCTCTGGGCTCTTTTTGGAAGGTCTAGCCCAGGTGTCAAACCATTCTGTCTTCACTGTAGCTTTTCCCTTGGAGTTTTACTATTTGTAGAGGCTGGGGCAGCTGGTCCATAATGGATGAGGGGGTGCCAAATCGATCAGTACCCTTGCCCATTATGGAAGGGGGTGGGGGAGGCTGAATTGTCAAAGAGAAACTTGGTTTCCCTTTGACAGTTTCTGTTCCCGAGCACACATGTCCAATGAACCATGCAAGACTGTGGATGTTTTGTCTCACCAGCCTTTCATGGCCCATTTGGGATGCAAGCTGGGGAGCTGCATGTTTGAATTTCCCAAGGGGATCTACTGTGCCTCCATACACATTCATACTGCATTGTGCATTGACAATGGAGTGCTCCAGCTCCTGCGCCCATGTGCATGATCCAGGAAGAACTCTGTTCTTCCTGGTTCCGTTACTTGTGTGCGGAAGCTGGAGTGGCTTTGTTATGGAATGCAGTGTCATGGCGAGGAGCGTAATCCAGATTGGGCTGAATGTAAGTAGAATTGTGTATCTTTGATATGTATGTTATGTGTGTGTGTATGCATGTGTGAATTAGCGGGTGTATGTAGCATGGGTGTGCGTGTGAATGAGGGTGTGAATGCTGTGTGAATGAGTGAATGAATGTGCATGTGTTTGGTTTGAGTCGGATGGGGCGATGATTTGGGTGAGCGTAGGGTCGGGGGAAGAGATATCATTTTTCAATGGGCATCTATCGTAAAAGGAGAATGATAAGTGTCATTACATGGCTGAACCAACATTTTGGTGCAGCCAGTATAGACATTTTTTACTGTGGCATGACATTTTTTACAGCGCATCTATGATAAAACAAGCATGATAAAGCAAGCCAGAGCCAGGCTTATTTAACCTGCAATGAAACTCATACCCACAAAATGTAAAATGCTGTCTTCTATAGCACCCTTTTTACCATTTGGCATTTTCTTTACAAGTGCTCTGCAGAAAAAGAGGAGGATTTGGTGCTAGGATAGAGGGGGGAGCAGGTGTGGATGCTGAGGTGGTGATGGATGCATGCTGGACGTACTTGAGTCCTGGGTGCTGGTATGATTCTATGTGGCTTGTCGCAGTGACATTTGGGTATTTATTTTATTCAATGGGCGAGCCAATCACACAGAGAAAATATAACACTCATAGCCATATAACCATCCTTGAGACAAAGGCCTTGCATGTGGCAGATGGTGCCCATCTTACCAGATGCCCTCATCCAACATACCCTCCAGTGCATTTCCAACCACTGTACTGTTACACTTAAAGGAATACACACCACATTACCTTCCACAGAGAAAATGCCCCAGACTCTCTCAGCCACACATCACACATCTCTCCACAGTGACATGTAGCAGGTTTTAATCGGGTGACATTTAATTCAGGGCTTTCCACCCACCCCAAAACAGGCACACACAATGTGTCCTTATGTACTCAAGTTATTTTAATGAATCTGGGACCCCCAATTTAATAGCATAACAAGGGTAAAAGTTATTTGTTTAACTTTATAACCAAAACAAAAAAACAAAACAAAAATAGCAGTGATTCCTTATAGCTTCCCTCCCCTTTTCCGGACAAGATACACACAGGGTTGCACAGAAGGTCTATTTATGAACAACATAGAAATAATTGAATCAGTTTAAAGATACACAAATTGTTTCCTCATGAAAGGCCAATGATAAAAAATAATCAACACACTATTCACCTCAGTTTACAATGTTATAGTTATAGACATAGAGACTTGTGTAGCACACACATCACCATAGGTATCCATACATTTAAGTTACACTGGGCGTGCATGCACTATGGATTGAATGCATGAGAGTCCAGGAGGATTCTTTCACCTATGCAAAGCAACTAATTAGCTTAAAGTATCCCTGCCTATCCATATCTCTCTACTTCCCCTTTATTCACAATACCAACACCCCTTGGTCCATAAGCATGCCAGAATCAACAGCAATTTAAAAACTCAATTGCAACAAAGTTCTGGACCTTCAGGTATGTAAATGGCTTTTTAGAAAGGACAATATATGTTCAACATGTATGTAAGCTAGATTCCCTTCAGTGATGCCTCTATTTAATTACAGTGAAAAGCATACCTTTCTCACTTTCAGTGGGCAACTTAAAAATGTGAAATTGGATAGCGAAGAGTACAACTTAACATTGACAACAATTTGACAACAATTTCTGCTTGGTAGTTTACCCCAGGAAGGGACTTCAATTACTTTATTTGTCTAGGTATGCACACTGTGAAATGTCCTATGCTCGTCTGTGCTTGTAAATTGCACAGAATAAGCGTGAAAGGGATCTTCCTGCATATACACCATAGGGTTTATTTAATGAAACATATAATTGCAGAAGCCAATATGCTTAGGAAATATTTACTTATTTCCCAGGATGTTCAGTCAATTTATTTATGCCTGCACCTCAGTACTTACAAACGACGATGACCATGATTTCATCTAATTCCCTACATAGTATCACTCCCCTCAGGATTATTTCCTCTTTAGATCATACTGACATATGAATTTCGCTTGGCTTCATCACAGACAGGTGAGCACCCTCTTAAGAGCAGGTTCAATTCCCCCGCATCAGTCAGCAAGATGGGATCAGCACTCTTCCAGAGTCTGTCTGCTATTTCCTCCTTTGAAGAAGGCTTCACTTACAGGACTCTTTTTATATTCAATATTCCAAAATGGGTCCAAAAGGATATCAATCTATTCCTTTGCATTCTTGTTGTTATCAATTCTTCTTCTTCTTCTTCTTCTTCTTCTTCTTCTTCTTCTTCTTCTTCTTCTTCTTCTTCTTCTTCTTCTTCTTCTTCTTCTTCTTCTTCTTCTTCTTCACCTGTCAGTGTCTCCTAGTAAGTGTGTGTTGAATCTTTTATAGCCCTAAAACTCCACTTCTTGAGGTATGTATGTATTCCCCTAATTGGTCAATGCATGTGATTGGATTGCATTCCACAGTTATTGGGCATACTGATGAAGGGGGCCGTCTGATGGAAGTTACTTCTAAACCCAGTTTCACTCCCATTTGATGTGATGTGATGTCATGTCAGAGATTTCTTGCATTAGATATTGTAGCATTCTGACATAGTATATTCCACACATATGGCTCACCTGATTTCTCTCTCTGGCACAAATCAAAAATCTCAATGTTCATCAAGATATCACAAATGGTTACTGAGTTACAGATTTTCTATTTGACTCAATCCTACATTTATATACAAAATAATTTCCCATCTCAAAGTAATGGGCTCGTCACTGAGGTTGCTAGGACAAATGACACACTAGCAAGTGCCACTTTTGAACATCGAAATACAAAATTACCTAATTTGCATAATTAAAATAACCTCTCCCAAATCTTGTTTTTATACTACTAAGTAGAGTTTCCCAACCTGAACATTTCAATAGAACAATTAACTTTCTACAATATCCCCTGCAAGAATCATGAGAGAAATAGTACATGCCAATGTACCACTTAAGACACATTTTTCTCATTTTATACATATTACATGCATTCATTTATTTTGCTGCCCACTACAGATCATCTGGTATCTTTACTTATTTGGCAGTTAGTTCAGTGCTAAACGTTTTTTGACTTTTGCCTGGCAGTGGTACAGTCTTTGAAGTTTGAAGTTCTTGGTGTTTATGACTACTGTTCTCCTTAAAGATTCCAGGGCTTCCCCCTTTTTTTTAAAGGTCAGTTCCATCCTCCAGGAGAGGCCTGGGAGATCAGATTAGGCAAAACAGATCCACTGGGCAAGCTGAACTCCCTTTATTTGTTTATGAACTTAAGACCACCATTCACATAGATGCAGGCCATAAAGAAGACTTAGCATTAATTTGAGGATCAGCATCCCTTTGACCTTATTGCTGAGGCATCATTATCTTTATGGCACCACCTCTACAAATTCCAACTGCTTGTGAAACCATGGGGTCTGTCTTCACATCTCATTGCTGGGGGAGGTGAATTGAACTGTCAGAGTTGAAACCTATAGCATATGCTTGACTCAGGTTGGTTTCTCCCAATTGCCACCTTTAAAATTACATTTTTCTGTGCCCCTATACCATACAATTTCACCACAAAAAAAATGCAGCGTATCGATTGCACTGTCCTATCAAAGGTCCACATTTCTCAACATCGGTAGGTTTCCTAATAATAACTATTGATTTCTGCTAGGGAAAATAAAAATACAGTGCCATGGAAAATGCGAATCTGATTTTCTTTCTCCGACTTAAAACTGCTGTTCTTTTTCTCCTCAGATAAAGCAGTTCCTCATTTTAGTACAAATTGCAGGATATGTTCTTGTACTTGAGATGTTTATTTCCAGCCTTGTCTCTATATTATGATTTGAGGGACTTTAAAATGTTGCACATGTGTTTCTCAAATGCTGTGCAAAGAACCCAGTTTACATGTTTGTTTTGAACATCACACCTTGCTCTGCATCTTTACTTTGAATTAGATTTCACTACAGACACACTTCTCTGACTTATACAAACTGCCTCATCCAGTGTCACACACTGAATGGACACAAACATATTAATGTACATACAACACAGCTGCAGGCTAATAACTTAAATATCCACTGGCGCCTATGCAGGTCATCACCCACAGTCACAACTGCTGCCTTCATATCAGTACATCAGTGTGGCACACTAACCCCCAGTATTCTCATCCTCTGGGCTATGCATCAAAATGTTCTTCAGTGCCACTGATAGTCACATAATGCCATCTCAGCATGAACTACTGTTCACAGAACCCCACATAGCTTCACCTATGTGTATGGCCACAACTGTAATTAACATTCTCCTCTGCATGCACCATCACGCTCCATGACTGCAACCAACAAAATAGCATACTGTTGCATGGGCATACAGCATACTGCAATTGGACATCACATCATCCCTCACAAGCTGCCAATCACAACATGCTCTTCAGACCTCAATCGCACACACACACTACTCTTCGGATCACAATCTATAGCTCCACTGGTCGGCATCACCCTATATGAGACCCATAAACACATCACTCATACCCACACTTCCCATCCCAACTCCACAAACCTCTTCACCACAGAACCATACGTATAAACCCACTATATTTCCTCAAAGCTCAATATACCAAATTACACTTCTGCTTGCCATCTTCAAATACAATCTTTGCATGCCGTGTCCACTCCACCATCTTTCTGGAGACCCACGGGCCATTATTAAACAGCCCCCCATCACCCCATCCCACCTTCCACTTATCTCATCACCTTCACCTGCCACCACTTCTTACTGTGGCCAAATTACACTGCCCTCATAACCTCCACTCCTTGCCTGAGCTACCTCTCGCACACACTGTCCACATTTAGTCTAATCACCCAGGAGACCAAATAAACAGGTGTTGTACAAGGCCCCTTCACCTTAAGACCTTGTAGCATGTACTCAATCTCAATAGCCACTCTAAGGGTTTGAAAAATGTCAGTGCTACTTCCCCTAGGAACTTCTGTGATGCCAACCCAAGATAAGCTGGGTCTGGACCGCAGAGACCATTGCCAGCACCAAGAGGCCGTGAAATGGTCAATGATGTATTGCATAAAAATGCTTAACATAACATTGTTGGGATTTCACGAAGAGCTATAGTCATCTACTTGGAAGCAATTGCTTCCTTTTGGATGTCAGACAGTCTGTTTGCCTAGATTGCTACCCATGTTTTCCCATTGTTATTTTGCTTGCTGTCGTTGCATATTAATTGTTGTCCTACTGCTGTTGTGCTCCTAGGCATCCTATATTATTGTTGCCCCACTATATTATTTGCTGCCCTGGATAGTTACCCCAAAGAACTTTGTTCCATGGGGTCCTAAATTAATTGTTGCCTATTTATATTAATTGCTGGTCTAAATGACCTATCATCCCTCTGAATCTGAGTCCCCTGGCATCCAAAAATAATTGATACACTACTGTATTAATTACTGCCCTAGATTAAATGTTGCCCCACTGTAAGTCTGCTTGTTGGAGTTCAATATTAATTGTTGCACCACTTAATTGTGTTGCTTGGAGTCCTAGATTCGTTGTTGCCCCAATATAATAATCGCTGTCCTAGATTAACTGCCCCATACTTGAAATGTGCTTCTTGGTGTCTTATATTTATGGTTGTCCTACTGTATTACATTTTTATTTTATTGATTTAGTGTTACGGTTCATTAAGAACTTTTCACTTACATTTCATTACATTACATTACAATTTACATTTTTCATCTTTACACAATTTCATTCACATACTTCATTAATAAAACATGAATAAAACCAAAAATACCTAAAACACAATTAAAATCTGTTAAAAAGAGAGAGGACAAACGAAAAAAAAGACAAAGAGAAAAGAAAAGGAACAAGGCCAATAAAATACAAACATTATTTCATTGCACAATTACCCATTCGATCCTTACATGGACCCTCCTTACATTTCATTTCCAAACATGATGAAAAACAGATCCACTAATTCTTATTTTTATACACAAACTCCGAAGGGAATATTTTTTTTAACAATTTAATGGCAGCTAACCTCCATTTATTCACTTTTCCCATAAAAATAAGTTGCCACACAATACCCACATCCAGTATGGTAAAATTCCTGATCAAGTGTGCAAAGTACAATTCACATTGTGATGTTAGTCTCAAGCATTCCAACACCACATTGTAGATAGTTTCCCCACGCCTTCCTCCTGGCAGAACCTACAACTTCTCAACCTTTGTTCCAACCCACCTTTTGCGCCCATTACTTTGTTTGTCGGAAATAAATTCAATCACATGCGCAAACATTGACCCCTCCAAAATTGGCCCGTCGAAATTGCAGGTACAGAGGCAGTACACCATAAGATATCACTTCCAACAATAAACCAGCGAACAGATCGTAGCCGCGCACCTCCTCAATGGTGCGAATCCAGTCACTTTCCCACAGCTTATGTTATGGAGAGTCTAGGAATAACTGTACTCACATCATTGAAGTGCATCTGGCCCATACATTCATCCTACCATCTAGTCTGTTTTGCATAAACATTTTTAGTAACCACCACATCATACCTATTTCTGCATTTGAGATCTTTCTCAGGAGATTCAGATGTTTCCACACTACCATTGATTCCAAAGAGAGCAGCCCAAGCTCATATCTGAAGGCTGATGCAGGCACTCTGTGGGGTAGTTTTAAAATATTCCTCCAGAAAAAGCCTTCAAACATTTTCCAATGCCCTAATCAGGCCAAACAACACTTTTTTCCACCCCATAAATTATCACTGGGACTCCCTTTTACAAAAAAATTCCCTGAATGGGACATAGAAGTAGTAGCAATATTGCTTATGCACAAATGCTGCCTGGGACGCCAGCACCTGCAGTCTTTATTTTTTGTGCCTGAACAATTCTTCCACATTGTTATTCCTGAGCTAATAAAAATCTAAGTACGTAAAGCTTTCAACTTGTCCAATGGGATTATTGTTCATCATCCATCTAAACGTTGTTAGAGTACGTTTTTTAGGCCGTCTAAAGACTTAGGGCCTCATTACACGGAAGGCGGAGGACCAAGGTGCTATTAGCACCTTGGTCCATGCCGGTAAAATACCGGCACCGCCTTGGTGGAAAGGGGAATTACGGCCCCATTCCAAGGTTGGCGGGGCGGTAATTCCCCCTTCCACCACTGCCCTTCCCCATTCCCATTTTTGCCCCATAGGGCATAATGGGAATGGGGAAGGTGCTAATTATGGCACCGCAATTTTGCGGTGCTGTAATTAGCACCAAGGTCCCTTAGCGGGTTGGTTTTTAACACCTGCAAAAAGCAGGCGTTAAAGCACCAACCCGCTAAGGGACCTCGTAGTAAGGCGGTAATGGTTAACGGTCACCGTTACCATTAACGGTGACCGTTAAACATTACCGCCTTCTGTGTAATGAGGCCGTAATACTTTAGTTTTTGCAATGTTTATCAGTTCGTTGTTCATCTTTGTGTAAGACTCTAAGGCTATGATATGATAGATTTTCCAAAGTACAAACTCTTTTTAGAATGCGCATAACAACAGTTTTAATTAGGATGACTCTGTCTTAGTCTAACAGTAGCTTCTGTAAAATTAGTTTAAAGGCCCCCAGGTCTTTCATTATTTCCCTGTGTCGGTCTCCTCTCACCCAATACTTTATGTTCTTTACATACAACCTTCCGCTTTTCTTCTAGGGTCATGAATTCATCCGCCATAGAACTCAAATCACCTGTCATTGAACTAGATAGTTTACCTGATCACTCCATCGAACAACAATATGATCTCTATGGAGCTCCTGCTCATTTCCCTCCTGGACATGCCTGTGCTTGAATTGATTCTCTCTCCAACCACCCCCTCCTACTGCTCACAACCTCAATACACTCAGCCGCTTCATGTTCAATTGACCTCTCTTAAACATTTGCAAGGTGCTGAGACACCTCACATTCCCGCTCAATATTTTCATCAGTACCCTTCACCCTTTGCATCTGGTTTGTCAACCTTTTTATGCTCACCCCAGTAACTCCCCTCTGTTGCCCTTGCACAAATGACATTGGGGGCAGAGGTGTTTGCAGGTTGCACATAAATTGCCTAGACCCTTTCTTCAGTGCCTTTTTGTTTCTATATTTTTTCACAAAACAGTTTGCAGTCATGAGAATCTCCCCCCTTTTCTTTTGTTTATTTTAATGAAAAATGTCAAAGGCCACTATCTCACCTGTCTCATCCACGGCCTCTTCCACCACACTGGACTCGGCCTCAACTATGATTTCATTATCACTCTGCACTAGCGTTTCATTCAAGTGGTCCTCAGTGACACAAATGATGATAGGGGATGGAGGTGACGGGGGCAGATTACCCCCCTGAGACTCTTCTTCCTGCAGTACCCTGTCTGTATGTGAGACCTCAACTACATAACTTGGAACGTCCACCTCCTCCATTTCTACACCTTCCAAAACGCCAACCCACGGACATTAGTATTAACTTTACCCAAAACCTCTGGCTATTGCCCTCATTTTGCCCACAAATGAAGCCTTCAATTAAGTTTAGTTTCGTTTCCATGGTTGCTAGGGCTTGTCCTTGCAATTTTAATTCCACCCAGACACTATCGTGGGTTTTAGATAGAGTCAACAAGGTGAGCTCTAATGCTTTTGAGACATTGCTCAGATTCAACATAAGGGCAATAAAGTCCCTATCTTTCGATGTAGACTTACAGACAACCCTCTTGTTGTTAGAAGGATGGAGGCTGTCAGTATCTGTGGTCCTGTCACACATCGTAACCTTATCCTCCACCCAATCCCCCACTTGCACACCGCAACGAGAGGCCTTTTTCACAATCTTTGGCCCGGCAGCCATGTGCTGTCTCCTTTTACCCCAATCAGCACCCTCCCTACGCATCGCAGGGTGATTCACCAAGGAGGTCTTATTAAGAAACACAAAATCTTGACCTTGGTCAGTGACTGTGGAAAATGGGAAGCAAACCAATTTCAAAAGAGGCTCTTCGTCTGATATCATTCCCCCAAAAGTAATAAAACCTACCCCCTCCTGACTTTCCATAACCACCCGTTCTGTGACCCTCCCATTCCGTACTTAATTTACTGAAAAAAGTGTCAAAACCCTTTCAGCCAAGGATGTTTCCAGCGGATAAGCGTAATTCTTTCGAAAATATTTTACCTAATGGAGAAGTAACCGAATGTATTTAACCTAAAAACTAAAATTACTTTTTACTTTTCCACTTTTTTTTTTTATAATATGGGGCTTAACCCCCTGCAGCCCCCCTTACCCCTTCCACCCCAAACGTAAACCGTTACCCCACACCCCACCTAATATGCACTTTACATATACCGCATTACCTACCATTTTCGGTCAAATAAATGTGGTCACTTCTGTATTCAGTGAAATCTACGGCAATAGTTTCCAGTGGCAAAGTATCTTCTTTCCTCCTTTGCACAGGTGCCACACACTTGGCTACGTGTAGTGTTGTACAGGTGTCCACCCCCTTCTTCCCACCACTCAAAGTGTCCCGCGGCTTTGACTCCACCACCCCTGAGGACATTTTGAAGCTGGGTTCCCGTAGCACAGACAGTTCGATGCCTGTTATTTCCCTCAGTAAATCCTTGCTTGCAGACAGGAGTGTGTGAAATGAATCATTAAGATCACCAAAGTCATTGTGCACTTCTTGTTGCACTACTTTCGTAGCCTCTCAGCAGGACCCACTGGTCCATCGCTGGATACTTCTCTCCAACCTCTGTATGTGACCCAAGTCTGTATCTACCTCCATCTGCAATGGTGCAGAAAACTGGGGATGCTTAACCTTTGAAGGATTCGGTGTGGACACTTTTGGTGCCATCTGTGTCCCATCGTCACCTTCGTTACACAATTAAAAGGATATTTTCTTTTTTTTGTATGTCTCCCAAAAAAGAGCCTTTGAGGTCTGCAATGAACCTCACGCAACCTAAGGCATATGGACTTTTACTACAGTTACTGCAGAATCTTGTACAGCAGTGAATGTGTTCTCCAGAGGCAAATAACCATTTCCCTCAGTTGCCCCATTTGTTTCCAAGATTCCCAAGTGTTCCGTCCCTCCGCCCCACAAGGAACACGTTTCCTATCATTCCCAACATGCTACATTGCTTAAATCTTCATGCACATTGGTCTCATCGCTTGTGTGGTTGATGTCAGGAGCCTTTAACTCTTATTAGGTCCTACTCCGAAGCCCAGTTGCCATACTTAAAATGCAGCAGGATTTTGCAGGCTTTGGCACGATCTTGCATGTAAAATTCCAAGTTGATGTTAAGGTTCACTCCCTCATTATCCTTGTGGGGGGCAAGCCCTGGCTGGAGTGTTTGTTGAAAGCTGACATTTTTCTTCTTATTTAGGGTGGATGGTGCCTTTGTAGATTTCTTTAACAAAGACGTCTTTGAAGCACTAATGTTTGTGCATCCTAAAGTTGGGATGCACAAGGTGGACCAATTCTGGTCACCATCCGAGTCTCGTGCCAGAATTCCAGCAGGATCCCCTAGATAAACCACATAGTTTGTAGTCAGAAAGAGCCCCTTTCTCACATTTGGAGTTGGATCCAAAGTCTGGCTGGTTTGGAACATGGGGTAAAGAGGGGCAGCTGATTCACTCACGCGGGCCTTACCGGCCACACCTTCTGTCTTCAATAGTTTCTTTTTGGCTGCCAATGGTTCATACATCAGCACTTGTTTGATAGGTTTGCACCGTTGTCCTTGCCTGCCAGTCACAAAGGAACAGTCCGTAAGAATTACAACCAGGGTCTCCAGGCCTTAGTCAAAGTTTGGATGAGGCAAGGGATTATTTAGAGGTAACTGTTCAAAAGACGAAGTAGTTGAGGAAGATGGAAAAGAAGAGGTAATAAGGGTGAAAAGTTCTGCCATGATAGACATCTGAGCATCGAAAAGGCTATGGAGGATATCCACAGAAGCCTTAGTCTTTGTTAATTGATCACATTGAATTATTAACTCACTCATAATTGTCTCGCTTTTATTAGTAAACTCCAGGATATTAATCATCACTGTGGATGACCAACTTTCATTCAACACATCAGGAGAGTTTGGACAAGATGGCAATGAAAGGCCATTCCCTTATTTATCATGCCAAATGACATCACTAAGGTATATGGCAGGGGCAGGCTTACTGTCCACACCCCTAATTCTAGGATTGGGTAAGAGCACAGTCTCCGCCTTACTTGTCGGTGATTGAATCACAGAAAAGGATGTCATGTTTATGGTGTTACTTTTACAATGTCTAGAAACATCCCCTAGCTACTGGGACCAAAATCTAATTTCCCCACATATACATATGTATACAGTGATCATCTCTGAGAAAATCAGATACACAGGTTACATCTTTTGTGAGTCACATTTCAATCCAAACCCCACGTCTGTGGGACCTGGTTTTGCCTTTCTGCTACATTTTGGCAATTCTAATCATGAAAGATGTGGCCTAAAATTTCCCAACTTTGTACATAGATGCGCATTTACCCCTAGTTGTGTGTATAAAATGTTAAGTTCGCAACATTAATACTTTCCGCACAATCAGCAATTCTTTATAACTTCTGTTCCTTATGCAGTAAGAAGCTCTACTAAGTTTTCAAATGGATAGCATAAAATTAGATTTAGAATTATGCACTTTTCACATTTTTCCTCATTCTTGCTGCAAAGTTAAATGCAGTTATTTTCTTTCTTTCAACTGCAAGCAAATGTCAATTCCTTTGAAGCAGAGTGAGGGGTCTCTCTCTCTTGACTGAAGTTTCCTGCCCTTCCCACTTGAAAGGTGAGAGTCTTAGCCTGCTGTTGTCTCATCCTGGGGCAAAGCCGAATGTCTGATGACGACTGGGAAGTCACATTCTCCTGGGTATTCAAAGCCTCCAAGCTAGCAATTAGCCTTTCCTGTGCCAGCAATTTGAGGTGTCACCCTTTCTCAGGGCTAGTAACTTGCAGAGCAGGTTTTTTTTAAATATAGTTTGCCAACTCAGCCTGGGTTTTAGCTTTGATTTCCTTTTAAATCTTTACTTTAAACCTATGGAATTAAAACAGTTTATAGGGGGATTTCTAACAGTAGCAAATCATTTTACATTTTTAAATAATCAAGCCTTTATACAACAATATACTTTAAAAATAGGCGGTTTTGCTCTTCATTCAGGAAAAAGCACATTTAACTTATTTCTTTAAATTCGGTTTTCATCTGCAGCAAATACATACTTTGGGCAGCTCTAGTCCTTTCCTTGAGTTCTAGAGTTGTTTGCAGCATGGATACATGTATCATGCATCTGTTTAAATTCTTTCTCTGGACAGCTGATTCTTGATACTTGTTGCAAAGAAATAGCTGTGTTTCCCGTGTAAAATGAAAACACAGTCCCTGGGTTGCTTTTCCAAAGATACTTTTGCGAGGTGCTGTCATTCAAGTGAGGCCCAGTTCCTCTGAGACTCAAGACTGATACTAAGCATTGCAGTTCCTTTTTGATCACAGTGGTTCTGGAGGAATTGATGAATTTAGCGCCAAACAGCACTTTGAAGGTTGAAAAAGATGACATTTTAAAGAGGCATTTTGGGTTTTAAGCACAATGATGCTGCCTCTTTCACTTTGCTCCATGTTTAATGTTTGCAGATCCCACTGGCATACTGAGTACTCTGTTCCACCCCATCTGAAATGTGTGTTGGCATGGTGGTGCAGCCCTTTTCTGGTTATTTCAAAACGCAGTTTCAAGATCTTGGCACGCACAGGAGTCAGCGTAGGCATTTTGTGCTGTTTCTTGCACCAATGCAGCAAAGTGATATAGTGAAGCATAGCTGAGTGGGTCAAAATATCCCACAGGTGTGTAAATGTTTTTGTAATGGGACATTAGCATTGTAAACGTTGTAAGTGACCTGTAGCACTCCCTTGTTAAGCGAAGTGGTGACATCACCCATTAGGTCTGTGCATAGGATTAGGAGAGGACGGGGAGGTACAGAGTCGTGCTGAGAGTTTAAAATTGACGAAGCAAGTTGTTCAGTGTTGGTGTGGGGAAGGCATATATGAAAGATTGGGGGGGGTGCCTGAGGAGGCAGAGTTTTAGAAGGGCGGTGCACGGAGCAGGCCTGGCAGGTTGTTTGGGAGCCAGAGAGACTCTGGAAGGGTTGATGAGAACTGGTATTTGTGAATTTAAGAAAACTGAATTGAAAGCATGAATTGTGCCTTATGTATTAATGGATTGTCAAAAGCCTCCACTTGAGGTCAAGTAAGTATAAAGCAATGTATCAAGTGAAGTGCGGCGGATACATCCCTACAGCACCTTTGTAAGGCCCTTCTGCGATATAAGGACAGGATTTGTAAATATAGCGCATAATGGATGAAGAGCACATAGGGTAAATTGTCTAAGCCATGGCCACAATGTGGAGGTTTCTCCAAAAATGGGCAGCATCATCACAGACACACATACAAGACACTTATAAGGGAAAGAAGTTGGCCAATCACATGGCAATATTCGAACTCTGGAAGATGTTCCAAGAGGACGATAGGGAAGTAGTGAGGTGTCAATGAATGCTGAGCCAGCAGGAGACACCAGGTTCAGCGCCCTTAGCCCCCGCTTCCCCACCTCCTCCTGAGCACGAGAAAGAAGGGGCTACAGCAGAAGTGCAGGGGTTATACCCTATAAGGGATCTGAATGTGTACACAAATCCAATATTTCAGTCTCCACCATATACCAAGGAGGAGGGGCAGAAAGGGGTCATAGGCAGATGGTGGGAGAGGAGCACACAGCGGGACACAGACGAGCACCAAGGAGGGGCTGAAAGGCCAAGCTTCAAACAAATGGGTAGGAGGCAAGATACTTCTGAAATTGGATGGGAAGACAACGGGAGAAGAGGCAGCAGCGAGTAAAGAACTAGAGGGTCATAAGGGGAGCAACGACATGGGAGACTGGGCAGAGATAATGGAAGAAGTGGAAACAAAAGAGAAGGAAGAAGAGGAGAGATGCGAGAGAGTGCAAAGAGACAAGGAAAGGGAAGAAGAGAAAGAGCGGGAGCAGTGAGAGATGAGGAGACAGAGGGAGCTTGAAGACTAAGAGAGGTGAAGGGAGGAAGACGAGAGGGAAAAGCAAGTTTTAGTAAGAAGCAAATGGAGGAAGTGGCTCATAAGAGAGTGCAAACATAAGAAGGAGGTGGAGCATGCAGTGAGAGACATAAGGACAAAGTGGGGAATAGGCACAATAGATGACAAAGTCGGAGGAGGTAGGCAAACAGAGCGAGACAGCAGCACCACACAGGACCGGACTGCTACATCATCAGACCGGACAGATGCAGGGTCCTCTGGGAGAAGGGGTAGCAGGAACTTGATTGATTGTGTAGGGAAGCTAAGCTAAGCAAAGATTCTACCTCAAGGAAGCATAGCTTCGCAGACGATGTTGACAGTGACATGGGAGACACTAAATTAGATGAGGATGCAGAAGGAAGTGAGGATGAACGAAGGGGGTGACCCAGGTGTCAATCGAGGGGAGAGGCACAGAGAGAAGCATGACATGGGAAGTAGGAAAGAACACAGGGGGATCTAGGGGTGACAAGGACAACAGATCACGACACTCGGGGAGGCATCCCCCAGTATGGATGAAATAATCCCATAGATGCAGAGGCTTAGGGACCTTCCCAGACGAAGGAAGAACTGGCAAGAACATGTACTGGCATTAAAGACACAGAGAGATCACATAGGTAGATGAGGCTGACAGGAGGGGTGAATGGGGAGATCAGGTTTACACAGTTAGCCCTACTGGAGAAGGGAGGGGGGGTGACATCAATACATGCCATGGAAGCATATAGATAAGGAAAACCTGAGGTGTAGGCTACACTTGTTAACCGTGATTGCGGGGAAATGGATATATGAAATGGAAAGAATGACAAAGGGTCAGAAGTGAGCAGTGGAAGACGTGGAGGGGCTAATAGTGGCAATCCAGGGGAGGCCTATGACATATGGAAAAGGGCGGGTACCCAGGAATAAACAACCAGGACATGGCACACAATGGAGTGCCTTTTGCGAACTGCCGAGCTGCCTTATGGCAAGCTCTACAGACACAGTATCCATATACGTCAGACATTAGTGCGATTATGGCACCCAAAACGGGGGAAGACAAAGACCCCTTACACTACATTCAGACTATTCAAGAGCACTGGCGCCTTTAAACGCGAGAACTGTGGGATTAAACAGTGGCATTATTCTATCATATATTATGCCAGGGGCTACCAGAACAGGTGCAAAAGGTAACTGAAGAAGTTTGTGGGGCTGGAAGCAAAGCCGTGGTCAGAAATACAACTCACGATAGTGCATTGCTGTAGGTTAAAGCAAGAGAACGTGAGGAAAAAGCGTGAGGAAAGGAAGCAAGCGAGGGTGAAGTTAGTTCAGAAGAAGCTACAGTTAGTGCACCACACACACATTATGCACCACCACCGAAAGGGAGGGGTGTTCATGGGGCAGGGGAATGCACAGCATGGGTTTCAAGGAAGAGGGGGTCCCCAAAGAGGACGTGGATATGGACGTCAGACGCAGCCGAACCAAGCAGTATTTTTAGGATGGTTTCCGAGGGTATGGGCAACAAATGCAGTGGGGCCCAGAAGGAGGTTCTGGGGGACTTCAAAGGCAAGTGAGAAAACCGGCCCAGTGTTGTGTGTTTGGACAGATAGGGCATATCTCGAGGGTATGCAGAAGCAGGGGAGGGACGCAACAAAATGGGGGAATGCAATACCAGCCAGCATATCAAGAAGAACAGAACGACTTATATGCCCAGGACCAAATACAACACCAAGGACAGGCACTGAACGCATACCCACAGACATACCAGCCCATGACACAAGCAACACAAATGCAAGCGCCTCCACAACAGTATTTGCAGGCACCACAGATGCAAGGTAATACACACATGCATACACAGCACCGCAAATACCTCAGATGCAGAACAGCACAGAGCCAAATGATGGGACAGTGGCACCTGCTGACTCCATCACTACGACTCCCATTAGGAAATGGGGGGATCACTGCAGTAGGGGCAACCCATTCTTGAGAAATGTAATGTCATTATACCCTTAATAGGACAGCCCACAGATGGACTTGATGTGTTCCGCCCTATCGATTACACCCACCCCTGCAGAGGAACCATGTATAGGGATGGCGATAAGTGACAAGACTTTTTTCTTTCTTGTAGACACAGGGCAATTCTGCAACCGGGAAGGGAAATATGGTATGTCAGTTGATACCATGAATGCTCAAGTGGTTCCTTTTACAGAAAATATTGCACTTTCCATAGGGGAGCACAATCTATCTTTGCCCCTACTATACTCTTGACTAACACCTCTAAACGTACTGGTGAGAGACATCATGAGAAGACTTAACATGACCATTTCATTAACTGACAAGGGGAAAGTGTGCTCCACACCAGGGAAACACCTTCTAAATGTGAAGGAAATCATTCAAGCCTATTGTGGACAAAGGGTGCCAGTAGACGAGGACCTTTTCCACTATGGGACTGAGATAATAATAGCATGGCTCCCAGGGATCCAGGGGAAAATGTGGTGCTTTCCAAATGAGTACTTATTCAAGCAAGAGATACCATTAGACGAGGAGCAAGGGACAATAGTACCACAAGAATTAGAGGCAGCAATAGTGGGGGATGACTGGATAGCAATGCATGGGATAGACAACACAGGGCGACCATGGCGAGCTTGGATCGCCGTGGCAGAAGGGTACAGATTGACTACAGTTACAGATGAAAATCTATTCAAAGACAACAGATCAGATCATGTGATGGTGTTCGAAATTAGCATCACATATTTGGTGAGAATACATGACAGAGAGGTACTGCAGAGAATGGTGATGGCACCAACGTTTCTCGAGTAGGACTTGGCAAGGGTTCTCAGCATCTTAAGGACCACAAGTCCGTATGATGTAGGGCTTCTGAAGGGGATAGGAGCAGTGAAAATAAAGCTCAAGCCAGGAGCAATTTTACCACAAGTTAAGCAGTATCCACTTTCAAGAGAGGCAGACGAAGGTATCTACAAGACCATTGTAGCACTAGTGAAGCAGGGCATCCCAGTGCCATCAGAATTGCAATGCAACATGGCTGTGTACCGTGTCAAAAAAGGCGACGGGGGTCATGGCATTTAATACAGGACTTGTGTCCTCTTGACCATATTGTAGAAGCAGAATATCCTTTTGTTCTGAATCCGGTGACAATTTTGTGCAGCATCCCCACGGAAGCTGCCTACTTCATAGTCATAGATTTGAAGAATTAATTCTTCTCTATACTATTAAACCCAGACTCACAGGACTTAACTTTATATCGATATCTATCGAAATAAGAAGTGGAAACATTTGAGACTTCCTCAAGTGTACTGTGAATCACAGTCCATATTCAATAGGATACTCCAAATTGACATAGGCAATGTACAGATGGAGAGCACAGTTATACAGTACGTAGATGACATATTAATTTGCAGTAGGACAGAGGATCAGTGTAGACATGACTCAGTACAAATGTCGACAGTACTCGCAGAAAAGGGGTACAAGGTAGACAAAGCCAAGCTACAATATTCCCAGACAGAAGTGCTGTACATTGGACAGATGATATCTCAAAATGGCAGAAGAGTGACACCAGAAAGGGCAGAAGCTATACGCAGGACAGCAAAACCCATGACTGTTAGACAAATGCAGCAGTTCCTAGGCCACTGCAACTGCTGCAGGGCATGGGTATTTGACTTACACTAGGCCCCTATTGAAAGCACTGAAAGAAGCACAGAGAGGTGAGAATACATTACAGTGGATGACAAAAATGACTGAGGCATTCAAAGAGCTGAAGGAAGCAATATGCACAGTCCCAGTGTTAGGGATCCCAGATTATCAAAACAAATTCTTTCTATTCTCACACTCTGATGGAGTGGTTAGACCGCAGTACTGGCACAGAAGACAGGCCTGGGGCACTACCGTCTAGCATATTACAGTGGGAAATTAAACCCAGTCATAAGAGGACACTATCCATGCAAACAAGCATTGGCTGCTGCTGCATTCACAGTAGACCAGTCTGCGAGTATTACCATGTGATGCAGCACCACTCTTTACTTGGAGCATGCTCTGTCTGCAATACTGGAAAGACAGAAGAGCACACTGACAACATAGAGGGCTTTGGGATATGAGATGTTACTATCTAACCCGGTTCTCAAGATAGTGAAATGCAGACTTGTCAACCCAACAACCTTTCTCACCAACAATTTACAGGAGGGTGACTATGCACATGACTGCCTAGCAAACATAGAGAAATTCGGTGACACCTGCAAGTTGCAGGAGGACACACTTGAGGGGGGAGATGTGCTTTATATTGATGGGTCTTTAACAATTGACCAAATGACTGGGGAAATGCATACAGGGACAGCAGTCGTGAGACTGAGAAAGGATGGCATAAGCAAAGAAGCGAAAAGTGCATGCCTGCCATCACATTACTCAGCACAAGCAGTGGAATTAGTGGCCTTAATATTGGCACTGGAACACAGCAGGGAGAAGGAAATGATGATTTACTCGGACTCAGTCTATGTGACATCCACAGTGCATTCTGGACTGTCATGTTGGATGAGGAGGGGCTTCAGGCGAGAGGATGGGTCACTGGTGCAGCACACACTCCTATTGGGCAGGCTGATAGAGGGCATAGATCTTCCAGAATGAATAGCAATAGTGGAGTGCTAAGCACACACAAAAGGGGAGGATCCCATCTCCAGGGGTAATGAAGCAGCAGACGTGAAAGCAAAACATACCGCCTATTTTGGGGACATTTCAGAAATAAAGGCCTTGTCCCACACGCATGTTTGTCCAAGAACTATGAGCCTCAAAGAAGGGTATAACACATTACCAATAACACCGATTATGGAGCTGCAGGGAACTGCACCCAGGGAAGAAAAACAGCTGTGGCGAAGTAGGAGTTGTACAGTGTATCCGACAGACACTCTATGGTGGCAAAACAATACAGGGAAGGTGGTAATGCCACCCATATTATTTCACACAGAACTGACACATTTATACTATCCAACCCATACAGGGAAGGAGGGCTTGCTGCTCATATTAGAGAAACATGGTTCTGTGCTAACTTGGTGGAAAACATGGCCGAATTAATGACTAATTGTCAAGTCTGTAAACCATATACTGCAGGTCATACATTGAGGGTAGTGAGAGGAGCCATACCTTGTCCAGTGGGTCCATTGAACATCTGCACATCGACTAAGTTGACATGATCCAGGTTTTTCAAAAGTACCGCTACATGATGGTGGTTGTGTGTCCATTTTCTCATTTGGATCGAGGCTGGTCCGTGTTCTCATCCTAATGCCCATAGAGCAGCGAAAATCCTGGTCCAGGAAATATTCCCACGATAGGGCATGTGTGAGGTCCTGTGTTCTGACAATGGCCCTCACTTTGCCAATGAGATGTTCCGGCACATTACAACATTGTTGGGAATCCAACACAAATTCTCCTGTGCCTATCACCCACAAGCAAGCGAAATGTGTGAGTGTCTTAACGGCTTGCTCAAGGAGGCTATTGCCAAAAAAGAAGACCCTGAGTAAGAACTGGCTTAATTGCCTTCCCTTAGCTTTGTTCACACTGCGGGATAAGCCTTGGTCTTACCACCATTTAACCCCCCTTAAGGTGGTGACAGGACGGCACATGCAACTTCCTCTGGCTCCTCCCACTAGGGCACTAAAGGATGCAGGGAATGTGTCTCATATAATGGGTCAGGAAATATATGAGTATACAAATTCCTTTATTGCTCGTGCTTTTGTTATTGTTCTGACTTGAGTGTCGTGTAGACCGATGAGTCCTCTGTCCCCAAGTGACGCACAGGGGAACTTAATAGAAACCCGCTGTGCGACCTTTGAGGCCACAGGTGGGAGATGTCTTCCCAGATCCACGGAGCCTCTGGAACACCGAATCTGCTGTCGAGAAGGAACGGGGTTAAGTACCAGGCAATCACAACACAGTCAGATAAACAAAAGGATCTAAAATGTCTTACCTATCTGGTGTAAGGGTAACCCAGGTAACCTAGTAGAGAGGTTCGAGGCTCAGTTGATGCGGCGGTCCCTGGAATGGTAGAACGGCAGGTTAGCGTGGATGAAGGGCTAGCCACCTGTAGGAGAGAGGGCTTGACTTGAATCCCAAGGAGGGAAAGGGCGTAGAAGTTCAGCAAGGTAACCAGGGATGATCCAAAGGCAAGTCGAGGTGAAGTCCAAAATCCGGCAACAGGTCAACAGTTCCAAGCAAAGGTACAAAAGGGGTGTCCGAGGGAGTCCGAGGTAGAGTTCCGTGATCAAGATAGCAAGGAGCAAGTAGTAACGCCAAACAGGGTCTGAAGCCAGCTGAGAAGCAATGAGTGTTCTGTCTCTCAGACCTTTATACTGTGTGTCTGGGAGTCATGTGACGTCTCTGGATCATGTGACGTCCAACAAGGACACGTGACTCTGGATCACGTGACCGACGTGGTGACATAACACCGCCCCTTCTGCCATACGCTCTCCAAGGCAATTGCCAATGCAGAAAGGGCTGCAATCGAGCCCGTACACCAAAGCTGGTACGGGGTTTCCGGTTCTTTGGGTTAACCGAATCACCTGAGCCTGGAACCGTGGGAGGGGATGGTGGAGATATGTGAGCAGTGTTCTGATTTGTAGCGAACTGGTGTGCAGAGGATCGTCTAACATAGCCCCCCCAACGGCCCACGACCCCGTGGGCTGGACGGATGATCCTTATGGAAGCGGGTCACCAGCCGAGGGGCGTTCAGATCCAAGGCGGAAACCCAGGAACGCTCCTCCGGGCCGTAACCCTTCCAATCCACCAGATATTGGAGCCTACCCCTAAACCATCGGGACCCTAAAATGGCCGACACCTCAAAGACATCAGGAGAGGACAGGGACACCGGTGCAACAGGGGTACGAAGGCGGACAGAATCGGGGCAAGGCTTGAGGAGGGACACATGGAAGACAGGATGGATACGCCAAGAACTAGGCAGCACCAGACGAAAAGCCACCGGATTCACTACCTGTGAGACTACATACGGGCCGACAAAACGAGGTAGCAGTTTCCGGCAACCCACTAGGCGAAGGTGACGTGACGACAACCAGACCCTAGAATCCACCACCAGAGGGGGAGCAGCCAGACGTTTGCCATCCACACGGGCCTTCATGGCAGTCTTCGCTTCCGTGAGATGCACCACAGTACTAGCATGTACAGCAGACAGATCCCTAAGACACGTCGTGGCCGCAGGGTTCGAAGAACTAGAAGCATCAGGGACTGGCAAGACCTTGGGATGTTGGCCGTAGAGGGCATAGAAAGGAGAATAACCTGTAGCTGAATGAGCCGCGTTATTGTACGCGAACTCAGCAAGCCGCAAAGCGGCCAACCAGGAGGTCTGATGTTGCAATATAAGGCAGCGAAGATACTGCTCCATAGATTGATTCGTCCTTTCGGTCTGCCCATCGGTCTCAGGATGATATGCCGAAGAATACCTGGTATCAATGCCCAACAATTTAGTCAACGACCTCCAAAACCGAGAGGTGAACTGTGATCCTCGATCGGATATAATGACCGAAGGGAGGCCGAATAACATGAACACATGTTCAAAAAACAAGTCCGCCAAGACCGGGGCCGAAGGAATACCTTTACAAGGGACAAAACGAGCCATTTTTGTAAACGTGTCCACCACTACCCAGACGGAGTCAAAGCCTCGTGATTTGGGGAGATCGGTAACGAAATCCATAGTCAGTGTATGCCAAGGCCTGGGAGGAACTGGAAGTGGAAGTAGCAACCCAACCGGTCGGCCTCTCCGATGTTTGGCCTGAGCACACACTGCACATGAATTGACATAGCAGTCTACATCGCGCCTCATAGAGGGCCACCAACACCAGCGCTTGAGGAGATCTAAAGTGCGCTCTTGACCGGGATGGGCATTAAAAGGGGCATCATGAGACCACTCAAGGGCCAGATTACGAGTGTCAGGTGTGGGAAGGAATAGACGTTCATGTACGAAAGGCAACCCATCAGAAAACACGGGGTCCCATTCTCGCAACTGGTCGGAGTGATTGCTAGTCCAAGATCGGACCGAGTCTAATAACGACAATGAAGGTGTACAAAGACAAATCACATGACTCTTTCCGAGAACAGTGTCAGGAAAGGTTGGCAACACGACCCCCCCTGGGGAACGTGACAAGGCGTCTGCTTTTCCATGTGCAGTGCCAGGACGATGCATGATACGAAAATCAAAAGAGGAAAAGAAAAGATGCCATCGGACCTGTCTGCTATTAATGCACTTCAATGAGGCCAGATCCTGCAAATTCCGGTGATCTGAGTAAACCGTGATGGGATGTTTGGCCCCCAGAAGATGATGGCGCCAAACACGAAAGGCATCCATGACAGCCAAGAGTTCTTTCTCCGTAACAGTGTAATGAGTCTCAGTACTGGAGAACTTACGGGAATGGTATGCCACTGGATGTAATTTGCCTGTTGTAGGACACGTTTGTGACAATACCGCACCAAGAGCAAAAGAAGAGGCATCTGCCTCTACTATGAACGGAAGATCAGGATTGGGGTGCTGGAGTACCGGTGCGGTAGTGAAAGCAGTTTTCAGAGCCTCAAAAGCCTCCTGATGTTCCCCGTGCCAATGGTAGGGTACCTGAGGACTAGTCAGAGCCGTGAGCGGCGCAACAATTGTGGAAAAAGAAGAAATGAAACGTCTATAAAAGTTAGCGAATCCCAAAAAGGCCTGCAAGGACTTGAGTGTTTGGGGTACTGGCCAATCTAATACTGCTTTGACCTTAGATTCGTTCATGGATAACGCCCCAGGGGTGATATGGAAACCCAGAAACTCAACAGAAGTTTTATGGAACTGACATTTCTCAGGTTTGGCAAATAAGGAATGTTCTCTCAAACGGGATAGTACTTCTCGAACATGCTTTACATGGTTATCAAGATCACGAGAAAAGATTAAGATGTCGTCCAAATACACAACCATGTAAACGTCCAGAATATCCCTGAATATGTCATTCATGAATCGTTGGAATGTGGCTGGGGCATTACATAGGCCAAAAGGCATGACTAAATATTCGTACAAGCCGTAACGAGTACAGAAAGCCGTTTTCCACTCGTCTCCCTCGCGAACGCGTACTAAATTGTATGCGCCACGTAGGTCAAGCTTGGTGAAAACGGAAGCATGAGTTAAATGGTCCAGAAGTGGGGTGATTAACGGGATTGGATATCTATCCTTTTTTGTGATAGCGTTAAGACGCCGATAATCCACACAAGGGCGTAAATCCCCCTCCTTCTTGGGTACAAAGAATATGGGACTTGCAGCTGGTGAAGTGGAGGGACGGATGTGTCCTAAACGTAAGGCATTCTGTACATACTCTTTCAATACTTGTTCCTCCGAAGGGGACAAAGAATAGATCCTGCCCGAAGGGATAGCGGAATCAGAAAGTAATTCGATTGGGCAGTCATATGGTCTATGTGGAGGAAGTACCTCGGAAGAGCCCCGATCGAAAACCGATTCGAATGCATTGTACTCAGGAGGAATCCCAGACACCAACCCCCCAACAGTATGTGAATGAACAATCTCTGGATCATCAACAGTGAGTTGAGCTAATGCTCCTAAGGCCCGAGAAGGTGTGACAGAGGCTTGATGGACCGGGAGACAGTAATTCTGACAGACTTCGGACTCGAAGAGTACAGTGCCTGACTGCCAATTGATCAGTGGGTTATGTTCACGTAACCATGGAATACCTAGTATGATACCAAATTGGGGTGTGGTAATTAAATCAAAACATATGGTTTCTGTGTGTGTTTCTTGTATGTTCAACAAGAGGGGTGCAGTTTGGTGTCTAACAGGACCAGAAACCAATGCAGAGCCGTCTACGGCTTGGACATGTTCCGGTCGTGTTTTTACCACTAAAGGTAGGTTGAGGGAATGGGCCAAATCGATATCTATGTAATTACCAGTGGCACCTGAATCAATGATGATATTGACTGCATGAAGAAGGCCTGTAGAGGGACATAGAGTAGCCTTTACAGAGACGGGTTGGACACGAGCAAAGGCAAGAGAGGTACCCGGAGATGATGACGGGACACTCGACCTGTTCTCCGGATCTAAGGTCGAGCCATCCGAAAAACCTGGCTCTTCTTGGGACGTCAAGGGCACTCTTTCACAATATACCCAGTAGTGCCACAATAAAAGCATGCATTGTCCACCCTTCTACGTTCCCTCTCTGATGTTGTGATAGGACTACGTAAACCTCCCACTTGCATAGGTTCTTCTGTACTGGTTGCAGGAGTGCTAGCAAGAGTAGGATGGGAGGAGACCCCCAATTCAGCTCTACGCTCTGATCGTCGTGCATCTACCTGCAAGACGAGATCAACCAATTCCTGATACTGAGTAGGCATAGAAGGGATCACTGATAAAGCATCTTTCATGGTATTACTCAACCCCCTATAAAAGACCACCGCCCGCTTGTTTTCTGGCCATGATGTTTCTGCAACTAGCTGATTGAAACGGGTGATGTATTCTATTAAAGTCCTTCTACCCTGAGTCAGTTCCAAAAACTCCAAATCCCTAGACTGCGCCTTGTGTCGAGTATCGAATACTCGGGACATTTCTAGAACCAACAAATCAAAGTCGTAAAGGACTGGGCTATTATTCTCTAGCAGGGGATTAGCCCAAGCGGCAGCCGTTCCGGCTAAATGGGAGAGGGCGAAGGCGGCTTTAGTAGTGGCAGTAGGAAAAACCAAAGGTCTGCATAAGAAGTGTAACTTGCACTGATTAACAAAGGTTCTGAATTTCTTGGGGTCACCTTGATAGCGTTCCGGAGCAGCCAGGGGGGAAGGAGATGGGAGGATCATTGGAGTTGGGACTGTAGAAGTAGCCAAGGGAGGGGGTGTAGTGAAGGAGCTGGCATCTCCAAACTCAGGGTCTGCAGGAAGGGAATGCTGAACACTTTGTATGGAATCCAACCTTTGGTGGATCACTGTGTTCGCGGCTGCCATATCTGCCCTTAATATTGTAATTGCCTGGACTAAAGCAGCTATGGGTTCTTCCGTGGATCCGTGCATCGTCATACACGACTATACGGCTTCTCAGTCTGTTCTGACTTGAGTGTCGTGTAGACCGATGAGTCCTCTGTCCCCAAGTGACGCACAGGGGAACTTAATAGAAACCCGCTGTGCGACCTTTGAGGCCACAGGTGGGAGATGTCTTCCCAGATCCACGGAGCCTCTGGAACACCGATGCTGCTGTCGAGAAGGAACGGGGTTAAGTACCAGGCAATCACAACACAGTCAGATAAACAAAAGGATCTAAAATGTCTTACCTATCTGGTGTAAGGGTAACCCAGGTAACCTAGTAGAGAGGTTCGAGGCTCAGTTGATGCGGCGGTCCCTGGAATGGTAGAACCGCAGGTTAGCGTGGATGAAGGGCTAGCCACCTGTAGGAGAGAGGGCTTGACTTGAATCCCAAGGAGGGAAAGGGCGTAGAAGTTCAGCAAGGTAACCAGGGATGATCCAAAGGCAAGTCGAGGTGAAGTCCAAAATCCGGCAACAGGTCAACAGTTCCAAGCAAAGGTACAAAAGGGGTGTCCGAGGGAGTCCGAGGTAGAGTTCCGTGATCAAGATAGCAAGGAGCAAGTAGTAACGCCAAACAGGGTCTGAAGCCAGCTGAGAAGCAATGAGTGTTCTGTCTCTCAGACCTTTATACTGTGTGTCTGGGAGTCATGTGATGTCTCTGGATCATGTGACGTCCAACAAGGAACCGTGACTCTGGATCACGTGACCGACGTGGTGACGTAACACCGCCCCTTCTGCCATACGCTCTCCAAGGCAATTGCCAATGCAGAAAGGGCTGCAATCGAGCCCGTACACCAAAGCTGGTACGGGGTTTCCGGTTCTTTGGGTTAACCGAATCACCTGAGCCTGGAACCGTGGGAGGGGATGGTGGAGATATGTGAGCAGTGTTCTGATTTGTAGCGAACTGGTGTGCAGAGGATCGTCTAACAGTTATTTCTCGACAACTTCAAACAGAACAGGAGAGGCCTGAAGATGGAGAAGAGAATGACAGCTCCGGGAACCATGAGGAGTTACTTAAGCAACCACCCTTGTCTCCAGGTGATCGTGTTCTTTGGCAAAACTTTTCCCAGAAGTGAGATGCCCCACAGTTTACGGGGCCCCACATAGTAGAACTTGTGACTGAGACAGCAGTTAAGTTAGTTAGAAAGACCACTTGGAATCACCTCAGCGACATCAGGCCCTACAAAGCAGTGGCCTCTCCCTGCACTGACATCGACAGGCCAACGATCCACAACCCAAGAGCAGAACAATAACCTGGAATCAGCAAAGCCGAGCAGAGGACACCCAATGGCTACTCGCTAATGTGCTGCAGAATTAGGGCAAGGACTTCCTATACATTCAGAGTGAGGGTATACTGTCTGTTTGTATTTCCACACACACTCATTGTGAAAGTGTGACTGTTTTTATTGCATTTCTTCCATGCTGCCCACTGATCCCCATCCTGACACATTCCAAGGCCAATTTGTCCAATTTGTTAGAAGATCCAACAGGCCTCTGGGACGTCATCCTAATGTTTGTTTCCATGTTTTCAAAGCCCCTCCTGGGCCTTATTGTTTTGTGCTCCGGAGCTGCTAGTGAGTCCACTGACCCTCCTGGGACTTATTTGTTTGTTCCTTTTTGTAAATTGTAGCCTCAGCGCGACCTGCTCCCTTGCCTCCCGAGCCTGCACCCCCTTTCTGATTCCCTTCTCCCTACCTACTCTATGGTGCTCTCTGTCCCTCCTAGCTTTTCTAACTGCTTCTCTATTGACTATCCTGCTCTCCTCACTAAATCTGGTAGGAAGAAGTTTGAAGAGGACATCCTGGTCTCCAACCCAGGCCTCCCTATCGCTGATACCTATTCCAGTGCTTCCTCCAGGCAAACCCTCACTGACATCCTCTTTGTCATTCTCTCTCCAGACCTATGGACTTGACATATGGTCTCTGTGATCTCTCCTTTCTCTTCTTCTTCCATTATAGTTGGCACCTAGATTGAAGGCCCTCATTGCCTCCTTCCAATCTTCTAAGGTCATCATTAATGTTTACTTGAATGGTACTGTCTTGGTCCAAGGCCCTCAAGCCAACCTTCTCCTCTTTGATAGACGCTTCCCGCTCTTCATCAATTTCCTTCCTTCTCCTGCTGTCCCCTCTCTCCCCTCCATGGCTTCCTCACCATCCCCTGCTGTCTCCTCCTTGGCTACCTTGCCCTCTCCTCCTTCCTCTTCTGCCCCCCCTCAGGCTTCTTCTATACCTCCACAGGGCATACCTCTGATTTGTAACCCTCTCCGGAAGTCTTTTAAGGATGGCAACCTTCTCCATATCACCACTCTAAACTCTCGCTCAGCTGTCAAACACTCCTCTAACATCTGCCGCCTCCTGGAGGAACTTGACCTCAATGTCCTCGGTCTCACCTAGACATGGTTCACGGCCAGCTCTGTCATAAGCTTTGACACTCTCCTCCCTGATAGCTACAAGATCCTCTGCATGTCCAGATCGAACAATTCCAGAGGGGGTGTAGCCCTGATTTTTTCTGAGTGGATTCCAGCTTCTGTCATTCCTACGCTGCCTACTCATCTTTCAAATGCCTTGCCTGCAGGCTCTCTCTCTCCTGACCATTCCCTTACTGTGACTACCATCTATCGGCCACTTGGTCAGATCTCCTCCTTCCTCTCTGAGTGGGCAACCCTCTCCTCTTCCCTCCTGGTCTCAACCACTCCACTCCTCCTTCTTGGAAACTTTAACATCCAACTGGATGGTTCCTGTTCTTCCTCTGGACTCTTTTGCGACCTCTGCGAACCTCTCTCACTCTCTATTCTACCTTCTGGCCTGTCTCACTCTGCAGGGCACACTCTAGATAAGGGGTGCACAACTGATTTTGACAGAGGGCCGAAAGTACCTTACACGAGGGCTATAGTGGGCCGAAAAGTAAATGTGGGCGGGGCGGTAGGCGGGTGTGGCAGGAGGCTTTTTAAACCCCCAATTTGTATTAAACACATGGAAAAAGAATATGTTTTTTTAGGGGTAGCGATTTTTATTTGCATTTCAAACTTACATTTTGTACTACACATTTTCCATTGTTATAATTTTTTTCTATTTAGTTATTGTATCTCGTCTGTTTAATTAACTTATATATATTTTATTGACCCTAGATTGGACATTCCATTATTTTGGACTGCTATAGTTTGCTGTTTGGGTTGCCCAAGAGGAGTATGGCCTTCGTTGAGTCAGGTTTCCTCAAAAAGCAAAGGATGTACATCTCCTAACTGTGCCTGTTTTAGCTTTATTATTGGGTTCACTCTTGGAGTGCAACACTATGCCCCATGGCCCCCTCACCCCAACCAAACACTATGCCCTATGGCTCCCTCAACCCCCAACCAAACACAATGCCACATGGCCCCCACCCCTCAACCAAACACTATGCCCCATGGCCCCCTCACCCCCAACCAACACTATGCCCCATGGCTCCCTCAACCCCCAACCAAACACTATGCCCCATAGCCCCCACCCCTCAACCAAACACTATGCCCCATGGCACCCCCACCCCTCAACCAAACACTATGCCCCATGGCCCCCACCCCTCAACCAAACACTATGCCCCATGGCACCCCCACCCCTCAACCAAACACTATGCCCCATGGCCCCCCACCCCTCAACCAAACACTATGCCCCATGGCCCCCACCCCTCAACCAAACACTATGCCCCATGGCCCCCTCACCCCCAACCAAACACTATGCCCCATGGCTCCCTCAACCCCCAACCAAACACTATGTCCCATAGCCCCCACCCCTCAACCAAACACTATGCCCCATGGCACCATCACCCCTCAACCAAACATTATGCCCCATGGCACCTCCACCCCTCAACCAAACACTACGCCCCATGGCCCCCACCCCTCAACCAAACACTGTGCCCCATGGCACCCCAATCCCTCAACCAAACACTATGCCCCATGGCCCCCACCCCTCAACCAAACACTATGCCCCATGGCACCCTCAACCCCAACCAAACACTATGCCCCATGGCCCCCTCAACACCCAACCAAACACTATGCCCCATGGCCCCCACCCACAACCAAACACTATGCCCCATGGCCCCCTCACCCCTCAACAAAACACTATGCCCCATGGCCCCCTCACCCCCAACGAAACACTATGCCCCATGGTTCCCTCAACCCCCAACCAAACACAACAAATCAGCACCCATACAGACTCGAACCCCCCACCCCCCCAACTCCGAACCCCCCACCCCTGAGCCCCCCACCCCCCAACTCAGCACACACACAAACATGCACCCATACAAACCTGAACCCCCCACCCCCCAACACAACACACACACTCTCAAGCATGCACCCATACAGACCCGAACCCCCCCAACTGAGCACACACACAAACATGCACCCATACAGACCAGAACCCCCCACCCCCCCAAATCAGCACACACACTCTCAAGCATGCACTGATACAGACCCGAACCCCCCACCCTCCAAATCAGCACACTCTCAAACAAGCACCCATACAGACCCGAACCCCCCACCCCCCAACTCAGCACACACACAAACATGCACCCATACAGACCTGAACCCCCACCCCCCCAACTCAGCACACACACTCTCAAACATGCAGACCCGAACCCCCCACCCTCCAAATCAGCACACTCTCAAACAAGCACCCATAGAGACCCAAAACCCCCACCCCCCAACTCAGCACACACACAAACATGCACCCATACAAACCTGAACCCCCCACCCCCCAACACAACACACACACTCTCAAACAAGCACCCATACAGACCCAAACCCCCTACGCCCCAACTCAGCACACACACAAACATGCACCCATACAGACCCGAACCCCCACCCCCCCAACTCAGCACACACACTCTCAAGCATGCACTGATACAGACCCGAACCCCCCACCCTCCAAATCAGCACACTCTCAAACAAGCACCCATACAGACCCGAACCCCCCACCCCCCAACTCAGCACACACACAAACATGCACCCATACAGACCTGAACCCCCACCCCCCCAACTCAGCACACACACTCTCAAACATGCAGACCCGAACCCCCCACCCTCCAAATCAGCACACTCTCAAACAAGCACCCATAGAGACCCAAAACCCCCACCCCCCAACTCAGCACACACACAAACATGCACCCATACAGACCCGAACCACCCACCCCCCCAACTCAGCACACACACAAACATGCACCCATACAGACCCGAACCCCCCACCCCCAACTCCAAACCCCCCACCCCCCAAATCAGCACACACACAAACCAGCACCCATGCAGACCCAAACCCCCCACATCCCCACTCCAAACCCCCCACCCCCCAACTCAGCACACACACAAACATGCACCCATACAGACCCAAATCCCCCAACTCAGCACACACACATGCACCCATACAGACCGGAACCCCCCACCCCCCAAATCAGCATACAAACTAGCAAGCATGCACACATACAGACCCTGCATCTCAACATGCACCGCACTTACACTCCAAAACAAACATTCATGCACACCTGACACCTCCCACCCCCGCATCTCAACATACACACAAAAAACATTCAAATCCAAACATTCATACACATCCGACACCGCCCCACACACCCCCACCCCCGCATCTCAACATACACACAAAAAACATTAAAATCCAAACATTCATACACATCCGACACCCCCCCACCCACGCATCTCAACATACACACAGAAAACATTCAAATCAAAACATTCATACACATCCGACACCCCCCCACCCCGCATCTCAACATACACACAAAAAACATTCAAATCCAAACATTCTTACACATCCGACAACCCCCCCGCCCCTGCATCTCAACATACACACAAAAAACATTCAAATCCAAACATTCATACACATCCGACACCCCCCCCACCCCCGGATCTCAACATACACACAAAAAAACATTCAAATCCAAACATTCATACACATCCGACACCCCCCCACCCCCTCATCTCAACATACACACAAAAAACATTAAAATCCAAACATTCATACACATCGGACACCCCCGCATCTCAACATACACACAAAAAACATTAAAATCCAAACATTCATACACATCCGACACCCCCCACCCCCGCATCTCAACATACACACACAAACATACAGCAAAACAGACCCGACACACAAACACAAACAGACCACTTACCGGAGACGTGCTGGAAGGCAGGTAAGCTGGAAGTCGCTGGAATCGTACTACGGCTGGTGTGGTCCAAGGCTGAAATGCCTTCCGGCATCAAGCCTTGTAGACCACGCCAGCCGTAGTGCTGGCCCTCCATTGGTGCAGCACACACGCACTACGTGGCTTGTAGGAGCAACGTGGTGCGTGTGTGCTGAGCCAATGAGGGCCAGTGTTTTGTCCGTCTTTGTGCCTCACGGGCCGGACAAAAGAGCATGGCGGCCGCAACTGGCCCGCGGGCCGTATGTTGTGCACCCATGCTCTAGATGTGCTGATCTCATCAGACCTTCCCCTTTCAATCCCTCTCACCACTCCTCTCTCCTGGAGTGATCACTTTCTCCTTTACTCCCAGCTCACCCTGTCTACCCCTCAGACCAAGGCAACTCCAGCACTGCCACCACCTTCTCGGTTATCCGACCCATGAAGCGTGTGTCAGTTGAGGCTTTCGCTCCCACTTTCTCGCCCTGTGCCCCCTTGGCTGACTCACACCCTGACACAGCCCTCTCCATGCTCCACTCTGCTATATCTGATACTCTCGATGTTCTTGCCCCTGTCATGAGGATCCGCTTGAAGCTCCAAGCCAAGTGCAACTCTTGGTACGACCCCAACCTCATCACCCCTAAACGCAAGGGTGGCTAAGAGGAAATGGCATGCTTCCGGTACATCTTCTGACAAACTGGCCTGCCACCTGCCACCTGCTCCAAAGGCAATACCGGCTATCTGTCCACACCAAGAAGAGAGCCCACATCCAATCCTGCATCTCTGCAGCATCTAACAATTTGGCGAACTCTTTAAAATCAGTAAGGAGCTTGCCAATCCTGTCCTCTCTTTCTTCCTCGCCCCCTCCTCCCTCTACTCCCTGCTCTTCCTCTGGCCCTTCTTCGGCTACCTCTCCTCACTCCGTCTCTGCCTTTCCTCTGTTCTCCCCCGATGAGGTTGCTAAACAAGACTGATCTATGAAAGTCTCATCAAAACAGGTTCACCCCTGTTCCTCCAAAATCATCAAGAACCACATTGACACCCTGGCTCCTGCTCTGGCAGACTTCTGCAACCACTCCTTCACCACTGGAGTCTTACCTTCCCCCCTGAAGCACTCCCTTGTGCTCCCTCTTCTTAAGAAACCATGTGCTGACCCTTCCTGCCCGGCCAACTATTGCCCAATCTGCATCACTCCTTTCCTGGGCAAACTCCAGGAAAAGCTGGCCATCTCCCAGCTCAATCTTCACACTGAATCTGTTGGTTGTCTCCATGAACATCAGTCTGGCTTCAGAACAGCCAGAAGCATGGAAACTGTTCTCCTGAACATCCGTGAAGACGTCCTCGCCAACCTTGATTCCAACACCCCCTGTGTCCTCATCTTACTTGATCTCTCTTCTGCCTTTGACACGGTCAACCATGCCATCCTACTAAACCGTCTCCATGATAACCTGGGTATCACCGATCAGGCAGAGGCTTGGATGACTTCTTTCCTCTATGATCGACTCTCCCTGGTCCAACTTGGGTCCTTCCTCTCCTATCTCTCTATGTCTACCTGTGGTGTTCCCCAGGGGTCTAACCTCTCTCCCTGCCTTTCAACCAATACCTGGCCCTTCTTGCCCACTACATTGCTGCTCGCTGCTCCAACTTTCAGTGCTATGCGTATGACACTCATTTTCAGGCTCCCTTCTGCCACCTCTTCTCCTTCTCTCATCTCTGACTGTGTCTGCTATCCAGGAGTGGTGTGCCACCAATGATCTCTGCCTTAATGCCAGTAAGACCAGGATTCTCATTGGCACACATGCTCCCTCCTTTCCTGTCGCTCTCTGGCCGGCCTCACTTGGCCCTCTTTCTGCTCCCACCTGTGAGGCTAAAAACCTCAGGGTCATCTTCGACTCCACACTTTCCTTCTCTCCTCACATGTCTGACGTCCTTTGAAACTGTTCAGTTGTAGAATAAAGATCTGTGTATCTTTTGAACCCGCGTTTGGTGTATTTCCTTTTGGGGTACTCAGCCTCGATATCGTTTTTTGCTTTCACAGATGGTGCTTGAATAGGGATCCTCAAGATTGATGCCAGCTCGTTGAAGGTTGACGTGGCTATCGGACCTGGAAGGGACGGTGTAAAAGGGGCCCCTTTCCTGAATGAGAAGCGACACCTCAGCAGCGCTGCACGGCCCGATCCCTGGACAGTGAGCATGCGGTCCGAATCGGCATCTTGACGAGGGTCCACTTTTCGAGGCGGGCAGATTTGCCGAAATCACCAAACACGAGGTAAAATTTGTTAGAAAAACTTTGAAATCCGATCGGACCTCCTTAGGCTTGATCAGGTGAGTCGTGACCCGATTCTTAAGTATCCTGATAATTTGTTTTGGCGCATTACATTTGCAAGTGAAATTACTGACCAGGTAACACCAGTATTCTGATATGCCAGGGAAACTGTCTGCCTGCTTCAGGGCATTATTCCGCAAGGACAGACAATCTTTGGAATTTAGCCATCCGGCACCACAGGAGGGGTCGCCGGCTTGTAGTATGTACTGTAAGCATGGCACTGGAAGTATAGTGTTTAATGATATTTGCACAGACAAACTAGACATGCTTCTGAACTTCAGTGGCCAATCAATGATAGTTTTGAAATCCCTCGTATTGAGTATTTAGAATCTATATTATTAACGAAAAAGGCTAGACTGCAGCATTTGATGCATTACAGAATTGGAAGAAAGAAGCTTTACAGCAGCTTAAAAGTAGAGAAAAACATGCGCGCCGTCATAAGACGAATGCCGAAAAAGCATTGTTATATGACCAAGATAAACATTCTGAGTCAGCTAGGAATATGGATAGGGCTTTCTCAATTGGTATCCAGAAAATCTATCCTTCTAAAGACTTTCATCTTTCCGATGAACTTATCGATAAGTTGTTAAATGAACGAAGGCCTGGTGCCACTGGGCCACCTCCATACGTTCCTCTTCCTGCTTGTTTGCCTCTTCCTGCTGTTATTCCTCCTGCTGCTCCTATTGCTCCTTCTACTGTTCGTCCTCCTCCAGTTGTTGGTCCTCCTTTTGTCGCTGCTCCTCCACCTGCTCTTCCACCTGTACCTGTTACACCAGTAATAACACCTCTGTTGAATTTGCCTATTCTCCCTCTTCCATGTGGTTCTATGCCGCTTGTAGTAGATCAGGGAGCGGGATCAAGGGTTGTCACTCACAATACTGTACCTCCGGAGAAGAAACGTGAGTTGATTGTAGGGGCTAATCATTGTATGGAGAGGGATGATCAAGCTGGTGTTTTTGCCACACTTTCTAATATGGACAATTTTCCTGAGACAAATGTTTTTATTGAGGGATTAGGGATTCATTTGTGTGTAATGTGGGACAGATTAAACGATACAGATCTCCCACAAGGGTTGAGGGATCTGAACACCTTAGCTTTCTCTAGAGACACTGCGGAGAGAGAACAAGAGCATGTTGAGAGGGTATTTGAGTATAGAAAAGAGTTGGAAATGTTACAGAATGAGGATGAAGATGGAGATAGTTTGGACATTATGTGTGTGCAGAAACGGTTCCTTCCTTGTCGTAAATCGATATCTGAGGAAATGTGAACCTGCACGAAAGGCGCAATTAGATGGATCTCAGACACATCGATAACTCCTATCGAAGTATATGAGACATATAGTCAGTATACGCCAGAAATGCAGAGGAGAGTGATACAGGTCATGGTAGAATACCTACAGGATGAGTGTGTAAAAAGAAAGATTTGTCGTCCCGCAGAGTTATTGAATAGTTACAAGAGAGCTTTTTCATTTGACACTTCTTCGGCTGCTTTAGCGCTCAATTTAGCCCTGTTGCTTAGTAAGCGTTCGGAGTTGATACTTCTCAGTTTCCTATGAGAGAGGTTCCTCCGACATTCTTCCCAAAAGTTGAGATCCCTGCTAATGTTGCAGCGTGTATAGTTGCTCAGGAAATCCCTGCACACTATGTGTCACAGTTCGTTCACGTCCTGTTCTAAAGACAGGAAGTGAGCACCATTAGGCAATCTATGCCCGACATTAGGAAAAATCTGACAGGGTTCTATAAAGAAATAGAGTCTGTTTTGCAATCCTCAGTATTCACTTTAAGTGATATTGACCTGTTATTTCCTGTACTCCTGCCCGTAGATTTATGGAAACAGGTTAGAACTATAGATGATGTAGCAGGGTTAGGAGATACATGGGCTAACATAATCAGACTCGATGGAGAAAGGTCAGCTGGCGAAAGACCGCCTCAGGTGATACTACCTTTGCCTGAAAAAATCGTTGTGAAATTGAAAACTATAATTCCCGAAAAAATAATTATTTGGGACAAGCTTACTGCCTGTGTCCAAGGGAAGTCTGAGGGTGTTACCGAGTTCTTTTTCGGTTCAAACAAGTATTCTCGGATTTCAGTGGACAAGATTTGGGCACAGAGTCTGGGAAAAGATTATTTGTAGACAAATTTGTGCGTGGATTGCTGCCTGACATCCAGTTGCAAATCATGTCTTCTGAGAGCGCTTGGCAAGCGAAGTCTCAATCAGAAGTACTGCACATGGCTCAGTACTATGAGAATCGTGTCAATAATGAAAAGGAAAGAGTCGAAAAGAGGAAAGGTGATTTGAAGACAAAAGTATTGTTATAGGAATTTGTTAGAGGCCCTAGAGGGGTTAATTCACAAATTAGAAGTCAGTATGTTCCACAAGGAAATGTGCCCTTGGGTCCTGTAAACATTAACCAGTGTGCCTATTGTAGGCAAGAGGGTCATTGGCGTGCACAATGCCTGATCCTCCGACAGAGGTCAAACAACGCATTTGGGAATATGGGTAGACGATCCAGAGGTCGCCCGGGTGTAGGGGGTACTGGTAGAGGCCAGTTTGCACAAGATTCACAGCAACCCTATTCACAGGATAATCAGGCACCAAGTGTGGATACTAGAAACATTTTTGACCATCCTTCTGCCGCTTACCTCTCTGAAGAACTTCCTTTTGATGACATTTTGTTTCGCTAGGATTTCCCGAAGCAGGGTTTGGAACCGATGCCTGTTCCCGTTAATCAGAAAGGTCCCTATGTTGAAATGTTAGTGGGAAATAGGAAACATCTATTTTTGATAGATACAGGGGCACAGAAGTGTTCCATCGATCATTCTCGGGTTCCAAACATTCCGCTGTCAGGGCAAACCAATATTTCTGTAGGGTTTTCTGGCACACCAGTTGTCTGTCCAGTTTCTTCGCTGGTACCTATTGCTTTGGGTCCCTTTATGGACCACTGTCCATTCCTTTTGACTTTGAATTGTGGAGAGAATTTGCTGGGGTTGAATCTGTTGAAGGAATTAAATGCGGTAATTCATTGTTCTTCTGATGGAGTGCGTTTGACGATTTCACCACAGCAACTTTCTGTCTCTCAATTCTTGACCAGACCTTTGCCGCTGGAATTTAGTCAGTGTTTGTGGGCTATTGACGACAATGATGCTGGTGTTTTGCAAATTGAGCCTGTTAAAATTGTCTTGAAACATGGAGTGAAGCGGCCACGTATTCCACAGTATAAGATCTCGGTCGATGGTGAGCAAGCCTTGAAATGCATCATCACCGAATTTGTGCATCGAGGAGTGATTGAGGAAATTGCAGGTAGTTTGTGCAATAGTCCGATTTTGCCCGTGTACAAGAAAGGCGATAATGCAATTCCTTTTCATTTCATAATTGATTTGCATGCCATCAATAAGATCGTCGCTCTGCAATTTCCAATTGTGCCTGATGTGACGAAGATATTGACTATGATTCCGGCTTCAGCTACTTACTTTAGTGTTGTGGATCTAAAGAATGCTTTCTTTAGTATTCCTATACAAAAGGACAGTAAATATTTGTTCGCGTTCACCTTGGGGGGACGCTCATTCACATTTACTCGTGCACCACAAGGGTACACGGAAAGTCCTTGCATCTACAGTAGTGCTCTGAAAGAGCAGCTCGATACCCTTGAGTTGCCCTCTACTTGTACACTGCTTCAATATGTTGATGACTTGCTTTTAGCTGCAGACTCAGAAAGCGCTTGTAAGGAGGGCACTGTGTTGTTACTTATTCACCTGGCTAACCATGGACATAAAGCTTCGCTAAAAAAATCCAATATTGTTGCCAGGAGGTCGCCTATCTAGGCTATCTCCTGTCAAAGGAGGGAAGAAGATTGACGCCTGAACGGATACAACTAATTTCTAGCATGACTTTTCCAAATACACAGAAAGAAGTTAGAGCCTTGATAGGAATGGCTTCTTACTGTAGGCAGTGGATCCCCAACTTTTCGTTAACGATTAAGCCGATGTTGGCTCTGACGAAGAATGGCATTTCTTCGCCATTGCCGTGGAACATGGAGCACCAGCGTGCATTTGATTTGCTCAAGACTGCATTGTGCTCGGCACCGGTTTTGGGCACACCAAATTATGAAAAGGCATTTGTGTTGTTTGTGCATGAATGTGATGGATGTGCTTTGGCTGTATTAACACAGGAACATGGAGGGAGGAATAGGCTGTGAAGTTACTTTTCCTCCGCCCTCAATCCTGTAGCATGCACTTTGCCAAGATGTTTGCGAGCTGTCGCTGCTGCTGCTGCATCTGTAAAACAGTGTGAGGGAATTGTCCTAGGCCATGCTGTAATCCTGATGGTACCTCACTCTCTAGATGTTCTACTGAACAGAACTCAAACGCAACACCTCACTTCCGCAGGGCTGATGAGATATGAAATGTTTGTGTTTGCACCACACATTCAAATTAAGAGGTGTTGTGTTCTTAATCCAGCTGAACCTTTACCTCTACCGCAAGGTACTGCTTGCAGTGATGAAGAGGCACATGACTGCCTTTGCACTACCGAACAAGAGACAAAGGGTAGAATTGATCTAAAAGATACTCCCTTGAACAGTCCACAAGGGGAGCTGTTTTGCGATGGCTCCTGCTTCAAACTTCCGGATGGTACATCCACAGCTGCTTATGCAATCACTACATTGAGCACGGTCGTGGAGACCAAGAGAATCACGCATAACTCTGCGCAGGCCACAGAGATTATAGCTTTGACCTGAGCTTGCAAACTTTCCAAAGGGCTTACTGTGACTATATACACTGATAGTCAGTATGCCTTTGGGATAGTTCACAACTTTGGGAGACTTTGGTCAGAAAGAGGGTTCTTAACTTCACATGGTACAAAGATCCAGCATGGCTCCCTGATAGTACGGCTACTCTCAGCGCTTGCACTCCCTACTCAGCTGTCTATTGTAAAATGTGCAGCGCATCAAAAGATTGTAGATGATGTAGGAAAAGGGAATGCTTTTGCTGATCAGATAGCTAAACAGACTGCCACTGATCTCTCTTCAGGCATGTATACTTCGAGGGAAGCCACAAATGCGTGTACTATGGATGAGGGTATTGATTCTGTAAGGGATATCCAAGCCGATGCCACATTAGAAGAGTCTAAGAAGTGGGCTGAGGGCTTGGGGAAACTTGATGATGATGGATGTTGGGTGGACAGAGTTGAAGGGAAATGGAGTCCCACACATATATGTGCAAGCAAAATCACAAAAATGTTGGGAAAAGTATGGGTAAACGACAAAATCTCTAAGGTAGCTGAACGCTTTGTTCAAGGCTCCATGATCTGTTTACAGCATAATGTGGGAAAGGGAACATCAACTTCGGCGGGAAGTTTTGGTCCACCTTCTGTCCCTTTTGAGGTTATACACTTTGATTTTATTGAAATGGAACGATGTAACAACCTGAAGTATGGGCTCGTAGTGCTTTCAGCAAATGGGTAGGGGCTTTTCCTGTTAAAGACGCAACAGCCATGACTACTACAAAGACTATGTTAAAAGAATACTTCCCAAGGTTCGAGCTGCCAAGAGTCATCTGGTTGGACAATGGTCCACATTTTATCGCTGCTGTAATTCTGCAGATAAGCGCGGGATTACAGATCGAAAAATGGTTCCATTCGGCCAGACACGCTCAGAGTGCCGGACTAGTGGAAAGACACAACAGCATCATCAAAAACAAGCTTGCTAAAACGTGTGCCGGCACCAAACTAAAATGGCTGGATGCCTTACCGATCGTGTTGTTATCAATGCATACAACCCCTCAAACTAATACTGGGCTCTCTCCCTTTGAGGTGGTAATCCAAAATGTTGTTCCTTGAGAAATGTTGAAAATGTACTTCTTTCAGATTACTGTAGCCAGTTGACTAAAAACTTGTATTTCATTTATCACCAGGTGCGAGAGGCTTTACCTGTACAATACGAGGGCCCCGGTCACAGCATATGACCTGGGGAGTGGGTCCTCACAAAATCCTTCGCGTGATCGTCTTGCCTTGCACCTCGTTGGCGGGGCCCCTTCCAGGTCCTACTGGTCACACAGACGACGATGCGAGTGGCAGCCAGGAAAAACTAGATCCACGTGACACACACAAAGAAAATTCCACACCCAGTGCCATACGATACAGAGGAAGCAGAACCCCCCACCAGTACTGCAACCAACGATCCTGAAGCAGTAACTAGCATTGAAAGTGTGTCAGGGATTCTCCCTGATCCTGTGAGGTCTGGGGAAACAGCCATTCCACCCCCACACTCTCCAACCATTTTGTTTCCAGAGGCGATTCCCAATCATGCCTCTAACCTTACTTCCGTTCACTCGCCGCTTCCAGTGGGAAGTGACGACACATTGTTCACGAATCAATCAGTACCAGGGATCAAAAGGTACGATCTGCATCCAGGGAAATAGACTTAAGGCACGGTTAGGCTGTGCGCTCGGAGAAGAAGAAAATCATCAAGGGCTTGCTATTGGCCCGATCAATTGTTTGAAAAAGGGTATTCTGTTGGCTAAGGTTTGTGGAAGGACTAAGAAGACGCTCGGCCTGGAGGTCGCCATCTAAAAACATTGGTGTATTTTCGTTTGAAGACTACAATGCCTGCAACCGCTTACGCTCGTATGTAAAAGAGAAAAGACTGTGTGACCGGTTACGGAAATGAACATTTAGTTATGTGGGCCTCGAAAACGTACTGCTGTTTTGTGATAATGTTAATTAGTTTTATAATAGTCATTATTTTAGCCTTCTGATATCTAGACGAAGTACATCCGCTTGAGAATTTGTTGCCGACTGAAAATGTACATACTGTTTCTACTCCTTTTGTGCATCTGCACACTCTATCTCCTACGGACCCTCAGCATAGACAGAGATATCACACCAACACATTATTACTTATCATGAATGCTACAAATGCCATCTTTAATAAGTCCAACTGTTGGCTCTGTTCAGATTTACCGCAACATGGGGATAAGGGGCTAGGTTGGTATATTCATCCTTTACCTTTGACAACTGCATGCTATGCTTCTCTTAGAGCACTATTCTTTGGTCGCTAGAACGACAAACTGGCCTGTCACCTGCTACAAAGGCAATACCGACTCTCTGTCCTCACCAAGAAGAGAGTCCACATTCAAGCTCGTGTCTGTGCGCATCTAACAACTCGGCCAAACCCTTTAAAATCTGCAAGGAGCTGGCCAACCCTGCTGCAGTCTCTACACCTCCTGTTGTCTCCCAGGCTCTTTTCAATGCCCTTGCCTCTCACTTCATTTAAAAAACCCAGGACATCCTGTCCACCCTCTTCACCCACACTCCTCCTCTTCCCTCTCCATCTGTGCTTGCTGACCCTCCTTTAGCCACCCTCCTACCATCCTTGTCGTCCTTTCCTCTTTTCACCCCTGACGAGGTTGCTAAACAAGTCCGATCTATGAAAGCCTCTTCAAAACAGGTTCATCCCTGTTCCTCTAAAACCATCAAGGACCACATTGACACCCTCGCTCTGGCCCTTGCTGATTTTGCAACCACTCCTTTGCCTCTGGATCCTTCCTCTCCCCTCTGAAGCACTCCTTTGTGCATCCTCTTCTCAAGAAACCCACAGCTGATCCTTCTTGTCCAGCTAAAGTTCACCCAATTTCCATTACTCCCTTTCTTGGCAAACTCCTGGAAAAGTTGGCCATCTCTCAGCTTAACCTTCATTCCAATTCTGTTGGCTGTCTCCATGACCACCAGTCTGGCTTCAGAGCTGCCACAAGCACGGAAACTGCTCTCCTAAACATCCGTGAAGATCTGCTCACCAACCTTGACTCTAACATTCCATCTGTCCTCATCCTCCTCGATCTCTGCCTTCGACACGGTCAACCATACCATCCTGCTCAACCGTCTCTGTGAAAACCTGGGTATCACTGATCAGGCTCTGGCCTGGCTGACCTCTTTCCTCTCAGATCAACCCTCCCAGGTCCAACTTGGGTCCTTCCTTTCATCTATCTTCCTCTCTACATGTGGTGTTTCCCAGGGGTCTAACCTCTCGCCCTGGCTTTTCAACCAATACCTGGCAACTCTCGCCCACTGCATTGCCATTTTCTGCTCAAATTTCCAGTGCTACTCTGACGACAATCAACTCATTTTCAAGCTGCCCTCTGCCACCTCCTCTCCCTCTCTCATCTCGGATTGCCTAACTGCCATTCAAGATTGGTGTGCCGCCAATGATCTTTGTCTGAATGCCAGCAAGACGGAGATCCTCCTCATCGGCACACCTTCACCATCCTTTCCCCTCACTCTCTGGCCAGCCTCCCTTGGCCCTCCTCCTACCCCTACCTGCGAGGCTAAGAACCTCAGGGTCATCTTTGAATCCACCCTTTCCTTCTCCGCCCACATCGCTGAGGTCTCTAAAAAGTCAAATTTTCGACTGCACCTCCTCAGAGGTACTCTGCCTTTCCTCTCCTTCCCCCAGAAGCTCATGGTTTCTCAAGCTCTGGTTCTCTCTAGATTGGACTATTGTAACAGCCTCTTTCTAAATCTTCCTGCCTCTACTCTCCGCCCTCTGCAACTAATCCAGAACAAGACTGCGAGACTTGTCCTTGGCCTCAAGCCCTGGGATCTTATCTCTCCAGCTCTGAAATCTCTCCACTGGCTCCCAGTGGATGCAAGGATTAAATTCAAAACCCTCTGCATTGTCCACAAGGCTTTCTGGGACCTGGGTCCAAAATACCTTCAGCTTTCTCTCCGCAAACACCTCCCCTCTCGAGCTCTTCGCTCCTCTACCTCCAACTCACTCAGGGTCAGTCGTTTTTCTAAGGAACAAGCTCGGGGTAGATCTCTGTCTTCGGCTGGGGCCTCCCTCTGGAACAGCCTCCCTGCCACTCTAAAACTTGAGGAGAACCATCTCCGGTTCCGGAAGCACCTCAAGATCTTCCTCTTTTCTTCTGCCTTCGCTCCCCCTCTCCCCTGCTGATCTGTTCTCTCTTGGCACCGTGCACCTGGCCACCCTCTGTCTTTTGGTCCCAGGTACCTGCTCATCCTGCCACCCTCCCGCACTGCCACTGGGCTACCCCTTGCACTGGGGTCTGTATCTGTGCCCATACAGCCCCCCCTTTTTCTTCTTGCACTTATCAGACCTACCCTGTCTGCTGCCTTAAACCTAGCACTTGCAAATTGCTGGCTGCATTACCACTGTTTGTTGCCTTTATTATTTATTTATTGTTATTTATCTGTTTCTCCTCTGCTTCGCACTTTCCACCTCTCCCCCCTTCCATGCACTTTTCCCCTCCCCCCGCTCCCATGCACTTGCGCGTTCTCAATGTCACTGGGCCTAGTAAGATCGCTGTTTTGTTCTCCCCTGTTCCCCTCCCTTGCCTTGTCGTGCTCTGAAACACTTGTGTACGAGCGCGATAGAAATAAAATATCAATCAATCAAAAACGATAGCATCTCAGGGAACTTTGATGGGACTTATTTGAATCAGTTTGAGAAATGTGTTCTGACTCCACTGGGATGCTCGCTCTTTGCAAATAGGAGTAAGCTTAATGTTGCTTCTATTAGGCCTTCTTGTCAGTCTAGAAATACGGATACCTCTACTTTGAGACCGCAAACGCATTTTGGTGGCCGTGGGCCAACCGTCTCATGCATGATATGACAGAATATAGGTTTTCGAGTTTGCCAATGAACGGCCATTTTGATGTAAAATAATCGCCATTTTGTTTTCTAACCATTGCTCATTGCTTTCTGTTCCTATTGCTTCGCAGTATATTTTCCGCTTACACTGCTCGACTGTGAAACATTGTTGTCTGTATGTGAAAAGGATAAGGCCTCAGGACGTGAGGATAACAAGAGTTTGCTGAAACACAAACGTAGGCAGCACTAGGAAGAATGCCTGGCTCCTTCCCGAATGTAGCCTTGAAGCAGAGCTGCAGGGCATTTAATCATTTCACAGCTGCCAGCCAGTCTCGTTATATGGTAGAATATGTTAGAATAATACAGCTAAAGGCTTGAATTATGCTTTTCTTACGGCCCCCATTTTGCTGAGCCCGCTAGAGCATGTCGGCTCCCAGGACGCGAATAGCACCTGATAGATAGCAAGGTCCGGAATGCAACTCCCCCGTATGTAGTTCGCTTCCAAGAACAGAAGCGCCGTGTTCTATTCAATAACCGAAAGATGCCTTCGCACTCACAAATTGCAAATTGTTACTAGAATAGATGTTTGAAGGTGTCATAGTGGTCAGAGATGACCATCATCACACCAAGTTCAAAGAAACCCAATAAAGGGGGGGGTGTTAAACATGTCATAGCTGATTGTTTGATATGGATTTTGCATATATGTAACTGATGTACGTAATTCGCTCTCTTGCGTCCCTCGAGGTCTAGAGATACACGTCGCGGGGCGTGAGACCGAGTTGGCCAACTGAGAATTTTGCTTTGCAATAAAACCCTAGCTTTGGGAATACAACCTCGTGTCTGGCGTCTCTATCGTGTGTGGTGACTCGCCTTGTTTCGATAGACATCAGAGCCCCCTAGTGGCCCCTTTCATTCTGATAGGCTGTCTCGTCCTTTTCAATCCTTGATTTCTTTTAAAATGGCTCCTATAGGCAATAAGGATGTCATGCCTCCTTCCTACACTGTTAACCATAGCCCCGAGTGAGTTTCTTTCTGCATATAGAGGAATGGTACTCAGTCAATGGGTGATTTTAAAGGTTGCGCCAATGTTGCAAATTTGAATGGGGAAGACCGACCTTTGTATGTAGGCGAACCTGTCTACTTTGTTTGCAGTAATGTAGCATTCCACTGTTCCACTGTTGGGGAGTGCGGAGACAAGATGGCCGTTTTGTCCGGCCTTGCGGATTCTGAAGCGGTCTCCGATTCTCCCTTGTTGGTTGTTGCTGCTTCAGACACGCTAGTTACAGCAGTGGGAAGGGATTCTGTGTCTTCTGTATCGTATGGCACGGGCTGTGGGATCTGTTTGGTGTGTGTCACATGGATCCAGTTCTTACGACCCGCTACCCGCACGGCAGTCTGGGTGACTAGCAGGACTTGGTAGGGACCCCTCCACCGAGGTGCAAGGCAAGACGACCTCTCAAAAACCTTTGTGAGGATCCAGTCCCCCGGTCGTAGACTGTGACCAGGACCCTCGTAGTGCACAGGTAATGCCTCTCGCACCTGGTGGTAAATCGTAAACAGATTTTTAGTCAACTGGTTACAGTAATCTGAAAGAAGCACATTTACTATATCCCGTAATGAGCGACTTTTTGGCATACCCCAAATATTAGCAGGTCTCCCCATTACCACCTCAAAGGGAGAGAGCCCAGTCTTAGTTTGAGGGGTTGTTCTCATCGACAGTAACACGATCGGTAAGGCGTCCTGCCACTTTAGCTTAGTGCCAGCACACGTCTTAGCGAGTTTGTTCTTTATAATGCCGTTGTGCCCCTCCACTAATCCGGCACTTTGGGCATGTCTAGCTGAATGGAACCGCTTGTCAATCTGTAATCCTTTGCAAATTTGTAGAATTACAGTGGCAATAAAATGTGGCCCATTATCTGACCAGATGACTCCCGGCAGCCCGAATCTAGGAAAAAACTCTTTCAACAGAGTTTTTGCCATGGTTATGGCTGTTGCATCTCTAACTGGAAAGGCCTCAACCCACTTACTAAAGGCACAAATAACAACCAATACATATTTAAGATTGTTACACCGTTCCATTTCAATAAAATCAAAGTGAATAACCTCAAACGGGACAGAAGGTGGATCGAAACTTCCTCTAAGAGTCGAGGTACCTTTTCCTACATTGTGCTGCAAGCAAACCATGCAGTTCTGGACAAAACGCTCCGCAGTTTTGAAAATCTTATCATTGGCCCATACACTGTGTAGCATTTTTGTTAATTTTCGTGCACAAACATGTGTCGGACCATGAGCCATAATAACCATAATTGTAATATAGGCGTCAGGGAGTAACCATTTCCCTTCAATATTGCCTACCCAACACCCATCGTCATCCAATCTCCCTGCACCCTCGATCCATCTCTTAGTTTCCTCTATGGTAGCATCTGCTTGAATATCTTTTACAGCATCAATACTTTCACCCAAAATGTAAACATTTACAATTTCTTTTACAGCATACATTTCTGAACTGAAATCAGTGGCAGTCTGTTTAGCTATCTGATCGGCGAAAGCATTCCCTTTTCCTACATCATCTGTAACCTTTTAATGTGCTGAACATTTTATGATAGCTAACTGAACAGGGAGTACAAGTGCTGAAAGTAATCGCACTATTAAAGTGCCATGCTGGATTTTCGTTCCGTGCGAGGTCAAGAAACCTCGTTCTTTCCAAAGTCTACCAAAATTGTGGGCCACCCCAAAGGCCTACTGACTATCAGTATATATATATTCACTGTAAGCCCTTCAGAAAGTTCACAAGCTCGAGTTAACGCTATAATTTCTGCGGCCTGCGCAAAGTTATGCATAATTCTTTTAGTTTCCACAACCGTGCTTAAAGTAGTAACAGCATAAGCAGCCGTGGATGTACCGTCTAGAAGTTTAAAACAAGAGCCATCACAAAATAGCTCTCCTTGTGGGCTATTCAAAGGCGTGTCTTTCAAATCGATTCTGCCTTTAGTCTCTTGTTCTGTCATATAAAGGCAATCGTGTGACGTATCGTCACCATCAACAGTATCTTGAGAGACAGCTAAAAGTTCAGCCGGATTTAATACACAACACCTCTGAATTTGAATGTGGGGGGTAAACAAGATTAGTTAATATCTTGTCAATCGTGCAGAAGTGAGGTGTTGCGTTTGAGTTCTATTCAATAGAATATCTAAAGAGTGAGGTACCATTAGGGTTAACGCATGACCCAGGACCATTCCCTCACTCTGTTTTACAGACGCAGCAGCAGCAGCAGCAGCAACAGCGCGCAAACATCTTGGCAAAGCGCATGCTACAGGATCAAGGGTGGAGGAATAGTAGCCGCACGGCCTATTCTTCCCTCCATGTTCCTGTGTTAACACAACCAAAGCACATCCATCACGTTCATGCACAAACAATACAAAGGCCTTGTCATAATTCGGAGTTCCTAAAACCGACGCTGAACACAGCATGGATTTGAGCAAATCAAATGCTGTCTGGGGTTCCAAAGTCGATGGCAATGGCAAGGAAATGCCCTTCTTTGTCAAAGCCAGCATTGGTTTAATCGTTAACGAAAAGTTAGGGATCCACAATCTACAATAAGAAGCCATACCTATCAAGGCTCTATCTTCCTTTTGCGTATTTGGGACAGACATGCCAGAAATGGTCTTTATTCGTTCAGGTGTCAACCGTCTTCCCTCGTTTGACAGGAGATAGCCTACATAGGCGACCTCCTGACAACAATATTGGAATTTTTTAAGTGAAGCTTTGTGGCCATGTTTTGCTAGATGACAAAGCAACAACATGGTGCCTTGTTTACAGGCGCTCTCAGAATCAGCAGTCAAGAGGAGGTCATCTACATACTGCAGTAATGTGCAAGTAGTAGGCAACTCGAGGGTATCAAGCTGCTCTTTCAATGCCCTACTATAAATACTTGGACTCTCAGTGTTCCCTTGTGGTGCACGAGTGAATGTAAACGAGCGTCCACCTAGGGTAAACGCAAACAAATACCTGCTATCCTTGTGTATGGGAATACTGAAAAACACATTTTTAAGATCAACAACGCTAAAATGAGTGGCAGAAGCCAGAATCATGGTTAGTATCGTTGTAACATCAGGTACAATAGGAAATTGAGGAGCCACAATTTTGTTAATAGCGCGTAAATCAATTATAAAACGAAAGGGAATCGCATTATCCCCTTTTTTGTATACTGGCAAAATGGGGCTGTTACATATGCTACCCGTAATTTCCTCAATTACTCCACGATGTACAAAATCAGAAACTATACATTTCAAAGCCTGTTCGCCTTCAACTGAGAACTTATATTGCGGGATGCGAGGCAATTTTACTCCATGTTTCAAAATAATTTTAACAGGTTCAATTTGAAGAATGCCCACATCATAATCATCAATTGCCCATAAGGATTCTGGGACATTGCTAAATTCTGGCGGTAAAGGTCGAGTCAAAAACTGAGAGGCGAGTGATTGCTGAGGTAAAATTGTTAGCCGAATTCCGTCCGGAGAACAATGTATTACTGCATGCAATGCCTTCAACAAATTTAGCCCCAGCAAGTTCTCCCCACAGTTTGTGGTAAGTAGAAATGGACACTGTTCCGTGAAGGGACCCAGTGTTATTGGTACCGGCAAAGAGGCCGGACAAACTACAGGTGTGCCTGAAAACCCTACGGAAATGTTGGACTGCCCTGACAGGGGAATATTTGGAACCCGTGAATGATCAATGGAATATTTCTGTGCTCCCGTATCTACTAAAAATAGATGCTTCCTATTTCCCACCGCCAACTCAACGTAGGGGCCTTTCTGATGAACGGGAATAGGAGTAGGTTCCAAAACCTTCTTCAGGCAATCCTAGAGAAACAGAATATTATCAAAAGGAAGCTCTTCAGAGAGGTACGCGGCAGAAGGGTGATCAAAAATGTTTCTATTATCCACATTCGAAACTTTCTTATCTTGTGAAGGAGGCTGCCGTGATTCTGGTGTAAACTGACCTCTGCCAGGGCCCCCTGCACCTGGGCGACCTCTGGATCATCTACCCATGTTCCCAAATGACCTTTGCTGCAAGTGTCAGACATTGTGCGCGCCAGTGGCCTTCCTGCCGGCAATAGGCACACTGGTTAATGGTTACCGGAGCCAAGGGCGCACTTCCCTTGGAATGTACTGACCTCTAAATTGATTACCCCCTATAGGGTTTCTAACAATCTGCTGTAATAAAACTTTCGTTTTTAGGACACCCTTTTTTTTCTCAAGTTTTTTTTTCAGTATTTACACAATTTTCATAGTACTGAGCCATATGCAGTACTCTCATTGAGACTTTGCCTGTCAAGCACTTTCAGAAGACATAATCTGTAACTGGATGTCAGGCAACAATCCACGTGCAAATTTGTCGACAAACAACCTTTTCCCTGACTCTGTGCCGAAGTCTTGTCCACTGAAATCTGAGAATACCTGCTTGAACCGATTGAAGAAATCGGTAGCACCCTCAGACTTTCCTTGTACACAGGCCGTAAGCTTGTCCCAAATGATTCTTTTTTCTGGAACCATAGTTTTCAATTTTACGATAATTCTATCAGGCAAGGTTAATATCACTTGAGGTGGTCGATCGCGAGCTGGTCTTTCTCTGTCTAGCCTAACCATGTTATCCCATGTATCTCCCAACCCAGGTATGTCATCTATAGTCCTAATCTGTTTCCACAAATCAACTGGCAGGAGTACGGGAAATAATAGGTCAATATCACTTAAAGTGAATACCGACAACTGTAAGACCGACTCTATTTCTTTAGAGAATCCGTTCGGATTCTTTCTTATATCGGGAATAGATTGCTTTATGGTGTTCACTTCCTGTCTTGAAAACGGGACGTGAACAAACTGTGAAACGTAATGTGCAGGAATTTCTCCGGCGACTATTCCTCGTCCAGCATCGGCCACAATCTCAACTTTCGGGACAAATGTCGGAGGGACCTCTCTCATAGACAACTGAGAAGTAGGCAGCTCCGAACACTTACTAAGCAACAGAGCCAAATCAAGCGCTAAGGCAGTCGAAGAAGTATCAATCGAAAAGGCTCTCTTATAAACACTCAACAATTCTGAGGGGCAACAAATCTTTCTTCGTACACACTCATTCTGCAGGTGCTCTACCATCACCTGTATCACTTTCTTTTGCATTTCTAACGTATACTGACTATATGTGTCATATACTTCATCTGGAGTTATCGACATATCCGAAATCCATCTTATTGCATCCTTTATACAAATTCACGCTTCCTCTCCTTTTAATTCTCGACGAGGAGAAAACCATTTCTGTAAATACATAATACCTAAACTACCACCATCTGCTTCCTCATTCTGTAACTCTTCCAACTCCTTCCTATACTCAAAAATCCTCTCTACATGCTCATATACCTTCTCCGCAGTATCTCTGGACAATGCTAAGGCGTTCAAATCCCGTAACCCTTGTGGGAAATCTACATTATTTAGTGTATTCCACATTGTACTCAAATCAGTCCCTAATCCTTCGATAAAAAATTTTTCTCAGGAATATCTTTCACATTTTCGAGTGTGGAAAAAACATCAGTTTGTTCACCCTTCTCCATACAATGTTTAGCCCAAGCAGTCAATTCACTCCTTTTGTCTGGGGACACAGTATTACGAGTCACAACCCTTGGTTTTGCTCCCTGGTCTACTACAAGCGATGCAGAATCACTTGGAAGAGGAAGAGTAGACACATTCTGAATAACAACAGGTGAAGGCAAGGGGGCAGGCAAAGGGGCGACGGCTGGAAGAACAACAGGAAGAACAGCAGGGAGGACCGGAGGAACTATAGGAGGGGGAACTACAACAGGAAGGGTCAAAGGGCCAGGAGGAGGGACGTATGGAGGTGGCGCAGAGACATCGGGCCTTCGTTCATGCAAAAGCTTATTAATCAATTCATCTGACGTATGAAAATCTTTTGAAGGGTAGATTTTCTGAATGCCTAATTGAAACGCCCTGTCCATGTTCCTAACTGCCTCCAATTGTTTATTTTGATCATATAACCGTGCCGTTTTTGACACTTGTCATATGTCTACGCATGTGTTTCTCTCTACTCTTTTGTTGCTGCAAAGCTTCTGTTTTCCAACTGTGCAACAAGTCAAATGCTGCAGGTCTAGCCTTTTCCTTTACTAATACAGACTCTAAATATTCTATACGAGGGATTTCAAAACTATCATTGGTTGGCCACCGAAGTTGAGAATTATGTCTGGTTTGTCTGTGCCAAATGTCATTAAATGCTATACTACCAAAGCCTTTCTTACAGTACATAGTACATGCCGGCGACCCCTCCTGTGGTGCGGGACGGCTATCTTCCAAAGATTGTCTGTCGCTGCGGAATAATGCCCTAAAGCAGGCAGACAATTTCCCAGGCATATCAAAGTTCTGGTGTTACCCGGTTAAATAATTGTGCTCGCGAGTACAATGCTCCAAATTCAAATTTTCGGGGTTAAATTAAGAATCGGGACACGATTCACCTGACCAAAGGACTGGGAGGCCTGATCGGGTTACTAAGGACAATGCTAACGACCCACGTGTCCGGTGATTTTCGGCAAATTTACCCACCTCAAATGTATGGACCCTCGTCAAGACGTTGTCTCGGGCTACAGCTCACCGTTCAGGGATCGGATTGTGCAGTTTCATCGAGGAATTCGCTTCTCGTCTAGAGTGGCCGTTTCTGTTGGCACCGTCCAATCCCGGTCTGATAGCCGAGCCAACCTTCAACGAGACAAAGTCAATCTTGAGGGTCCCTATTCGGCGCCATCAGTGGAATCAGAAAAAATACAATATTACGGCTGTTACACCAAGCAAAGAAAAATACACCGACACAGGCTTGTAAAGATTCCCAGAATCTTTATTACAAAACTGAACAGTATTCAACAAAGTACACAAATAGCTTTTTGGCCGTCAGTACATCACAGAGACCACCATCAAGGTTCAATGTGAGCAGTGAACAGGATTTCCTAGCTGGACATCGACGCATTTATACAATTTGTTTAATGATGTCCAGCCCTCTTACAGGTTAATTATACACTGGGCTAGGGTTACGACAGGTTCACTTTCCTAATTTACATATCTCGTGCATGCGGTTTACTTTTGAATATATTTACTAACACACTCCATTATTCTTTAATTTAACATTTACACTCTTTACATGCTGTTTTAATACAGACCAAACAAATGTTTCACATATTATATTTGGATAGCATTACTGTTCTTGTATACTTGTAGTTTTACATTGCTAATTCAAGTAATCCCCTGCTCCCGAGGTCAACAAAGGACAAGGTCTACATGACCCTAACATGTAGCCTGAAGGCAGGTTGGATATTAACTCTCCTACAGAGGTTGGAGAGGTTAAGGCAAGAAGAAGGGCACACGAGACGGCCATTTTAGATTACAGGGTGACTTTGTACAAAAACCCCAAAATGGCGGTTCTAACCTAAAATGGAGGCTTGATTCAAGATGGCTGCTTACATCAATTTCTAAGGTCAAGACCTTGCCGTAGATAGTTATTCGCGTACAATTTTAAGCAACATGGCGTAGGCCAATATACATACAATCGTTAAAATAGGAGGCATAATTTAATATCCAGTTTGACAGAGGTTTCAAAGTCTCGTCCACGGCGGGACGAGAATGGTGACACTTCAGCACAAGTTCTGGGAGACGTAGCAAAATCCTTTGTGCCATTTTGGGGACAAATAATGAACTCTGAGGATATCAGGAGACTAGCGAGAGTACTGGAGAGAACCATCAACCGGACCACTGATGTACTCTATAATATGACTTTAGAACAGAAAGCAATAAGGTTAGTAGCACTTCAGAACCGGATGGCATTAGATGTCACCCTGGCTGAACATGGAGGAGTATGTAAATTAGTGGGGTCCGCTTGCTGTGTTTTCGTGCCAGATTCCTCCCCAACTATCTTCAAGGCAATACAGAATCTGCATGTACTACGTTCAGAAGTGCATGTTCCCGAGGGAAACTGGGATCCTAGCGCTTGGTTCTGGGACTTCTTGCGATCTTTCGGGTTGGAAGGTACTTTCGGTCTTGCTGATCATTTTGGGAATTCTGTTGTTTCTTTGTTGTTGTATACAATGTCTTCCTGGTATATGTTCGATGCTAGGGGGATGTTGCGCACAGGCGATGGGTACATAAGGACGCAAGGTATACGCCCCAGATAAGAACACTAATGAATATGTGTTGAAAGAAATGTTTGTAACTGATCTATAGATGGTGATTCAGGGTGTATAGACGTTGAGACGTGGAGTCATTCGTAAAGTGATTAGAAGTAGTTTAGCCCTTGGCATAGGCCAAAAGGAGGGTTTGTTTAACGGAAAACCATATTATACCCTTTTAATCGTATGTGTATATATATATATATTTATTGGCCTAGACCAAGTCGCTATGCAGGGAATATCTGCGTTGCAAGGTCCTGACCTTAGATGTGTGTAAGCCGCCATTTTAGGTTCATCCGCTATTTTAGATTCTTATTCTAAAGTCACCCTGTGTTCTAAGATGGTGGACAGTGTCGTTTTTGAATGTAACATGGCCATCTTGACCTCTGTGTACAAGTTAATGTCTAAACTGCCCGCAGGCCAAATGTTAGGGTCATGTACTGAGACCTTGTCCTTCGATGGTCTGTGTATAGAGGATCACCTGTGACATCGATACTAATCCATGAAAATATATTGTGTACAATACTGTTTGAGCATCTTATGTGAACACATGTTTAACTATATTGTATAAAGATATGTGCAAAGGCTCAATGTGAAATCCGAAGACACACTGTTGCTATTTTTTGGCGAATGTATTAAGGATAACTCCTAAATGCATGGATGCATAAATTAGGAACAAACTCGGCACAAACCCTAGATCCGAGATTCATTAACCTGCAAGTGGGTTGGACATCATGTTTTGGAGAGTATAAAAGGTGCGACTATTCTGATGTACAGTCCCACTCAATAAGCACACCGAACAGGGCTGGTTTTTGCTGTGTTGTACTCAGGGCCTGATAGCTATCTGTTGCTTTGTCCTTTGAAACTGTTGAGTTGTAGAATAAAGATCTGTGTATCTTTTGAACCCGCGTTTGGTGTATTTCCTTTTGGGGTACTCAGCCTCGATATCGTTTTCACACTCTCACAGCAATAGAAGGAGAAGTTTCCACCAAGATTGGGAGTTCATGTTGCACTTTCGTGCCTGCAAATGACAGAGAGAATGGCATGCTGACAGAATCAGTGACAAGATTGTCGAAAATGCATGCCAAAATGGAAGAGGAAGCCAAAGGAAAAGGAAAGGACTAGAGCTGGTTGTCATACATATGGTCATGGATGCCAACCTGGCTGGCAGACGGACTGAAGGTACTCATAGGAGCACTAAAACTAGTACTAGTGGGACTGTGTATGGTCAAGATCTGCATTACACAATGTCGCAAAACTACTGAGAAGACAATAGGGATGAAAGTGTCAGTGGATATAAACATTGACAAGGAAAGGTAGTAGAAGAAAGAGATAACCTGAGAGCAAGGATAAAGGAATGACTACTGTTCCTGACAAAGATGTTAATGTTCAACTATCTGTTTGACAATAACAGATATTCGGGTAAATGGGTATGGTGCAACCCGGAAGGGGACTGCAATTACCTGACCTGGTGTTTTGAATGCCATGCAAATTACTATGGACACCTCGGAGGAGTAACAAAGATATGGCTACCAAAAGCAAGTATAACGACGTATGGTGGGTTGGTCGACAAGTCGACCAGAGGGGAGGCTGAAGAGACGGTCCCTGGAATGCCCATCCTCATCCCATGAACATGGTGGCCCGAAGAGTCAAAGATGCACAAAGCCACTCACTATTCGAACAGGCCCCACGAGGGCCAGTAACATGCACATATGCAGAAAAGTACTCCCTTCGACAGCCATTCAAACCCTATCCAGTGAACGACTTTATGGACACAGGTGTTCCAATATTAGTTATGAACCCAAATGCCTCACTGGACCATGTTGACTAATGCCAAAAAACCAATGTGCTGATGTCATTAGTGACACCATGACGTAGCCACGTTAGTCATGAGGTATACTTGCAACCATTCATGAAGCTACACAAACATAAACGTGCATACACAAACACAGTTCTGTAGATAGAGGACAGATACATATACATACTGTCAAAAGCTTTTATTATTGTTGTCATTAGCCAAATATAGAAACACAGAATGCAAGGCAACAGAAGAGATGCATAGCAAGCTTGCAGATGCTTATGGCAACTAACCCTATGCAACTACAGGGTCATATAATGACCATATAAGGACCTAAGACAAATTTACCTATAGTAAACATAGCACAGTATAGATGTGTAGAAATCATAGTTTAAGTGTACTGGGGATTACATAAGGCCACAAGCCACAGGACGAGAGATGAAGGAAAGCAGAACCAGGCTGCACAGAACAGCAGGCCAGGGCTCGCAGCCAAGGTCAAAGGCAAGCACCACCTTCCAAATGTAAGACAACAAGGGGCCATCTGCAGAAAAACTGAATAAATCCTCACAAATTGCAGACCAGAGAAGCTCCATTTTGTGGTCCTCAAGCACCTGATGCAGCCGAGCTAGACAATAGTCATTCACCCACGGTGAGAAGATGAACAGTTCTCAGCAACACAGACATGAAGTGAAACATTAAGTCGGTGGCAATGTTGCAATGTCGAGGGCACTTTCACAGGCAAAAGTGGCACTGTTGACAGATAAATTGGGAACACATTGTGCACCTTCTCAAGGCAATGAGAATGACTAAGTGCTGAGAACAGAGCTGGGTCCCAGGCCTGAGGAGACCAATTCCAGCCCATCAGGGAACAGAAATAAAGGGGTGGATGGCAGAGGGCCAGAGCCAATGGTAATCCTGCGACCCTGCAACAATGTATAAAATAGTTTTGGGGGAGGGCAGGCCAACAACCTGACATGTGAGGGCCAATTAGCTATGGTATTTAGGGGTTCTCTATAAGGGATACCACTCCCCAACCAGAAACAATGATAGGTTTTTCGGGGAAGGGCCCAGGTTGTGATGCGAGGGCATGACAAAAAGACCTGACACAGGCTCAGGAGGTGTGATTCTGTGAATTTTTGAATGTCCTGTATGATCCCTGTTGGGTTTTTGTAATAAACGACAGTTCTAACTTGCCCTTGACTAAGTCCTCTGTCTGTTCGTTACTGGGGGAGGGTTGTTGGCCCTGGGAGCTGAACGGGTAAGCTCGTAGTAACACCCAGACCTCTGGCATACCAAAGCCAACAAATTTAGATGGTTATTTTTTTATTGTGTGTGAGGACTTTCAAGGGGCCCTCCAGCTTCACAGTTCATTGAGGGCAGGCGCATGCAGCGTGTCTAGTATTTTTGGGCAGTGTGGCCGATGTATCCAATGTAAGGTGAACACCTTCTTCTGTACCTAAGGGCTCAAAAACCTTGTCAAGAGATATGATGTGCACTGACTGTGAGTCCATAGGGCCCGATTTTTTCAAACAGCACGCTTCACTATGTGTGCCGCAAAAGGGCAACCAGCCCTACCCTTGAGTGTGAGGAAAGAGGGGGACAGAAAAGGGGAGAACCTGCTTGCAGGAAGCAGAGTCCACTGACCACAATCAGTAGCGGAGGAGTCTGAAAAGTCAAATGTCCGCACTGCAACAATGAAACAAGATGGGGAGTGTCGAGCAAGGCAGCCCGCCGCTCTCAGCCTACAGAACAGCAGAACCGCGCACCGCGTTTGTACTGCGCCGGTTGCTGGTTTTGTCAAGGTCCTCCTCCAAAACGGTGGAAACAACAGAAAGACTCCCAAACAGGACTCCAGGCTCCCTCAGGCTCTCACACTGCCACACACCACGCACGTTCCTGCTGCGGGTGCTGATTTTGTCAAGGTCCTCCTCCAAAACAGTGAAAACAGCAGAAAGACTCCCAAACAAGATTCCAGGCTCCCTCGGGCTCTCAGAACTGCACACTGCTGCACTGCTATCTGTTGCCTTTTCTCATATTCCCCTCTGTCACCGCTTACTAAACCCACAATCTTCATAACTCGAAATCCCACTCGTCTTCGTCAACGTCACCTAATTGAAAATATGTGTGCAACCTTTCAATTAGTAAAGAGGGTGACGAGAAAGAGGGACGAGTAGGTATTGTCCTGATTACAAGGGGCAATCTTCAGTACTTCGAGTCCAAATCTTCCTCGTCAACTTCTGTACTAATTGAAAGCAAGCATTGTTTCAATAAATGAAGATGATTATGACAGGGACGATTAAGGGGCAATTAAGTGTTCCCCAGAAGGATAGACTGAGGGCCGAAAGTACTGGTATACCACATCAAAACTCTTTAAGAATGGTTTACGATTACCAGTCCATGTGAGTTCTGTAATAGGTATGAAACATGTGTGGTGGGGGCCTGCTATGTACATCTAGGAGGTCCCCGTGGCGCGATGGGCATCAGGGGGGTGACACATTCCCTTAAAGGGGCAACACAAGGAGGGTCACAGACCACAATATGTACGAATGAAATGTTTAGTTTTAAAATGGCATGGTGTGTTTCATTCATGAAGAGAATTCACATGAAGACTAAGGGCTATCTGCCGTCAGAGAATGGAATAGACATAAGATGCTCGCCTCATCAGAACTGGTTTCCTCAGCCGCCTGCCACATTTTCCCCTGACGAAGTTTATATTCCAGCCTCGGTGCTCCAGAACAGGTGACGCTCATCAACTGTGTCCGCCTGCGTCATTCTGGACCTTCAAGCAAATACCTCAGCCTGAACCCATCCCACTTGCTAATAGAGACTCGGTTTGTGTCAGACTGAGTTGCTCTCGAATCCTATTGGACTTGCTGGGAGATTGATGGCTCAGCCACAGCTGACCTGCATTGCCAGCAACTACTGCATACTCATCAGCCGTGACCCGGTGTGGTCGGATTTGCTTCTAATGATCCTCGCGAGATATGGTAATGCGCCTCCAGCACCACCTCGGCAGTTTAATGGAGCAGGCTGGCGTGGTTGAAAGGCGGACACGCGTTGCTCTATTTGTGGTTAGTCAAATGGGTAGGGGAATGTATTGCTTCATAGTATATAAAGCTCGTATGGTAATGGATGAAGGATGTTGTGGAAAGTTCAACATAGTGCTGTCGAGGAAGCGCATTAAATAATGTGTTTAGGCCACATGCCCGTTACAAACAGATGTCTGTATTCAATAACAGCGAACAAATAGAACATTCCGTAGCCTGTATTGTATTGTCATGGTCCAAGTGTCATCAAACCCTGGCTGAAATTGGCCGACTTTTAGCAGAAAGTGTGAGCCCATGTTCCTCCCCTGCTTTAGGGTGGAGGGAAGTCCAGCCTGGGACTCGAGACTGTTAGGTGTCCTGGGGGAAATGCCTCGCACCTCTGTGCGTCCGTCATCTGAGGCACACGCGAGGAGGCTGCTGTCTGCGCCTGGAACTCGGCGGGAAGGTGAGGGGCTTTCTGCTCTGCAGTCGGCAGCTGCCGGTGTGGGAAGCACCGGGGGACGCGCGCTCCTCTCCGTTACTCCCTTGTTCCGGTTGTGGAGGCTAGACTAGAGGCGTGCAGGAGTAGGACAGGTGCATCCCGGAGGCGGGCGCTGATGGAGCCGGGGCGTATGGCCGGCAGGGGGCGCTGCTGAGAGGCCAGCAGCGCTCATCCTTGCGCTTCACTCTCCGGGAAGCAGCGCTCGACCGCTGCCTGGTTAGTTCGCTTGCCTCCGACGAGTCACAGAAACGCTGAGAGGAGCCGGATTTTCCGCTGCTGGGCGTCTGCGGCAAGAGGCGGTCGCTGGATGCAGGTACAGTGCTCTTCCCTGTGAGCCCTTCCACGATGGGATTATGCATCCACACGAAAGATCAGACGGGTATTGCGTGCCCAATGGGCTTACATGTTTCGGGTGATTGCGATGGGGATGCAGATGTGTTATAGGTTTCTGCGGCAAATCGTGGAGCGTCTCCGTGCGTTGTAAAGGTGCACATCAGCCGTTGCATTCAGTGATCCTATTGTTTCCCTTTACCGCCAAGGGTAGGCGCGCTCCCTTGCTACTGCTCCCTCGCACCTTCTGCCTTATCTCCCTCTAGCAATCCCCTGTCCGAAACTTCAGGCGATATGTGTCCACACGGCAGGGATGGCTATTCTGAAAGTGTTGGGCTGCACTTTCGGGAAGTTGCATGCATCGCTACATGTGGTGTCATGTGCACTGTTCTGCAGGTGTGTCCCTTGAAGCAGTAGTTGTCTTGACCAGATGCAACATCTCTGATATAGGCGTTGCATTTATGGGAGAGGTTCGATGTATACTGTTACTACTGCATGGGCCTACTCACTAGATGTGGTCTGGTGAGTACTGCTACTACTGCATGGGATTCCTTTCTAGAAGTGGTGCCATGCATACTGTTACTACTGCATAGGATCTACTCAAAACTAGTGGTGTGATGCGTACTGTTATTACTGCATAGGATTCCTCTCTTGAAGTCATGGGATGCATATTGTTACTACTGCATAGGATTACTCTCTCTGGAATGGTGGGATGCATACTGTTATTACTACATGGGATTGCTCTCTGTGCAAGTGGTAGGATGCATACTGTTAATACTACATGGGAATGCTCTCTCTGGAAGTACTGGGATGCATACTGTTACTAGTGCATGGTCTTGCTGTCTCTGGAAGTGGTGAGGTGCATACTGTTACTACTGCATAGGATTACTCTCTCTGGAAGTGGCGGGATGCATACTGGTACTACTGCATGGGATTGTTCTCTCTGGAAGTGGTGATATGTGTACTGTTACTACTGCATAGGATTACTCTCTCTGGAAGTGGTGGGATGCATACTGTTATTCCTGCATGGGATTGCTCTCTCTGGAAGTGGTGGGATGTCTACTGTTACTACTGCATAGGATTACTCTCTCTGGAAGTGGTGGGATGCATACTGTTACTCCTGCATGGGATTGCTCTCTCTGGAAGTGGTGGGATGTGTACTGTTACTACTGCATGGGATTGTTCTTTCTGGAAGTGGTGGTATGGGTACTGTTACTACTGCATGGGTTTGCTCTCTCCGGAAGTAGTGGGATGCATCCTGTTACTACTGCATGGTAGTGTTCTTTCTGGAAGTGGTGGTATGGGTACTGTTACTACTGCATGGGATTGTTCTCTCTGGAAGTGGTGAGGTGCATACTGCTAATACTGCATGGGATTGCTGTATCTTGAAGTGGTGGGATGCATACTGTTACTACTGCATGGGATCGCTCTCTCTGGAAGTGGTGGGATGCGTACCGTTACTACTGCATGGGATTGCTCTCTCAGGAAGTGGTGGGATGCATCCTGTTACTACTGCATGGGATTGTTCTTTCTGGAAGTGGTGGTATGGGTACTGTTACTACTACATGGGATTGCACTCTCTCGGAAGTGGTGAGGTGCATACTGTTACTACTGCATGGGATTGCTGTCTCTAGAAGTGGTCGGATGCATACTGTTACTACTGCATGGGAATGCTGTCTCTGGAAGTGGTGGGATGCATACTGTTAATACTGCATAGGATTACTCTCTCTGGAAGTGGTGTGGTGTATACTGTTACTACTGCATGGCACTGCTGTCTCTGGAAGTGGTGGGATGCATACTGTTAATACTGCATGGGATTCCTCTCTAGAAATGGTGCAATGCCTTGTTCAAAGGCTGCACAGTGGGGAGCTCATTCCAGAGAGTGTTTCCCTCGAAGAGTTATAGTGTCGACCAGGCACTACTCTGCTATAGGCTGGAGGTACTGGTTACAAGTGAACACACTGCAAGCGTGGGTGAATTGGCCAACAGATGTTTCTCTGCTGATGCAGCTGTGCCCTGTTGATGGGTTACATGCCTGTAATTGGTGGTTTGTATTGCTCAGTTTTTGCCGCTCTGGGAGTGTTGAGGTACACTGCTCCTGCAGAAGTTGTGCTGGAGGGCACTTTTCAGAGACTGTTTAGGGGTTGCCCCATCCTACAGATGGTGGGGCACACTGTTTCGAGCTTTGTGTCTGGAAATGTTTTGGTGCACTGCCCAAAGGTCGGCTCTCTGCGAGTGGTGATGAGGTGCACAGGCCGAACAAATCTTGTTTTCTGGAAGTGTTAGGGTGCACTTCTCAAAGGTCAGCCGTCTGGGAGTTTTGCTGGCTTGCCGTGGGATGCACAGTTGCGTAATGTTAGTTGGTTCCACCTCTTTACGAACTAACCCGTTGCCCCCGAACTTCCCTGCTTTCTGCACCCCCGCCCCACCTTGACCCCCCTCCTTGCGGGCACTGCGCGGTCTTTATCGTACACGGGGCCCGGACTGCCGCTGGCACTCCGGTGCTACATGAGCCAGCCTGTTTTCCTGGTCGGTGAGAAATCTCCCCCATAAGGAATGTGTTTCTTCTTGATATGATGGGGCATCGGGCACATGCCCGATTTGCCCCTGAAATGCACAATTAAGAGAATGTGTATTCGGATGCCTTCTCCTGAAATGACACATCCCGTTAGGTTTGGACACCAATATGAAAATATAGTTCAGGCAGCTTTATCCGAGGCTCCGTGGAGTGCAGGCAGTTCATTAAGCGAATCTCAGCCTCTCAACGCAGGGTGGAGAGTACCACGGTGGGGCGAGTACAGGAAAGAGACAGCGAATCAAACTATGCCGCGTGAGGGCACGGCTGTGCACTGAAAATCCAGGAAAGTCCAGTGCACACCACGCCCTTTGCTGTAGAATAGAAGTTCGGAGGAGGTCGATTAAGGACGTACCTGCATTTTGCCAACAGTGCCTACATTTATGACTAACCTATTACACAAACTCAGTCCCAGGCGCCGTGTTTCCCTTCCCTTCACTTCACATCATTGAAGTGGGGGTTCACCGTGTGCTTTTGCGCTTTCATAGCTGCCCCCCACATATCTGACTCAAAGAAAACTCAGCCCCAAAGTCCTATGAAAGTATTGTGCCAGGCAGTACCTAGGTACCTCTGCCTGGCCTCCCAGAAACTCCCATTACCGCAACTTTGGAGCACCACAAGGTCTGTGAAAAACTCCACAGGCAGACGGACCCACAGACCCATTCAAACTGGGAATCTTTTCTTTAAATGTATTGTTATATGGTCAATAAATAGCCTTGAACAAATTACATTTTTACAACACCCATACTCAAACAGATACGGGGGTCACATTATATGTTTTCCAGGATCCTGAAGGTAATTCTGGTGGGATACCCGCAAACTGACCTACCATTACCGGTGCCTGATATCCCGGTACTACCGGGACATTCTAGGGGCCGGCAGCAGCGGTCTTTCCCCATTCCATTGAGTCGTATAGGACTCCATGGGGGAGAATGCTGGTATGTACCGGTGGCAATAATGCTGGCAGCGTTTCGCAGATGGTGGGCTGATTTACCTCCCACTATTGGCCCACCACCGGCAAACCTGTAGTTTGGTTGTGTGGGAAAAGTGATAATATGGCAGTAACAGAATTAACGCCACGTTTACCGGCACTTTATATGCCCTGCCAAACAAACCTGTAATGACCCCCCAGAGTAATAATATACGTTTCCAAATACGACATTATTAAAGAGATGATAAAAAAATATAACCTTCATAAAATCACAACATCAAATTCATAAATAGCTCAACATTTCATAAAATCAACCACAGTTTGATGACCAAAAGTGGAAACAGCAGTTAAAGGAACCACATCAAGCACAAAGCAAATACAATCAACCACTTCCATCCAATTTCAAACATTTCACAAAATGAACAACAGCCAGGACCATTGAAGTAGTAAAGCTAGTAAGGTACCTAGCCCATAAGACGTCTCAATCAATGGAAGTATAAGGGTCTATGAAATTATTCAAAGATGTGATACATTTGCCGTGAAGTGCAAGCTACAAGATTAGCACATGTTTCAATGTTTCCAATTCATCAGAATTACCAAAAAATCTGATGTGGACCATCTCTATGGCTAGCAACCTGCAACTAACCATGATTTAGCTCGTGTGAATAAGTTAGTTCCACAAGAACCTTAAGAAGCAATCACGTACAGATCACTTGGGGAATATAGACAAACAGAGATCCCGTCTACCACCGTTTTTAATAGTCATGACTCAAATGGTTAAGAGTCATAACTATGCAGGCTCCCAATTGTAAGGGTCCAATCCTCTCTAAGCAACTGTCTTTTTCCCCTGTCAGGATTATCCAAAAAGTCTCATGAAGTCGAGCCAATCCGGACCTGTAAGTTCTTACAAAAAATTGAAAGACATTGCAGAGTACGATCCTCATTTTTATCAATGGTATTCAAATCTGAGAGTAGCGAGTCATGAATGGGCCACCTAATCTTACGAAATAAAGAAAAACAATTCCAATGAGCCCTGCTAACAAGAGATCCAATTCTGAGCTGATATATAATAGCTGCCAGTGGTATAGAGTTAGGTACCCTTAGCCCCCTACGCCAAACTAATCCTTCAAGCTTTGCAGGAAATGAAAGACCCAAAATCGCAATACTTCAATGCTATATAAAATGTCCGGGACTATTTTACCTTTGTAAAGTTTTACATGACGGTGAGGGAAAATGTACCATACTTTGCATAAAACCTGCACAATTGATAAGCCAGGGCATGAGCACTACTACTCATCCATTCTCTTAACTTCGACTTATGGGGCTTAGAACTAACCAGGAACCTCAGGTAAATAAAGCTGTCTACTTGCTCTAATCAAACAGATATAATGCGCCGTTGATCGTTTTTTAATGTTTTTTTTTTTAACTGGTGCATTGCATATCCTAGATTTTCCCAGAGTTCGTTTTCAGAGAATTCGAGTCAGCAAAACTGGCAAATGCATTAAGAAGATGCTGAAGGCCCTTGGGTGTGCAGCCAAACAGCTCGAATCGTCGACGTATGCCAACCAGATGATTTAAAATTTGATATACGTTCAGGGAAGCAAAAAAACAGCCAAAGCCAAAAATTCACTGATATTGAACACATGCAGGTTGAATAGGTAGGGAGCCAATATGCATCCCTGTTTAAGTCCTGCGAAAGATGGAATCTTACGAGATAACAGCCGAGCTTGATCAAGCCTCACTTATATATTCGAATGAATGTGCAAGCCGTTAATCAGCTGGAGAAAGCCAGCTGGTATATCCCACTGCTTCAATTTACTCCATAATCGGCCTCTATTGACAGTGTCAAAAGCCACAGACAAGTCTGTTGTTGATATGTACACCGAGTCATATTTCTTATGGCAAGCCAGGTTTTGTACACATTTTAGAACAAAGCCATTCAGGCATGTACCTTGGTGTTTCCTGAAGCCTACTTGTCATTTTTCTAATCTTTTCAATCCCGCGCACAGTTTTCTAAGCGCAACAGCAAGAGGGATGAAAAAAACCTTGCTGTCAGCATCAAGAAACGCAATGGGCCTATAGTTTTTAGGATCGACCCTTGAGCCCGTATTAAGAATGGGTACAATATAAGCAGTTCTTCAAGAAATAGGAAACTCACCTGACTCCACTACCTGTTGTAAATGAAATGTCTGTATGCTCAACCAACTTACTGGGACGTTTGTAAATAAAATCTTTGACAATCTATTCTGGCTCCGAGCCCGGTAGCTACATCTTTTTTGTAGTGCCTCTGATATATAATCGTAATCGAAATTTGCCATCTGTTGCTCCATTCGGACAATGCTAAATACTCATTTGAGTCAACACAACCCTGATCCAAATACATCTTCGCAAAATGCACAACCCAGTCTTGTTCAGAGACTGGATTAATCTGGAGATCTGTCTGAGAACTGCCCATATTATTAATCATCCTCCAGAATGTCACAGAATTCTTATTACAAAGGGTCTGGATCATCTGCTCGGTATCCCTTTGTACTCTTTGCCCTCGATTGCCCCTCAGACAGTTTTTATATGATTGTTTGCCCTTTTTGGTAATAATCAGCACTTTCGATGGATCATATGCAACAATATGCTTTATGCTTCTACAGTGTGCTCTAACAGCCCTTTTCCTTTCCGCAAGAGCAGAGTCAAAAGCATGAGAATGCCCGTGTGAATGGTAGAGTGACACTACCCTAACGTAAGCCATTACAGTTTTCAGCGTGTTTTCCATAAAAACAACACAATTATTATTAGTGCTTGAAGTGGGTTACTTTCACGAAAACAAACGCACCAATTGGTGCATTTGCAAGCCATACCTCATGGTAAGCCAGCAGACGTCCCTGTGCGTCCCCCACGCCGGTTTTTGTTGTACTTTTTAAAAAATTTCAGGGCACATGGAAAGGGAGAAGGGACCACACGTAGTCCCTTCTCCCTGTTCCATGGTGGGCTTTTTTTCTGTTTACTTTTTTTCCATTTACTTGAATGGCCACCATGGAAAGGGAGAAGGGACCACACCTAGTCCTATCTCCCTGTTCCATGATGGCCATTTTTTCTGTTTACTTTTTTCCATTTACTTGATTGGCCACCATGGAAGGGGAAAGGGACTATGTGTAATCCCTTTCCCCTTCCATGGTGCCCATTTTCTTTGTTTACTATGGCCACCATGGAAAAAGAAAACAGACTATGTTTTTCTGTCAGTGACTGCCATTTTTTTTACTTTTTGGTTTTCCCAGTGCGAAAATGCAATGCGCCTCACAGCCAGAAAAAAAAACTAGCCATTATAACTTGGTCTAAAGATCTAATGGCAATAAGCTCCTCAACTGCGGTAATGCCCTCGTGGCCTGTAATTATGGACTCCGGGAGCATTACCTTATGCAGTAATGTCTCGCAGTCTCATGGCTTATTGCCATAATATTAGATGATTGACAAGTTTAGGATTCCATGAAATCCTATTCCCACTTGGATTGGCCGTAAGCTCAATTAAACCAAGAGTGTCACTTCTAATTACTGTTCTAGTAGTATTCTGCACAAGTTTGAGTGATTAACTGCAGATTCTGAGGGTTCTGCATATAAGGCATTGCACTAGCCTAGTTTGGAGCCTATAATGGGTCTAGCAATGTTTGGACAATGTAACTCGGATAAGAGTAGACATAGTTGTACTAGCAGCATTACTGTTATTTCAAATTCCACAATGAGCAAACTGTGATCAGTCCACGAAGATCTCTCAGCATAAATAAATCACAAAAATTAGTTGAAAAGAACACAATCACAATTCTTTACTTTCTGCAAATTTCACTTTCAAAAATAATTACACTGATCAATAACAAAAGCAATAATCATGCAGTGTTGTGCGATTTTGCTTTTCCTGCAGGCTTCAAAGGCTTGCTGCAGGATTTAAAGATTGGGACAAATACATATGGCAATTGTGATTTCACCCACATGTTTGGTTTAAAATAAACACAGGGTAATTTAGCGGTTTGTTTTTCAGGACCCGCCTCCCTAGTTTGGTCTGACCTGGGGAATTTGGATGGAAAATTTGAATGATTTGGGATTTCAGAACCCTATACTGAAAGTCCTGTCTTAAGGTTGGACTGATTTAAGAACAAAGGCACCCTTCTTCCTTAAAGAAGGCAGACACAATTAAATTTATAGGCTATAGGTTTTAGCGCACACTGGGAAATGTGCTTTGTTAATTTCGAATTTTAACAAAATTAACCCCCGTAGTGTTCTGCCGAATAATGAATTAATGAAATTCATATTTTTATTTAAATAGACTAAGTATCTATACAGCCCCCCCCCCACATGCCCAATATAAAGGGATATGACTCCCCCACCTTTTGGTTTCCCAGGGCTCAGTTCTACCTACATAGAAAGCCTATGTTTAAAGTTCAGGAAAGCCAACTGCATCTCAGGACACTCTGGAAAGATAGGGAAGGGGTCTTGTCACTGCACTCTCAAGGATGGCCTACCGCTCTCCACCATAGGACCCAGTCTGCTTTGAGGCCTTCCTAGAAAAAGACATCTCCACCCAGATGCACTCTCAGCAATCTCCTCTGGTGTTTCCTTGTAGCTGTCAGATGGTAAGTTTCAGCAGCCCTCTCTGTCTCTCTCGCTCTCTGTCTGTCTGTGTCTGCCTGTCCCCTCCTCCTAGTGCAGTCCTCCTTATATAGCAGTGATGACACCACCAAGCATACAATCGTGGGGAAGTAACTAGCAATAATTCGCACAACTAGGATTGGACAGTTACCCTTCTCTATCCTCCCAAACCCAGACTCAAGTCTGGATTGGTTTAGGTGTCTGGAGCAAGATATGGCAATCCCCATTTTTGTAATTGCCATTTTATCTCCTTTGAAGGTTTTCACAAAAAACTAATATCACAACTTCAAAATCTTACTACCAACTGCCATAATATACACATTTTCTATTCAATTCAGCTAATCATGGGGAATTAGATAAGCCGACCACCAGGTTTGTATCATGTTGCACGGCCATTTGGCACCTTTCTGCCATTTCCATAAAAAGCATAACAGTTATAAATTTGTAAGTTATTACCCATATCCCTAATTTTATTCTCCAAATGCTCAGCAATTCTCACATTTAGAACATGTTCACATCAACCATAAAACTGGTTTAAATGGCCATTACAGTTCGCTGAGATGCAGGTGGATGAATGTTATATCTCAAAATTGCCTGGAAATTACCCAAGAAATGGTACAGAAATGAAGAAAATCCGCCTTATGGTTGCTGAGAAAAAGGCCTAAATGATAGTTGTCCTTTTATATTCATTGTGAATCTTCATGTGGAACAAATGGCCATTCTCCTGCCTTCCGGCCATTTGTTTTCCCTGGGTTAGCCTGTACCCAGAGTTTTTTGTACCTGTCTATGTGTTGGAAGCTTGCTCTTTGATGTTGTTGCCCCCATTTTCACACATATTGGTGATGCTCCAGCCAAGGGGAAGTTTTCCTGCAGTCCCTGCTTTCAGAGCCAGCCAGTCTGCACTGGTTTTCAACACCTTTAGGAGGACACTTTATTGCAGTTGGTAATTAGATGGGAGATGTAACACCCAGACTGGCAGTGGGAGATTTACTTGTGAAGTTTGCCCACAGCCAGCAAAAAGGTTTGTCTTGGGCTGACATTCATTTGTCATGAAAACAAAGTGGCTTTTCAAATGTCACTGGTGTTTTGTATGTGCAACATACTATGCATTGCTTTTTGTCAACCCGCCCTTCATGTTTTTTTCCCTGACATTTTCCTGTAAGCAATGATACATTTTCAAATTTAAACTGCTTTTACTTGCACATACCTATGCAAGCAGTATTTGTATCACTGTTTAAAAATCCTATTTTCCATGTGAAAGGGATCTTTGATTCCTCCTTCTTTTGTGAATTAAAATGCACCTTTTCCTTTGGTGATTACAGGAAGGCCCCCTTTCCATATGGCTCTTCAATTTTAATTGAAAAAGAAACAGAGGGCAAATCATTTTTGGTTCAGTGTTTAAAATCCTGCTGTTCATGTGAAAGAGACTTCTGTTTGGGGCCTTTGAATGCACCTCACATAACCCCCTGTTCTTCATGACTCTTTGTTGGGGAAGAGCAGGACAGAGTGGGGTTTCATTAGGCATAATTTCCTTCAATAGGGAGTGGGTACTCCATTCTCCACTTACATCTCTGGGTTGGGGGTATGGCATTGCACCCCCTTTCTTCCTTCTTTTTGGAGTGGGCAGTCCAGCCTCCCCTTCCATTTTTGGGTTGGAGGGTATGGCACGGCACCCCCTTTCCTCCTTCCTTTCCAGGTCCCTGCGGTTCTAACTGGACTCCACTCTCACCTCCAGGCTGGAAGTTAAGGAGGTTAGTTCTCTGATAGTAGATAGAAAAAGAGTTTCAGTACTTTTACACACATTTCCCAGTAAGATTAGTTACGTATATATATATATATATATATATATATATATTTTTAATCCTTCCTTTTCATTCTTCAGATGGTTCCTCTGCTTGACCTTCCTTTGGGTCTTCAAACAGTTGTAAATCATGTCTGGGGTGACAGCTTTTCATCTGATTGATGTGGACATTTTCTTCTGTCTGTTCTCCTTTGGGATGCAGATCTTGTAAGCAACAGCTGATAATGTATCTACAATTTCAAAGGTACCACGCGGAGATGGGAGGAATGTCTGCTCCTTGGCCTGATTCCTTTGAAAATTGTATAGCTAAACCTTGTCACCTACTTCATACTCTTTCTTGGTGGTCTTTAGATCATAATAGGTCTTTCTTGCTTCAGCGGACTTTTCTAAATTGCACTGAGCATAAGCAAAAGCATGCTGGAGGTGCTTTCTTAAATTTTCAATGTACTCATGAGTAGTGGACGCGTTGATCAGTGTCTGCTCAGGAGCAGGAGTCCTACTGAGCCAATGCTGAGGTAACACAATTTTTCCTCTGGTTATGAGCTCAAATGGAGACAGCTTTTTTGCAGAAGATGTTATAGACCTAATAGCCATCAGGACACGCAGCAATTGAAATTTCCAACTGGATCCAGAGTCTGCCACAAATTTCTTTAAGCTACTCACAATTGTTTAGTTGTATTTCTCCACCCTGCTTGAGGCCGGGAGGTAGGCAATGTATAGTTTTATTTTTACCCCTAGAATCTCCCACATCTTCGCCATCATCTCACTGGTAAAATTGCTGCCTTATCCGACCACATCCTTTGGGGGATGCCAAAATGAGAGAAGATTTGGTTGATCATTAGAGCAGCAGCTGTCTCTGCCTTACAATTCAGGGCTGAAAGACGTTCTACCCACTTTGTGAACAAGCATGTCACTGTCAACATGTACTTGTTTCCCCTATGGGAGTGAATCACTGGCTCGATGAAATCGACTTGCAAATCTGACCAAGGCAGTGTCATTCCCCTTTTTTGTAAGGGAGCTCTGTGTGTGAGTGAACTGCGTTGGAATTAAGCACCCACAAGACACCCCTTTAGGTAAATGTTGAGGTCCTGGCCCATGTGTGGCTAGTAGGCAACGTTGTGCAAGATTTTCAATGTTGTATGAAACCCCCTATGACCGGCAGTGGCCATGTCATGGGCGTGGTTCAACATCAGGCTTCAGAACTAGGTAGGTACCATCCACTGGTCACAGCCAGATAGGGCTTTCCTTACCAAAAAACCTTCTTGCATCCAGAACATCTTGGAAAACTTGATCAACACCTGTGGATCCTCTTTACCGGTATAATCAGACTATGTTAGAGGAAAGCTTATGGGGTCTTCAATGTGTTGATAACATTTTCCAATGATCGCGTCCTCATTCTGTGCAGTGATTAAATCTGCATCTGGGGTATCTTTACTGGGCTGTCAAGAGTTCCCTGTTAGCACAAGTTTGTGACCTGTTGACACTAGCAAATTGGATTTCCCCCAGCAGGGATTCTGTTTCTATGAAATCTCTCCACAGAGCTCTGGTTTTAGCCAGCTGGTCAGCTAGGTGATTCCCAGTCTTATCTCGCCCCTCTATCTTGGAATTCCCTCTTCTTCCAATAGATGGTCATCTCATTGGAGGCCACCAGATCGTCAATTTACTGCATAGGTTTGGCATGCTTTAGGGATTTGTTGTTGGCACAAATCATGCCTTGATTCTTCCAGTTAATCGGGTGCTCACAACCCCATTCCTGACATAATCAGTCAGTGATTATGACCAGTTCATTGAAATGGCTGTGCACTGCAGTGAAGATGGCTTGATAACAGCCATCAATTCTACAACCTGACTGCTTTGGGGTCCTATTTTTTAACCAGCTCCAGGTTATCATTCACCCAGGCATTTCCAATGCCAGCCACCAGTTATTTTTCCCTGTTGCTATCAACATTGTAGGACACCCATCCACATAAATTGTGGGTATCCCGTGACACATGTCCTCACCATAGACCTTGTGTGGGGAAGTTAAGTACGCCTCCATGTTGTTGTTGGTCATTAGACTTTCGTCCTCGAGACACTTTTCGTGAGCATAATCATGTAAGTCTACCAACTCTTGCGCAAGGGTCTCTTTTGTTTTTGCCATATCTGACATCCACAGTTCTAGGTCTACTAGAGGTGTCAGATTTAAATACAAACCTTGTTGTTGGAGATGGGAATTTAGATTGCTATGGGCGTCCTGATGTTTGAGGTTCTGTCCTCACTTAATTTTGAGGGGGAAAGTAAATTGTTGCAACTGCCCAGGGATGGTAACCACTTCTCGCACTTGAACTTCACCTGCATAAGGTAGCAATTGAGCTGACCAGAATGTGTTTTCAGTGTTGTCACAGCCCATGCGGTTACCCCCCAGTATGGACCAGGCTTTGTTAATAATTAGATACAAATTGATTGAGAATCTGTTGAGAATGTCACTTCCCAGGTAAAAGTCAGAAGGAACATCTCTCACGACCCAACAGTTGTGGTCTATGCTTTTGGTGCCCTTAGACATTCTTAGCATACCCCTGGAAGGCAGCAGATGTTTGGAATTTGGGGTTTCCAGACCTACGTCCGATTTGCTAATCAATTTAAAAGTTGGAAATGGTCTGATCTTTTTGGAGTTTCCTGAATAATTCTTCGCTGATGAAGTTACTTCCATTATTCAGGAATACTGTGGCGAGCACCGGTTCCTCCTCCTCATCTAACTGAATGGGGAAAAACAACTGCTCTCCCTTTTTCTGCATATCCATCAGATTTGAGTGGGTTCTTCCTTGTCTGGTCTCGCAGGACACCAAGTGTCTTCTGATGATTTTGGACTGGTATAAAATGTTAGGGTGTTCCCTTCCAGTGTGGATTGCCTCTTAAAACGGAGATGAAGGTTGATTTTCAAGAATGGAGAAGGGTTCCCATCACAAGTTTGTTTTCCTACAGAAATGAGAGTGATGACTAGGACTTGGTTATTCTTGAAATGGAACTCTACATTCTCAGAGCGTTGATCAATTACGTGACGGGTATCATTTAGGCTTACATAATTGGTACTCATTTTCAATGTTATGGGGCAATTAAGTCCAGATGACCTTGTTTACACAGTCGATCAGAGGTCACAACCTCCTCAGGAGAACGTTCCCGAGTAAAGAAGGTGTGCCCTTTGCAGTCACAACTATCACCGGATGTTTCAGCCGGTGCCGTCCAATTTTTTTGTTCAGATCTGCCGTCCCCTCAATGGAAATATCATTACTGTTGAAATTTTTGAGTTTTCTGGAAAGTGGTATGAGTAGAAATTTGGGGCCATCCCCATCCTAAGTTTAGTTGGTCAAAAGCCCTTTTTGACAGTAGGCTTGCTAGGGATCCAGTATCTACCAGAGCTGATAATTCACACTGACCCTGTACCTTGACCAGTGCATGAAATTAGCCTTGTTTCTCCTCCAAGGTGCAAATAAAGTGTGAGCTATTTGACAGCATGGTTGTCATTTTCTTAATATTGAACTGCGATACTGTGTTATCTTGAGCAATTTTCTGTGTTGGAGTTCACGATCTGTAAAAAGACTTTGCAACTCGCAATGGGAGTTTTTGGGGAATCCTCCTTTTCCCCGGATCCTAGGCTGTCTACCTTTATGTGATAAAGTTCTCAAAACCTGTTTGGCGAAAGGACATCCCCTCTGTTTCCATTTTGCCTGGCTCACATGTTTGGAGTTGGATAGTTTCTGGTTCTGAGTTGGTCTCCATGCTTACCCTGTCCCACTCAGGGTCTTCTGGGAACCATTTTCCTTTGGGAAGTATCCCCCCATTTTTGAAAGAGGTCTGCTTACCTGAATCCTCAGGGGATTCTTCTCTTTCAAAGGGGATAATCCAAAGTTCCTCCACAAAGTGGGTTCTTCTTTGGCCTTTCCTAATTACCGTTTTCTCTTTGGGTTCTAACATTTCAGGGGTGGAAGAGACTCTTTCAGACTGAGAGGTTTTTAGGGGTTCTGTTTTGGTGAGAAATGAAGCTTCCTCTAGGGTTTGGCATTTCCCCTCCACCCGGGCCCCCTTCTTCAGGAACCTGTGGTTTGTCTGAGGTTTCCTCCCATCATTTTCCCCGTGGGGCATCAAACCTGGGTGTTGGGAAATTCTGGGAAGCAGGGTTAGGTGGAGAGTTGGACTGAGCCCTCAGCATGTGCCCCAGATAATCGGTCAGTTGCTGGACCTGCATCTCCAGTTGTGAGACCTTGTCTGGGTGGTAAAGAGGTCTCAAGTCACACCTCTGCTGCTCCCAAAAATGGTAACTGTCACATGTCCCAGAATAGCTCGAGTACTGGAAATTCCCCCCATAATTTTCCATCTTGAATCTCCCTTCTCCCTGTTTCAGGGATCTATTGTCCTGGAACCAGGGAGAGAGAGGATTGTTTTGGAAGTTCTGGTTTGCTGGGAAAAAAGTTCAGATTGGGTGGTGCAGTGGTACTTCTCTCCTGAGGGAAGTTTGGAGGGAAGTTGCCCAGGCAGTACTCACCTGATATTCCCCCACCCCCTTGGGCCAGGGAAGTGTATACATACCCCAAGACTGGTTAAGTACCCTTGCACCTAGGACTTATATAGGTGGCAGGGTCAGATGGATCAATGTTCTGGGCCCCTGCCTGACTACCATTCGATTGGGCCAGGTTTGTGGGTCCCTTCTGCTTTCCATTGTGATTGTTTGCATGTTGGCAAGAGGGTTACTTTTAGTCCCCCCATCTCCAGATCCAAAGGAGCGGTAGTTTTTACCTCTGCAATCTTTGCAGCTGCAGGGGTGTTAGATGGTTTGGGGGTTTTGGCAGTATTTTTACTCTCAGCAGGCTTTTGGACCTCATAAAACCTGGTGACCTGTCCAATCACCCAATCCACGGTCCTATGCTCGTGAAATTCAATATATAGTTATGAACTCCCTACTATTGGTGTTCACCCGCAGGGAAGTCTGAGCAAATGCCTGCTTTAACTCCTGCACAAACTCCCTAGGTGCCTGATCTTACCCACACTGCCTCTTGTGGGTTGCTATGGGTGGAAAACATTTTCAATATGGCCGCCTTATGATGATCCAGGCATTTCAGTCCTGCAAACAAACTGGAGTACTCAGGTGAGAATGTCAATTTAGCAAATGCTATACAATTCACATCATTACTGATACGGAATGATGCCATCATCTGCTCATAAAGTTCCAGGTGTTCTCATACCGAATACTTGGCATTCTTGTTGTATGCGGTCAGGAAGCTCTCTATGGCCTTGATTTTTCTTAATGGGTCTTTCACAAAACCATTGCTCTGCTTTGCTGTCTTTTTCACCCTCTGCACCTGAGTCCATTCACCTTCTTACTCTCTGCTGCTACTTGTACTCCCTTCCCTGTCTTCTAGGCACTCTCTTTCTCTATGAAACTGAGAATATCTCCAAGAACCATGGGGTCTGGACTCCTCTCGCTTGGACTAAAATGAACCCTCAGGTTCACTCGACCTAGATTTCCTTACCAGCACAGGATAGAACCCAGTTTTCCTCATCCCTCCTACCAGGGAGTCTGGAGGATTCCTGCCCTTCCCCTGAATATATGGAGGTTTTTAGAATGCCCTTCCTAGGCTGAGGTTATGGTTTTTCTCCTTCAGCGAAGCAGACAAGGTGGTCTCTTTGTAGCCACATCTTCAACCAATCTAAGTCCCTGACTTTCTCCTCAGAAGAGTTTTCATGATCTGAAGTACTTACAGTATTATTCGTTACTTCCCAGGACACACTGGTCCAGTCACTTTCCCTTCTATGTGGTAGAGATGAATACTCCTCAATATCACATAGGGACTGACCTTCTGGGTCAGTTGGGCTAGGCCTGGGTAAGTCTAACGGCCTCATGTCACCCTGTTCTTGGTAGGTAGCATGCATGAGGTGGGTTCCCATTTGTGCATGAGAGGTTGGTACATGAGGCCCCTGTTGGAAAGGGTGCCTCACCTTGATCAGTGGGACTTGTCCCTTATCCTGATTGATCAGGGTGCCTCAGGGCTGGTTTATAATTTTCAATTTCCTTAGTGAGGCTCTCGCACCTTTGTCTTGTTAAGGATTTCAATCAGGCAATACACCCTGGTCTCAGCCTAGTATGCAGTGTGGAAATGAAATACTCATTTTATTGTGTCCATAGGTCCAATATTCTGTGTGATATACCACTCATATCACACCCCTTCTCAAAATAACCCCAGGTCACAATGGACCAGGAATCAGGCTGGTTGGTAAAGGTAATATTTATTTATTTATTTAAAATTCAAACCAAACATATGTTTTAATAAATAGGGCAGCAATCTTTAATGTGGTGACAATAAAAAAAAGAAAGTAGGTAAGGCAATTGAATCCACATTTTATTAACACAGAATATAAAACACAGAGAAAAGAAAAGTTTTGACTTGTTTGAAAAGATAGCACTTTAGTTAAGAATTCCCCCTGCAAATTTCTCAAACTCACAAAGAAGCAATTCTACACAGATGTAAGTAAGCAGCAGGTATTCAGGAATATAGAACAGTGTGCAGGGTTTGAATGCAATCTTCCCTCCCCAAACAAGAGAGAAAAACGTTTTGGAAATTTTACACTTTTTAAAATGACACTCGAAAATGGCTTAAAAAAAGAAGGAAAAGTGTGCAAAAATCCTTAAATTGATATAAATTCCTATGGGAGCAACACTAAAAAGATTCTAACAAACATAAGCTATAATATGATCAACAGTACACACTTTGAATCAGAATGGAAGCTTGGAAATACTTTGAATTGGAAATCACATGTGTAAAACTTTGCAGGAATGTGAATTCCCGCCTAATTTTCACTAAGCGGTTTTTAAGAAAATGGGTCAAATACACTAATTATGGATGTTGTTTCTGGGCGTGGATGTAGCTAAAGGTCTTAGGTTTAAGTCAGAGTTGAAATTAAGTCTATGGCTATTAAATTGAAGAAGTTATGCAAGTTTGAATGAGAGGCATTTTTAGGAAAATAGAACAGAGAAAAGCAGAAAATCAGTTTTAAAATAACAGGTTGCTCTTACTTAAACTAGATTAAGGGCTAAGAAAAAGAAGAATGTCACCCGTGAATCTCCACAGTTACTTGGCCACTGTAACCCTTCACGTGGCGGATACCCGATTTTCTTTATGGGAATTATTTTAATTAATCCAAATCACTAATGAATTATGGTCCAGTAAAACACAATGAGGAGAAATCAGCACTAACACTAGGAATCACACATAGGGTTGCAAGAATGGTTCTGACAGTATTATAGGTTCTTAAATTAAAGATGGGATAGATTATAGATTGGGATAGGACAAGGTAAAACAAATATACTATGGTTTACTATGATTCCTATTGATACTTACAGTCCACCTTAATTTAAGATTTTGGACCGTCAAGGGCTCTGGTCATCACCGGATCGGGTCTACAGGCAGCAGGGCACTTCTGGCGGGATAGGTCAGCTGGGCAGTTATGCTCAATTGGACTAGCACCTCAGACTGGACAAGATTGGATCGTCCCTTAGTTCAGTGGGATTGTGATTTTCAGCAGGCAAGCATTAATGCTAACAAGCCAAACTGGATCAAAATATCTTCCCTTTGGTTTTGGGATGGTTACAGGATTTGGGCCTAGCTGAGAAAGAGTTCAGTAATGCTGAGGCCTTGGCTTTGCAAAGAAATCTGCAATCAGGAACAAGATGAATAATTCAGGAACAGAGAACCACACGGAAATCAGGATGGAGTCAGGAATCAGTCTCTTGTGTTTTGTGAGGTTCCTTTATTTATCCTGTCAAATTACATCATTAAGTGTATGGTAGGTACAGACTTACAACCCACACCCACAAGGCAATGATTGGTTTCTGCCGTGCTTTTGCCGGTTGGATGACAGAAAGGGTTGTCATATTTTATTATGTGCCTTGGGAACCTCCCACATTTATTAGGACCAAAATTTAACTTTCCCCCAAATACATATTTATATAATTATGCCCTCTAATAAAATCAGACACATACATTACATATTTTGTGGGTTACATTTACATCCAACTCCCAAGTCGGTGGGAACTGGCTTTGTCTTTCTGTGGAATTTTGTAAATTTTAATCTTAAAGGTTTGGTCTAACAATTCCTAATTCGGTACATATATGTAACTTCACCCCTAGAACATGGGTACACAATATTAGATTTGCAGCATTAATAGTTTCTGCGCAATTAGTCTTTTTGCATAACTTTTGTTCCTTACGCAGTAAGAACTCCTACCAAGTCTTCAAATGTATATCATAAATTCCGATTTCAATGTATGCACTTTTCATTCCTTTACTTATTTTTGCTGCCAAGTTAAATGTCATGAATCTATGTGGCAAAATAAGCAATTTAAACCCAAAATCACATGTCAGTTTCTTTTTCTTGCTTCCCAAGTGTGAGAAAATGGCCAATCCTTTGAAGATTACTGAGAAGCCTCTCCAAGCATCCTGCCCCTCCTCTGGAAGGATGGGTGTCCAAGCTTTCTATTGTCTTTGCCTGAGGCAAATACAAATGTCTAATGAGGTCCTTTGTTATGAGTATGCTAGTCCTCCCAGCAGCAATTAGGCCTTCCTGCCAGCAGTGAAGTGTCAACCTTACCCAGGCTGAGGACGGTCGAGGCACAATTGTTTTTTAAAATAGTTAATTAACTCCAAGCTGGGTTACTTTAAGTTACCTACATCTTTCATTAAAACATATAAAATGAACACAGTTTATAGGTGGATTTTTATATCAGCAATCCTTTGACATTTCTTAAAGAATTAGGCCTTTCAACAAAAACATGCTTTCATAACAGGCGATTTTGCACTTTCTTCATGGAAATACACCTTAAACTGAGTTCTTTTAAATCCGATTTTCCTATGCAGCACATACATATTTGATTCAGCATTAGGTCTTTCCTTGAGTGCTGGAATTGTTTGCAGTCTGGATACATGTATCCTGCATTTGTTTAAAGTTTCTGTCTGCATAGCTGATTTTGTTACATGTTGCAATTTTAGCCGCATTTTTCCCATGGAACTGAAAACAAATATTCCTGGGCTGCTTTTTCCTTAGACACTTTTTATAAAGCTGTCAGTCAATGAGGCCCGGTTCCTCTGAGCCACACTGGGTGATCCTGGCATTTCAGAACCCTTTTAAACTCAATGATTCAATGGAAATAAATGGTTCTAGCGCAAAAACAGCACTTTTGAAGGTTGCAAAGCTAACCTTTTAAAAGGCATTTTCGGTTTTCAGCACAATTCTGCTGCTTTGCTCCATGTTGAATGTTACAGAATCACCCGGCATGCTCCTGCAGTGAGAACTCTGTTTTTCACCCCCCTGACTGTGAGTGGCAGGGTGTGCAGCTTTTTGTTGTTGTGACCCAAACGCAGTTTTGTAGATTTTGGCACGCACAGGAGTCAGCGCATCCATTTTGGGCTGTTTCTTTCACCATTTGTAAAGTGATGCAGTGGGGCACATTGGAATGGGTCAAAATATCCCACGGAAGCCCCCCTGACTTCGGCTTGACTTCCAGTCCTGGGGAAGTCGGGCACGTGGGATTTTCCTTTCTTCTCATGAAGAACACAGGTTTCTTCTGGTGTAGATTCTTCTTCCCTCAGCGATTGATAAGACACGCTCTCCCCGCCGGCTCTGGTTGGAATAGGAATGATACATCTGTCTTCTCTCAAGCTTTCTTTTCCAGTGTAGAGCGACACTCCGGATTTCTTCGGTTTTTCCTCCCGGATCCTCAAGGAGGTCCTCCTTGGTTATTAGGTGCACTCAGTGCCAATACTAGAAAACAGAACACAACCCAGTTATGAACATTTTCCCATTACTGCCTCCAATAGGAATGACAGCCGTGGGATATACATATGCTTTCAGTGACAAGGTGCTATATTCCCCACAGGTTTTTAATGACAAATTCAAATGTTCCTAGGTTTCATCATTCTCTCCCTCTGGTTTTTCTGTAGGCTCCTCTATTTGCCGCAAAGTATGCCTGAGGTGGCAACTCTTTAGCTGGTTGATGTGGAACCACTTGTTTTCTTCTGTCAAGTCGCCCTTGGGGATGTGGATTCTGTAGGCGACTGGTGAGATTTTGTCCACAATTTCAAAAGGTCCCCGCCAGCTGGGCAAAAATTAGCACTCCTTGGCTTGGTTCCTTTGGAAATTGTACAAGTAGACCCTGTCTCCTACTTGATATTGCTTTTGGTTGTCTTAAGGTCATAGTGGGTCTTCATACTGTCTGCAGATCTTTCTAGATTCCGCTGAGCATACGCAAAAGCATGTTGAAGGTATTTTCTCATATTCTCAACATACACATGAGTTGTGGGGGCATTTATCAATGTCTGCTCTTGGGTTCTATAGAGCAGATGCTGGGGTAGCACCATCCTTCGTCCAGTCATCAGCTCAAATGGAGACATTTTAGTTGCAGAAGAAGGGGTAGATCTGATGGCCATCAGGACAAGGGGTAATCAAATATCCCAACTTGGCGCAGAGCCTGCCACAAACCTTTTTATTATGCTCACAATAGTTTTATTGTACCTCTCAACCCCACCAATAGAGGACTGCGGTATGCAATGTGTAGTTTTCTTTTTACCACAAGTATCTCCCACATATTTGTCATCACTTCGCTGGTGAAGTGACTACCTTGGTGTGACTCAATCCTTTGGGGTAGTCCAAAACACAAGAAGATGTGATTGATCATCAGGGCAGCTGCTGTTTCTGCCTTGCAATTTGGGGCTGGGAGACATTCCACCCACTTAGTAAACAAGCATGTTACGGTTAACATGTACTTGTTCCCCCTAGAGGAGCAAATCATAGGCCTGATGAAATCTACTTGTAAATCTGACCAAGGCAGTGTCATCTCCCTCTTTTGGAGGGGAGCACGGTGTGTGAGTGATGTTGGCTGAAATTGTGCACACACAAGACACCCCTTCAAGTATTGGTCGAGGTCTTGCCCCATATGTGGCCAGTATCCAACCTCTCGCAAGATTTCTAATGTAGTATGAAACCCCCGATGACTGGCTGTGGCCGCATCATGGGCGTGACTTAGCAGCAGGCTTCAGATTGAGGTAGGAACCAACCACTGGTCGCAGCCAGATATGGATCTCCTTACCAACAAACCGTCTTGGATTCAGAAAATTTTTGGACATTTCCTCAACACTCTGAGGTCCTCTTTCCCAATGCAATCAGTATCCGTCAGGGGAAAGTTCTCAGGGTCCTCAATGTGTTGATAAAACTTACCAATGATTGGATCCCCTTTTTGAGCTGTGATTAAATCAGCATCTGGGGTCTTCTTACTCCACTGGGCAGTTGAGAGTTCACTGTGAGCATTTGTCTGGACCTAGTGATAGCAGTGACCTGGATTTCCCCCAACAGGGACTCGATCTCAAGGAGATCCCCTTGGATGTCTCTGGTTTTGGCCAGCTGATCAGCTAAGTCATTTCCAGTTTTGTCTGGTCCCTCTACTTTGGAATGACCCTTGATCTTTTTCCAGTAGATGGTCATCCCATTAGCGGGGACCAGATCATTGACATTTTGTAACCAAAAGTTTGCTTTTGTGTCTTAATCAAAACGGAGTTGAGGAACCGGAACTCCGTGGTTATAATCACATGCGACCACGAAAAAGTGAAAAGTCTTAATAAAACAGTGTAATATCTGGAAATTGTCAGGGCGCTGAGGTTGTTCAAAGGGAAACCCAAACAAATAAGGTTCCTCGAAAAGTATTGACATTTTGTATTAGCTTGACATGTTTGAGTGGTTTGTTGTTAGCACATAGCATGTCTCTGGTTTTCGAATTAACCAGGTGCTCCACAAACCCGTTCCGGACATAATCTAATTCAGTGATTATGACCGGTTCGTGGAGTTGGTGTTGGACAGCAGAGAGGATGGCTTGATGAACTGCCATTAGCTCTGCCATCTGACTACTACGGGGACCGATTTTTTTACCCATCGGAGGGTTCCGGGCATCATTCACCCAGGCATTCCCAATGCCGGCCACTAGTTCCTTTTCCCCGTTGTTGTCAACATCGTAGGAGCACCCATCCACATAGACAGTGGGCATTCCCTCACACCTGTCTTCTTCATAGACTTTGTGCAGGGAATTTAGGTACGCCTCCATGTTGTCCTGGATTTTAAGACTTTCGTCCTCGAGACAGTTTTCTCTTGCACAATCATGCAAGTCAGCCAGACCTTGCACAAGGGGTCTCTTCTTGTTTTGGCCATATCTGACCTCCACAGGTAAGCCTTGCGTTGACAGAATCCAGGAAGTAATTTTGGAATTCCTTACATTTCCGGGCCGGATCCTGTCACTTTGAAGATATTGCAGAGGCTGGTGTGGAGTCTCCACTATGATTTGTTGCCCCTGGATGAATGGGCGGTAATTCTTCAATGCCCACACCGTTGCCAAGAGTGCCTTCTCACAATCATTGAATTTTTCCTCCACAGAGGATAAACTCTTGTTTGCGCAGGAGATGACTTTATTGACCTTGTCATGCTTTTGGTATAATATTGCGGTCAAGCATCTATTTGAGAACTCTGTCTCCAAGAAGAACTCCTTGTTTTTGACAGGGTAATCTAGACAAGGCGCTTGTGAGAGGGTTCTTTTGAGTTGCTTTACTGCCTCAGCTTGTTCTGGACCCCACTACCACTTGACCCCCCCTTCAACAGATGCTTCAGGGGTCTTGTGATCTCTGCGTAATCCTCAATGAACTTTCTACTGTAGTTAGTCAGTCCAAGGAGGCTCCTTAGCTCACGCAGAGGTGTGGGGTCTTTTAGTTTCAGGTGTGCTTCCACTTTCTTTTCATGGGGACAGAGACCTTCAGGAGTTATCTCATGCCCCAAGAAATTGACATGGGTCCTGCACCACTGTGCCTTTTGGAAAGATAGTTTTGCTCCAGCAGCCCTCAACTGTGTCAGAATATAACGCATCTCCGCTATGTGTTCCTCCACAGTTGAGCTTTTGATCAGAACATCGACTACATAGGCCAGGTTACCCCTTTCACCAAAGTCGGGCATGGCCTTGTGTAAAAAGATATTAAATTCATTGCTGGAGTTGATGTATCCGAAGGGAGTCTGTGTCCATGTGTACTGCTGCCCCCTGAAGGTAAAGCCAGCTTGTATTGGTCCTCCCTACTGACAGGTATGGTCCAGTACCCATTGGTCAGGTCAATGGCAGTGTATACCTTTGACCCCTGGATCTGGGCCAGCCCTTGGTCAATGTAGGGAAGAGGCCATCATGACGTGTCGACCCATTTGTTTAGCTCCCTTGGGTCAACTGTTACGCTCACCTGGCTCCCACAGGGGCGTCGGTCAGACCCGGACAGCTGCGTCTCCACCCACGTGATGCGTAGTGCAGCGATGACTGAATGGACCTGCCCTCCTAATCTTGTCTGCTTAACCCGTAGAAATATTCTCCTGCAAGTGGAGAGATGGATTTAGCCACTTGTGGATTCAAGTGATGGCACCCCCACAGTCCTCCCCAACTAATCACCTCCGAAATGCCCTCACAGCAATCTCACCTTATATTCTTGAAAGATGAGCTCTCCATCCTGCGTGAATTTGCAGGGGCGCGTCGATTCCAGTTACTTCACTGGTTTGAAGGCTCGGGAGAGTTCCGGAGAGTATTGACTCTGAGGTTCCTGGTGAAGACCAGTAAGTATTAGGTTCATAGAGTTCAAAATGTCCGATGTTCACTCTTGTTCCCCCCTTCCTTTCTTGTCTTGCAGATGGGTCGTGAAAAGATGCTCTTGTGGCAGCTGGTGGCGCTCAGGTAAGAGTCTGTATTACCCGGCTCTGTCCGGTAAATGTTGCATGAGGAAAACGTGTTGTTTTGTCTCTCTTTACAGATGCTGCACGTGAAAATATGGAGAGTCACAAAAGGATGCCTCCGGTGGTAAATCAGGTAAGTCTATGGTGGTAAGAATTATATTTGTTGGTTCCCTCGGCTCACCTTGTGGTTTTCTTTTGTCTCCTAGGTGCCGAAGTTCGGCGAAGAAATGATGGAGGCAGCGCCGACCCGAGGGATGCTGTGAAGACTGGTGAGTATGGCGCGGCGCTGCAGCTGGAGGTGCGGCGTGTGCAGAAAAGATGTTCTTTACAGGTCCGGAGACAAGATGGATCCAGAATCAGGTGTGGAATAGAAATAAGTTTGTTTTCTAACCTTGTCCCTTTCTTTCCTCTTTGTTTTAGGAGCTCCGGATTCGAGGCGGGCGTGGCAGAAGACTGGATGCAGGCTGCAGGCACGGTGAGTGTTACGCTGCTGGATGCAGAATAACGCAAAGCGCGTTTTGCTGGTCGGGTGTGGTTTAAATAGCCTCAAAAGTAGTCCCAGGTAAGAAGTCCCTAGAACCATACCCGGGTAAAAATAGTCCCTGTAGAAAAATAGTCCCTTTCAGGCTTCATGTTGGATTGGAGTCATTTGCAGCATGGTCTGCCTGAGGTAAGTAATGACTATGAGCCTGGCGCCTTAGGCGTCAGGACTGATTCCTACTATGAGCCTGGCGCCTAAGGCGCCAGGACTGAACCCAGATAGCCCCTAGCCGGGGCTGCTGAGGTTTTACTAAATGTCTAGATGCCTGCTCCCGGGGCTGATGGGCTTGGTCCGGATGCCTCGGGGTAGGCATCATGACATCAACACATAGTCTCCACTGGCCATTCGGTTTTAAAATCCCCAGCACCGGATTATTGAAGGTGCTGTGGACTGGACAAATTATCCCACGGGACTCAAGGTTTTTTTATTATTTCTGTGAGGGACTCTATGGATCCGAGAGGCAAGCGGTATGGCTTCATAAACACTGGAGTCATGACAGGGTCTGTGGGAATTGTTGTTGTATGTCTTTCGGTGCGACCACAGTCATGTATGAGTCCACCACAAAGAGATCCTGAAAATTTAAGAAAACATGTTTCAATGTTTGCTTTTTCTCCAGAGTCTCACAGGCATCAGCTAGGTTGACTCTCTCTTCAACCATCTTCTTGAAGACCGGAAAGACTTCTGGTTTGGTTATCTCAGCGGCCTCCTACAGCTGTGTGGGAAGTCTCTGGTTAAAATATTGACCTGGATTGAGGGTTTCAGTTAGGGAAGGCAGTCCTTGTGGACATGGAAGATCACATCATCCCTCCTAAAGTCACAGGTCACCTCTTCCTTACCATAAGGGCAGGAAGAGTACACCAGGAAATTCCCCCCATGCCGGGTGAAGATCCTGTCTGGTGTTGTGTCATTGTCGCTATCACTGTCAAAACAGTCATTGGGGATTGGTTCTATCAGTTCATTACCTAAATCTATGGAAAAATGTTGGTCATCAACCGCCATTCCAATAATGGTGCCTGCGCCCAGAGTGATACTCCTAAGGTCGCTGTTATCCACCAATATTGGAATGGTGTTATGTTCTGTATTGACTAATGGTGTTGGGTTTAACCCCAACCCTTGCTGTTGGAGATGGGTGTTGAAGTGAATTTATGCGTCAGGATTTTGCAGTTTCTGTCCTCCTTTTAATTTTTACTTTAACTGAGAATAGTCAGGTCCGTTCTGGGATGGTGACTTCCTCTCCAATTTTAACTTTAACTGCAAACCACAGCAATTGGGCTGACTGAAATGCTTTTTCTGAATCATCAAGGTCCATGGGATTACCCCCTAATCGGGACCAGACTTTGAAGTTTATCAGGTCCAAACTAATGGCAAAGCGATTGAGAATGTCACTGCTTAAATAAAATGCAGCAGGGACATCTCGCACGACCCAACAATTATGTACTGTGGTTTTGTTACCTATAGAAATTTTGAGCATACACCTGCTAGGCAGGAGATGTTTGGCATTGGGTGTTTCCAGATCTATTTCCCATTTGTCTATCAATTTAAATGTGGGAATGGCTGGATATTTTGGGAGTTTTCGGAACATGGCTTCTCTGATGAAGCTCTTACCATTGTTCACGCACATTCGGGCGAGAAAAGAGTCCTTCCCCTCATTTAACTGAATAGGGATGTACAACTGTTCTCTAATCTTCTGAATGTCAGCTAAGCTTTGAGCTGGTTTCTCAACATTTTGGACTATGGAAGTGGGATTTTCTGATTGTGAATTAGTATAGAATTTCAGAGTATTTCCTTCCAGCGTGGAATGCCACTTGAAACTGGAAGGAAGGTTAATTTTCAGAAATAGAGAGGAATTCCCATCACCAGTTTGTTGTCCTACTGTGTTTACGGTCACGTCAGGGATTTGGTTGTTTTGAAAATGGAACTTAATGTGATCCTGTTTTTGTTCAACCATGTGGCATGTGCCATTTAAACTAACATGGTTGACACTATGTTTTAATTTAATTGGCCGGTTAGTCTGGGTCCAGAGGACCTTGTTTACACAGTCTATTAGGGGACACAATCTGCGCAGGATGTCTTTCCCCAGTAAACATGGTGTGCCCTCCGGAGTCACGACTATGACGGGTGTTTCACCTTGTGTCGCCCAATTTTAATTTCCAAATCCGCAGTCCCCTCGACAGGAATTTCATTCCCATCGAAGTTCTGAAGTTGTCCAGAAAGAGGGGTGGGTGAGGTCCGGTATCTCTCCCCTTTTCTGAATTCAGCTGATCAAAGGCTCTCTTTGAAAGAAGAGTGGATTGGGATCCAATGTCCATCAGTGCCAAAAATGTACATTGCTCTTGTACTTGGACCGGGGCCTAAAATCTTCCCTCCTTCTCCTCAAGGGGGCAAAGATAATGTGCATCTTGGGCCAGTTGGTGGTTTAGTTTGTTGATTCTTGATCCCGACACAGGGGTAGTTTGGGCATGATTCTGTGTGGGAGCTTGGGGATCTGTAAGAAAAATGTGGCAGTTGGATATTGGGGGAGTTTTAGGCTCCCCTGGTTCTGATTCTGGGCTGCACCCCCCTTTTTTTGGAGGCAGTCCCCAGAATAGGTTTGGGCGGGATGGTTTTCTGTATTATCATTCTGGGGTTCAATGATGGGCGATCCTAACTCAATCCCCACATTTACCCAGTCTTTATTAGGATCTCTCGGGACCCATTTTTCTTTGGGAGAAGTTCCGCCATCCCTGAAGGAGAAGATCTTTTTTCCAGAGTCCTCCGAGGACCTCTCACCTTCAAATTGGAGGACACTAACATCCTCCCCAAAATTGGTCTTTTTAGGTCCTTTATTTCTCCTACCCGCCCTCTGTTCCTTGGGTGAAAGACTTTCGGGGGCAGGAGATGTTGCTTCTGGTTCCTGGGTTTCCAGGGGCTTTTCACAAGTGGGGAAGGAACCTTCCTCTAAGGCTTCACACCCTCCTTACCCTGTGCCTCCTCCTTTGGAACCGATGAGGTGTCGGGGTTCTCTCCCCTTCATTTTTCTGGGGGACCAGACCCTTGGTTTGTGGAGTTCTGAGCCGCCATGTTCATCCGAGGGTTCTGCTGGGCCCTCAACATGCGACCCAGATCCTGGGACAATTTCTGGACCTGGCGCTCCAGTTGGGACACCCGCTCTGGCTGGTACGGAGGTCTCTGGTCCATCCTAGGTGGATCACGGGGAGGGTAGCTATCCCTTCTCCCATAATACCCTGGGTTGGGATATTTTTGGTAACCCTCTACCCTTGGCCTCCCCTCTCCCAGATTGGGCTGTCTGGGCTCAGGAAAGGGGGGAAAGAAAGTAGGGTTGTTTTTTGGGTTGAAGTTTTGCGGCTACCGGGGAAAGATGCTCAACCCGGCATTTGGGGGATTACTTTCCTCCTGGGGAAAGTTAGGAGGGAGGTTTCCTAGGTTGGTACCTACCTGGTTGGATCCCCCCTTGGGCTGGGTGAGTCCACACATACCCCAGGATGGGTTTGTTGCCCTTGTATCGGGGGCTAATGTAGTCATGGGGGTTAGGGGTCTCATTTGTGGGATTACCTCCCTGACTAGCTGTTTGGGATTTGCCCAAGGCCCTTCTGGTTCTTTGGCTGTAAGGATTCTGTACAGGTATATTTTTAGGGCCCCCCCATCTCCAGATCTAAAATGGGGGCAACCTTCATTTCTGCCACCTTAGCAGCAGCAGGGCTGTTGGCTGGTTTGGGTTTTTTATTGGTGATCTTACTATCTACAGGTTTCTGCACCTCATAAATATGGGTCGCCTGTTCTATGACCCAGTCCAGTGATCTCTTCTCGTGAAAGTCCCTCACCATCTGAGTCATGATGTATTTGGGGAGTGCATGGAAGAAAGTGTTGATGAACTCCCTACTATCTGTGCGCACCCTCCTGGTGGTCTGCACAAAGGCACGTTTGAGTTTCTGCACAAATTCTTCTGGGGCCTGATCTTCCCCACACTGTAGATTGTAGGCCGCCTTGCGGGCCTCTTGGGGGTTTCTATGGACAGAGAAGTGTTTTAAGATGGCCGCCCTGTAGTTGAACCATCTTGAATGGTTCTGATCCTCCACCCCGGCAAAGAAGCTGGAGTACTCAGGGGAGAATGTCCATTTCACATATTGGAGGCAATTCTGACTAGCTTTCAGATGAAAAGTGTCCATCATTTGTTTGTATAATTCTAGGTGCCCCAGACTGAATACTTGGCATTTTTGTGATAGGGAGTTATAACACTCCTAATGGCCTTGATCTGCTTCAGGGGATCTTTTTGCATAGCCCTCTTGATTTTGTTTGCCTTTTTGGTCTTAGTCACCCGCGTCCACTCATCCTCTGACTCAGAGGCACTACTACAAGAGGTGGCTATTTGATCCTCTAGGCACTCTCTGATTCTGTGAGCTTGAGAAGGGCTTGCAGAATGTGGGGGCCTAGTTTCCCTATTCCTGTGGTTCTCAGAAGAGTCTTCTGACTCTCCACTGCTCCCAGAGTTGGCAGAGTACCCCCCCCCACTGCCCTAGCAGGGAAGAGGTCTTTAGGATACTCTTTTTGGTCTTCATTTCCTGGAGTTCCCCACCAAATTTAACAAACTGATCTCTCGGAAGGCAGTAGTTTTGTGGATCCAGTTCCCTTACTCTCCCCTCATAGGAGTCTTCCTGATCAGAGATGTTAACCCTAACATTTGGGAATCTGTACAGGGACGCCGCCCATCAATTTCTGGGAGGTGCTGATCTGTCAGTCCCACTTTACTCCTTTTGTTGAAGTCTACCATCCCCATGGTACCTGGTTCATATGAGTCAGTGGGCATGAAGGTTGCAGAGTTCATTGCATTTAAGGGATAGAGTCCCTGAGTATAGGGGTCCTGATGATGGGATTAGGGGTTTCTCTATCCCTCTCTACCGTTTTTCTTTCAGCCCCCATTCCCTGGTGATATGCCAAAATCTGAGTCTTTTATTCCTCTATCAGGGCCTTACTGGTCTCAATAATTCGCTCTTGTATTGCTATCTGTTTGTGGAGCACATCATTCTTTTCACAGAGAGCCTCATTGTCTCTCTGGGCTTCCTGCCTGGTTTGGAAATACTGGGCCAATTTCTGCTGCAGGAGACTCACCTCCTGAGTTATAGCATCATTGGTCTGTGTGTTCTTTTCCAGGGCATCCTCCACACACCTGGTGTGCTCTAGTAGCTTCTCATATTCTGTTTTTACTTCATTGAGCTCCTGGAGGGCCAGCTTTCTTTCCTCTAGCTTGGTTTTTAATTGACTCACTTCCTGGCCTAAGGCGTCCCTCTCCTGACTTAGGGTGCCCCTCTGTTCAGCCAGGTTGACCCTTTGTTTTTTGAATGCACTGGATTTCTGGCACTCCTCATCAAACTCCTCTTGAGAGTGGAGGTCTTAATACATTAATTGTTCTCCTCTTTTAATTTGTCTATCTGGTCTTGTAAAATAACCACCTGTTCTGCGCAGACTCTATTAAATGTTCATTGTTGTGCCAGCTTCTGCTGACTCTGTTGTAAAGAGTCAACCCTTTCCTGACACTCCTCTTTCAGTGCCTGTAATTGGGTGTCTTTCTCTGCATTATCTTGCTGTAGGAGAGCCAGATCTTCTTTTAAGTTTGTCAGATACTGCCTAGATCTGTCTCTGATTCTTGGCTCTTCAGTAGCCTTTGCTCTGCAGAGTCTAGATAAGTTTGGATTTTCTCTAGTGTTCCCACTTGATTCTTTGCCAGAACTATGTTTTCTGCATGCTTTTCCTGCATTACTCCTATGTGGAGGTATAGGTAGGCCGTTATTTTGGCAATTTTACTATGCTCTTCTTTCGCTTTTGGGGCTATGTACAGTGCACTAAGAGCTTGGTGTAATGGGCCCTTGTCCTTCCATATATCCAGGTCCATGGCAGTGACCTGTTATTTAATTTCCTGTAGCCAGACCTGTTCATTCTGTTTTGGCCACTCACCCCTAACAAACAGTTTGTGCATGTTGTGTTCCCTAGCCATATTGTTTTCTACTGGGATCGCCATTTTGGAAATATCATTTTCTTTATGAACTACTTTAGGGTTGTGCTACAGGACCCCCAACTGGCCCATAGAGTGGGGGTTTTCCCAGAAGCACTTTAAGACAAGATAGCAGCACCCGTGAGATGGATGGCGGTGCAGATTAAATACTCCAACACCAAATCAATAATGACAACTCAACGGTTTGGCAAAGGGAGTCCGTTTAATGACAAGTACAAAAAACGGGGAGTTGTGAATATCAGCAGTGGTACAATCTTCCTTCTTGCTTCAACTCCAACGAACTACATAAAAATCATAACATTTATACTGAAAACTCGTCATCATGGACTTGTAATGTTTAAAAGTTAGCATGCAATTCTATTGGTTCAGGAAAGGTAACTTTAATAAAGGTACTATATCTGTATATGGTAACAGAGTGAGGGTATTGGGTAAACACTGTCAGGTGGGCCTCTAAGCCCTTCCTTCAAAATGGCTACTGCAGACATCACTAAAAGTACAACGTCCTATTGGTTCTATTAACTATAGGACCCTAGATTGCTTGGTCCATTGTGATTGGGTTGGCACCAACCCCATGCATACTTTTCCACTTTGGTTAGCAGCACGCAGAATGGGTGGCCAGGTGCGGGTGCCCCTTGGTTCCCTAGCCTTCCTTCAACCATTGTTACAATCAATCATGACTTTAATAGCTATGTGTCAATTATTTCACTGTGGTTGGCCTCAAGACTGCATCTCCTGTCTGGAAAAGTTTTGATATCTTCGCCTGGCTTGCTGCCATGCGTAGATGTGAAACTCTCGCTTCTTCGTGCTCGGCTGGTCACGTGATTCAGACACCGCAAATTTTCCTCTTCTCCACATAATTTGTGTATTTGATTTCCGTTTCACCCACCACCTGCCTTCGGCTTCTTATCTTGAACCTTCAGAGCAGTATATTCCGTTCTTTGCTTCACTTAATTGTAGCTACTGGTCGTCAATCTTGAGAAATATGACCTTGGTTCTCCCGGCATGATTTGCCTGAGCTGAGTTTCATTTCTGCCGGTTTATTCTTGATTTTGCTAAATACGAAACTCTTCTCGTGTGGCCTTTTAGTAACCCTTTGGTTGATTCTGCTTCTTGTGCAAGATGGAATTGTACATATATAATGTACTTCTTTGAGGTAAATATGTATAGGTGGCACTTGCTGCACTATTTTTCTAATAAGCATAGCAAGCCGCACGGTTTTCTTACCTTTCTTGCATTTCCAAGCATATGTACACATGTAAACTGGTTGAATATCTTCAATATACTCATGGCTTGAGCTTCTTACAGTTGACATCATCTTTACACTTTAGGTTCACGATATCCTTGGTTTATGGCGTTTTATCTTTTTCCGTCATTCTCTGGTTGTCATTTCTTCTATATGTGAATCAGTCCGGGTTCTCGTGACGGTCACCATTCGTCTTCCATTAAGACATTTTTGGTTTCTTCAGGGACTGTACTTAGACGATCTTCATTTCGTTTAATTTGTTGATAGGGTTTCCTCAATGGATACCTTACTGTCCATGGTTTTATTGGTACTGGTACTTCAATAGGTGCTGCTCTTCTGATAGGTACTGGACAGAGACCCATTGCGGCTCTCTGTTGTTTTATTTGCTCATCATACGACACATACTTCGGCGTGAACGCTCCTGCTACTTCAAAATGGACTGTTGGAATGCAGGCTGTATTTGGGACCTCCTCTACAGGGTGAATTTACTTTTACTGGCCTGATTTTGGAGTATTTATTTTGAGAGGTGCTTGTACAGTGTCGCACAGTACACCAACCAAACAAGGTGTCTGTAGCCTGCAGGCTAGTCTGCTGTGTTAGATTGTCACGGGTGGTAACTCGAACTCAAAATCACAGCACGAGCCCCCAAATCTGTTAAGGATTTCAATCAGGCAATACACCCTGGTCTCAGTCTAGTATGCAGTGCACACATGAATATTGTATTGTGTGTATAGGTTCAATATTCTGAGTGATATACCACTCATACCACACCACTTCTCAAAATACCCCTAGGTCACAATGGACCAGGAATCAGGCTGGTTGGTAAAGGTAATATTTATTTATTTATTTAAACTTCAAATCAAACATATGTTTTAATAAATGGGGCCGCAATCACCAATGTGGTGACAATACAAATAAGAAAGTAGGTAAGGCAATTGAATCCACTTTTTAGCAACACAGAATATAAAACAAAGAGAAAAGAACAGTTTTGACTTGTTTGAAAATATAGCGCTTAAGTTAAGAATTCCTTCTGCAAATTTCTGAACTCACAAAGAAGCAATTCTACACAGATGTAAGTAAGCAGCAGGTATTCAGGAATATAGAACAGTGTACAGGGTTTGAATGCAATCTTCCCTCCCCAAGAGAGAAAAACATTTTACACTTTTTAAAATGACATTCGAAAATGGCTTAGGAAAACAAGGAAAAGTGTGCAAAAATCCTTAAATTGATATACATTCCTATGGGAGCAACACTAAAAAGATCCTAACAAACATAAGCTATAATATGATCAACAGTACAAACTTTGAATCAGAATGGAAGCTTGGAAATACTTTAAATTGGAAATCACATGTGTAAAACTTTGCAGGAATGCGAATTCCTGCCTCATTTTCACTAAGTGTTTTTTAAGAAAAACGGGTCAATAAGGTTTTTGGGTGTGGATGTAGCTAAAGGTCTTAGGTTTAGAGTTGAAATTAAGTCTCTAGCTATTAAATTGAGGAAGTTATGCAAGTTTGAATGAGAGGCGTTTTTAGGAAAATAGAACAGAGAAAAGCAGAAAATTGGTTTTAAAATGACAGGTTGCTTTTACTAAAACTAGATTAAGGGCTAAGAAAAAGAAGAATGCCACCCTTGAATCATCACAGTTACTTGGCCACTGTAACCCTTCACGTGGTGGATACCCAGTTTTCTTTATGGGAATTATTTTAATTAATCCAAATCACTAATGACTTATGGTCTTGTAAAACACAATGAGGAGAAATCAGCCCTAACACTCGGAATCACACATAGGGTTGCACGAATGGTTCTGACAGTATTATAGGTGCTTAAATTAAAGATGGGATAGATTATAGATTGGGATAGGACAAGGCAAGGTAAATATACTATGGTTTAATATGATTCCTATTGATATTTACAGTCCACTTTAATTTAAGATTTTGGACCGTCAAGGGCACTGGTCATCACTGGTCAATTGGACTGGCACCTCACACTGGACTGGATTGGATTGGATCAGCCCTTCTGGTTGCTGGACACTGTAGATCAGTGGGATGGCGAGTTTCAGCCGGCAAGCATTAATGATAGCAAGCCAAACTGGATCAAAATTTCTTCCATTTGGTTTTGGGATGGTTTCGGGATTTGGGCCTAACTGAGAAAGAGTTCAGCTATGCTGAGGCCTTGGCTTTGCAAATAAATCTGGAATTGGCAACAAGATGAAGAATTCAGGAACAGAGCACCACACAGAAATCTGGATGGAGTTAGGAATCAGTCTCTTGTGTGTTGGGAGGTTCCCTTATTTATCCTGCCAAATAAAATCACTATGTTTATGGTAGGGGCAGACTTGCAACCCACACCCACAAGGGGATGATTGGTCAAAGGCACAATTTCTGCCTTGCTTTTTGCCGGTTGGATGACAGAAAGGGTTGTCATATTTTATGATGTGACTTGGGAACCTCCCACAGTTATTAGGACCAAAATGTAACTTTCCCACAAATACATATTTATATAATTATGCCCTCTAATATAATTGGACACATACATTACATATTTTGTGGGTTATGTTTACATCCAACTCCCAAGTCGGTGGTATCTGGTTCTATCTTTCTGTGGAATTTTGTCCATTTTAATCATAAATGTTTGGCCTCACAATTCCTTATTCAGTACATATATGTGCAATCATCCCTAGCACATGGGTACACAATATTAAATTTGTAGCATTAATAGTATCTGCACAATTAGTCTTTTTAAATAACTTTGGTTCCTTACGCAGTAAGAACTCCCACCAAGTCTTCAAATGCCTATCATACATTCAGATTTCAATGTATGTACTTTTCATTCCTTTACTTATTTTTGCTGCCAAGTTAAATGGCATGAAGTTCTGTGGCAAAATAAGCAATTTAAACCCAAAATCAGAGGTCAGTTTATTTTTTTTACTTCCCAAGTGTGAGCAAATGGCCAGTCCTTTGAAGTTCACTGAGAAGCCTCTCCCAGCATCCTGCCCCTCTTCTGGAAGGATGGATGTCCAAGCCTTCTATTATCTTTGCCTGAGGCAAAGACGAATGTCTAATGAGGTCCTTTGTTATGAGTATGCGAGGCCTTCCAGCAGCAATTAGGCCTTCCTGCCAGCAGTGAGTGAAGTATCAACCTTTCCCAGGCTGAGGACTGTCAAGGCAGAATTGTTTTTTAAAAATAGTTAATTAACTCCAAGCTGGGTTACTTTAAGTTACCTACATCTTTCATTAAAACACATCAAATGAACACATTTTATAGGTGGGTTTTTACATTAGCAATCCTTTGACATTTCTTTTTTTTATAATACATTTTATTAGGCCTTTCAACAAAAACATGCTTTCAAAACAGGCAATTTTGCACTTTCTTCATGGAAAAACACCTTAAACTGAGTTCTTTTAAATCTGGTTTTCCTATGCAGCACATACACATTTGATTCAGCATTAGGTCCTTCCTTGAGTGCTGGGATTGTTTGCAGTCTGGATACATGTATCCTGCCTTTGTTTAAAGTTTCTGTCTACACAGCTGATTTTGTTACATGTTGCAATTGTAGCCGCCTTTTTCCCGTGGAACTCAAAACAAATATTCCTGGGCCTCTTTTTATAGAGCTGTCAGTCACTGAGCCTGGTTCCTCTGAGCCACACTCGGCGATCCTGGCATTTCAGTACCCTTTTAAACTCAATGATTTAATGGAAATAAATATATCTAGCTCCAAAACAGCAGTTTTGAAGGTTGCAAAGCTAACATTTTATAATGCTTTTTCGGTTTCATCACAATGCTGCTGCTTTGCTCCATGTTGAATGTAGCAGAATCCCCTGCCATGCTCCTGCAGTGAGAACTCTGTTTTGCACCCCCCCTGACTGTGTGTATCAGGGTGTGCAGCTTTTTGTGGTTGTGAACCAAATGCAGTTTTGTAGATTTTGGCGCGCACAGGAGTCAGCACAACCATTTTGGGCTGTTTGTTTCACCATTTGTAAACACCACTTTATCCATGGCACATCACAATCAACTTCTCTCAGCATAAATAAATCACAAAAGTGAGTTGAAAAAAACACAAACAATTCTTTACTTTCTGCAAATTTCACTTCAAGAAATAATTACACTGATCAATAACAAAAGCAATTATCATGTAGTGTTATGCGATTTAGATTTTCCTGTGGGCTTAAAAGCGCACACTGGGAAATGAGCTTTGTTAATTTTGAATTTTATCAAAATTCACCCTGTAGTGTTCTGCCAAATAACAAATTAATTAGATTTATATTTTTGGTTAAATAGGCTAAGGATATACACAGTTTTTGCCCCCACCCTCTATAAAGGTGAAGGATTCAAGGAAAGCAAACTGCCCTACCTTTTGATTTCCCAGGGATCAATTAATCAATTCTACTTACATAGAAAGCCTCTGTTTAAAGTTCAGGAAAGCCAGCTTAATCTCAGGACACTCTGGAAAGATAGGGCAGGGTATGGTCACTCCATTCTCAAAGATGACCTTCCACTCTCCACCATAGGACCCAGTCAGCTTTGAGGCTTTCCTAGAAATAGACAGCTCCACCCAGATGCATTCTCAGCAATCTCCTCTGCTCTTTCCTTCCAGCTGTCAGATGGTAAGTTTCAGTAGCCATCTATGTCTCTGTATCTCTCTCTCTCTGTCTGTCTGTGTCTGTTTGTACCTTCTTTCCTAGTGCAGTCCACCTTATATAGCAGCAATGACACCACCAATTTAACAATTTTGGGGAAGTACCTTACATTCATTCCCGCAACTAGGATTGGACAGATATCCTTCTCTCTCCTCCCAAACCCATCCTCCAATTAGGATTGGGTTAGGAGTCTAGAGCAACTTCATAATATTACCAGCAACTGCCATAGTATACATATTTTCTGATTCAGCTTATCATGGGGAATTAGATAAGCCGACCACCAGGTCTGTACCATGTAGCAGGGCTGTGTGGCACCTTTCTGCCGTTTCCATAAAAAACATAAAAGTTATGAATCTGTAAATTATTACCCATATCCCTAATTTTATTCTCTACCCAATCACCAATTCTCACACTTGGAACATTTCAGATTGGCCAAAAACCTAGTTTAACAGGCCTTTAAAGTTGTTCCCTGATTCGCAGGTGGATGCATTTTATATCTCTGAAATTGACTGGAAATTACCAAATAAATGGTACAGGAATGAAGACAATCTGCCTTATGGTTGCTGAGAAAAAGGCCTAAATGAAATTAGTCATTTTAAATTAATTGTGAATCTTCATGTGGGACAAATGGCCATTTTCCTGCCTTCCAGTCATTTGTTTTCATTGGGTCAGCCTGTACCCAGAGTATTATTTTTATCAGTCTCTTTGTGTTGGAACTTGCACTTTGAAGATGTTGCCCCATTTTCACACATATTTGTCATGCTCCAGCCAAGGGGAACTTCTCCTGCAGTCCCTGCCTTCAGAACCAGCCAGTCTGGTTTTCAACATCTTTAGCAGGACACTTTCTTGCAGTTAGTAACTAGATGGGAGGAGTAACATCCAGACTGGCAGTGGGAGATTTACTTGTGAAGTTTGCCCATAGCCAGCAAAAGGGTCTGTCTTGGGCTGACATTTTTTCATGAAAACATAAGGGCTTTTCAAATGTCGCTGGTATTTTGTATGTGCAACATAATATACATTGCTTTTTGTCAACACGCACATCATATCTTTTTCCTGATATCTTTCTGTGAGCAGTGATACATTTTCACATTTAAACTGCTTTTACTTGCACATACCTATGCAAGCCATTTTGTGTCAATGTTTAAAAATCCTGTTTTGCATGTGAAAAGGATCTTTGATTCCTCCTTTTTTTAATTAAAATGCTGTTTTTCCTTTTGATAATGACAGACCGGCCCCTCTTCCACATGGCTCTTCAATTTTACTTGAAAAAGAAACACAGGGCAAGCCGTTTTTGGTTCAGTGTTAACAATCCTGCTGTTTCCTGAAATGGACTTCTGTTTGGGGCCGTAGAATGCACCCCACACCTCCAACCACATTGTGTGTTTGCAATCTTGCTATTATCATTTTAAATCTCTGCTTGTCCACATTGTGACAGAGTGTTTATAGCCCCCACAAGGCAGCTGCATGTTGGCACAAAATAACACAAGCATTGGCAATGCCAACGTCTTGGGTTTTTTTGTAGGCATGGTAAAGATACTTGCCAGGAACAGCCGTAGTAGTAGTAACTGGCCATTGATGGTAGCGTGGCCATGAGTGTGTGGATGTCAGGAGAGCTGCGTGGGCTATCTGCATATGTGTGCTGGTCTGGATCCTGCTGTGTTTGTGTTCTACTGTTTTTTCAGGCTGTCCGCTCTCCGGTGCTGCAACTCTCCGCTGTCTCTCTCACTCTCTGGTCGTAATTTTGCTCCTCCAGTGCTATGCATGCTGTAACTTATAGTTACCTACAAAAAACAGCAAGAAACTGGCCAGCATTTTGTAAGATTGGTATGGAGTGATCGCATCGTGTGAGATAGGTATGAGGCGATCAGCAGTGGTACTCCTTTCATGAATGCATGCACCAAAGGAGCATAGACTGGGGCCCTCCCAACTGCCACCTTCCCCCTCAGGGGTAGGACTGCCTCTGGCTTCCACCCTGGTAGGCCTCCCACGCCTGGCTGAAAGGGTTTCCCATTAACTCTTGACAGTGTCACAATTTTAACTGCACTATTTTCCTTAATTGAATACTGAAACAAAGTAAAAGTAAGTGACAACCTTTATTTAGTGAGTTGTGTCTCCCATATCAATTATTTGTTGGCATCTAAATAAGAATATAAAAAGACCTTGCCACATTACATTCTTCAAAATTAATTTTCAATTAAAACACTTATGATTTGGAATTGCTTTCCATTTTGTGCATTAATTGGTCCATTGAAATAATCACTAAAAAGTCTTCATTCCACCGGCTAATATGCTATCTAACTCCATCAGAAAGTGTAATAAAATTAACTAAGCCCTACGATGGCAGATGTATTCATGCAGCAAACTTTACTTGTTATACTTCTGCTGCCCCTTAGCAAGTTGTGCATCGGGTAAATGAGGGAGCCAGCAGCTAGTTCTGTTGCTGGAATCTGTTGAAATCCATTTGAAAGTGGTCAATTCTGGTCTTCCTCATTTGGTTTAGGCGATAAGCTGGACAGAAGGAGAGGGACATGGGAGGGGAGGGCGACACGCCACTAAAGGAAAAAAAAAGAAGAAATGCAACAACTAAACTTAGGAAGACCAGATTTACCACATTCAAATGTCTGTTGAAGGCACAACATAGAACCCTGACATTGATTTTCTACGCTATTGAGAAACACATTGCTGAATGTGAAAGATTACATACATGAGCACGCTGCATTTCCTCTTCTGGGAACATGAGCAACCAATGTCTGCCGAGCATTCAGGTGGAGAAGGTCTGTGACATGGCAAAACACTGGCGACCATGTATCCATACAAGAATGCCATCCTTCCCTCGCTTTAATGATTGAATTAATGTATTGAATTGCGGGAAAATGTTCTGGTTAGTAAGAGTGGAATGTAGTAATTATGGGCCTGATTCACAGAACGTTTTCCTATGGGATTGCACCATTATAAAACGCTTCTGTGAATCAGACCCTATATGTTTAAAGATGGAATATTTGTGTAAGGTTTTGAAATGTAAAGCCATGTGCACCATAACAAAATGGAAAACAAATATTACACTACCTATGACTCTAAACATGAACAAAACATTGGCATGTTTAATGGTTGCATTTATCCTGTTTGCTGTGTTTGCACAACTCACATAGTTCCCAATTTGACAATTGTTGAAACAAGGAGGCTCTAATTTCGACTGCCACATAGGCGACGTTGTGTGATCCTGGGCAATTGATCCTCATCTCTCTTATTTGCCCAAAGTAATAGAGCTCCAAAGGTATCTTCATAAATAAAATGACGCATAACTCTGATCCAATGTGTTTACATAATTTGCATAATATATAGTCAATAAAAGGACTACAACTTGTATTCACTAATGCTTATCCCCGGAGATTGTTTGGCAGGTAGATGTTGATGACATGTGTGCCTTTTGTATGTGTGAAGTCATTTTTTCTCCCATCTGGGAGATTAGGGGAGTTTGTTTATGTTTAAACGTGCAGCAGGGGTTAGTTGTTGCTCTGATTACCGCAGCCCCTTACCTCAGCGCGGGCCTGTCGGACCCCAGGCGGTGACGCCTCACATGTCGGCCACGATGTCACACAAAAACCAGGATAGGCTCTATGCTCAACCAGAGCCCAAGCCCTGCAGGGGAACCGGGAGCACGCTGCACCTGTAGGAGAACTGTGGCCTCGCCATTTAGCCCCATCAGGGGGCCAGCAAACATAGCTCCCTGGTGCCCCGCGCCGGGAACAGACAACCTGCTAGAGGCAGGAAAAATTAAACTGGAAGCGGGGGATGCAAGGGGAGGAGTTATATGGAAGATAAGAAATAGAAGAAGGCCCTGTGTCGAAGGCAGGGGCCTCGTGAAGTAAGTACTGGGACGAGGAAGAGTGGACGTGGAGGTAATGCTGGGTCTTGCTTCTAAGTACATGGATGCAATGCATTAATTGACCTGATGCTTTAAATTCAGCAATTGTTTACTTATTCGAACACGTGTCATGTGCTAAGGACACCAAATGCTGTCATGACGCATACGTCACCAGGGTAAATTCACGGCTTATAGCGCTGAAGTGCTTTATTGACAACCTTTAAGATGTAGTCTGTTCCCCACCTTAATTTACCGTTTAACTTTCTGAGGACTGCAAAATGGGCAGCATTGGCTTGTAAACACACATAAAACATAGCGGCATCGAGTGCTATGTTAAAAGCATGCAATTACACCATTGTGGTGGGTGGAATGCAAAACCAGGCAGGAGCTTTTATATTAATGCAAATACAAATATGGAGCAGGGTGATTATTCCCACGAAAGGAGTACTTTCATAATGTTAATGTGCAACATGAATGTACTCGGAAAAAAGTTCTGGAGAGGCGTTCGAAAACATAAAACAACAATGCAAGCAAATATCTAGGGGGCGTGCATGGGGCATGATGCGGACAGGTGCTTGATCCCGCTTCGTGATTAACATCCGGGTTTCTATCCGTATGCTGTTATCTGCAGCCAGAATGTGTGCACGGAGCCACATCAGACGCAACACCTCCAGAATCACAGCAGACTGCAGTGTGCGAGTCTGGAGAAGATGCGGCTGTGCAAATTGCGCCAGTCCGTTCTCTGGGCGCAGGGGGCTGCTGTCTGCGTGCTCTGTTATCTGACTGCTCTTTATCGATTCTGGAGACAGACCTACTTCACCACAGCAATAATAATGATTAATCAAGCAGGAGCGCTTGCTCGGGGGTGTTATCACGCCCAGCACTGATTGCTTCTGCTCTAAATCAGTCCGTGCTTCATTTCGCCGGAAGAGAGCATGTGCTTGGTGTCTGCGACTGCACAAGCCAGCAGAACAGCCCGGAGGTGCCACAAGCAGAAGCCCCCACACACGGGTGCGGCTGGCAACAGTGTGGCATTGAAGACGAGGCCAGCAAAGCAGCCCGCACCCCAGTCGGGAAGTCAATCACACTGTACAGCAGAAAGCAGTTCTGAGGCACGTGACTGGAATTGACATGAAGCTCTCACCATCCTCCACCGCATGCATCCGCACTGACCCATGCCTTCCAATGCCAAACAATCAGATTGCAGCAATGTGAGGTCTGACCTGGGTCACGTGACTGGAATATGTGCGCGCAAAAGGTCCAAGTGTACTCATTCTTGCATTTGCTCACTCCTCTGCCTTCGGAATTCGCACTCAAGGTAAATGCTTTACGTTTCAGTGAGAGGGTGATGGGCAGTTATTACCTCCTTTTTTTACTGGCATCTCACCTTTTTCTGCTCCGTCAGGTTACTTGGTTGGCATAATATGTGTCTGCTCGTAAGCTTTAGTGGGTGTGTTGTACTAAAATAAGTCCGGGATCTGGCAAGAGGACAGTCCTGAAAAAATATTTGGGGGGACTAATTAAATTAACAGGACAGGAAATATGCACATTTCATGCAATTGACATTTCTTCACTGAAGAAACAGTGTGGGGGGACTAATTAAATTAACAGGACAGGAAATATGCACATTTCATGCAATTGACATTTCTTCACTGAAGAAACAGTGTGGGACAAATGCGTCAAAGAATTAATCATCCTGTAAAAGAAAAATACAGAAAGGAGAATATCCTTTTATAACGGTGTAAAGGTATAAAAGGCGTGCAACTTTTAAATCAACGCATTTGTATTGAAATGGTCCCTATTGAGAAAAACGCCAGTAAGAGAAATTCCACATAAACATGCACACGTGTCCATGTGATCGTGTGGATAAGTATTTAATCAGTCAGTTGGATAAGCCGTTTTCAAATCCCGACTTCGGCGTTCGCTGTTTAATAACGATTAACACAATTGAATAGAAATGGGTGTTGGGATGAAAGACTCTCACCACCCAGGAAGAGTTTTCCGTTGGTCCCTTTACTGCAGAAGGTCTAGATCTTACACACTACAGTTAACTGGTTAAGCCATTCTACAGTGCCCTAAGGGTTCATGGGCGCAGACACGTGCCTTTGCCCAGCATCGAGAGGAGCTTATATCCCCACCGCCCATGCTCTCCTTGCGGACTTCCCTTTGTCGCATGACGTCCGGCCAACCCCTGCATGCTAACGTCAGATTGTGTGCGTGCAGCGTAGTGATGCAGCTTGTCCGCGTGCTTCACTATTCTGGAGCGGCTACTCTGCAGTACTACACTATCCCCTTTCATTAACAAACATGCATTCAGTCCATGAAATAGTACTTTTATTTACCCTATGGTCTTCTCGCCCTACTGGTTCTCCAGGACCTCATCTCTTCGCCTGTATTTTCTCTTGACTTCTCTGGAGTTCGCAGATGTTCTCTTTCATCTTGTCACTTCACTTCATTATCCTCTTCTGTGGGTTTTGCCTGCATGAGTGTGTGTTCCTCAGGGACGTCATTTCAACAAAATGCTAGGCATACCGGGAGTGACACCACACACATTTGACCTCAGATGACAACACAGGAGGTGATGTCATTTGACCCCACCCCCTATTTACATCACAGGAATTGATGTCACATGACCTTTCACCCCTTGCCAAAACATGACGTGGCATCAAATAGCATTGTTCCACAGTACACTAAGAAAAATCGGTTACGGTATCACTGTAATATGATATACATTTACTACAAAAATGTATCACCATATGTAGCGTAAATATCACTGTCTATAAGAGGGGGCTTCACTCTGGCAGCAGGAACTGCTGAATTTCAGTAGCTTGTAAATGATGACAACACCTGAAAAATGATGTGAGTAACTGGACATTTCACAGAACAAGTTGACATATGTTGCCTGTACATTAGATGGCAAAGCATGGCATATGGAATGAATACCCTGGTATTTTCAGTCATCTCGTAGAGTGTAATTTACTCAGTATTGTATGGAAAAATCTGACACATGACGTGAGTACTTGAGTACTTGGCACATAATGGCAGTAGTTATTAAATTATGTGAATTCCAGGGAAATCGTGGCAACATCTGGCGTATGATGCAAGTATTTGACCGTGTAATGGCAGAACCTGGTACATGCTAGCAATATTTTGAATATAAATTTGGATTTTCTTGGCTATACCAAAAAGGCTGGTGGCAGAGTTTTTTTGCTCCCTATGGTGTCATTTTGTGGCCTTCTTCCTAGGCAATTCGGGAACATTTGCTGCTTGTAATGCTGGGGGATGTCCCATTTGGACCCCGCACTCAAGAGTGCCCTAAGCCTTTTGCAATTAAAGCATCACAGCTAGTTTAAAAATCAAACAAAAAAAACTAAATAAAAATATCTTTCATTCTTCTTTATCCATTACAGAGACAGTCTTGTATTTGCCAACCTCTTTCTCATCACGTCGAACAGTGATATTCCCATGATGCTGTTCGGAATCATCCAATATGCTGCTATACTTTTACTCACTTATTCTTGACAGTCCAGTCCTCCTCTGTATGCTTCTCATACGATACCTTACACATAGCGATTAATTGTTTCCACCTGTCCATTTCCCCAGGAGTGACGTAGCATGGACTTGTTGTGCCTCACATCATTCTTCCACAGGCACTCTTTCATTTCTTCAAAGACCAACTGTACTCCATTTTCCGTGACTAAGGTCTTCAGTGATCCTTCTGTAGAGAGGCAGATGTACACATCATCTCTAGTGCCCACCCCCTAACCTCCGTCATACTGGAATAGCAGCAAGAGAGTACTGTGTGCGACACCAGGTATTGTCCCAATACTGCATCTAAGATATGAGAGAATATGCACTTAAACAATCCTATCAAATGTAACCCCGCTGTGATGTGGTGGAATGATATCTGCACACACCATTGCACATAGGAGAGCTATAAGAGAAATCAGACCGAGCAAAGTGACGTCATGAAGAGACGACACAAAGATGCACTGAAACAATATGTAAATACTTGACGAATGAAGATGTGCCTGAAGTAATAAGAGAAACATGCATGCAGACACAAGGAAATCATATTCATTGAGAAGATAAGTGAGAAGAGGATCAATAAATGTACATACGCAGAAATGCAAGGTAGATAAGATATATAGAAGCTTTCTGCAGGAGAAAATATAACGCGATTAAAGTGGTCATGATGAAAAGATGGACGTCGAACTTGTGTTAAGGATAACAAAACTACCTCAGAGAAAGACCAAGGCTGCAGAGCTGAAAGGAGCTCGAAAACAGCTTTGTGTGAGAGACAAAGAATGCCTACTGGCCTGGAATAAAGGATGCCACATCAAGAAATAATTGCAAGGCACAAGGGGGAATCAAAAACAATAAGCAACATACGTATGACATATTTCTCTTAGATTAAGTAAAGAAGAAAATATTTGCAAGTGCCAAGGATTGAACAAATAAATATGCAGAAAGAATACGTGAGATGGAACAAAAAAGTCTCCAGAGGTCAAGAGGTGTAATAGCACCCAGTATAATTGTATTTAAATAGCATTAAATAAAAGGTCGAAATGGACAAAATCGTGCTCTCCTGATACATGATTCAGAACTTGAAAACAAGGCCTATTCGTTAAGCTCTAACTGAAGGTAGCGATGTACCTATACTCCCTTAAAAGTCCCAGAGAAGAGAACAGTCAGCAAGGTCTGCTACAAAGAAGATGTTTTATCTTAGGGCCTAAGTGATGAGAGATGGTAGGCTAATTGACCAAGTGGGTAGTAATCTGACGTTCCCCGCACCAGTGTTTCGTTTTCCTCACGTGCTGCTAACGAGCTGAAAGTCCAAGCTTGGCAGAGAATGTCAGCCAAGAGGGCCTATGTAGCAGTGTACTATGCAATGGTGCAGAAGCCAATCTGCTGCTGTTAATCTGCTATTAATCTGTATTGTAAGTATTTAGAGGTGGTTCTAGGCGTGCCTACCATAAGGGGCAGCCAATTATGTCACTAACACCTAAACAATATATACGTATGTATATTTATATATGTTCCCTTAACCAATCTCTCCACCCAATAGGTTTTACTGTTTGCCACATAGGATGACATCATGGCTGACATACATCGAGGTATAAAGCCTTTGTATAATCGAACTATAGTTGAGAGTGTGTGAGCTGCAATTTGTCTTTTCACCAGGTTTCCCTACTTTATTTGAGCAGATAATAAAGTAGAACTTTGCCATATTCTTTGAGTCCAATTATTTACTGGTAACTCCATCTGGCACTTGGAACGTTCCAGGTGCTAGTATACATTGGTAGCAGTGTGGATGGTCCTGATCCAGTCTCCTGGGGCCAGATTTTGACACCGTTAGCCAGAGGTTCACAGAGCTATCTTTGGAGAGCAGAGAAAAAGACACATGTGGGATGATAAGATTGTCTGCAGGTTCCCCTTTTCCTGTCCGGTACCCGCAGGTGCCCCACAAGTGCCCCGCAGATGGACGGCGAAGTGGTCGATTGTGCAAGAGTTGGTACTGAGGAACACGAGTTGAGCAACGGATGTAAGCAGAGCATTGAAAGGGCCAAATAAAGGGGAGGGATTGTATTGTAATTGTAAATATATAGAGTAATAGGATTTTGGGGGTAAAAACAAGAGAGAGAGAGATACCTCTATTCCTGGTTCAAAGGGAACAGACAGACAAGCATTAAACTCCAAGCAGAGTATTGTTAGGGGTTCCTGAGGCAAGGCCGAGATAAAGAATGCGTGCCACACTCCAAAATGGGGTAATCTTGAGATAAGATACATTTACTAGGGAAGGCAAAGGAAGTCGATTGTGGAAAAATAAAAGTGCGCGTTTGTATGGGGTTATAAATATGTCAACATACAACTTTCATCTTGTTTAATTAGGAGATATAAAATGATAGTAATAATCCACCTGGTTATCAGATTCTAATATCAAGAGATTGATGTCAATCAGAGGAGGATAAGATTTCAGGAAATAAATAATAAATACAAAGAGATTCTTAGAGTGCCAATAATAAAACAGCAAGACAGCAAGAATCGATAGAATTTTAAACTAAGGAATAAGAGATACCATTGTATAGACTTTAAAAAAATGTTTAAAAAATTGGGTTTTTGACAATGGGCAGTGATTGATGGTGCGTGCCCGAATTGATTGTTGTGGTATATTGGATTTAAGTAATAAAACAATAAAACAAACTGGTAAGTATTGACTGTCAAGAACAACTTATCATAGGGGACACACCCCTGCTGCACCTATGTAAGACATTACCGAGATAAACACCAAAGATCAGGATGCAACATTCTGAGTGGGTAAAAGTCACAGCTGATAAAATGTATATACTGTGTTCCCAAGAAGGTTCATTATCAACAACAGTATTGCAACATATGACCACATACCTACATGCTGCATATACAGGGAAGAAGTTGCAGAAAAGGTTAGCCATTTTAGAGCTATGGAAAAGGTATCAGAACGAGAAGGAAGACCGGCCCAAAAAAAGAGTGTATGCTTAATCAGCATAAAGGGGAGGATGTAACACCCTCGACTCCTCTTTATACTTTGGCAGAAAATAGTACAGATGCTGAGAAACAGGGATTCTATCATTTAAAGGAGTTAAAGGCAGCAGCATGGTATGTTCATCCTATATACAAGCCCCCACTTATAACAGTGATGACAACGTAGAAGAAAGCAAGATCAGAGAACCTAAATGTATGCCAATATACAATGAATATAAGGAGTGTGATGAAAGAAGGGACAGACAGATAGAGGAAGAAGCTAAGAGACAAAATGAAGCAAAGGACAAAGCCAAGAAAGTGATAAAAGTGCAGAATGAATGGATGGGAGGGTAGATATTACTCAAACTAGATTATAAGGGCATTGATGGTGTTAGATAAAGGGAAGAAACAGAGGAAAGATAAAAGAAGGAAAAGAATGAGAGAGAATATACAAAGAGAAGGAAAAAGGAAATGAAAGGAAGAACAAAGAAGGCATGAGGAAAAATGAAAAGGAACGAGAGACAAGAGGAGAAGAAACACGATGAGATAGAAACACAAAGATTGAAAGAACGTAGGTTGCAAAGAAGGCAAGAGGAAGAAGAGAAAAGTAAGATGAGAAGAAGGGAAGACGGGAAGAACTGAAAAGGAATAGGGGACAAAGGGATGATGAAATAGATAATTTATTTAATAGATATGTAATGCCAATCCCCGGGTCCGCGCTTAAAAACCTCTGGGTAAGCATGTTATAAATAACCAATTTTATAATTATAACAGCCCCGTAGGGAGCAGCAAGAGATACCAAGAATACAGACGTGGGCTGATGAACATGAGACAGAAGGCATAGGGAAAATAATTGGAGATATATGTAGGCAAATTAGGGACAAAGATGGTTACAGAACCAACGGGAGTCCTGAATGATCTCCACAGAAGGCGGCATATCAGATGACATAATAACAGACGAGCACAGCACTATGTCCCAACATAGAGTGGAGCTTGATGACGTGGAAAGGGATGAAAGCCATTCAAGCTGGGGTATAATGATGTCAGATGAAGAAAGGGAGGAAAATGAAAGAGCGCTAAGGGAAGGCACATGCGGTTTTTCAATAGTGCCAAGTGTAGAAAGAGGGGTAAAATAGCCAGATTTAGATGACCCCAAAGAGAAAACACTTATTGAATGACCACAGGTGCTGTCACGCAGTGCAGGGGGTGTATTCCCTGTGTTATGTAAGACGATTGATGTCAATGCCAGGACGAAGACGAACAGATGAAAAAGACCCACTGAAAGATAAGAAGTGTAGGTGGTTATGATTGTGGAACAGCATTTACACAATTCCCATTACTAGAAAGAGAGGGAAGACAACCACAATATATATCGTGGCCATAAATGGATAAAGATAATTTGTAATGTAAATTACCTAGTTTGACTGTAGGTGTGGGAAAATGGATAGATGAGATAGAAAGAATGACAACGGGAATGGCGTTAGCATTGGTGACATAAAGGGCCAGCTAGCAGCCATTCTAGGTGAGAGAGCTGACGACATTTGGAGATGAGCACGGTATGCAAATCTAACAGCGTACACCTCACCACATGATGGAGCACCATTTAACAGTTGTAGAGCAATTATGACAAGGAAAATTGGTGAAGACGTAGATCCTGTTGCTTTTATTCAAGAGATTCAAGAACATTCACGTCTCGAGATGAGGGAACCGTGTGATAAAACAGTGGCATGATTTTATCATATTTTATTTCGGGGACTCCCCGAGCCAGTGCAGTGGCAGATATGATATGATATGGCATTTATAACGCACAAGTGATTTTAGCTGCGAGAAGAAAAAACCGGTAGGGATAGAAGGGAAGCCATGGCAAGAGAAACAGTTGACTATTGTACACCATTGTCGATTGTTGCAAGAGAAGAACAAAAAGAAAGCTGAATTCAGAAAGCAGGAGGAAGCAAAGTTAGTTCAGAACAAATTGACAATATTTGCCATAGCAGGAGCGGTATTGACAAGTGTTGAAGGCATGATGACACAAGATTTACAGCCAGCGCAGCCAAGTAATGTAGGCTACCCTGTAGATCAAAGTGGGTACAACCTTTGGCCATGAGGTAGAGGTAGAGGGAGTGGACCTAGAGGAGGACGAGGTGGATTTTCAAGCCCTCACGGAGTAGGATTTAATGGAGGACAGCCACAGCAATGTTGGAATTGTGGAAGGATAGGTCACACGGCCCAAACATGTAGAAGTAGAAGGGGCATGCAGCAGAACTGGCAAGCTCCAAGAGGGGGGATGTGCTATTTTCTGGAGTATAATACAGAACTGCAAGTATCCCAAGGTCACACAAAGGATCAGAGGTGTGCGCCGCAAATACAGCAAGTGCGAGTTCCAATACAAGTACAATCGCCACAAGGGCAACCACACCAAGCGCCTATTCAAACACCACAAGTACAGAATCAGCAAGTACAGACACAACAAGGAATGGTGCCAGAATGGAATACAAACACAGCAGTCCCACAAGCACCCACACCTAGGATATGGAGTGTGCCCGTGGTAGGAGGAAATCCTTTCACAGGTACAGGGATGAATTTATATCCACAATAGGAAAGCCCACAGAGTGAACTGATGTGTTCAGCACTATCAGTGACACCGACCCTCAAGAGGAAACAAGGGTCAGGGTAACAATAGGAGGCAAGACATTTTTGTTTCTTGTAGACCCTGGAGCGACTCGTTCCTGTGTTTGAGAAGGAAAGTACCCAATGTCTGGCATTGCCATGAGTGCACAGGGATTCGCTGGGGCTAAGAGCTTAGTTCCTTTAACTGATGAATTACCAATTGCTATAGGTGAACATGACATGTCCATGCCACTGTTGTATTCTCTGCGGACACCAGTTTACATATTAGGACATGACTTGATGACAAAACTAAACATGGGAATTTCTTTCACTGACAAAGGAATAAAGTCTTCCATTCCAGGGATAGATGATATGAATGTAAGAAAGTTTATATTAGCATTAGCATGCCAAAAGCCATTACAAGGAGTTCCATTAGACCGAGAAGTATTTTTACATGGAGTAACTGTTTTGTTAACATGGTTACCCAGATTGGTAGGTAAAATACTGGGAATACCTGAAGAAATTGCATTCAGGCCAGGAATACCTATGGATGATGAAGGACAGGTTATCCTGCGAGAATTAGAAGCAGCAGTGGTCATAGAGGACAGAGTGGTTGCCCATAGGACAGATGATGAGGGAAAAGGATGGAGAGCATTAATAGCTCTCGCTGAAGGACATCGATTAACAGATTTGACAAATGAAGAATTTTTCAGAGATGATTATTCAGCCGATGAATTAGTATTTTTGATACGTCGCACTTATTGTATCAAAGTAAAGAATAGAGAAATACCACAGAAAATGGCATTGATAAAAAAGAAGCTGTCATTTTTCCAGGAAGATTTAGAAAAAGTGCCAAGCATCTTATGGACCAGCAATCCATATGAGGTGGGCCTATTGAGTGGAGTAGGAGCAGATAAAATTAAGCTCACACCTGGAGCGATTCTTCCATGAGCAAAGCAGTATGCTATGTCCAGAGAAGCAGATGAAGGTATATTTGAAACCCTTTTCGATTTAGTACAGCAGGGAATATTGGTGCCATCAGAATCCCCATGTAACACAGCTGTGTACCCAATTAAGAAATCAACAGTGGGGTCATGGAGCTTTATTCAGATCCCCATCCCCTAAATAATATAGTCAAAGCCGAGTTTCTTGTGGTTCCATATCCAGTTACAATATTATGCAACATTCCAGCCACAGCCAATTGTTTTACCATGATAGACTTAAAACGCTTTTTTCTCAATACCCCATCATGCAGACTCACAGGATTTCACTTACTATTTTTTGTATAGAAATCAGAACTGGAACCACAAGACTTCCTCAAGTGTACTGTGAATCCTCCTCAATCTTTAATAGGGTCCTCCAGATGGACCTGGGTAATGTACAACTCAAGAGGGCAATATTTCAGTACATAGATGTTATACTAGGGTGCAGTGAGACAGAAGAAATGTGCAGAAAAGACACAGTCCAAATAATAACCATACTAGCAGTGAAAGGATACAAGGTAGAGAAAGAGAAGTTACAATATTGCTTTGAAATGGGCCTGCACATCAGACAGCTAATCTCTTAAGAAGGGAGAAAAGTGACACCTGAGAGAGTAGAAGCAATCATGAAGACTCCTAAACCAGAGAGAGTGAGGGAAATGCAACCATTTTTAGGCCTATGTAATAATTGCAGGGCCTGGGTTTTTGATTATAGTACATATATTCGATCATTTTTTAAAGGACTTAAGGAATCACAGGTATACATATGGACAGATGGGATGACTGAAGGATTTGAAGAGTTAAAAAAAAAGTGATTTGTACATCCCCTGTGTTAAGGATTCCAGACTATAATGAAGAGTTTTATTTATTCTCACATTCAAATGGAGAATTAATGACAGCAGTCTTCGACAGAAGACAACATTAGGACATGGACATAAATCTGTCTAAGTCATACTAAGTCTGGTGGAAGTAGCTTTCCAGTCAAAGCAGCACAACATTGGAATTCCCTCCCTCCTATCTCAAGGGAAGACTTACCTTACCCACAATTCAGATCCAACCGTATCCATTGGAATAAGCAACATGACATCTGACATTATACTATACTCAAACTACCATACCTACCCTTATATATACACCGTTATACACATACCTTATATACATACCGTTCTTACTGCCGCATAACGCTACACTTTGTATCCAGCATGCTTTATAGCACCTACGGCCCATAATGCATAATACACCCTTCTACTGCCTGCTCTTTGTATATAGTGCTTACCCACTTTTTGTATATTTGCATTGATGTTTTATTTAATCATGATGATGTGCACAGCACTGTAACCAAAGCTGTACCACAACTTTGCGCTGTAACGTAACCTAAGCTTAACAACCCTCTTGACGCCTTTGCGCCCTGATACCTCTGGGTCTGGAGTGCACTACAAATAATAAAAACAAACAAACTAACAAACAAACAAATGATTAGCTTATTATAGTGGAATTTTAGACCTAGTAATGAAAGGACAATATCCATGCGAATAGGTGTTAGATGCTGCTGCTTTCGTTTTTGAAAACCTGCAAATATTACCATGGGGTGCTCAATGGCATTATTTGTCAAGCATTCCTTATTTGTCATTTTATAGAAGCCCAAAAGTACGTTGACTACACAAAGAGCATCAGGATATGAGTTAATTATTTCAAACCCAGCAATCAAAATTGTTAGATGTAGAGCAGTGAATCCAGCGACATTTATAACAGAACCCCTTAGGGCAGGAGGACTATGTACATGACTGCACAACGTATACTGAATTCTATGATGATATTCCCCATGTTGGAGAACATTCTCTAACGGGGAAATTCTTTTCATTGACGGTTCTTCCAAAATTCACCAAACAGCGAGAGAAAAACATATGGGAATGGCAGCAGTAAAGCTAAACAGGAATGATGAATTTGAAGTAGGGACATGTACAAGACTGCCTTCTTATTGTTCAGCACAGGCTGCAGAATTAGTGGCGCTATTGACGCACTCCAGAGATACAAGGATGAGGAAGTAACAGTGTACTCTTACTCTGCCTAAATGACGTCAACCCTACATGCAGGATTGTCACGCTAGAAAAGGAGGAGCTTCCTCTGCGCAGACACGGCACACCAGTGCAACATGCGTCTCCATTGGATAAACTCATTAAGGCACTAAAACCCCCATTGGCTATCGCCATGGTGAAGTGTACAGCCCATACTAAGAGGGCAGACATGCTTTATCGCCGTAATGAAGCTGCAGATGTTGAAGCCAAAAGGGTAGCATATTTCTCAAATATTTCTTATTTCAAAGTAGAAAGTGTTAATCAAATGTCAGGCAATGTATGATGGCAAAGGAAGGTTTTAATATGATATCCATTGTACAGTTAATTTATTTACAAGGACAAGCCCCACAAGAAGATCAAGACTTCTGGAAAAGATGGGTGTTCTTTATCCCCACTGAGGCTTTATGGAGACAAGATAGTGCTGGAAAGCCAGTTATGCCTCTAGCATTATTGAAGGTGGCGCTGGAGCAGCTTCACTACCCCGCACACTGGACTAGAGAAGATCTTGCTGCCATGATCACAGAAAATTGATTCTCCCATATCTATTAGAACATGTGGCACAGTTTATTGTGAATTGCATTGTATGGCCGAAGTTCATAGCAGGACACATTTTAAGAACAGTGAGTGGAGAAATCCCAAACCTAATAATCTCTTTCAACATCTACATATACATTATGTGGATATGTTGCAAACATGTAATGGATATAGGTATATGTTAGTTGTAGTATGTACCTTTTCCAGATAGATTGAGACAGGTCCATGTATGCACCCCAATGCCACATGTGCTGCCAAGTTTCTCGTGCATGCTGTATTTCCTAAATGGGGTGTGTGTGAAGTCCTGCAGTCTGACAATTGGCCGCATTTTGTAAATGAGCTATTTGAACAGGTCACCCTTTCATTAGATATAAAGCACAAGTTCTCATCTGCCTATCACCCACACGCGAATGGTATTTGTGAAAGGTTAAACAGACTCCTCAAAGAAAAGACAGCAAAGATTAAGTTCACCTTAAAAAAATGGATGGCTACATTGCCTACCCCTTGCCTTAGTTGCACTCAGAAATCAACCTGCCACAGATCAACACCTGACACCTCTTGAGTTGGTGACTGGACATCGCATGAGAGTACCTCTTGCTCCTCCCACTTGAATAGGAACTGATGCCCACAGTGTAGCAAAAACATTAGGTGATGAAATGCATGATTATTTCACAAATATGATCGCTAGTATTGCTTTTATTTCTCAACAGATCGAAAACTGAAGGAAGGGGTCAAAGAAGATTGAAGAAGACAGCCAAACAGTTGATCCCAGTCATTTCCTAAAACAGCCCAGTTTGTACCCAGGGACCCAGGTGCTAGTAAGGAGCTAGTAAGGAGCTTCATCCGGACTTGGAATAAGTCCTGCTTTGAAGGACTGTACCTAGTAGAGGGAGTTACTCCCACTGCTGTAACAATTCAAGGAAGAAAAGCCTGGTTACATCTGCATGATGTAAAGCCATATAAAGGAGACACCCTGACCTGTCCTGCACCCACTGACAGTGAAACAAGAGAAGAAGCTCCATGGATGATGACAAGATTGGCTATCAAGAACCAAAACAAAGACTTAGCAAAATAAGGACACTTTGAATCTTTAAAAAATCCTCAAATCTAAGCAGAAAAATTATGAATAGTCCCAGGACTATTTTAGATAGGCAAAAGGAACAATGTATTGATCAACCAGATCTGAAGTACAAGGGCACATTGCACTTTTATGTTACCTATAGCAATAACGTTGGCCACAATGTTGTATGCTTCTTTTACTTACTTATTGCAGTCTTGCACAGCCTTAGTAAGATGACACGTGGACATTGTTAAATTTTTGGGAAATCCTAAAAACAGCCATATTATTTTCAGGATCATCATTGCAATCATTTTGCAATTTCTGTTACAAAAAGTGTTGTTTATAAAAGTAAAAAAAAATGCAAAAATATAAGAGAATCACTGCAAGCAAGAAAATCGATGAGTCTTTGGAATATTAATTGCAACCTCATTTTGTACAAGGATTTATCTTTTCTTCCTTATTAGTACTATGGAATTTTTCCAGATAATGATTAAAAATGCAGATACAGTGCTTGACAATGAAACATCTCTTCTCATCCCTAACAAAAGAGCAAGTAATATTTTCACTGATCTTTCTGAACACATTATTTGACTTAAAAGAGATGCAGTAGATATAAATACCTAACTTGATAATTCATCCCATTTAAAGAATAACATGTGGTATCAGCAAATGAAAGAGGTGGGGAGGAGCTCGGCAGAGGAAATATGCTATGTGTGTTCCCTCATCCCTTATTCCATGAGCACATCCAGAACATTTATTGCAAGAGAAATACCTGTACAAGATGCGAGATGTCTCAGTCATTTAGCAGCATGCACAACAAGAGGACAATTTGAAGGAAAATGTGCAACCCTGAGATGGAGGTTGAGAAAGACATTCCGATATGAAGATGAATACATAACGACGCAGCAAATGGAAAAGGACCCAGGCTGGGTGAGTGGGATGCTCATGTATTCCCCCAGTGGGATGACACAAGACCAGATAAGGATTGTTGAGAAAAAGAGACTAGGATGTTGTCTTGATATTGGGCAAATCTTCCTCGGGACCAGCCCTTGGGAGCAAAAATTACCCAATTCAGCCCAAAATACAGGTTCTATTGTGCCGAGCAGTGAACTCATGCTAGTGACAAATGACACCTTCAAAAAGTTTTAGTATTTATTCTAAACAGTGAATTTCAGCAACATCTTGGGATTCAAGTTAGAGAAGATTACAAAGCACAAAACTGAGAGAAATGCAAAATATAGAGGAACATAGAACTTAGAGAAACATAGTCTTACGCCCCTTCAATCAGCACTGGGAGACCCTGGCCCTCATAAGCTAGCTGTAACAAGCCCCGCTCAGAGGACAGCGCTGTAGGGTGCCGACAGAGCCATAAATTCCGGACACTTGATCTTGCTCGAACCAAGTCCACAGATCGATCTCCCACCTGAGTCATGTGGGCATGCATTTTTATAATCTCGTGCTGTCAGTCCATGACGCACAGTTCCAGAACTTTCCCTGTGCAAAATATAGGCTTGCTCATGGAAAAACCCAACTCTGTGAATTTCCACTGTGCTCCTTTTCTGTGCCCCTCCCTACTTGGAGCCCATCTGCGCGAAAGCTCAGGAATGTCTTATCAGTGCCTTCTCAGAGAAAGAGGATTTTATATTCCTTGTAGCTCACTACTGCATAATGGAAGTGCTACAACAGACTACTGTCAGCATTTTTGGCACATACCTTGAATAAACTATTGGCTTTCAGTGGCTAATGCTGTCATCTAAAGCCCTGATTGGCAAATTTGCAATTTTGTGTATCACTACACTCCACCCCTATTCAAAGTGTGTGCGACAATGCTGACTAATACCCATCAACATAGTATGTAGTGCAGTGATAAAGACCTTGGGGCTTTGCAAGAGGTTTAAGCAAACTATCTTCTAGCGGTTAGTCAGCGTGGCATGCAAGGTTAGTAAAAACACTACCTAAACAAAAATGTACACAAAGTGAACAGTGACATATACCCTTTCCAAAACCTGGCCTACACAAAAAAAAGGCCTACACAAAGTGAACATGGACATTTACTCTAGCCAAAACCTGGCCTACACAAAGATACCTAAATAATTATTGTATAACTGATTGTCAGTTAAAAAGCTGCATGCAGTTAGAATGTCAAGGCAATCCGGTGTAGTCTAATCTACAATGCACTATTGCATTTATGTATGGTTACCAATTCTAAACCTGGCAGCCTTTCACTCTAAGGGCCTACCCTCCCCCTGATCCCAGGGCATTCAAACGTGACTATGGGCTGTGTGATTAGACACTTCCCCCATGTATGTGGAACCCAACCAAAAACAATCTAATTTCATGAGCAAGGTGAACCCATGGGCACCAGGTTATCAAAATAAAAACAATTCTACTAATTTGCATTAAAGCATGGCATGTGTTATTCATGCAATCAAAAGCAAGCGATTTGATCCATATGTTTGCTGGTAACTGTAGCTCTGTGTGCCAGTGTGTTGAGGGTGATCGCCCCCACTCGGAGCGAAAAGCCAACACCTGCTGATTTAACAATGTTTGCCATAAAATGCATTGTGTGTATTTTAGCAGTCTTGTTGACTTGCCCTATGGCAGAAAAAGTGTCTTCATAACTAAGATTCTGCCATCTCCAGTGGTTGCCAATACTTGTAGCAGTGTTGGGCGTATCAATGGGCCCCACTAGGCCAGAGGTTTTATAGCAGAGCTGGCATCAGAACCCATAGTGGCTAGCTTATTGTGCTCAGTTTCTATGTCAAAATCGTTTAAAGCTCCTGTTACTCCCCGTTGCTCCCGCAATTAATGAATCTAGCTCCCTAGGTACGCGCACTCTAGTGATGGGCCATAGAAATGGACTCCATTTGTAGCAGCTTGGTAGTACTAAGGAAACATCGCCTCGTGATAAATCTATGTCTAAGTGTATCACTGTAATAATAGAGGTGTGCATTACCAGTCTACAATTTAAATGTTGCCTTACTACTGGAAAATCTAACATGTTCACAGTTTCTACCTTGTGTGACTTGGAGAATACCCTTCTCCAAGTAGGATGCCTACCATATACAATATTAGTTTTAGCTACAAACACCATACTACCTTCCGGTAGTGGCTGTTTCATCACACCATTGTGTGAAATGCATTTAGTCAAATTATAGTCCATAAAATCTTGGCGAGAACACTCGCTGCAGTTCTTGGTCAGAAAAAACATAAAACAAACAAATTGTTGGATCCATTCACTGAAACATTTGGGCCTAGGATTTCATAGGCACCAGTCATATGAGTCAGTGACAAAAGATGCCCGACAATGTGCCAGGCCAGTACGCTAGCAATTCCATGTGGATACTCATTTGTAGCGCTTTTCCAAAGAATTATTCTAAATGTCTACAATCAAAAGGTGACTCTTTGCATTAGTGTGCTGGAGACAGCAGTCCCCACAGAAACATGAAACTGGTTGGTTTAACAAAAACCGTGTCACACACTGTGTCAAAAAATCAAATATCAAGTCAGTCATGGTTTCATTTACCCGCCTTAAGGCTGGCTGTAAAAGTATCCAGTGTTTCAAAGGTTACCATCTCAAATTTGAGCTCACACACTTGGCAGCATTACTACAAATTAAGAACCTTAACCAACGCACAGCTGACTTTGGTGTGCGCACTCATTTTATCTCAAAATAAATTACGCTCCTGCTTGCATAATCCTGCTGCCCACACAATTCATAAATCATTTTCCTGCCTACGTGCAACGTAGTAGTTTTAGAAAAGGCAAAATATCTCTGGTTAAAGCAATTCAGTTGGAAGAGCAAAACATTTCATTTTTTCAGATTCATCTCAAAAAGTGCATTTAAAAACCGTTTTTCAATGTGTTAGAATTCAAGTGCTGTGTCACACAGCTGTTTGTGGTGCATGATGTTACAGTCCACAACCCATTGTCCACAGTCCTTTAAACAAGAAAGGCAAAACATATCAACCAGGTTATTTCCAGCAACTGAATCATTTGAATGTGCAGCATCAAATGTTTGATAACTAGCCAAGTCTGCACCATGCCAGTTCAGCAAAAGTTATTACTCTGTTGGACACTTCTCGCAGGTTGCAGAACAAATGTCCTCATACGTCATGCATGTTAGCAGCATTGAGTGTGGTGCAGGACAGGTTCAAAGTTCACATATCATCTTGCAGTGACTCACTTTCTCTGAGAATGCATCTGCTTGACTGATCAGTGTCACCCGCAAATTGCACACATCTACCCCAATCATGGCACGCAACTGTCTTGGTTTTTTGCCTAGGCAAAATACAAACAGAAATGTTAGGATTTCATCAAAAGTACAATGTCATTATTCTTCATGTTAGGATGTCATCAAAACTTCAATATCAGCGTTATCCACCCCTTCCCTTAACACCACCCCCACTTTCAGAAGTCTCATCAGGTAACTACACACTTTATCATTGCTACCACAATTATTTGTCACCCTTCTGCATGTTACTGGGGGCTTATTTGCACTCAACCATACGGGGTGTAATTGCCTAATCACAAACTCATTTGTGCAATGTGATCATAGTTGGTCAATGGTACCTCACACTGATCTGTGATTTTACAAAAGCCATATAATATGTACCCAGGTCGCACTTCTCAATGGATCAATGCTTTCCTTTGTCACCAGAGTGATCACGAATGCCAGGCGCCAACTTGCTTCCAGAGTTTCATGATCTTGATTTAGGTTTCCCTGCTGGCATCACTCCATATTTCAAAGGTAAAGTCTTTCAGTCCCATACCGCCTGCAGTTGCACAAGCAGCTTTGTTTATTTTTCTCCATACAGCTAGTGTCTTCCAAGCCTCTGGTTTTCCACTTGTCATTTTCCCAAAGGGTGTCTGCTGATTTCTTGGGCCACCCCTTTGAGAGCGATAGTCTGAATCAGTTCCTTTTGTTGCTTCAACAAATCATTCATTCTTGCACTAAGCCGTGAGGCTTCTGGATCATGGCTAATGTGCAGTGTTCATGTTATACTCCAAAGCCCCGCTCTGCATGTTGTTTCTTGCAAAACGGCTACCTTTGTCAGTTTTGCTTCCATCTGGAACACCATGTCTTTGTCAGTTACTCCAGCCCTGGCAATGTAGCTTGCATTTTTGCCAGCTGTGTATTTTCACTTCTCAAAGCGCCTAGAGGTTTCTTCTCCAGTGCACAGCGCTTTACTTCAGTTCACATCACATGGAGCACTGGGATGCAGCTTGCACGGCAATGTCGCTTTGCTTCACATCACATCACATGGCGCATGGGGATGCAGCTTGCACGGCAATGTCTCTTGAAATGGGCAGCTGTCTTTTCTTAGCCCATTCACAGATGCACAGGTTCCCCAAATGTTCAGATGCGATGTGCCCGTCTGCCATCCGGCATGCAGCATTTGTTTTCCTTCCAGTGTTGTTACTGGGCAAATTCTTTACTTCTGATCAGCTCTGTTTTTGCATTCCGGTGTTAGAAAGCATGCGTACATCATCATTTGTAAGGTAGATTGCGCTCTTTTTCATTTTCTCACTCACAGCAATTATTGCCTTCAGTTCTGTTTCAGCATTCTGTCTGTGCACCCCCCTCCTCAGTTTTTGCTCACACTGACGGTGTCTCTCACAGGGGATGGAATGCAGGAATGTCATTGTTTATCTTTCCTGTGCACATGGCAGCGCCATGAGCACGCAGCAAACTTATCTCTTTGCCTATAACTCTTAAACTGTGGCGGCTTCAATGAAAGGCACTTGTTTCAGACAGTTCATCCAGATTAACTATTTCCTGCACTGCTTCAGCAACTCAGAAAAGCTCCCATATCTGCCAGCTTCTGTAAACACCATTTCACTGAACAGGACCGCAGTATTCTGCTTTTCTGCCTTCCTCCAACAGTTTTTTTTTTTCTTCGCGCACCTCGCCCAAGACAGTGCAAGTTATCTTCAAGGCACAAGCTCTACACAGCAAGACTCTTATTTTCAAAAGAGGCACTTTTCTTGTCATCAGATTCTACTCCATGTAATTTTGCAAAATGTCAAACCGTCTTTTAGCCTGTTTTGAACTGATCAATGTTCCATTTTAAAGGCATACATATTTTCTTTTTTTTTCCCTCGTAATCTTGTAGTTTGGCTTCACAAACTCACTCCAATGCAATGTGCGATCTTTAAAAAGAACCCGCAACCCACTAAATCTTTGTGCTGTCTTATCACACACAGATTTTTCATTCTGTTGTACCATTGCCAGAATATAACCACTTATTTCAGTGCATTTAAAACATGCCATGTGTAGTGCAGCTCCCTGCACGTTTTTTTTTCCCTGCAAGAGCAACCCACACTCTATATTGCTTGTGGGCTGTTAATGTGTCAACAACATTTTTCACCATGTACCACAGTCAACAGGTCACTATTTCCAAAACATACATCACTTATAACGCAACAGTACAAATCCATGGCATAGTGTGGGAACAGTCAAAATACTCCAGGGGCAATTTAGGAAAATATAAAGTGTCTTTTCCCCCCAACCATTGCAAACTGATTCTGCAATTTCAAATCAATACACAAAAATCGAAAATCCAAATACCAATCACTCACTTTCTTTTTTAAGTGAGTCTCTCACCCATTGTAAGCATGGCACAGCTAAAATGCAATGTAGCCATTTTAGTGTGTTTCCTTAAACAGAATTCACTGCCAGCACATGGAATTTACAGTTGCCAAAAGAAAAACAAACCCTTTAGGCTCTCAACACAGATGTTACTCTTTCTCCTAAATACGGCTCATTCCCCACGTTATCTTCAGGAATGTCAACACTTCAAAATCATACATTTAAAAAAAGCGAACCTTCGCCTCCTTACATTACAGCCCCCCACTCGCTAGCACACTGGAGCTGAGTCAATGGTTGAATTACTATTCACAATTTGCATGTCAAATCCTCGCAACTATTTTCCTGCCCTCATGACAGAATAGAGTTGAGAACTCCATCTCACTTTGCATTTCAAATTACAACTTTAAACTGGGGAAACCGCATGATAAAATTCTTTCCTAATTGAACATAAATCTTTCTTGACCATTCATCAGAGCGCTTTAAACATAGCCATTTCCCGCTTGTTTATCGCCTTGTGCTCCCTGGCACCATTCCCAAGCAATAAGTCAGCCACGACTGATTTACTGAAGGGATTCTTAACCACACAAGCTATCGGCCACGGCAAGCCGACACAACGTTGCTGTCTTTTGTGTCTCAGAGCTGCAGTGAGACCACCAGGGAAATGCGACAGCCTGCTCATCACTCTGCACTGTGTTCTCTCACACAATTTGTCACTTCACAGTAAGGCACTGCTCTGCACAAATCCCCAAGCTGCCACCAAATGTCTTGATATTGGGCAAATCTTCCTCGGGACCAGCCCTTGGGAGCAAAAATTACCCAATTCAGCCCAAAATACAGGTTCTATTGTGCCGAGCAGTGAACTCATGCTAGTGACAAATGACACCTTCAAAAAGTTTTAGTATTTATTCTAAACAGTGAATTTCAGCAACATCTTGGGATTCAAGTTAGAGAAGATTACAAAGCACAAAACTTAGAGAAATGCAAAATATAGAGGAACATAGAACTTAGAGAAACATAGAGAAACACCCCTTCAATCAGCACTGGGAGACCCTGGCCCTCATAAGCTAGCTGTAACAAGCCCCGCTCAGAGGACAGCGCTGCAGGGTGCCGACAGAGCCATAAATTCCGGACACTTGATCTTGCTCGAACCAAGTCCACAGATCGATCTCCCACCTGAGTCATGTGGGCATGCATTTTTATAATCTCGTGCTGTCAGTCCATGACGCACAGTTCCAGAACTTTCCCTGTGCAAAATATAGGCTTGCTCATGGAAAAACCCAACTCTGTGAATTTCCACTGTGCTCCTTTTCTGTGCCCCTCCCTACTTGGAGCCCATCTGCGCGAAAGCTCAGGAATGTCTTATCAGTGCCTTCTCAGAGAAAGAGGATTTGTTTACGAAGCCATGCAGGGCTACCGTTAGAAAGGCAGAATATTCTAAGAGAAGCCGAGATGAATTAACTCCATGTGAGCAAGCTCTAAAAGGCATGCACTCATAGCTTAGTGTTCATAGCGCTTAAGACTGGCTATCTAAGCGCTATATAGGTGCCATAATGTTCCAAACACTCCAATAATGTCTATTAGCTACAGAGCTGGGGCCTTCGCCCTGCCTGTTTATCTACAATGCATAATGTGACCTACCACCCCTACTAGGCCTGCATATTCCTTGTAGCTCACTACTGCATAATGGAAGTACTACAACAGACTACTGTCAGCATTTTTGGCACATACTTTGAATAAACTATTGGCTTTCAGCGGCTAATGCTGTCATCTAAAGCCCTGATTGGCAAATTTGCAATTTTGTGTATCACTACAGATGTGTAGATGCATGGGAAATGCCAGGATTGTCAGAATGTTGGGAAAGGCCTTAGCTATTAGTATATGGGCCAGTAGCAACCAGCACCAGATGGTAAGATGGAATGCAGGCCTGTAGTGCACACTTTGACACCACCAGTACAGATATTACAAGTGGTGAATGATGAATGCTTGAAATCATGGTCCAAGTATGCAAAACTACTAACATGAGTCTAGAATGAAGCAGGACCTGTGTTCATACTGCCAATGAAGAATGCCACGTTGTGCTTCAGAAACAAATGTTCACCTAAAGTGGGAGAAAACAAGGAATGCAAGCAGATAATTGATGTGCCCAGAAAGAATCGAGGAACTGCCATGCTGATGGACCACTATTGGGACTGTGGCTACAGAACTTACATGCAGTTGCCTAAAAATTGGGGAGGAATATGCTCTATCGTGGTCATCCAGGTTCCTGAATTGGTGATGCTCCAAAGTGATATTCATATTGAAGATTTTCTAAAGATGGATGCACACCAAGGAAAGAAGAGGTTGCTCAACCTCCTTCGGATGAAGAGAGAGAAGTATTTCTCAGCAAAATCAATTAAAGCCAATGATGATATTCCAGCTGTCCACAAACTATTCAGTAAGATGGCAGTGATATGTACAGCTATATTCATGCCAAGAATACAGACTGCAGTGAACGCCAAGTAGTTATAAATAACCAGTTTGGAGCTGTTACAAACAATAAACACGACAATTCAAGGATCGAATGCAAATTGAGACAAATTGAGGGCTATCAGGCTCATGACCCTGCAGAACAGGTATGTGCCGGACTTCATTAAAGCACTGGAAGGCAGCATGTGCACTAAGATCGGGTCTTCCAGTTACACATACACAATGCCCCCTAATGGAGAAAATAGAACCCTGACAGAGACGATAGGTATGCTGTGAACCCTGAATACGAATATGGAGGAAGAAGTAGACGAGACTGATGAGGATGACTGGCTCTCACCCATGTTTTCATGTGCTCTAACCTGGTTGGCAAATGTCTTTAAGCTACTTGGAGCAATACTAGTGTTAGTATTGCTAGGATTCTGTCTTGTAAGAATAATTATAGGACAATGCAAAATAGCAAAGAAAGCTAACGGGATGAAAATGTGAATGCTGAAACTGGTGAGCACATCCATACTGAAGACACCACCTGTGAGCACCTAAAAGGAAGTCCCCTTGCACCTTCCGAACAAATCTTTACTACCCCAAGCATCATAAGAACTATGTGGGACCTTGGGAATTCTGTCAACCGACTGGGGAGTGTTGCCGCATGAGCTGTAGTGTGGCTGAGTATATAAAGAATGCAGGTTACCTGAGGGGGTGACAAAGATATGGATTCAGAAGAAACCAAAGTATGGAGAAAAGATAAAGAAGATTGAGGAGGAGGAGCTGGTCAAGGATTCATGCCAAGAATACAGACTGCAGTGAACGCCAAGTAGTTATAAATAACCAGTTTGGAGCTGTTACAAACAATAAACACGACAATTCAAGGATCGAATGCAAATCGAGACAAATTGAGGGCTATCAGGCTCATGACCCTGCAGAACAGGTTTGTGCCGGACTTCATTAAAGCACTGGAAGGCAGCATGTGCACTAAGATCGGGTCTTCCAGTTACACATACACAATGCCCCCTAATGGAGAAAATAGAACCCTGACAGAGACGATAGCTATGCTGTGAACCCTGAATACGAATATGGAGGAAGAAGTAGACGAGACTGATGAGGATGACTGGCTCTCACCCATGTTTTCATGGGCTCTAACCTGGTTGGCAAATGTCTTCAAGCTACTTGGAGCAATACTAGTGTTAGTATTGCTAGGATTCTGTCTTGTAAGAATAATTATAGGACAATGCAAAATAACAAAGAAAGCTAATGGGATGAAAATGTGAATGCTGAAACTGGTGAGCACATCCATACTGAAGACACCACCTGTGAGCACCTAAAAGGAAGTCCCCTTGCACCTTCCGAAACAAAGCTTTACTACCCCAAGGATCATAAGAACTATGTGGGACCTTGGGAATTCTGTCAACCGACTGGGGAGTGTTGCCGCATGAGCTGTAGTGTGGCTGAGTATATAAAGAATGCAGGTTACCTGAGGGGGTGACAAAGATATGGATTCAGAAGAAACCAAAGTATGGAGAAAAAATAAAGAAGATTGAGGAGGAGGAGCTGGTCAAGGATTCAACCATGGGGGGAATGTAGAGAGGCAGATGTACCCATCATCTCTAGTGCCCGTCCCGTCACCTTCGTCATACATGAATTGTAGCAAGAGAGCACTGTGTGTGACACGAGGTATTGTCCCAATACCACACAGAATATACGAGAGATGTTATGCATTTAGACAATCATATCAAATGTACCCAAACACTGATGTGGTGTAAGGATGTCTGCATACACCACTGGACATAGAGGAGCTATAAGAAAAAATCAGACCAGAGCCAAGTGACGTTATGAAGAAAAGACACGAAGACACACTGAACCGATATGTGAATACTTGATGAATGAAGATGTAACTGAAGTAATAAGAGAAACATGTATGCAGACATGAAAAAAATCATAATTATTGAGAAGATAAGTGAGAAGAGGATCAATAAATGTACATATGCAGAAATGCAAGGTAGATAAGATATATAGAAGCTTGCTGCAGGGGTAAATATAATGCAATTTCATGTGACATGACAAGGACAGGAAACAAAAGGAGGACAAAATAACAATCTTACTCTGCCTTGTGTCTTTCAGATCGCGCAAGTGCAGGAAAGAGGCAACGAGAGAAGTGCCAGGGGGAAGAAGGGGGAAGTGCAATTTACTCACAAATGCAGCTAGAGGGTGGCTCATAAGTGCAGAGAGAAGCGACTGTAGGGTTGCAGATACAGACCCTTAAATGCTGGGGAGCCCGGAGGCAGTGCAAGGGCAACTGGACATTCTGGAGTCTGGGCCCGAGTTCAGAGGGTGGCCAGTGCATGAAGAAGTCGGGTGCATCAGCAGGGGAGAGCAAGAGAGAAAGTAGAAGTAAAGGAAGTTCTTGAGTTGCTGCCAGAAATGGAGATGGTTCTGCTCAAGTTTGAGAGAGGCAGGGAGGCTGTTCCAGAGGGAGGCCCCAGCGAGGAGATATATCTGTCCCCAACTCTCTGCTTGGAGAAGCATCTGATCCTCAGAGAGTTGCAGGTGGATGAGCAGAGAGCTTGATTTGGTTAAGAATAAGCGAACTACTGCGGAGACAGTACAAGGCTGCAGAGCTGTAAGGCGCTGGAAAACAGCTTTGTGCGAGGAGCAAAGCATATCTATTGGCATGGGATCAAAGATGCCACATCAAGAATTAATTGCAATGCACTAGGGGAGTCAAAGAGGATAAGCTACATACGCATGACATATTTCTCTTAGATTAGGTAAAGAAGAAAACATTTGCAAGTGCCTAGTATTGAGCAATTAAAGATCCAGAAAGCATATGTGAGATGGAACAACCAAGTCTCCAGAGGTCAAGACGAGTAATAGCACCCAGTATAATTGAATTAAGCAGCATTAAATAAAAGGTTGAAATGGACATAATCGTGGTCTCCTCACACGTGATTCTGAACTCGAAAACAAGGCCTATTCATTAGGCTTTAAATGAAGATGGCAATGTACCTATACTCCCTCAAAAGCTCCAGATAAGAGAACAGTCAGCAAGGTCAACTACAAAGAAGAAGCCTTGGTTTAGGGCCTAACTGATGAGAGATGGTTGACTAATTGACCAGGTGGGTAGTAGTCTGAAGTTGTTCCCCACAACTGGGTTCCGTTTTGCTCACATGCTGCTAACGAGCCGAAAGTCCAAGGTTGGGAGAGAATGCCAACCAATCATGAGGACCTATGTAGCAGTGTACTATACAATGTTGCAGAAGCCAATCTGCTGCTGTTATTCTGCTATTAATCTGTATTCTATGTATTTAGAGGTAGTTCTTGGCGTGCCTACCAGATAAGGAGCAGCCAATTATGTCACAAACACCTACACTATATCTAAGTATATATTATCCATTAACCAATGCCTCTACCCAATAGGTTTTACTGTTTGCCACGTAGGATGATGTCATAGCTGGTGTATATAAAGGTATAATGCCTTATTATAATCGAAATATAGTTGAAGGTGTGTGAGCTGAAATGTGTCTGTTCACCAGGTTTCCCTACTTTATTTCAGCTAATAATAAATTAGTACTTTGCATATTCTTTCAGTCTCTCCGGTTATTTGGGCCTGAGATCATTTATTGGTAATTTCACCTGACACTTGGAATGCTCCAGGTGCTTCTGCAGACTTCTCTCCTGAATACCTCCTCGAAGTGGGTTATGACTGACCCGGTCACTATGTCTGCCATGAAGTGAACCTCTGACCATTTGGACATGTAGTCCACTATCACTGTAGCATACTTATACTCGACTGGGAGGTGCTCCATGGGTCATAGGACGCCCACGGTGCTACTCTTGTCACCATTTGCGTGTCCCCTTTCTTGCAAAGTGTGCAGTTCTTCAGGGTCTTCTCAGTTTCCGTGTCTGTTTGCGGCCACCAGGATTATTCCCTTATCCGTCTTTTGATGAGCATCATCCCTGTGTGTTGTTCATGACCCAGCCATATTATCTTGCCCCTGAGGATGGTGGGCAGTATCAACACATTTCCTTTCATCAGGACTCCTTTGTGCTCATTTAGTTCGGTTTTTATCTTCCAGTAACTTGACATCTCTGGTACTAGCATTCTGTTTCCTGGCCACCCTTTACTCCTATGCATTCATTATGTTTTCATCCCTTTATGATTTTCTGCACCATTCTTCCGATGTTATTGCTTGATTCCCTTGTTCCTCGTTTTCCGTTATAGATGATATCACACATTCTTCTTTTAGACATGTCCCTTCTTCCTACTTTGCAAGAGGTAGTCTCGATAGACAGTCTGCTTGCCTGTTCTCCCACCTGGGAATGTACTCTGTCTGAAAGTTATACTCCTGCATCTTCAATGCTAGCCTTGCTAGACTTGGTGTCTGATTTCCTGTGCTCCTGGATCCCAATAGGTTTACTAGCAGATTTACCACCCATGTGTAGGCTAGCATCTATTTTTCTGTCAAAGAGTAATAATGCTCCATGTTCGTCAGTGGTTTGGATGCAAATGCTACTGTGTATGTGTCTCCACTTGCCTGCTGCATTAAGGCTGCTCTGAACCCATAAGAAGTCGCAGTTGATGGCTATTATGGTTTTATTCCATGCATCAAGTCCTTCTTTATGTCATTGAATGTCATTCTGCATCTGTCTTTCCACTGGTACCACTGGTACTTCCCTCTTTTCCTCAGCAGCTACCACAACTCTTCAGTTTTGTTGGAGACGTCCTTCACGAATTTTGTGTAGTATTCTGCCAGTAGTATTCTGTCATTCCTGTGAAGGACTTCAATTTTCTTTTTGTCTGGGCTTCCGGAGCTTCCGTCATCACCTGCCCCACGCTCTCTTTCGGTAACATCCTTGCTGCAGAGACTGCGTACGCCAGAAAGTCTAATTTCTTCTTTTGTGGCTCGCACTTCTGTCTCTTCAACTGGAATCCTCTCTTACTCAGTCTTTCCAGTACCTTTTCCAGAGCTGTGTCTTTTCCAGTGCTCTTTTTTTCACGTGCCATAGATTAATACATCCTCTTGAAAGAACTTGACGTTCTCTATTCCCTGCAACATTTTGGTCACGATTCTTTGGAACACTGACACTCTAGAGCACTATCTGAAAGACATACGTTGGTACTGATAAGTGCCTTATGGAGTCATCAATGCTGTCAGGTGTCTTAACTTTGGGTACAATTTGACCTGATGATACGTGCTGGTGATATCCAGCTTTGAAAATATGGCAACTCCTTGTAAGGACTGTATCATCTCTGATATGTTGAGCAATGGGAAGTTGTCACTCACCACTTCCTGATTCAGTGCTCTTAAGTCTATGCACATCCAGAGCTTGTCGGATATATTCCTCCTAGTTATCACTACCGGACTAAGCCATTTTGTTGATTCATCTGCTTCAATGATATCTTATTCCAGCAGTCTCTTGCATTTCTTCCCTTGCTGTGACTGGCACTGGTCTCACCTTTTGCTTGACCAGGGTGGCTCTTTCTCTTAGCTTGATCTGGTGCATGTCCCCTTTTCGTGTTCCTATCCTGCCATTAAATATTTCCACATACATTTCTAGTATGCCCCGTTGCTCTGTGTTAGTCACTGCCATCACTTGCTCTTTGTTGTGCAGGTCCAGCCTGATGTCCAATTCAGCTTGGTGCGGACATCCCACGAGTGCGTCTCCTACATCCATGATGTATACCCTTCCTCTGCCTCTTCTATCCTTGAACTGTATGTCTATTTAAAAGTGTCATAGTCGCTTGACATCTTTGCCACCGTAGGCTCCTGGTTTTGAATGGAATTTCTTTAATATCAGTACCTCTTTTTTCCATCTCTGTTTGTACTGTTCCCCAGAAATTATGGCGAGGTCCGATTCTGAGTCAGCCATCGTCTTTATGGGCTTGCCTCCTACTTGCACCTTGCAGTACGGTTTTCCTTTCTTTCTTTCCCTTTTTCTTGATTGCATTGACACTGGCCCTCATTACGACCCTGGCGGATTTTTTCCGCCATCGGCGGACTTTTCCGCCATGGCGCAAAGTCCCTTTACGCCATGGCGGATGGCGGACTTACCGCCCCATTCCGAGGTCGGCGGGGCGGTAAGTCCCCATTGACCCATTTACCCTTCCCCATTCCCATTTCGGCCCCATAGGGCTCAATGGGAGTGGGGAAGGTGTTAATTACGCCACCGTACACTACGGTGGCGTAATTAACACCGAGGTCCCATAGCGCCATGGATTTTTACGCCCGCAAAAAGCGGGCGGAAAAATGACCATGGCGCTATGGGAACTCGTAGTTGGCGGTAAGGGGTCGGCGCAGCTAACGCTGGCGCAAACCCCTTAGCGCCAGGGTACTAATGAGGGCCACTGTGTCCTCGCTGTTAATCCTTTCCCTTTCAACACTTGTTTCACCATCTTGTTTTTTCACATTCTCGCAAATAAGCCTATCATGTGACATTTTGCAAATGTTTTCCATCACGCAGGACACTCTGGCATATTTTGCGTGTCTGTGCACACCACACTTGTAGCACTCCCTTCGATTTCTGGTACTCTCTCCTTCTGTATTCTATGCTCTTCTCGCTCGGTTACTCGGCCACCTTACTTTGTGGATTTGTATGACTCAGCATTCTGTTTCTTTTTCCTTCTGTTTGTGCAGCATGCTCTCTTCCACGCTGTGTGCTATGTTCAGGATTTCTTCTAGCAATGGAATCTTGCATTGCAACATTTGCTCTTGTATTTTTGAGCTCCTGCACCCCACCACCAACAAATATTCCAACATTGTGTCTAGGGTGTCTCTGAAGTGTCAATCTGTCTCTAATGCTATCAGAGCTGTGAGCTAGTCATCTATGGTTTCGTTCACTCCTTGCTTCCTTTCATAGTACTGTAATCGATACCCCAGTTAAATTCCTATGTTCTCTAACCACTTCCTGAATCTTTTAAGGGCTTTTTTGTAAGGGCTTTCTGTACTTGAACCATCACTTTATTTGCTGTCCTTCTGTCCCCAAGGAGTTCGTCAATATAAATGCCCTCCTTTTTTCACTCAGTTCTTGGAGCCCCAATGCTTCCTTATATACATTGAAGTTCTGTACCCATTGTGGGTATGGTATGGTGGACCTAGCTGGATTGTGCAGCAATACAGATGGAGTTGCCAGGTGCTGAGCCATTTATTATATCTCTCCTTGTGCTTCCTCTGTACTTCTTTCCTTAGGAATCCTTTCCTTTTTGATGGTTCAGGCGTAACATCTCTTCCTGCACCGGCAGTTCATTCCTTTCCCTTTCAGAAATTCTGATGAGACCCCATCCTCATTGTGGCAGCTGGGGTCAAAGACTCACACCACTCAGGAAGCAGATTCCATTGCTCCCTTTATTGTGGAAGGTCTATTTCTTACACGCTACAGTTTAGCCATGTTACTATACCCTAAGTGCTCATGTGTTCAGACATGTGCCTTTGCCCAGCTGGGAGAAGAGCTAATCTCCCCACCGTCTGTGCCCTGCTCATGGGTTTCCCTTTGTTGTGTGACATCCCCCACCCCTCTGCAGGCTGACATCAGATTGAGCGTGTGTGCTGCGGTAACGCAGCTAGTCCGCATCCTTGACTATTCTGGCATGGCTACTCCACGTCACTGCAAGAGAACAAGCCTTTTTTTCTTTTCTTTTTTTATCTCAGGCCCTAATGTAGAGGAGGAGCCGAATGCCTCTACAGGAAGTCCCAAACCCCATGCCACCTGTATGCTGGAAAACAGAAGTTGCGACATGCACAACACCAGTGACTGTGACTATTCCGAGAAGTCTTCGAGAAAAGGTATCCTTTAAGAAAACCCTATTTAATGTCTCCTCAGAGAACTGACAATCTCCTGGAAGAGATCCCCGAAGGAATATGAAAATGAGAGAAAGAGAAGCTGGTGACGTCACAAGAAATGGGCATGATGCACTGAGAAGAGTGGCTGAAGACGAGAATGCATAGACCTTATAGAATCTGATGACGAAGTAAAGTATCAAGTAAACTTCCATATGCTGATTGAAGATTGCACGTGTGAAGAAGCACTGAAGAAAATGCAAGCCGTTTTATAACTGTATACGATGCAGAAATGTAAGTAGACTAAGTAATTATAAGCCGGGCTCTACTTAGTGAATAGACTGCAGGCGGTGCCACCATTATATAGAGACTCGATATTTGATGTCACAATTTTAGTAAACTGAAACCCATGGAGAAAGAAGGAGCTATGTGTTTGTTGCAGCAAATAATTAGCTGAAGCTCGAAGCAAGACCAAGAAGGCCCTCTGGCCTGGAGTCAAAGGCTGAAGCAGCCAAAACTGGTTATCAGTCCTTGAAGAAGAGTGAATGTGAGACGCCGAAGCATCCCTTGTTAAGTTGCAAAGAGAGAACATTATGAGTACCAAGTTTCTTAATTCAAAACAATGAAATGCGATAACAGGACGGATTCACAGTCTCCTGTCACATGAGCTGAGGATGAAAATAGGAGTGGATGTGCAGACCTGAGCTATGAAAAGGATGTACCTATACGCCCTTATATTCCAAGGAGCAAGATGCAACTACAACGCCAAGTTCAAAGACCATCTGAATGGCAGAATGCATGAGTGATGAGAGATATGGGGCTAATTGGGTGGGAAGAGAGGGTCAAGTCCACCCACTGACACCTGGGGTACCAGCTTACGTGCTGCTAGTGAATTGAATGTTCTGGAAGTGTACAAGCATGACAACCAATTGTCGATGGCCATATAAAGAAGGTCCCTATAGTTTGAGAGCCAATGATGTACCGTGTATCTAATAACTGTTGAGGATGAGTTTCTCTAGTGGTGGGCATAAGTTGTCCAACTGACCTTAGAGACCCAATCACAATCACACCCAGTATAGAAACTATGCTTAGATGTACCCCTTAAGCCAACCACAATCCCTCGTAGCTTTTTCTTGTTTGCTACATAGTATAACATCACGTATGATGAATATTTGCTATATAAGTATATTTCTTTATGAAATGTGTTGAGACTATGCTGTGCTACATCTGTTGATGTCCTTTGTAATTCCCTGTTTTAGATCATTGAAAATAAAACATTTGAAAGAGACATTTTGCCAACTTCCTGAGTTGGTCTTATTATTTGGTGTAATAGTTATTCTGCATCCCCACCATCGTACGATGTGCTACCTCAATTAATGGACCATAAGGGTTCACTAAAAACAGTGATGGGGAAGGCATCCCCCAACTTTTGTTTGCAGGGGGCTGATGCAGTCTACCACAGTGAACCCTGGCCTTGAACTCTGTCCAAAACTAGCTAACATCTAGAGGTGGACAGGATACACAAATTCCAACCCACAGGGGATTCAAAAAACACTCCTATTGTAAAATCTCATTGCGAAGAAAATGCTTGTGACCAAATGTTGTCATTGAGGGGGACAAGGGGATCAAACTCGTGCGAGTAATGTTTTCCACCTTGCTATCAAAACTCACACGAAAGACCTGGCAGGTGCCTTTAACGGTTGCTCTGAGCATATCTTTGTGTGCATTTTTGGAAGTAAGAGTTATCTGGCATCATTGAGAATTTATCAGATTGGATTACTTAGAGTTTGGCATGACTTTGTTCATGAGTATATTTTATTATGAGTGTGGTGGGTTCAGTAAAAACATACGATTATTTAAATACACTTGTTTTAATATACCACATAGTTAAGAGTTGTGGTCCGATTGGATATTTACTTCATGTGGTAAAAAGAATGTACACAAGGGTTAAATGTGGGTCCTTTATCCCCATGTAGTACTTTCTTCATTATTCATCAATTACATCTCCAACACAATCCCAATTCATAATTAGCTAGTAGTTTAGAAAAGGAGATATTGAATACCACATGCTTTCACAGTTGCCATCATAGCCATAATGATGGCCTTTGTATGTATTCTCTGTTGTTTGACATGGCATCTTTACCATTGACTTTGAATATGGAGGAGCAGCCACCAGTCCCAAGGAAGAAAACAGCCAATCCTGAGCAGACCCGTGTGTACAAAGATAGTCTTCCAAGGCAGCACGTTGGCCACTTCCTGATCAACTTCAAAGACAATTAGCCAGAGTACTCACGATCCTGCAAGGCAACCTTCTCTGTGGCCATCACCCGTTGCCCGTCTTGCTTCTGGTATGAAGCACCCTAATTCTTGATGGAAGCAGATGCTATTACCCTCAGCTGCTCCACAGAAGACCTAGCTTATTGATTGAACCACCTTATTATTTGTGATTGACAGTATCCGTGGGAAAGTAAGTGACTTTGTTGCCATTTACTTCGTGGGAAGGTTCTTCAAAATACTTCGAATATGTATATGTATTTGTGGGGTAAGGGGGAAAAAGGGGAGTCGGGAGGGGTTTAGTGTGGAGTTGGTGGTGAAGGGGAAGGGGCACTGGGGGTGGACACCCAAAAACAGAATTTGAAGTAAAATGTCAAAAAGAAAAACCACAAAGTAAATTACAACAAAGTAATTGAAATAGTTGAAAGAACATGTAACCGTTAATCCAGCCAGTGCTCTTGGGGTGCTCCCCCCATTATGGAGGTACCAAAATCTGTGACAAACGCCACCAGATATTGGACCACTCGATTCTCCAGCGCCCATGTTTAATCCTGTCATGCGGCAGGCCTTACCAGGGTGCAAAGCTTTTGTCACAGCTAGGCTTGAGAGTGTGTCTAGGGTGGCCTACAAAGTCCAAAGCTGCATGCAAGGTCCACAGCCAGGTGCAAAGTATGTAAGGGAATTGAAAGAAAAACGGTGTTTTAAGAATGTAGGATTTTTTGAAAATCCATCAGCACAGAGACCCGTATAGACCTGGTTGATTCTTTACTCCATGTACCATCATTTCCCTTGCACTTCACTTTCATCATTGCACCAGAGGCTGAGCAAAAGTGCCAGTGGCTTAATACAGAGTTACACCCAACCTTCAGGCACGAGATGACTGGATGGCCAGGATCTACTCTTACAAAGAGGACACTACTCAATGACGGTTGCCACTGAGATGTCTGTCCCTCAAAGGTATCCCTGCTTGTGAATGGGGCCATCTGCAAAACCGTTGTGCTGCCTTTCAGATCAACATTTTGAAACACTTTTAGTCTACATCTAGCATGGTTGTTTGTTTTCCCATGATAATAATGCAGTAATAAAAATAATACTAGTCACACTATGTTTTGATATGTAGTGCTTTCTCACACGGTGTTGATGTTTCATAGTATAGTAAATAACACTTGCTACTATCATAATCAATCTCATAACAAACCTAAAGGATGGAATTACCTTATTGTAGAGAAATTTGAATTTGGGTGAGGGCAGAAGAGCTACCTATCACAAGAATTTTCTCTTTTAATGATGTGTGTCAGCCTCCCAGCCAATGAGGAGTCTCTGAACGGGTGGCATTGCTAGACAGTAATCCCATTGCTCCAAGCCTCCTCAGGGCTGAAGGCTGCCATCTTCCCCGCCGGGGAACAAGGTAGTGATCCCCTCCCCATCCTAATCCACACATTTCCCTCCCTCCCTCACCCCCCACACCTTACCTTCTTCTTCTGGATGCTTTTGGGGAGTACTTTCTCCCATTCCATGGCAGCTATTTTGTTTTTCTTTTTTTAAAACTTTTTTCAATGGCCGCCATGGAAAGTGAAAGCAGACTTTGTTTCCCCTTCTTTTGTGACCATTTTCTTTTTTCTTTTTTCAGTTGCGCAACTGAAAAATATTGCTTTTAGTACCCTGATCTTACGGGTCGGGGTGCTAATAGCAATAAGCCCCTTGCAGTGGGGGCATTACTGGATTTGCTCGGGCCTGTAACTATGGGCCCCGGGGCATTACTTGAAGCATAATGCCCCCACCCCTGCTCATGGCTTATTTCCTGAGCATATGCTCCACTTGATCTAATCGAAAACGTTTGTATTTTTTTGCTAGAATTTACAACAGGGATACCCAAAAATTCAAATGATTTGAAACACTACTCAATTTTCTATAAAGTAGGCCAATGTACATTACCAATAACTAATAATGAAACTAAATCATAAGGCGACATTTGTAGGAAGAGTTGGACATTGGATTCTTGATTATAACAGTTTTTTCTTTTTTAATATGCATTGGTAATCTTGCCAATATCCTTGCAAGATCGCTTGTTGGATTTTTTAAATAGAAACAACTATATTTTCATCCGTCATTTAAACATGGCATTCACTCTACCCTTCAATAATGACAGTCATGCTAAATACCAAAGAAAGAATGCATATGCATTTATGTGGCTTTATAACTTTTTGTGAGCAAGCAAAGGGAACACACAACACCTCCTGCTCCTGTACTGTGTGCATATCAGAAATCCACTATTGATCTCTAGAAACCATGTCAGAGCAACAGCCTGAAGCACCGGGTGTGTATACCTTCTTTCACCAAAAAATCTTGGGTCTGTTTTTTGTACAAAGAGCAAACACTTATGCGAAACATAGGAGCCTCCAGGCTACATAGAATTTATTATTCACCTGTCTACATCTGGTTCCTATTCAACAGAAGATAAAAGATAACTCATTCTTTGAGACACCATTTCACATACAAGACATGCACAGTAAACGTCTGACGTCTAACATATACATATATACGTACAGTTTGTAAAACAAATGTATCACAACATGGGTTTAGGTAAAGTGCCACTTGAAACCACATATCATTTCCTTGTCGATCTCTCTGGGTTCTAACTACTTTCCAAATGTGTGTTTTTGCAGGTTTTCTCTTAACCTCTCGCCTCTTGGGGATACTAGTGAGCAGTGGATGAAGCTGCTAAATGATCATGTCAACGCGGTGCATTTCGGCCCCTATGGCATCAAGATAGACCACATCCATCCGTGGTCTTCTTCTTTAGTGGTGACTTTTTTTGGACAACATCACTGGCTTTTGAGATTTCTAATAACCAATATTGCAAATCGGGCCTGACATCTCTGTAACGCTCACCTAATTCCCACGGAGGCGCAGGTCTGGCTTCGAGTGCTGATGCTTCTTCAATGGTGAAGCGCAGGACTCTGAAGATGGACAGGAAGGGCCCCTCTACTCTGGCTTCTCTGGCTCGCAGGAATATTCCCCTGTGCGTGAAAAGGGAGTATTACCTACTGACTGAGTTATGCTCAAGCCTCCCACTCTCTTCCAACCCTCCACGATACCCTTCCACGATTCTCCGTGAAGTCTCACCTTAGGGTCAGGAAGGATGAGCTCTCCATCCTGCTTCTGATGCAGGGGCGCGTTGAAACCCAGTTACTTCACTGGATTGAGGATTATGGGAGTTCAGGTAAGCTTGACTATTCAGGTAAGGCTCTGTAAAAGTTCTGTTGCAAGTTCAAAAGTCCAAGCTTAATAATAATGTTCATTGTCTTTTCCCCTTAGGGGCCGGGGTTCGGAATGCCGGAGATATGGCGCCGACCCGAAGTGATACGTGCAGTTCCAGTAAATGACAGGTAAGTTCTGGATGAGCGCTCGGGAAATGTCTTTGCATTCGCTCATTCAATGTCTTTGTCTTTTTTCCCCATAGGGGCCGGGGTCCGGATGCCTGGAAGCGGCAAGACCCGAAATGAAATGGGAATGACCCAACAGGTAAGACTTAGAAGGAAACTGAGCTTTTCCTATTCCCTTCCTTCTCTCACCTTGTTCTTGTCTTTCTCTCTAGGTTCTGGGAAGTGGCTGTGGATCCGGATGATCGCTGCTGAAGATGGTGGCGTCCAGGAAAGGTGAGTGAAATGCAGCGCTGCAGCGATCGTAGCGAAATGCTTTTAAAATGATGTCTTCCTTTTCAGGATCATCGGTGTGATGTCTCTGTGGTGCTGATTTAGCAGGTAAGGTCTTTTGTCTCCCTTTGCAGGTGACCCAGGGTACTGACAGGCGTGGCTGAGGTCCAGATGCAGGAGCTGACACGGTGAGCGTCCAGCTGCGAGGAGCAGAACAACGCGAAGCGTGAGTTGCTGATCGGGTGTGGTTTAAATAGCTTTGGAAGAAGTTCCAAGTGTGTATCCTTCCTCCGATCAGGTATGTATCCTTCCCTGACCACACCCGGGTGGAAAGTAATCCCACAGGTAAAGTAGTTCCATTCAGGCCTCAAGAGGGCCTGGATGTGGCAGCATGGTCTGCATCAGGTAAGTGCACATTAAAACACTTGAACACATGTCTAGCTTTATGAGCCTGGCGCCTAAGGCGCCAGGACAGGGGTCCAACATGAGCCTGGCGCCTAAGGCGCCAGGACTGCATCCAAAGGGCCCCAGCTTGGGCCCGCTGGCACTCCCCTGAGGGAAATGATGCCTGCCTCTGGGGTTGCTGGGTCGGACCTGGTTCCTTGGAGGTAGGCATCATGACAATCTCTGACCATCGCGCGGGCCCTGAGAGAGGCATTACCTGGGGATAGGCACAAGACTCGGGGGCTTTCAAGCCTGGCTGGTGCATGTGGCTGTCATTTAATATGCCCTAATTTAAAATGGCACGCCTTACCCTAGCCATACCATTAACTTTTCACATTTTTGAAAGCTGACAAAATCAGATTTTGAACTTGCAGATAGCTGCTTGTGAGCAGTATATTCTGGGGTGGGAGTCATGGCAATAGCATTTATTTCTGTTGACCTTAACCCACAAGTACATTTCTGTAATATTCATTAGGATGTGTTTTCATTATGTTTTTATGAAACATTATAATACATTTTTCTCAGTAAATGTTACGTTGTTTAATAAAATGTAATACAAAGGTTAAAGTGAAAATAGAGCCATATAGTTCATATGTATACCTCAAAATGAAATACAAAAGTCCAGACAAAAGGTCCACTGGGCCACAAAGCTTGTAAAAAGGCCTATGAGCTGCATTGGGCCTCCCATAAACCACCTGTGTACCAATTGTGCAATTATTTAAAGGAAGCTGTTAACATACTGCTAGAGAGGTCGGGATGGCGTGTGGATTACATTTGTTACAGCAGTTTGTGATTGCCAATTTATTGTACTGATCAAGCTTTCTTCAAAATGAAGAAGTTAGCATTTGTAACACTATTTATGGACAATGTTAAACTTGGGGTGACTATGTTTCTTCTCATAGCACTGTTCATCCACTCCCCTCTCTCCACCCAACACTTTGTAATCCATCCTATGTGAAAATATTTGCTGCAGATAGTATGCTTCCCAATTCATGCCACTAGCAAAAATGGTGGCCGCGACAATCCTGTTTTCACCCCCAAACTGGGGTATCAGAGAAAGGTGATTAGACAGTAGGGTATGGGAAGGGTGTAAAGGTTAGAGAGGATTACCTTGTGGCATTCATTGAGCAGCATTACAATAAAACCGAAACTATACCAGCAGCAGTGTCTAATCCAAATAAAAGGGATGGCATGACATGCAACTGAGATCTGGTTGATTTCAGGAGCATGCGTGATATGTGTTGGCTGGAAAAACTAGATCAATTGGGGGCTCGACAATTTAGCAGCCATTTTGATGTGGAAAGAATTGAAATTCACTTCAAGGGCAATCCTACCAAACTAAGTATTAGGAAAGCCAATCGTTCAGTCTTTGCAAATCTAGAGCGTAAACCCTTTTTTTAATCTTCCACTCTAGAAAAAAGCAGGTCCTACTGGCTTTGCTAGTGCTGATTTTTTTATGCTTTCACAAATCCTTACTTTTTTCCCTAACCTTTCCCGAATTTGTTCCTATGCCCCAGTTCTGTTCACTTTGGACATGAATACATTTATACAAGTTAACCTTTATGTATGTTCACTTTCATCAGTCAATGTACACACATGGTCATGTGTGGCAGAACCTGGGCAAAAGCCTTTGCTTAAATGAGCATCTGAAGAAGGAAGTGTCCACAAGGTGATGGGACAAGTTACTGGGCCATCTTTTCATGCACCAACATTATGCATGCTTGGAAACGCAGCACACCACAAAGAGATTATGCGGGATGGAGCAGGATGACAAGGAGCACAAAAATGGTTTAGAGGGGGGACTCCTTTCCATTCATACCTCATAACTAACACGCTTTTGCCACCTGTCATCCACCATGCACTCAGTTCATAGTCCCTGCCAGCCCCATACTTGTCCATATATTTCAAATGGCCGCTAAATACGTTTTTACCCACTAGGATGAATCAAAATGTTGAGTGATATGTATATGTAAGAATTGGTACAGCTAAGCTAAAAGGAATGTCTTGGGAGAAATGAAAAAGAAAATAGGTGGGGTCACGGAAAGCTCCTCTGGGTTAAAGAAGACCAGGATGGAGAAAACGAAAAAGGCTTAAAGAAAATAGGAGAAAAATATCCCACAAAGCAATTGCGCAGTGGTCTAGCCAGCTTCATAGAAAGGAGCAAGCACAAATCAAACAGGTCCGAAAAGAAGGCTGGTGCACAAATGAACACCACGAAGGAAACACTCAATGTTAAATTTTGCGGATGCGTGCACAAGTTGTGCTTCAGAAATGACATACAGTAATTCCTCATTGCCGGGTGCCGGTAAAAATTACTCCCCATTCCCATTCGAATCCCGTTGGACTAAATGGGAATGGGGAAGACGGATGCACCGGCACCATTCATGAATGGTGCCGGTGCATCCATCAAGCTCTGCCTGCAGAACTCGTAGTTTGCCATCCGGTAACAATGGTGCCAGTAGCTTACCGGCATTGTTACCAGACCGGCAACTTCGTAAGGACCCCCTATGTAACTGGTTTGGTGTTTTAAGAGCAAACACGAGAGACAAGAGCAGAACCTTTCCTTTTTCCCCTAGATAATGAGACATTCCTAAAATCACCTTGATAGATCGCCCTTTCATTTCCACACGAGTCACTGCCACAAGGAAAAGGGCCAGAATGAAACACTGATTGATCAAAAGTTGTCGAGCCCCAAGTCTCAGTCGCAGTCAGCACTATCTAGAATGGAGTTTGTTATTGTGCCATTTTACACTAAATAACGAAAAATGATGGGCATAAGTAAACATCCACCCACCGGTCTGGCATGTTATCTGTCACATAAACAGAGACTGATTGTTTGATACCATTAAACCTTTTTATTTGTACACAAACACCGTTTTTAAACTGCATTTACAAAGATTAAGGCAAAAGATGCTTGATTCTTGGTTTCAACCTGTTTTAAAATGTGTTACTCTGTGGACTTTTGGGGAGGAGATATCTCTTCTGTCTCATCGTCAGGAATTGCAGACCTGCCTAATTCCACAGGATTTAATTTCTACTCCATTTTTGGTTGTTTTATATCATTTGTCTCTGTGTGATTTATTGTACTCTCTGTTGCATCGTGTATGGTTGTTCATGTTTCTAGTGCTAAGAGGGCCCTTTGGGGTGAATGGTGATGTATACAATTATATTAAATGTGACTGTTATTTATCTCACAGCATGTTTGTGTGGTGAACCAGCCCCTCAGAGACCATTATGTTAGAGAATATGTGCTGTAAATAAGAGTTAGTAATGTTTAGTAAGAGGGTCCAATATTATTCAGAGTTATTTATAGAATGGTGCCTAGCTGGATGGTTGAAACAGAATTGATAGCTTGTCGGTGGTGTTCCTCTCATCGGAGAGTAAGAGTGTGCCATAATGATGGTTGCATTTTTTGAAAGGATATTGATTGTGTTGACTGATGCACTTGCAGATTGCTCTTTCTTGAGTTCTTGAGAAGAATTCAGTAAATGCAAAGCAACTGCTTTATTGCATATGATCATTCTGGTGGAAAGTTGGCCTGATATCTGTTTACATATTCAATGAGCTTCTTTGGGTAATTATCGTATTTTTGTTGAGAAGCACTGCCTACCTTGCTTCCTAATTTTAATTTGGTTGGGAAAGTTAATGGGCCTCATTACACGGACGGCGGTAAGGGTTAACGGTCACCGTTAATGGCAACGGTGACCGTTAACCCTTACCGCCGTACTACGAGGTCCCTTTGCGGGTTGGAGGATTTAACGCCTGCTTCTTGCAGGCGTTAATATCCAACCCGCTAAGGGACCTCGGAGCTAATTACGGCACCGCAAAATTGCGGTGCCGTAATTAGCGCCTTCCCCATTTCCATAGAGCCCTACGGGGCAGAAATGGGAATGGGGAAGGGCAATGGCGGAAAGGGGATTTACCGCCCCTCCAACCTTGGAATGGGGCGGTAAATCCCCTTTCCGCCAAGGCGGTGCCGGTATTTTACCGGCATGAGCCATGGCGCTAATAGCGCCATGGCTCACCGCCTACCGTGTAATGAGGCCCAATGTATCAAATCCATCAGTGTATTGTGTTATAGAGGGATGTATGAGATAGTACATAATGTGTTATCATCACTTAAAGTTAGGCATGAGGCTACTGGCTTGCCAAAACTTTATTTTTCTGACCACAGTTTTCTAATCTTTGAATTGACCTATAACTTACAAGGGCTCATTCTTTATAAAGACGAAGCATGAAGAACTAATCAAGTAAGAGGAGGTACTTCGTCCCATGATGATCGCTCACCCAAACTAAGACGCGCTTCGAGCCAATAGACATGAATTGGCACAAATTGTGTCAAGTCAACTCAATCACATACATTTTGTTTTTTTATTACTGCCTATACTGGATTTCACAAAGTTTGAGTCCATTGATTACTATTGGCTCGAAGCCTGTCAAATAAGCTTGAGGCTTTAAAAAAGTTCACTAGATGACATACTTCCTGTTTCCTGTGTGGGTGTGCTAGAGAGCTGAGAGAGGAAGTGAGAGCTTGTGCTGGGGTTTAGAGACGGAGGTAGAGGAAGATATTATGTTTGTGCATTTCTTTTGTTTGGGTGAGGCAGTTAGAGGAGTGAAAGGAGGGGGTAAAGGAGGTTCCAAGGGAGTAGGGCAGGGGTGTAAAAATGTAAAATCAGAAGGGGAAACACTTTTGTTCCCCCAAAACCCAGGATGTCCATGAAGAGAAAACACATCAGGCCCAGGGAGAGAAGCAGCAGCCCATGGCCACACAGGCAGTGCAGGGGCAGCAGCTAATTGTGCCTGTGCAGCAACAAACCACACCAGTCCCGCCACTCTATGCTGAAGTTCATGCAGTGCCCCCACAGCCTAGGGAAGAACAGTAGAGTACTTTGAGCTCTGCAAGGAAAACAAGTTCTGGAGCATAGCAACATTTTGCAGCTTTTTTCAGATGAGCCTGAAAAGGGCTTTGAGTACTGAGGCAAAAGCACAAATTCCCCCCAACAAATACACAAAAATACAAAAGAGAAAATCACTGAAAATAATATAATTGTAAGGCAAACATTTTACATAAAAATACCTTTGTTTTGTGCTCAAGAATGTTGACTGAGGCTGTTTTTTTATTCTAGGGGCCTCATCCCGCATCGGGCGGTAGGGGATACTGGGCACCGGTAAGGAGACCGGTGCCGGTATTCCTCTACCGTCCGATTCCGAAGTCCCCCAACGCGACCCGTAAGGTATGTTTGGTCAGACCAAACGTACCTTACGGGTCTTGTTGGGGGACCAGGGAGCAAATATCGGGCTTGCCATTCGCGAGCCTGTTATTTGCGCCCTCCCCATTCCCATTGAGCCCTATGGGGGCTTAAATGGGAATGGAGAATGGTTTGATAAATGGGGACTTACCGGTCCCTCCAAGGTCGGAATGGACCGGTAAGTCCCCATTCACCAACACCGGTGCCGGACCCGTCATTGGTGGCAGTCATGGAGCAAATAACACCATGACTACCACCAATCTCTGAATGAGGCCCTTGGTCTTTTCCCCAATCCCGTTTTCCCCCTTTGTTTAAAAAAAAGTACAAAGAATACAAGACAAAAAACCCTCCAAAAAGTGATGTTTTTTTTGTACACAATTCATACCTTGCAAAGTTGCTAAGGGTCATCACTTTTTGCAAGGTGGATCCTTACAATATTGTTACAGGGCATCCCTTGTTCAAAAGCCACTCCGTGAATTTTCTTTTATGGACATCGCTTGTACAAGCGACAGAGGCACCTAGAAATGTTATGGCACATCCTGTACACAAATGGTGCTTCTAGAAAAATTAAAGGTCAGCCCTTGTATGAAAGTTGCTCCTTAACAAATAAACAAGTGCCATCCCTTGCATTCAACAAGGGATCAAAGGAATTCTGTGGCCCCAGATGGTCTCCCCTGTCACAACACGATTCTGACACTTTGGTTGTTAGATTCAATCTCCATGTTTAGGAATAAGAGATGTAAATGAAGTGAAGTTATTCAAGAAGGTCAGAAAGTACAATTGCCTGGCTAGAGCGAGAAGCATCAGTGTCAAAGTAGTTGTTCTGTATGTAATCATAAAAGTGCCTCAATTCCTTCTCTCTAAATCAACGTATGGTTCAAACCCTTTGGTTGTCATTTTCAACATTATTATTGTCACTGCTCAAACCCCTACATTAAATGAGTACCAAGTCATTTCTCTTGAACTAAACCAAATGGCACCAATTCTCCAAACGTGAGGCTCAATTCACATTCTGAAAACAAAAAGTCATGTCCAGATTTTCTCCAAGAAAAGGTACACCACTTCTAAAACAAACCAATATGTTTAATTCAATGAAGCAATATTATGCATCTAAATAACTGAAGCAATAATGCAAAGCACAAAGCCACCAGTCTCAAACTGCACTTTATTCAGTCAAGCATAACTCAATGCATTTCAAAGCATTAATCAAACATGACTTAAGGTGAGGCTCAGAGCCCACATGCCTTTAATCCCTGGCATGGGATCGGCATCAGCAGCCCTGGTCTATGGGTCTGCAGCCTATTTTTAAGGTTTCTCACTCGGAATTCCCCCTTACATTAAATGCTGGCACTGTTAGACAAATCCCTCAGCTTCTGGTTTTCTGGATGGGAGTACCTCCCTTTCTCCTTAGGATAATGGTAAACAATATTGGTTGGTACCACCCTCAAGCCCTCTGCCGAATTATCAGTAGCGTCTTCAAGCTGAAATATTGGTAGCATCTTCAAGCCTATTATCAGTACTGGCTACTATAGGGGTTTATCTAACAAGCCCTGAATGTCCCTAGCTCAAGGCTTCAATCCCACAATGTGCTTTTCTTAGCTCCCAAGTGAGATGCTGTCTATTTTGCTAAATAGAAAATTGAGTGGATTTGGTTCCACTGCCTACTCATTATGACTATTAGTATGCATTTAGGATGAATGTACGGGACTGCTCAAAACAACATTACGTGTATATGTATGTATGATATGATATGGTCTGGCTGCTAAGCACCTTGCTCTCCTGAATGGTTACATGAATGTTAACTCCAAAACACACGGCTCACTATGTGTCAGTGACATTACTACTAAAGCTCCTTTGCTATGTAGCTGCTTTTCACTACCATGCTAATTTAGGCCTCTAGGAACCCATTTGAGCACCAATGCGCTTTGAGTATACTTTTGCAGTGTTCAGCACTATAGTTGTTGGTTTAAGTATTCCAGTCTATACTTAAACATAACCTAATGGGCCTCATTACGACCCAGGCGCTAATAGGTTAACGGCGCCGCAACCTTTTACGACGCCGTTAACCTATTAGCGCCTAATTACGAAGTCCCTTTGCGGGACCCGACCTTAACGGCTGGTTTTACCAGCCGTTAAAGTAGGGACCCGCAAAGGGACCTTGGTGCTAATTACGGTACCGCAATTTGCGGTACCGTAATTAGCGCCTTCCCCATTCCCATTGCGCCCTATTGGGCAAAAATGGGAATGGGAAGGGCCATGGCGGCATGGGGAATTACCGCCCCGCTAACCTCGGAATGGGGTAGTAATTCCCCATTCCGCCATGGCGGACTCCGGCATCGACCATGGTGCTAATAGCACCATGGTCTTATTAGCACCATGGTCCATGCCGGTAAGTTACTGACTCCGCCATGGAGAAAGGGGTAATTACCACCCCATTACAAGGTTGGCGGGGCGGTAATTCCCCCTTCCTCCATGGCCCTTCCCCATTCCCATTTTTGCCCCATAGGGCTCAATGGGAATGGGGAAGGCGCTAAGTACGGTGCCGCAAATTGCGGCACCGTAATTAGCACCAAGGTCCCTTTGCGGGTCCCTACTTTAATGGCTGGTCTACACCAGCCGTTAAGGTCGGGTCCCGCAAAGGGACCTCGTAATTAGGCACTAATAGGTTAACGGCGCCGCAGCCTTTTACGGCGCCGTTAACCCATTAGCGCCTGGGTCGTAATGAGGCCCAGTATAGAGGGAATGTATTTGGATGTAGACTCTGCCGTGTAGAGGTAGGCAGAACGTGAAACCCAATATGGCAACAGGCAAAACAGTGAAAAAGAAAGCAGGACAGTCTTATTTTCAATCAAGGAATCCTGCAAAGGAAATCACCATTAGCCTGACCAAAAGCTAAAAAAAAACATAGTGATTGCCCAGGCACATAACTGTCCTCAGGAGTACAATTTGAGAAATTCAGAAACTCAGGGCATCATGATCCTGGTTCAATCATCAAACCCTCAACATCCCTCATTTGGAGCCACTTTAAAATCAACGCTATCCTAAAGATAATACTACAGCTCTATGATTCATATACAAGAGGAAATTGAGCCATGGTAAACAGGCAGAGTGATCTGGCACAACTTCTCTTACGCACCATCTTGAGTGATGTCATCCAGTGGCTACTAACCGTGAAAGAGACAACGCAAAGTGTTCTGACCAGATGAAAATTGTGGTTGAAACTGACAAAGGATGTAACAATATCAGAACAAAATACATCACTTTGCCAAAAACTATATGTAATATGTAAAAAAAAAGAGAACTGTCTGCGCTAAAACTCGTGGAGTAACCCTTGAAATCAACCATTTGATTGGAGAGTTTTTCATCAAAGGAATGCAGCCATTCAGTGTTGTAGAAATCAGTGCTTTCAAAGCCATGTTTAATTACTTTTCACCATGCACAAGACACCAAGCCAGAGTTTTTTTTTCTCCAAATTGTGAAGTTACGAGATTATATGAAAACCTGTAAAAAACAGTACATTCTGTCCTGAGGTTCAGTTAAAATCATACTTTCATTTAATAACTGATATGTGGGTCAGCTTTCAAACAGCAGATTACATGTGCATCACTGCACATTGGGTGTTGTTTCAACCGTCAGACAAAGAAATCTCCTCTTCTAAAACCTGGCCTATAGAATGCTCCTGCAACAGCAACACATGCAATATGCAGAAAATGACTGCTCTTTGCATGCAATGCTTTGGAAAACAGCACACCGCAAATGACATTTTAGAAGAACTGCAATATGGTATATCCTGCTGGCTGCAGCCACTGAACCTGCATGTCACTATTTGACACTGATCCATTCAAGTACTGCCAGAGAAAGAGGCAGATCTGTTCCAGTCCTTCCAAATTACCTCGCAAGATGGCAAGCTGCCCATCAACCTGTGTTTAATGCGAGAACATTTTTAATTCAGCTGTGAATATTGTGTCTGAAACATGCGACTCAGTGCCAAATTGTTCAGCCACTACCATTGCTGCCCTAGGAAATGGGTGACAGGGAGTCAGACAACCTGAGTCAATACAGGCATACACTAACATATTCACCAAACCATTGTTCGATGATTTGGATTTTCTGGGTGTCACCAACACTAATTACTCAGATGACACTCAGATTCTCCTCCCACTTTCCGGGGATCATGGAAGGGACTTGGCGTTGGTGAATAGGATATACCTCATCATTCAGGCATGGATGGCCACTCACGGTTTATGCCTGAATGATGACAAGACAGAATTGATAATCCTCGGTACTCCCTCCAATATCTCTAAATTAGGTCATGAATACGCTTCTTTCATCATTGATGGCTACAATACCATAGTCTCAAAGGAGGTAAAAACCGTTGGTTTCTACCTGGACGCCACGATGTCCTTCAATAAACAACTGAAATATCTGGCATCCACCACAGCCTACACGTGCAAGCTTATTAGAGCAGGTAGACCCTTTATTTCCAACGACAGCTGCATCATACTGGCCAGAGCATTAATTCTCTCCAGATTAGACTACTGCAATGCTCTCTACAGCAGTGCCAATAAAGCCAGTATCCAAAAACTCCAAATAATACAAAACAACGCCCTCAGAGCTGCACTGGGCATCAACAAAAGAGGGCACATGACTGCAATCAGACGCCAATACAAATGGTTATCCACCCATATCAAAATACAACTAAAAATCGCCTCCCTGACACACAAAGCATTGCACAATGCTGCACCTAGCTACCTAATTGACAAATTGACTAGAAGAACTTCCAGTAGACCTACCAGAACCGTCAATACTAACTGCCTGGTAGTACCTACATTCAAATCCTCCAAGATCGGCGCTAACAGTTTCCCTGTGAAGGCCGCTAAACTCTGGAACTCCCTGTCACATGAGCTGAGAGCTGACCTACCCTACCCTCACTTCAGAAAGAACCTCATTACCCACCTCAATTTGACCAAGCATTAGTTTCCACTGAAACTACTGCACTCTAGCATTGTCTGCCTCTTATGATTGTAAATGTTTGCATACGCTTGCACACTATGATGTAAATAATTCCGTCCTTTGTGAAATTTGACTACTTGTATATTGTATTTTGTAAACTATGTAACCTTGTAAGCCTTGCATAACCTTTGCTAAGCCCTGTTACTTCCGGGTCTGGTGCGCTTTATAAATTCAATAAACAAACAAACAAACAAACAAACTGCCTATATTTAAGGAGAAGGATGATCATTATTAGCAGTTGCAATGGCTGATAGTTGAGTCTTAGAAAGATTAAGAGAGAGGCCAACCAAACACAACACAAGTAATTATAGCACATTGTTGTCACAAGAATGCAGGTTGGGGCACCTGGTAACACAACCTTAAAAGTTTCCATCAAAGACCATCTTTTCAAGAGTCCACATTTCTCTAGGGTTTTTCTCAAGCAGCAGCCTCATTTCTATTTTGTGATAGTAAAATAAAGTAAAACCAAAAGTAAACCAAAATAATCTGTTTTTCTTAAAGTGAAATAATTCAACAGCACAAATAAAGTAAAAGGTTTCAAATAAATGGGGATTTGTGGACAGGATGGCTTTGGATGAAGCACACACGGCATAGAGGCGTGTATCTATGCTCTCCCTAAAACAAAATTCCTCCATGCAGGAAATGATGGCCCTATTGGATCATTTCATAACTCGCCCATATCCCAGAATTCAGTACTACCACAGAGTATTATATGAGCCAAGTTGAGCCATCAAATACTTGTATCTTACAACAGGCTCGAATATCAACTCAAAACATTTGAGCTATTTTGAGCGTCAGATCCAAATGGTGCAAATCTTTCCAGTCCAGTCAAGCCCCCATTGTGTAGTGAAGGATGTTCTTTTGGCTATTGTATTGTTGCCCCATGTGGTAATTATCTTATAAATCACTGAATTGGATGGTGATGTGGTCAATACACTGCTCCACTTAAAAGCATTTAAATCACAGAAGCTTGCATATATCGTTAATTTTGATGGATTTGGATTTGAACATCGATTACAAGACATGAGAAAGAGAAGCGTAGACGGGCACATATTGGAGTGTTCTTTTGTGAATCAGTCGTGTTCCATCCCTTGTATTTGTGCTGTAGGGTATGTGATGGAAAAACTATGTGGTTGTAGCAAATCATTATGGTTTGTGATGGAGCGTTTAAAACTTTTTTGGTTCTGGTAAGAATATCACATTTCTTCTCTATGATTGTGTCTACAATTTACAACTAATGCGCTGCAGGGATCAAAGATTTAAGCAAGACTTGCTTTGTGCTTTGATGCTTTTTGGACATCTATATATGATTGTTGGGTTCAGATCACGTATTTGTATTGATTTGGGGACTCTGTTTTAGATATGATCTTTGGTTGTGAAAATTGAAGATCTAGGCAATGTGCATCTTCTTGGACCTTTTTTGACTGTTAAAAAGCGCTATACCTATTGTCCATCATTTTAGGCACCATCATCCTATATGGGAATATTGGGCTCATGTGCAAGGATACTTTTTCCTATCAGGACTTGTCTTTCTGGTATCTTTACTTGTATTTGCTTTTCTGGTTGATTTACCTTGGGGTATAACGCAGGGAACATTTCAAAAGTCTGTAAGATTGTTATATATAACCGACAAATGTAGTATTATTCTTTATCTGTTGTTTTAGGCACAGAACTCAGCACTTTTTTTAGTTGGTTTAGTTGTGTTTATTGTTGCAACCCTCTAGGTCTACCTTTGTAGGCCAAACATCGTTTTTAGTAATTACTGCAAAATGACTTCCATTTCATAGTTTGATGCAGTCAATCTTTCTTCTGACTATTTTGTATGTGGTATTCTCAGTTTAATGGTTCTCTTTTGGATGTTTCTACAGTGAAGCAATTTTGCATTAGTTTGGGTGGTTGAACACTGCACACATACAACCACAATTTCCAAACATGTTCTAGAACTATCCATGTTCATTTTGTTACTAAATGCAATTTAATTATTTTTAAAAACCGCACAGTCACAATTAAACCTATAATTCATGCACACTTACAGATTTCTGGATTTAATATGTATGGATACATTTAATTTCATTGCCATGAGCATACTTGAGCTCTTTGGTTTCCACATAATGGGGTTCTGTATGATTACGGGTATCCAGTCACTTTATTGGAAACAAAATAGAGTGGACAATAACACAGAAAAACACTGAATAGTTTAAATAAATATATAAAGGGTAGTAGGGTAAGGGGTTAAAATGGGTTGGGGTGGCTTTAAAAGGGTGGCAAAAAGGGGGGCTTGGAGGGTCACCCGGCCCCCAAATTAAAAAAAAACAAAAAACAATGTGGAGTTTTCCAGTGTTTTTTCCATGATAAATTTACAACTCTGTAATTGTGGTCGGTAAGATCACATATAACCTGATTATGTTGATCAGGTGAGAATGTTATTAGTGTTGGCTGAAAGTTGGGAAAGCAAACTTTGTCAAAGTATTCTTGTGAATATAGGATTTTGGCTTGTGTAAGGATATGTTGTAAATTGGTTCTTTTTTTCCTTCCTGGTGTTCATGCATCCTATTTTGCAGTTTAGGTTTTGCCACAAGTAAGCACCACCTTATGGACAAAAGTGTTAACGAGAAAATAGAGAAGAGAAAGGGTGCAACCCTTCTTCATAGTCACTTATCACTGTCTCTCTCGTTCATCTAATATGTTTCTAACCACCCTTCTCCATCATCTCCATCATTACAGTCCTCCACTACTGTCACCTTTCTTCTTTAAAACCCTTCTCCTTCATCACAGCCCTTCTCTGTCATCACAGTCCTCCTTCATCATCAATCTTCTTACTTGTCACTGGTCTTCTCCTTCATCACAGTCCTACATCACTACTCTTCTCATTCACAATCCTTCTCCTTTGTTACCGTTCTTCATTACAATTCTCCTTCTTTACAGTCCTCCCTTCTACTTCATCACAGTCTATTTTCATCATAATCTTCCTTTTCCACAGTCATCCCCCAATGATATAGTCCTTCTTTTTCACAGTGCTTCGCCCTCCTACTTCCTTCAGCACAGTCCCTCCCCACCATCAGTCCTCCTTTGTCTCAATCTTTCTCTTTCATCGGTCTGTCATCACAATCCTTCTCCTTCATCAGTCATGATCACAATTCTGCTCCTACGTCACAGTATTTCCTCATCACAGTCCTTCGTTGTCCCAGGCTTTCTCTTTCATTCATCATAATCCTTTTCTTTGACCCCAGTTATTTTCCTTATTCACAGTCCTTTTCTTTTTTCACAGTCATTCATCACTATCCTTCTCCTTCATCATAGTCTTTATCCTTCATCACTGCCCTCCATCACTGTCCTTCTCCTTCACCACAGTCCATCATAGTTCTTATAATGTGTCATAGTCCTTCAGATCATCATAGTCTTCCTCTTTAGTTAGAGTCCTTGTCTTTTACCATAGTCCTTCTACTTCAGTACATTAATTCTTTAACATAATCCTTCTTCATAGCCCTCCTTTGCCATAGTCCTCCTTCATCATTATTTGTCACAGTTCTTCTCTTTTGTCACAGTCCTTCTTCAGTGTCAGTTCTTCTCTTTTGTCACAGGCCATCACAGTCTTCATTATATTATTTCTCTTTCAACACCACCCTGTATAATAATCCTTTTCCATTGCTACAATATTTCTTCTTCACCAGTCTGTCTAGTTCATCATAGTCATTCTCCTTTGTCAGTCCCACATTACAGTCCTTCATCATTTGCCACTCTCCTTAATCTCAAAGTCCTTCTTATTTTTCACAGTTCTCCTTCATAAAGTCCTTAACCTTCCTCATAGTCCTTTTCATTCATCACAGTCTATCTCCTTCATAATTGTATTTCTCATTCGATACAATCTACCAGCTTCTTCATAGACCTTGTCCTTTCATAGCCCTTCCATTACAGACCTTCATTGCATTCCTTCTTCTTCATCACAGTCCTTCTTCTTTGTCTCCCGTCCTTATTTGTCACATCCCTTGTCCTTCATAACAACCTTTGACCATCATTAAAATCCTGGTCTTTTGTCACAGGCCTCCTTCATATCACAGTTTCTTATCACATTCCTTGATTACAGTCCATTTTTGTTCACAGTTTTCAGAATAGTCTTTCTTCTTTTCCATAGTCCTCCCTCACAGTCCTTCTCTTTCAGCAGAATCCTTCATCACACTCGTCTTTGTCACAGTAATTTTCCTTTGTCATGTTCTCCTTCATCAAAGTCAATTTCCTTTGTCACAATCATTGTCATTCTACTTTTAGTCTTTCTTCTTCATCACAGCCCTTCAACACAGTCCTTCTCATTAATTGCACCCCTTATCTTTAACCAGAGTTCTTTGTTACATTCCATCACCACAATCTTTCTCCTTCATCACACTTTTTCAACAGTCTTTCTCCTTTGTCACAGTCATTCATATTTCAAATATGAATATCTTTATATTTAAAATGCCAGTACAGAATTCAGAATTTGTCCAGGTTACCCATCATCAACTCCCTTCTCACATCCTAAAATATCGCCCTCACTTCTCTAAAGGAATCCCCAGTAATCATAATTTTAGACTCGCACGGGGTTCCAAATCCCATTGCATACAACATTTTCACCACTGAGACTAGCCACGGAATCCTCATAAAGTATTCAAAGCTTAAAATATTTTTCAAGGTGGCTAGTATGCTCCCTCCTCCAGGTGCCCCCACAGCCTAATCCAATATGCAATTGGTAAGAGGTAGTTATGATCAGCTATAGGGAGCACCACAGTTTCTAGATGCAGGGGTACAGTCAAAATTCCCTTCACCAATGAAAACGGCTTCCTAGGAGGGAAACCTCTGTTATAGTCACAAAGCACACAGTGTATAGCCACATGGACAAATGGATGTTGATATACATCAAGGGCCTGTTCAGGAGAATATCCCCACACATTCCTATAAAATCTCACAATCCCCACCTGAAGATTACCCCATTTAATTGCCACGTTTTAACCTGCAGCACCCACCTTGGTCTATTATCAAATCATATGCCCAGGTAGACAAAGTGTGATGCTTCTTCCAAACATCTCCCCTTTGCACCAAAACTCCTCCTGGGGTATATAGCTGGGCACATCACCACTGCCGTAATTTTGCTTTAGTTGATAAGCTGCATACTATGAATGTATAATTGCAAAAGGCACAAGTGAGAAGCATGTCGTCCACAAATAGAAGGAGCAGAAAATCTTGGCCTTGCAACCTGGGCACATTTAGTTGCTAGACAAGCACAAATTGATTGATAGCCTTCCATAGCAGGCTAAATAGCATGTGACCCAGCGCACACCCCTGTCTGACACACATCTCTACAGAAAATTGCCCTGTCAGTTTATATCTGCCACCTGCCACATTGCTGTAGTGAGCAACTCTAGCATCTCCGCATACACTTCCCTCTTGCCTTCCTTCTGCAGTAACTCTCAGAACAATACCCTATTCAATGTATTGAAATCAGCTTTCAGGCCTACACATCGCTTTTTCTCGCTTTTCCCATGTAGTACATTATTTGATTGAGAGAGAGGGGCGCCTGCTACCTTTTTTGCATTATTTGATTGAATGCAATTCTTTTCACTGTTCAATGTAAAATATAAACTAGGAAGAGAAAGCATGCTGTGTTGTAAGCTTTGATGAAAAGGAAATAATGTGTTGCAAAGGAGCTTCTGGATGTATGCGGTCATGTTCCATGATGTAAGGGACAGAATGTTAAGTAATCTATCATGTTAGAATATGTATTTTAGATCACACCATATCTGTTGATGGACCTACACCTTATCAGATTGCCATTACAAGTTTTACATGAAACACAGAAAATGTCAATTTAGGTTCAATTCAAGGTCTGTTTGTGCAGAAATTCATCTGTTTTGTGAAGCAGTAATGCCCAGATCCATTATGAATTACTTTGATAAATGCTTACGAGTCAATGGGTCCATCTATTTTTACTAAAAAAACAAAGGTCCCGTTTCCAAACTCCAAGAAACACATTCAAATGCCAATAATTTGCCCCAAACCCCAAAATTCATGGTATTGTAATTTTAAGTCAATTTGAAGTCTACAATGTTACTGCTTCTTAAAATGATCCATTGTTCAAGAAAATGTCTCAACAGATTCTGCTGATAAAATAGGCTTAGCGCACAAAAATGCAATTCATAGAGAAAGAATACCACACAGTCAGTTTTAAATGGCCATACGAACAAGATTGGCAATAACTTTGAAACTCTTGGTGTAATTCGAAAAAGCAGATACAGATTAAGATTTCTAGAAAAATATGTACCCTCAACCTCAAGAATTAATGAAATCCCAGAGAGCAAAAATATATCAAGAACCCCTGACTAAAAGCTACATCACTGAAAGGGAAAATATAGTGCAAGGTGCATGTGCTGTGTGATTTATATTTGAAACTCTATATAGTACCATCATAATAAGGTTCTTCACGTGCAATATGAGATCGCTGGAGGCCTTAGAAATCTCATATTGAAATACAAAATGACAAGTCCTTTGAATGGTGTCTGCCATAGTCAATAAAGCCATTGAAATATTTTCCCTGCTATGCACATGGACCTCGGGTGTGGGAGGGTGCACCTGATTCCTTGTGATTGGTCAGAGTGTTAGGTGCTGCTATCCCAGCATTTCAAAAGAAATATAAACCCTAAGAAAACTATACATTAAAAAGGATTTTCAGCCAATCTGACAAATTATATCTTTGCCCAAGCTAGGAACCAATCGTTTTTCATTGACAGTGTTCATGGATAGGTTTTAATTCATCCAATAATATGTGAGCTATATTAGAGCAACATGTTTCTCTAATGCCAATGCTTGTTCTGTTTCAAAATGTATTCTGAGAATTGTTTTCCCTTTTTGTTTCTGTTGTCCGGTAGTTTCTAGTAGACAAAATTCTTTAAATTGCAGATTGATGGTTTCAATGGAAATTAAATCAAACAATCAATATTAATTTGTGTTTTGTGGGGGCAGAGCTCATATCTCTGTAACCTAAAATAGGCCCACCTATTAAGTTTTTTCCGTAAAACAAGTTTATTGCAAAAATGGCGAGGAGGGGCTAGATGATGCTGTAGAGTCAAACTAATCCGATTCCCCTGAAACCACACAAGGATTTCACATTATGTACATTTTGCAACAGTTAACACACACCCACATATTTTGTTACAGAGGCATCCCCCAAACATGATTGGTCAACCCTCTACAAAGAAATCTAATCCCCGTCAGCTCCTAAACTCTCATTGGATTCATTTATTTAACCACCATCCCCTTTCAACATACATTTGCATCATCTCATATAACAGCAAACCCCGTCTCCGGATCTTTCCATAGTAGTCCATGAATCATCACATGGTTACACATTCTCCCAACAATTTAATACAAGTTCCAACTTGTTGGGGACCTCTAACGTCGGTCGTGATGCCATGGCTTTATCAGAGATGCTTCAGCAATACAAGGAGAGTGAGAAACAAACAAATTCCCTTTGAACTGGTGATATGATATGAAATATTTTATTCATGTCACGCCCATAAACAAGTATTTCAGAGCACGATGAGGCAAAGAAGGGGAACAAGGGAGGACAAAACAACGATCTTACTAGGATAAACATCTTATCTACCCAGACTTACCGGTGTCCTCATTTCACGCTAATGTATATGACTACCATTTCAGCATGCATAGCCTCTGGCCACATACTGGTAATTCCTGAGGACATGATTGAAACCCATAAAACAGTTGTCCACTCTGCCCTTAAGCACCCCTTGCACCGGGTTTATTACCTGGATCCAAGTCGACCCTACCAGGGGGAATGACCTCCCTGCTCATTGAATAACAACTCCCATGCACTTAAAAAAGATAACATCTCTTCTCCACAATAGTACCAAGTCATATAAACCGAGTCTAGCCGCACCTGACCATTTGATGCTATCGCTGCTACCCAAATGCAGTTAGCTGCCTCCCCAACCTTCAACCTCAATCAACCAGTTTTCCAGGTTGCACAGATTTTATCTCTCAACCTACACAACCCCTAGCTATGAGGGGACTTGCGGCATACAGATTTGTGTATTTGCCATGTACCCTGTGTACCCCAACTGTCCTTAACACATTTTGCTAAAGACCCCTGTATGTGTATGTCTGTGCATTATTATTATTATTGAGCATATTCCTAACTTCAAGAAGCAACAGAGTGCTATACAGTGGTACACAACAATACGGATACATAACAGAGCGCTTTACAGAGATATACAACAGTACAGATGCATAACGGAGCGCTTTTCAAAAGGTAACAGAACAGATAAACAGTAGGGGGTGCGATAAAGAGGGCCACAGAGGAGGGGTACAGCTGTACCAGGTGGCAGTGAGGAGAGGGGTGGGTGGCGTCTAGTGAGTCAGTTGGTGCGAGGCATGATGTTATGATATGATCTTTTATTTATATCGTGCTCATACGCAAGTGTTTCAGAGCACAAACGTATGGCCTAGATCTTGAGGCAGAGAGATTCCCTGAAGATGTGGGTCTTGAGTTCTTTGTGTATGTATTTCCAAGACTACCGCGTCCCCTCATGGTGGTTTCTCCATCTGCAAATCTCCTTCCTCGCTTGCACATATGAAGCTCCTTCCTTCCCATCTTTAGGTGCTGCGTGGCTACATACTTTCCCTAGTGCATGGGAAGATTTGACATTATGTTGCTACGTGCGTGGACACCGAAAATGTATCAACTAAACACAAAGTAACACCTATAGTAACACTTAGCCCATTCTCATGAACTACACTCGATACATGCTAAATTGCAATATCGCGCTAACATCACCATCACCCAGTCACCAATATGGCACATGCAACCTTAACCCTCTTTCCCATTGAGACCTTTATCGACCACCCCAACATTGTCTACATTGTAATGTAGTGGAGCCTAATGTATACATGTTTTTATATGTTTGGGAGGTTTAGCTGTTCGGAATGAAAACAGTGGCACAACATTATTGTTTCTTTGTTTGTTTGTTTGTTTGTTTATTTTATTTCTATAGCGTTCCTGACCCAGGAGTAAAAGGGCGCTTAGTACATGTTACAAGGCACAGTACATGATAGTAAGCAGTAATAGTTGAACACAGTTATATACAGAATATACAGACAGTGGAGGTAATAGCAACCAATAATGACAAAAATGAGACATGTGCAATATGTACAGTTTATAGCTAAGTCTAACTTCAAGGTTGACTTTTTGTCAGAAGCCACCCAATGGCAAGTTTCCTGAACGACTGGAAGGATTTGGATGACTTAATATTCAGTGGCAGGGCGTTCCAGAGTTGGGAGGCGAGGACAGTGAAGATCGAGTCTCCGGCTCTTTTAGAGGTAAATCTGGGTACTGTGAGACATAAGGTATTGGAAGATCTTGTGGTTCTGATGGAAGATTTCATGGGGAATTTGTTAGTAAGGTAGGTGGGGGCTAGATGGTTGAGAGCTCTGTAAGTGAGGCAGAGGGTTTTTAGATCGATTTTTATGTTGGATAGTGACCCATTTGCATGTAGTTCTGGTGGCAGAGATGTGCTCACGCCTAGGAATGTTTAGCGCTGCCCATAGCGCATTGTTTTGAAGGACTTGGAGTTTACTAATTATCGCTTGGTTGGCCCCTAAGTAGAGGCTATTACAGTAGTCTAACTTAGATTGTATAAGAGCTCTAGCTAGCCTGAGGCAACTGTTGGGGGAAAGAAATGGTCTAGAAGCTCTAATTAGTTTTCCTGTATAGGCAGTGGCTGAAGCGGTCGAGTTGAGGTTAATATTGGCATCGAGGTAGAAGCCATGTGTTTTCACGTTTTTGGCGACCGGGATGGTATTGCCATCAATTATGTTGTTGGAGTAGTTGGGACTTAGTTTTTGTAAGTTGTTAGGTGAGCCAACAATGAGCAGTTCAGTCTTCTCATCATTCAGGCAGAGGCCATGTGTGGCCATCCATGCCTGAATGACAGAGAAGATTTCGTTGATCCTGGCTACATCAGTATTGTAGTTGCCCGAGATGGTGAGGAGTATCTGGGTGTCATCCGTGTAGTTTGTGTAGGTGACACCCAGACGATCCAGTTTATCAAAGAGGGGCTTTGTAACAATATTGTATAGGGTGGGTGAAACACATGAGCCTTGTGGGACACTGCAAGTGATAGGGATGGGGTCTGCTGCTGCCACCGGAGAGAAGACTCTCATAGTTCTATTGGCCAGGAAGGACTGTATCCACGTGACAGCAGAGGGGGGAAATTGGGCGGCAGAGGAGAGGTGGTTGCAGAGTATTTTATGGTCGACGAAGTCGAAGACTGCTGAGAGATCTAAAAGGAGTAGGATGGCAGCCTTGCCCTTGTCTTTAATTTCGTCAATCTGACTTTTAAGATCAACAAGGGCCGTTTCTGTTCCATGTTGAGGGCGGAAGCCAGACTGACGCAATCCGAGTAATTGGTTGGACTCTAGGTAATGCTGAATTTGCAAGTAAGCAACTCTGTCAAGGATTTTTCACAGGAAGGGAACGGTTGTGATAGGCCTGTAATTTGTGGGGATGGCTGGGTCCAAGGTCTGTTTTTTTAGTAGCGGGAGGACCCATGATTGTTTCAAAAATGTTGGGTACCGAATTGGTGGAGAATGACACGTTTATGATCTTGGAAATGAAGCGGGCGAGGTCTCTTGCTGCATCTTTTATAATCCCCTTTGCAGTTTGACGGTTTGAGGGAGGTTATGATTTTTTGCACTTCTAGTACGGTTACTTTTTTGAAGGTGAAGCCATGGTTAGTGTTAGGGGTGGTGGGTGGCTAGGGATAGGGGTGGGGCTACTATTAGAAAGTTGTAGTCTTTTATTTTCAATTTTTGTTTGTAGGCCAGTGATTTTGTTCGCAAGGGCATCTTGGATACTAGTGCACCAGAGTTTGTCCTTCACGGACAAGTCCGTAGGTGGATTGGGGTTTTCTAACTCCTTCAGGATGGTGAATAATTCTTTGGTACTGGAGCTTGCATTACATATTCTTGTATTGTAGGCTTCCTTTTTGGTGCGAATTATTTCTTTTTTATAAAGGGAGGATGCATTTGTGAGATTGATTTTGTGTTCCTATGATGGGTTCATTTTCCAAAGGGTTTCCATTTTGGACTTTTTATTTCTTAGTATTTTAAGTTCTGGTGTGTACCAGGAGTTAAGACGTACTTTGGGTTTACCTGTACGTAGTTTTAGAGGGGCAACAATGTCGATAGCTTTGGTCATGGCGTTATTGTAGGTCTCCACTAGTAAGTTAAGGTCCGATGTGTTGGGGATCATGTTTAGGGTGGGTAGAACCAATGGGATGAGGGCTTCAGCGGTAATGTTCCGCTTGTTTCTCGTAAAACATGCTGGTGCAGGTGGGCACTGTGTATGGTGTGGGTTATTAGTGCTAATGTGAAATGAAAGTAGGAAGTGGTCGGTCCATATAAGTGGTTGGGGGTCTTTGCAGGTAATGTTACAGTTGTGGGCAGCGAGCCAGTCTAAGGTTCTGCCTTTCTGATGTGTAGCTAAGGTGTTGAGTTAAATGTAGTTGTGTTCGCAAAGTGCATTAGCAAGGGAGGATGCTGGAGTGTCGTGAGGATCATTGTATCCCAGGTTAAAGTCATCTAGAATAATATTCTGTGATAAAGGTTTAGATTTTTCAGCTATAAGGGAGGTTATATCTTCCTCGAAGGAACCTATGGGACCAGGGGGTCTGTATATTAGTTCCAAGGTGATACTATTCTTAGGAGTGGTTTGAATTTTAATGGATAGGTGTTCACAAGAATTTAGAGGAGGGGAGGTCACAGATCTAATGTCAAGCGAGGATTTGAATATAAGTGCTACACCTCCTCCACGGGCATTAGGTCTGTCTGCCCTGAGGATGGAGTAGTTGTCTGGAACCGCGAGGGTTAGAGAGGAACCTGCTGCTGCATGAAGCCAGGTTTCTGTGGTGGCGAGGAAATCCAGGTCTGCTGAACGGATGGTGTCGGCAATTTCCGTAGGGTGGGCCACAAGGGATCTAACATTAAGTAGGGCTCCTTTCAGTGGCACAGCGTTTGCAATGGAGTTTTTATTAGTGACTTAAGTTGTAGGATTGTTGGTCATTTTGCTGAGTAGAATGGGGAGTCTACAGCCTAGTCTGTCGTTCCTGGTCACAAGGTTAGGGTAGGCTGTAGGGCGATGTTCTAGCATATTTCGTGAGTTCTGGATATTGTCAGAATTGTCGTCTGTGACGAGGTTAAGTGGAGGGTTACCTAAAGTAATGCTGATTTTAGTACTATGGTCTGTAGGTGCACTGTGGGGGAACGGAGGCACGGAGGGCAGGAAGGGTGTGGGGCAGGGAACGGGGTGGTGTCTAGGACAGCCAACCTTGGCGAGTCCATTACTTAATGGGATATAACTATTTCTGCTACATGGCGTGTAATTGGGCATAATGCAGAAAGGGAACATGATGAATACTAGCCTGGCTGGCATAGTTTAGATATGGATTCGGGGCGGGATGATGAAGGCACTAGAGGGATGGTGGGTGTTGTTGGCTGCGCTGGTGCTTGTAAGCACTGGGGAATACAGGCTATTTGAGGTAGCGCTGGATTTGAGATTGAGGCCCACTTGCAAAATGGCTTGTAGATGGTGCGACTAACAGGCAAATTTAAGGTAGCAGCTAGCTAGCGACCATAAGGCATAACACAATCAAATGTGGTCTGTTAGCGACCATAAGGCACAACACAGATCAAATGTGGTCTGTTAGCGACCATGAGGCACAACACAATCAAATGTGGTCTGTTAGCGACCATAAGGCACAACACAAATCAAATGTGGTCTGTTAGCGACCATGAGGCACAACACAATCAAATGTGGTCTGTTAGCGACCATGAGGCACAACACAATCAAATGTGGTCTGTTAGCGACCATAAGGCACAACACAAATCAAATGTGGTCAGTTAGCGACCATAAGGCACAATACAATCAAGTGTGGTCTGTTAGCGACCATAAGGCACAACACAAATCAAATGTGGTCTGTTAGCGACCATAAGGCACAACACAGGTTATGTTGTTCCTTTCTGTAAACAAGCAGCATGTTTCTATCATAATTTAGGGAAACACCTATAATTCTTTAATTTATTTTAAATAACGAGAAATATGCTGTTTAAAGAGCCTTTTTCTTTTCACAGATTGTGGGGTGACATTTTTGCATTTGGGGGTGTATTAAATTAGTGTAATTCATCAATAAAAAGAATAACTAGACATAACTAGTACAAGAGAAGGCTGTCAGAGATGCACAGGCTGAATGGAGAGTTTGTAAAGAGGGTGGATGTGACATCATGTATGAGAATGTTACTCTGTTATGCTGAAACATCTCTCCATCCTGCCAAACTTGCATATGGATCTGCGGGTGGTATTTCTACATTTGCAAGTAGTGGCTTTGCTTGGTTGGAGGTTTTGACATATGCATGAATCATAAGATATGTTATCAGGTGTGAAACGTGCAGGCAAGTATGAGTAGAGCAGCTGCTTCAGTTGTCAGTGTTAAAATGGTAAGTCAGGAATGCTGCTGAAATGTTTCTCAGACGGAAATAGATATTTGGCCTTCGTGGTATTGAATCTTCCTTAAACAAGTTATAGGTAACATGTTAACATGAATGCTGATACCCTCTTTGCATGGGCATTACGGGTGTTGGGTCTTGGAATGGCACAATATCCCCCCCACATTGCTTCAAACAATCTTTATCCAGTAGTACACGCCTTTCTACACAATGGGCCACATTAGATATTTTGGGGTCCACAAACAAGGGTGCCGGTAGCAACTTACCAGCACCCTTTCCAGACCCCCCAAACTGCAAGTTTGCCAGTAGGGGTGGGGAACTGGCAGGGTTTACCAGCAACCACGTAATTAGGGCTATTGTCTCGTATATCATTTACATCTGTTATCTGTTTCAGAGATTTGCAGTCCTCCTTTTTGACTCTGTAGTAAATGGATTGTTAGGAATTGCACTGTTGTGTGGTGCATTGCTTACAACCTGGGTAATTGGGACTTAACTAACTGTGTGTTATAACAGTGAGGATGCTGTGATGGAAGTTACGGGCCTTCATAGCAGGCTTTACATTTCGCAGGCCACTTGCCTCAAATGTTAGAACTATTTAATGAGCATCAGAGACTAACCACTCAACTTTTATTAGTCATGGGATAAGCAGCACTTTAGCTGGCATATTCTTTGAGCAGGGTCCATTCTCCACGGGGCTGGCACCAATTTGTGCCTATAAATGTAAAATGCAATAAACAACTGCAAAAGCCAAACTATTGTTTTCTATGTAAGAATTGTTGGTGATGGCAGATAAAGCAGTATTGAGAGACTAAGAAGTCAGGGCCCATGACACTCAAAATATTAATAATGATATTATGTACCTTTTATGCAGCACACACCATCCACTGAATTGCCTTAGGCACATACATAATAGGTGTTATTGTCTTCATCAGTGGCACTCTTTTTTATGAATTGACCCTCCACTTCTCCAAAACTGTAACCTCTAGAGCTTGCTGAGCTATCTTAGCAGCACAACGCTGAAACCCACGAATCCCCTCCTTAAAATTGTACCCCAAGTGAAAACTGCATTGTTTTTACAAGCCTTATACAACTGATTATGCTGTGATGGAACAGTGCTGTAGGCAGGAATGGATTTCCCTGCCCCTTCCTCTGTGATTTGTGCCAGAGGCCCCTGACCTAAATGTAGACTCTCAGTGAAACGCTGCACCACCAAACAGATGTGCCACAGGAACAGTTTTGCAGGAAGAGGGACTGCCTGAGTGGCAGAGGGACAGTATCCATCCTCTCAATAGATATGGAAATGTTGAGTGCCTTGCTGACATTTGTGCATGTTATGATCGTCTGTAGCCACCTGGTTGAGGACGTCGGTGTTGGACCCCACGTTGATGCATGATGCACATGGGCAGTAAAGGCCCCTATGACCATTTCATTTTTTTTTTTTTTTTACATTCCCATTTCAATTCTCAGGAATGGTCATTTGACTGCATCATCAACCGTTGATGCCATTGACACTTTTCGGGTGGGGGGGGGAGGGGTTGGCCGCGATAGTCAAGCTGTTGGTGGGAGTTGATGTGTAGGTGCTGCCTTGCTGTCCGGGATTATTGATGTCACTCAAGCTTTCATTGCAGGACCTTACAGGCCTTTTAAGATGAACCAAGATGTCCAGAGTTCCGTAGAATGAAGCGCTTCTCATTTCCGAAGGCACCTATTTAGAAAGGAGTTTTGAATAAGATGTGTGTAATTAATAAGGCAAGGGAACAAGACATGACACCTAAAAGTAAGGGAACGTTAAGGTCTGCAAAAACACAGGTGGACAGGTGAACCGAACAATGATTGCATACATGGCGGCCTAATACTGCCTGCGAGGCACCCTCCCAGCTACATTTAACGTTCATTGTGGTGAAAGCAGCTTTCAGCCTATGAGTGGGCGTTACAGAGCTGCCCGCGGCCATTGTATAAATGCCTACTGAATGCACGTGAGTGTCTCTGGCCTGAACCCATGCACTGCTTGTGTAACCATCAACACTGGAAGCAGTTGCCTCTAAGCCCAGCGAAACTACTCTAATCACAATTGCACAACTCATGTCTTTTCCACGTGACAAGGCAATCGATGAAGTCATTGTGTTTTTCATTGCTTGCCTTTCTCTTGTGTATTAATCCATAACCCTGGCTTTTTCTACTTTCCTCATTATTTCTCAAACTAAAACAAAGTAACACTTAGTATATTTTTTTCCATTTTCTACAATACTCCTCCTGGGCGTTATTTGTTATTATACAGGTTTCCCCAAAGAGTACTGAGCCAATATGTTACCATTCTTGTAGGAAAGGATTACCAGATTACTGACTCCATGCCACTGCGGACACCCTAGTCCAGTGGCAGCCTTTGCTCTGCATTCTTGCATTAGTACATCTTATTAATTGTAAGTATCCCAAGGGTACCACTCCCAGAATGCAACTGATTGAGAATTAAAACATTCAGGGTTGGGGCATGGTGCACCCTGACATGGAGTTAGTCATCCCGTAACCTTATTATAGCAGCACATCTAGCATTTGATACCTTCCAAAGAAGGCTGGTTTCACACAACATTATATTCATTTGGTTTGTAATTAAGAGTAATACTTCATGATATTCTGATAATAAACAAAACACTGCAAGTCACGGAATCTGATAATCCCACTACATTTTGCAATTAGTTTGCAGATAATCGATGCCATTGCTGTATGCAACAACCTGCATCTTTTTCCAATTGCTTTTCTTTTTAACCATGAATGCATTCACTAACAAGGAGTCTGCAATGGCAATGGTGCCAGTGCTTCCGTGTCCCTATTCCCTGTGAGTCCTATAGTGCTCCATGGAAATGGGGGCTAACATTTTCCAGCGCCTAACTTCCCTATCCGCCAGCACTTGTAATGTCCTGGTTGCACCGGGATATCAGGCAGCGGAAATAGTGTTTCAGTCCGGCGGCAATCCGCAGGTAGCACCGGCAGGGTTACCGCCGGACGCATAATGATAAAGAACTCACAGGCCTATGAAACTACATACCTGGGCTCATCCTAGCTTCAACACTTACTGTAGAACAAGTGGGACTCTTAGCAAATAACGTTACATTCTTGTGCCTCAATTGTAAATATGTACACTAGTAATTGTACAAAGTATTGTTTTGTACTGTCCAATTAAATTTGCCCCTTCACTCACACCCTTGTTTACATAATTCCATTTACACCAAACCCCAACCGTCAATATGTTCCATGTACAGCACCCCGTGTTTGAGAATAATATTCTCTGTAAGGCTTATCTCTGCGCCTTGGAGCTACAGCGGCACTACATCAACAATCTATAAAATAAAAGGATTTTCTGTTTTCATTCATTGTGTGATGCATCTCTGGCTGTATGAGTACATTTACCATTGTGTTATCTAATTCTCTGTTGTCGTGCACCCTTTATAAAGCAGTTTTCAGAATGAGTGCTTTAAAAAGTAGGAGAGACTGAGACTGGTGTATGCAGTGAGCATTAATAATGAAAGAGATCAGGTGCCAAAAAGTTATTGATGAATTTGGTAAGTGCAGCCTGCCTGATCGATCGGTGCCGGTGCTAAGCGCTGTAGAGACTGGCTGTGTGTCGTTTGATTCGATATATTTGCAGCACTGAGTCAACTTGACCCACGGCTACTGTGTTTCCCACTTGCCAGTCTGATTGTAACCTATTTCCTGGCAGCAGTACGCACTATTTGTGAATGTCTGCAAATTATGTATGTAATTTGGAGGAAATCGTCCCACTGCTATAATCCACCCATTCAGTATTTCTTAAATAAACATTTCTGTGCTTCACAAATGTTGAAATACTGCATTGAGAGAACGTGCTTCAAACAGAACCTATTTGCCTGATGTACAAGGCTACTTACAACCACACACCTACCCACTTAAACACCAGGTTCCAATATTGAATACCTTCCAGAACACGGAGGCCACAACTGGTCCCCACCCTCATAAACGGAAGTACAGAAAGGCAAGAATAGGCAGTCAAAAAATTGAATCAATTTCCTGCCAATTTAGAAAATGAATATGACATGCACATTTTTGGAAGGAAGCTGAAAACACTTCTCTTCCAGGACCAGCTCGCATGGATGCGCTGTCATTTGCTCTTCTGAATTCTTCTACAAAGCCAAGATTCCTGCCAGCGAATGCAGGGCTTTATGAAAACCATATCATATCATATCAACTCCGGGAGCCTGAGTATGATGCAGATTTGAGAATAAAGTGTATTCAGTGTGGAGTGTGCCAAGGATTTCTTGTCAACATGTTAACATGTGGATTTAATGGAAGGCTCAGATCCCCAGTGATTATTGGGCAATCGGTAGCATATCTGAGCCACATGTTATGTATTTTACTTATTCATTATTTATTTATATCTGAGCCACATGTTCTGTATTTTATTTATTCATACTTTATTTATCTATACCAGAGGAACAATGCTATTTTGTTCACAAAAGAATGTACAATAGATAAGAAATCAGATTTGACGGGAAGCAGTGAGATTCTTGGAATGGGGTGAGTTCGAGTGACATTCTGAGCGTGTTTTAGGGGCTAGGGGGTAAATGGAACATTCACCTGGGGCAATGCATGGGTGGATATGTATAGTTTAAGGACAGCCAACGTTAGCCATTTTTAAGTGCAGTTAGGCAGTGTGGTCAGCTGTGTTGGGGATGTGGCCATGATGGATGAATTGCTAGAGTGGAGGCAATAGAAAGTGAGGGACATAGGTACGGTAGAAGAAAGGGAAAAATGTTAGTTAGAAGGTAGATGAGAGGTAGCGTAAGAAGGTAATGTGGAGGCAAGGAGGTATTCTATCCAGAATCAAGAATCATCAGCAGTGGCGACGTAAATATTCATTTAAGTGACATATTAACCAGTGCTACCACCCATCTTCCCTCAAGACCAGACTTTAGGTTTCAGAACTTGGCCTTCAAATGATCGGTGTATGAGACTGCATAGCCCTTTGATCCACAGTTGGCAGAAAAAGGCGCCATGTCTCTTGATAGTTTAAGAGACTTAATTCGACTGAGGGATGTCTCCGGTACAAGTGCAATTCTCACTTTAACACTTAACTTACTCCACTGGCACACCTCATTTCCACCTTCTCCCCTAACATACCTTGCTCCACTGACACACATCATTTCTACATTCTCCCTCTGACCCTCTCCTTACTTCTTCCATCATTCCGGACTGCCTATCTGCCATCCAGTACTTGTGCAGTTCCAACGATCTCTGCCTCAATGCCAGCAAGACTGAGATCCTTCCTATTGGGACTCCTGCTCCCTCTTTCTTCCCCTCACTCTGGCCATCCTCTTTGGGCTCTCCCCCTTGTCCTTCATCCGAAGCCAGAAACCTTGGAGTCATTTTTGACTCCTCTCTCTCCTTCCTCCCTCACATTCAGGACCTTGCCAAGAAGTCCCACTTTCAACTCTTCTTTCTGAAAGGAATTCTCCCTTTTCTCACTTTCCCCCAGAGCTCAATGCTTCCAGAGCACTGGTTCTCTCTAGACTATACTACTGCAATAGCCTTTTCCTGAATCTACTCTATTCCACTGTACAACCCCTCATGCTAATCCAGAATAGTGCAGCAAGACTTATCCTTGGCCTCAAGCCCAGGGACCGCATCTCTCCAGCCCTACAAAACTCTCCACTGGCTGCTGGTTGCTGCATGGATCAAATTCAGATACCTCTGCATCATCCATAAGGCTGCCTGGGGCCAGGGACTATGCTATTTGTAACTTGCTCTTACTAAATACTCTCCCTCTAGATCTCTACGTTCCTCTACGTTCCTCCGGTACCAACTCTATGTGTCAAGAGTTTCAATAAACAGCTTGAAAACTGGTCTATAGAGAAAGAAGTACCTAAGTACCAAAAAGCTTTTCCACATTCTTTGGTAGTACGAATGTATCTATTATTTAAATTTAATAAAACTGATACGATGGAAATAATGGGTGCTAAACTAGGAATTCCAAGATCGTTGAGATTGTGTCACCTATGTGGTAATGATATGATTGAAACTACTAAACATTTGATATATAACAGTGAAAGTCTTAATGCTTTAAGACTTAATTACGTGAAGCGATACGATAATCATAAGACAATTGAAAATGTTGATGAAATTTGGCTAATGCTCTTTGAGCGGAATGATATTAATCTAATGTATCATATGATGACATTTTTTTAAATGATTCGATCTGTTTTAAAAGAATTGTCAGCTGGTATTTTATGCTAAATAAGTGATATATACTTAGTTTTTTAGATGGTCTTAAAGTTTTATAACAAATTGTCTTTTAGATTGTAAGAAAAAGTATTTGTCTGTAATATGCAAAGCCAGTGATGGCTATATACATATTTAAATAAAAATATCACATATCAAATAAACAGATGGCTGGTGGCAGATCTGTTTCCTCAGCTGGCTCCCTCTTATGGAACAGCCTCCCCCTTCCTCTTCGTCTTCAGCCGGATCTTGTCAAATTCTGGAAGCTCCTCAAGACTTTCCTTTTCACCTCCTCCTTCCCTTCCTCCATCCTCTGCTAATCTCACAGTTGCTGAGATTGGTGACCAGGGCCCTTATGTGTCCTCCTTCTAGGCGCTAGCCTCCCACACCCAGTCACCTTCAGCCTCCCCCCACTCCCAGCACTTGCTTTGGCACCCACTGGCCTATGCCACTATAGGCCTGCACTTACCTATTTATTAGCATCTGACCGCTCCCTAGCACTTCCTCCATGGGGCACTTATCTGCTGCTCACTCACGAGCATGGACACTCCTATAACTTACCCCCTCTCCCTCTTATCCTCTGCTCTCTCTGCACTTGCACGTTCTGACTGCTCACAAGGCCTAGTAGGTCCTTCTTTATCCCTCAGTGTTAATTGTTTTTCTATCCCATGCTCTGTTGGGTGTTCTGACCCACGTTTGGACTATCATGCTACAACATTTGGTGCTGTGGGCTTAGGAAATCCAAGATGGCCGAAAAAGCCCACATGTGCGCCAGAATCTATGAAAACCGCGCAGTTGTGCACACTAAAATGGTTGCCTAACTTGCCACCCACCAGTGCGAGCAGGATGGGCCGGGGTGCCATGAGTGAAATGTGTGCCAAAGGAAAAACCGCACTTTAAAATCACCTTTTGTTTCTCTGAATGCCAGCTCAAAATGCCTATTTGCAACACATCCATAAATCTCACTGAACACCAGCGGACATCTGGCAGAATAAAGTATTGTGGGCATACAAAATCTGGAAAGAGGATGAAAAGTTATATTCTGAAGTGACTTGAAGGTTTATAACAAGACTGGCTGAGCTGTGGATTTCAGCAGTTTAAGTAAATTTGGACTGAAAGACACTAAAAGTCTAAGGCCCTCATTACGACCCTGGCGGAAAGTGACTGACCTGACCGCCATAGCGTAAATCGCGTTTCCGCCATTGCACGACGGAGTAAAGTGCGGCTAATTCCGACCCATCGGGCACGAGCACTACGCCATGGCGGAAGTGCAAAGTCCGCGATGGCGGAAATGTCCCCAAAACGCCCCTCACCGCCGTCGTACGGCGCCCTAGGTGCAATTCCGCCACCCATCTTAGCGGTCACCGTAATGAGCGGCAATCGGAAAGTACGGTGACCGTAAATATACGGAAACGGAAGTAAAAACATGGTCCCGGAACGGGAAACAGCACGCCGTACACCTATAAAATCAGAATTCCCACACAATCATAAAAAATACTACCCTGTGCGACATCCCAACCCGTCATCCACCCTAGTGAAAGCAATAAAAATGGGAAAAGTAGCGAAAAAAGCGTGCGACCGCAAGCGGCAGGTCCACTTCTCCCGTGAGGAACTCACCGTGCTCACAGAGACCCTCCAGGAGAATGCTGGCGTCGTCTTCTCGACGCAAATGACCAGGACGGCACTTGCGAACAAGAAGGCCATATGGGCCCTGGTGGCACAGCGGGTAAGTGCGGTGGGGACCGCACCCCGCAACCCACAGCAATGCAGAAAGCGATGGGACGACTTGCGGATACGCGTACGGAGCATTCTATCCGCCAACCGTAACATTGCCACAGCTACCGGGGGAGGATCGGAATCACCCATCAAGTTGACCCCTTGGGAAGAAATCTGTGCCTCCACCATTGGAATGGAGAGTATAGAGGGAGTCGGAGGGATGGAGAAAGGAGTGCAGACATCCGAAGAATCAGGTAGGTGGGCCAAATAAAACAATGCTAAATCCACAATGTCCAATCATGTGAAGTACCATGTGTCCACATAGTGCAACAGTAACACATGTCCAGGAGAACGTCCACATACATTGGCCTGATAGCGCACTTTAAAAGTCACATTAAATACATAAATAATTAAAAATCCTAAAAACACCCTCTACACGTGCAGCAGGCACACCCTAACTGCAGGCTGCAAAACAACTGCATCCTCAATCCACACAAAAATGAAACCACCTCCAAGGCCCTGACCAAAATCACCCTCAGGTACCACCCCAATGCATGTGATACATTGCCATTCCAATTTCCACAGACCCATTAATAACGCTCGCCCTCCTTTACTCCACCACAGGGTCCGATTCAAACGACGAGCTCCAGGACACCCCTACCAGCACACCTGCAAAGAGGGCCAAGACCAACGGCCAAAGACCCTCCACCTCAGCTGCACGGATCAAGACACGGCAGCAGCACAAATCAAGTGGCAGCACACAGGAGGGGACTTCAACAGGCACCCCAGCAGCCAGCATGCCCACAACAGCACCACCACAGGTCCCCCCAATGGATGCCACAGAAGGCACTGCTTCTGGTGGCAGCAGCACCATAGGTGACACTGCATTAATGGCAGCATGCTCCGACACAGAAAACGGTGCTGTCGATGTAGGATCCATCCATGACCTGTCTCAATCCCCCTGTTTGTTTCATCCCATACACCATGAGGATACCATGCAGGGGCACCCACAAGACGACGACTGGCCATCCCCCACAAGCCCTGTGGCAAGGCAACATGAGGTGATCAGCCCCTCTGTGACACCACCGCAAATGGCCATGGCACAGCAGAGGCAACAGTCCCTCGACCAGGTGATCGTGCAACAGCAGCAACTGGCCACGCTCCTCAAGGACCATGCTGATGAATGTGGGGGTACTAAGGCAGCCATAGAAACATCAACTGAGACACTTAGGGCAGAAATGGAGAGAAGTACCGAGAGCCTGAGAGTACAAATGGAGAGAAGCACCGAGAGCCTGAGGGGGGAACTGCATGCGACGTCCAAAGACGTATGTGCTGAACTTGCCGCTGTGCGCCGTGTGCTCACTGAGCTCTCACAAACCCTTAGGGACATGCATGGACGTGAGCAGGCAGAGACATCATCCGTTGCAAGTTCCGTCCAGGGCAGCCCCCAACGTAGATCTGGGAGGAACCTGCGCTCCACAGGCAGGGGTGCCCCTGATACCCGGAGAGGGGGCTTGCAATAGCGTCTGCCCACTGACAATGAGCATCTTTGGACACTGGTGTTCGGGGGGGAGGTAGGAGGGTGGAGGGGGTGTGTTGGGCTCACTTGGGTGGCGGGTCGATGGGGTGTGTAACATAATTTCACATATGCTATAAACATTGCACAATCATCCAATGAGATGTGTGGACATTGATCTTTGTGTACGAGGCCTTTATAGGCGTACAGTCCATATTGTGCATGTTCCAGACGCACACAGTGCCACAAGTCCCGTGTCCATGTATCAGCCACCAGGCGTGAGTGCTAGAAGCATGAATCAATGAGAATCTGACGAATGTCACGGCCCTCCTGTGCCTCGCGGACTCCTTGAGGTGCTGCCACATCCCCACCCTCATCATGACCATCTTCAGGTGCTTGCAGTTCTGCGTCAGGGGGCATGGGCACATTTCTACGTACGCACATGTTGTGTAGCATGACACATGCCATGACCATCTTTGCAACCTTCTCATGGCGGTACAGGAGTGCCCCGCCAGACCTGCTGAGGCAGCGGAAACGAGTCTTCAGTAGGCCGAATGCCTGTTCTATGACTACACGGGTACGTGAGTGGGCATGGTTGTAGTCCTCCTCATGCTGGTTCTGTGGGTTCCGGAGTGGTGTAAGGAGCCATCTCTTCAGTGGATACCCGGCATCACCTGTATGTGGACAATAAAGGATGTTTGTGGAATGACATTGCTACGTACGCACCCCCCCCCTTCCTGCCAGGTCATTGCCGTATCACATACCCCACATTATCATGCATGAAATGAGACTCACCGAGTAGCCAGGATCTGTTCCCTGCGTGTCGCTCCATGTAGCGTGGTATTGTAGAGTTCCTCAAGACCATAGAATCATGGGTTGATCCAGGAAATCGGGCACTACAATGTGTAATGATCCTGTTGGAGTCACACACCATTTGTACATTAAGAGAATGATATTGTTTTCGGTTGCGGTACTGGGCCGCCATGGCATGTGGGACGACCAATTCCACATGGGTGCAGTCGATGGCACCAATGCAACCCGGTATGCCGGCAAGTGCATGGAATCCCACTTTTGTGTTCGTAATTTCCTGCTCCGAGCGTGGTAGAGAGATGTAGTCGTCTGCGTGCTTCAGGAGGGCATCGAGCACTTGCAATAGTGTCCGTGAGAACAGTGGCTGTGAAATGCCATGCAACTGTCCGACTGTGTGCTGGTAGGTGCCTGTGGCCAGGAAGTGGAGTACAGACACCACCTTCAGTAGGGGTGGGATGGCGGTTGGGCTATCTATCATGCTGACAAGGTCAGCCTGTGTCATGTCCACAATGGCGGTTATGGTGTCCCGGTCCAAACGGTAGAGGGTGTGGATCTGCTCATCCGTGAGGTTGAACGGATGTGCTCGGAGGCGGGGGATTGCGGGCTGCCTGCGTGGTGGTAGTGGCTGTGCTGGTGGGCCTTGCTGGCCCTGCCTTGCCCTCCTCCTCCTCCTGCGTCTCCTCTGTGCGGCCGGTTGTTGTAGTAGTTGGTGTTCGTCTTCTTCTTGAAGTTGGAGTACTTGCAGTGCTATCAGGTCCCCCAGGGCCAACATCGCTAGTCCTGCCGGTAGCATTTTGGAGTGGGTGTGGTTGTGGGAGGGGGTTGGGTGTGTAATTTATGTGTTTTCAGGCAGTATAGCCTCCACCTGTGGTGATTCATTCTACCTGTGCAAGCTGCAATCCCCTTTGGGCGAGCACGTCCCGCACACAACGCTGCAATTTGACGCATGGCATCTTGCTATTACAATCATGTATTTGATCCCGATGGCAGTGAAATATTGGTTCATATGTTCATTCTGCTATGGTCCCATTGTTTGACATACTATCTTTACAGTCGCGAACAAACTTGTGAAGGGTCAGTGGAATGTAGTACTCGATTAACGGTGGACCCTCATGCAGCACTGTACCGAGGTTCACCGACGGGTGGGGCGTCCCATTTGTGAGTGAAGCCAGTTGCCATTTTCACACACTGCCGCACTACATGGATGAATTTGTGATTTCAAGCGGTCACAGATGCCTTTTCGACGTGATGTTGCAAATGAGGAATTCGAAGGACAGCGCTTTCGGTTTTCAGCTAGCGGCGAGGAGACGCCCACAGGTCTGACTGCAGATATTAAGTTCTATTGTTTAATGTCCTTCGGACAGGGGCCATGGCGAGAATGCAATGATTGATATGAATAGTATGGGATGCGCAATAGCCTAGTGGACGATAAGGCCGGACGTTCCCAAATACATGTTACTTCACAACACTGGAATTCCGGGCTGGAGCACAGTGGATTTTGCAGACTGCATTACGCACAGACTCAATGGAAATTTCACATGTTATGTGAGTAAATAATCAGGCGTTTTCATACCGGGATGAGGGAATGATGTATGGATGCATGGACAGATGATTTAATGGAGAGTTTGCCATGTACATGGCTTTTTGGAATCTATCCACCTCCCCTGCGCTATGTGATGCAGAGCTGCCATAGCGGGACCATCGTCTATCTGCCCTTGTTGAACCCTCCCTGCCTCGACGCGCCTTCAAACACTTGTGTCTATGCACGTTACTAATCCCATCTAATGGATTCTGTTTTGACAGACGCATGCACACAAACACTCGTTTGTAATAGTGTTTTCACCTCGATTTATATAGTTATGATTCGCAAGTGATTTTTGGGTGGGAATAATCCTTTTGAGTGGGCTAGCATGCATATGGCTGTGGATTTAGTGTGATCATTGAAGTGAGTAATTGAAATGAAGTTCTGATGCCCATATGTTAGGGAGAATTCTCTGTTTAGGCTGAATTTCCCTACCTAGTGAGTCCCCCAGCAGCTTTGCTGGATTTCTGGGGTTTCTTTTTTTCTCCTGCCAAGAGTGAGACTCTTTTACCCTCACTCTCGGACTTGTTGAAGTGTGTTTTCTTGGTTAAACCTTGTGTTGAATGGGCTATGGGGTCTTTTACTCCATAGGGCCTCATGTATTTTTGTGATGTGGGTTACACAGCACCCTCTGTGCCGTGACCCAGGGGTGTCCTAGGGACTCCCCAACATAGACTCCATACCCTGGGACTGACTACTGTCTCCCAGGGCATGTAAAGTCACCAAAGACTTTGCTAGTCTTGAATCCTGAACAGAACCAGTACAAACCATCATATTGTGGACGTACTGGCTGGGGCAATTCGATTGCCCCAGGGTCTGTTAGTCGAGGGGGCACGTCTCCGTCCCCCCTGATCGAGTTTTGGCTGGTGGCAGTGGAAACTACTTTTTATATTCGACCGCGAATATTTCCCTATGGGATTTCCCATTGTTTTAGGCTAACACATTTAATTATTTATTTACGGTAGCCTTAAACATACCGCCGGTTTATATATTTATTATTATAACTCCGGTTGGGACTTTTTGCCAAAACTTGATTCTAAAATGGCGTTGGCGTTCGCCTCTGTAACTCTGACCCAAAGTGGAGCCCTTTGTTCCACTTTTGGCGGGCTTCTCCACAGAAGCCCTCCAAAGTGGTGCCACTCTGTCTGGGGTACTTAGGAGGGGTGGAGGGGGATTTAGGCACCCTGGACTGAGTTACCTTGGTAACTCAAGTCGCACTCCGTCCTGATTGGCCCAAGTGGTGAGCCGGCCGGCTCACCACTTAGCATGTTTGAGTGACAGCTAGGCTGGGTGAATGGGGGTTTGCTGCATAAAAGCAGGGCTTTGGGGACTGGAACTTGAGAAGTCGCCACAGGACCAAGAATCCGACGAGGGAAGAGCTGAGCCGACCTGCTTCGACGACACCACCCGGTGGAGCTCTGCTGAACCGTCTCACCACTTTTCCCGACGACCGAGGAGAACTCTTAACGGAGTGGCTCCTTCCCTTGACTGGTGGGGACAACCAGTTTTCGCCTTCTTTTCGCTTCTCGAGGTATCTCGTGGCCGCCTTGCCAGTGCCAAGCACCCCGGCAACCGGAACCCCACCACTTTTACCCCTAACCGCGAAAGTCGGTACAACCCTTTAACCGGAGGACTCCGCGGCTGGTTTCTTCCCGGGCAGTGCAACGACCTTCTTCTTCTGCTCTTCAGCGAGAACTTCTTCTCCCCTGACCGACGTCGAGCCTTGCTGCCACTGCCTGGAACAACTGCCACCGCTGGAGGATCCTTTCCGCTTAAGGTACCGTGTTCCGCCTGGCTTCCCTTGCCACCGACTGTACGGGGTAGTTTTAGCCCTCGGCTTTCGATCCTGGGATTGCCTGGGACACTTGGGAAACTTTCTAAACCACTCTAAACTCTTTCTAACTCTTTGCAAGACTTTGAACCCCTAATAACAGTGTGATCTTGGGCACATTTTCGCTCCGGCTACTCTAAGAGTGGGCCCTGCCTAGTGACTTTTGCTCACCTGTGACTTTGTACTTCTTTGAGCCTATTGCAAGTGTTCTGGACCTTAGAGTGGTGTGTTTAACCTATTTCTGTTTCTTTTATCCCTTTCTTGAACCTACTAGAGTGTCATCTAACGTTAAGCACTCACCTCTGTTCGAATTATGTGGTGTTAACCTAGAGTTGTCTAGATAGGAGTAAGGGTTGAAACTGCTTTCATTATAACTGTGTTTGAAGTGTTTTTACTATATTTTGCTAGAGTGTTTTCAATTTGTGTGTTCTTAAAAAAATAAATAACTATATACTTTTGAAACCAAGCTCTGGTCAGTGTTTGCTTGTGCTATTGTGTCTGAGTACATATTGTGTATACTTTGCATACTGCCTAACTCTTCTTGAGGGAAGTCTGACTGCTCAGCCACAGCTACCAGGTAAATCTGAGTGGTGCGGACTGCTACCAAGTGGGTTTACTGCTATACCTGTAGTCTTAAATCTTTTGCAGTGTTCCCCAAGGGAACTGCACAGGTTTCTGCCTAACACTGGTGTACAGCGGTGGGATTTGTATTGAGTATTCATTTTATTGTACTTTAGATACCTTAGTGCAACTAACCACAAAGCTTAGCACTGTAAAAGTAATCCTCTAACATGTCAGTTATGGAAAGCTATAGTCAAGAGTCCCTTGCAGCCAAAACTGCTGATTGTTTAAGAGTGCTCTGTAAACATAAGGATCTCCTGACTAAGGGCAAGAAAATGGAGCTGATTGAAAGATTGTTGGCTAACCAAAGTCTGGGTGATGGTTTGGACTGAAAGACACTAAAAGTCTAAGGCCCTCATTATGACCCTGGCGGAAAGTGACTGACCTGACCGCCATAGCGTAAATCGCGTTTCCGCCATTGCACGACGGAGTAAAGTGCGGCTAATTCCGACCCATCGGGCACGAGCACTACGCCATGGCGGAAGTGCAAAGTCCGCGATGGCGGAAATGTCCCCAAAACGCCCCTCACCGCTGTCGTACGGCGCCCTAGGTGCAATTCCGCCACCCATCTTAGCGGTCACCGTAATGAGCGGCAATCGGAAAGTACGGTGACCGTAAATATACGGAAACGGAAGTAAAAACATGGTCCCGGAACGGGAAACAGCACGCCGTACACCTATAAAATCAGAATTCCCACACAATCATAAAAAATACTACCCTGTGCGACATCCCAACCCGTCATCCACCCTAGTGAAAGCAATAAAAATGGGAAAAGTAGCGAAAAAAGCGTGCGACCGCAAGCGGCAGGTCCACTTCTCCCGTGAGGAACTCACCGTGCTCACAGAGACCCTCCAGGAGAATGCTGGCGTCGTCTTCTCGACGCAAATGACCAGGACGGCACTTGCGAACAAGAAGGCCATATGGGCCCTGGTGGCACAGCGGGTAAGTGCGGTGGGGACCGCACCCCGCAACCCACAGCAATGCAGAAAGCGATGGGACGACTTGCGGATACGCGTACGGAGCATTCTATCCGCCAACCGTAACATTGCCACAGCTACCGGGGGAGGATCGGAATCACCCATCAAGTTGACCCCTTGGGAAGAAATCTGTGCCTCCACCATTGGAATGGAGAGTATAGAGGGAGTCGGAGGGATGGAGAAAGGAGTGCAGACATCCGAAGAATCAGGTAGGTGGGCCAAATAAAACAATGCTAAATCCACAATGTCCAATCATGTGAAGTACCATGTGTCCACATAGTGCAACAGTAACACATGTCCAGGAGAACGTCCACATACATTGGCCTGATAGCGCACTTTAAAAGTCACATTAAATACATAAATAATTAAAAATCCTAAAAACACCCTCTACACGTGCAGCAGGCACACCCTAACTGCAGGCTGCAAAACAACTGCATCCTCAATCCACACAAAAATGAAACCACCTCCAAGGCCCTGACCAAAATCACCCTCAGGTACCACCCCAATGCATGTGATACATTGCCATTCCAATTTCCACAGACCCATTAATAACGCTCGCCCTCCTTTACTCCACCACAGGGTCCGATTCAAACGACGAGCTCCAGGACACCCCTACCAGCACACCTGCAAAGAGGGCCAAGACCAACGGCCAAAGACCCTCCACCTCAGCTGCACGGATCAAGACACGGCAGCAGCACAAATCAAGTGGCAGCACACAGGAGGGGACTTCAACAGGCACCCCAGCAGCCAGCATGCCCACAACAGCACCACCACAGGTCCCCCCAATGGATGCCACAGAAGGCACTGCTTCTGGTGGCAGCAGCACCATAGGTGACACTGCATTAATGGCAGCATGCTCCGACACAGAAAACGGTGCTGTCGATGTAGGATCCATCCATGACCTGTCTCAATCCCCCTGTTTGTTTCATCCCATACACCATGAGGATACCATGCAGGGGCACCCACAAGACGACGACTGGCCATCCCCCACAAGCCCTGTGGCAAGGCAACATGAGGTGATCAGCCCCTCTGTGACACCACCGCAAATGGCCATGGCACAGCAGAGGCAACAGTCCCTCGACCAGGTGATCGTGCAACAGCAGCAACTGGCCACGCTCCTCAAGGACCATGCTGATGAATGTGGGGGTACTAAGGCAGCCATAGAAACATCAACTGAGACACTTAGGGCAGAAATGGAGAGAAGTACCGAGAGCCTGAGAGTACAAATGGAGAGAAGCACCGAGAGCCTGAGGGGGGAACTGCATGCGACGTCCAAAGACGTATGTGCTGAACTTGCCGCTGTGCGCCGTGTGCTCACTGAGCTCTCACAAACCCTTAGGGACATGCATGGACGTGAGCAGGCAGAGACATCATCCGTTGCAAGTTCCGTCCAGGGCAGCCCCCAACGTAGATCTGGGAGGAACCTGCGCTCCACAGGCAGGGGTGCCCCTGATACCCGGAGAGGGGGCTTGCAATAGCGTCTGCCCACTGACAATGAGCATCTTTGGACACTGGTGTTCGGGGGGGAGGTAGGAGGGTGGAGGGGGTGTGTTGGGCTCACTTGGGTGGCGGGTCGATGGGGTGTGTAACATAATTTCACATATGCTATAAACATTGCACAATCATCCAATGAGATGTGTGGACATTGATCTTTGTGTACGAGGCCTTTATAGGCGTACAGTCCATATTGTGCATGTTCCAGACGCACACAGTGCCACAAGTCCCGTGTCCATGTATCAGCCACCAGGCGTGAGTGCTAGAAGCATGAATCAATGAGAATCTGACGACTGTCACGGCCCTCCTGTGCCTCGCGGACTCCTTGAGGTGCTGCCACATCCCCACCCTCATCATGACCATCTTCAGGTGCTTGCAGTTCTGCGTCAGGGGGCATCGGCACATTTCTACGTACGCACATGTTGTGTAGCATGACACATGCCATGACCATCTTTGCAACCTTCTCATGGCGGTACAGGAGTGCCCCGCCAGACCTGCTGAGGCAGCGGAAACGAGTCTTCAGTAGGCCGAATGCCTGTTCTATGACTACACGGGTACGTGAGTGGGCATGGTTGTAGTCCTCCTCATGCTGGTTCTGTGGGTTCCGGAGTGGTGTAAGGAGCCATCTCTTCAGTGGATACCCGGCATCACCTGTATGTGGACAATAAAGGATGTTTGTGGAATGACATTGCTACGTACGCACCCCCCCCCTTCCTGCCAGGTCATTGCCGTATCACATACCCCACATTATCATGCATGAAATGAGACTCACCGAGTAGCCAGGATCTGTTCCCTGCGTGTCGCTCCATGTAGCGTGGTATTGTAGAGTTCCTCAAGACCATAGAATCATGGGTTGATCCAGGAAATCGGGCACTACAATGTGTAATGATCCTGTTGGAGTCACACACCATTTGTACATTAAGAGAATGATATTGTTTTCGGTTGCGGTACTGGGCCGCCATGGCATGTGGGACGACCAATTCCACATGGGTGCAGTCGATGGCACCAATGCAACCCGGTATGCCGGCAAGTGCATGGAATCCCACTTTTGTGTTCGTAATTTCCTGCTCCGAGCGTGGTAGAGAGATGTAGTCGTCTGCGTGCTTCAGGAGGGCATCGAGCACTTGCAATAGTGTCCGTGAGAACAGTGGCTGTGAAATGCCATGCAACTGTCCGACTGTGTGCTGGTAGGTGCCTGTGGCCAGGAAGTGGAGTACAGACACCACCTTCAGTAGGGGTGGGATGGCGGTTGGGCTATCTATCATGCTGACAAGGTCAGCCTGTGTCATGTCCACAATGGCGGTTATGGTGTCCCGGTCCAAACGGTAGAGGGTGTGGATCTGCTCATCCGTGAGGTTGAACGGATGTGCTCGGAGGCGTGGGATTGCGGGCTGCCTGCGTGGTGGTAGTGGCTGTGCTGGTGGGCCTTGCTGGCCCTGCCTTGCCCTCCTCCTCCTCCTGCGTCTCCTCTGTGCGGCCGGTTGTTGTAGTAGTTGGTGTTCGTCTTCTTCTTGAAGTTGGAGTACTTGCAGTGCTATCAGGTCCCCCAGGGCCAACATCGCTAGTCCTGCCGGTAGCATTTTGGAGTGGGTGTGGTTGTGGGAGGGGGTTGGGTGTGTAATTTATGTGTTTTCAGGCAGTATAGCCTCCACCTGTGGTGATTCATTCTACCTGTGCAAGCTGCAATCCCCTTTGGGCGAGCACGTCCCGCACACAACGCTGCAATTTGACGCATGGCATCTTGCTATTACAATCATGTATTTGATCCCGATGGCAGTGAAATATTGGTTCATATGTTCATTCTGCTATGGTCCCATTGTTTGACATACTATCTTTACAGTCGCGAACAAACTTGTGAAGGGTCAGTGGAATGTAGTACTCGATTAACGGTGGATCCTCATGCAGCACTGTACCGAGGTTCACCGACGGGCGGGGCGTCCCATTTGTGAGTGAAGCCAGTTGCCATTTTCACACACTGCCGCACTACATGGATGAATTTGTGATTTCAAGCGGTCACAGATGCCTTTTCGACGTGATGTTGCAAATGAGGAATTCGAAGGACAGCGCTTTCGGTTTTCAGCTAGCGGCGAGGAGACGCCCACAGGTCTGACTGCAGATATTAAGTTCTATTGTTTAATGTCCTTCGGACAGGGGCCATGGCGAGAATGCAATGATTGATATGAATAGTATGGGATGCGCAATAGCGTAGTGGACGATAAGGCCGGACGTTCCCAAATACATGTTACTTCACAACACTGGAATTCCGGGCTGGAGCACAGTGGATTTTGCAGACTGCATTACGCACAGACTCAATGGAAATTTCACATGTTATGTGAGTAAATAATCAGGCGTTTTCATACCGGGATGAGGGAATGATGTATGGATGCATGGACAGATGATTTAATGGAGAGTTTGCCATGTACATGGCTTTTTGGAATCTATCCACCTCCCCTGCGCTATGTGATGCAGAGCTGCCATAGCGGGACCATCGTCTATCTGCCCTTGTTGAACCCTCCCTGCCTCGACGCGCCTTCAAACACTTGTGTCTATGCACGTTACTAATCCCATCTAATGGATTCTGTTTTGACAGACGCATGCACACAAACACTCGTTTGTAATAGTGTTTTCACCTCGATTTATATAGTTATGATTCGCAAGTGATTTTTGGGTGGGAATAATCCTTTTGAGTGGGCTAGCATGCATATGGCTGTGGATTTAGTGTGATCATTGAAGTGAGTAATTGAAATGAAGTTCTGATGCCCATATGTTAGGGAGAATTCTCTGTTTAGGCTGAATTTCCCTACCTAGTGAGTCCCCCAGCAGCTTTGCTGGATTTCTGGGGTTTCTTTTTTTCTCCTGCCAAGAGTGAGACTCTTTTACCCTCACTCTTGGACATGTTGAAGTGTGTTTTCTTGGTTAAACCTTGTGTTGAATGGGCTATGGGGTCTTTTACTCCATAGGGCCTCATGTATTTTTGTGATGTGGGTTACACAGCACCCTCTGTGCCGTGACCCAGGGGTGTCCTAGGGACTCCCCAACATAGACTCCATACCCTGGGACTGACTACTGTCTCCCAGGGCATGTAAAGTCACCAAAGACTTTGCTAGTCTTGAATCCTGAACAGAACCAGTACAAACCATCATATTGTGGACGTACTGGCTGGGGCAATTCGATTGCCCCAGGGTCTGTTAGTCGAGGGGGCACGTCTCCGTCCCCCCTGATCGAGTTTTGGCTGGTGGCAGTGGAAACTACTTTTTATATTCGACCGCGAATATTTCCCTATGGGATTTCCCATTGTTTTAGGCTAACACATTTAATTATTTATTTACGGTAGCCTTAAACATACCGCCGGTTTATATATTTATTATTATAACTCCGGTTGGGACTTTTTGCCAAAACTTGATTCTAAAATGGCGTTGGCGTTCGCCTCTGTAACTCTGACCCAAAGTGGAGCCCTTTGTTCCACTTTTGGCGGGCTTCTCCACAGAAGCCCTCCAAAGTGGTGCCACTCTGTCTGGGGTACTTAGGAGGGGTGGAGGGGGATTTAGGCACCCTGGACTGAGTTACCTTGGTAACTCAAGTCGCACTCCGTCCTGATTGGCCCAAGTGGTGAGCCGGCCGGCTCACCACTTAGCATGTTTGAGTGACAGCTAGGCTGGGTGAATGGGGGTTTGCTGCATAAAAGCAGGGCTTTGGGGACTGGAACTTGAGAAGTCGCCACAGGACCAAGAATCCGACGAGGGAAGAGCTGAGCCGACCTGCTTCGACGACACCACCCGGTGGAGCCCTGCTGAACCGTCTCACCACTTTTCCCGACGACCGAGGAGAACTCTTAACGGAGTGGCTCCTTCCCTTGACTGGTGGGGACAACCAGTTTTCGCCTTCTTTTCGCTTCTCGAGGTATCTCGTGGCCGCCTTGCCAGTGCCAAGCACCCCGGCAACCGGAACCCCACCACTTTTACCCCTAACCGCGAAAGTCGGTACAACCCTTTAACCGGAGGACTCCGCGGCTGGTTTCTTCCCGGGCAGTGCAACGACCTTCTTCTTCTGCTCTTCAGCGAGAACTTCTTCTCCCCTGACCGACGTCGAGCCTTGCTGCCACTGCCTGGAACAACTGCCACCGCTGGAGGATCCTTTCCGCTTAAGGTACCGTGTTCCGCCTGGCTTCCCTTGCCACCGACTGTACGGGGTAGTTTTAGCCCTCGGCTTTCGATCCTGGGATTGCCTGGGACACTTGGGAAACTTTCTAAACCACTCTAAACTCTTTCTAACTCTTTGCAAGACTTTGAACCCCTAATAACAGTGTGATCTTGGGCACATTTTCGCTCCGGCTACTCTAAGAGTGGGCCCTGCCTAGTGACTTTTGCTCACCTGTGACTTTGTACTTCTTTGAGCCTATTGCAAGTGTTCTGGACCTTAGAGTGGTGTGTTTAACCTATTTCTGTTTCTTTTATCCCTTTCTTGAACCTACTAGAGTGTCATCTAACGTCAAGCACTCACCTCTGTTCGAATTATGTGGTGTTAACCTAGAGTTGTCTAGATAGGAGTAAGGGTTGAAACTGCTTTCATTATAACTGTGTTTGAAGTGTTTTTACTATATTTTGCTAGAGTGTTTTCAATTTGTGTGTTCTTAAAAAAATAAATAACTATATACTTTTGAAACCAAGCTCTGGTCAGTGTTTGCTTGTGCTATTGTGTCTGAGTACATATTGTGTATACTTTGCATACTGCCTAACTCTTCTTGAGGGAAGTCTGACTGCTCAGCCACAGCTACCAGGTAAATCTGAGTGGTGCGGACTGCTACCAAGTGGGTTTACTGCTATACCTGTAGTCTTAAATCTTTTGCAGTGTTCCCCAAGGGAACTGCACAGGTTTCTGCCTAACACTGGTGTACAGCGGTGGGATTTGTATTGAGTATACATTTTATTGTACTTTAGATACCTTAGTGCAACTAACCACAAAGCTTAGCACTGTAAACGTAATCCTCTAACATGTCAGTTATGGAAAGCTATAGTCAAGAGTCCCTTGCAGCCAAAACTGCTGATTGTTTAAGAGTGCTCTGTAAACATAAGGATCTCCTGACTAAGGGCAAGAAAATGGAGCTGATTGAAAGATTGTTGGCTAACCAAAGTCTGGGTGATGGTTCAGAGGAACCTACCACTCCAGCAACTGTAGATGACAGTATTGAAGTTAACATGGAGCAAAATGATGATGATTCTGAGGAAGAGTCAGAAGAGGAGGGTGAGGCTGTTGTAACTGTCCCCCCTAGGCCTCTGCCTGCTCTACCTGCTGTACCTACTGGACCTTTACCAGGTCCCACATTTAGTCCTCAGTACTTTGAACTGGAGAAAATGAAGCTAGAATTGGAGTATAAGAAACTTAATGCTCAAACTGACAAAGAACTAAGGCTAAGGGAAATGGAGCTCAAGTATGACTTAGAAATGAAGAAATTATCTGTTGAGAATGTTTCTCTCTCTGGCTCCTCTAGAAGTTCCAGTCCTAAAAGACCCCGGATGCCTAAAGAATTGATTGGTATGTATGAGCCTAAGTTGGATGTGTTGGATTGGTTGTCTCTGTTTGAATATAATCATGGGCTCCAGAACATCACAGGAAATGACTTACTCACCTGGTTGTTCTCTAGGCTTCCCCCTGTTGCAACTGATGTGGTGATGGAGATGGGGGAGGAGGATAGGAAGGACTATGAATGTGTGAAACTAGCTTTGATAGCTAGGTTTGGGAAGACCCCTTCCCAGTATCTTAAGAGGTTTAGGAGCCTCAAAAAGCATGATGGTACCCCTTGGGCTACCTGGGTGAGTGAATGTTTGAAAAACTTAGAGGGATGGATTAAGGGTTACAAGGTGAACACTTATGAAGGTATGAAGAATTTGTTTATGTTGGAGACTATTTATGATGCCTGCTTTCCTGAGCTCAGACAACACTTGGCTGATTCCAGGGAATTAGATTCCCGGAAACTAGCTAAGGCTGCTGACTTGTGGGTTGCCAACAGGGCCACTCACAAGGATTCTGGGGTCACTCAGAAGAAGGATGGGGAGAAACAGCCTAAAAAAGACTCCAAAGAGAATTCTAATAATTCCTATCCCAAAGAGGGCCCCAAACCACAAAATAACCAGGGTAAGCCATATGGGAAACCTAGTCAGGCTACTGTACCTTCTGGCCACAAGCCAGAAGGAGGTCAGAACAACCCACCCTTCCAGAGAGCATTTGGACAATGCTATGTCTGTCAGGGTACTGACCATATCAAAGGAGATCCCAAGTGCAAGGGTAAACCTGCAGGGATCAGCACAGTCTCCTTAGCCTTCACTCCTGAGGATGAAGTACAGATGGCTAGTGCCCACTTTGAACTCTTTGCTGAAGAACCCTTGGGTCTTCAAGCAACTGTAAACTTAGAGCCTATGGGTCTGGTTAGTCCCCAGAATAGGGTTGTGTATAACTCCCTACCTGTTAACTCTAAGGTGTATTATGTGGACAGTGTTCTTGTCAATGGCCAGGATACTCCTGCCAGGAGAGACACTGGGGCCAGCAGAACAGTAGTGGATGAAAGCTTCTTTCAACCTGAGGATGTGGCCAAAGCACCCAAAGGTCCCACTAAGATGTCTGGAGGCCCAGTCCAAATGGTTCCTATTCTACCAGCCCTCATTCAATGTAACAACATGACAGTGAGGATCCCTGTCAGTGTTCAGACTGAGGTACCTGGGAAGGTCCTGTTGGGGAATGACCTAAGAACTCTAGGAGTAGTGTCACATACCCCCAGGCCTCCCAGTATGGAGAAGCAGAACTTAACCAAATTGGCTAGACAGGCTACCTTGAAGGACCCTTCTAAGCCTGTGGGACCCTCTACTGAGAACCCCACTACAAGCCCTGGTGTTAGTAAGTTGACCTCTAACCCAGGCACATTTCAGGATAGTATGCTAGGAACATGGGCGGCCCAACCAAGCTCCATCATTGTTCCCCTAGTCTCAGAGTCTCTGACTCCCCCTACTTCTGAGGAAGAGGTGGATAGACCAACTAGGCCCCTATCTGGACCTGAGAGAACTGGTAATTCTCAGTGCTGGTGGAAAACCAGAAAAGAAAAGTCTAAGGCCAAAAACCTTCAGACTGTTGGACCTTCTACTGAAGACCCCAACTCAAATCCTAATATTAGGGGGGAAACTCCTAAAATAGGTAAGGGTAGATCTAAGAGGAAGGGGAAGCAGGTACATTGCCTAACCCCAACCCCTCCAACCAAGAGGCCTAAGACCCAACCTGCTCCCACAAGAGAGGTGGTGAGGAACCTTGGAGGCCCCTCTAGATCTAAGGGAATCCTTCATAAGGACCCCTTCAAAAAGCCTAACATAGGTTCAGAAGTTGTACCAACTTCTGAGGGACTGGTCAACCAGATCCCCTGTAACAAAAAGACTGATGTTCCTCAAAGGGTTTGTAGGTCCTTTAGCTTGCAAAAGAAAACCTTTGAGTTTTCCCTTAAGCATAGGTCAGGGTGTCACCATCAAAATGCTGATGGACTCTCTAGGATGTATATCATCGACTAGAGGTATGAGGTTCATCCAGGAGTGGATTAAATCCTCCTGTCCCTTAGTCTGGGGGGGGCGAGTGTTAGGGAGAATTCTCTGTTTAGGCTGAATTTCCCTACCTAGTGAGTCCCCCAGCAGCTTTGCTGGATTTCTGGGGTTTCTTTTTTTCTCCTGCCAAGAGTGAGACTCTTTTACCCTCACTCTTGGACATGTTGAAGTGTGTTTTCTTGGTTAAACCTTGTGTTGAATGGGCTATGGGGTCTTTTACTCCATAGGGCCTCATGTATTTTTGTGATGTGGGTTACACAGCACCCTCTGTGCCGTGACCCAGGGGTGTCCTAGGGACTCCCCAACATAGACTCCATACCCTGGGACTGACTACTGTCTCCCAGGGCATGTAAAGTCACCAAAGACTTTGCTAGTCTTGAATCCTGAACAGAACCAGTACAAACCATCATATTGTGGACGTACTGGCTGGGCCAATTCGATTGCCCCAGGGTCTGTTAGTCGAGGGGGCACGTCTCCGTCCCCCCTGATCGAGTTTTGGCTGGTGGCAGTGGAAACTACTTTTTATATTCGACCGCGAATATTTCCCTATGGGATTTCCCATTGTTTTAGGCTAACACATTTAATTATTTATTTACGGTAGCCTTAAACATACCGCCGGTTTATATATTTATTATTATAACTCCGGTTGGGACTTTTTGCCAAAACTTGATTCTAAAATGGCGTTGGCGTTCGCCTCTATGTAACTCTGACCCAAAGTGGAGCCCTTTGTTCCACTTTTGGCGGGCTTCTCCACAGAAGCCCTCCAAAGTGGTGCCACTCTGTCTGGGGTACTTAGGAGGGGTGGAGGGGGATTTAGGCACCCTGGACTGAGTTACCTTGGTAACTCAAGTCGCACTCCGTCCTGATTGGCCCAAGTGGTGAGCCGGCCGGCTCACCACTTAGCATGTTTGAGTGACAGCTAGGCTGGGTGAATGGGGGTTTGCTGCATAAAAGCAGGGCTTTGGAGACTGGAACTTGAGAAGTCGCCACAGGACCAAGAATCCGACGAGGGAAGAGCTGAGCCGACCTGCTTCGACGACACCACCCGGTGGAGCCCTGCTGAACCGTCTCACCACTTTTCCCGACGACCGAGGAGAACTCTTAACGGAGTGGCTCCTTCCCTTGACTGGTGGGGACAACCAGTTTTCGCCTTCTTTTCGCTTCTCGAGGTATCTCGTGGCCGCCTTGCCAGTGCCAAGCACCCCGGCAACCGGAACCCCACCACTTTTACCCCTAACCGCGAAAGTCGGTACAACCCTTTAACCGGAGGACTCCGCGGCTGGTTTCTTCCCGGGCAGTGCAACGACCTTCTTCTTCTGCTCTTCAGCGAGAACTTCTTCTCCCCTGACCGACGTCGAGCCTTGCTGCCACTGCCTGGAACAACTGCCACCGCTGGAGGATCCATTCCGCTTAAGGTACCGTGTTCCGCCTGGCTTCCCTTGCCACCGACTGTACGGGGTAGTTTTAGCCCTCGGCTTTCGATCCTGGGATTGCCTGGGACACTTGGGAAACTTTCTAAACCACTCTAAACTCTTTCTAACTCTTTGCAAGACTTTGAACCCCTAATAACAGTGTGATCTTGGGCACATTTTCGCTCCGGCTACTCTAAGAGTGGGCCCTGCCTAGTGACTTTTGCTCACCTGTGACTTTGTACTTCTTTGAGCCTATTGCAAGTGTTCTGGACCTTAGAGTGGTGTGTTTAACCTATTTCTGTTTCTTTTATCCCTTTCTTGAACCTACTAGAGTGTCATCTAACGTTAAGCACTCACCTCTGTTCGAATTATGTGGTGTTAACCTAGAGTTGTCTAGATAGGAGTAAGGGTTGAAACTGCTTTCATTATAACTGTGTTTGAAGTGTTTTTACTATATTTTGCTAGAGTGTTTTCAATTTGTGTGTTCTTAAAAAAATAAATAACTATATACTTTTGAAACCAAGCTCTGGTCAGTGTTTGCTTGTGCTATTGTGTCTGAGTACATATTGTGTATACTTTGCATACTGCCTAACTCTTCTTGAGGGAAGTCTGACTGCTCAGCCACAGCTACCAGGTAAATCTGAGTGGTGCGGACTGCTACCAAGTGGGTTTACTGCTATACCTGTAGTCTTAAATCTTTTGCAGTGTTCCCCAAGGGAACTGCACAGGTTTCTGCCTAACACCATACTATTGTTTTTCATTTCATTTGGGTGACAGGTATCTCCTCCCCTTTTGCCGCTGCCATCTGTATGCCACTCCTGCAGATGGCGTTTACTCCCGACACCTGCTGCTTCGTGTTAATCAGTGGAGCACCATTACGATCTTATGGGACGATCGCCAATGGGCCACATGCCCTTACGCAGTACTAGTGGCTAGGAGCAACATATCGATCTTTCAGCTGGACTAGTGCCTACCTAATGGGACGGCCCTGCGGTTCTAGGCGCTTCCATGTTGCCTTTTTGAACGTGAATGTAGCCCCTGTGTACCATGAAGGAACAGGGCGTCACACAAGAAGAAGCTGGTCATTTATTGCGGATGCAGCCCACAATAATGAAATATATTTTGGAGTACATGACCTAATGGCTGTATGGGCTTGGTGATTTTGTTGTGCATTAAATTTCTATTCTGATATTAACCGTGTAGCGTTCTTCTTTGCAAGTAATGTAGCATATTCCTATTTGTGGAGCGATGTATTGTGAGGAGATCTGCATTGGGTTCCGGCTTCTGAGTATAGTTGCGTGGTACTGTACTGGGCGCGTTTGCCTACGAAGCCCAGTGTGGTCAGGGATAGGGGCTACCATTATGACTGTTTTAATGATGTCATGCTCAGGGGCGGGGGATTAGCTTTTGTGTAACAGATGCCGGTCAGCCAGGTGGATTGGTGGAATGATGTGATTATCAGAATATGGCTGGTCACAGGTGCCTGTGTTTGCGTGCGTTTCTTGGAGGGAGACTGAGGTCATGTCCATTGGAATAGCTTCTGTATTCGTGCCATCTGTGCCCTGCAGCTCCCATTGGCCCCTCTTGAGATGAGCCTGGCTGCTCAGTCACTCTGCCAACTTGTGTGGTACATGCTTATGCTGATGGTTGGTTTGTTTACTGGCAGGAGTACAGGGCTGGTGCAGTCTCACTCAGGATACTGCTTTGAATGTTGCCTTACACTGGTGTCAGTCGATGGGGGGGGCCTGTTTTTGTTTGTCTCAAATTTCAGTTCATGTTGCTGGACTTGGACCTTCACATGCCTGTGCTGCATCAGTGCTGCAATGGTGCCATGGCAAATATGGATGGCCACTCACAAGGCACTTGGAGCCCCTAGATTCATTTGTTCGTTGGCATGCATGGGTGACTTGTACATTTCACTGGTTGCATTGTGTGACTTCATTGCACCTACGAGGAGTTGTGCAATGTGGCCAGGGAGTGGTGTACAGGCACTCAGTAGGGCCTTTTACGGTTGGTTCGCGGTGCCGTACTTCTCACCATGGCGGAATGGTACTTTCCGCCATGCTTGATGGCGTTGGGTACATGTCCGCTAGGGTCAGAATTCGCGTACCGTTGCGCCATGGTGGTAATTACGGTTTGGCATGGCGCGCGTGCGCGTACTTGGTGCAGTTAGCGTTGGCGTTCACTACGGTGTCGCTAATGGCATCGTACTTTATGGTGATGGGTCATAATCGCACCGAGCGCTATTCGATGGCGGTATTGCATTTACGCCATCGTTTTTCGATTCCCGCCAGGGTCGTAATGAGCGCCTAAATGTTTAAAAGAAATGAGTGACCTACTTTTGAGTGTCACATAGGCTGCAATTGTTTAAATGTCATAGTTTTAAACTTAGAATCAGCATTCTAGCTGCATATGTAAAAAATTGTTAGTTATTTGAATGCAGAAAACTGGGGAACAGAAATGACATGTGGCTAAAAACTGGCTTAAAGAGATTCCAATTTTGCCTGGCAACTACCCCCATCAGGAGTGAAACTTGATTCACAAGTAACTTCCCAGGCCTGGCTGTTTCCTGCTGGCCACACTAAGGATATGCCATCTCTCTGATAATTGAATTAAGGGGAGCCCCCACAGAATACAGGAGCTCTGAACAATGCAACCCCCTTCACCCAGGCAGATGGTTTATTGCAGATGTCGTAAAACAGCTTCCTCTTGGCAGAAGCTGGGAGGGGCAGGGTCTCTGAGCTTGGCAGAAACTGGAAAGACTGGTTTCTGTACCATGTGACCTGAAAAGACGCACCCCTGTAGTCAGAATATGGTTTTAGAAAAAGATGGATCATTCATAGAGCGGACTTGTGAAAATTATTTAAATGATACCATAATTCTTGTGATTTTTCTGCCCACATTTTAAGACGTGTTAGGACCCGGTGGTATGTTCAGGGGGGTTTTAGCGGAAAAGAGGATATTACTCAAAATGTGTGCATGTGAAAAATCTGACACTTCATCAACTAATGTCCATACTCCTTGCGCACATGTGTGTAAATTTGGGTTAATGTCCGATATTGCGAAACCAGTTAAAAAGTGCAAATGTCGCCATTTCTGAATGCAAGCTCCCAGGAAGAGCAGATTTGGACAGGGTATACCTCCTGTGATGCATAATGGGTGCATGTAATTTCAAACCACTGTGTAGCTATGAAATATGTCTTTTGGGTCAAAATATAGATTGTGTGTAATTTGACAGGGGTGGGTTCTCTGTATCATAAACAGACCTCATCATGATGACACTTCATTTCATTCCCCCAATCAAGTGGAATAGGATGAAGTGGCCAATGACAAGTGGAGAGGGGTAGAGCCTAGTGATGCTGCACACACATCCATTTTCAAAACACATAAAAGCAGACAGACAGGACAGATAGGGACCTTCAAATCCATTTGCTGCGGGACGCTCTGCCGGGAAAATCCATACTTTACCTGCATCAATCTCTAGAGAAAGCTGTGCAGAAAGATCCAGACTTCAAATCCATCAATCTCCAGAATCCAGAGAGAGAGAGAGCTGACTCAGATCACTGTGAAGTGCAGAGACCAGACCAGAGTCCAGTCTAAAACCTGACCAGATCCGTGGCGAGGCCCATTTAATTCAAGAATATAGTGTGAGTACCTAGCAAGACTGTGCAGAACCAATCTCTTAGTTAAAATAATATAATTCAATCTATTTTAATCTAAGTAGAACTGTCTCCTAACTGTCACCTGTCATTTGTAAAGCTGTCACCTGTCATTTCTAGTTGCTAGCTGTCATTTGTCATTTTGAACTTTAAAATTTCAAATCCGAAAAACTACCTTTATTTAATAGTTCATTAACTCTGTAACCGTTTATCCTAGAGACTTGCAGTAATGTTCCTCTGAAAGCTTAGAATCTCACCTTTCCTGCGAACCTAGAACCGCATTCCTACCCCCTATAGTTTTGCCGCAATCGCGAAAAACGCACTCGCAAATTTACCGCGATTTGCAAATTTCTCCACGTGTGAAAACAGCAGTTTTCTTGCTTTCAGTTGCCAAAAATTCGTTTAACCTGCTAGTTACTCCTAGATCCTTGCTAAAGTGAGTCTGGGCTAATATTAACTTGATACCACTCACCCTGAACCTCTAGAGGGAATTAAAAGCATTTTAGCGTATTTTTCACTTCATTGCCAGCACATATAAAAGCATTTTGGGCCTGTGTTGTAAACTTCTGTAGTCTAAGCTGCTGGGGTGAACTGAATTACATTCGATTGCATTTCTGAGAACTGTGTGCTTTCCTTCCATTTCCTTGCATTGCATAAAGGGAGGAGGGGATTGCCAGAGAAAAGTGATTACATTGTTTTGTTGAACGCATATTGAGTATTTTCTGTACTGCATTTTCATTCCACCTTGCATCCATTTGAAACCATAAAGTATTGTTGCTATCTTATCCATCCTATAACCACTCATCATTGATTATAAAGAAGTGTGCTAGTGCCAGACTATCCATTATTGATTACTGCTCAGATTCAGTGTGATATTCAATTATTAAATTATTATAAAGTGTGATATATATATATTGTTTAAATTATCAAATAAACCTTTTAACTTGCAAAACAGAACTACTTCTTGGCTCAGTGGGGTCAGGGGGATTCCCAGGGAGGGGTGTTATATAGGGGTAGTCATCCAGAACGCATGAACTAGACATAAAGATATATCAATAAGGGTTTCCATTCAGTATCCCAGACTAGGCATTGACTTAGCTGTAGTGTTGAATTGAATCCTCTTACAGCTCCCTCCCTGTTGCCCTCTGGGCGCTTTGAAAGACAATTTTCTTCCTGTATAAGTGCCTTACAAATGCTCAATAAATAAATAAATAAATGTAGATGTAGGTGAGCTGAATTGGGTTTGCTATGCCCTACACATTCCAATAAATCACTTTGTCGATGCCCACTTCAACTGTGTGTGAAAAGCATGAACTTCTTTTCATCTATGTTGTTGCTTATGGGGAGGTGAATGAAAATGTCAACCTCAACCTCTGGATACAAAGAGTGCTAAATGAGATTACTGTAGCAGCAGTAGCATGTAACATTAACAATCAATTGGGTCTATCATGTGATGTAGGTGGGGTAGACCCAAAGTGACTGAAAATATAGATGGCACGCAAAAGGTTTTAGTCAGTGGTAGAAGTGTACTAAAAAGGTAGTGGAACTGTGGTCTCGGCAGGGGAGCGGGTAGACGGAAGCATAGTGCCCACATGTGACAAGGTGTTACGGCTGGGACATTGCAATAGTCTTGAGTTACTAGTAACCAAGGCTCCTATTACAGCTTTACACTTGCACAGGGACATGAATGGACAAATCCTCTATATAGAATGGTGAATATAGTCATATAAAGTAGAGGAATGGTAAACACAACAAATAAAAGTAGTGCAACACCGTTTCCGACCATTCCCGCCCACTTCGATCACTGGTTTTAGTATTAACAACTGGATAACAATAGGGAGAGGCAAATTGAATGTCGCATGCCCCCGTGGACTCCTTTTATAAGAAATGAGGTCCATTTCGGCCTTGTTACAACCAAGCTGTCAACTGGACGCAAATCTGTGTCTCAAGAATGGACTCTTAAAGAAGAAACACTGCATTTCTACATTAACTACTGCATCGAATATATTCTATTGAAGATAGCAAACAGTCTACATTTCATGTACATCGTGTTATGTGTAGTGCAAGGAAATAACACCTCAAAATAAAGCACAGCCATTCCTTTGTTTTTGGCCTGGATCCTAGAGTCGGTACATTCGTTCCTGAGTAAGATCCGTGGTAACAATTTGTAAAGCATCAGGATATGGCAGGCTTTCACTTTGTATGTAATCATTATGTGGTTTAATCTTATGATGCCGTATCTCATATTTAAGGACCATAGTGTGGAGGTCTTAGCCAAGAATTGTTTTCTTTGTTCAATTGTGGCAGTTGCAAAATGTTGATTAATATATATTCTAAAGCTCATACATTTTAGACGGATGCTATTTCTTGCTGCTCAAAAACATTCCTGAAAATGTGCGTTGCAGAGTAGGTAATTCATGATGCCATATGATTTATGTATAGTCAGGCATCTTCCTCTGACCTAACTAAAAACCTATTAAAAAGAAATTAAATAAATAAACCTATAAAACACATAAATAAATAACTTCTGGCCCTCTAGGTGCCTGGCAAATAGGAGGAGGGCAATCCAAGTTCTGACACCTTTTTATTGTATTAACTTAACATATTATAAATAGATGGTAGTTTCATTTGCTTTTGAAGTCCCAGAGACTTCTTCAACAGATGGTGGCCAAATGATAAATGGGCAGCAAAAGAAATCACTCACTGAGCTGGACATCCCTTCTAAATAGAAAGAAAAAAAAGACAATGGAGTCTCCTGCTTTAAACTTCAATGGCTGAAGTAGAATTATGCAAGAATTCAGCCCTGCATGCTCCCTTGATCTAAACAGTCATAGAATTAGAGGGAAACAGTTATTCAAACATTGAGAAGTAGTTTCCATCACTCAGAAATAGCATTTGAAGCAGAGCCACACTATTCACCCAATGTTTTGCATGTTATGTATAACGTAACCAAACACTTAAGCATGATGAGTCTCATAAGTGGAACCTAATATGCAAAAAAACAGTGATGCTATTGTAGAGACGTTTCAAAATGTTCGATTCAAAGTCACACAGGCTGAGAAAGAAATAATCTGTTGTTCACAAGTACAGTGGTCTTACATTGCTAAGTTTTGTCAACTACAATGTGTATTAGCATCTTCCTGGCAGCCACAGAAAAATAATGTGGCCTGTAAATGTGGTATTGTTAGTCATTTCTGATTGAAGTTGACATCTATGTTATTCAAATAAATACAAATGCAAATACAAATTTAAAATATGTTTCCATCTATCTAGAATGTGTCCTATTTTCTGGAATTGAGTGGCGGCTCTTGTCTGTGGAACATATGTATGGTTATTCCTCACTTAATCGGCAGGAAAATGTTAGTTCAGGCCAGGGGTGCCTACTAGGAGCATGGCACATACATGTTTTGAGCCACTCACGAATATTTAACAGCCAGTATATCACTAATCGCCCACTCATAAAAATGTGTAGTAATACATGAAAAATACATTTCTGTGAGACATATATTAAGAACTCATGAATATACAATAGCACACATATATGTTCATTAGGTTGGCAAACAACCACCACAAACATTTGTTTGCAACCTGCTCTCACAGGTTTGAATCCCAAGAATGGTCGATTCAATTGTTCATCCTTCCGAGGTTGATATGTTGTGTCCCATTAAATATGACAACATTAACACCTACTATTACGTCACTTAGAAGTGTGAGGAAATCGGGGTGATCTGCTATGTAAAAATCTGATGCTAATTATGATCTACTACTATTACTAACCATAATTCAGAGAGCATTTATTAAATACCTTTGTTTTTTGCTATTATTGTTGTTTTCTTTAGTTGGTCAATGAATATAAACCTTATATACTGAGGTAATGCAACAAAAAACGGTTGTGCTCACAGAATTAAAACAAACTTTAAAGTTCCTATCAATAATCATCACATTCATAAGTCAAAAGTAACAAACCACATCTATGGAGGGAATTAATTGCAAGAACAATACAGTTGTGGTAGCGACCCCCTACACAGCGCTCCTTTGCTCCAATGCAAGACTCGCTGCCACATTGACCGAATTCTGCTCTATTTGCTTCTTCCCTTCTCCAATAGGCCTAACACTAGAAAGTAGCTGCATCTCTCCACTCTCTTTATGTGGGGCTGGACTGAAACTGTGCTGCACACCTGCAAGAGTGTGTCCGACTCGAGCGCATATGTGTTAAAGTGGGCATCACTCATACAGGCAGGAAGTACATAGTATTGCCCTCTTTAAGAGATGCAGTCATGAGAGCAGGACTTGAACGCCACTGCATGTTTATTTGTTTTATGGTCCTTGTATTTTTTTTAACATTTTATATATGAAAGAACTGCAGAATTAAAATAAGCAGATTGGTGTGCTTTGTCGTGTGGGGTGCAGCTAAACTCGCAGCCTGGGTGGGAGAGGGGAAAAATTCCAGCAAGGTCTAACATAACCTGCTATATGTTCATTTCCACATGTTGATCCCCCTTGCTAACCAACACTGATTGCATTTTATTGTTTGTAACTTGTGTACCCAACCAAATTCAGTCCAATATGATCACCTCATAGGGCCTTGTTTTAGTTTTTTGTTTATTTTGTGTTTTATTCTGTTGCTTTTGAAAAGTCAAAGCTTGTTTTTCAAACAGCAGAGATGGAAAGTGACATGAGCTACACTTCTCAATATTATAATCGTGTCATGGTGATAGAGTATACACATGGGGTGATGGCACTCCTCCTGCATGGGAGTCGGACCCAGCTCTGATGGCCTCTCTCACTGCTTCACCATCAACCCCGTGAAGATAAAGTCTTGAGAAAGAAAATGAGTAACAATCCCCCTCCATATGTCACAATGCTCTCCGCTACAAAGTGACAATTACTGTGAACCCTATCACAGGATTTAAGGCTCATTACTGCTATGATCATGTCTCTTTATTGTGACATCTTTATTGCAATGTAGTCACAGTTTGGCCCACATTTTTTCATTTTTTAGTTTTCTAGAAGTATCTTCTGAATCCTGGGCTTTCTCAGCTATCTGGTTTGGGTACACCACTCATACATGGATGTTCACCTTCTTCAGAGTGCATGATTCCACCTCCGGCCACTTGCAAGGGGTCTGCACCCGGCACCTTTTCACTTGGGTTCCTGTTGCCATCAGTTGTCAACAGTTTGGGAGGTGGATGAGCAGAAGTCATTGAGCTGAACAATGCCTTTGAATATGGGTTATGAGTTATATGATAGACTAAAACAAGATGTCACCAAGAAAGAGGTTTTGGCAGTAATGTTGTCTATAGTGAAACGTGTGAACATCATTTGGGCCAATACAATCCTAGTTAGATCAAGTACTACTGAAAGAAGTTCAAAAGTTCAAAGCACTAAAAAGTGTCCAACAAAGTGAGTTGTTCGTTACCCAGCTCCAGCAAGCTTGGAGATTGGTTGTACGATGAATAGATCCATGAATGTATTTTAACTTTACAAAGTGACCACTAGCAACTCTAAAATCAATAGCTTTTGCCATGATTAGAAAGAAATCCAGCTAGGTGTTACTATATCATATGCTCTGAATGAATAAACTTACAGGACCACATGCTTCAGCTGCCTACAAAACTAAGGGCCTCATTACGAGTTTGGTGGTAGTTTGACAGTTAGGGCCTCATTACGACTGAGGCGGAACGGGTTAACGGGCTCCGCTAAAGGAGGCGGACCCATTAAACCCGTTCCGCCTCATTACAAGCTCCCCTCTCGGGACCCGGTAAGTAACGCCTGGTCAAACCAGGCGTCCTTGTCGGGTCCCGCGAGGGGAAGAGGGAGCAAACAACGAGCAGCTCGTAATCGACCAGTTGTTTGTACCCTCTCCCATTCCCATTGAGCCCTATGGGGGCTCAAATGGGAATGGGGAAGGTCCAGGCCCGGGTTCCTGGAAGGAGGTTTTACCAGGCCCTCCGAACTTGGAATGGCCCGGTAATTCCCCATTCTGGGAACCCAGACGTGGACCCGATTTCGGCAGCAGCCATGCCGCCAATAGCAGCATGGCTACCGCCGAAGTCGTAATGAGGCTCTTAATCTGCAGAATGACTGCCAAACTGGATTAGCATTACCACTACTTCGTCCTGCATATTTACCGCAGGATTACAAGTGGTTTTAGGGGGGTTGTTAATTAATTCCCATTTTCAAAGTCCACGGGTCCCCATGGGGATTTTGGTAGAATTCTGCTGGCAGTAATTCTGTGGATTTTGCCAGTTTTTGGCCGGTGTGGAGGAAAGTCCTCCACCTTACCACCCAACTTGGGAGTTCAACGAGGCAGTAATGCAGTGGTAACAAACATAACCACTGCATAACCACAATTTCTGCCTGCACAACCATACTTTTAATGAGGCCCTGATTGGTTTTATGGGATGCTTATGATTACGTTTTGGGTGATTCTCATGGGTGAGCCCTTAAATCTATTAGAAACAATAAAATTCCTTTATTTTATTTAGTGCTGATTCTGATTAGTTTTGTTCTGTATTTCATTTGTGTTGCTCTTTTCATTATTTCTCTTTTGTAAGTTTCCTAGTTCAGCATTTTTCTACATAACTAGTTTTCTTAATAATGGCTGTTAAAGTCCAAGAGTATTTTCTTGACTTTCAAAAAAATATTGTACTCACTTGGAAAGAATGTAATCATTCATGTAATCCAAAATCTTTAATAAAAATGATTTTAGACTTGGCAATCAATTTATGAATTTGGTAATCACTTGCATCTTTCTCAGGCACAACATGTTTCAGATTAATACATCCTTACTAAACTAAGAACATATCCATCTTTATTCTATTCATGTGGACAATATTCTGTATTTCATTTCCTTTCCCAGCACCACAGCGATTACAATCTATGCAGAGAGTATAACTCCTGTCTGACATCGACAAAATGCAAAAAATAAATCAATACAAAAACATGTTGCTCAATTGTTCAGGGTTACTTTCCAGATCTTAATCACCAATGCTCCACAAAATATGCAGATAATGTATGAAAAACACCCTGTTGCATTTTAGTCTATTTGATCTATCCCTACATTATATATGATTTGTAAATCTTTTTACCAAAATATATTTATTTTATTTATGTACATACAGGGAAGAAATTGCTCTTTTGATCACAAAAGAACACACAATTGATAAGAGATCAGATTTGATGGGACGCAGTGAGCTTCTTACAATGGGATGAGATTAAGTGACATTCTGACAAGGTTGTGGGGGGAGTAAATAGACAATACAATGGTGAATTACATATATTAAGGACAATCAACATTAGATATTTGTAAGTGCAAGTAGGCGGTACAGCCAACTGTGTAGGGGATGTGATCATGATAGGTGAAGTGCTAGAGTCGAGGCAGAGAAAGTGAGGGACAAAGGAAGGTTACAAGCGAGGGAAAATGTTTAGCTTGAAGGCAGATGACAGGTAGGTTAAGCGGGTAACTCGACAGTGAGGAGGTAGGCTTTCAGTTGAACCAATTGGTGTGGACTGCTTCTCTGATGTCATGGGGAAGAGAATTCCATGCAAGTGATGCAAGAAACTTTAAGTGAGCAAGTTTATGTCTTTCTTGGGTGAAGTATTGTGGTACCTAATATTTAACTGACCTCATTCCGATATACACAAGTCATTCATGAATTCTCTCCTTAGTGGTCTTGTTATTCCATCAATGTACATTTTGCTCCCTGGGAATTTTTAGATACATACCAAAATGTTGTTGAACAGGTAACAAAATATAGTAACTTGATTATTTTGCCTGTTAGCGACTGCTCATGACACCTCCTGAAATGATACTATGACAAACAGAACAATTTAGAAAGTGGTACTTATCGATATCTATTGTTTTGCATAAGATTTCAATACACAATCCCTCACATTTTTAGATCTCGAATATGCAAACATCTGTGTTCCCTTTGATATATTGTGTGCCTCTCTACTAACATTAGATGGCCATCACAATCAGCTCCATGTGAGTAAACTACTTTAGAAGATAATTGATGAAATAGTGCAATTGGCAGTACTCAAACATCCTAAAGACAAAATGACCCCTTCATATAACGGAACAGTTTTCAAACAAAGTTTTTTTTGTTTTTTTATTTAGCACTCAGCAGACCAGTACCACTGCAAGCTTGGGAATGCATTTGGTGTTTTTATAACTGAACAATGTTGGCACTGCTTGTTCAGTTCATTAGTGCTGTGGGAGTTTATGGCTTTCCTTCTTTGCCTCTCGTGTATCACAAAGGGTTATTAAAATGAAAAAAATCACTAGAACCTGTCACAAGCAGGCATATTTTTCATCATTAAGCACAATACAGTATTTGTATGCTGCAGCTGTGCGGCAGTAACAAACAATCTCCTGAACACTAAACAATATGTTACAAAACCGATCAATACCCCTTCAATTGAAGGATGTTTTATTCTCTATCTATGCAGCGGAAAAATAAAATGTGTCAGGGTGTTACTGCAACACCTACCAGAAGGACACATGAAGTAGGAGCTTGTAGCCATCTGTCTGCAAAATGACCAGCGGGTCTATGAGTAATATGCTATACAGAGTTTGCTGGAAATTCATAGTCAACACCTGGAGAGCCTGGTTTTCATTTGTTGAAATTGGTCAAATTAAACCTAGATTTCGCATAATAAATTAATGCATGGCAAAGACAGTTCACGAGTCACCCGCTCTTTTCAACAAAAATTCTCTTTAAGGATATGTGACTATACTGTACATATTATCCACGCAACTGAAATAGACATGGTGCAATAAAACATGTTATTCAAATTAATTTTACTAATACAAGTAAACAAATGTCAGCCAGTTATTTGGGCCAAACGCCTAAAAAAATATACTTTTACAGGGTCCTTTCTCCATAATTCTCGTCGTAGCCATTCAGATCAGGGAAATGAGTAGCAATGACTGGGATTTGCAGGGCTTACAAATTGGTCATTAGCAAGCAATTACTTAGCAAGATCTTTGAAGTGATAAACAAAGCAAAGGTTGAAGACCCGGGCTGTCATTTGGGAGAGATCGATTCTTGAGTCACGCTCCTGCTGAGGTTAAAGCTATTAATTAATTGGATCTCCGAAGGCACCTGATGGAGCTTATTTCACTTTCTCTGAAGATCACGCCAGGACGCTAGTAACCTAAAGTAAATGTTGTTTCCGTAAAATGAGGTCTCCTATGCAAGGGTTGTGAGTGAAAGCTTAAAACCAATTTGGGGGGTACTACCTGACTCTGCTTTTATGCCAATCCTCGGAATAGCCTTTCTGGCTCCCCTATGTTAGTTTTTCCAGACACCTTTCTGGAGGCGCTGTGCACTGTGGTGATTTGCCTTGGACACTTGCACCTCCTGATTTGACATGGGGAGATGAAGTAATAGCTTTTCTGCTGATGTTCTCTCCTTACTTCTTTTGTGATTATGGGAGGGAGAGGTGGCTGAATGTTTGCTACGACTAAAATGTGAAAAATGGATACTCTGCTTTTAAGGAAGACCGTTTCGACCGGCAAACACATGTGTCTTCAACTGGGAAAGGAAAAGGAAATACTATGGCGAGCTTGTTTACTGAACAGGCTTTTTTTTAATTAATGGGTCCACGGTTCCTAAGTGGAGTACAATGAAATGACTATGCCCCCACTTATTTTGCTCACTTGGAGTTATTTGAAAACAGCCACCTATATGTGTTTCACCTAAGATGTTTAAATATGATAAATGCTAAAACTGCTGAACTTGAAGTTACGTGTGTTGTTTTGTGTGCTGCCACATGCATAAATTAACATAAGATTGTTTTTAATTCATTGAAAGTTTTGTAACTTGCATACTATACTCATACTTTTGTATAAACGAGCCTAAAAAACCCTAATAATTTGAACATTACTAGCAAAATAAATCCCCAAACCAAAGAACATCAAACACAACTTGTAGCAAACCATCCCTAACTTCCTGACTGATCCCAAATTATTTCTCTAACAAAATGGGTAGCTAACCTAAATGGACAGGCTGTTTGAATTTCCAAAATTAAACAATTGACTAATTGTATTCTTTGAGTTCTGTGAAAAACCTGAGGGTCTTCTCACTTCTATACCCTTTGGCTCCCATATGCAGGTGGCCAGGGACAAGTCATCACTTTTGGATTCTGCCCCTGGGGGCGGACATGTGTGGGAGGATCACCTGGATGGAGGGTTCTTGGGGATTGGAAGTGAGATGCTTATGGGTAAAACACAGTGTTCTACATCCTCCTTTCAGAAAGCAATCCCTATCCCAGAAGTGGTTATGGGATATTGTTCATATGGTTCCCTGATTTCTGAGAAGGGTAGAAGACATTATCAAACCAGACATGTTAAACAGAGGAAGAGAAAGAGTAGGGATGAGATAATTTGTTACAAATCATGGTATTCCCCTTATTCTCATGATAACCAATCTAACCTATCCCGACCTTTATGGGCCTTTATAAAAGTGTGCCACTTTATCCCCCCTTTAAAACACATTCAAGTACTGAGACAGAGAGGAAGCAACTGAGAGTAGTAGGGATTACCTCCTCTCACCATTGTGGTACTGTGACGAAGAAGATGCATGAAGGTCAGGAATGTACTACTAATGACAGTCAGGAAACAGTAATTGATGGTGCACACCTGCAGTCCATTATTGAACCATAGGTGTATAAAAGGTGGAACTATGAAGCTGCAAGGAGAGCGTTGGAAGAGGAGAGCAGTGGAAAAAGGAGCTGTGTTGGAGCAGAAGAAGCAGAGATGTTGTAATGCCAGCTGAGTCCCTGGGGAATCTGCTGGAGGAATATAGTGCAGGTCGCAGAAGCCCCAGGAGAAAAGGCGAACAGCTGGAGCTGTCCGACCATGTCGGCGAGGCTCAGCACAATTGCCAGAGAGTGCTGCAAGAAGCACCCAGCAAGCAGGCTTTTCCGCAGAAGCGGAGAAGCCATGTGGAGGAGCGACAATGTGCGGGTAAGTGTCGGGGACACTTTACTCACGGGGAAGCTCCAAAAACCTGTGAATACAGAAGCGCAGTATGGAATCAAATGATCTTTCAACACATGGACAACAAATTAATTAAATGAATGAAAGTTATCTTTACTGAATACCAAGCTGAATAAAATCAACACAAATAACCTTATTGAATACTAAACTGAATGAAACATACAAAGATCACCTTATTGAACAAATGAATGAAGGAAACCAGGACAAGTACCTTTATTTACTTACCACATTGAAAAAAACAAGTAAGGAGACACTTACATAAGCAACAGTACCCTTATTGAATACCTAAGTGAAAACTGTCATGGGTATCAGGCAGGGAGTTGGGGCAAGCTGGTTGGAGGCTTGGCAGGCATGGCATAGAAACACAAAGAACCCATAACCAATCCCTCCTTTCATTTCTTGCTATTGTTTGTAGTAACTTCCTGGTTACCACTTCATGTTGCCAAACAGGAAGTGCATGATAACTCTTGAGCTCTCTAGTGTTTGGGTATGGCTGGCTATATAAGCCACACCCAAGGTTCTTCCAGTGCTTCGTGTTGCTTACTGCGAGCTGTATCAGCAACACACTTGCCGTGCTCTGGATAAGCCAGCATCTGCTTACCTGCTCCGGATCATCCTGCTTCTGCTTACCTGCTCCGTATCATCCTGCTTCTGCTTACATGCTCTGGATCATCCTGTTTCTGCTTACCTGCTCTGGATCATCCTGCTTCTGCTTACCTGCTCCGGATCATCCTGCTTCTGCCTACCCGCTCCGGATCATTCAGCTTCAGCTTACCTGGTTCTTACTCCACGCCGCAGCTATCTCCAGTCAAGAGGGGACTTCTACACCAGCACCTGAAAGAACAAAGAAGAACAGCGTTAACACACGCACATCAGTAACGCTGCACATACTCACCGAATCTTCCCGCGATGCTGGAATCCAGGTTAGTTGTACGAGCGCACAAACCCCTGTAAAAGAAAGAAGAGACATTATTCATTGCGCTCGCTCCAATAATGTGGACACTTATTTCACCACGCTCTCTCTCTCTACGCGGTGCATACTTACCAAATGCCTCTGTGCAAACGTACCTAACCACCAAGTCTCCAGTAGCGCTGAACCCGGACTCAAGGCGCTAATACCACATAATTTCTCCTGCAAGGGAAAGAGAGAGAGATTACCAGGCGCGCTTGAATTGAAGGCGCTGCGCAAACCTACCAGCAGCTAGCTTCTACACGCAGCGCTAATCACCCACAAAAATACCGGCAAATAAAGCCAATACGGACAATTTTGGACACTCACCATTCTCGGCGCAACGTTCACTTGTGGGAAGGACTTTCTAGTCAGTGAAGAAACTGGCGCCTTGAACTCTCGGCCTCGCTGTGAAGGCATAAAACAGCGTTTGGCATCTGAACTCAGCCTACAGACATTGGCACCAATCACATGAGTGAATCGCGCCCCTGCGAATGCCGGATGGAGTGCTCACCCTACTAAAGATCAAGGTAAACCCATAGGGGGACATCACAGCACACAGTAAAGAGAAGGGAAGGGCCCAGGGCAATCGGGTGAATTCAGGTCTGAGTGTACACCTTGTATTTGACAGGTATTCCTCCGGGTGAAACAGGGGAAATGAAGACTTGGGGTCAAGGGAGGCTCGTCCATTGCTCCTGCAGAGACACATGTGAGTGTGACAAAAGCCACATTTATAAGTGAAAGCAACATCTTTGGCAAACTGAGCTACTTATCTGAATACAAGAACCTTTGAATAAAGCAGAATCCAGATTAAGAAACAGTACATGAGATAATGTTGTGAAGCTGTGACTTAAACTTCCTGTTGATCAAACTATTGAACTCTGAAACTGCGCCAAGACCAGAGAACTACTATATGGTGAATTAAGAACTATTGATAGAAAATGCTGGAGTCCTGCTTGCGTGACCTGGTAATGCGTGGACTGTGTTGGTCTAAAACTGTGCAAAGAACAGAGAACCACTGAAAGATAACAAGGACGTTTTCTGTGGTGAAAGACAGAAAACAGATGGTGAATATCAGACTTGGGAAGGCAGCCCTGAATGATTAAGTCTTGTGAAAAACCAGTCTACAGAAAAAGCTTCTTTTTGTGTTATATTTGAACATTGAACTTAGGGAAGGAAAAGTATTGATGCCTTGGAACTGCCTTGGAACTGTCCTACCCTGGAACTATATTAAACCTCGGAAAGGGCACCCTGCTCATTGTAAAAGTGTGGAACTGTATTTCTTCAAGTATGCACAAAGGTAAATTTAACATTGAGGTAAACTTATTGACATTTGGGAAAAATAAGCTGAAGAGTAAGCCACAGTTGGAAAACAGCTCAGCACTTTGTTTGAATAACTGCTTAGTGTATGGTTGGCATCCCCACACATTGTTTTGAATTAGTTGTGAGGGCAAGCACAGGTTTTGGACACAGACATACTTTTCAGTTGAACATTCTGACAGAGCCCTTCCTTAGATTCGTTAGGTAGGAAAATCCCACCTCAGTCTGCGGCAAGTTAGGCCTTATTCCATCCTGACAAGATTTGTTCAACTTTTAATCTGTTTTCTGTGTCTTCCTTCCATGATTCCAACCTCACAGTTCTCGTAGCTCATTTCAGAGCCTACCTGACCATAAGGAAAAAACATTTTTCCTATGCCTCCTTGATAGTTCTTTCAGGAGAGCTGCGAAGACTGTCATATCTGGGAACATGCTGAGCCTCCAGCAGAAAACATTCTATTATAAGAAGGATAAAGAGCCTTCATGGTGTGGGTAAAAATCGTGAGAATTAAATAGACTGTAACAAAATTAAATGATACTACAGATGGACGATACACGAGCAACAGGAACGTTGGCTGCACCCCTATTATGTCACAGCCCAATCACCTTCATTTGTTTCTCTCTGTAGTGGACTAGCATTCCCCAATTTCACTGACTATGCCAACACTTGTCTTCCCATAGATTCGATTGAGCATGCACTCTGTGATAAACTGAAAAGTGCTGATCAGAGGGAATACGTCTCATGGTCGAAGGTCCTCACCTGATGGCCTAACCCACCCTAAACTAGAGCAGGGAATGGGGCTCCTTATATGCAAACGGGAGTTGTCATGGGGGAAAATGTCTAACACCCTTCAGCAGGAATCAGCCGACCAGAAGTTGTCAGATGACATGGAATCTGGGAGTAGACACTAAAAAGGGACTTTGAAGTAATGAAAACCTTCATTGTATTTGGTGGCAGATGGGATGAATGTGTCAGAAGGCCCGGCAGTGCTTCTAGAATGAGCTTTGGTTTCAACTCTATCAGGTGACCAGTGACTGATAAAGGTAAGGAGTCTGGAGCACGGGCGATTTAGGGTGACCAGTTCCCGTGAGCTGTAAGATGTTTTTCCTTTGCTTGAAAGGTAAGAAATAAAGATACCCTCATTTGTCATCATCTGACGTTGATGTACAAGCTTTGTTTCTCCAACAATGAACAGCATGTAAAACAGCAGAGAAGGTCTTGAACCAGCTCCTAATTCACACTCGGAACCAATGCAGTTGCCACAAATGGGCGTAAGGAGATAGAACATTCCTTTCCAAGTTGTTATCAATCTTGTGTCTGTATTCTGCAGATTAAAGACTAGCGGCCTGTTTCACAGACTTGTTTTATAATGGTGCAATCCCATAGAAAAACGCCCTGTGATTCAGGCCCAAAAAGGGAGGTGCTCCCATAATCAAACCAGGAACTCACCAGTGCCTTAAAGCTAGTGAAATCACACTTAAAAGTGCACTAAATGTTTTGTGAATAATGAAGCACTGTGTTGCTGGAAACCCCACGTTGCTTGACTTACAGGAAACACTCTAGATACATGCATTAGATTGATTCTGGCTATGTTTCCTTGCTCTGTAACTATAAAGCGAGTCAATGCTTCCTCTATTTATACGTTCTAATTCCCGTAAGAAATATTTCAAGTCCCTGAAGGCTAGTTGACGTAATTCGTTTCCAAACAGAAATATTTACTCCGATCCAGTTTGTTAAATGCGACAACATATTTCATGGTTTTCCTTCGGCCATTTATCTAGAAGTCTCATAGGATGTAAACAAACATCTGTTTGCCGTCTTCATGTCATCCCCTACTTTGAAATGTCTCTTTTCCATGAACTACATCTATGCGCATTTAACTTGGGCACCACATACATGGATCAAGGTTTACAATACAGGTAACAATGGTAGAAGCCTGCTACCTATGTAGGAAGTCCTTTGCAGCCTACAACTTGCTCTGCCCACACTAGTGTTTGCCATGTTTGACTCGATGAAAATACGACATACCAACAACTCCATCTTCAATAAGCATTAGGGTCTCAGTAGTTCATTAGGGATATATGTTCTTTATATAAAAAGAAAAGTGGCAATTTAAAAGTTAAATTAAGTCATCTTGGTTGTACCACTTTCAGGTATCAAGTTTCACATATTTCTCTTTGGTTCGACATTTCTCCCCTCTTTTGTGTTGCTAAATGACTCTCTATTCATTTTCTCAGTTCTGATTTGCTGTGACCTTGCATTTGAAAATGCGGTCCTACTTTATTGAATGTCCTATATTATTGGGTTTTTTAATGTAATGTACTGCCATTTGCATGGCCTTGGATCTGGAAGAATGGTTTGGTTTGATTAGTATGGTAAATGCAAGATGGCGTTGCATCTGTGTTGGTGCATGCAGTGTGGCCGAACCCCGGTTCTGTGAAAGTGACCATATATTATTTTGGAAGATTTGTGTTGAAGGCTTTATAGTGATCAGTATCCCTAAAGGAGCCTGGGATCCCTTGGTTGGCTGGGACTGTGTTATATAACTTGGGGGAAGAGGTTTAGAGTTTTCACGGTTGTAGTGTAAATTGGGAGGCAGTGTTCAATTTCCATGTGTGGGTGGCTAAGTCAATGTGCATACTATAAGGGGGAAAGTAGAATTCAAGCACTTTAGTGAGGGAATAGGCATCTAACACGCCAACGGGTATTTGGAGTATCATGTCTGGTGTAGACGTGTGGAGGTCCTGATAGATATGAACCTAGAATCAAAGTCACTGTCCGTATCACCCAGAAAACATCACAGTGGGGGGTGATGGGGGAGGTTCCTAGGGTTAAATCACAGTGAAGGAACGCCTAACAGCAAATGCTAACCGGACAGGAGTCAAAGGGCATAGGAAAACATTCACTGTGGGACGGAGCTAGGCACACATTGCAGTAGGGGAGCTCCTAGGTACAAACTGCAGTGGCAGAGCACTAATGTGTAGGTGACAGTGTGGGTGCACCTTGCAGAAAATAAGTGGTGGGCACCCTGAAGACAAAGTGTGGCGGGGCTTGTACCTCTGAGCTTAATCACAGTGGGAAGAACCTTGCAGAAAATAAGTGTGTTTGTATTTTTTAATTGAGCACTTTACACCAACGAATTGTACAACACGAGGAAAGTGGCAATATAAAACGGAACAACAAAATTTGCACAAGGACTTTATATTAGGCTGGAGTAACTAGAAAGAATGACTTTAGATGAGAATGAAAGAGATGCGATGAGTTGGAAGAACTAAGAGGGAGAGCATTCCAATGCCTGGGCACAAGTAAAGAGAAAGAAGACCTTCAGAACTGAGCACCAGGAGTCTTAGGGGCAGTAAGAAGAAAGTGTGATTGGGAGCATAGGAGACAAGGTGGAGAGCAAAGGGGGATAAGGAAAGAAAGACAAGGAGTTACAAGAATATGTAGACACGTAAAAACCATAGTCAGAAAATGAACGAGAAGGCTGGATTCAAAAGAGAGCCGAGATAACAAGAATATCGAAGGAATATCAGAAACGTGATGCCACAAACAAAATAGAATACAAATTGAGTACTTATGAATAGAACAAAGAGGTGCCAGTTGGCAGGGGGGGAGACCAATTCGCAGGTTGGAGCAGTAGAAAAAAACGAGATAAAACAAATGTAGGAAAACATGTTTAGGTTGCAATCAAGGAAACAAGGGGTGAATTTTGTGAGTGTTGAACAATTCAAAATGACAGATACAACAAGTGCTCGAAATATGGAAGGACATTTTAAAACAAGAGCCTATGAGGAAGCCAATATTTCAGGCAGTGGAAGAGAAGGGAAGAAGAGTGGCTGAGAAGGAGAGGGAAGACAGGGAGTGGGAGGGGGAACATGGAAGAAGGGCAGAAAAACACACCCGTTTTAGGTAGAAGTAACACAAGTGCATACTAGTTTGACTTTTGAGAAAACTGGTAGAAAGAGACTCATTGAGATTATCAGACAAGTTGGCAAAGGATACTCACATTTGCGAATCATCACCCTAGAAGTAAAAATAATTTTTAAAAAGTTAGAAATTATAGAGGATAGGGGTGAAGTGTACAAATCAAAGAGGAGGGGTCCAAGAACAGAACCATGGCGGACACCGAATTAGAGACGATGAGAAGGCGAATGGGTTCCAGCCCAGGAGAGGGAGAAGCTGCAGCCAGACCGGTAAGAGTTGGACCACTGATGGACAGAGTTAGAGAAGCCCAGTGAAGAGAGTGTCTTACAGAGGGTAGAGTGATCAGCTGTATCAAAGTCTGCTGAGCGGTGGAGTGAGATCAGGATAGAAGAACGTTTACAATGGCAAACTGATAGGAATGAATTGATGGCATGAAGAAGAGCGTTTTCTGTGGTGTTCACAAGGCAACATCCAGATTGGTGTAGGGGAAGACGAAAGTGTTGATCAATGTAATATGAGACCTGTGAGTAGACTACACATTCCAGAAGTTTTGATAGAAATGGAAGAAGCTAAACAGGTGAACATTTCAAGGAAGAGAAGATAGAGGGAAGGTTTTTTCAGAATAGGGAGGATACTAGTGTAGTTGAAGTCTGAAGGCAATTTGGAGGAAGAAATGGAAGGAGTTGAAGAGGGTAGTCACTAAACGAATGAGAAATAGAAAAGCATTGGGAATAAGGGAGAAAGGTAGAGGATTAGCTGGGGGGGAATGAATAAGGGAAAGAGCACTATCAGAATAAGATGGAGAAAAAAGCAAGGTAGAAGTTGGGTAGGAGAGGGGGAATTAGTAAGCTGGGGAAGGGATAGGGGGAGGAGGGGGGTTGAGAGAGGATCACAGTGGAAGAACTTTGTAGAAAGATTAATAGTAAGGTCATATGAAGAAAGAGCGGAGTACGGAGTGGGATCGGGGAGGGGAGGGGCAGTCTACAAACTGAAAAAGATGACGAGTATGGGGAGCAACTAGAAGCAAATTACAGTGGTACAATACCTGGGAACAAATTGCAGAGCCACACCTAGGGGTGAATCATAGAAGGGAGAGATGTCGGAGCATTTTAACAAAGGTTCCATAGGAGTAGCAACTTACAGTGCACTGAGGCCCTCAGTTGTGATTCCTGGAAGTGCACCAATCACTGTGCATAACTGACCCTGATGTCAAATTTCTGGTGTTCTGAGATGCATTCTTTGTTCCTTTGTACATATGTCACTACTCCACCTACAAAAGATAGAATATTCATAACAAAGTCTGTATTATGCATCCTCACAGTTTTATGATGATGTGTTGTCCACTTCTCAGATGATAGCGTACCTGTCCTTTTAGAATGTTGTTGCACAATGAAGGATTACAAAAAGGAGTGCAATACTCATGTTAACGGTTCTCATAACATGTCTACATTCTTATATACCCTATTTTGCTGGTTATTTTGCATGCATACAATGCATACAATGGTGGTCTTCTAATAAACTTTTTGAATGGTAGATCAAGGGTTGTCATGTTATGCTGTGTAAAGATTTCATGACTTACTGTTCTAAAAGTTTCATTCATAGTAGTTAATTAAGGATTGTCATCTGCTTAATAATTATGAAAAAGGTCTTTTTGTGGATTACTTACTGTTTCTATGCCATTGGAGTAGCGTCATTTTTTTGTGTGCCCTTTGGGATTGCTGCCTAGTGCTGGATTTGTCACTGGTATGCTCATTTGTAATCTGTGTTGAAGGGATCATCCATGCTTGTTCTAGTTTCTAGTTGTTTTTTTAAAGTGTTTGAAGTTGAGAAGTGAACTGCCTTGCGGCTGATTTTTTTCTCTGATGGAATTAATTGTTTCACACGTCTAAAGGTGTTCAGACCTTCAGTGATCTAGCTGAGGAGCGTCTCTGCCTATTTGTCAGAAGGTTTGCCACTGTCCTCCATTAGAATTGCACATTCCTCTAGATTGAGTGCTTTCCAGCCTCTTTTCACTATGGTGGAAAGTCCTTTGTGAGTAGTGAGCATGCATGTCCACGCATTGATCACAAATGCTACCATGGTGTGGTTGCTCCATGGAATGTAGATTGAAGGGGTTGAATCGTGAGGCCTTCTTTGGAGAAAAGTGTGTCCGGCTGAGTGTTGTCCCCAATTGACTATCTGTTTTTGGCAGAGGCTGAATTAAAGTTAGAATGTAAAATCTTGATGGTGGTGTTCCCAGTGCAGCACTGAAACAATTGGCACTATCAGGTCATTAATTAAATCTATAGCAACCAAGGAGAAAAATACAATGTGGCATCACTTAGTTCATTTGTGGAATGCATAGACCAAGACTGCAGAGATTGATAGTGTAGAAGACCTATTAAATGCATTATGATAGGACAACAGTTAACAGTAATTACAATGGGGTAGACAATTGATGTAGGGCAATGAAACACTAATAATACTGTGGGAGAGAAAATATAGGTGAAATCAAGGTGCACAATTACAGTATCTCAAACTGTGAATTCAGTGGAGAAAGCTGTTCATCTAGATCAACCAGGTGGAAAATATAGTCAAGAAAGATTGGTACAGAGGGTTAAAGATAATATAAGGCAACCACTATTCCAATTAATTCAGTAGACAAACAATCTAGAACAACCGAGAAGCAAGATACAGAGGGCAAATGTTGGTACTTTGGGGAACACAATTAGTCTAGGTTCTCCAACGTGCAAAATATAGTAGGGATACAGCGGAATACAAATGGGGAACAAATAAAATTGGACAACATTTCAATCACTTTGTATAGAGAGGCAAACAAACACAATTAATGTAAGGCAATCAAGTAGGAGGAAAATACAGAGAACACTTATTCATGCAGTCGGGATCACTTAATATAAAACAGTCAATAGTGAAGGGAAAATCTATGGAAATCAATCAACACCATACAGTGGTGAGAGGTTAATGAACAGCAATTTGGGACGAATTATCATTGGCAGCAACTAATGCAGTGAAGAAAAATTATTCTGAGGCAGTCAACGAGCAACATCTCCAGATGGAAAAATTAATGTAAGACAAATAAATCAGCAAAATACAGCTAGAAACAATTAATAACATTAATACACTGGGGAAGACTTAATGTAATGCAATCAATTATATGAATATAGTGGAGAACAAATAATACAATGGAGAACAATGAATCAAAGGAACACATATGATAAACTAGAGGGGGAACAATTAATGCAATGGAGAACAGTTCATCTGAAGAAATAAAGGAGCAACTGTTAGTGGAGAATGTTTAATTGGGTAATCAAGGAGCAATATGCGATTCTAGGTAGGAGTAAAATACAAGATACTGTGCAGAAGAATTAATGTAGTGGTGTATAGAACAGTTGATCTAAGGAAAAAAGAACATCTACACTGTTGATCTAAACTGAAGTGATTAATGAGCACAATACAGTGGAGAACAATTAAACTAAGGAAATCATGAGCAAAATGCAGTGAGGAACAATGTATAGTTTGGATATCCGTTAGTGTAAGGCTGTCAAGGAGCAACTATAGTGTGGAGAAACTGATCTAGGGAATCCAATTAAGGAACAACATCATGTGGGGACATTCATCTGTGATGAATATGCAAGGGGAATGGGGTTGGGTACGTAACCTGTACTAGTATCCTAAATGTATCACACAGCGACTGTACAGGTATGTATGACTAGGGGTATTTTAAACATGTCATCTGGTACAACTTAAATTGCCCTCCAACCATACAAGGTGTGGTGTCTTATGCCTAGGTATCGGTGTTGTGCCTCTTATCTAGGGTGAGGGGAGTGGTAGAGGCTTAACCTAAGTACATGAATGGCAACAAAATAAAAAAGTAAAAACACTTATGGGACACTACTTACTGTGCCCCATGGTGATGGAGATCATACAGGAAACACAATTATTTTAATTACCCTGTTGTTGTACATCAAATACGGTACAAATGCAAAGTAAAACAAGATTCAGAAAATGAAAGCGCTGTGTGCAGAGTTTTCATATGCACAAATGTTCATACAGTGTGGGGGAATCCCTAGGTTAGTGGGAGACCAGATGAACAAACTAAAGGCCAGATTATATGTTTAAAATAAGTAAGACATTGATCTGTGACCACAAGAAGGAAACACTGTGGTGAATTGTTTATGAAGAGGTGAATAGAATGGTGAATAGGACAGCTAATCTTGTTGCATATTGTTTGAATCTATGTATGATTGAACAGTTTAACAATCCAAGTAAATCTATACGCCTGACATCTATAGGCATTCATGCCTATTGAAAAGTTTAAAGAAGAACAGAGATTGATATCCACACAAGTGAGTTGCGACCTACTGAGCTTGTCGGGTCCTACTTGCAATCACTGGTAGCAAGGGCAAGTCGTTTTTTTTTAAAGCTTTTCAATTTGACGTTAGTGAAGTAAACATGTTCCCGCTGCAAAAGGCACATGGAAAGTGTTCACGTAACCGGAAAAGCTTGGTTACATTTAGAATATATATTACTATGCAGACTGCACAGAGCATGACGACCTACAAAAGATTTCATTTACATCTTGTATTAATAATTTTAACATCAGTTTAGTGGAAACATTCCTTCTTGTTTATTAATCCCAAAATGAGGAGGCACTGAACAGACATTCAATAGCTATTCCCATTTTATTATGAAACAGAGAGTGCAGTATTCAAAAACATATATGACTATCTGATAAACCCAAGGTGTTATTTTTAAACTATTCATTGTATACTACTTATGAACATGGTGTGTACATTCTCTCGCAGAGCTCATCCTTTGAAATGAATGTAATACTTAGTTAAATAACTCTTTGTAAATGTGAATTTTGACAATCCGCTTTCTTCAAATCTGGCAGCTTGGCTGAAAAAAGTGTTAATTCATGGGTGTCAATCATCCAAAGCAGATCCTAATTGGCTGCAACTATGAGTGGATTGTATGCACTTTAATCTGTTCTAAAGTATGCGTTGTTGCAAAACCCACTGAGCCTCACATTTAGGCAGTCTGATCAAGGACAACTGATAACATCTGGCGGTGGGATGCACTGTTGCTTGGAGGGCCTTTGAAATGTAAACTATATTGCAGTAACCCATGGTACCTTATAGACCAAAGACCATAACACTAAGTGCAGGTACCAAAACTAGTGAGAAAATGAATGATGCCCACTGGTCAGGATTAGCCCACAGGGAAATAAGGGTGGTTCAGAGGAGCCTGTGGTCTGGCTTATGGTCTGTTACTAGCCACAAAGGGCAGCATTGGCACACAGAGTAAAGAGGTGCCCGCAGGCCAAGTTCATGAAGAAGCCAGATCGAGTCAGAGTTGCAGGTCCTAGCTAGGACTGACAAGCTGGACTGCCTTGGCAAGAGAATGCATGGTCAATGGCAGTGGCAGAGTTCTTGTAGAGCACAGGTGAGTTATTGTTTGTGAGAGTCAGTGGTACCAGTTGAGTATAGTGTAAACTTGCTCCCAATAATCTACACCAATCAAATAAGGAAGCAAACCTCGGTGCACAAGGATACCAGCTTTATTAATATACTCGGCTGGAAGAAGGTCCACAGATGTTCTCAGCTACTCCCTGGTCGCTCAGGGTTTATACATTAAACACATTACATCATCATATTCATAAAAACAATATGTACATGCTTCTATAGGCTGCTAAAATAAAGTCACATACATTGTTATATACATTTCCTTCTTTCATTGGTCAATCATTATGAGTCTGTCCAGAGTCCTTCCCACTATTCAAGACATCATGTCCCAGACCTCACTGGACCTTGCTCTAATTGGTTGGCACCACATTATGCTGAAATTGTTAAAATACTGATGCTTGTTACTGATCTGGCCTTGGATGTTACACTTATCCACAACCGTTCAATTAACTTTGGTGGGAAAGGAGAGATCAAAACACTCTGCATTATGATTGCTTGTCTGCCCCTAGTAGGCACTGATGTGCCACCTACCTAGAAAAGGGGCTAGAAGATGGCTGGCCCTAGCCTACCTCACTGCATTCCTGTCTTTGCTTATATTTTAAACCCAAACACTTGGTGAGTGTTCTTTACTTTAATATCTCCCTCTTGAGTGTATAAGACTTATGCAGATAATTCAGCTGTGCAGTACAAAATCATACTTTTAACAACCCGGGCACTCGATCGGTCTGACTGTCCTGGGGATTAGCCTGAATGCTTAGTGTCGGTCTGACACTGCACAGCAGAATTATCTGCATACGTTTTATACACTAAAGAGGGAGCGATTAAAGAAAAAAAACACTCGCTAGTGTGTTTTTGGCAATGTTACTATGTAAAACTGATGATGGAAACTTTTATATTCCTGTCTGCTAGCACACAACTAACTCAATTGTTCCTTGCCTAAGTTAGAAGCATGAGAAAAGATTATTTGTGCAGTTTCAGCAACCCTTCATTTGTTTCTAAGGCTTTTCCACTTTCACTAGTCGGACACCATCATGAACCAACAGAGATCCCCATTAAGCTATTTAAATGGCAATGTTGCGCTTTCTAACCATATGCTGTGCACAGCCTTTCAAAGGGAAAATGCCATTTCTCTTGGCATTTATAATGTTGCATTTGTAATGTTGCTTCATATGTGTACCCTACCTAACCCTACCCACCTGTGCATACCACCATTCACTATATTCCCTCTCTGTCTATTTAGCAACCTAACCCTCCCTATAATGTAACAACTATCTCCCTACAGTGTGGCAAACTAACTGTACCCTACTTGCCTTACATTCTACATAGCAGCAGCATACACATAGTTTCTATTTGTTCGCTGTCGCTTTTGAACAGGCGGGCTATGGACTTGCACATCACTGGTCTTATCTGCACCATCACAGTAGTGTGGCGATGCGGCTGTAAAATGACAGAGAGAGAGAGATAGAGAAAGAGAGAGAGAGAGAGAGAGAGAGAGAGAGAGAGAGAGAGAAGTGTAGGGGGAATTAGAGAGAATTTGTTAAAAAGTTATTCAATGGTAGGAGAGTGCAAGGTGGTAGTGGGGGTTGCGATGAGGGTGGAGTGAAGCAGGAGAGGGGAACCTAGTTTGAAGAGGTGGGTAGAGTGAGTGTGTTAAGATTAAGGGACAAAGAGGGCAGGTAGTGGATTTTGTTTGGGGGGAAGTGAGGTGAGGTAAGGGTTCTGGTCTGGAGAGTGTTTAGGAGAGAGGTGAGAGGAGAGGTAAGGGGTGAGAGGAGAGGTAAGGTGAGTGGTGAAGAGAGGGGTGAGGAAAGAGGTGAGAAGAGGGATGCGGAGAGTGGTTAGTAGAGATGTTAAGAGAGTGTGGTCTTCGGAGGGACAGAAGGGGAGCAAGTGAGAGGAGAGGAAGAATACTGGAGTGGGTGCAAAGAAGGGAGAGGGAACAGGGAATAGAGGGGAGTACAATAGAGGTGGTAGTAATATTCTGGAAAGGGACTGAAAGGGGGTGACTAAGGAGGGGAAAGGACCAGGTTGCCTGGCATTTCTTGTTGAAAAAATCTGGGGAGTGAAGAGTTAGCATATTCTTAGAAGAACACTGGAGTGTGCCAGAGAGATTACCTATAGCTCACCCTAGATAGTAGGTGTTACCAACCAATTGCTATTTGGAACCTGGGCTTTTAGGAACATCTCGTTTAGGGTGGAGGGATCCCACTGGAGGTTGAGAGTGAAACCCAGTAGATAACGCTGCCCACAACTTGACCAGAATAAAGCTTTTACATTTCTCCATTTTTGAAATCATCCTTCACAGTATGGGAGTTTGTACTGCCATTGTGACATTGCTACAATAGTTTGGATGAAAAATAAGACTGAACTGCTTTAATAAGAAGAAGCAAACAGCTTTCAGATGCCTTCACCATGAGACAATAAATCTGTTCATGTGTCTACAATTGTGCACCCCCATGAATTTTTCCAAATTCTCTTTTTGGGAATGTTTCAACATTTTGGGGGTTGACATAAAGCATTTTTGTTATTTTTTGTAACAGGCATTTTTCATTTGCATTGTTACACCAGTAAGAAACACCATGATAATGTGTTCTTAGCAAAACCTTTTAACTGTCTCAGTGCAGGTGAAATGCTGAGTTTATTGTGATAGTGAGTTTCAGCACAGCACATAACATCAGCCTGTGCTGTACCTCATATTTCTTTGACCAGGATAAGTGGATCCACCAAAGCACACATGAAGAGAGCACTGTATTGCTTTAATCCATTATTTGTGCTTGATTTTAGCTTGTTCATAGTTAACTGCCTTTAGAAGCCATGTACATTTTAAATCTTTTTGTATTCTCTTTGTTTATATATTTTCCATAAAACACATCTCAGACATTGGAACAAAAAGCAATAAGCAATGTAAGAGACACCATGGTAAAATTCACAAAAGAAATGCCCTGTGCAAAATGTAAATACATCTCCACAATCTATATAATAAAATGACAACCACTCATAATTATCCCTATGGAAATACGAAACCTGAAAATGAAAAAATAAAGGAATCATAAACCAATATAAAGAGACAGCAACACACACCCCAAACACACACACACACACACACACGCACACACACACGCACACACGCACAAACACACACATACACACATTCCCACCCCCAACCATGCTTCCTCCAAGTACCCACACACCACCCAACCCAGAAGCCTGACCCAGACCATACAAATCATTAAAAGGCCCGCACATTTCCAAATAAAAGTCCTTGTGACTTTCTATTTCAGAAGCATACATTTCTCATAACTGGATAAGACCTGCAAGTCGGCCAACCAGCTTTCCACCCTCAGCTTTTTCCTCATCTTCCATACTCTCAAGACTTACTTGATCGCCACCTCCAAGACTGTGTTGATACAACACTCAAAACTACGGGCCACGCCACATCTCCCAAAAGCCCACAGCAAAATTACCATAAGAGGTGATTTAGGAAACATCATATTCAAATCCACATCCAACCTGTTCAATACTTCCCCCAAAAGTAAACACACTGGGAACAATCCCACAACATGTGTAGCAATGTACTCCTTTCCATACCACAATCCCAACAACACTCATCATCCAACATACCCAGTCCGTGCATCCACACAGTGGTCCAATACAATTGTCTCAACATTCCATGATGAATGAACCTCAAATTCAAGTCCAGTTTTCTCCTAACACCGACCCTCAACAGGCAGTCCCACTCCTTGACAGAAATATCTCAATCAACTCAATAGCCCACACCTGTCTCAATCTTTCCTAGGACTCAACATCAGAGAGCTTCATAGGCATACTTTTAAGGAAGGTAGAGACCACGTGTAGCAGTAAGTCAAACAAATCACAAGTCGCTGGCCTAGCCCTCATCAGAGCATCCAGCATACACAGTCTTTGCAACACAAGGGACTCCACATCCGAATATCTCCCAATCTCTCCCTTCCCAAAGTGATATTTACTATAAAGACCGGCAAAAGACATATTTCGCCCATCATTCAAGACATCACTGATCTTCAGTATCCCCCTCAAAATCCAACTATGCCAACATAAGGTTTTGTTCCCAATCTGCAGCTCAGTATTCGGCCACAGTGAGGCTTTGTAAGTCAGTCATATAGTCTGACCATTACCAATCATTCACGATGTAAGAGCCACCCGGGTGGCATCAATGGAAGGTTTAGAAACCAAACTAGGCATTTTCCCCATGAAAAACAGATTGCCCAGAGCATAAAGCGAGAATGTATCCCTCTCTATAATCACCCAAATCACAAAGAAGCTCCCCATTCCACAAAAAAGTAAGCAGACTTCTTTAACAAAAAGTCCCTATGATAACTATCAAGATCAGGGTAACCAAAACCACCCTATCATATATTGCGTACCAGAATGTATTACGGAATCCTAGGTGTCTTCCCCTTGCCCCACAACAAAATCTGGAACGCTCTAACAATCCGCTGAAGTAACTTTTTAGGAATTTTCAACGGCAGGGATTGGATGACAGAGCACCTTAAGCAAGAGTACCATCTTAATGGCGTTAACTTTAAGGTCAACCGTCCCCACTTCCGCACATCACGCAAGAGTCCTTCAATCAGTTTATTTACATTAAATTCAGCAATCTTCTTCAAATCCTGTATCAGGTAAACCCTCAAGCATTTATACAAGTGTCAGCCGATTTACAGTTCCATGATGCAAAATCCCCTTGCGGATAGGATGCAGCAAGGGAAAAAATCTGAGATTTACCCTAATTTATTTTATCACCTGACAGACAACCCACTTATTCAAACATATTTGGCTAGATTATGGAGAGCAAACGCTGACGTCATTTTTTTTACATTTTTTTTACTGGACATTTGCTTGAAGACTCTAGGGGTATCCTGGTTGATTCTAGATATTCTAAAGAAATCCCTAATTCCTATTATTCAAAGTATAGAGGGATGAGTATTTTATTGAAAAGGGGTGGGTGTTGTGGGGGAGAGTGGCTATGGTGCTGGGCGGGTTATTCATGCTGATGTGCTTCATGATGTCAATTTGGTTACTATTGGGTCAATTTATGGCCCTTGCATACCAGGGGGTTCCTTCTTTGTTGGTTTGACCTCCTTGCTGCATGATATGCGAGGGGAAACTATCATTTTGGGTGGTGACTTTAACTGTGCACTTGATCATAAACTTGATTGTTCAGCTGCATGCAGGTATAAATGTCTGGGGCGAGTAGAGAGTTTCGGCACTTTCTTCAAGGGTTTGATTTGGTGGATCTATGGAGAGTCCTACATCCTGAGGAGAGGGAGTATTCATTTTACTCTCCAGTGCATGACTCGTATTCTAGAATTGACAACCTTTTGATCTTGGATATGCTTATTGATAGACTGCTAGCGTGAATGTAAGGGAGCATGTGTTGTCTGATCATTCTTTGTTGAATTTCAGACTGGATTTGATGGATACAGGATTGGGTTTCATTAGATGACAGGTCTAGACCTTTATTTTGACGGATCGAGAGGTTCTTGATAGTCTGAAGAACTTCATTGTGGTCTTTTTTTAGGATAGTGGAGGATTTGCATACATTTTGATGGTCTGAAATAGCTTTAAGGTGATGATTCAGGTTAACTGATCAATTGGATGCCGCGTTCTAGGAAATTGGGTTTGGCGGAATTAAAATTGTTAGACAGTGAGCTTGGGCATTTGCAACAGTGATATATTGACCAGGGGTGCTGACGACAAATTGAAATTGGACAGGGTGAAAGATGCTTTGAAATGTAAAGTCGATATAGAGGCGGGGATGTTTTTTTTGTAAAACAAAAGTAGTGGGAACAGGGTGATGGAGCAAGCTTCTGGATAATAAGCTTAAAGGTATGATTGAGAATGTCTTATGTTCAGGGTGTTAAGAATGGTGTAACTGTGGTGGAAAGGGCGGAAATGTGTGAATGTTTTTGGTCCTTTTATGAATCATTGTACAGTGAGAATGTGTTTCTGTCGAGATCGGATTTTGGTGTCTTTTTTGATGCAATTGAGATTCTGGCTAAGGCTGCGGAAGGGAGGGAGGCCTTAGATGCGCAGGTAAGTGTTGCAGAGTTCTTGACGGCTATGGATCAGCTTAATTATTGTAAATCTCCGGGGTTAGACAGCTTTCAATTGGAATTCTACAGATCCTTTAGTACCTAGTTGCCTCTGTCCTTGTGTGAGCTATATAATTTTTTTTTTCTGAATGCAATTTATGCCCTTGCATGAAGGAGATAGTAATTACTCTGAATTCTAAGCTGGGAAGGGATCTTAAAAAATTTGGTAATTACCGAGCGATTTCTCTGCTTAATGTGGATGTTAAGCTGTTTACAAGGACTAATATGCTGGGTAGCTATAAGGGGGACTTAATTGATCAATCTCAGGTTGGGTTTATGAGGCAGAGGTTTGATTATGTCAAGATCAGGACACTTGTGGATATTTTGGCTTTGTGCGAGAATGAGGTTGCGGATGCAGTGTTGGTTTTTATGGATGACAAGAAGGCTTTTGTTCAAGTTAATTGGGAGTTTCTAAAGTATATGTTGCGCAGGATGGAGTTTGGTACTGTTTTTTTAGGGTGATCATTACCTTGCATTCACCTATAAGTGAGTTGTCGGCTCCCTTTCCTTTGTCTAGGGGGAACTAGGCAGGAGTGTTCACTGTCATCCTTTCTTTTTAACCTGGCTTTGGAGCCATTAACTGCTTATATTAGACAAGCTGTTTGCCTGTACAGGATAAGGAAATTATGGTTTTGTGTTACGCAACTGATATGACTGTGATCCTGACTAATCCAAATGCGGGTAGTGTATTATAGAAGCCATGTACTTTTGACAGATATTTTGTACCTTTTCCAAGTCATGGTTTTTACAGGGACTGGCATGTATAACCTCACCTGTCCCCTGGATCGCCATTCCTAAGAAGCACTAATTTGTGCATCATTTTATGTTTTACAGCATCACAACAGCTCCTCGCACATTTTAGATTTGTTGTATCTTGTTTTAACATTTTAGAAGTGGAGGCAATAGTAGTCTGCTGGGACTCTCAACTACTTTATTGCCTAATCTTGCTAACTGTATATTGTTTAACTTTACTATTTTAATGATCATATATTATGCTATAAGTGAATAAATATACATAAATGCTAAAGAAAAGAGCAAAAGCATTCTTAAAGTGTTTCTATATACTGGTATTTAAGACACTATGGCCCTCATTAGGACCCAGGCGGTAAGGGGTTTACGGCAGCGTAAACAGCGCCGACCCTTACCGCCTGATTCCGAGGTCCCTTAGCGCCATGGCGGATTTAACACCTGCTTTTAGCAGGTGTTAAAATCCATGGCGCTAAGGGACCATGTTGTTAATTACGCCACCGTAATTTACGGTGGCGTAATTAACGCCTTCCCCACTCCCATTATGCCCTATGGGGCAAAAATGGGAATGGGGAAGGGTAAATGGGGATTGGGCACTTACCGCCCCGCCAACCTTGGAATGGGGCGGTAAGTCCGCCAACCACCATGGCGTAAACATAGTTTACGCCATGGTGGTAAAGGTACGACCCAGGCGGTAACTTACCGCCTGGGTCGTAATGAGGGCCTATATTGCTAGTTTAAATACTTGGTTGCTTAGTGATAAAACAGTTTAGGGAAGATATTGATAAAATCTAATGTTTAACTTGCACACAAGCATGAAAAGGATTGGTTCCTAGATAGAATATTGCTGTCCTATAGTCAACCTATCAGGTGATCAAGGGTAGTGGTTTCTCTTGTACTAACTGCATAGACCAATATTCTCCAGATCCTTGCGTTGGGTACCACATTTTTCTCTGCTTCAAAATCTGCTACAGATTAGGTAGGAATTTAGGGCCTCGTTACAAGTTCAGGCATGCGTGAAAAAAGTGGTGAAAATTCCATTGCACCACTTTTTTTGTCGGTAATGGAATTGCTGCCATATTTCCCAAACCATCGACTTTGATAAATGTGGAGGTGAAGTAGAGGATTTACCTTCAGCAATAAGCACCACTGTGCCACCAAAAAGTGATAAATCTGCCAAAACCCCCAATGGAGTCCTACAGAATCCAGAATGGTAAATTGCACGACCCTACCACCACTTGTAATCCTGTGATAAACCCACAGGAACAAGTGGATGATATCTTAAATGATTTTGGCAATTCAATGGATTTACCACCAACATCGTAATGTGGACCTTAGACTGTCTTTGGGGTGAAGGTCAGGCCCTGGCATGCAGGGTATAATACAAATCATGATAATCTAAGACAATCAATGAACAGCTACAGTGTGGAGAACAAACTAATGTAATCAAGGAGCAAAACACATTGGAGCAACATTGGGCTCAATAATTCAGTAGGGAACAGTCGATCCAGGGCACTCTTGGAACAAAATACAGTTGGGAACAATTCATGCAGTGGTGAATCATTAATTATGGAAGTCAAAGAACATCTGTTACGGGGGCAAGCTTAATTTAAGACAAACAAATACAGGCTAGGAGTAAAATCAAGATCTAGTGGGAACAATTAATGCAATAGAGAATATTTATTATTAGCCGATCAATCCCCCTTATCTGTCAAACCTTTAATATAAAGCAATACAAATCGAACATTTACGTTTATGTAATGGGGAACATTTCTCGAAAAATAATTATTTTGTTCAAAGAATTGGTGAAGCGAGTGGTATATTGCGCTGACATATTAGCATATCTTAAAAATTCAAATGGGTGATAACAGTAATGTTTGTCTGTTATGGTTGTGTCAAGAAAACGTAGTTTCCATACCCACACAACCCCTCATGAGCAATGCCTAACATGGCAAATCATTATTTTTTATAGAAAACAATAAACTCGTAAAACAAGAAATGAAGGGCAAGAATCGAAACGCTGCCATGAAAACCCACATCTCCTTAAACAGGTTCGCCAGCCAGACACACACAGAAGAATCTTACGACAGTTTTTCGGTTTAGGGAAATAAATAAGGATATCCTGTTCAAGCGATGGCATATGAACAACTATCAAATTTAAATAACATCATTTCCACCGCCAACAACACTATCAGCAGACGATCTGTGCTGCAAAGCAAAAGCCTGGTACAAATCCTTTCCATCACACGCATAGATGTGTATCTAAAACTATGCAATAATACGTTTCAAGGCACACGTAACTTAATTATCAAAAAGCATCACATTGGTTTTTTAGAGCCATTTTAAATACTAAGAAACCTATAGTAATATCTGCCAAGGCACTGGACAAAAAAGAACCCTTTCGCTGGGCGTATTATACTGTGATGTTGTAAAAACTTATAAAGAATGCCAGTTCTATTTGCAGGGAGCTGTTATTAAAATGCTGGCCCCTTATGTGTGTCATTGCTGCAGTTGCAATAGTGTGTGCGCTTTCCTGTTCTGAATTGCCTATTTATGGATCCCAGAAATGGCCATGATAAGTATGCGTTTGTTATGAAAATGAATATATTATAAAGTCAGGGTGAAGAAATGCGGAAGGACTTCCTGGTATTTTAATAAGGCTTCATAGAGCCGAGGAGCCATTGCTCCACCAATGTTTTCTCTATCTCCTCTCATGGCTGTACAGCGAAGAGTTGCCTAGGTCTCGCCCACATTTTCCGTGACCCGGTGTGAGAGGCTCCCATTCTCTGCTGCCTGAAAAATCCTCATGTTAGGAACTGATCTTGTAAACACCGAAATTCATGGTCACTATTCTGAAATAAAGAAACAATGCCAACTGAAAGTTGCATTTTTCAAGGGCATAAAATCTGTTCATCGGACAAATGTTATAAAGGTTGAATTGAAACAAATGTATGATTTATGAGCTGCAACAAAAACGGTAAGGCTTTCAGAGAATTAATGAGTTTGCGAGAAAGCAAAGATGGGGGAAGCCTTGCGGTAGGTGTTGCAGCTCACAAATCATACATTTGTGGTAATTCAACCTTTATAATACCTAAAGGATCTCTGTGCAGTGTTTTAGCACAGTGCTGCAGTTGGGAGTAGTTATGTGGACTTTTGCGCTCTGGTGCTCGATCCTTTCCCTTGTTTTCCACGAAGGCGAAGTCTCACTGCAGCTGAGAACATTAAACATGGGTGGGAGCACAGAGTGCTGCAGTTGGGAGCAGTTGTGTGGACTTTTGTGCTCTGGTGCGCACACCATTCCCTTGTTTTCCACAAAGGCAGAGCCTCACTGCATCTGAGCACGTGAACTGTGAGGGGAGTGAGAAACGCTTCAGAGTTTTGCAGTTGGAAGCTGTGATGAATCTGATGGTGTCATCACTCCTTTCCTAGCAATGAACTTTCCCCATGTGGCCAGGGGGCTGCTACATGATCCTGACCCTGGGGGTGGCTATATGAGGGAGGATCACATGGGCGAGTCAACTTTCAACGGAGTGACACAACATTATCGGATGAGACATGGTATCCCCCGTTTCCTTTTAGGCATACCCCCAACATTCCCCATGACTTAATGTCATATTGTCATAACTCCACCCATGGAATCTACTAAAAATACCCATGCTCTGTATATAAGTCACCAAGAACTGACTTCCCTTTCCATGAATGTAAAAGTACTATGACGAGAAAGCTGAGCGGAGTAATGAAGATCGATAAAGGCGAGATGCACAAGCTGCACTCTACTGGTAGAATCTTATCCTCTCTGTACTGACCGAGGAACCACTGTGCTGCTGGCAGAACCATGGAGCCAACCGGCCTACAGAGAAGGCCAAGGAAAAAAGACTGCAGGAGCCAGTCCGCTATGAAGACACAATGATAAGAAGAGAAGGGAAGACTTCCTGGTGTTCGCGGGTACCGGAAAGCAGCATCCACACTGCTTGAGCACTGAGAAGTGCATAGCAGGCAAGCGGGAGCCGCGAGCAACGAGCAAGCCACAAATCGAGGTTGGCGATCCGAAGAAGAAGGAACAGGATGCCAAAGAGCTGCTTCATGCTTACCACGAGGGAACCGAAACACACTGCAGATAGCTGATGAGTCTACAAGAGGGAAGCTGGGACACGGTGGCACTTCGGCAACCCTACTGAAGGCTAATAAGAATAAATGCAGCATATGAGACAGAATGTGAGACTTGATATTTCCAAAACAGAAATAACATAATGAGAACACGAAATTGTCAAGTTTGCAAATGTGTCAACTGAAACACATGAGAAAGCCCTGGCAGGAGAGTACACCAGGCAAAGTCAAGTTGGCAAGTGTGTAAAGTAGATCACATGTGGATGTCCTAGTATGAGGATCCATCAGGTATAGCCAAAGACAGTGTTGAAATTATATTAAAGAGGAGAAGAAACCTGGCAAAGGAATACACCAAGTTTCCTATGAAATTAAGACTAACAGCTAAGTTGTTTAACACACAAACAATTTTTGCTGAAGAGAGAAGTCTAAGGAAGGCTTTCACCCATAGGAGTTTTGGCAACTTTTTCCTTTTGAACTCGAACGTGTTTGTACACTTTCAAGACCAATACATTACCCTTTTCACCTTAGAAATTATTTGTAAACTGTGAGGGTCAGAATCGAACTTTGAACACAGGGCATTTTACTTTAGACATCTTGACATCGGACAGACCTTTTAGTTTTGGTTTTAGGTAGGGGAAAATACCTATAAGAGTATAGACAGCAAGGTATTTTCCAACTCCCTTTTCATTTGAAATAAGTCTATAGCCAAAACTATAAACACTTTGAGTCTGTGTCTCATTCCTGGTTCTTCACAGAGAACTTGTGTGGAAAATTGAGCTCTGGTGCTTGAGTGTTCCCCTGGGTTTTCACGAAAGCGGATCCTCATGGTAGCTGAACACATTGGACATGAGGGGAGCGTGAAACACTTGCGTGAAGTGCTTCAGCAGAGTTCTACAGTTGGGAGCAGTTGAACAAGCTAATGCACTCAAGTGCTCAATCGTTTCCCTCATTTTTCGTGAAAGCGGAGTCTCAACGCAGCGGAGCACATTAAATGGTCGGTGAGAGTGGCACCCCTTGCGTGTAGTGCCTCAGCAGAGTGCTATGCCTGGGAGCAACTGGAGAGATTAGGAGCAGGAGTTTTTGGATGAAAAGGTGGTGAGTAATTTCTCTGCATAATTATCTTCGTACTTTCTTGCTTTGTTTCGACAATATAGTCATAAAAGCAGTTCACAAAAAAACAATAAAACCAATAACAGCATCACAATCGCTTGGCTCATGATCACTTCCACTTAAATTACACAATCATCACTTTACCATAAAAAAACAAATAAAACCAGAGTCAACATTATGCAAACAATGGCAGCTCCTGCAAAATGGTATCTTTACCCCATAACACTGTTCAGCAACATGACCTTCCTCATGTACATTTTTCTTCCCCAACTCAAATAACTTGTAGTGGCCAGCACAGCCTCTGCATCCGCGGCGTACAGCCAAGTTGTCATAGCAACAGCTAGGGACCTGCATCCACGGCTTAGGAACAGAGGCTTCAGAAAACGCATCCTCAAAAGCATGGTGGCCGGGCAGAGTAACAAATGGTGTTGTACCGTCTCCTCAGACTCACTGCAGAGGATGCACGACACGGAAACAACATTGTTCCATAATTATCTATTTCTATGTATGATCGGCACAGTTAAAATAAAACCACAGCTTCCTCTAAATGTCAGCAAAGCCTCCCAGCCAACTATGCTTTCAGGCCCGGGTTCACCAATTGCTCATATGGCCTTAGAGAAGGAAGATTTGTCTAATACAAAACGCCTTCATCTAAAAAGCTATAAAAATAAATAAAAAACCCTTTCAAACTGGAGAGCAACAAACTGAATTGGAGTGGTGGCCTGCTGATATAACTATAGGAGATGCTCAGATAAGAAATGCACCAGTCTCCCCAGCTTTGGAAATGTTGACTTGTTTGTCAGGGTTTTCCATCTTATTTACATTCCCCAACGCGGCCCCACCAATTTCAATGGGTAAATCTGTGCTGACCATTGATGACATTTTTTGTGTTTGAATGTGATGACTCAATATTGAACACTCCACTGTCTCATTTAAGCGGATCCTCTGTGGTGAGACCCAGACCCTCGTCCTCTAATTCACCTCCCCAGATGTCACTGGAATCCTCGCATTTGGGATCTAATACAACTGCAACGCTAAATTTGGTACTGAACTCAGTGGTTGGACTTTATGATAATAAAATGTGGTAACAGGGCAGTGCCAATTAACCCAAACGTGAACAATATAGAAGAGCGCCCGGTACTTTAGGATAATTCACAGATCATAATGGACAGTACAGCAGAACCTAAAAGAAAATGAAACAAATATGCAGGTGCAAAAAACAAAGTCTACAAAAAACATCGAAACACAATATGTTCTTCAAGGTCATTTCTGAGAACGCTCAACTTGCCCTCAATGTCCACTCAAAGCAGGGTTCAACATTAAGGGGAGCTGGTGTCTGGTGATAGTCCAGGAGAGCCTGGTTGGCTTGAAACCAACAGTTGCCAGGAGCTACATTTGGCTCCACAGGTCAACTGATGCCATACAAATATATCCATATGACATTAATCCTGTGTATTTAGGAATATGCATAAATGAGCACTAGGGCACGCCCAGAAGACATTTGAAGCCAAATAGGTGACATTTAATTCACAGTTATAGTTTGCATCTCATTTGGGAGTTACATTTTCAGCATTCTATGTAATAGCTCCTGGTTTCCAGAGATAGCTCCTGCTTACTGGGAGATACTGATACCCAAGAGCTGGTTTTAGCTCCTGCTAATCAAATCCTTATTTCAATCCCTTTGAAAGGGATGATGTTGCATTTTCCCAAGCTATTGTGTTAGGTTCGAATCACCAATTGTCCCTTTTCTAGTAAAATTAAAGGAATTGAGGATTTGAAGACTCGAGTGGGGGTAATTCCGAGGTGGGTGGTAGGGGATACCGGGCACTGGTAAGGAGACCGGTGCTGGTAATCCCCTACCGCCTAATTCTGAGGTCCCTTAGTGGGAACCGTAAGGAATGTGTGGTCGGACCACACATCCTTTATGGGTCCCGTTAAGGGAGCAGGGCGCAAATAACGGGCTTGCCATTCGCAAGACCGTTATTTGCACCCTCCCCATTGAGCCCTATGGGGGTTCAAATAGTAATGGGGAATGGTTTGTTCAATGGGGACTTACCGATCGGAATGGACCGGTAAGTCCCCCATTGAACAACACCAGACTCGGTACCAGTATGGGAGGCAGCCATGAAGCTAATTGCTCCATGGCTACCGCTATACTTGGAATGACCCCCCAAGGAATACCCATGACACAGATGAAGCTGTTGCTTTAGAAATGTCTGTGGATTTGACATCTCCAGGACCTTGAGCAGTGTATTGTGATGAGGTGGTGCACTGCTCCACTATCTTGCCTTTATGTTCCAACTTTAAGATCTCTCCATAAAACTAATGATGATGTTACCATTTTTCCCCTTTTTGATTGCACTATAGATTAGTGTGAACTTCATGCATAAGGTTTCTGTGGGAATGAAGGCAATAATGAAAGAAGGCTCCGAAGTTATTTTGAATTGCACAGATGTATTGTACTTATTCAAGTTCTTTATTTGTGATCAATTAACTCTAAATATATAGATCTAATTAAATGTATTGATCCAAGTAGAAATTATATGGTGATTGCAGAAAATGAGAACCTTCTGCTTTTGGGATACAAACTATTTGTGTCTAACACATTTAGACATAGGCATTTTGGCAGGAATGAGCAGTAAATAAAGCATTTAAAGACGGGCTCATTCCGACCATTTTCCGCATACCGGTTGCCTGAATGGGGATTTACCTCCAACCTTGGAGGACCTGGTATTTGCCCATTCAGGGAAGCCATCCCCATTCCCATTTGAGCCCCCACAGGGCTCAATGGGAATAGAGAGGGAGCTAATAACGGCCCGTTATTAGCTCCCTGGTCCTTTAAAGGACCTCGGAATGCGGCCGTAAGGGGTTAATGGCACTGGCACCCTTACCGGCGCTGTTAACCGCCACACTTGGAATGAGGCCCCATATGTAAAGAGGACTTGCAGATATCGTGTCTAAAAGATAAAGCAAACACTTAAAAGATAATGAATACTGATTTTCATAGCTTTGCTCCAGTACCACAGTATGACTGTTCCTGGCTGCCTGCTGCTTTGCCACCTTTAGGGGATGGCAGTGAGCATCCACCTAGGTATCTTTAATATATTAATTAAAAGTTGTGAGACTACACTAATGCAATCCTAACCTCTTATTCTGAAGTTTATATACTTTCATACAATAGATGTATGGTTGGTGACTGCTCCAAATCTTGATTTACAGTAATCTTACAACCAGCTGTCAGAGGTTTACATGTAAGTCTATTGGGGGATCCTAATTATGGTTCACAACAATTTAGGAGGGGTTCTCTTGGTTCTCTTACTGAAATGGATGATCCGTTTAGGGGCATTTTAGCGATTCAACTTCTTGGCTCCCCAAAATTGACTCTTGCTAATTAATATATACTGTAATCCTCTCCAACTCCAGGTCGAAGATTTAATCTTATATACAGGTGCTGCCCTGTAGTCTTCAGTGTGGGGTGCAGTTCTGAAGCTGCAATCCTTGGGGGCGACTTAAACTCCCCTTTCCTCGATTTTTACAATATGAATCCAACACAGTGATGCATACAATTTTAAAGGCTCAAATCCTCGGGTTGGTGTGGGCTGAGCTGCGTGACACATGGGAACTATGCAAATTTGATTGGAAATGTAATGGGTGACATACCAAGAAAAACCACCTTGTCCCGATATGTTCTTTTCTATAATTGACTGCATGCTGCTATCTAGTTCACAACTGTCAATGTTTTATGAGTTTGAGATCACATCTGCATCACACAGTGATCATAATACACTGCAGATTTTGTTCAAGATCCCTGGTCTGGGCCGAAGGCAAAGTAAGGGTCTTACTCAGCATTCTGTAAGCAGAGTTAGGAATCACCTACAATGGAATGCTATTTCCACAAAGGTTTTTAATGAAGATCTATCTCTTTTTTTGATTTATTGTCTTTGGTAGAAAGTTTTGACTACTTTTCACCTGTCAATTTTGCATTTCTCTTTTAAACGCACCACTTTATCAGGAAACACTCAATCACAAATATCAACCAGTACATTGAATAATAGTTGCACCTTTGACTGTAATATCCTGTAGAAAAAAGGGAATTGAGACGTGTCCTCACAAATATTAAGAAAATACCCTTTACAAAAGCAGATAAGACCCCACTTCATAGCATATAACTTAAGTATTTACCAAAAGGCTAGTGAGGGGATAGTAATGATTTTAAGTAGAAATCAGTCCACAAACTTCTGGGAGATTATGATGAATTAATTTCTTAATCAAAAGGATGTGAAAATGAAACTGCATTTTAAGGAGCTCTATAATCTTCCTAAATGCCCAAAAAAATCATAGTTATAAATGTCCTTCATGGAGATTGTCTTTTGATAATGAGGACATTGACAACATGATGAGAAGATTAAAATCCGCTAGAGCAAGCAGCTGTGATTGGCTTGCAAATGTAACCTTAAAAGAATCTCCAGAACTATGGGTAACACATTTGGCTCTTATCTCTAGACACATTCTATCTCTACAAGCCTTTCCTGATTCATGGCATGGATCCTGCATTGTACCCATATTCAAGACAGGTAATATATTACATCTCAAAAAGAATTGTCCTCTTTGATGTGGGAAGCAAAGTTTTCACAAATGTATTGCGTGAACTAGAGACTTGGGCCATAACACATCAAAAGTAAAAAATATATCAAACTGGCTTTTGGAAAAAACCCTAATTGGCTCGGACTATTACAGGGGCAGACTTTTTCTAAATAGATAGTGAAGGGTATCTGTCCTCAAACATATTGACAAACAGAAGGCGTAGGCAGGCTACATACTTGCACCTGGCCTTTTTATTATCTATCTGACTTGGATGATGCTTTGTGTGAGGCAAATCCCTTTCCTCCATGAACAGGCCATCAGAAAATATCATGGTTTGCTTACGCAGATGATCTAGTGATAGTAGACTCTTTCCCTTCAGTGTTACCTAAAAGAATTCTATAAAAATGCTATAGTAAGTGATCTTGTCATAAATACAGCAAAATATAAAATAATGTATTGATCTTAATTAAAAATGGCCCCACATTTACTTTGAGTATGTGTATTGTGATGCATTGTATTGTATTTATTAGGTGCTAATCCCGAAGGGCCGGACTGTGGCACCTCTACCTGGGCACAGATTTTCGATGCATGTACAGGACCACATAACCTGATAATGATCAGTAGAAAAGAAAAGTTGTACGCTTTATTTCTAAATTACGTTAAGGGATCCACCTTGCGTTACTACTCTGGGAGATTAGATTGTTCAGGGGGGGGGGCTAATGATAGAAAAACGCCTGTCACCCCTTGATAAATAGCGAAAAGGGGGAATTACCAACAGATTGCTGTGCTTTGATCTTAAGCGCCTTTCAGGTTGGTAACATCCCTGTGCTGTCAGATAAGAGGGGACATAGCAAGCCTGCACTTGAAGACCCAAGCAAGGATTTCAAATTGTATCCTCTGGTTGACTGTAAGCCAATGAAGTTCATGCCCAAAGGGAACAATGGATGTGGTTTCAGGTAGCTGAAAGGGAAAAAGTCACTTTACTGTTTTGATTTTAAAAGTAAAAGTGTGTGTGTGTTTACATGTCTTTGTAATGTGAGTGCATGATGTATTGGTGGCTGAGGGTGCATTTGTGAGTGAATGGTGTTTGAATTGTGAGTGAATGGTGTTTGGGTGCATGTGTATATTAGCAAGTGGATGTGTGTGCTTGTGTAAACTGCTTGAATTACTTACTGGTAATCTTCTTTACTCCTAGTCCCACTCTTCCTTTTCCAAGTACTTGCCTATGACGCACCTTGCCCCATACATAAGTACTTGGACAAGGAAGAGGGACGTGGAGGTAATGTTGGGCCGAGGAGCTGATTTTGGGGGTTGTAGGAGGAGAGTGGGAGGGAGAGGGGATGTGTGGGAATGGTGGGAAAGGAGAGGGGTGTGCTAATGCATTGTGGTAATCAATGAAAAGCAGGCATGATATGTATTAGTGGCTAGCCTCACATTTTGTTACAGCCAGTCTAGTCATTTCTTACTGTGGCATGACATTTTTACTGGGCATCTATAATAAAGTAAGCATGATAAGTGTTATTACCTGACTAGCCATTTCTTTTTGAGCCATGGCACATTTTCTGGGCACAAATAATGTAGTAAGCACCATAAGTGTTATTATGTGTCTGGACTAGCATTTTGGTGCAGCTATTCTAGCCACGTCTTAGTGTGGCTTGGCCTTTTGTACTGGGCCTCTCTGATAAAGCAATCATGATAAGGTTAATTACCTGGTAGACTTGAAGTTGGGTGCAGCCAGTCTAGCCTTTCCTTAATGTGGCACCGTATATTTGTCTGGGCATCTATGATAAAGTAAGCATGATAAGTGTTATTATGTGGCTAGCTTGGCATTTTGGTACAGCACATCTAGGTATGTTTTACTGTGGCATGACATTTTTTACTGTGTATCTTCAAGGCTACAGCAAACATGATAAGTGTTAATACATGTCTGGCCTACAATGTGCAGCAGGTTTTGAAATGTTTTCTTATTGTGGCATTGCATTTTTAATAGCTAAGAGATCAGATAGCTCAGCGGGTTGAGCGCTCACTTCTGAGATCTATGTGTGATCTGCAGGTTGCAGGTTCGAATCCTGGCAAGGCCAACTCAGCCTTTCATTCATCCAAGGCTGATAAATGAGTACCAACTTTGGGTGGGATGATAATTGTATGTAAATATGTGCTATGTATAGCACTTTGGTGAAAGCGCTATATAAATAACAAGTCATTATCATGAATCAAAGCATTAATGCTTCTGTGCGCTGTTGCTGACTTGCATCTTTTCGATTTTTGGATACTGTAATATTGTGGAAACTGGCAATGTATGGGCTCTACTTACAATAACTGTCATGCAGCTATAATTAGCGTCATATGGAATTAACTGGCCATACAATGTTGAAGTGTCATATCAATGGCACTGCCTTTGCCTATGTTGATTCTATTGGCTCTACCTCTATCATATCATGTCCCCATCCATGACATATGAAGGCATCACCCTTGTTAAAATGTGGTTGGTACCTAAAATATTCTTGTCGGCTTTAGTGCTTATTTGGTATTTTTAAAATTGTACATTTGCATACTTTTTTTATGCCCACCAGCCACTTGCAGTGATGTCATCAGGGTTGAAGAGGAACTGATGACATCCGGGTCAAAGGTCTTGTGACATCACTTCCTGTGATGTCATCAGGTGTGTGTCACTTTCGCTACCTGTGGATTTTTGGTGAATCAGCGTCCTTCGGTTCTCTTCAGGCAAATGGAGAATTATTTGGAACTTGCCAGCCAAGAAATATGTATTCTTTGTTTATGCTTAGCAATACCACTGGCATATAGCCCAAAATGGCAGCATATCCAACTACTAAACATGAAGAATCAGCAATAGATATGTGTCACCCATCTGACAGAAGGAACCAAGACCACATATTTCCACTCAACTGTTTATTAGGGGTTATATACAAAGGACCACCAAATGATAATGGAAAATTGGCCGCACCAGAAGAAAATCCATCCAAAACCATTGTATCAGTCAGCATAGCCTTCACCAGGTTGCTGTACTTCCCACTGGCTGTGACTGACAGGCCCCTCCGGCAATGGATTGAAAGTTCCAGTCTTTGGAGGACCCAAGAGGTTACACAACCTTCCCTGCTTTAGTGTTGCAGGCGCACAGGGTTCCTGAACCCCCTCATTCTAAATTGATTATTGTTTCAGGGAGGTTGCTCCACTTCCTTTCTGCCTAACGTTGTGGTCTTATCAAGTTCCTGGAACCACTTCTTGCCTTGTCTTTAAGTGTAGGATTTCAAGGGTCCCATATCACTGGGCTAGTGCGAAGGTTCTTGAATGTTCTGAGCATCTGGTGTCTTGATTGTAGCTCAGAGGCAGAAAGCTAGGGGGCCTGTCCTTTCTCCTCTCTAAACTGGCTTAGTCTTCCTGGCTACGTTTCGTTCCTCCTCCACCTCCTTGGCCTCCCTTTGGCTGCCTGTGGCACTGGGACCTATCTAATCTTACTAGCTAGGTGCTGACCATTTTTAGGGTTACTCCTGTTTCGAAATGTCTTCCCATCTTCTTTGTACCACTCGCCCCTGATATCTCTAGTGGTTCAGTCTCACTCAAAGATTCTGATGTTATCACATCCCTTCACTCCTTACACCTATTAATTATTGCCTCCTTCCTAATTCCCTCTGTTGTCACCACCTCCTTCTGTAGCACTCCAACCTTTTCCCTCCTCCTTCTCCTTTGATGTTATTCCCTCCTTTCACTCCAGTCTAGGGTTTACCTCCTCCTGAATTCCCTCTGATGTTAGTGCCTTCCTTCATTCTACTCTTGCTTTTTTTTCTCCTCCCTCCTTTCCATTTATATTACTGCTTCGTTCCACTCGGTTTTTCCTCCCCCCTCCTGTCCTCTGATATTATTCCGTCCTACCTCCTCTGCCCTCTGCTGCCACCTCTCCAGTCTCCTCCACTCCTTCAATTCGCTAGTCTTCTTCTTCCTTCCAGTCTCAAGTCTTTGCCACAATCGATCCCCCTGTTCCTACAACACACACTCCCAGGCTGGGCCATCTGGTTTACATAGGACTCTCAATTCTCCCATTGGGCAGAACCTCCACTGTGCATAGTTAAAGATGGGGTTTGTGATTGGCTGTGACCCTTGACTACATGTGGGCCAGAATTAGGGTCCAGTGACTGCCGTAAGTCTGTATATTCCTGGGCGGCCATTTTGTAAGCCTCTTCTATACATAATGGGCCTGTGACAATGATCTGCGTGTGGGGTCTGATTGTAACTATTGTTTGGTCAGGTACGGGTATTTTAGAAGAGTTAGGGGGTTTACTTAGTCTTGACAATATCCCATACATGCCTTTGATTGGACCTCCGTGTTTGCAGATTTGGGTTATGTCCTTCGTGGGACAGTGAACCAGGCGGGCTAGTCTGTGATGCCTGCAGCAGGTTTGTGGACACAGTCAGGGCCCTGAACCTCATGGGGCGTGGTGATCTAGGATCATGGGGGCCTGATTTTAACCTCGCCACATGGTTTAGTGCCAGGGGTAGATTAGTGTGAGAGAGGGTCCAATAACATTTCATCTACATTGGAAAGGGGGTAGGGTAGTGCCAAAGCAACTGTCACCCGGCCAAGCGGCCAAGCGGCCCGGACAGTGGAAGAGTTCCAGAGGATCCTCCCTGTTCTACCCCACCCCCAAGGACTATCATTCAATGGCTCTGTGAGGCATCCAGGCCCCAAGATCACCCTCCCACCTGTCCCTGGGGCCAATCGGGGGATGATGGCACAACTGGGGTGCTATGCTCTTTCATTCCAAGTAACTTGCTCTACTGTACACTATTATAATAAACCAGTTATGTTATTTACGTTATTTGTGGTTGTGTGTTTCTCTCCCTTTTTTATTTTCCATCAAATTGTTTTTCACTTTTTTTTTTCCAATTATTGTCCACCTTTATCATATAGGAAAGTTATAATGTAAACCTTGGCAGCGTGCTCTGCTAACACAAACCATGTGGTCTTGAAGAAATGAATAGGGATGTTTATTATCAAAAAATAGATAACACACAAACAAATGTGTATTTTTGCTTTTCACAAAGCTGGGCACAAAGTGAACACCCATACATGGTGCATTCCATAACAGCTTCGGTATCATGTTGTGTAACAGCGAACAGAGCACGGTGATCCCATTACTGCTCGGCATTACCATACTTAGGATATCCTTTATTTCTCTTACATTTCAGGTTTCAGTTTCACAACGAATAAAGGGGAATACACACCAGCTCATCCATCACTATCCAGCTCACAGGAGCCAAGCGACACCTAGGCCCTGATTCACAGAAGCGTTTTACAATGGCACAATCCCATAGGAAAATGCTCTGTGAATCGGGCCCCTGCTGTGCAACGCAGCTACCAAGCCGCAGTCTCAATGTTCCATACTGAGTCATCCTTCTATGCCACGTCTCGCCATTTCCTTCACAGACACAAAAGGGCACAGGACATGACGCCCCCCATCCCCATACCCAGGAAGTAAATGCAGCTGTTACATTCGAAGTAGAGGTTGGCGCTATCTTTGAGATCACCTGGCCAAGTGAAGGGATGGGCAGTTGTGGGAGATGTACATAGAAATGTAAACTGGTTTTGGGGCACAACAAGGTGCCCTAAGTGTTCCCTTTGGATTAGGGAGATCTATTACATTGGTGCTATTTTTTCTGCTTGCTGTGCTGTTCAAGCGCCTTAAAACACATTGGGCCTCATTACACGGTAGGCGGTAGCCATGGCGCTGTTAGCGCCATAACTACCCTCTTACCGCATTCTGGGTCCGTGTTCCCGGAATGGCGACTTACCAGGTCATTCCGACCCTGGCAAGACCGGTAATTCCCCATTCCGGGAACCATACCCCATTCCCATTTGATCCCCCATAGGGCTCAATGGGAATGGGGAAGGAGCGAATAACGGGCCTGCTGTTAGCGGGCCCATTATTAGCTCTGAAGTCCCTCAACAGGTCCCTTCCTTAATGCATGGTAAAACCAGGTAAAAACCAGGCGTTAAGGAAGGGACCCGCTAAGGGATCTCGTAGTAGGGTGATAAGGGATTACCGGCACCGGTGCCCTTACCGGTACCGGTAATCCCTTAACGCATACCGTGTAATGAGGCCCATTGTGTATAGGCGTTATATAAATGACCATATCATATCATTTAGAGTTCCTGGGCATTTTTCATGAGCCTTCGCAGTAATGTGTACAGCAATTCTGGCTTCTCGGTAGTCTTGATGTTGATCGAGAGGAGCTTAAGATTTTTGGCACTCTTCATACAGCCATGAATGGGATGAGCCAGAGGGACATGGGGTCAATGCCCCAACTAATGACTGCACATCTTTAGGGTGTCAAGCATAAGGCTGAACGGCCCCCAGTCACCCACGACCAGAGCAGATTGCAGACCTGTGTTCTCTTGCAGAGAAATGCGATATGGCTCCTGTGCAGATTGTCCCGGAGCCATTTTTGCCCTGAATGGGAGGGGTATACTTTGTTGTTTTTCAAATAGAGAAATACAGCATTTTTGACAAAGTAATTACTTTAGTGAAATGTAAGCACTGGGACGAGGACAAGTAATACTAGGAGGAATACTGGTAACTAATCAAGGCAAAATAACGAAGCAATTTTCTTGTTGAAATGCTGAGCTAAGGGGTGATATTTGCATAGATTTTTTTCAACCGAACATAATTATGTAACTCTGTACTACGTTCAGCTTTTAAACTCCCAGAACCTGATCCTCAAAGTATTTGTGTAGCTCCAAATACAGTCGTAGAAGCAAGAAAACAACACATTGCGGCTGGCATAACTTATTCTTAATTCACAAAACTATGAATATGCAGTTAGCAATCAGTTGAAGTGAAATCAATGGGCAGCGGGTGGGCACCACAAGGCACACTAACTTTTTATCTGCAAAATTGATGTCATAAAGGCTTAGCAATTCAAATAAGGTGCACACCTACCCACAAAGATATTGCAATACAATTTAAAAAAATGTAAAAAAGGAAACTCACTCAGGAAAATATTTGCCTCTGTTCAAAAACGATTTAAGAACATAGACAAATCTCTAGGCACAGGTTCATGGGAGCGATTTATATTCTAGGAGGTTGGCACCAACGTCATGTGAACATGTATACAATTTTTCACGTTTCAACGTTTTTTAGTCTACAAGGAGGATAAGCACCTGTTTTATTGTGTGAATAAGGTCAATTTGAAAGTGTCAGGGGTGATAGGTACAACATGTGTATGCCTCTTGTGCAATTCTTTGTGAATCACCATGCATGAGCAATTGCGGGTGACAGCACACAGAATGTGTGCCTACCACACTTTAGGCCCGCACATGCCATTCTGTAAGACTTGCTCACCTAAATGGCAAAATTTCTTATGACATTCAATGATTTGTTTGAGTTATATTTGCTTTTTTCATACATACATGGGCGGCAATAACCTGCAACCGGAGGGAGTTGCATGTTTTGTATCTATTTAAGGAAAGAATGAATAGGAATCTTGAATTGAATAAGGAGCGATTGTGATACAGACTTTTATCTATTATTTATCAGGAACATTAAACCTAACTTGTAACTAGTACATAACACCACACATAGATGATATGATACAATCAGCCCACTCAGATTTCTAGCTGCTGCGAGATCCGTACCTTTGGGGTTAATGATAGTGGTTCTATTGTGCTTGAAGCAAAGTATATTGTTTGCTACATTTTATTTATTTATTGGGTATTTATAATATGCCTATGCACAAAGTGTTTCAAGGCGTAAAAAGACAAGGGGGGGGGCAGGGACGAAGAAAAACAAAAATGGCCCTACTAGGCCTTGTGACATTCAGATCATGCAAGTGCAGTAACAAGAAATGCGGGGAGATGGGGGGGGAGTGCCAGTAAAAGCGGAAGGGTCAGTAATTTAAGGGAGTGCCAGGGGAGTCCAGGTGGACAGTCCCAGGTCCAAGTGCGAGGGAAGGGGCTCGATGGGCTCAAGGGGTGCAGGCACAGCCAGGCTACTGCAGGGGGAGGGAGCACGGAAGGGGAGACCAAGTGCAGGTGTAGACTGGTCGAGGTGGACCTGGTGCTCTGTAAAAATCTGAAGGAACCAGGCAGCCAGTCAAGAGGCAGAGGGGGACATTGGCAGTGGAGTGGGAGAGGGAAGGATGAAGAGAAATGGAAGGTCTTGAGTAGCTTCTGGATTTTAAGGAGATCCGGCTCAAGTCTGAGAGGGTTAGGGAGGCCATTTCAGAGGGAGGCACCTGCGGAAGAGAGTGATCTACCCCCTCTCTCTGCATCAGATCTGAAGAGAGTTCAAGCTAGAAAACAGAAGGGCTCTAGTAGGGAGGTATTTAGGGAGAGAGAGTTGGATGTAGTAGGGTCCCAGGCCCTAGAAAGCTTTGAGGATGATGCAGAGGGTCTTGAACTTGATCCTCGCAGCAACCAGGAAGTAGGGAAGAGATTGTATGGCTGGGGATATGCAGTCCCTGGGCTTAAAGTCAAGGATAAGTGTTGCAGTCCTGTTCGGGATGAGTTGAAGGCAGCAAAATGAGGAGTTAGGCAGATTGAGGAAAAGGCTGTTGGCGGAATCTAGTCTGAAGAAGACTAGAGCTCTGGAGACATTGAGTTCCTGGGAGAATGTGAGGAAAGGGAGGATGCCTCTGAGGAGATACAACTGAAAGTGGGCCTTCTTGGCAAGGTCTGTGACATGAGGAGAGAAGGAGAGGAGTCCAAGATGACACCAAGGTTTTTGCCTCACAGGATGGTGTGGGGAGGGGGCCTATGGAGGGTGGCCAGAGTGTAGGAGTGAAGGAGGGAACTGTGGTCCCAATGAAAAGTATTTCAGTCTTACTGGCATTAAGGCAGATAACATTACAAGTACACCATGCCTGAATAACAGCCAGGCAGTCAGGAATGAGAGAAGAAGAGGAGGTGGCAGAGGAGGGAAGATTGAAGGAGAGCTGCGATGCATTGTTGCATGGGTGAGACAGAATTCTGAATTAATAAAATGCAATAGCTCTCATAGTTACTAGTGATGCTGTATCAATTCTATGGAATGTTCACCTAGTTTGGCAAATTGGCTATTGATTTGTATGTGCCAGCTAGGATTCAGTGCAGGTAAGCTTGTTTTAGGAGAGTTATGACATTTTGGTGAAATATTAATTGTTACTGAGCACTCTGCTGAAATGGAGCTTTGCACAATGGATGTGATCAAGAAGGCGGAGGGGGTGGGGGTGTGTGTGTGTGTGTGTGTGTGTGTGGCACTTGACACAGTATGGCACAGGAAATAGAGCAAGGGAGAAAGAGGTCAGTGAAACATTCACTGAGCCTGGAGACGCCTATTATCTAGTGAAAACGACTTCAAATCATGGTTGAAAGTGTGAAAATATAGTCTTTGTTCATAGAAATAAATTGTGAGAATCCTTCAATCATCTGTAGGCAGAAATATTCCTGTTTAATTTGTTCAAATCATTTTTTGCAGAAGTCCTGGCTGATGCATTCGGACTCAGCGTCTTCTTCAGGGCGGGCTCTACAAAAAATAATAGATACATTCTTGTAGAGGCAGAATCTTATGACAGAATCATTCACAGTAAATAAATCATAGATTTAAACACCTTCATGTCTACATAGAACATACCTGTTTAATACAAAATATCAAAAAAATGCACAGCTCTTCACTCTTTCATGTTTTGTCTCAGCGGGCAGTCTAGCTTTCAGCAGTACATATTGCCTAATAAGAGAGAACATACCATAATTCTATGTATCAGAGAAACTACCATCATACTCGGAGAGAATTGTGGCGCTGTGCATTATTAAAAGTCAACCTAATATCAAAACAATGGTTATCTCTGAGATACTCAAAACGTCCTGTTGTGTTTTGGTTCTACGACCTATATTGGTCCATATAGCTGTGTAACTATGCATCCTGTACCTGTGAGGTTCGGGGGGCAATGTACAAGGAAAATTGCTAGGGAGTTTGGGCTGGATACAACATCCAATTTTGCAAAAACATGTCCACATAATCTTACAATGTCTTAATCAACTGGCTTACCTTGATGCACAGAAGTGGGTACTTATTGGGCTCAAGGCAAGTATTCGTGATGAGGTGCGCAATACAGCGAAATCGTGGAACCTAGCAGAAACATGCACACCATTTACAACAATGCCGCAGATAGCATGGCGTTCTTTGAAAAGATATGAGGAGTGTCTATAAACGTACTCCTTGTGCGACCGATCTGTCACAGTACTAGTATCCCTCGCTAGTCGTCTCGAAGCATCTCTGTGTGGTGGAATTTGAGCGTTGCCAAAGGAACCAGGATGCTGGGCCCACCAATGAGGTTAATATAGTGTACGTCATCACATGTTCATGCAATGGCATGAGTATGCTCTCACTGTTTCCGGAGTTATCTGGGGAATCGTGAGTAATGTAGTTCCCACTTTCCCGAGGCAAATTTGTTCCTACTACCTGTTGTATTGAGTATGCAGACGAAGCAAATCGTGCTCTCGTCTGACATGCTGGGTGTAATGCTGTTTCACATGGATGTGCCAATATCTGATATACACTTACAGTGTGATCACAATAAAGATACTCATGCTTAAAGTTGAAAGGTGCAGAAAGCGTCAGTAAAGGTGAAATATGGTGCAGCAACAGGTGTGGTAACATAATTCCTCATTTCATCTATGCTCTTTAACAATTATGATGATAAATAATTTAGACATATACCTATTTTCTTAATGGTCCCCCAATCTAGTTTGCAGCACAATGTATGTGCTGGAAAAAAAAAAGCCTGTTGTGTCTTAATTTTGAATATACTTCCCCATCATGCATAATAAAACAGATGTGATAATATCGCAGTTCCTGTCATGATGTTCTCCCAAGTCTCGGTTATCTGGCATGTGAACGTGCGTTGTGTCTTATTTGTAGATCTACTTCATCATGATGCATAATCATACAGATGTTCTATCGATACAGATTCTATCCAGAAGCTCCCAAGTCTTGGTTGTCTGGTATGTAAACGTGTAAACGTGCGTAGTGCGGCTATGACCTCACCATTCCATGGAGGATTCTTGATGTTATAAATGCTTCAGCCGTGGGTGATATCCTTCCCACCCATATTGACTCTTTCTTGGTAGCTGTCTGAGCCAGCCATTGTATTAGAAAATCTATATCACCCGTTACCACATCGTAAGTTTTATTGTGTGATTCAATGCGCTTGTCAAGAGCGCTACATGTGTGGTTGGACCAAAAAAGGTGTCTGTCAATCCAGAATGCCTCTCTTTGCTCTAGTCTTTTGGTTAAGGTAGTTCTGCGATTTTTTGTGTCGATCACTTCCAGTAACTGGTATCTGATTTGGGATAGTTTGTTTGTGTTGATTGGAATGTCTTGCTAAGGCTTACTGTTGGTTGTTTGTTTTTATGTTCGACTTGATTTTGTTCCACCTTATGCATGCTTTATGACTGGTTTGTCCAACATGTCAACCCATAGGGTCATTTGATTGCATACATCACATTCTGGGTCTCGCAAGTAGCATAGTCTCTCAATTTCAATTTTTCTCCCATTCTGGAGTGAGTAATAATATCACCTTTGATCACATTGTTGCAGCTGTTATCTGCTAAGCACAGGAAGGTGCCAGGATGACCGATTTTCTCTTTCCTTCTTCTGTTGGGTTGCGTTCTAGCAAGTAAGTCCTTCAGATTGTGACTCCTTTTGAACGCAAAGATAGGTTTTGTAGAAAAAAACGTTTTGTAGTTTGCTATCGCAGTTCAATAAAGGCCAATGTTTCAATATTGATCTTTTTATTTTAGTAGACTGGATACTATACTTGCTTAAAAGAACAAGTGAGCCCTCGACGTCCGTGTTCTGTATTCAGGGTATTAGAAGGGTATCTTGATCTTTATGCTTAACTTTGGTTTTCGCTTCTGCCAGTTCACTTTCATTGTTTCCTCTTGCTTGGAACTTGTTAATCATCTTTTCTGATTCTGCTTCCAATTCCCTTGTAGTGTTGACCATTCGTTTCACCCTTAACGGTTGACTGTAGGGAAGACTTTTGAGTGTTGATGGTGGATGAAAACTCATTCTGTGTAGAAGGTTATTCCTTTTGGTGGGTTTATGAGACATGCTGGTTTTGAAACCTGGTGCCTTAGGTAGAATCTGTACATCTATGAAGTGTAACTTTGGATTGCCAATATCTGATATAAATTGAATCCTGTCATCTATCATTTTCAAATATGCAAGGAAGGTGGCAAGTGTTTCTGCAGTGTTGTTCCATTTGAGAAATGTATCATTGATGCATGTGCCCCAATGTCGTATGTATTTGTGCCAAACCAGGTGGTGTAATATGTGGTCTTCCTCAAATTTGAACATAAAGGCATTAGCGGAGGTTGGGGCCATTGTAGCTCTCATTGCTATTCCACTGGTTTGTAGATAGAATTTATCTTCAAATTCAAAGTAGGCAATTTGTGAAATGAATTCTAAAATGAACATAATCCATTCCTTTAACAATCCAACTTCATCCTCTTTAAGCAATATCCACTCCACAGCTTGTTGACCCAGGTCATGTGGTGTCAAGGTGTACAAACTACATACGTCTATAGTTGGCAAAATATCATTGTTGTTTATTTCAATCCCGTGCAATCTGTTCAAAAATTGTGTAGTGTCCTTGATGTACGATGGGTTTTTCTGAATGATTCGTTTCAAGATTTTATCAATGTATATGCCCATTGGATGTAGGATCCCATTTGTCGCTGCAACAATTGGCCGTCAAGGAGGTTTGTGTATAGACTTGTGAATTTTAGGTAACAAATTAAAGTGTGGTACTCTGGGGTATTTGGTAGTCATGAACATCCTTGTTTTATCAGTGATCCAATCGTTGTCTTAAGCAAGGATTCTATAGTTTTTAAAATTACTTTTGTACGGTCCTCAGGCAGAATGTTATATATTTTTTGTGTCACTCAGTTGCCAATTACATTCTTAATGGTAATATGTGGTGTTCATAATCACTAGAACTCCTCCTTTATCAGCAGGGAAGATGACAATGCTATCATCCTCTGACAGGTTCCTGATGACGGTCATTTCACCTTTATTCAAATTCCTGTATTTTCCAGTCTTGTAAGATATCTGTTTTAGATCCTTCAATAGAGTCTTGTGAAAGACATCTATTGGGTCATGTGAAAGTGGAGGTACAAAAGCACTTTTGGGGTGTAATTCTAGGAACCCTTTGTCTGGTTGGGCTGTGTCAGCAGAGATGTTGTAGAAGTAGGATCTGAGTTTCAATTTACATATAAATTTTAATATCTCAATGTTGGTGTCAAATAGATTTGACCCATATGTAGGAAGAAGGTTTAACCCTTTCTGTAGGATGTGTGTTTCCATCACATTTAGACTTCTGGCTGAGAGGTTGATGACTAAGCTCTTCTGCTTGGATACCTGTTCTGAAAGCCTGATGTCTCTGGTCTTTCTCCTCCCCCTCAAAATTATTTTCTTTGGTTGCCGCCTGGTCCTAAAAAAGGTTGCTGCCTTGGTGGAGTTGTCGTCTTCGCTTCCGGTTGTCTGCCTTTACTGGTGTCTTTGGTGGTGCTGTTTTCTGGGCTTGGCTGTTGTGCGGGTCTATCTGATGGTGGTCTGCCTGTCTGTTGGTCCAAGTTGGAACTGGAACAGTCAGTAGAGGTTCTACATGACGGATGACTTGGGTTATTGTATTTGTTCATCCCCTTGTGAACTCCATTGTTGTGACAATCACAGGTGTGACGTTTAAATTTGTGTACTTTTTTGGTTTCAAGTTCTTATTTATAGCTATCCAGCTAATTGTTAATGTCCTCAAGAGTCTTAATAATTTCCTCTTTACTCAGCGGCTGTGTCAATTCGATCTTGATGTCTTCAATTTCAGTTGTAATAAATATGAGTTCATTAGACAATTCCTGAATCGTTAAGAGGATCAAATCCAGGGAACACTTATTCAGAATGTTTTCTATGTGCCCAATGATATTTAGTTAGCATGACTGTGTGCAATTTTCTGTTCATTTACTTTCTAATCAGGTACTCTAGTTGTTTGATCTTCTTATTTGGATCAGAAGGATGTATCTTTAAACATATGTCTGCTATAAGATTCAGAATGGCTTATGATTCGTCGAAGAAAATCCAAGTGTTTATGCATGTTTGTTGGTGATGTTGAAGATATCTTTGAATGACATATTTAGATGTGTGCCTCCACCACAGGAGTTTGAAGCAATCGGGAGAACAAGATAAAGATGAGGGGGTGAACACCACTTAACTCGTAGGAAAGTCTTTGTATTATCCAAGTAGACTTATTCTGAAGTTTAAGGCGTCATCCAGTATACATGACGTACACTTCGTCACGGTAAAAGGACAAGGGAGAAAATGCTCAGTGAAACATTCACTGAGCCTGGAGATGCCTATTATGTAGTGAAATAGGAAATAGAGAACCCAATTATCGATTTTGATTGGCTTCTGCAAGCTAGAAGGTTAGCCTAAAATCGGAATTCTGTCTTTAGACCACATTTCCTAGGTCGCCTCAAAAAAGGACCACACAGGAAATGCCATCTAAATGACAGTACCGGAACAGAAAGCGGCCCCGAAAAGGAAAGTTGCGAGTGACAGTGGCGGAGCATGAACATGTGGGAGGGAATAGGGGATTCAGGAGCTGTATTGGAGTGTATATCCTGCCAGCATCGAGCTGGTTACGAGCAGGGATTGGGAATGGAACAAAGGGAGTTTCGACCGAAATTACCAACCTTTGGAATATGCTCCTTGTCAGTTAAAAGTGGGTGGTCTTTTGCAACTCAACTTTCTTGGTTAAATTGGGTTCTGTGCAAGGATGTTTTTTTGGATGAATCTGGAGGAACGATTCAAAACGAATTAAAAAACAAACGATGGGATTTGGAAACTGATCAATTTCAATGAAAGGTATTTTTTAAGAAGGGAAACACATTCCTGGCCGCCTGATGCAGGCAGTTACAGCTAAAAAAGTTTGGAGAGGAAGAGGCTAGCAGCCAATTGGATGATTTGCAAACAGGAATTGTTTCCTGTGAAGCAAATGTGTGAACAGTCACAAAGCTTTCACTCTTCTGGTAAAAGGTCTCGGCGACCTCTGCTCGACAACTCCTTGGCCACGCAACAAGGCAAAAAAAGTCTTAGTCTCACATTACGAGGATATTGACAGAAATAAAAGCCTTCCCATGTCAGATAATCGGGCAACTGAAAAATAAACATTTGTAGAACGCAAATGTATACAAAGTTACCTTTACTAAGTGCGACATGGCTTTGAAATGACAAGGCTTGGCACTATTTGGCTAGGCTGAAGGCTGGCAGCCATGGAGGTGAACAGAAAGGGTATTGTTACCTCTTTGCTAGTGCTGCCACAGAGGCAGTGCCGAATATTTTCAGTCACTGGCAGACTGTGGGCCATGAATTCACTTCTGTGATTAGTCCTTGCTTCTCAGCACTGAAATCAAGGCATTTGCATGCCTTCCTTGGAAACGATGATTGGTTTACAGGTTTCGTCTTGGATAAAAAAAAGTTTTCTCTAGGGGTGTAATTTTAACAAAATTCCAGGTGTAGAAGAAGTGACATCACATGGCCCTTGACCTCCCAGTGACATCACAGGAAGTGATGTCATTTGGCCCCATCCCCAGGTGACATCACAGGAAGTGGCAGCACACAACCTTTTGTCACTTGACATCACAGGAAGTGGTATCTTCTGCTTTCATACACAACTCGAATGCTACTTTGCCCAACACTTCTGCCATAAGAACGCAGTTACCTTTCCTGAAAAAATTCCAATTGAAGCTACATACATAATGACTATCCTCTAGAAAACTCTCTCTAGACTACCTCTCTAGAATACCTCTCTTCACCCACCCACATGCCAAGTAGACATGGGTGGCTAGCAGGGACTTGGCAACCCCTTCATATCCTCATAATGGCTATAATGCAGACACGCATACTAGCACCTCCTCGAATTTCCTATACCTTTGACTTCTGTCCTCCAGAGGTCGTTCAAACAACAGGCGTTGTGGCCATACCAGTGGTGAAAGGTGCTATACAAATGATAAATTGCAATTAGATAGCATTGTCTCTCAGTACACTAAGAAAAATAGGGTAATGATATCACTGTAATGTGACATACATTTCATACAAGAATGGCTCATCATATATAGCGTTATTATCAGCATGTCAAGACCCATGTTACCACGGGAAGTGCATGAATCCAAATCCCCTCTTTATATGGATCTGCCCTGCGATTTCTACATAACTAGAGAGCAAAATCACATTCTGGGGGGACAGGGGAAGATAGGCAGGTATAGGAATTGGGCAAAGCCAGGATAGAAGGGAAGAGGGAGAATATTTTAACATAGAACATGTGTTCTTATGGTCAATGGCATGCAGTCTTGAATGATTTTGGAATTTACCTTCAGCATTTTTTTTTACAAATTGTTACATCTCAGTAGAATGTGTTGTACTGTTGCGGTTGTTTCATGGACTTCATTATTCCTGCAAAAACAGCCAGACATCGCCGATATTCATCCTTTTCAGAACCGAAAGCTAATTTTATGTTGTCTGATGTTATGTTGTTTTATACAGTTCACCAATACTACCCAAGAAAAGTCTTCAAGCGCTCACGTGGCTCTGCAAGAAAGTGGACAGGGTTGGTTTGTGAGGAAAGAATTATAGGAAAGGTCCAAATCCAGGAGAAACTGGCATCTGTTTGTGTTGGGTTGCAGATGGTGGGTTGTGTGCATTGCATTGTATCCGTACGGGTAAGGTCCAATGCCTGGGATGTGTCCAGTGTCGCTGTTTGTTGTGGCGGGGTGTGTCTGTGTGTTTTATGTTTATATCTTTGGTATTTATGGTTGTGTGCACTGGCTTTTATCTGTACGGGTAAGTTCCAATGCCTGTGATGTTCCTATGTGACTGTTATGGTGAGGTGTTTAAGTGTTTTATGTGTAGATTTGCAGATGTTTAAGGTTGTGGGCACTGGCTTGTTGTGTCTGTACATGTAAGGTCCAGTGTCTGGGTTTGTTTGTTGTAAGTGTATGTTGCTTGTGTTGGGTGTGTGTTAGGGTATATGTTGGCTAGCCCACTGGGTGTGTATTGTGTTTGGATGGTATGTTTGAGGAGGTAGAAGCAGGTGGTTAGTGCTTTGTCTACTCGCTAAAGTCTTTTATGTGGCTAATCTACACAGTCCTATCTGTTGTGACACATGACTAATCTCCGTAATTCTATCTAAGTGTAATCCATGGTTAATCTTCTCATTTCTATCTGAATGGGGCGTGTGGCTAATCGTCACAGTTCTATCTATGTCTGGTGCATGGCTAAACTTCATAATTCTCTCTAAGTGTGATGCAGGGTTAATCATCACAGCTCTATCTAGAAGTGACGCATGGTTGTACTTCACAATTCTATCTAGGTGTGATGCATGATTCATCTTCACAATTCTACCTCAGTGTGACACATGGCTAAACTTCATAATTCTAAGTGTGATGCATGCATCATTTCCATAATTCACTCTAAGTATGACGCATTGTTAATCTTCACATTTCACTCTACATGTGATGCATGGCTACACTTCACAATTCTATCTAAGTGGGTTTGATTGGTGTTTTGGCAATTACTGATAGCTGAGAGGCAGCACTGCACCACAGCCCGACATCACATTTCTTCCTGTAATTTTACCAAGTATTGTTGTAACTATTAAGATATTAGGAATGGACAGTGGTGGGAGTGCAAAAAAGGAACTAGTGGTACCTGGCTGCATCCAAAAAGGAGGAAGTGGTATGGACAGATAGGGCTGGTGGGGTGTTTTGGGGGACCTGGATCACAAACGTTGAAAAGGATTTTAATTAACTCTGCAAATCTGACCACATACCTTCCAAGATTTACTCAGTACAAATTGTTTGGATTTCAAGGTCTAGAGTAATAATGTGGTATAGAGTCTATTTACAAAAAACACAAAATGCATACGACAACATGCAAATCCTCATAGAAAACATTTGAAGTCAAAAGAATATCATTGTGGATTTAATTTTCACATCCTGAATGGTAAACTATAAGTCCCAGAATGAAAGATAGTGCCAACCTGAAAAGCTACATAAACCCACTGTACTTTGTGTAATGATATCAGAAAGATATGGATATTCTTTGTCACATACATCCAGCTAATCTTCACAATTCTAATGAATGTGACGCTGGCGAATATTCACAATTCTATCTAAATGTGACGCATGGCTGGTGACGCATGGATAGTCTTCACAATCCTATCTAAATGTGACATATGGCTAATCTTCACAATATGTCTATTTTAATGAGTTTCCTGCCCCACTACACATCTAAGTACAACACCCTTCCTGCCCCCAAAGTATATCTAGGTGCAACACATTTCCTTCCACAATTCAGTAGAATGGCTAACTATGGAGCACAGCACAATAGCTAACTATGGAGGACAGCACCATTCACAGTAGTATTAGTGTATGAGTGGGCAGGTTTTCTGGAGCACAATAATGGCTGTGCTCCCCGTCCTTACCACCTTACAATGGCTAATTATAGGGCATGGCACAATTCAACAAAATTTAACTATGGGGCGGAACACAATGGCTGATTAAAGGGTGCAGCACAGTTCAACACAATTTAACCATGGGGCAGAACACAATGGCTGATTGTAGGGTCTGGCACAGTTCAACACATTTTAACTATTGGGCGGAACACAATGGCTAACTATGAGGCACAGCCCAGTTCTGTCTCAGAGCACAGCAGGGTAATATAACTAGCCTATGGCAACAATTCAGATGTGAGGTATGGCTACCTTACATAGTTTACATTCAATCCAGACTATAGCTATCTAACAAACTTAGCTCGGGTTCCAAAATGGCTACCACACTTAACTCCAAACTCTGCAAGCCTTCTAACAACCACCTAATGACACAGGCCTCTGCACAAGCCCTGAATTCCAGAACCATAGCCTATATAAACCAAAATTACAGACCTCATGCACAATACCACTCCAATGCACTCTAATCAATGCCAGATCCATCCCTTCCCACACCTTGGATATCAATAACCTGACCGCCTCATTGAGCCTAGACATCTTAGCTGCCACTGAAACTTAGCTACATGCAGCTTCAGGACCAGCCCTCTCAATAGGTGTCCCCCTGGGATTGGCCATCTTCAGTTGTGACAAACCTAAAGCCTGAGTGGGAGGAGTCACACTAATAGAAAAAGACTCCCTGCCTATCAGAGTACTCAGGACCACCTTAAATGAGAATTGTAATATTCTTTCTGTCAGAATGTCCATCTCAGACTCAGATACTATGACTGCCCACATTGCCCATTGCCCCCACCAGGTCTGGCGCCCACATTTGAAGAGGACCTCCTACACACCTTATCTGCACACATTAAGCCTGCTTACCAAACCTTACTCTTAGGGGAAGTGAACCTAGGCAACAATGACAATACTGAATCTACAGCCACATCAGTAGCCAATGTACTTATTGCTACAGGCTTTCTACACTGTTTCAGTGCCTCGGCGCACTCCAAAGGTCACCGTTTAGATTGGAGATAGGATTGTGGACATCAATTGCCCTTATCGGTGGTCTGATCACCACACAGGGCACTTCTCTATTTCACCAATCGGGCACTACACCCCCGCCACCACCTCCCTGTCCCTGGCACTGGCCTGCAGCTCTAGAAACCTCACCAAGCAGCATATTGCCCCCCTGCTATGCACACTCATACTTGAGTCTCCTCACTCTCCTGACCCCAATACTCTTGCTGACCTCTACTCTAAAGTCCTGATCTCAGCCTTTGACGCCACTGCTCCATTAATACCACATAAAACCAAACCATCAGGTCACAGGAATTCTTGGTCCACTCCGAACCTTCTTGAACTCTGTTCTAATAAATGGCTAGCTGAAGCTAAATTGAAAAAAATCACCCACAGAAGCAAAGAGGTTGGTGTTCGCCGCAGCAGCCAACTGCTATAAACAAGCTATCTTACTTGCCAAGTCAACTACATATAACACCTGAATCGCCAATGCCAAGTCTGACACCAGGGAGATCTTCACCATCCTTAGGGAACATGAAACACAAACCCTCCTGCCACTATCACCCAGGATGAATCATAGTGCACGAACATCCAAATCTCCAAAAATCAACACCTATCACAAAAGAAAATCGACTTAAAGCAATCTATGCTCACACCCTTGACCCAGTCGCCTATGCCATCTCCCCTCCTTCCACCAACCTGCAAGACATGCCCATGGTTCACTTTGTGAATGTTTCTGTAGCTAAGGTTAAAACCATTTTAAATGGTCTTAAACCCTCAAGATGCAAAGGAGACATATGCTCAGCAGCACTAGTTAAGGACTGCTCTGAGGTCCTTGCGCCCCTCATCACTTCCTTCATCAACACCTCCTTCTCCACTGTCATAGTCCCCTCCAGCCTCAAAGAAGCTTGGGTACTCTCATCAAAAACAGCAGTAGATCCTACAAACCCCACTAACTCCCCCCCATCACTACTGTTTCATCCCTATTAAAAATTTGAGACAGGCTAGCTTAACTGCAAATTTAACATTACTTGGAAGCTAACCATATCCTGGGCATGCGCCAGCCAGGGTTCAGAACTGGCCATGGAACAGAATCAGCACTTCTTGACCTGAAGAATCAGCTTGATGACATCAGGGATGAGGGCAAGCCTGCCCTATTACTACTACTTGACCTATCAGCAGCTGTTGAGATGGAAGCCCACAAGATAATTTGCCACCACCTAACTGTTAGACCAGAAACGAGCCTATGGTATGTATAGTATGTTGGCCAGAAACCAATCTCATCATGTGACAAATATCGCAATCGCAGAATCATCAATGTAACCAGAGGGCATCCATTTTGTGAAATGTCAGCCATTTGCTTTTTCCCTTTCTGTCAAAACGCTTTGCAAATGTATTCTATTCTTTGAACTCACACACAGTGTGAGGCCATGGCCTGAATGCTGAAATACTAACACAGACAGGAATGTCAAACTATATAGAGATACATTGTTTTTCTCTCACATTAAATCCTTGAAGTTGAGCATAAGCAGCATCTAATCAGTAGTCCAGGTGCCAGCCTGTCTTGCAAACACTGTAGTAAAAGGCAGTTAAAGCATGAATTATATTCTTCTAGCGGTACTCCTTCACGGAGAGTGGTATTTTCTGCTTCAGAACTGTCTGACCCTTAGTTCATGAACCGAGACACACAGATAACGTGTTAAGGAATGTTTCTCTGCTACGAACATGATATCTTTGCCAAACTAAGAGCTCTGTGTTCCCCATAACAATAAAGCTGTCTCTGCTGCCATTGTTAGAATAACTATGTTTAGACTGAATGAAGACTTGTCATAACGTGTCATATTTGTTACTACTGTCAATCACCGAACCATAGCCTGAATGATATGTTTATGGGTGGATCGAATTGCCTTCGTAGGGATTGTCATCTCACAAGGTCTGGGAACACACGTTGCAAGACGTTGTGACCCAGTTGGTCGACTGAGATACTTTTGAAATAAACCAGACTTGTTTGGAAATCGACCCTTGTGTCTGTCCTGTCACTAGTGTATATGGTTATTGTGCCTTAGTTTCCATATGCAGTCTTTATGGCATAGCAAATATGGCGCCCGAATAGGGACCCTCCCACTTATGCTCCATCATATACGTTGAGTTTAAAGAAAGCAAAAACAAGTTGAGGACGAAGCTGTCGAGCCGGGATCGAAAGGTGTTTGGGGTGCCCTTGTAGAAGTGATGAGAGACTCCTCTGCAGATCTGTACAAGCCGATCCCTGATTGATGAGCAGCACCCAGAGAGCATCGAGTTGAGGGTCCTGGAACGAGGCAGATTGAGCCAGACACAAGGTCACGACAATTCTTGGTTTCATCTGTACACGGACGAATTGCATCCTGAGTGACGAATTGGTTGATCAGGTGAGTCGTGCCCCGATTCTTAAATGTCCTGATATTGGTCAAGTGTTGTTCTTGCAAGATCAAACGCCCAGGGAAAGAAAAGGGTAAGGATTAATCATGTCTGGGAAATTATCTAGTCAGATTTTTCCACTGTGATATACAATCTTTGGAAACTGGCCAAGTCGCGCCACCCGTGGGGTTGCCGTCACATGAAATGTACGTAAAATGTGGTATAGGGGCAATAGTGTTTAATGTGATTTGGCATAGGCAGACCAGACGTGTATCAGACCTAGAGTGGCCTAATAATGGGAGCTTTGAATTAGCACATATAGAACACCTAGAATCAGTATTGCTATGCAAGAAGGCCAGACCAGCAGCGTTCGACGTTGTGAGAGACTGGAGGAAGGAAGCTAAACTCTGTTTGAGAAGTAGAGAGAAACACGAGCGCAGACATAAAATGAATGTAGAGAAAGTGCTAGAGCATGATCAGCATCAGCAGACAGAAGCCATTAGGAACATGGATAGGGCTTTCCAATTAGATGTACAGAAAATATATCCTCAGCAAGATTTGCATACATCAGATGAGCTAATAAACAAAATATTGAATGAGCGAAGAAATGAACATCAAAGTACTGACCCAGTTGCACCTCCTCCTTATGTACCTCCCATTCCCGTTATTCTATCTGCACCAGTAGTAAGTTCCTCTCCCCCTGTGCTTGTGACATCATTTACTCCACCGCCTCCAGACCATGAGTTAGCCGCTTTAGTAGGCAGTTCTACAGAGATGGAGCCTGCACAAGTAAGCAGTAGACAGACTCGCTGTTCGGTTAGCGAAGACAGGAAAGAAGAACTGAGAGAGTGGGCAGAAACATATGTTGACGGTGATGATGAAGCAGCTGTGCAAAGTTCCATATCCCATCATAGAGGCCTTGGTGAACAGCAGGTATTGTTAGAATGCATGGTATCTTGTGAAAATATGCAGTGATTTGACCGATAGAGTGGCACCGCAAGAGTTGCATGATTTGGTTGTTCTTAAGAATCTACGAGATAATGCGACGAATGTACGAGAACATGTAGGCCGAATATTTGTGTTTAAGCACGAGCTTGATCAATTGCATAGAGAATTAATAAAGAAAGATAAACAATATATGTCATATGTCCAACAACGATCTTTTCCGCCGTTGAAACCTGTTATTGAAGAGATGAGAATTTGTCCATGAGATGCGCTTAGATGGATTACAGATGCTGCCATTTCCCCAATGGAAGTGCATGATACGTTTAGTCAGTATACAGCAGAAATGCAGAGAAAGGTATTAGAGGTCATGGTAGAGTATTTACAAGATGAATGTATGAAGAATAAGATACTTTGGCCCACTGATTTAATGACGATTAACAAAAGAGCATTTTCGCCTGAAACTGGAACCAGTGCTTTTTCTCTTGCTTTAGCTTTGTTCCTTAATAAACAAACAAATGTAGAAACACATAGTTTCCAATTACCCATGAGGGAAGTGCCTCCCATGTTTTTCCCGAAAGTAGAAGTTGCTGCCTCTGGAGGAGCTCCAGCGCGAACGATAGAAGCCCATTATATTGCACAGTTTGTACATGTCCCTTTTTCTAGGCAAGAGGTAAATACTATCAAGCAGGTGATCCCTGATATTAGGAAAAACCAGTCAGGATTCTATAAAGAAATGGAATCTGTTTTGAATTCATCTGTTTTTACATTGAGTGACATTGATTTATTGTTTCCCATGATTCTTCCTGTAGACATATGGAAACAGGTTACAAATATAAATGACGCACCGATATTAGGTGAAACATGGGAGAATTTGACTAGAATTGATAGTGAGAGAAAGGCTGGAGAAAAGCCGCCTCAAGTTATGTTGGCTTTACCATTGCGAATACTAGAGAAATTGAAAACTTTGGTACCTGACAAGAGAATAGTTTGTGATATGCTTGTTTACAGGGCAAAGAAGAAGGAGCAACTGATTATTTTAATCGATTTGAAGAAGTATTTTCAGATTGCAGTGGTCAAGACTTGAGTACTTAACCCGGGAAGAGATTGTTTGTTGATAAGTTTGTGCGAGGGTTGTTACTGAAAATTCAAAGTTTAATAATGACATCTGAAAGTGCATGGCAAGCAAAAAAACAAAGTGAAGTATTACACATGGCCCAGTATTATGAAAATGGAGTAAATTCAGAGAAGGACAAAGAACTGAGGGACAAAGGGAATTTGAAAACAAGTGTATTGTTGCAGCAAGTAGCAAACTATAATAGAGGCGGTGGGAACTCACCGTCCAGAGTCCAATTTGCATAAGCGTCCAACATGCAAGGTGGTCCAATAGGGATTAATCAATGTGCCTATTGTAGACAAGAAGGCCATTGGCGAGCACAGTGCCCGCATATACAGAATCGAAATGGGACTTTCCCGAGAAGACAGAATAGAGGTTGCCCAGGAACACAAGGACAGAATAGAAACCAAAGAGCGCCACAATTTCAGGATAACAAGGGTAATCAAAATCAGAATCAGAACCAGAATCAAAATCAACAGAGAAATAATACAAATGGTGGGAATATTTTTGACAATCAGTCCAATGCATATTACTCTGGCGAATTTACATCTGACGATGTACTGTTCTACTAGGACAGCCTGAGACAGAGGTTGGAACCAGTATATATTCCCATAGACCAGAAAGGGACCTACGTAGAAATGAAGGTTGGGAATAGGGAACGCATTTTTCGAATGGACACAGCTGCACAAAAATGTTCGATTGACCATCAGCGGGTTCCAGATATACCACTGCCAGGGCATAAGAATGTCACAGTAGGGTTCTCAGCAATAGTACACCAGTAATTAGTCCAGTGTCACAACCAGTACCTATAACACTGGGTCCATTCACTGAATCTTGGCCATTTCTTTTGACGAAAAATTGCAGTGAAAATTTGTTGGGATTAAATTTGTTGAGGAAATTGAATGCCGTTATTTATTGTTCTCCTGATGGAGTGTATTTGGCGATACCACCACAAAAGACTCCTGTATCACAATTTTTATCTAAGCCATTACCGACTGAATTAAGTAAAGTACCAAGTTGTATATGGGCAGTGAATGACAATGATGTTGGTTGTTTGAAAGTAGAGCCAGGGAAAATTGTTTTGAAAGAAGGAATTACATTGCCACGTATTCTGCAGTATAACATTTTCGGCCGAAGGAGAAAAAGCATTCAAATGCATTTTGTCAGATTTGATTAAAAGAAACGTAATTGAAGAAACCTCTGGTAGTACTTTCAATAGTTTGAATCTTCCGCTTTACAAGAAAGGAGGTAAAGACATACCGTACCGTTTCATAATTGATTTGCGCAGAGTGAATAAAGTTGATGATCTGCAATTTCCATTAGTCCTGGATGTGACTGCAATTTTGACTATGATTCCAGCATCTGCATTGTATTTTAGTGTTGTCGATCTGAAGAATGTGTTTTTCAGTATTCCAGTACATCCAGATAGCAGATATGTATTTGCTTTTACTGTAGGAGGACGTTCATTTACATGCACATGAATTCCGCAGGGCTACACTGAGAGTCTGAGTATTTACAGTAGAGCATTAAAGGAACAACTAGATATGCTAGAACTACCAGAAGGTTGTGTTTTGTTACAATATATAGATGATTTATTGATAGCAGCAGACACAGAAGAGATTTTGTAAAGAAAGTACAGTTGCACCATTGACACATTTAGCAGCATATGGACACAAAGCTTCACTAAAGAAATTCCAGTTTTGTCGAAAGGAAGTGGCCTACTTGGGCTACCTCCTTTCGAAGGAGGGAAGAAGATTGACACCAGAAAGAATAGAAAGCATCTCTGATATGCTATTCCAAAGACACAGAAAGAAGTCAAGGCTTTAATTGGCATGGCTTCATATTGTAGTCAGTGGATCGCTAATTTTTCTATGATTGTTAAACTGATAATGGCATTGACAAGGAAAGATGTTACCTTACCTTTGCCATGGAACATGGAATGTCAAGAATCATTTGACCTGCTCAGAGCTGCATTATGTTCAGCTCCAGTTTTGGGCATGCCAAATTATGACAAGAATTTTAAGTTATTTGTGCATGAAAATAATGGATGTGCTTTGGCTGTTTTGACTCCGGAACAATGAGGGAGAAATAGACCATGCGGTTACTTTTCTTCCACGTTGGATCCTGTTACATGTGCTTTGCCACGCTGCTTGCGAGCTGTTGCTGCAGCCGCCGCGTCAGTAAAAGAAACCGAGGGAATGGTTTTAGGTCACGCTTTAACCGTTATGGTGCCCCATTCAGTGGACGTTCTTTTAAATAGAACGCAGTCGCAACACCTTACATCTGCCAGATTAACAAGGTATGAAATAGTTCTATTTGCACCACATATCCAACTTATGAGGTGTTGTGCTTTAAATTTAAATCCAGCCGAGTTAATGCCCCCTCCCAACGACTAAGGGGGTGAAAACGAATTCCCCAATGATTGTTTAATGGTTACTGAACAAGAGACAAAAGGAAGAATTGATCTAACTGATACCCACAGAAAGAGCCAGATGGAGAACTGTTTTGTGACGATTATTTTTTTAAATTATGCAATGGTACATCAACTGCTGCATATGCCATCACTACACTGAAAAGTATTGTAGAAAGCAAAAGAATCCCATATAACTCAGCACAAGCTGCAGACATAATAGCGTTAACCATAGCATGTGAAATATCTGCAAACCTTAATGTAATCATATACACTGACAGTCAGTATGCCTTTGGGGTGGTACACAATTTTGGTCGATTATGGGCTGAAAGGGGTTTCCTGACATCACATGGAACCAAAATCCAACAGGGCACTTTGATAGTGAAACTGTTGTCAGCACTTGTGCTTCCCAAACGATTAGCAATAATGAAATGTGAAGCACATAAAAGAGTAACATGTAATGTTGGAAAGTGAAATGCATTTACAGACAAAATTGTGAAACAAACTGCCACTGATTTACACACAAAAATGTATGTTGAAAAAATGAAAGAAGTACCCTGCATGATAGAAAATGGGATTGCCACAGTTAAGGAAATGCAAGCAGAAGCTACTGCAGATGAAATAAAAACCTGGTCTGAGGGTCCAGCAGAATTAGATTCTGAAGGTTGTTGGGTGGACAAATGGAATAAAAGATGGATGTTGCCAAATGCCTATGTAATGGCAATGGTCACCATGGCCCACAGTCCAACACACATATGTGCTAGGAAAATGATTCAACATCTAGATTCTGTATGGCAGAATCCACACATTAGAAAAACTGCTGACAGATTGGTTCAAAATTGCATGACTTGTTTACAACATAACATTGGAAAAGGAACGGCAACGCCAGTAGGAAGTTTTGGCCCCCTCTCTATGCCGTTTGAAGTCATCCATTTTGATTTCATAGAAATGGAAAGGTGTCAAAACTATAAATATGTCCTCGTGGTGGTCTGCGTATTCAGCAAATGTGTAGAGCCCTATCCCCTGAAAGATTGTATAGCTATGTCCACACTTAAGGTCATACTCAAAGAATACTTTCACCGTTTTGGCCTACCCCGTGTCATATGGTCAGATAACGGTCCACACTTTATTGCAGCCGTGATACTACAAATGTTTGCAGGCCTCCAAATTGACAAACGATTCCATTCGGCCAGACACCCAATGAGTGCCGGTTTGGTGGAACGTCAGAACGGTATCTTGAAAAATAAATTAAGTAAGCTCTGTGAGGGGAGTAATTTGAAATGGTCTGATGCATTACCACTAGCTTTGTTATGTATGAGAACATCTGTTCAGGCGAGGACTGGTCTCTCCCCTTACGAAATCGTGATGGGAGACCAGCAAATGTTTGGAATGCTCTTCAGCCGAAACAGCTGAGGGACATAGAATACCCGTTGCTTATTCATTATTTCAAAAAGTTGACTAAAAACCTGTGTTTATTTCATCAGCAGGTGTAGGAGGATCTTCCTGTCAGATATACTGGTCCAGGATATTGTCTGCAGCCTGGGGACTGGACATCGATTAAAGATTTTGAGACAAAAACCTCACTCACACCACGATGGAAGGGGCCCGTCCAGGTCTTGCTGGCTACGCAGACTGCAGTCCGAGAAGATGGCCGCAAGCACTGGATCCACGCAACACACACGAAAATAATTCTGCTTCCTTTGAAAGAGCTGCTTAATCCTGACGTCGAAAGAAATACAGCTGCACCTGATCACAAAGATACCATCGCCAGCTCTCTGCCAGAAGTGCTTCCAAACCCACGAAAGGGCCTTGGGGGATTGCAACGAAGATCGAAAGTCCAAAGGTGCCTCAACTTTGTCCGCCTGCTGCCTTATCACCTTGCATTGCATCGCAGGCTGGCACTGATCCTGCATCTGGAAATGAGAGTGCATTGTTTATCGATCATACTGTACCTGGAGCCATAAGGTACAATTCACAAAATCAGAAGTGATCTGCGTTTTGTTTTGCCTTTGTTCCCAGCATGGATGAAGTGGGAACAGAGGCCTAGGGAAAAGGAGCATATGAGCTGTATCAAGCTGCATCAAATTGAAAGCTCTGAAACATGGTTTCCCGGTGCTACCATTGAAAAGTGAAGGACCAGTGCAACTTTGCGTGAACGAGCGGGGGCATATGGTACCGACACAATTGATGCTTGCTCCTGCCTTTTTGGAGCTCTGTTCAAATTCACATCAGCTTGCTGTCATTTGTTAAGCAGGCTAGCCTGAACTGGCCTGAATGCTTTGCTGCTACTTGAATGCTTTGCTGTTAATGTGTGTTGCTGTGGAGAACTTTCCCCAACGAACATTGAAAACTTTTCTGAGATAAACATTGCAAGACAATGGGGGTCATTACGACCCTGGCGCTAAGGGGTTTACAGCGCCGTAAAAGGCTGCGGCGCCGTTAACCCCTTAGCGCCTTACTACGAGGTCCCTTTGCAGGACCCGACCTGAACGGCTGGTCTGGACCAGCCGTTAAAGTAGGGACCCGCAAAGGAACCTTGGGCCTCATTACGACCGAGGCGTTAAGGGTTAACACCGTCGTTAACCTTTAACGCCTATTCTGATTTTAACGGCTGCTTTTAGCAGCCGTTAAAATCCATGGCGCTAACCTGCCATGATGCTAATTACGCCACCGTAATTTACGGTGGCGTAATTAGCGCCTTCCCCACTCCCATTATGCCCTATGGGGCAAAAATGGGAATGGGGAAGGGAAAATGGGAAATGAGGATTTACCGCCCCACTCACCTTGGAATGGGGCGGTAAATCCGCCATCCACCATGGTGTAAACATAGTTTACACCATGGTGGTAAAGTTGGCGCAATTAGCGCCTGGGTTGTAATGACCCCCCTTGATGGCAATTACGGTACCGCAATTTGCGGTACCGTAATTGCCGCCTTCCCCATTCCCATTGAGCCCTGTGGGGCAAAAATGGGAATGTGGAAGGGCCATGGAGATAGGGGGAATTACCACCCCGCCAACCTTGGAATGGGGTGGTAATTTCCCCTTTCTCCATGGCGGACTCCGGCATGGACCATGGTGCTAATAGCACCATGGTTTAGCGCTGGAGTCCTAATGAGGGCCAATGTCTATATTCGCTCCTGCTCCCTCCTGCACCAATGCTGTTGATATTGGGCCTCATTACGACCCAGGCGGTAAGTTACCGCCTGGGCCGTGACTTTACCACCATGGCGTAAACTACGTTTACGCCATGGTGGTTGGCGGACTTACCGCCCCATTCCAACCTTGGCGGGGCGGTAAGTCCCCAATCCCCATTTACCCTTCCCCATTCCCATTTTTGCCCCATAGGGCATAATGGGAGTGGGGAAGGCGTTAATTACGCCACCGTAAATTACGGTGGCGTAATTAACTCCATGGTCCCTTAGCGCCATGGATTTTAACACCTGCTAAAAGCAGGTGTTAAAAGCTCCATGGCGCTAAGGGACCTCGTACTCAGGCGGTAAGGGTCGGCGCTGTTTACGGCGCCGTAAACCCCTTACCGCCTGAGTTGTAATGAGGCCCATTGTAGAAATAGAAACTGAGCCTGCTCCTAGAAAAACTTGGTTTGGAAAGAATAATATGGTAATGATTATGATACCGCTTTGCATTTACATTACACTGGTCCCAATATTTTGCTATCTGGAAACTGTGCATCCTTTGAACTCTCTTTTAACTACTACCAATGCTCCTACTATAAGTAGCCCAGTACATGTGCTTTCTTATACTCTCCCCTCACAAGAATTGAAACATAGAAAAGGTTATGACAATAATACCTTGCTTTTGATTATGAATATCACTCATGCTATCTTGAATAGGTCCAATTGTTGGGTCTGTTCCCATTTACCCCAGCATGGTGAAAGAGGAATGGGTTGTTATGTACATCCTTTGCCACTTAATACTGCCTGTTATGCATCATTGAGAGCGTTATTTTATGGAAAGTGGAACAATAGTGCTACTAGTCAGTTTGATGGAACAAACATAAATGAGTTTGAAAGAGTGGTATTGGAACCATTGCGTTGTTCCGTATTTACAAGCAGAAGCAAAATAAACACGGTCCAGTAGATAGGCTCTCTAGGCCTTTCAAAACCCTAATTACTTTTAAAATGGCTCCAGTAGGAAACAAAGATTCTGTGCCTCCCTCCTACTATTAATCACAGTTCACGTTCTGTCCCATTTTGCCTATGGAAAAAGGGTTCCTATCCACTGGGAACATTTACTAGATGCATGAATACTGCCGTACTTGAGCAAGAGACACCATTATATATAGGAGGTTCTGTTTATTTTGTATGTGGAGATCAGGCCTATCCATGGTTACCTAGAACTTGGGAAGGGACCTGTTATTTAGGTATACTTTAACTGGTGTATTTCTTTCCAAAACCTCTGAAATATCAAAACTATCCAGATCGAGGCCATGACGAGATGGTAACGCAGGACAGATTGTAGGGGATATAGCGAAGTCATTCATACCATTTTGGGGACAAGCAATACATTCATGGACTATGAGGAAACTGTCCAGGGTGTTAGAAAAGACAACAAATGGAACTACAGATATACTCTATAATATGACACTGGAACAGAAAGCAATCAGATTAATTGCACTTCAGAATATAATGGTACTTGATATAATCTTGGCTGATCATGGAGGGGTATGCAAACTGGTGGGGTCAGCATGCTGTGTATTCGTAAGTGACTCCTCCCCTACGATATTTGAAGCAATAAAGGAATTGCATGTCCTAAATTCTGAAATTCATGTTCCTACAGGTGTTTGGAATCTGAATATAAGTCCATGGTTTTAGGAACTGCTGCGATCGTGGGGATGGAAACTAATTGCAATTTCTGTCATGATATTTGGAATCCTCATGTTCTGCTGTTGTTGCATACAATGCCTGCCAATCCTCTGCTCCCAAATTACAAATGAATGTGTACATGCAATCAAAATGAAACCTCCTCCCATGCTAAGTGAAGGTGCACAACTCAAAAATGAAATTATTAAAGAATTTATGACAATGAATATTTCTGATGATGATTACAGCAGTATGGGTAGTTCAGAATTAGACACGTGGTCCGATGAAGACGCAATGTATGGATGATGCTCTTGGTTTGCGGCCAAAAGGAGGGTTTGTTAGACCAGAAACAACCCTATAGTATGTATAGTATGTTGGCCAGAAACCAATCACATCATGTGACAAACATCGCAATAGCAGAATCGTCAATCTAACCAGAGGGCGTCCATTTAGTGAAATGTCGGCCATTCGCTTTTTTCCTTTCTGTCAAAACGCTTTGCAAATGTATTCTATGCTTCGAACTCACACACGCACACATGGTGCGAGGCCACGGCCTGAATGCTGAAATACTAACACAGACAGGAATGTAAAACTATACAGAGATACATTGTTTTTCCCTCCCACTAAGTCCTTGAAGTCGAGCAGAAGCTGCATCTAATCAGTAGTCCAGGTGCCAGCCTCTCTTGCAAACGCTGTAGTAAAAGGCAGTTAAAGCATGAATGATATTCTTCTAGCGGTACTCCTTCACAGAGAGTGGTATTTTCTGCTTCAGAACTGTCTGACCCTTAGCTCAATAACCGAGACACACATATAACGTGTTAAGGAATGTTTCTCTGCTACGAACATGATATCTTTGCCGAACGAAGAGCTCTATGTTCCCCATAACAATAAAGCTGTCTCTGCTGCCATTGCTAGAATAGCTATGTTTAGACTGAATGAGGACTTGTCATAACGTGTCATATTTGTTACTACTGTCGATCACCGAACACTAGCCTGAATGATATATTCATGGGCGGATCGAATTGCCTTCGTAAGGATTGTATGTTATGTATATATATTGCTGCTTGAGCATTGCTCGCTCTCTTGCGTCTCACGAGGTCTGTGAACACATGTTGCAAGACGTTGTTACCCAGTCGGCTGACTGAGATACTTTGAAATAAACCAGACGTGTTTGGAAATCGAACCTCGTGTCTGTCGTGTCACTAGTGTATATGGTTATTGTGCCTTAGTTTGCATATGCAGTCTTTATGGCCCACTATAACCTCTGCAGCAAGCATCTCGCCAGAAGCCACAACTTGGATTGACTCCTTTCTAGGGGAAAGATCCATTAGAGTATTCACCAAGAATGCCCGTTCCCCCTGCACCCATCTACTGCGGGGTACCGCAAGGGTTGTGTGTGTCTCCAACCCTGTATAATATCTTCATAAAACCCTTATTCATCCTTTTGTACTCTATCAGCATATCATACACAAATTATGCCGATGATACTCAAATTCTACTCCCCCTCACCGGCAACTTCCTGAAAGACTCTACCTGACCAACCAAGCATCAATGGCCACGCACCAACTGTGCCAAAATGACAAAAAGACAGACCTCCTGGTGGCCCCTTCAACAGTGATCAAGACGCTTGAGCCCCAATACACCTCTTTTAATATTGATGGAGTCCCGACTCCTGTCTCACAGTCAGTGAAGACACTTGGAGTTTCTTTGGATGCCACGCTCTGACTCACACGTCAAGTGAACTCCATCACCTCATCTGCCGCCTCCATGACTAAACTAATTAATGCAGCCAGACCTTTCCTATACCACAACAGCTGCCTTACAATCGCTATAGCTTCCATCGATTCAAGACTTAATTATTTTAATGCACTCCTTGCAGGCACCTCGGACATAACATCCGGAAGATGCAGGTCATACCGAATAACACCCTTTGAGCAGCGATGAACATCCCCAAACTAGGGCACATCACTGCAGCAAGGAGAAAGGCCCGCTGGCTCCCCATCCACAAGCGGATTCTATTCAAAACTCTGTCATTCACACACAAATGTCTATCTCAGGAAGCCCCCCATACCTCTCACAGCAAATTACCAAAACAAACTGAGCTAGACCTATCAGATAAGCCCATGCCCATTCCCTCATTCAGCCCTAATTTAAATGGCCTAAAGCCAGAGGTTCAAGTTTCCCAACAATCGCAGCCAAACATTCGAATGTCCTCCAGCCAAACTTGCGAGCTGAGCACTCCTACTGGGCCTTCCGGACATTTCTAAAAACACTTCTATTTGCATAATTCTGAACCTTGTAACTACCTGTCTTTCTTAAATGCAGATACTGTATTTGCTTCATACTCTATTCTGCTGTTTCGTGCTCTTCTTTGCAAGTAACTGGTCATGAAAGAGTGCCTTGATGCCTGAGGGATTAGTGCGCTATACAAATGGAAAAATAAATAAATCAATAAATACAGTAGACTGATAGAGGTGCAAAATATGTCTGAGACGCAGTGTGAGGACTTGGCGGTTGCTTTTAAAGACGAGTTCTCAATTCCTCAATAATTCTTTTGTTTATGCGAAACACTTTTTTTATCTTCCAAGGCCACCGTCGAGCTAATTGAGGTGTGCAGACATAAACAAATTATCGAGCTCCAGGGTGATTTTGATTAATTTTGATGGGCTGGAGGTCTATACAATTGTATTAGTTCAGTAGTTCTAGTTGCTTTGAAAACATGCCTGTGAATGTCTTATTTAATGGGAGCTTTATTGCAAAAATTGACGGCCATGTTGCAGAGCAGTACAAAGGGCACAACTATTTATGTCTGCCATTTTGGTATCACAGAGATAGTTTGCAGTCCCTTCTGTAACAATGAATGTGTGGTCAGCCGGTGGACTGGCCCTGGGGGAACACTGGAATTCCCGGTAGGCCTCTGCACTCTGGGCCTCTTTTGTGTGGTGCATTCCCCATGCCAGTAAGGGAATTCTATGAGTTTCCGCATGATTCCACCACGGAAGCATGGTCAGTCACAGAAGGGCCCCAATAAAACATGCAGAATGTTTGCCACCTATGGGGTGGAATATTTTCAATCCCCCTGGGGAACTTTGGAAGTGTCCCAAAGGGTGCCACACATCCTCTTGTCCCTCAACAGCTAATCTGAGAGCTGGCAAGCACTAGTGTTGCCAGAGATACCTGGACAGTATCTGTGCATTGCACACTGCATGTGAATATCCAGATTGGTTTGAGGTGCCCACAATGATGGGTGCAGCATGAGCACATATTCTGCCCTTCGTGGGGAACTTCCGGTCCTTCCACAAAGGCTGTTCAACCGCTTGGATATACACGGGGAATGGTGGAGGAAGCCACCACTCCATAACAGTTTGCTGTGCTCCGTCGTTCCCACATGCAGCCACCTGCCATGGGATTGCTTGGTAGGCTGTGCATTCGCTTCTGCACACAGTTACTCCTTTGTGTTCGCAAATGCACAAACCAGGGCCTCGTGCCTGTGTACACAATAGGACTCGTGATCATTGACCCATCCAACTCACATGATTTTTACTCCACTCTGGATGTTGCTGTATCGCCTGCCTCACAAACCATACGGTGATTGCACGTAAAATATCTTCACGGTTATTTTAGGACTTGTATGGCCCATATGTAAGGGAGTTATATGTCTACTGTAAGTTGTGCTGTTCTGAAAGATTTGGAAGTCTACACACGTTTGTGGTTAGAATGCATCACTTGGTGCATAAAGAGGGTAGCATGTTTTGCTCAAACCAATTAATTAGTTGGGCGGCAGGTTGTTGGCTTGACCTCAGGTTCTGCTCCTTTGATATGCACTGTACTGATTTCAATGCAAAAATTGAAACCTCTCTGGAGAATGAGTTTCTCCACAATAAGGGAAAGGAAATGTTTGTATTGATTTGATGAGTGCATTTTTACGGTCCGGTGATAGATGAACGGAACATACACTGGGGGTCATCACGAGCTTGTCCGCTATGCTGGCAGAACATTTGTCAGCATGCTGGTAAATGGACCTACCATTACCAGCACCTTATATCCCACTATTACCAATATATTCCAGGTGCCGGCAACAGCAGTCCTTCCCCATACCATGGAGTACTATGACTCCATGGAGTGGATTGCCAGTATTACTGGACCGGTAATAAAGGTGCCGGCAACACCGGCTATTTTTTGCCAGTGGGGGCCTGATTTTCCTCCAGCTCTTGGCTGGAGGTAGGTCAGTAAACCCCCCACTGTCAAAGTTGTACTCGCCTAGTCTGAAAAAGTGCTGGTATCTGGAAATACCAGCACTTTTTTTCTGGACCAGCAGAGTCAGAATGAGGCCCAATGTATGCACAGACCTCTCAGGTTCCCTGTGGCCATGCATGAGAATACCATCCAGTCCTGTTTTTGCTTGGAATTCTGGGGCTTGTAATTTTCCTAAATTTCAAATGGGGAAATAAAAAATTACAATTTCCAAAATCCAAAGGGAATGAACAGGACTGGATGGCCTTCTGATCCATGGCCACATGAAACTTGAGTGTTTTGTGCAGCAGAAGTTTTGCGGAATATCAGAGAATGTGTTTTGTTCTAAATTAATTAAATATCTATATAACAACGCTTCTTCCTCTTTTCTCCTGATCATCCACTTGCCATATAGAATACAGTACATCTACGCCACTAGGTGACTGGGTCATGAGCTGACACTTTCATATTGCCATGAAGAAACTGTTTCTTTCTGTGTCCAGTTTGCTCTGTTTAAAGTCATGTCTGTCTTTCAAAGTGAATCGTTCCTCCATAATGGGGCTAAAGGGATAACATTATATTTGTGGGGAAGAGTGTATGTATATTTCAGCTCTTAATAATTTGCAAATGTTTGGTTTTGGCAAATGTAAGTGACGTTTTCAGAAGTGGGCATGTTGTTTGATATAAAATGCAGGTTATGAAATGAGTTCTCTTCATAAAATAAGCTAGGAGGGGTGGTTGAATATTGGTACCTATGGGTTAATGAGGTTGATGGCCATCACACCTGGATATAACGTACTATGGCAACTAAGGAAATAAGCATATCAACAAACAGAATATTGGGCATAGGGGGAGAGAGATAGAACTGTAAATGATTCACACATTAGAATGAGAAGTAGTTGATGTTTTTGCAGGAGTCGTAAAGTAAATATGCAAGAATTATGGCAGTAGCTCACTCTCACTTTTTCTTTCTGCAGGAGTCTTGGCGGAACTGAAATAACTAAAATACTAGGTAAGAATTTTAATTGAGATGGAGATGACTGTTTGCCGTCAGAAATCTGGTTATATTAACACTTGGTTTAATGTATGTGACTGCTGGTACAAAGTGGCGGCTGGTGATTTTTGTTTTAATTGGAGGGCTTAAACATTTCACACGAATGTGTGTTTGTGAGAAAACCTAGCAAAGGGGGTCTGTGGGGCTTCTCTCCCAACAAATCTTTTAAAATAGTGAATTTAAATGTTGGATTTTACAGCTCACATTCTGTGTAAAATTGGTAAAAAAGCCACATACTGTGCAATTAGTTTTTTAAGGTAACACATGAAAATATGACAGGTCGCCAATTGTGCACAGGAGCATTTTCCAACACATTTTCATCTCGAGTTGTCCACATTTGCCATTATTGTTCCAGTGTAATAAAACATCTTCATGCTAGATGTTCCCAAACATGTTTCTAATGGCCTCACCAATTTAGGACTGCAAGTATTGACATGTAACAACACTTGTTGCATTGGCCTTGCCCATAATACCAGCAGAAATGCAATGCCACTGTAAGAAAACATGTCAATATCAGATGCACCAATTTAGGCCAATATCCCCCATGTAAAAACACTCATATTGACTTTGCCTACAGTGCCTATGTAAATCTTACACCACTGTATGAAAACATGTCAATACTAGCTGCACCAATGTAGGCCAGTATCCCCATGTACGAACACTCATCATGTTGGATTTTCCCATAATGTCAGTAAAATGCCACAATAAGAAAATATGCACATACTGGCTGCTCCAATGTAGGCCTATAGCCCCACATAAGAACACTCTTCCGGTTGACTTTATCTATACTGCCTGTATACATGCTATGTCACTGTAAGAAAGCATGTTCTTACAGGTATCCTCAGTAAGAATGCTCAGAAGAGTAGATACTTGGTTTTGCCGATTATGCCAATAAACAGGCTATGCAACTGTGAGAAAATATGTCCATACTGGCTGCATCAGAGTAGGACAATATCCCCATGTGAGAACACTAATGTCAATGAGAATGCCATGCCAGAGTAACAAAATATGTCCATATTCTTCAGGTGTGGCCACTGGTCCTTTTTGTTTGTTTTCTCTCCACTTATAATGTCTTCACCACTGTATGCAGGAGGTGCTTATGTCGGATTAGTATATCCAGCCGCTGCTTTGAATACATGTATCGTCCCTGTGCAGTCAAGGACTGCTCCTTACTCTGGGACAGAGAAGGAGGAGCTATGGGTGTCATACACCCTTTGTCATGTTGATTAGCATTCATTATTTCAGTCTTTCCAATATACATAACCTATTCTGAAGTTGTTTTCCCTTATATGCGGCATGTAATTAGGTGCACATGTGTTTCAGTACTGTCTTTGAATGAGTGCCTTCTTTTGGCCAGGGCATAAACATCTTTCCTGCAGTGTCTCGAACCCACTGCATGTGATATTTAATTAATTTGTCCTTGTAGCAGGTTAATGATTTAAAGTGGATTATCGTCGTGTCGCCTAGGATAATGCTTTACAATACCATTTACTGATACTTACCAAACTGTATTTCAACTCCCGCTCACTCTTTCTCTTTTTCGCACCCCTCCCCAACAATACTTGTTGACAATTATTACTTCTGCGTCTCTGTCCAAGACCACGCCTCTTATGTCACCCAGTTCTATAGAGCAGCACCACAAATGCCACTCATGCTCCAAGCAGCCCCACCTCGCTGCTCCTCTCAATCCTTCTAAGTGGCACCTCAGCCGCAATTTACGCTCTGAGCAGCCTCACCTCTCTGCTCCCATACCGGACCACACTCCTTGGTCCACACCACCAAATGCCCTCCAAAAATAAACAAAAATACACCTTTACGTGGCCTAAACTATCTTAAAACATGAGGGTGGTGCCAGAAATGACTATGCAACAAAATACACAACAGCTATCTTCTTGGCTCCTGGCCGATTTGATTGTGTGTGAGCATGTGTTGAAAAATTGTTAAATTGACCTACACCAGCATCTAGTGGGACTATCACAGATCCTAGGGAGTTTACAAAGACTGCAGTCCAGAAAAAGGCTCAGGGGAGCACACCCAAACAGGAAGAGACATTGGCAGACAAAAAATGTAAACAAGGATGGGAAGAAAAAAAGTCCAACCCAATCCTCTTCAAAGTCAGGTCCCCAAAAGAACGAAGGGAAGCCCCCAATCTCTAGTTCAGCGATGCACACCGAAAGAAGAGCGTGGCACCCATAACACTAGGACACCTGCGTTCTCACCACCCAAAGGTTGATACTGGGCCATAGGAAAGGGGATCCTGCTTTCAAGGGCTTAACCAAGCAAGCCATAGTGAAGGTTGGACTCATGGAGGAGGCCATCATTAGTGTGGGTATCTCAGAGGAGGATTTCCCACTAGGCAAGGGAGTGGCCGAATGTGGATTGGTTACACTGAGTGGGAATGGAATCGGATCTCCAGAAGAGACCTGAGTTCCTAATAATACTCAACTATATCTAGAGCATGTGAACATCAATGGACACAAAACTCCTGTGGTCTGAGACACCGCAGCTAGCGTCACCTCTGTCACCTGGCAGTGGACACAGCCAGGCCAGTATATTGATGGGCCTGAGTTGTGCGTAAGTGGATTTGATGGTAAGAGTAAGTGGCCCTTGGCAATAGTAGAGTTCAGCTGCCACAGTGTAATGACCCAGCACAGTGTAGCTATGAAAGACTCCATCCCTGTCCCATGTCTGTTGGGTAATGATTTTCCGTATCCTGAAATAGTCGCAGCGGCTACACGAGTGCTTCCAGAGGGCTTGTTGGAAGGACCAGTGTGGCCGGTCGCCCCTAGTCCACTTCCACAGACTACTGATTGCCTACTCCTGCCAGAGAGGAGTTAGTAGCCACAGAGAAACCTACTTTGGTAGCAGGGGATCCAGCGACTTCAGAATTGCCTGGCGCCGTGCAGGAACCTGAGGTGAAGGATCAGGTGGGCACAGATCTGAAGGGTTTGCCCAAGCTGTATGAGTTTGCATGAGCTGGGGCCCAGATCAGACTGACTTCTACACAGCCCAGAAAGTGACTCCCACTCTGGCGGGTCTGTGGAAGTAGCGGAGGAGCAGGCTAAGGGCGAGGCCCCTGGACTGTTCAAAGTGTACTGGGAGGATGGACTCCTGTACAGTGAGCCAAAGAATTCTGAGGGTGAGGACACCAAATGATTGGTGGTTCCCCAGTGCCACAGAAAGTTCCTTTTGGATTTGGCTCACCAAATTCCTTTAGCTGTTCACTTGGGAGTGACTCAGACATCGGACCGGTTGTCTATGCACATTTACTGGCTGCAATTTGGCGGAAAAGTTAAAGAATTTGTCTGTCCTGCCTGACCTTAATTCCACTACCCGTGGTTGGGTGGCCTTTTGAGAGAATAGGCATGGATATTGTTGGTCCTTTGGATCCTCAAACCAGCTAACAGAACCAATATATCTTGGTGGTAGTGGACCGTGCCACAAGATACCCTGAGGCTGTCCCTCTGAGGAGCATCAAAGCCCCTGTGGTTTGCAAAGGCTCTGATTGCGATATTCTCCCATGTTGGATTCCCCAAGGAAGTTGTTTCTGACAGGGGATCAAACTTCATAGCAGCATATATGAAGGCTATGTGGGAAGAGTTTGGAGTCACCTACCGTTTCTCTACCTCCTATCATCCACAAACCTATGGGCTTGTTGAGCAGTTCAACAAGACCCTGAAAGGCATGATAGTTGGCTCGGAAGAGCACCTGAGGAGAAAATGGGATACTCTCCTGTTATATCTTCTGTTCGCCTCCAGGGAGGTTCCACAGAACGGAGTAGGGTTTAGCCCCTTTGAGCTTCTCTTTGGACAACGTGTACGAGGTCCCCTCAGTCTAGTGAAGGGGGGATGGGAAAGCAAACCCTCATCCCCATCACGAGATGTGGTGGACTATGTACTCGGCCTTCGGTCTAGAATCCCAAAGTACATGAAACAGTCAACAAAGAATCTCAAGGCCAGTCAGGAGCTGATGAAGCACTGGCATGACCAGAAGGCCACAGTGACAGTCTATTCTAGAAGCCAGTGGGCGTGGATTATGGAGCCTGTCAAACCCAGTGCCATTCAGGACAAGTGGACTGGGGCTTACTCTGTGCTGGTAAAGGTCAGTGAGGTGAATGATCTAATTCATGTGAAAGGACCTAAACAGATGTGCAGGGTCTTTCACGTCAACCGGCTAAAACCATATTGTTGCCGGGTTGACTTGGTCATGGCCTTAGTGATTGACGGAGAGACTGAGGAGGAGACCGATCCCCTTTCATTCCTCATGCACACTGAAACCACAGATGGGTCAGTTGGGTCAGGTGAAGTTATCAACCTTGCAATGGACGTGTCATAACAGCAACTGACAGACTGGAGAGTCTCTGGACAAAGGACAAGGCCATTGCCTGCTAACACCGTCCTGAGCTTTTGGCTGTCCGCCTTGAAATGTCACAAGCCCTGCAAAGAAGCTTAGAGATGTGCCACACAAGCATCATCCAGCATCCATCTTTTTAAGGACATTTTCGAAACAGTCGACTCCTCGAACCGCATCTGGCTGCGCCGCTGACTGTTGTCACGCCGCAGTCACCAGAGCCGTCCGAGGCACCTCGCCCAGCATTCCAGATCGGCCAACCAACACACACAAAGACAATGATTTTTAGCCCTGAGTTGCCATGCCAGACAGCCTGCAGACACCTGTCCAGCCTCGCTTGCGGAACTGCCTGCGGCCTGGTACCTGCAGCTGTCTCTCACCACTAACCCTGTCTCACTGGCTGCGAAGTGCCCTGGAGCCACCTTGCCGCCCACAACTTCTTCATCACCAGGTACATTGTGGTTCTGCCCCCCTGGTCCTTCTTTGAAGGCCCCTAAAAAGTTACGACCCTTTGCCTCTTTGGTGTTGAAACCAAATAACCTTGAACAGTAAGACAGATTGCTTTACCTACTATACTCCTGTCAGTATCCAGAGTGCATCCCTTTCCTTTGTGAAACTGTCTTTGTTCTGTGTTCCTTTACAGTGGGGTTGTAATTGTAGTGTGCTATAACTGTCTTTTGTGGTAATAATAGATATGTTTATATAACCTTCACTGGACAGTCCCTTTTATCATTGGATAATAATTGTATTTTCGCTGTGTTGCTACTAACCAACGATCAACAACCTTGCGGAGATGAGCCTGCCGTTCGGTCCACGTTACCAAAATTGGACAAGGAGGTCTTATAATTCACTTGTATTCCAATCTGTTTGGATCCCTTCTGGTGTACTAGAGGTGTGGGTTGAGTGATGGTTTAGAAACCGATATTCATCCCTGGACCACTGGTGCCCTGGAAGTTGATTTGTCACACATACGTTGTTTGAAAAAGATGTTTTAGACTGCAAATTGTTTGGACATTGGAGCAATAAGGTCAGTGGTGGAATGGCCTACAGGGAACTGTCGAGATTTCCCTGTGGGCCTCACACCATGCTCTTGTGTTTGCATCCGCATGTTCTGCTTCTCTTACCCATTCTCCCATCCACACCACCAGCTTCCTTCTATCTCTCCTCCTCCCTATATCCATTTGATGGTAACATTTTGATGTAAAGCAGTATGTTATTCCTTACTCATAACAAATCGTATGTCCGTTTTTGTTACTTATTTAATCTTTATATAGGTGCAAATATGCTTTAAAATTCACCATTTGGATCCACTTTTCCCAAATGTTCTTGGGATGAGAACCCAAACTATCCAAAACACTATTTTGAGGTAATGTTGTGCTTGCTCGTTACATTTGCTTGCAGACTTTTTTTTATCCTGATCATACAATTCTTGTGTGATGAAGAATTACTATTGCTGTAATTGAAAACTAGATCAGTGAGGGAAGTTAGTCCTGCTTCATTGTTTATGGTAGGAGATAGTCCTCTCCTAGTTGCTGATGTCTTCAACACCACAATGCATTGTGGAGCTGTGTTTTGAAAGGTGGTCAGTCATTTTCTTTTTCTGCAGTCTGACTAGCACCTCCTGCAGGGTTGGAGGAGTCAGTGTCAGTGCAGGTGGTCCCGTTGATCAGACTATAGTATCCAAGACTGAAGTTGCATGTGGGGAATGGTTTGTCTCTCCACAATGTGTAGCACCAATGGCAACTTGAGCATAGACAGACGTCAGGTAGCCCAGCTGACCCAATGCTTAGGCAGCAACTGGGAAAGCTGAGCTCTGGTTCGTTATAGCAAGGTATCTGGCTTGTGCTATACTGGAGATATTCTTCAGCCCGACCCCAATGGCCAGGTGATGACGTCTGAGTATCTGTGCTGTAGCACTTTAGATCCCACAGTAAAGACCTGCTGACCTATCAGAGATCCTAAAGAACCATATGGGGGGACACCAAAGCGTCAACAGAGCAGCACGGTAGAGGACAGCAAGGGAGAGTAAAGTTTAAAGAGAGTCCAGAGAGACGCTGAATGGCCACCATGCTAGGCAAAGACATTTTCGAAAGAGGAATCTATTTGTTTTTTTCATAAATCCATGCATGCTGTTCAATACACGTTGCTTTTGAAGAGTTAAAGTGCCAGTGGCTATCACAATGCTTCACACAGTAAACATTAACTTTAATAAACAGCACACTATGGCATGGCAGAGTGAAGGCCAAACAGAAAACATGGGTATTGTAATGATTGCAGAATACAGAAATTGGCGGTGTATGCCTCAGATCAGAGGGCAACGCATTCCAAACTTGGAGGTGCAACTCGCCAAGGGGGGGGGGGGGATTTACGACCCACCTAGGTACGGTAAGGCCATAATGGCAAATTTGTGCTTCAAGCTAATGGAGGTTCATGAAAGAAACAACGATTTGTCGGTGAAACAAACTGGTTTGTTGCAGGTAAATGTGTATGTCCTACTGCAATTCCCCCCTGCACTCATACTGTGAATGAATCTGAAAGAAAAGTGGAGTTGGAGTCATTACTTAAAACTAATAATTTTGATTATTCCCAATGGTGGTTTAAAAGGCGTGTAGTGAAATGTACTGTCACTGAAAATGCATGAGACTGCCTTCCAGCATAGTGGATGCTCTTTCTGACCTTTCAACGATATTGCTGTTACTTATGGGTGTCAATGGCTTTGCAAGAGTGTTATCAACATTAGCTGTGGGACGCATTGTGATAAATGAATGTCAAGAGGCAATGAGTTATTGTTCAAGGATAGAAGAAGAAACTTGAAAGCTACACCCATTAATTTAAATGTCCCAACTATAGACCCCCTCGACCTCCCCTAGGCTGAGAAGTAGTTGTTCATTTGATATATTGATGAAATGACGCGGGGCATCAATATGGTGCGTGGCAGGCGATTGGATGGATAGAAGAAAGGCCAGACTCTACTTACCAGCCCCAATGTGACTGATATTTTGCCATGGCAACATTCTGTGGTATAGCTTGTTGATGCCAAGTGTGACTAGTGGTATTGACCAGAGCTTTCAGGCATCTGAATCAACAGCATGAATATCTCTGTGCTGGATATTTCCCAACCGTATTTAATTAATTTAACACTTGTTTTGTATCATGTGAAAAATTGGTATGTGGTACCACTCATCGCAGTAACTTTACACCCAATCCAACTGACCAGCATCAGACTAGGAGTCTGATGAAACAGTTGGTTTGTGACACAGGTTTTTGAGGCTAATGAGAGAATGATATGAAAATGTATTGCTCCTTTCCAATGACATTATCTATTACCAGTTGGTGATTCGGTTCATCTATTGATACCACTTTAACAGATACAATAAAAACTTTGGCAGCCTTTAAGTTTTTCATTAGAACAAAAAAGTCAGAAACAACATGGCTACATATCTCCACACTCTGCAAAATCAAACTCTTCATTTCCAGGCCTAACTTGCGCACTGTGGTCCAAACCCTTGTGATCTCACGCATCAACGGGGAACCACCCTCGTTACTGAGCTTCCAGTCATGCACCTGGCCCCCACAAGGCAGCCCACCACACTGCAGCCAGCCTCATTACAGGTGCCCGCAAATTCAACTGTATCTCTCCAACACTTGGTAGTCTTCACTGGCTGCACCTCCCCGCCAGGATCATATTCAAAACTGCATGAATCACCTGCAAATCACTCTCAAACGGGACACCAACATGCTTGGTGGTTAAACACCAAATTTTTGGCGGCTCTCCCACATCACATAGCAAAGCTATCAAAAGGTTGGAGTCTAAACTAGCCCTTCAAGAGAAGACTTGTTAGCAGGGTTCCTGCCACACCACGACTATCTGGAATTCAATCCTGGCAGAGATTTGAAAAGCCACACCATCCTCCAATTCCTCAAAACACTAAGGGCCCGATTCTCATGTAGGTGTTAAGTACCAAAAAGGACGTTAAAAGGCTTAACAACCTTATCGGTACTTAAGAACTATTCTGAAGGTGGCACATTCTTCCGAAGTCGGAAGGAATGCTGCACTTTCGGAATACATGTGGCAGTTGCTAGAATGGGTTGGAAACCAAACTAGCAACTGCCACATTCGTAAACTGTTTTTTTGGAAGCCTATTCTTGTGGCACTACTCCAGTTTAATATGTGCGCTAAACTAGCGCACATTTACGGTACCCTTTTGGTGCCGTTAAACTGGAGGAGTGCCACCAGTGTAAATGGAAGTGTCCATACACCTGTGTGTTGTATATGGACACTTTCATGTTGCTGCAACATTGAAGCTGCTTGCTTTGGTGTACATGAAAGTGTTCATATACACCGCTCGAGTGTATATGAACACTTTCATTTACACCAAAGCGAGCAGCTTCAATGTTGCAGGATGCAACATTGAAGCTGCTCGCTTTACATGAAAGTGTTCATATACACCACACGGGTGTATATGAACACTTTCCTATACACCACAGTAAGCAACTTCAACATCCTGCAATGTTGAAGCTGCTCACTTTGGTGTATAGGATCCGCAGCATTTTCGTTAAATAATGATTCCCTCGTTATTTAACGAAAATGCTGCCGAGATTCTGCAATCCGCCTGTTTCCATTAGAAACAGGCGGATTACAGCGAAAGCACTGTCATGGTTTGCGATTACGCCCAGGCCCACTTCAGAATAGCAGTGGTGCCTGGGCATCACAAAATGGCGCAGTGAATCGTGCTATTTAGCACGTTCACTGAGCCATGATGAGAATCGGGCCCAATAGCGTGGATCTTATACCAATAGCTGCCAGACAAATACAAATCCTACCTCCACTAACAGCACAGACCTAATGTATAAAATGACAAGCCCAATGCTGGCACCCACCTATTGTAAAGTGCCACGTTGCTCTTGAGCTAGGTTTGTGCTATAAGTGATAAAATAATAATATGAAAGATTTACAATGTACACAAAATTAGATATTTTTTTAAGCACCAATATCATGTACACTTTTCGATCTACACCAAAGTGATTTCTCTTGAAATTATTCATCTCTTATAAAATAAATAAACTGTGCAATGGTGCAAACTTTGAATTGTGTATGCTTTTAAAGGTCAGGCTGCTCTTAAACAGTATGCATCAAGTGAAATTGACTCGGTCTCATTAATGGAACATGTTTACTGCAATATTACCTGTGTACAAAGACCTCCCTTAAAGCAAATGTGATGGTCACACTGAGTGCAGAAACATGTGCCCTCACCAAGTTATAAAATGATGGGGCCCTAACCTATGTCAAGCTTAGGAGACCCATACCTTTATCAGAAACTAGTAGAGAAACGACAGTGATAAGAAAATGAAATGCAAACTTCCATGTAAACACGTGAGTAGTAACCTAATTCTAAACCTGTTTCCACATCCCATACAATTTTGAAACATTTCAGAGTGCAACATCATTGAAACACTCAAACGATTAGCTAGATTGGTGGCCTAATTCAGAACAGAGTTTGGCTGCAAAGAGCCCCTCCAACGCGCTGTGCGCATATCCCGCATTCACACAGGAAACTGCTTTCAAATGTTGAGCTGGGCCGAGAGTCCAGGATCCTTGAAGCCAGTCTGTAGATGCATGTGCAGTGGTGGAAGTGTACCAAAAAAGTAGTGGAACTGTGGTTCGGCAGGGTATAGGGTAGGCAGAAGCATAGTGCAACATGTGACAAGGTGTTTGCAACCAGGGCATTGCAATTGTAGTGACTAGTAACTAAGGATCATATTACAACTTTACACTTGCACAGGGACATGAATGGACAAATCCTCTGGATGGGATGGTGAATATGGTTGTAAAAAGTAGAGGGATGGTAAATAGAAAAACACCGCTCCCCACCGTTCCCACTCACTTCAATCAATGTGCATGTGTGTTTGGTGCACATCCACAACTGATATATGTATTGGCCTCAGACACCCACATGGGTAGATGGTTCGTGTCAGAACCTCCACTCTCATGGGGGCTGTTTGCAAATTGCCAGTGACAGACCTTAAAAAGGATTGGACGCTGGCAATTATATTTTTCCATGTTCATAAATATTTCAAAGGTTTAAATGTCATAGCAAAACAGACTTACCTATGCAGAGCCATGGAGACAGCTTCCTGAAAATGACCCAGCCTGCACCACTTTTTGCCCTGCGCCTGGCATGCAAGAAGGCATCCCTTCGAGAATAAAGCATACACTGTGGTCTCCTTGCATGTCGCCAATACGGAAGCACTTTTTCTTTCTTTAAGAAGTGGCACATGGCCAAAATATGTGCCTTTTTCACAAATACATACAAATCAGAAATTGTTCTCAGTAAGCAAGTGGGAGGTGGCTTGAGGTGTCAGACGCCAGAGTGCAAGGGGACTGTGTGTACTTGCCTGCGTACCTCAGAGTCTGAGGCTCTCCGTGGAGCTCAGAGCGGAGCAAAGACAGGGAGGAGGTGGGGAGATGGATAGGCTGGCCCGGCTTTCACAGCGGGGTGCGACCCAATTTAGTACATTTCTTTCTATAGTAGAGTGCGTGGAGCTCATAGCTCCACACACTATACGTATCCCCTTTAATTGGACGCCTGACGGGGCGCTTAAGGGGTGGCCCCGCCAGTCTACAATGAGCGCAAACAGCGCACTTATTCGGATTCCCTCCTCCCCTGCCATGGATACAGTAATGTCATTGGCTGGCAAACAGCCAATGACATTGCTGTATCTATGACTGGTGGCGCAGGGTGTGGGCGTGCGCCTGCGCCATGTTCACACATCTGTTTCTCTTTCTGGAATCGGTCGACGACGAGTGAACAACACACAACTAGTGCTGCTGCACCAGCCCAGCAGTGCTGTGGTAAGTACCCCATGTTTGTTTTGTTTCTGAGATTCTGACTTTAGTTTTCTTCTCTGTTTGGGCTCGGGGACTCGGGGGTGTTACACTTACACTCCCCTCCCCGGGCCCAAACTATGTGGTCCACCACGGCCCAGGCCCAGTCAACACTGAATGACGTGTAGGCCAGGGCCTACACGTCGTTCAGTGTTGCTGCCGAGCTGACTGCCGTCAACTTGGGGCGAGCCTTGGTGGTAGCGGGCCGCCTGGGCCTACTTTGTTTTTAAACAAAGTAGGCCCAGGCCGGTCCGTGCACTGCCGTGCCATTGGACCGGTACGCAAGGGAAGGCCCAGGGCAGGCATGCGCTGCTGCAATGTACATTTTGATCCGATCAAAATGTACAGTGCAGCAGCAGCGCACGCCTGCCTGCCCTAGGCCTTGCGTACCGTGATCCTGCCAGGCCAGTCCATGCCGTGGCCCAAGGGCCTTACTCCAGCCTTACTCCAGCTTGGCTCAAACTGCTTGAGTATGTGACCCCTGCCCGAGACGCTCCAGATGGGTTCAGCCTCACCAGTGATGTGTACTTTCAATCTTAATGCACAGCAATCAAGGGTATCTTTGTCGACTCATTACTACTCCACTTTGGGAGACTCAACACAGAGCATAAAGCCAAGGGAGAGTAGTGCTCTTTCACACAATCACAATACTTTTTAAACATAGTTTCCATAGTTGTTTAGCACATTTACACCACTATGGAAAGGCACACCTCCATGCAAGCTAGTCTGGCTCCATCTCAAAAATAGCAATCTTACCAAAAAGATCAGTGTGCATCCTCTTTGCATGGGACAGCAAGCAAGCCCAGATCTGTTTCATTTGAATCAGTGAGCTGTAGTTCTTTTTTAATGTTGGCTATTAGGTAGTGCTACGGTACCAACCCTAAGCCAAAACCATTGCATTGAGGTATTGCTATGAGGCAGAAGGGATCTAAAGAGAGGCACACAGCTTGTGTGTGATGTTTAGTTATTTACCTACCCACTGATTGCCAAGGGGCCTTCTAATCATTATGGGCTTTCTGACCCATTGCCGGCCCAACCTCACCCAAAACACATCCTCTTAGGATCTCTTTTAGCTAACAAGAGTAACATCAAACTTTGGCTGGCCAGTGTTCTTTTGAAACAGTGTTCTGAGAGTGAATGCCAGTACATGGTGAGAGGTATGCTTTGGCCATGCTGTCCATGGAGAAACAACTAATTCAAGAGATCCCTGACTTCAATACACGGACTATTGATAAATTTGCCTCTCTGGAAAAATAGACGTGCACTATTTGTGTACAAACTTTCAAAATGATTTACCAGTGAATGTTCTGTTACAAACAAGCTATTTGCAGTTATTTTGTGGTGGGTTACCTTGAATTCTTTGTTTCAATGACCTTATATATGTTAGGATTTTGTGTAAGGTTGCAGTGATCTATTTGACAGAACAGTGAGAAATGTGAAGTATGTTTTGATGTCATGGTTGTTGGTTTATAATAAAGCAATCAACATAATAAACTTAGTGAACTATTTCTGTTGCATTTTTCTCCATGCAATATGTATGTGCTATTTCTGAGACCTGTGCATTCCACGTGTTGCAACTTTGAGCAACTGAAGCAATGGCAACTCAGCATGGCAGACAGCCATTAGAGGTAGGACAAATGTCGCATTAATTAAGTGGTTAAAAACTAAAGTAATACTTTAGCTTAGTTTCCCCCTTTCAGAAAATGCCTAAAATCCCACCTTAGTAAGAGGATGAACGCATGTGAATGCCAGTAACAGCATGACAAACATATGTTTCCATTATTGCTGACTATATAATATATATATATATATATATAATGATTTTCTTTATGCATACACCATATAACCAGCCATTCTCAATACAAGCTGTAAAATACACCATCACACTTGCACACGTAAGAATAGTGTACCACCATATTAATATGTAAAACCGAATGCTTTTTTTCATATTTCGGGGTTTTTTTTGGACAGTAAATTGCATATTTTGTAGGCCATTTTTCCAAAGATTTCACAGGGGAGAACACCCCTGCACCCCCCTTAGGGGGGTGGGCTCGCGCGCTGCATGCGCTCGCTACTAAATTCGCCCTGGAAAATGTATGCCCCACCAGCTTTCAAACTCACCAGCCGTCACTGAGTCGGAGGTGTAAGGAACTCATGGTGGCAACAGTAAAGACAGACACAAGTGATCACAGTTCAAGGGTGTTTATTAAACTGTAAGGGTAGGTTGGAAAAATGCCTAAACTAAATCTAAAATGGGAGCAAGCATCAACTATTAAACAATAATAAGGCAGTCCTTGTGGCGTCTTATCAAAATAAAAGGGCCTATACTAAGAAAACCTATTGGCAATCCTTACTCTAAATGCAAAACAAGTGTGGGAAAATGTTCATAAGAAAGAAGGGTGCACAAAGAATATGTCAGGATGCAGTAGTTGGGGTCTCCCTTCCCCACGTTTTCAGCACGGGATAAGGTGAGACTGTGGAGCACAGCACACACTAGAGCCTTCACAGAACAAGCCAACTTTTCTGCCCTCAGCAATCAGGGCCTTCAATGGTTTAGTCTCTTTTCTACAAAAAGAAGCCTCTTGTCTCAGAGGACCTGATGGAGTTCAAATCGATAAACAAAAAGTTCCCTTCTACTTATGGGTTAGGTCTTGCCTTTTCACCTCTGGATCTGCTCCTCTTCCGGGCTCAGATCCCTGAAAGTTGTCTTCTCCTATTTTCGAGGATATGTCAGGTTCAAAAATCATGAACAAAAGTCCAAAAGTTATTTTCTGCTGTGTGTAATCTTCGGGAGATGGCTGCTCACCCCTGGGATCTCCCTCGTTTGGGCTCTGACCCTTCTGGCATTCACAAATCTTTGGGTAATGGCCGTTCACCCCTTAAGTCCCCCTTGTTCGGGCTCAAACCCTTCTGGCAATCGATGTTGCTTTGGCCTTCTAAGGTTAGTGTCCCATCGTTGGGTTCACTTTATCTTTTAACACCAGCTCATCAGTGACGAATCTTAATGTCTTTTCGAACAGTTTATGGTGGACATCCCTCTGCTGCGTTCACTCTTGTAAACACACTGTTTTTCGGGACTGGAGACTTTGCAACCGTTTTGGTCGGCTTCCCTCATTCGGGTTCACTCCTGCCAATCTTGTGAGTTACACAGTTTCTGATTCAACATTTAAGATGCAGGATTCACTTCCCTTAACTTCACAATCATCTGTCGGTCAAAGACTCGGCAGTACAGAAAATCTCAGGGACTTCGTCCTCCTCTGCTTCTTCCGTGGTGTAGTACCACATCTCACCTGGGGCATTTCCCCAAGCATAACCCCGGGTTCCCCTACCCAGGTGATCCTCCCTCACTCGTCCACCACCAGGGTTGGGATCTGAGAGTGCCAGACCTTCACTGGCCACCTGAATTAAGGATTTCCAAGGTCTACTTGGGAGAATACCCTCGGGTTTCTCACCCATGGGGTGCATACATTTTTTTATTGTTGCATTTACAGTTTACAAAAAAACATATACAACAAAATACAAGAAAAACGACAGATTAAAAAAATTAGAATTACAATCAGAAAAAAAGAACACTGCTTCTATAAGCAAAAAGACAAAGCATTAAAATACAGAAAATTCAATTTAAAAAAACTTTTGTTTTCAATACAATTTTTTTTTTCTTATCCAATTCAGAACTTAAAAATATAACAAAATTATTCAAAGCTAAAACCAAAGAAATAGCAGTGCCCCACATACGATGACACCAAAATACATTTCTGGTCACCTCTGTGCTGCCAATTGTCTTATCCCCGAAAAACCTGGTTCGTTCATTATCAAAAAACGTACATACACCATCCAGGTGTTTCAGGGTTTCATAAGAATTATTTTCACTGCAGAACCTACATTCCCTCTATGATGCCTTCAAATCAGCCAAGGTGTTCGGGCCATTCCAATTCCTGATTTTCTCGTAAACAGGTAATTGATTTAACCTGAAACGCATAAAATTCATATGTATTACAGGGCAGGGGAATTTCTGAAGATATAGTGGAAGACATTCCCTTGCATACGTGAACTGTGAGTATTCCACAAAGCTGGTGTAAGAGTACATACAATCCACTGTGTCAGCCCAGTCATATCTAAACAGAATCTTTTTGGTATTGCCTGGTATTAGAATCAAATCATCTTTGGAGGCACAAATGTAAACCAACACAGAACACACTCATACATTAAACTCACTCAGCGATGAAACAGAGCCTGAGAGCATAGCCTCCTTGAGACTCTCATAAAGAGAATTCTTAGGAGGAGCAATTATTCTTCTGAAGAAAGAAAGCTGTCTCCAGACATACCTGGCCTTTAATGACACAAGACAAAACTTGTGTCTAATGATTGCATTGGGGATAGCCATGGAAAGGCCAAGAACATTCTTCCAGAGTCTTCCCTGAATAATATTCAAAAAGTCACCCTTGTTATGGGAGCAAAGGTCAAGACCATACAGGATAATTGCCTCAAATTTGGCTAGATAATAACGTCTCAGGGGAAGCAAAGAGAACTTACACACTTTCTGCTTTAAGAACTTCATTTGAGCAGTAAGTTTCTTAGCTTTTTCATTCAAGATGGATTTCCAGTGTTCAATACTGACCCTGTTTGCCAAATGGTATCCCAGATGGATTAAAGTCTTGACCTGATCCACATTATCAGCTCCCATAGTCCAAGCATAATGTATGTCTTTGGTTCTACGCGAAAGGACCAGGACCTTAGATTTAGAGGCATTGGATAACAAGCTATTTTCTTGAGCATATTCAAAGAAAAGCTGCATCTTTGCTCTAAGACCTCACAGGGTTCTTTCGAACAATATAAAATCGTCCGCATAGGCCATCCACTGCAGCCTAACACTCCCCAACCTTGCCGGTCCAATGGAGGGACCCTGCCACAGTCCCTCTGCATCGCATGTCTAAAGGTTGAAGAGTGTAGGTGCCAGGGTACACCCTCGTTTTACGCCTGTGAAGGCAGGCATCTCAGAAGAGAGAACACCATCTTCAGACAGGCGAACACAAATAGATGTTTTAGAGTGCAGAAGAGCAGTCAGCTGGACCAATTTACGAGGAATGCCAAAGGAGAGCATTTTGGGCCAAAGCCTAGATCTTATCACCTCATCAAAAGCACTTGTCATATCTAACGAAGCTAGGTAGACATCACCAACCTGAGAATGATGGACATAGTTCGAAAGAATACTGTGCACAACAATGTAAAAAGTAGTTCAAGGTATATGTTTATCAATTCATAAATTATTTCAAAGCAGATTTTTCAACTGATAACTTTTTACTATTTCAGGTGCACCAGGGTAAATCTCGAGGCCACCCGAGATTCAAGAGGTAAGGACACAGAAACAAATATCAAGTATTGCTACTTGACAGCCCTATCGTGCACTCCTGGCGGGATATACCATCCCAAAGGCAAATTCACGGAAAATAAATATGCCAAACTGACCGAAATGAAGGTCGCTATGGCTAATTTCTCTCCCAGATATTCCCTATATTTCGCAATATTTCATATACACTTATATAGTAACAGCAACCCGTAGTGGTGCAAACAGTTTTAGTACTTGAATTTTAAAAATGAAAGAATTTTTGTAGAAACATTGAACAAAAAGCATACACAACACAATGCATGTTTTTACTAACAATCAATTTTTTCCTTCAATCCAAAAAGGGAATGAGTTCCCTTCAATTTAAATAAACAGGTATTCCATGTTGTGGCCAATATGCAAAAACATTGACCCAATGGCACATGATATACTCAACTTTATCGTACATATATATATATACATTTCCTCAATCTGAACACACAAATTAGCAGTTCATAATCATCCAAAATACACTTCTTTTATAAGAATATCTAATGCCGACGCGTTTCGGATTTAACAAAATCCATCTTCAGGGCTAGAAGTGTTATGTTCCATATCTCAATTAGATTATCAATTTTCTGTTTTCATCCTAAAGAGAAGGAGATATGCTAATTATAATACTGTTCAGGGACAATAAATCACTAAATCTGTTTTCCTATACCACTTGTAACACTAACCTTGTGTTGTCTCCACGTGTTGTGCAAGGAAGGGTACTTCTACCTACATGTCAAAATAAATTGGATTAACCAACATATATCTGTGGATAATATGTAAAAAATCTATCCGTAGAAAGTCAATAAAAATATTAGTGGGACCTCCCTTACCCGATAGAAGACATACGTCTGATGTTCGGGTAGCGTGCAGGGCGAGTAGATCTCGCTTTGTGAGTCCTAATGGTAAAAAAGTGAACGGGCAGAGGTTTAAAAGATCGCCACCAGTATGGCTTAAAATGCTGTCATGCTATCACATCTACTTAATTCTGTGCCGTGTGAATTGGATCCTCCAATTTCAATAGTCACACATAAATATATGCGGACTTCCAAGCTTTTGTTAATCACACCATGTTGTGCATCATTCTTAACATCAAACCACAAATAAGGGGTATTTCCGGGAGACCAAACTCCCCTATCAATATTTACTCGTGGTCCGCCTATATACGCTTCGCCGTGATGTTCGGCTGCCAGCGCTACTGCGGGTACTGCGGGTTACCAGAGCCCTTAATCCAGCTGCTTACCTCTATTGTGAGGTTGAAATCTCTCGGGCCGCCCGCCTACAAGACGAGCCAATCGGCTCTCAGTTGTTTATATGGTTTCAATGGAGGCGACGCATGCGCACGCCTGCCTCGCCTCCATGGGCGCCATATTGGGTGAGGACTAGTCCATATGTCCTCATTAGCACGTTGGAAGCCGCACTAAGCCACTGGCTTGTCTCCCTGGTATTTTATTCCTTTGTCTTAAGTCATACCCATCTCTAAGCAGGCATGGCTTTATTCAGGAGATCGGTGATGGTATCTCTTTGCCTTTTCCATCGATCTTGGCAAATACAACTCACCTCACGAAAATGTTGGTCAAGCACCCATGGTGCGGTTATTGATTTAAATCAGGTACGCATGATGGACATAGTGTCTGAGTTGGGACACAATAGACGCATTGAGTAAAGTGCCAAGCTCAGCACGAAACCCCACCTGAAACCGACTTAGAAGATTAAGCTCCCTTATAGCACGATTAAGATCTCTTAATGGAAGAATAGAAAATACCTTACTGGTTGCATCAGTTAAGGCGATGGGTTAATAATTAGACAAATCAAGTTTATCTCCCCTTTTGTAAATGGGTATAATAATGGATTTTGACTGGGAAACAGGCACCGTATGGGACAAAAAATATGGTTGAACATAGATTTTAACAGTTCGACCCAAGTGCCAGGATCTTATTTGAGAACAAAAGGGGGTATGCCATCAGTCCCAGGGGCCCTAGACGGCTTAAGTCAAGCAATCACCTATGTTATATCCTCCTTGTTCCAGTTACATGTTCCCTCCACAGGAGAACCCAAATCAAAACCATCAAGGGCCCTAAAATGCTCATGTAGAGCATATTTATTGGTGTAAAAAGATACCCCGGTAGCTGAATCTATGGGGCAATCCATACTCCCCTTAGTATTCCCCAAAAGCCTGTTAACCGAAGACCAAAATTTGCCATCTTTACCCCTACACAAAAGTTCCAACATGTTTTGATGACACAAAGAGTAAGCCTCCATCCTAAGGGATTTAATGTAGTTCTTATGTCTCAGGATGATAGAACGCTATGTTTCACATAGTCAGATGGCATCAATCCAGATTTTCTCAAGGCGGCAAGGTCCCTTCTTTTGCGGGCCTTAGATGATAAAATTCTAAAAAGAACTATGGGAACTCTAATTTGACGGATGCAGGCCAGAATAATATTATAAGTAGAGATACCACCACGTTGCCCATGATCACACCCGAAAGATACGGTAGCGGGCTTCAAAAGAGACACATACAGGAGCCTATTAAATGTGTACACAGTTTTCTTATTCCACAAAACTTTAGTTCCCCTGTTATTGGACTCCAAACCTGCTAGATCAGGTCTAATACAAGGATTAGGCATAGTGATAGTCAGGATGAAAGAAAGAGGCAAATGATCCTCCAGGTCAGATTGAAGATGCCTCAAATAACTGCGTGGTTTCCTAATACCATCCGAAACATAGAAAAAGTCAATACGTGAAGTCGACATTCCTCTGTGCCAAGTATATTTAGTAGCCAGAGAGGATGGCAAATGATCCAACAAAGACAAGTCCCTCTCACTGAGAAAAAGATCCCACCTAATACCTCATCTAAGATTCACATGCTGCACCGAGGGAAGTGCCCCTATAGAGTTCCACCTAGCACCCTCCGCACAGAAGGAATTAAAGTCCCACCCAGGACAACTTGATAGCCACATCCCTTCTGAATCCATTCATACAATGTTTCTCCCACCCCCTCCTCTATGATGTCAAAAAGTGAATCTAGTAGGATTACAGTAGAGATTGAGTATCAATATCGAAGAGAAACCAACTCCCAGATTTAGCTCAATAGCCAAGAGCCATTATGAACAGCACCTCACTTTCCACGTGATACCCAGGTTACGATCTATAGCAATGTTTAGACCTCCTCTCGGAACGCCCTTCCTCTCTCCTAACAGCAGGACAAGAGATAGTGTGGTACCCATCTAGCAGAGGATTGGCGATAAGCATAGTCTCCTGAAGTAAATACATTCTTGGAATCACACTGCAGTACAGAGGGAAACCCTGCCACTTTTTTTTGGAGTGGATGATACAAGTTCCTTAAATGAGAGAAAGATTTTTGCTTTATCAGAGTTCTGTATTTCCACCAGGTCAAATCCCATGAATTGGAGGTTAACATTTTGATCCCAAACCATGGTAGCAACCATACCTGAGTGGAAATTACTGACCATTCTACCATTATCAAATCTAGGAAGAGATATGGCATCTATATCATCAGTAGTTATCGTTCCAAGAAGCGGAATTGCCTTAAAGAAAGCCAATAACCCTCCCCTTTTGAGTTTACTCCCTTTCATACACTTTTCATTAGGTATCCAGCCTATGATTTTACGGCTGGGTTGTATGGCTTCTCCCACCACCGACATACTTACCCCCACACATGCCTGAGGACTCAAACTAGGCCCAGAAGTCAGGGGTACAAACCCACCTTGAACTTGACCGGGAGCCATACTACCAACCTGATTTGCCAAGACAGAGCCAGTAACCCCAACTATCAGGGAACTGCTCAGCCCTGCCTCTACATTAGGGGCAGTCAAGCTTTTCTTATGTAATTCCACTGGTCTATCATCCGGAATTAACAGAGATACACTAATGTTTGCTGTCAAATCAACAACCGGAACATTAGTAGCAGCACTAGGGTGCAGAGGACCAGAGGAAGTGTGGGCATGCCTGTTCAGCACAACCATCTTTGTTACTTGTATCATGATAATTTAAGTTACGAATGGCCTTGAGATTGGAATTTCTCCCCCTAGTCTTCAAAGAGGCCATATTCTTGTTTTTCTGATGTTTTTTTCTTTATTCCTGTGCCTTTTTCCCCTGATTGGATTGGTCGGTCCAGGCTGTATATCAAGTTAATTTTCAATAGTAGAAAGATTTGAGTCAGCCACCACAATTACCTCCTGTTGAACAGCACTATCTTGCAAAAGACCCATAGCTTCTACTAGTGCTGAAGGACTATCCAGGCCATCCTTAACCTGATTGTCCACTAACATGTCATGATCAATCCTTTCAGGTTGATCAAGGTCCCCACCATGTGACCCATATTCTACAGTAACTTCCAGGGATCTAACTGACAGTGCCTACAATATAGCAGACACTTTCTCATCCAACCTCAACAGTCTAGAATTGTAATCATCTTGAGAGCAGATTTCCATAACAGTAGGCCTATTCACAGGTTTCAGATTGTTAAGTAGGTTCTAAATGCCAGACATATGGCATATGTACAGTGAGATCATTAAATGCCCTCCGCTGAGCTGCCAAGATCCCCCCCAGATTTTCCTGCGTATCACATAGGGCCTTTAATGCCAAATTTAAACTAATATGCAAATTAGACACAAGGGGGGAAATTAGTTCACAAATCCCCATCTCAGACCTGCCTTTGGATTCTCCCAAGGTTGGCCGAGTTACAGAGACAGCCCCCAATTTTCAAGTACAGTGAGCAATCGGGGAGTTCATTGTTGTAGACAGTACAGGCAGATTATTCCCATGTTTAGAAACAGCCATAGCAGGAGATGAGTCCAAATCAATGTTATCCCTTAACAAATCCCTAGTGGCATTAGCCACCCTGTGGAATGAGTCCCCCAGACAACTCTCCTGAGTTAGATCTTGATGAGCAATAGCATGAGTCCCGTGTAGAGGGCTTTATTGATTCAAATGACCACCATAGCTTTCTGGCAACTGATGATAAACATTACTAGATGGCACACCTTGATTATGCTTTCCAAAATTAAAGACATTCTATGCCTAAGAGTTAGAGATCACTTTGGATGCACCCCAGTCTGTAAATGAACCCCAAACCCACCAGCCATTTTCATTTTTCCTCCTAGCTCACCAAATTTCCTAAGGTTCACAATAGGCTGTGGAGTGGAGGCATGAAACCTAACAATTTTCCTCGTAACCAGAGGAACTGCCATCACTTCAGCTTCTTGAAGGCACTCTGCATCTGTTAATTCCAGCAATCCAACGTCAGATGGTATATTAGCCAAAGTATCCAAAACCCCTCTGTGTAAAGATGAAAGGATTAAAGGAAGGGTACCTAAGACCAAGCCAGAGGGCACTGGATTAACTAATGCTGTTGTCAGAATAGGGGTCTCTCCAACTGGCCCCTTCATTGCAACATCAGGGCACAATAAGCTATTACTTGCCACAGATATATATACAGGCTGGGTCCTCTGTGATAAGTCAACATTGGAGACAGGCAAAGCCCCCAGATTATGCACTTGGTCCGATTCCATATCACAGTTGCTGGTCCCAAATCCACTTCTCAGAGTAACCATAATATACAAATCAAGATTATTAGGTGAAACAAAGCGGTTCAAAGAACAATATTAACAGTCACCACAATGCACTTGAAATGGAAAGCACGGCTCAAAGGCAAAAGCCTGCAGTCACCGTGCCACCCCGCAGTCTACCTCCAGAATAAGGAGGATTCCAAGTGTAGATGACGACCTATATGAATAATTCAGGTCTTGGGTCAAAGGTAACAGCCACACGGCAATCCCCCACAGTCCCCAAGAGTAACCAAAATTAGCAATACAGCTAGTTACCAGTGCTGTGGTAGAGAAGGGTTAATAGTTATAGGCAATAGGCCCCTGAATGTTAAACATATGAGTACAAATGCAGCAAAGGCTGTATGAATCTTTCCTCCTACCACGCTCCCGCATTCCTGCACCAAACAGCACAAAACAGCGAAATCTCCACAGCTGCCCTTTTCACCACCGGGCTTATCGCTGCGAGGGCTGCAAACTGTAGTTAAAGTACACTGCTTCCTAAAGGGGCGTGTCTTTCCTTCCACGCTGCTTTTAAGGTTGCAGGATCCCAATTACCACGGAAAGAAAATAGCGTTTGAGAATGGATCATGGAAAGTTCCAATATGTTCTAATATAGTGCTTGTAAACAGCACAGAGAACACATCACAGACAGCACAAAACAGCGAAATCTCCACAGCTGCCCTTTCCGCCATTGGGCTTATCTATTATAATGTAGACAAAGTAAATACAGCCAGGGGTTAAAAGCTGCCGGGAGCAGAAACACTATGTGACTCATTTTTGACCAAGTCTATCATGAAAGTCGTAAAAAAAAATTACTTGGGGCTTCCATTAATGTTGCTCCCCAAATTCCACAATTTGTATGGCAAAGAGGAGGAGTGGAACGCAACATTCCTCTCTGCCATACAAATATCCTGGCATTTGCGACAGCACGGATTTTCATGTCAACACAAATGCTGTGGATCTCTATGGAGTCTGCTGGCTTACAGGGATCCATTGTAAATTCTGCATGTCATGCTTACAAGGCAGGCGCCATTTACTCAATTTGCACAGTCGTGTGCAGAAGAGGACCGAAAACGCGGCGTACAAGCGTATACGCTGCGTTTCGCCCTCCTCATTTGCAATCTGCTGGGAAAATGACAAACATTTGACATCTGGGACCTGCCTATCTTTTACTCTACACGTAACATGTCCCTGCCACTGAATAACACGAACCACAAAATGACCTCCTAAAGGCCCACTGAAAATCTATACATCCTTCTTTGTCAGCAAGTGGCTGATGTGGAGGAACCGGTGTTAAAAGGCAACAAGGTGATAACACTTCTGTTCTGCTTTTTCTGGAATCATGAGATCTGCGACCTCTAGTGCACATGAAATACCCTGCTTTGCTAACATTACTATTTGGAGAAGAGGGACTTTGTCCTCTTGGGTAGAACATATGTTTACTTCTAAATATCTTTCCCCCGTTTGTGCACCAGTAATGATGTATTTTGTTGTATTTAGTGATCATGCCATGATTTTGTTTAACATAAATCTACCATTATATGTACACGAATTACAAATCATGATGCAGGAAGACTGACAGTCAAATGGAATATCGCCCTCTTAGGCAAATGTACCCAAAACCTCACTAGGCTCCTTTGTGATAACTTGTCGGATAGCTACAATCACCTTTTTGAAGTTAATGCAATTACCAATACTGTACATCATTGCCCGCAAAAGCTAACTAGGAAAGGTTGCTGCCCGACCCTGAAATCTTTTACACAAGTTTATGATCGTTTCTGAAAGCAAAAAAAAAAAGAACAAAGCTTTGCTTAGAAAACTTAAGTCACTAGTTGCATTGATGTACATGCCTACACACAGGCACTAAAGAAGACATGTCAAGATTATAGGAATTTAACTGAAAGGCTTTTAAGTCCAAATGTCCATTAATGATAGTCAGAAAATCCTTCTCTACCTCCAAGGCAATAAAACAACTAAGTACTGAGAGCTCAGAAGTAATTCAGTGAGCAGCTACTCGACTCCTCATGTAAATGTCATTGAAGAATCTGCCTGGGTATCATATTATGAAAAAACATACGCAGAAACACATAAATAACAAGTCGATTTGAGTCAAAAGAAAATATGAAGTTTAGATCAGCTTCCTACAATGTTGATGATATTCGTGAAACAATATGCAAATGTAATCCCTAAAGGGTATCTGTCCCTGATTGTATCGCCCCTATTGCGATTAAGCATGACCCTGAGTTATGGGCGGTCATTTTGTTCCACCTATTTTGTGAAATCGTAACTAACTTAGTTCTCCAGCGATCTTGGCATTCTTCATACATTAGACCTATATTTTAAAAGGGGGACAGACTCAAAGACGAATATTATCCCCCATTGCTACTTCGGATGTCTCAAGCAAGCGTTTTGCATCCCTACGGCTTGGGGAATTGGACCTATGGGTCGATAAATTGAAATTACTTTATCAGTTCCAAGTAGGCTTCCAGAACAAAAATAAAATTGGAACATCTTTAAATGGTACTATTATTGCCCATTTGCAGCCAATGGTCAAAAAGAAACCGGGACAACGATCTATACAGCCAGGATGGATCTTTTCAATGGGTTTTATTGCGTTATTCGAGAACATTTGTGGGCTAAACTAATGAATCTTCTTTCAATGCTACATGTAAATACCCAGCTGAGAATTAGACTTAGGAATGGCGGCCTTCTTTTCAAGACCCATTGATATCCATGTTGGCCTCAGGCAAGGCTGGATTCTATTTCCAATGCTCTTTAATTTGTTTATATCTGACATTAATAGCCCATGCGACTCCTGTGAGGAATCCTGCAGAGTCCTCACAAAAGCACTGCCTAAAGTCTCCTCCCAGGTCCTCCGGGAGAAGGCAGAAGCTTCCAGATCCTGACCCTACAGGCGGTATTAGCTGGGTAGATCACCTGGGAGGAGAAGGGCCCCAGGGGAAGAGGTGGACTTTGTGAGATCAGACACAGTATGTGTCTTCCATAAGGAAGGGAGTGTCCTTAATACTGGAATCTGTAATGGCGTGTTGTCAGCAAGAGCCTTTATTTTCTCAATCTGACTGTCAGACTGGGGTTGAAAACCATGATAATCAGTCAGATATTAGGAATAAGAAAACCCCTTTTAAGGTTGCTGACATTTATAGAAATGAAATGTCTTATAAGTCCCAGAGAAATAGGGAAGGGGAGTCTTTAAATGTTACCAATTTAAACCCTGAGAAACCCCACTCTTCTGTAGAGCGACATACCTCAAGGGATCCTTACGGAACTTCTTTGGAGAAAATGTATACAGAGAGTTATAAACTGAGTGATGTTAATTTCACTGAGAAAACAGAATTTGACATTGAGGACTTCAAGTCCCATAATTCCCAGAGTACTGACATGAGGAAGAGGACTGCAGAGGCACACGACTGCAAGTTGCAGTCAATTAAGAATAATGACCCACACCTGAGGAAGACTGGGAGGCATAAAAAGCCCCCTCGGTTGCAGGCCATGGGAGAGAGCAGTATTAGAACGTGAAGTCATTTTTCTACCTCCACGTGTCAGCAGAAGCAGAAGGCAGATGTGAGCAGAGAAACCGGAACAGCAGTGGCTTGCAATTGGGATGCCGGTTCTGAGAGGCTCTCACAGGCTCGGGTTTGCAGCTGCAGTGGTCGCGCAGCAAACAGTGTTTTGTTTTTTAAGCTTTTCCCACTGTCAGATGAGCAGCAGTGGCAGACAGGCTCCCAGTACTGTGGGAGCCAGGAGGGATCTGAACTGACAGACAGGCCGTGGTAAATTGCATAGAGATGCTTGCCGGGCCGCACAGGTAAACGGAAGCAGAAGAACTGGAGGCAGCAAGGCGAACGGAGGCGCACGTCAGACCTGGTGAGTTCACTGTTACATATTGACCCCGTAGCACGCCGTAACCGCCTGCTGGCCAAGTACAGGCAATTCATTCTCCGAAGTGAGATAAACAAAGTAGTGTTAATGAAGAAGACGTTTTCTTTTGAATGCCGAACTAATGCAAAGAAGATTGATTCTTCTGTTGTGAAACCAAGCTGATTTAAGAGGGTGCAGAAGGCAGATTAAGAACTTGATTATCATACCATGCCATATGCTGGGGAGGCTGTATTTACTTTTCTAGCTCAAAATGATCATGAACTATGGGCATGTTTGCAGAAACCCTTGAGAGGATCACGTTTTGTTTTAAAACACACATTATACATATCATTGACGAAGACAATACTATTGGGTGTTTATTTGAGATACTGTATTGTTCAATAAGAAAATGTGAAACATTTGAAAGTAGTGTGTGCGTGTTAAAGGATACACATGCTGTATTATCTAAGCACAGAGCACAGCTATACACTCTAAACTTGCCTTCCTCTTTCTGGGTAGATGCAAAGCACAAGTTAACTCAGCGTGAGATGCTACCAGCACTTCTGTATTTTGAATGGTGCATATCAGCATTTCTCAGCAGTCTTTATTTTTTTTTTAAATGACCTTACCTACGCAATGTTTTACCGAACCTGAGTTTGGTTTCTAAGCACGGGTCTGGGATTCGAACCTCTGTTGCTCTGCGTGGTCTTGCTTGTAAGACCAGGCGTTGCCCCTGTGCTATTCTCTGATCATTTAATTATAGTTGCTACACTTCAGTGGAACATTGCTTGCATTTCTCTCAACGGTAGCTATATTTTTAGTACGTCTTCCCATGAGTAATATGCTTTTTAGTGAGCAGTACCTTCTCTTTTTCAAAAAAAGCAGCTATAATTTTGATGGCACAGTACAAGAAGGTTTTGGCAATTTTAGCAGCAAAGCAAAGATCAGAATGGGCATTGTAGCTAACCTCCCTTCTTGCCATGCTGAGCGGGATTGAGGAATACTAGTATGCATGCAGTTTAGTTCGTTGGTTTATTTATGTAGCACTCTTTGTCTCAAAGTTTCCCTTCAGAGCACTATAAAGACACCTTTGAAAAGAACTTCAAATATGTTTAATGAGGCATTGCAAGCTCTTCTCAACACGGTTGGTCCAATTAGCAGGACATTACTGGTACTTATCACCCCAACCACAGTCTCCTCATGGGGACACTGTCAGCACTTCTCAGCAGGGGTACTGTTAAACCGCACACCAACTTTTAGGTAGGGCTGCTATTTTATTAGTACAAGAGCATCAGGCGTTTTTTGCAAAGCTGCTAGAATGTTTCAGGAAAATACTGGTATTTTTTCATGGGGCAAAGGGGACTACTAACAGCTTTGCTTTCCCTTCGTGACGGCAATTTGCAGACTCAGCATACATTTCAATGATGAAATGGGCATAGAGTTTCATTTGTTCTCTTCCACTCTTGAGCAGGCGTGATGAACAAAGGTTTGGTGCACACAACACACCTTTATACAATCTCTCTCTCACATGTCTGATGGTTAAATGACACTGGCCCTCATTACGACCCTGGCGGAATTCGCGGTGCTAAATGCACCGCGGAGCACGGCGGAAAGCCGCCGATAGCGCCATGGGGGTTGGCGGATTTACCACCCCATGCCGACCTTGGCGGAGCGGTAAATCCCCAATCCCCATTTTGCCCTTCCCCATTCCCATTCTTGCCCCATAGGGTATAATGGGAGTGGGGAAGGCGTTAATTACGCCACCGTAAAGTACGGTGGCGTAATTAACAACGAGGTCCCTTAGCGCCATGGATTTCTCCGCCCGGTAAAACCAGGCGGAGAAAGGCTCCATGGCGCTACGGGAACTCGTAGTAGGGCGGACGGGTCCGCCGCGAATAACGCTGGCGGAAACCCACTCCGCCAGGGTCGTAATGAGGGCCCCATCTATATTTGCCTTTCAGAAACGTAAACTATCATGGCAGAACATGGCTGCTGTTAGCATCCTGGGACTATGGCTGTATTCAGACGCGGTCACGGTCTGGATGCCAAGGTTTACCTCATGGATCGTTATGAAAACAGACATGTAGCAATGCTGGCGGGCCAGTCTATCAAAGGGTGAATAAGGTGGGCTGACTACTCACTGAAGAAATTCTGCAATGGGGTCAAAACCTTGCAGCCTAACCCACTGGAAGTTTTACAAAGGTAGCGGGCGCCCCTCTCTCGCAAGAACAGACATGATAACCTGTTCAGTGGTTATTAACCACTTGAGAGTTCGCAGCCACTGCTGTTACTCACTGTGCCTTTCACAGATGGGAAATATCCATTTGCACATCAGTCTTTGTCCTGCCCAGGGGCAGTCCAGCACCGAAATACAATGGCAATTCCAATCTGAACGAGAGTACCACCAGCAACCCCATACACGTGTTTCACCCTTGTTGGGGATCATCAGTGAGGTGAAGCTGATGCCTCTCTAAGCACAGTGAGAGAGAGGGGCGCCCGCTACCTTTGTATAACCCACTGGAAGACCTGCAGCAAGTATGAGTCCATGGCATAGAATTCAGGGGTACTCCGGTGTAGAAATAGCATCAGAAGAAGATCCAAGAGCCAGGACGCCCATCCAACCTATCACTGGGCGCTTAAATATTTAGTATCGGCCGAGGATGGGAAAAAGGTGATCCTAAAGGCATGAATTTAGAATTTGACTCAAATGCTTTCCTGTAATTCCTTAATATATGGTACAAGAGTTTTGGACACCATGACACTTCCCGGAATCACATTACTTTTGGGTGACTTCTTTTCCTGGATCCTGCTGACACTTCTATCTGGCCATCGCTTGAGGAGTCACTAGAATAGACTTGCATTCGTTTTTTTTTTATTTTTATTGGTACCTTTTAACCTATTTTCTATGTATTTATTTGGGCTAGTCTTAAGGCTCGCTGTTTGCCCATTGTTAATCTGTTTGATCTTTAGGGGTTTCTGGGCTTCATGGCAACATTTAGATTGTGATCTGTGATGTATCTGTGAACACCTGCGCCACTTCTTTAGTTTATGCAGTACACTATCATATTGATACTGTTGCGGTTTTCTATTATGGGTGATTAGCTATACGTGGTAATATTCTGGGATCTGCGGCTCCTTGAATAATCACTTTTATCGATTTCACTGTAACACACATTAGCAGGGGCTTGTGGCTTCCCGTTTGTATGGGCGATGCTGCCAGCATGTTCTCACTTGCGAGACTCGCTGCTCCTCTCGTTCAGTTCGGCACCGAAACACTCGACGGTTCTCACACTGGCCACTACAGAGTTCTAGTAACACCGTTTGTTGATATATTTTGCCCTTTCAGACTCGGTTGTTGTCAAGATTTATTTGTGCCACTTACATAGATGGTGTTTAGTTTTTCCTTTCTCTGTCCTGTGAATGCCAGTTTTGGTTATCTTTGAGAACTCCTTGTGGTTGACACTATAGATGCACTGCTAAGTAGGAGGTACAACTTTCCAATATGGAGGCTGCCGTTTTAACCGCGGACAAGCATTTTCTTTGATGGTCCTTTTTTTCTGTCTAAACCGTTTCCTTAACTTTGAGCTTTACTTCACAGCTCTAGGACAAGTGTGTAGCTGTTTTAAGATTACTGTTGCTCACACACACTGTGTTTTCATAGACGTTTGGGTAATTTGGGGCGCACTCGGTCTTTATATACCATTACCTGTAGCACTTGGCTAAGGACTGCCTTCGACCTTCAATGGTCAGCTGTACAATTTGGAGCTTTGATCAATACACATTACGATTATGGACTTTTTAGATGACTAGACTCCCTAAAATTCCCAGCCATTTAACTCAACATTGCATTCACTTGATTTAGGTGTTCAGAGGTGAAATCTCACGGACAGCTTGGTTTACACGTTCCTGACAACTTTGATATCATTTACCCATACTCCTGAGACAGATTGAGAGGGGTTGTGAAAATTGGTTGTCTCTTCCAACCCTCTGCCATAAAACATTGTATTCCTGTAACACACACATACCGTTGAGAAGCACGATTTACTATCCTTATCAAAGTCATAGCTCACATTAACGTTCACATCACAATCTAGTTCATCATCGATTGTACATCACATTTACTGTCCATGTTCATCCCACCATGTCCACCTCATCGTCCACATCTACATAATTGTTCAGCATCCACATCACTGGCCATATCCTCATCAAAATACACACACACATAATTACCCCACTGACATCCAGTCCCGCATCCATATACACATCCCAATCAACATGCATCAACTTCACCATACACATGTACATTTACATGAACTTCCACGCCTACTCCAACATTCACCTTTAGTTATCATGGAAGGTATCAAAGCAGTCTTCCTCTTGAGTAAATAAGCCACACTCACCAACACGCTAGAGAATAAACGTTCACACGCATTCACATTCAAGTGTTGCGAGAGGCTGCAAGGCCTGAGCACCCTGAGAAGATAAACCACACTCTCTATCCACTCGAATGAACAAAGATAAACTAACACTAACAATTAAGTGCTGTGGAAGATTTTACAATCCTGACTATCATGAATGTAAAAAACATACTCACCAACTACTGTAATGAACACACTCACACCAGCATTTAAGTTCAGTTATTGCAGAAGGATGCAAAGCCTAAGCACTTTGATAGAACAACCCACCCTACTAAACACTCAAGTAAACAAAAATACACTGACATTTGCATTCAAGTGGAAAAGGTTAGGTATGTATTCAAGGGACCATCCTAAGAGAACAAGCTCCACTTGCCAACCACAGCAGGGCAATGTGGAGGAATTTGGTTCAGTGTCTTGGGCAAATCACTATCTCACCCATCAAGACTTCAGCTACAGGAAGCTATGTTCATAGGGAACGTTGCAATACATCTAAGATAGCATTAGGAAGGAGCCATGGTAAACTTAATTAAAATGTTACTGGTTGTCTACCAGTTCTGTTTCTAATGTAATTGTATACTATCTGTAGGTGACTTGTCAAACATGAGCCCTTATGCACCTATTCTATCATGTTAGCATTTCCACAGAGAGATCGGGCTTAATTTTATTATCAGGATTCACGGTATTATCAGGGGCAGACCCCTAACATAATCTGTGCATCTTCAGGAAAACATTTCAGAATGATATCAGCAACTGCCAAGCACATAATTAGGGCACACTCACCATTTAAGAACAGCGCCCTGAGACAGCTTGTGTATTAAGATACGAGGTTGGGGTGTATCTGAGAATGAAGAAGTCCCAATTCAGTCACATGGCACCATATGATTCTCACAGTAGACTGTTCTAAAAAGACCAAACATGGTAAAACACAACATAAGTGAGTTTGTATTAAAGACTGCAATCAATCATTAAAAATAAAACAAATCCCACTACTAACACCTGGGTCTCAGTTGTTTGAGGTACCAAAAACAGTTCCCATGTTACTAGTTTCAGTAAGGCTTGAGGGGAAAACTACCATAATAAGACTTCCAAAGTATGATTTAATCAGACGATTGACCTTCTATGTCACTTCAAGACATTGACAGGATTCCTAAGCAAGCCAGAGAAAAGCTGCAGAAAATGAAACTGCTACAATAGTCGTCTTGAATTTCAGAGCTTCACTTACCCACTTGCTAGAGTCTTTATTAATCCCACCGATGATGGGGTCCTCCCATTACAGTGCTTCAATCAGCTCCACTTCCTCTAACTGCAGTGCCCACTGGAGGGTAGCAACAGCATGCCTTGTATTGCTCCAGGGTATCAATAAACCAATCTCTGAACTCCTCCACCCATATTGTGCATGTTGCCAAGTAAGTCCTTGTTCTGACCATCACTTTGAAAGGAACAGTCAGTCCAACAAACATTTGTTTCGCATAGAGATACCACAAACACACACAAAGACACGCCAAAACACACACCACGCAACACACACACCATGTTAACCACTTCCAGTTATACATTACCCCATTCATGCGCATGTTTTACTCTGTGGCATATTCTGATCCATAAATGAAAAAAAGAAAATACATTAACAAAGTAATACCTTTAAATTGGTAAATAAATAGTGAAGAATCCACATTCAGAGAAGATTTGTTGAAATCCGTACTTATCATTAAGCATCAACGTTTGTTAGCCACTAAACCAAAGTGTAGGTCGCAGTCAATGGGCCTCATTATAACTCACACGGTATGGAAACAACGGTGGCGGTAAACCCGCCGCCACCGTTGTTTCCATGCTGGGCGATCACAAGTCCTGCAGGCGGAGGCGTCAAACCCGCCAGGTCTGACCTGGCGGGTTTAACACCGCCCACCTGCAGGCAGACGAGGAAACATTGGCACATCATGAGATGGGTCCGGTGTTTCCATGATCCCCATTCCCATTGAGTCGTATGGGACTCAATGGGGATTAACACCATTCCGCCTCCGGAATTCCCGGGACACCGGGGTTGTAATGCCCGGTAATTCCGGAAGTCATGGAGGTGGAATGGTAATACGAGTCCGGTGGTAACCAGGTGGTTTTACCGCCTCAGTTACCGCCAGACTCGTAATGAGGCCCAATGTCTAATTTTGTAAATTATGCCAACCTTTTTAATGCTAATTGAAGTTGTACAGCTTAATCACAAATTTCATTCGGCAAAAGGGGCTTCAGTCTTAAAGTGTAAAAAACTGCCTAGTTGTCTCCACAACTGGTGGCAATGATACGGGTCGCAAGACCTGGAAACAAAACACCTTTGCATTCTGATGACAGATGTATCTTCTAGTCAGTGAATTTTCATCTGCCAAAATGTTTGTCCCAAATACATATTTTCACATGGGCATTTAACAGCACACATTATTTCTCTGGAATCAAAAACTGCAAAGTGTCTTAATTTGATAATTTTGCCAATCAGGTAATGTTGAACTGTATCAATTGTTGTTAAAGTGCTATTGTAGTTGTTGAATACTAAATATGAATATCCCTTTGTTTTGTGGTAGAATATGCCTTTCTATAAGCGTCTCTATCAGCTTTAAACACAATGTTGTGGATGCAATTACTCCATTAGTGAACTAGTACTGTGTAATTTTGAAACCCCAGAGATAATGTTAGATTTTATTTCAACATAAACCAAGGTTTCAAGAATATTTTCTTGATACTCCTTGAAAATTGAGAGAACATGGTCTAATAATTTTACTGGTCTTCATAAGATACAAGAACCTTTGGAATATGTGGTAGTTCTCTTGATTATTTCAATGTTCATAATTTGTCATATTCTATTTATTGCTCAGAATAAATATGCTTCTGAAATATATGCCTGGTACCTTGGAAGCTCATGGCCAGAATCTATCTATGTGGGCAAAAGCATTTTCAGGGTAATTCATAGAATTTCGCAGAAAAGTGTCGCAAGCGGCTGGCGCAGAGTGTCCGCGTGCGATTGTCTGCGCCAGGCACGTGCGCTAAAACCGATTTCCGCGCACAGCGTATTCATGGATTTTAGGCTCCCAAACCAGCCGTGGCGCAGAGTATCGCAGCGACCCTGCAGCAGCGCCAGTAACGCCCCCAAGAACGCCCTCGCGCAAGGAAAAGCCATCAAAATCGCTAAATCATCGCAAAGGGCAGCGCTAACCCTGGACCAGTCCACAGGGCTGCCAAACAAGGAACGCAAAGCGGGTAACGTGCATATCAGGGGTACGCGTGAAGTTATACACGCGATTAGCCAGGGTACGTGTATTACAGGGGTGCGCAGGAATTCTCACATGCGATTTGGCCAGGTACGTGTATTACAGGGGTGCGCGGGAATTATCAGACGCGATTTGGCTTGGTACGTGTATTACAGGGGTGCGTGGGAAGTTCTACACGCGATTGGCCAGGGTACGTGTATTACAGGGGTACGTGGGAATTATCACACGCGATTTGGCTGGGTACGTGTGTTACAGGGGTACACGGGAAGTTCTACACGCGATTCGGCTGGGTACGCGTATTACAGGGGTGCGCGGGAATTCTCACATGCGATTTGGCCAGGTACGTGTATTACAGGGGTGTGCAGGAATTATCACACGCAATTAGGCTGGGTGGGTCCTCACAGGTGTTCCCTGTACACCCTCCACGGCCCCTGCAGGCAGCCCACAAAACAGGGGACTACCCTGCACACCTGCTCATGTCCCCCTGCACCCCCACCCCCCAGCAGTGCAGGGGCAGCCCCCACCAGGCCCCCACTCATGTCTCCCACCACCCCCACCCCCCAGCAGTGCAGGGGCACCCTCCACCAGGCCCCCACCCATGTCACCCACCACCCCCACCCCCCAGCAGTGCAGGGGCAGCCTCCACCAGGCCCCCACTCATGTCTCTTACCACCCCAACCCCCTGCCACCATGGGCAGCCCCCACCAGGCCCCCACTCATGTCCCCCTGCACCCCCACCCCCCGGCAGTGCAGGGGCAGCCTCCACCAGGCCCCCACTCATGTCTCCCACCACCCCCACCCCCCTGCCACCATGGGCAGCCCCCACCAGGCCCCCACTCATGTCTCCCACCACCCCCAACCCCCAGCAGTGCAGGGTCAACCTCCACCAGGCCCCCACTCATGTCCCCCTGCACCCCCACCCCCCGGCAGTGCAGGGGCAGCCTCCACCAGGCCCCCACTCATGTCCCCCTGCACCCCCACCCCCCGGCAGTGCAGGGGCAGCCTCCACCAGGCCCCCACTCATGTCTCCCACCACCCCCACCCCCCTGCCACCATGGGCAGCCCCCACCAGGCCCCCACTCATGTCTCCCACCACCCCCACCCCCCAGCAGTGCAGGGTCAACCTCCACCAGGCCCCCACTCATGTCCCCCTGCACCCCCACCCCCCGGCAGTGCAGGGGCAGCCTCCACCAGGCCCCCACTCATGTCTCCCACCACCCCCACCCCCCTGCCACCATGGGCAGCCCCCACCAGGCCCCCTCTCATGTCTCCCACCACCCCCACCCCCCAGCAGTGCAGGGTCAACCTCCACCAGGCCCCCACTAATGTCCCCCTGCACCCCCACCCCCCAGCAGTGCAGGGGCACCATCCACCAGGCCCCCACCCATGTCTCCCACCACCCTCACCCCCCAGCAGTGCAGGGTCACCCTCCACCAGGCACCCACCCATGTCTCCCACCACCCCCACCCGCCAGCAGTGCAGGGGCACCCTCCACCAGGCCCCCACCCATGTCTCCCACCACCCCCACCCCCCAGCAGTGCAGGGGCACCCTCCACCAGGCCCCCACCCATGTCTCCCACCACCCCCACCCCCCGGCAGTGCAGGGGCACCCTCCACCAGGTCCCCACTCATGTCTCCCACAACCCCCACCCCCCTGCCACCATGGGCAGCCCCCACCAGGCCCCCACTCATGTCTCCCACCACCCCCACCCCCCAGCAGTGCAGGGGCACCCTCCACCAGGCCCCCACTCATGTCTCCCACCACCCCCACCCCCCAGCAGTGCAGGGGCACCCTCCTCCAGGCCCCCACTCATGTCTCCCACCACCCCCACCCCCCTGCCACCATGTGCAGCCCCCACCAGGTCCTCACAATCCCCAATCATGTGCGTAATGGTCAGCCTCCACAGCCAAAAAGCCCTACCAAGTAACCCATTCACCCACATGGAAATGAAAACACATGTTACACCCCCAATGTTCATGAAGCAAATGAACCCATGTCCGTCACACACATATTTTCAAATTGAATGGGAAAACACACAGCATGACATGCATGAAACCAATGAGATGAAATCACACAGTGAACAATGGGAAAAAAATGTATTGGACAAAAATACGAATGGTAAAGAAAGAAAAATAACTACAATGTAAATGTGAAAAAATAAGCTGCATGTCTGCATAAAAACACAAAAGTAGAAAATCAAATCCAAAAAATTTGGTCCAAAGTGAAATGTAAAAACTCTCCATGCAACAAAGAACTATGTACAAAAATAACAAGGGTCCGTCATCACAACTGAACTAAGGAAACCTCCTAAAAAACCTACCTAAATATCAACTATATACAAAAAGTGGAGCAGTGTCCGTCGACTCCAAATCATAAGAAAAAACAAAGGAAACCTAAAACTAAAGAACTATATACAAAGGCGGCGGGCAAGTCCAGCGGCTCACTCTGTGGTGTTCCGGGCCAGGGCATCATCGAACTCCTGTTCGATGTCCCGGAGGCGGTCAAGTTCCATGGCCCCGAGGGTCCGCAGGGACGATGCCGTGTCCTCCTCCAACACCCTGCGGATTGCCTCGAGGCACTCGGCCCGCCTCAGGGCCCTCCGCATGGAGTTCTCCGCCCTGACCATTGTGAGCCGCGCCTCTTCCGCCCGCCGCCGCTCCGCACCTATGGCGTGGCCCAACCGCTGCCACATGGAAGACACTCTCTGTCCTGGGTCCTCCTGCCCTCCGGCCGATGCCTAGCCCTCCGATGTCGAAGGACCCGAGCCTTCATGGCTCCCACCATGTTGCTGCTGCTGCTCTGCCTCTGCCCGTGCACTGCCTCCTGCTGCCTGCACATCCTCTGCCGGCTGGGGTGCAGTTGTTGATGTGGCCACCCCTGCTGGACGTCCGACTCCCGACTGTGGCAGGGATGCCTCCTCCACCAGCCTGGCCGCACTGTCAGAGGCAGCTCCACAGGGCACCCAGGTGACTGATGGGTGGGAAGATGGCACAGAGGACGACTGGCGCGTAGGGGGTCCAGTTGAGGAGGGGGTCGGAACAAGCCCCATCAGATGGAGGAATCCGGTCTGGGTGACCTGTCCCAGCAGGCTGACGTGGTCAACGAGCCATTCGAGATGACGTGCAGTCTCTCCATGAAAAGACTGCAGGTCACCTCGCATGGCCCGTTGACGCAACGCCACACCAGCCAGGACAGGCTCAACCCGGACCTGGATAGCCACGTCCGCAGGCAGAGGAAGGGCAGTTGACGTCAGCTCATCCCCTGCCTGGAAACGGGTCTGGACGTAGGCATCCCTGCTGGTGCAAGATGATGCAGGGACAGGATCGGGGACAGGATTGCACACAGGCACCTCCGCGGCGGCCTGTGCTGCCTCCTGTCTCTGGTCCTGGACTGCACCACTAGCACCAGTGGGATCCCCACCTCCAGACCCCGTCTCTGGTGTTTGCACAGCCTCCTCCTCCACCAGACCCCCCACCAACCTGGATGACTCCGTGCCATCTTCCCCTGTTGGGCCCTGTGGGGTCCCAGCTGCCCCTTCTGCTGCCGAGGAGTCCAACTCCAACCTCCGCCTCTTGGACCTCCCCCCGGCAGCTGCGGCCTGGGACGCGGCACCGGACTCCTCACTCCCCGACGAGATGACAACACGGGAGGGGAGCCGGGCCTTGCGTCTCCGGCTGGCGGTCGGATCCCCGCCACTGTGCTCCACAGCACCTTCTCCGCCCTCTTCATCAGTTGACGCTGCAGACAGGGAGAAACAAAACACAGGCATCAGGGCACTGTACAATGGACACATACACACATGACAGTTGCACATGAGTGGCATTGGCAAAACTCAGACATGTCATCACAATCCCCAACACACATGTCATTGCAACTTGCACACATGAGCCATACCACAGCCATATCGCAACTGCCACCACCATCCATACACATACAACAGCATGAGCAGCCAAAGGTGAGCCAGACATCACATGCAACACAGGAAGTGCACCACACATGTAGACACACCACCACACTTGCATGCATGTGTACACCTTTGCCAAGTGTCGCACTGTTCAGACGGGCATCCATGTCACATCTGCCAATCAGGCTTACACATACCGCAGTCACATGCATCCATGTTGCATCACTGTTGCACCCTTGTCAAATACACACACATGCACATGTACACAGTGCTCATACATGCAGCCCAAAACAACATACATGCGTGACATCACGGACATGTCTACTTACATACACATACATGCAAACATGTGTGCACGCACAACTGCATTTGCCATGCAAGCCTACACACACAAGCACCATCCATGTCTCACACATTACAGCCCTCGCATGTGTCAGCCCCACGGCCATGTACACCCCCACCCATACTCGACCCCATACAAACAGATGTGCAACCTGCACAATACCGAATAATCACCACACGCACTGCTCACAATCAGGATGCATGTACACTCACCGCTCGACTCCAGACGGGTCTGCTTCTCCAGGACCTGGACGTGGAGCGCTGGGGATATGCGTTCCAGGACCCTCATCTGTTCTTCCGACAAGTGGCCCCGGCGCCCCTTGGCATCCGCTGCCTTCAAGAGGCGCCGGGCCTTGTTCAGGTTCCTGGACCTGAAGTCCTCCCAGCGCTTCCTGACATGTTGTAAGTCCCGGACTGCCACCCCCTCCGCGTTGATGGCAGTCACGATGTCAGTCCAGATCCGAGTCCGTCCTTCCTTGTCGGCGCGGGAACTTCCGGAGAGGGCATCATACTGCCCAAGGACTTGCTCCACCAGGACACCAACTTCGGTGGCACTGAAGCTGGTGCCCCTCTGCCTCTCTGGCCGGGGGTTGTCAGTGGTCACAGATGGTGTTTGCCCCGACATGACAACCCCAGAGGCAGGAGTGGGTGGGCAACTGGGTCCTGGGGCTGGGCTGTGGAGCGATGGAATTCCAGTCGATAGTCTTCAGTTCCAGCAGGGGTGGTCACAGCAACAGCACCCCTGGCTGATGTGCAGGCAGCAAATGGCAGTGCACGTGGGCAGCAGGCAGTCAGGCAGGAGCAGATGGTAGGTGGGAGCGTGCTCGGGGCTCTGGGGGGCAGTAGTTCGGCCTTCTGGGCAGGAGCGTGGTCTTCCGTGTGCTTACGCGTGGCCAGCTTGGTACGGAGTGATTTGGCACGTGAAAATCCTGCACGTCAGCGTGAAAATCGAGGAAAGGCCCTTAGCGCGTAAGCGCGTCAGCACGCATACACAATTCTATTGGACCAAAGGCCCTCAGCGCGTAAGCGCTTCTGTGACGTGACCCGCACGGGTGTTTCCCACACAGCACGTGATGACAGAGCACACGTGGAAAGACTGCACGTCAGAGTCTCATCGCGTGTGATTGGTGGAAATGGCCCTACACGCAGAAGTGACAAAGCGTGTAATTGGTGGAAATGGCCCTACACGCACAAGTGACAAAGCGTGTAATTGGAGGAAATGTCCCTACACGCAGAAGTGACAAAGCGTGTAATTGGTGGAAATGGCCCTAGCGCGTACACGCCGCGTAAGTGACGCTGGACGTGTGTCCCTGTATAAAAGGTACTTGTAGAACACGTTTACCTTGTACGTGCTTTTCGTGGAGAGCGAGTGGGTGAATTCTGTACTTCTTGTCGTTTCACACGCGATTTACTTCACGGCGTTTCAAGTTCGTATTCCCTGTTACCTCTGACAGCTTTTTCTCTTTTTTCTCTTTTACTGGTTTACCTGGGCCTGTTCCCTCAAACAGTGTTCCCTTCTACTGTTGTCCTGTCTCCTCAGACAGCGTACAAATCTTCTTTTGGCGGGGGTGTTGCCAACCAAACGTGCTCCTTTTACACGCTCGTTTACCAGGCAGACGGTGAGTCACGCACGTATCTAACATCTGTGCTTGCCCCGTGTGTAGCCTACCCCTTCAGAGGATATAATGATGGGTACTCCCAAATATTTTTTGTTCTCGGGGGGACAGGTCTGTAGACAGGGAGGGTAGGGAGAGTGAGCACAAGGTTACAGACTGACTACCCCTCTCTCTAAGGTCTGACGGCACAGCAGGTGCAGGTGCTAAGGGGCTGATGTATGAGTCAACAGCAAAGTCTCAGAAGAGAGACAATATGTAAACAGAACCGTAGTAATTGTATCAATTAATCTCTTTAATAGGATTTGGTAAAAGTATTATATAAAAAATATATCTCTAAACAGCTTTATCATATCTCACTCATACCATTCATATCGGTGCAATCATTCTGTGAAAAACAGGTGCGAAACTTGAACAATTTCTTCAAGCATATTGGTTGTTATTAATATGGAGAGACAGTGAGAAAAAACACATTTGAATTTTCTATAGGTCGACATATGTTTCGGCCCCTTTCAGTAGTCCCATCGTTGTCTGCGGTGGGCTAAATAGTTAGTGCTGGGCCATCTTCAGGACAGTTGTAATTTTAGTGAAAGCTTAACGTCTTCACCCTAATTCTGTATGACAAGCCAAATCTAAAAACATAAAACAAAAATGGCAAAGTTTAACGGTCTGTTCTCTTATAGATGATCTCAAGGTGATGGCTAAATATCTAAGCCAGAGAAAAGCACCTACCAGTGGCCGAAAAAAATAGTAGTAGACCACGGAGAAGAAATTTCGGGGTGTCTTCGGTATTCCCCTGCTGTATACCCCTAGTAAAAGGAGAGTAGAGCGTACAACGGTAATTATTACCTTGTGTCTAAATCGTAACACTAACTAGCTACTGAACATTACATTTTTTGAAAAGGCACAACAGAGCGCACTTACAGGTTTCCCTTGAACAGTGGGTGGAGCCTCAGAATTTTGTAGCTCCCGCTCGTATCTTGAGACAGTTGGAACAGCGAGTGGCTTGCTGCAAGACTCGTGGTGTCTAGTGAAAAGGATCGGACACACACGGGAAAAATCGATAAGAAGCCTGATAGGGGTCTATTTCGTGCGTACAGGCGTGATAATATGCACACAACATCGTGTCGCAAACGATTGCACGTGGAGCAACTATGCCCTATAGCGGGTCGCTAATAGTGGCTGAAGCACACCTACTGTGCGATATTGTTGATATAAGACGGAATACACGCCTAGCGTAGTGCTCAAGGTTCAATGCGTGTCTATGGGTTTAGGTAATGCCAAGAGCCGAACAGACAGATACGCACAGGCGCGATTTTAATCTGTGAATTAGTGTATAATGCTCTCACCTATTTTGGAGTCTTTTAGCAGTATACCGTCGTGGCTCCGGCGGCGTCTGGTCACTCCTGAATGAGTCAGAGTGAGAAAGGGGAGGGGCTAGGCATTTAAAGAATCACGTGCCGCTCAGGGACGACGTGTGGGTCGGCTGACGCGGGTCACATGTGGGCTCTAAGTTCCAAACATGCCGATCGTATTCGCAGGGACTTAAAAGTTTCAAAAACATGATTTCATCGGAAACCGGCCACAATGTGGTATAAATTGCAACTGCTTGACGACATGGAGATAAATCAACTCGATGTCAAAAAGACGAGATTTTTACTGTTAGGACCGTAGAAAAAGGAAAAGTACCATCATGTCATGTGGAATATGCCGTGTGACGGATGATGATCTATGAGCAGACGTCTAGCCACATAGACTGCAAGGGAACTAACGACACAGTTAGGACATTAATCGAGCAGTCTTATGTCACATTTGGATGAATGGCGATGCCTAAGCTGTTTAGAGAAAGGCACTCCATTCGACGGCTATATTTAATCCAGTTTGGACTGTTTTTAAATTGTAGATCCACTTTTGTTCAGCTTGGGTCAGAATTTTATCTTTGTTCCCATTGCGGCGGGAAGTTTTGATAACTTGGATGACACACCAGCGGAAGTCTGTGCATTTGTGTTGTTTATTCAGAAAATGGGCCACTAATGGTTTATTTTCAACTGCATTACGAATGCAGGATTTGTGCTCGTTAATCCGTTGACGAACTGGTCGTTTGGTTTTGCCTATATATACCAGCTCGCAAGGACAAATAATAGCATAAACCACCCATGGGGTGAGGCAGTTGGTGAACTCTTTCAACTGAATGGTGTGGTGACACAGGGTAATTTGTTTAAAGGTGGTGGTTTGGGCACACACTGAGCAGTGGCCACATTGATGGTGGCCCATCAGAGGCGGGAAACCCCACAGAGATGATTGTGTGAATTTTTTGGATGTAACAGGTTGGTACGAATGTACCAAATTGTCTTTGATGTTCGGTTGTCTTTTGAAGGCAAACCTTGGAATCGAGGGAGTAAAATCTTCAGTGTAGAGCATCTTCCAATGTTTGCGTATGATCTTTCTGTAGATGTTACTGATCGGACTAAAGGTGCTGATGCAGGTAATCTTATCCTCTTGGTGTTTTAATGTAGGTTCTAGCGTATTCGTGCGGTTGGTGTGTAACACGCGTTTGTACGCTCTTTGTATCGTTTTTTGAGGGTAGCCTCTCTCTTTGAGTCTTGACTTGAGGCTTTTTGCATGAATTTTGTATTGTTGTACATCCGTACAGTTTCTGCGAATGCGCAGGAACTGACCATAAGGTAGGCCCTCTTTCAGGCTCAAGGGATGAAAGCTTGTATAATTTAACAAAGTGTTTCTGTCGGTAGGTTTTCTATACAGGACTGTTGCAATAGAACCTCCTGTAGTTTTCTGAATCTCTAAATCTAGAAACGGTATTTTATTTGGGTCAGTATGCATGGTAAACTGAATATAGGAATTCTGAAGGTTCAGCCACTGATGGAACGAAACAAGTTGCTCTGAGGTACCACTCCATATCATACAGATATCGTCAATGTATCGTAGCCAGTCAGTAATGTAATTACGAAAAGGATTGTGGGAACTGTAGATGGAATGTTGTTCGAAATTATCCATATACAGATTCGCCAAGTCGGGGGCAAAAGTAGCTCCCATACTTGTGCCTTTAAGTTGGTTAAAAAACCTGTCTTTATATAGAAAAAAGTTCTCCGTTAGAGCTAACCTAATGCATTCGACAATGAATGCCGTCGGTACTTGTAGTAGAGTGTCTGTGCGTCTCTCCAGGTATTCAGCCATCACCTTAAGACAGTCGTCTTGTGGGATACTTGTGTATAAGCTTACTACGTCTAAAGTTACCAAGATATCTGTGGGATTAAGATGTACATTTTCTAGCTTTTTAATCATGCTCGTAGTGTCTTTGACATAAGATTTCATTTTCGGAACAAAGGGGCGCAGAAACCAATCAGAATACATTGATAAAGGTTCAAGGACGGAGTTAATAGCCGCTACAATGGGTCTACCTGGAGGCTGTGTCTCATGTTTATGAATTTTAGGAAGTAGGTAGAAGACCGGGATGGTGGGATGTATATTCACCAAAAATTTTTGTTCTTCAAGGTCAATCCAATTTTCTTCCAAAGCATATTTCATAAGGCTGTTAATTTCTTCTTGCAGTCGTGGGGTGGGGTCGACCGGAAGTTCTCTATACGAGGAGATATCATTAAGATGTTTCATTATTTCAATCTCGTAGAGTTCTTTAGTCCACAGTACTATCCCTCCACCTTTATCCGCTGGTTTGATTATCAGATTCTCGTTGGATTTTAGAGCTTTAAGCGCTTCTCTCTCCGCCTTGGATAGGTTATTCTTTGAGTGATTTTGACTTTTAATCACTTGCTGAATTTCCCACGAGATCTTTTGTTCGAAAGCTATTATAGCCGGGCTGACCATTGCATTGGTGGGAACAAATTTAGATGGTGGTTTCAGTCCTGTGATGGTAGTTGCTTCAGAGTTCGACATGTTATTTCGAAAGAAGTATTTCAGGCGTATCAGCCTATAAAACTTCTGTAGTTCAACTTCTGTCTCAAAGGACCTGGCTGGTGCTGTGGGAACAAAGGACAATCCCTTTGATAAGACACTTATTTCCGTGGGGGAGAGAACATAGGAGGACAAGTTGTAGATGGGAATTACCAGGTTTGTCCTGGTGCTGGCCAGTTTCTGGTATTCATCCGCGGAGGACCTTGTGGTCTGTTGCGTCCGCGTTGGCCCCTCCCTCGAAAAAATTGTTGTGGGGGGGGTGTCGCGGGACCTTGTTGCCCAGAGTCTGAACCACTACTTGTGGATGCATTGGATGAATTGGAAAAACTCACGAATGGTCTTCTTCTGTTGCCTTGATTATAAGATCTTGTTTGACTAGCTTTTTGGATGTCGTCATAGTAGGATTCTGCTAAGTACGGGTAAGTTTTAGTCTCCTTGTATTGTTCAACGTCTTTCTTTAGTTTCCAGATTTTTTTATCAAGGATTGTTTTCTTAAAAGTGACCATCTCTTCTTCAATTTTGGCCAGCGTGTCTTGCAGATCCTTGATAGTGTTCTCGTGTTTAATTTTGGCCTCCAGAGTTTCTATTTCTGCCTTCTGGATTGCTGCCTCTTCCTCTGATGTTTCTATGATCAGTATTAGTAGGTCTCTCGAGCATTTATTGCTCACACCGCTGAATCTGTGCTTAAATTTGGTGTTAGCAATAAATACTCGCGGTATATTTTTTATCTGTAATCCTTCTGGAATTGTTCCGGCTTTAAGATATGCCAGCATCAATCTCCCATGGGATTCAGTTCGAATCAATTTTTTCTTTTTTTGAATTAAAAGTTCTGCGTCGCTAGACTGCGGAGCACTAGCAGCCTCGTTAAGGGTGTCTCCCAACAGTGTAGGCTGGTTGATGAGTTTTTTATAATACTCATCGGAAAATGACACTAGATTCTCAATGTCCATCTTCTCACTTCTTAACACACTACTAGTGTGTGCTACCAGAAATGAAACCCAACAACCAAGGGTTGTCCAAAGGAGGATATAATGATGGGTACTCCCAAATATTTTTTGTTCTCGGGGGGACAGGTCTGTAGACAGGGAGGGTAGGGAGAGTGAGCACAAGGTTACAGACTGACTACCCCTCTCTCTAAGGTCTGACGGCACAGCAGGTGCAGGTGCTAAGGGGCTGATGTATGAGTCAACAGCAAAGTCTCAGAAGAGAGACAATATGTAAACAGAACCGTAGTAATTGTATCAATTAATCTCTTTAATAGGATTTGGTAAAAGTATTATATAAAAAATATATCTCTAAACAGCTTTATCATATCTCACTCATACCATTCATATCGGTGCAATCATTCTGTGAAAAACAGGTGCGAAACTTGAACAATTTCTTCAAGCATATTGGTTGTTATTAATATGGAGAGACAGTGAGAAAAAACACATTTGAATTTTCTATAGGTCGACATATGTTTCGGCCCCTTTCAGTAGTCCCATCGTTGTCTGCGGTGGGCTAAATAGTTAGTGCTGGGCCATCTTCAGGACAGTTGTAATTTTAGTGAAAGCTTAACGTCTTCACCCTAATTCTGTATGACAAGCCAAATCTAAAAACATAAAACAAAAATGGCAAAGTTTAACGGTCTGTTCTCTTATAGATGATCTCAAGGTGATGGCTAAATATCTAAGCCAGAGAAAAGCACCTACCAGTGGCCGAAAAAAATAGTAGTAGACCACGGAGAAGAAATTTCGGGGTGTCTTCGGTATTCCCCTGCTGTATACCCCTAGTAAAAGGAGAGTAGAGCGTACAACGGTAATTATTACCTTGTGTCTAAATCGTAACACTAACTAGCTACTGAACATTACATTTTTTGAAAAGGCACAACAGAGCGCACTTACAGGTTTCCCTTGAACAGTGGGTGGAGCCTCAGAATTTTGTAGCTCCCGCTCGTATCTTGAGACAGTTGGAACAGCGAGTGGCTTGCTGCAAGACTCGTGGTGTCTAGTGAAAAGGATCGGACACACACGGGAAAAATCGATAAGAAGCCTGATAGGGGTCTATTTCGCGCGTACAGGCGTGATAATATGCACACAACATCGTGTCGCAAACGATTGCACGTGGAGCAACTATGCCCTATAGCGGGTCGCTAATAGTGGCTGAAGCACACCTACTGTGCGATATTGTTGATATAAGACGGAATACACGCCTAGCGTAGTGCTCAAGGTTCAATGCGTGTCTATGGGTTTAGGTAATGCCAAGAGCCGAACAGACAGATACGCACAGGCGCGATTTTAATCTGTGAATTAGTGTATAATGCTCTCACCTATTTTGGAGTCTTTTAGCAGTATACCGTCGTGGCTCCGGCGGCGTCTGGTCACTCCTGAATGAGTCAGAGTGAGAAAGGGGAGGGGCTAGGCATTTAAAGAATCACGTGCCGCTCAGGGACGACGTGTGGGTCGGCTGACGCGGGTCACATGTGGGCTCTAAGTTCCAAACATGCCGATCGTATTCGCAGGGACTTAAAAGTTTCAAAAACATGATTTCATCGGAAACCGGCCACAATGTGGTATAAATTGCAACTGCTTGACGACATGGAGATAAATCAACTCGATGTCAAAAAGACGAGATTTTTACTGTTAGGACCGTAGAAAAAGGAAAAGTACCATCATGTCATGTGGAATATGCCGTGTGACGGATGATGATCTATGAGCAGACGTCTAGCCACATAGACTGCAAGGGAACTAACGACACAGTTAGGACATTAATCGAGCAGTCTTATGTCACATTTGGATGAATGGCGATGCCTAAGCTGTTTAGAGAAAGGCACTCCATTCGACGGCTATATTTAATCCAGTTTGGACTGTTTTTAAATTGTAGATCCACTTTTGTTCAGCTTGGGTCAGAATTTTATCTTTGTTCCCATTGCGGCGGGAAGTTTTGATAACTTGGATGACACACCAGCGGAAGTCTGTGCATTTGTGTTGTTTATTCAGAAAATGGGCCACTAATGGTTTATTTTCAACTGCATTACGAATGCAGGATTTGTGCTCGTTAATCCGTTGACGAACTGGTCGTTTGGTTTTGCCTATATATACCAGCTCGCAAGGACAAATAATAGCATAAACCACCCATGGGGTGAGGCAGTTGGTGAACTCTTTCAACTGAATGGTGTGGTGACACAGGGTAATTTGTTTAAAGGTGGTGGTTTGGGCACACACTGAGCAGTGGCCACATTGATGGTGGCCCATCAGAGGCGGGAAACCCCACAGAGATGATTGTGTGAATTTTTTGGATGTAACAGGTTGGTACGAATGTACCAAATTGTCTTTGATGTTCGGTTGTCTTTTGAAGGCAAACCTTGGAATCGAGGGAGTAAAATCTTCAGTGTAGAGCATCTTCCAATGTTTGCGTATGATCTTTCTGTAGATGTTACTGATCGGACTAAAGGTGCTGATGCAGGTAATCTTATCCTCTTGGTGTTTTAATGTAGGTTCTAGCGTATTCGTGCGGTTGGTGTGTAACACGCGTTTGTACGCTCTTTGTATCGTTTTTTGAGGGTAGCCTCTCTCTTTGAGTCTTGACTTGAGGCTTTTTGCATGAATTTTGTATTGTTGTACATCCGTACAGTTTCTGCGAATGCGCAGGAACTGACCATAAGGTAGGCCCTCTTTCAGGCTCAAGGGATGAAAGCTTGTATAATTTAACAAAGTGTTTCTGTCGGTAGGTTTTCTATACAGGACTGTTGCAATAGAACCTCCTGTAGTTTTCTGAATCTCTAAATCTAGAAACGGTATTTTATTTGGGTCAGTATGCATGGTAAACTGAATATAGGAATTCTGAAGGTTCAGCCACTGATGGAACGAAACAAGTTGCTCTGAGGTACCACTCCATATCATACAGATATCGTCAATGTATCGTAGCCAGTCAGTAATGTAATTACGAAAAGGATTGTGGGAACTGTAGATGGAATGTTGTTCGAAATTATCCATATACAGATTCGCCAAGTCGGGGGCAAAAGTAGCTCCCATACTTGTGCCTTTAAGTTGGTTAAAAAACCTGTCTTTATATAGAAAAAAGTTCTCCGTTAGAGCTAACCTAATGCATTCGACAATGAATGCCGTCGGTACTTGTAGTAGAGTGTCTGTGCGTCTCTCCAGGTATTCAGCCATCACCTTAAGACAGTCGTCTTGTGGGATACTTGTGTATAAGCTTACTACGTCTAAAGTTACCAAGATATCTGTGGGATTAAGATGTACATTTTCTAGCTTTTTAATCATGCTCGTAGTGTCTTTGACATAAGATTTCATTTTCGGAACAAAGGGGCGCAGAAACCAATCAGAATACATTGATAAAGGTTCAAGGACGGAGTTAATAGCCGCTACAATGGGTCTACCTGGAGGCTGTGTCTCATGTTTATGAATTTTAGGAAGTAGGTAGAAGACCGGGATGGTGGGATGTATATTCACCAAAAATTTTTGTTCTTCAAGGTCAATCCAATTTTCTTCCAAAGCATATTTCATAAGGCTGTTAATTTCTTCTTGCAGTCGTGGGGTGGGGTCGACCGGAAGTTCTCTATACGAGGAGATATCATTAAGATGTTTCATTATTTCAATCTCGTAGAGTTCTTTAGTCCACAGTACTATCCCTCCACCTTTATCCGCTGGTTTGATTATCAGATTCTCGTTGGATTTTAGAGCTTTAAGCGCTTCTCTCTCCGCCTTGGATAGGTTATTCTTTGAGTGATTTTGACTTTTAATCACTTGCTGAATTTCCCACGAGATCTTTTGTTCGAAAGCTATTATAGCCGGGCTGACCATTGCATTGGTGGGAACAAATTTAGATGGTGGTTTCAGTCCTGTGATGGTAGTTGCTTCAGAGTTTTTATATAATACTTTTACCAAATCCTATTAAAGAGATTAATTGATACAATTACTACGGTTCTGTTTACATATTGTCTCTCTTCTGAGACTTTGCTGTTGACTCATACATCAGCCCCTTAGCACCTGCACCTGCTGTGCCGTCAGACCTTAGAGAGAGGGGTAGTCAGTCTGTAACCTTGTGCTCACTCTCCCTACCCCTTCAGAGGTCATTCTAGGCTGCGTGTGACACGCATACGTTCATTCTTGTGTTACTGGGTGCCACAGCGTAGTGCAGGTTTTTCTTTCTGCACACGAGGTCTAGGAGGGGTTGCGTGCACGTCATCTCCCTTTTTTGGGCCTCCTGTGCGTTGCGTGACCCGTCATCTTTCCCCAGGGGTTACATTCAGCCTTGCTAGAGCACTAGGGTACAATTACCATCTGGTACCCAACCCCTTTGACCCCCAATTGCCCAGGACAATAGTCTACATCCACTCCCATACGCACATTAACATCAGTGCCATGGCTGGGAGGCGAGGATTCCGTAAGGGTGGCAAAGGTGGAAGAGCCACAAGTGGTGGCCGTGGTGGATCCGGTAGGGGACGTGGTCGTAACTTGCAGGGTGAGCCTGTCCCCCCATGTGTGGAGGACCAGTCACGGCACCCATAATTCCCCACCCCATTGAGGCTGATGTGGCTGACACCATCCATGCTCAGCCCTTGTTGGACCAGCCCATTGTGGCACCAGACCTGGCTGACTCCATGGCTGACTTCCAGGTCAGCAGGGCTACGACACGTGCGCTGGTGCACGTTGATGCCATCATGCCACGTGGATCTGGGGCAGCAAGGTCATCTGCTGCACCAAGGAGGCAGGGCGGAGAGGCTGCAGGGGCAGCTGCGACTCCATCCACCCCAGCCCTCACACACCCAGCCAGGACAGTGTCGGTCCTAGTCCATGCTGCTGACATTCCCCCTGACACCATCACACTAGAGCCAATGCCTGCACCAACTCCCATGCTGAGTGTGCAATCCCACACTCCTGATACAGAGTCCACCAGGGCTCCTGCCCCTAGTGTCCAGAGCGGCGCAGGACACTCAGGATCACCACCACCTTCCAAGCGGAAGAGGAAGAGTGCTCGTCCGGCACAGGCTGATGCCCCAGACACGGCTACACAGTCCGGCCCGTCCAGGAAGCCCAGCTTCACGGATGACGAACTGAATGCACTTGTCGAGTATGTGTCCGGACATGACAACGAGATGGTCATTGTTGCAGGATCCAAGACTACACCTGCACAATGCCAGGCACACTGGCAGACCGTTGCGGACATCGTAAGTGCCCTTGGAATCGTGAGGCGCACAGCCAATGATTGCTATAAGCGCTGGAATGACCTAAAGCGCAGGGCAAAGAGTAAGCTGGCCTCAAGTCATGCCGCAACTCTAGTGACTGGAGGTGGGTCTCCAGTAGTAGACATGGAACTCACTCCACATGAGTCAGTCGCTGGGACCTACGTCACGGAGGAACAGATCCAAGGCGTGGGAGATCTGGCTGATTACGAGGCATTGTTCGGTGAGTGCACATGCATGTGTGTGTCATCCATGTGCATGGTGTGTGTGTGAGGGCTTCTGTTTGTGTGCCAGGTGAGAGTGTGTGCGCCTGAGTCGTATGGGCCAGCCATGTGCTTCATGCAATACTTCCTGCGCAGCTGCATTTGGCCATAGCAGTATCCCTTCTGCCAACAGTAGACATCTAGTCCAACTGCACGCCAGTTGCCCTTGAAGTGTCACCTTGCCACAACATTGTTGCTTATTTTTCACTGTTCATTCAGTCAGATTGTTTGCATTCCCCCACTTTTACTAGCCATGTCGCTGTCCACTAGTCACATGTCTGACATGGCAATGGTGAAGTGGAGTGACTTTGTTACCTGGATATCATTTGTACACACATGTCCCTGTGCAATTGGACCATTTCAGACTGGCAGCTCCAGGTGAAAAATCTGACCTGTTAGAATTAGAAAAGCAATTACATGCGGGAACTGGACTGAATGAATAGGTGCTGCCCTCCTCTCCATCTTCACTCAATAGCAATGGTACATGCCATCTGTGTGATGGCATGTGTGTTTCACCTGGCAATCACAGGCCAATGTGTGATGCCACTGCCAGGCAGCATGCAGAAAATGTGTTCATTTTCCATCTTGGTGTCATCAGTGTGTGCCATTTGCCTGCACTTCATACGCAGTGAGGGCGCATGCATGGGAGGGTTTTAGTCATGTGGCACATGTGTCAATCAAGTACTGGTTCTCTTGCTTCTCAGCCCTCATTGTGTGCCATGGTGCTAATGCCTGTTTCCATTTCTTTGTTTTCATGTCTTTGCAGGGGAAGACGCACCTGATACTGCTGGGGTTGTGGAGATGGCGCAGACCCAGGACGGGTCCGAGAGCCGACCAACCACCAGTGAGGGACGTGGTGTGGTGGTGGGGGAGAACCCACAAGTGCTGCAGGTCGTGCTCTCAAGGGGTGTCTCTGGCTGCACCTCCCCCGAGCTGTACTCAGGTGTTGATTCGGATGAGACCTACGTGCCGTCGCAGGTGAGTGTTCCAGGGAGGGATTCTGTTCTGTCTCACCCACCTTCACCAGGGTCAGAACCCTCCATGGGGATGTCAGTGTTGGCAGCTACGCCTTCGGTGGTTACGGATGCAGGGTCACACTCCGCGACATCTGATCCTGTTCCTGGGCCAGCAGATCAGAGGGGGAATGCAGTCCTGCAGCCTCAGGCAGTGCCGGCACAGCAAGGCGCAGTTCGCCTTGCCCCAGACAGGTGTGGTGCCCGCCGACGTGGTGGCCGTACGCCACCCGGCAATACCGCATGGGAGCAATCCATTTACGGTATGGCAACCCAACAGGCTGCATCATCCGAGATGATGGCTCAGGCCATGGATAGGGTGGCCACTTCCATTGTCCCCCCAGAAAGGCTGATGGAGCGACTAGAGCAGGCAACCGACTCCATCTGCCTGTCACACAGGGAGGACATGTTGGGGTCCAACAGGGACAGGCGGGCGGCACTGGCGACTCTGCAGGAGGCCATCTCCATTGAGTCCCAGGGCCACAGGGAAGCCCTGAGGCAGGAGCTCCTTCACCTCAGGACGACTCTTGTTGAGCTTGAGGCTTCAACACACCAAAGGACAGAACAGCAGCTGGAGCGTCTCACCCGTACGCTCTCAGCTGAGATGCAGGCAACGAGGGCGGAGGTCCGGGCATCCCGTGAGTTGTTGCATGGGGACCTCCGCACACTCATCCTCCAGAACCAGACCTACCACACCCGCATGCTTGCAGCCATGGAGGAGCAGACTAGGGCCTTGCGTGGGCTGCCTCCCATAGTGCAACCACCTCCGGATGCAGCTGCACAGGGTGATAATAGCGACAGCAGTGATACTCCCACAATAGGGTAGCCGTGTGGGCCATGAGCCCATGGAGGTGTTTTATCTTCCCAGGATCCACGCAGGTGGGTTCTGGTGTGCATCCTGTCCTCGGACCTCCTGGGTGGCCTCCCCAGCCCCCCCAGGCCCATCAATGGCCATTTTTGATTGTTTCTTATTTTTATTTTTATTTTGATTTCTTTTATTCCCAATTTTTTTGGGACGATTTGTTGGCTTCCGTGGTTCCTGTGGGCATACGCTGCATTGTGGCTGGGCACATGCAGGCTTGTAATGTATTTGGTTCAGATGCTTGGGTTTGAGTCACACACACCCCTCCTGCTTCCCGTTTCCATGGGCTTGCAAAGGGTGTGCCCAAGTGACAGTGAATTACACAGTGACGTTGGACTCCCATGAGCTGTGTGGGCAGTCTGTAGTCAATACTGTGTATACATTCCTAGTGCATATTGCTGTTGTGTTGTACACTGCATGTTGCATTGATGTGTAACTCTTCTTCTGTGTCTACCTCCCAATTTGCAGGTCCCTTCCTCATGTCTACACAAGGACCTCTAGTCTGGAGATGGGGTCCATGTTGGCAGCAGTGCACCTACAACTCTACATGGCGCCAACACTGCACAGTTGGTAGTGGTGGGAGTGCAGCCATTTCCAGGTGGTGAGACTACTAATATGTAACATTTGTGATGTCATGTTAATGGTAGTACGTGCTCAAGTATGTTGTTGGTCCGGCATTGCTGTGAGCATTTCAGGTGTTGCAGGTTTCTAATAGGGACACTGTACATAGTGAGACTGATGTCATGTTATGGGGATTACTTTGTTTACCTGCAATTAGCATGACATGGCACGGTGTGTCGTGTGGCAGTGCTGGGGTTGGGTTGGCTGACATGGCACTGTCCTCTTGTTGCATTTTGCAAGTGGGTATTCATTTTAGCTGCTTCAATGTGTAACTTCACAAAACTGCATTGGTGGTGTCTGTGTGGGTAGGGATGCACACATTGTGACACTTCCAGGTAAACAATCTCAGGCTGATATGGTATTGACTGTTCATTCTCCAGACATTCAGGATCAGTGTCAGGTTGAGTCATCATTGATTGTCAGATGGAATGTGCCAGGGCAGTGTGCACTCCACAGGGGTGTGATTTCTATGTGAAGTAATTAGCCACTAGCTGTGTACGGGCTGCCTCCCCCTGTGCCCTTTCCCCTCCCATGCGCAGCAGCTGTGCATGTGGTTGGGGATGTGGGGCCACCACCATGTCCACGGCCAGGCCCCGGCGTGTTGCAACGTTGTGCAGGACACATGCTGCCACTATGATCCTGCACACTACTGGGGGAGCGTATAACAGCTGCCCGCCAGAACGGTCAAGGGAGCGAAAGCGTGACTTTAGCACTCCGAATGTGCGCTTCACTATGCCCCTGGTTGTAATGTGGGCTGTGTTATATCTTACCTCGGGTGGCGTGGTGGGGTTCCGAATTGGCGTCATCATGTGGGGGCTGAGAGGGTAGGCACTGTCCTCTGTGGAGGTGGTGATTGGTATCATTGGTGGGGTTGTGACCTTGCTCAGTATCCAACATGCATGCATGTGCAGTGGCATACATACTCACCAAGCAGCCATGTATCGCCATGCCGCCCAGCTTCTAGGTCCCGGCTTAGGGTGGACATTCGGTAAATGAAGCTGTCGTGGGTGGAGCCGGGATAGTTGGCATATACTGAGGTGATGATTCCCTTGGCATTACATGCTACCTGCACGTTGATGGAATGCCAGTGCTTGCGGTTCCTATAGATGTGCTCAGATGCCCTGGGGGGACGTAGAGCCACATGGGTGCAGTCGATGGCACCTAGCACTTTGGGGAATCGTGCCACAGCGCAAAAATCCAGGGCGGCAGCATGCCTTTCTGCAGGTGTTCTGGGCAGGTATATGTGCCTGCGGACTGATGGGCGTGCAGTGATTATGTTCAAGACCTGGTGTAGGCAGCGTGACTGGGTGGCCTGTGACACCCCACCCACTATGGCACTTGTCCGCTGAAATGATCCAGTGGCTAAGAAGTGCAGTACATTGAGGACCTTCTCCAGGGGGCTGAGTGCTTGGGAGCACAGGGTGGGTGATGTGAGGTCATCCTCCCACTCACTCACCAGGTCCAGTATAATGTGTGGTGGAAACCTGTACCTCCCATACACCTGGTCATCAGGCATCCCGAAAAGGCTGGTTCTGGGTGTGAATATTCTGGCCCTGACTATCCTCCTCCTCCTCCTTTGGTAGCCCACTGCCACTGCTGCTAGGAACGGTATGTTCATCCTGGCGTATGAGCTTGTTATTGTTAAAGTGCGCAAATTTATGCTTTGCGCGTGTTCTAGGCAAGCGTGTGACCCGCGCACCCTTTGGAATCCAGTTCCCAGTCCAATAGCGTGTGGAAATTCACACGCACCACGGGATACAGGTTCGCTGACGTACTTGCGTGTGTAAGTGCCCGCGCACCCATGAAATACACGTACATAGGCCAATCGCGTGTACGCGCACTTTTGTCCAATTACACGCGATGACACTCTGACGTGCAGTATTTCCACGTGTGCTCCGTCATCACGTGCTGAGTGGGGAACACCCGTGCGGGTCACGTCACAGACGCGCTTACGCGCTGAGGGACTCTGGTCCAATAGAATTGCGTATGCGTGCTAACGCGCTTACGCGCTAAGGGCCTTTCCTCGGATTTCACGCTGACGTGCAGGATTTTCACGTGCCAAATCACTCCGTATCAAGCTGGCCACGCGAAAACACACAGAAGACCACGCTCCTGCCCAGAAGGCCGAGTTACTGCCCCCCAGTGCCCCGAGCAGCCTCCCACGTGCCATCTGCTGCTGCCTGCCTGCTGCCACCGTGCCCTGCCATTTGGTGCCTGCACATCAGCCATCTGCAGGGGTCCAGTTGCTGTGTCCACCCCTGCTGGAACTGAAGACTCCCGACTGGGATTACATCGCTCCACAGCCCAGCCCCAGGACCCAGTTGCCCACCCACACCTGCCTCTGGGGTTGCCATGTCGGGCACTTCCACATCTGGCACCAGTGGCAACCCCAGGCCAGAGGGGCAGAGGGGCACCAGCTTCACTGACACCGAAGTTGGTGTCCTGGTGGAGCATGTCCTGGGGCAGTATGATGCCCTCTTTGGATCGTCCCGCGCAAGCAAGGAAGGACGGGAGAGGATCTGGGCCGACTGTGTGGTTGCCAACAATGCGGAGGGGGTGGCAACCCGCAACGTCCTGAAGATCAAGAAGCGCTGGGAGGACTTGAGGTCCAGGACCCTTGTGAAGGCCCGGCGCCTCGTGGAGGGGGGCCGGGGCCGCATGAGTTCCATCCAGATGAGGGTCCTGGAACGCGTACGCCCAGTGCTCCACGCCCAGATCCTTGAGAGGGAGGCCCGTCTGGAGTTGAGCGGTAAGTGTCCAAGCATTACTGTGTGAGACAGGGCATGTTGCGGTGTGCTGGTTCTATGATACTTGCCTGTATGTGTGCCATGGGCCATGTATGCATGTATGTGTGCAGGGACATCATGGTAATGCATGTGCGACCAGTGATGTGTGACCCACATGGTTGTTGCATGTGTTCAAATGCCGCATGGGGAGCCCTATGCAGATTTTGAACATGAGAGCATGCCAGTCTCTGTACCTGGACATGGGTGGGGGTGAGGGATGGGTGCTGATGCCAGGTACATATATAGTAGCCATGTCTGTGTGCCTGACCTGCGTGTCTGTGACTTGTGCATGCCATGGATGCATGACACATGTGTGTGACAATGCACAGATTCAGTGAAGCAGCCAAATTACCCTTGTATCCGCTGTGTTTGGTGTGTTTGGGGCCAGATGGATGTGACTGAGGTGAAGTGTGTGCATGTGATAGGCATGAGCCATGATGCATGTGAGTTACATATCATTGAATGATTCAAGAGTCTATTGGACATGCATGGAAATGTCCATGGCATGCACCATGCCTGTTACTGTGTGTGTTTTGCCTGGACTGACCCATGTGTTGTGGAGGGACATGATGGAAGTGTACTTTGACAGTGGTGCTCATCTGCTATTGCTTCCTGTCTAGGGGACCATTGTACAGTGCCCTGATGCTTGTGTTCTTTGTCTCCCTCTACGCAGCGGCTAGTGAAGAAGAGGGCGGAGACGGCGCTGTGGAGCAAGGTGGCGGGGATGCCCCCACGGCTGCAGCGGAAGGGGTGGGTGAGCCCCCACAGGGGCCTGCTACGGTGGGAGACGGTGAGGAGCCATCCAGGTTGGTGGTTTGCACAGAGGAGGAGGAGGCCGCCACTGGGGCACACATGGGGCCTGGTGGGGGCATCCCTGCTGGTGCAAGTGGTGCAGTCCAGGGCCAGGGGCAGGAGGCAGCACAGGTCACCGTGGAGGGGCCTGTGCATGTCGCTGTCCCTGACCCTGTGAGTGCACCACCATGCACCAGCAGGGATACCCCGTCCCAGGCCCGTCCGCAGGTAGAGGGGATGTCCATGTCACCTGACTCCACTCCACCTGCGGACGTGGGAACCCCTGGCCGTGTGGAGAAGGTCCTGATTGGGGTCACGATGCGCACGGCTGTGATTCGTGATGCCGTGCATGCTTCCCGGGAGGAGGACGCACGTCATCACGAAGTGCACCGTGCCGACGTGGCCCAATTGGGATCGGCCATGTTCGGGGGTTTCCTGCATGTGTTGTCCAATCTGGCGGCCCTCTCCTCCTCTGTGCAGGCTATACACCAGTCGTTCTCCTTGCTGTCTTCCGGCCCAGATGCCACCAGGGCCCCCTGTGGACCTGCCCCGACCAATGCAGCCAGCTCGGTGGGGATCCCATCCCTGCCACAGTTGGGAGTCGGAGGTCCAGCAGGGGTGGACAACACAGCAACTGGACCCCAGCAGATGGAAGATGTGACAGCATCATCGGGCAGGGCACGTGCACGACGGCGTCGGTGGTTTCAATCAGCCTGGATGCCGTCGTGCTGGCAGAGGCAGTGGCGTCGGAGGCAGCAGCAGGCTCGACGTGGGAGGCATCATGGCTCGGGGCCTTCAAGATCAGAGGGGCAGGCATCGGCCAGAGGGCAGGGCAACCCTGGGATGGTGGTGTCTTCCGTGTGGGAGCAGTTGGTCCAGCGGATAGGTGCGGAGCGGCAGCGGGCGGAAGAGGAGCGGCTCACCATGGTCAGGGCGGAGTTCTCCATGCGTCGGGCGTTGAGGCGGGCTGAGTGCCTCGAGGAAGCTCGCAGGGAGTTTGAGCTGGACATGGGGTTATCCCTGCGAGACCTCGGGGCCAGGACAGAGTCCCGCCTCCAGGACATCGACATGGAGTTCGATGATGCCCTGGCCAGCAACATCACCGAGTGAGCCACAGGACTTGCCCGCTGCCTTTGTATATAGTTATTTAGTTAGTTAGTGTTAGGTTTCCTTTATTAATTTTTTTTTTTTTGGACCGCTCGGACAATGGCCACTTTTTTGTATATATTATTTTCATTAGGTAGTAGTAGGTTTCATTTATGGTGTTGGGCTCATGGACCCTGGAATTTTCGTGTATATAGTTTGCTTTTGGAAGAAACATTTTTTTTATTAATTATTGTGTTCACCATGAGGAAATGGTTTTTCATTATTTTAATTCCACATGATTTTGCTTTGGACAACATTTGTTTTTGGATTATTTTTTTTTTTTTATTTTTACATTTGTTCTCGGACATGGAGCATTTATTTTGTTATCGCCATTGTTGTATGTTTGATTTTTTTACTTATTTTTCATCTTTAATACATGTTCTTTTTAACTTTCACTTGTGGTATTTTCTCATTGGTTTCATACATGTCATGATATGGGTTTTGACATTGACTTGCACCCATTGTGTATGTGTGTGTGACGGACATGTGTTCATTTACAGACTTGCCATTGGGGTTGTATCATGTAATTGCATTCACTATGTGGGTGGATGCAATCCTTGCCTGGGTGTTTGTGCTGGGTATGCTGCCCATTACTGCCATGATTGAGTATCGTCAGGACCTGGGGGCAGGGGGACATGTGTGGGTGCCTGGTGGAGGCTGCCCCTGCACTGCTGGGGTGTGGGGGTGGTGGGAGACATGGGTGGGGGCCTGGTGGAGGGTGCCCCTGCACTGCTGGGGTGTGGGGGTGGTGGGAGACATGAGTGGGGGCCTGGTGGAGGGTGCCCCTGCACTGCTGGGGTGTGGGGGTGGTGGGAGACATGAGTGGGGGCCTGGTGGAGGGTGCCCCTGCACTGCTGGGGTGTGGGGGTGGTGGGAGACATGAGTGGGGGCCTGGTGGAGGGTGCCCCTGGTGGCTGGGGGGTGGGGGTGGTGGGTGACATGAGTGGGGGCCTAGTGGAGGCTGCCCCTGCACTGCTGGGGTGTGGGGGTGGTGGGAGACATGAGTGGGGGCCTGGTGGAGGGTGACCCTGCACTGCTGGGGTGTGGGGGTGGTGGGAGACATGAGTGGGGGCCTGGTGGAGGGTGACCCTGCACTGCTGGGGTGTGGGGGTGGTGGGAGACATGAGTGGGGGCCTGGTGGAGGGTGCCCCTGCACTGCTGGGGTGTGGGGGTGGTGGGAGACATGAGTGGGGGCCTGGCGGAGGGTGCCCCTGCACTGCTGGGGTGTGGGGGTGGTGGGAGACATGAGTGGGGGCCTGGTGGAGGGTGCCCCTGGTGGCTGGGGGGTGGGGGTGGTGGGTGACATGAGTGGGGGCCTGGTGGAGGCTGCCCCTGCACTGCTGGGGTGTGGGGGTGGTGGGAGACATGAGTGGGGGCCTGGTGGAGGGTGCCCCTGGTGGCTGGGGGGTGGGGGTGGTGGGTGGCATAAGTGGGGGCCTGGTGGAGGCTGCCCCTGCACTGCTGGGGTGTGGGGGTGGTGGGAGACATGGGTGGGGGCCTGGTGGAGGGTGCCCCTGGTCCCCGGGGGTGTGGGGGTGGTGGTAGACATGAGTGGGGCCTGGTGGAGGGTGCCCCTGCACTGCTGGGGTGTGGGGGTGGTGGGAGACATGAGTGGGGCCTGGTGGAGGGTGCCCCTGCACTGCTGGGGTGTGGGGGTGGTGGGAGACATGAGTGGGGGCCTGGTGGAGGGTGCCCCTGCACTGCTGGGGTGTGGGGTGGTGGGAGACATGAGTGGGGGCCTGGTGGAGGGTGCCCCTGGTGGCTGGGGTGTGGGGGTGGTGGGAGACATGAGTGGGTGCCTGGTGGAGGGTGCCCCTGGTGGCTGGGGGGTGGGGGTGGTGGGTGACATGAGTGGGGGCCTGGTGGAGGCTGCCCCTGCACTGCTGGGGTGTGGGGGTGGTGGGAGACATGAGTGGGGGCCTGGTGGAGGGTGCCCCTGGTGGCTGGGGGGTGGGGGTGGTGGGTGACATGAGTGGGGGCCTGGTGGAGGCTGCCCCTGCACTGCTGGGGTGTGGGGGTGGTGGGAGACATGAGTGGGGGCCTGGTGGAGGGTGACCCTGCACTGCTGGGGTGTGGGGGTGGTGGGAGACATGAGTGGGGGCCTGGTGGAGGGTGACCCTGCACTGCTGAGGTGTGGGGGTGGTGGGAGACATGAGTGGGGGCCTGGTGGAGGGTGCCCCTGCACTGCTGGGGTGTGGGGGTGGTGGGAGACATGAGTGGGGGCCTGGTGGAGGGTGCCCCTGCACTGCTGGGGTGTGGGGGTGGTGGGAGACATGAGTGGGGGCCTGGTGGAGGGTGCCCCTGGTGGCTGGGGGGTGGGGGTGGTGGGTGACATGAGTGGGGGCCTGGTGGAGGCTGCCCCTGCACTGCTGGGGTGTGGGGGTGGTGGGAGACATGAGTGGGGACCTGGTGGAGGGTGCCCCTGGTGGCTGGGGGTGTGGGGGTGGTGGTAGACATGAGTGGGGCCTGGTGGAGGGTGCCCCTGCACTGCTGGGGTGTGGGGGTGGTGGGAGACATGAGTGGGGGCCTGGTGGAGGGTGCCACTGCATTGCTGGGGTGTGGGGGTGGTGGGAGACATGAGTGGGGGCCTGGTGGAGGGTGCCCCTGGTGGCTGGGGGGTGGGGGTGGTGGGTGACATGAGTGGGGGCCTGGTGGAGGCTGCCCCTGCACTGCTAGGGTGTGGGGGTGGTGGGAGACATGAGTGGGGTCCTGGTGGAGGGTGCCCCTGGTGGCTGGGGGTGTGGGGGTGGTGGTAGACATGAGTGGGGCCTGGTGGAGGGTGCCCCTGCACTTCTGGGGTGTGGGGGTGGTGGGAGACATGAGTGGGGGCCTGGTGGAGGGTGCCCCTGCACTGCTAGGGTGTGGGGGTGGTGGGAGACATGAGTGGGGGCCTGGTGGAGGGTGCCCCTGCACTGCTGGGGTGTGGGGGTGGTGGGAGACATGAGTGGGGGCCTGGTGGAGGGTGCCCCTGGTGGCTGGGGTGTGGGGGTGGTGGGAGACATGAGTGGGTGCCTGGTGGAGGGTGCCCCTGGTGGCTGGGGGGTGGGGGTGGTGGGTGACATGAGTGGGGGCCTGGTAGAGGCTGCCCCTGCACTGCTGGGGTGTGGGGGTGGTGGGAGACATGAGTGGGGGCCTGGTGGAGGGTGCCCCTGCACTGCTAGGGTGTGGGGGTGGTGGGAGACATGAGTGGGGGCCTGGTGGAGGGTGCCCCTGCACTGCTGGGGTGTGGGGGTGGTGGGAGACATGAGTGGGGGCCTGGTGGAGGGTGCCCCTGGTGGCTGGGGTGTGGGGGTGGTGGGAGACATGAGTGGGTGCCTGGTGGAGGGTGCCCCTGGTGGCTGGGGGGTGGGGGTGGTGGGTGACATGAGTGGGGGCCTGGTAGAGGCTGCCCCTGCACTGCTGGGGTGTGGGGGTGGTGGGAGACATGAGTGGGGGCCTGGTGGAGGGTGACCCTGCACTGCTGGGGGGTGGGGGTGGTGGGTGACATGAGTGGGGGCCTGGTGGAGGGTGCCCCTGGTGGCTGGGGGGTGGGGGTGATAGGGGACATTGGTGGGGGCCTGGTGGAGGGTGACCCTGGTGCCTGGGGGGTGGGGGTGGTGGGAGACATGAGTTGGACATGGGTGGGGGCCTGCTGGCAGGTGCCCCACAGTGCTGGGGGGTGGGGGTGGTGGGGGACATGAGTTGGACATGGGTGGGGGCCTGCTGGCAGGTGCCCCACAGTGATGGGGGGTGGGGGTGCAAGGGGACATGAGTTGGTGTTCATTAGTTCAAGGAGACATGTGCCTTTGCTGGGGGGCATGCCCATGTTGGGTGGGCTGCCTGCGGGACATGACCAGGGATGCAGGGTATTCCCCTGTGGTGTGGGCTGCCTGCAGGGGCCGTGGAGGGTGTACAGGGTACACCTGGGAGGACCCACACTGTCAAATCACATGTGGGACTCCCCGGCACCCCTGAAATACACGTACCGTGCAGAAATCGCGTGTGGAACTTCCCGCGCACCCCTAAAATACACGCACCCAGGCTATTCGCGTGTGGAACTCCCCGCGCACCCCTGAAATACACGCGCCCAGGCTATTCGCGTGTGGAACTTCCCGCGCACCCCTGAAATACACGCGCCCAGGCTATTCGCGTGTGGAACTTCCCGCGCACCCCTCAAATACACGCGCCCAGGCTATTCGCGTGTGGAACTTCCCGCGCACCCCTGAAATACACGCGCCCAGGCTATTCGCGTGTGGAACTTCCCGCGCACCCCTGAAATACACGCACCCAGGCTATTCGCGTGTGGAACTCCCCGCGCACCCCTGAAATACACGCTCCCAGGCTATTCGCGTGTGGAACTTCCCGCGCACCCCTGAAATACACGCACCCAGGCTATTCGCGTGTGGAACTCCCCGCGCACCCCTGAAATACACGCTCCCAGGCTATTCGCGTGTGGAACTTCCCGCGCATCCCTGAAATACACGCGCCCAGGCTATTCGCGTGTGGAACTTCCCGCGCACCCCTGTAATACACGTAGCCTGCTACCCCAGGCCCGATCGCGTGAGGAACTTCACGCGAACCCCTGTAAAACACGTAGCCCGCTCCCCCAGGCCCGATCGTGTGTGAAACTTCACGCGAACCCCTGAAATACACGTAGCACGCTCCCCCAGGCCCGATCGCGTGAGGAACTTCACGCGAACCCCTGTAATACACGTAGCCCGCTCCCCCAGGCCCGATCGCGTGTGAAACTTCACGCGAACCCCTGAAATACACGTAGCACGCTCCCCCAGGCCCGATCGCGTGTGAAACTTCACGCGAACCCCTGAAATACACGTAGCACGCTCCCCCAGGCCCGATCGCGTGAATTACTTCACGCGAACCCCTGTGATGCACGTACCCTGCAAATCGCGTGTGAGACTTCCCGCGCATCCCGGTATACATGCACACGTATTTTTTGTCAGCGGGTGTCCGTGTTTGTGGGTACCCCTTTGCACGTCATTTTTCCTGGAGGGCCACAGAATGGGACATTCATCATGGCAGTATATAGGTGCTATTTGTTGCCGCACCTTTTGGCGCACATTTCTTACAGCCGCAGAGATGCTACCGCCTGCTTTCTTGTGGCGGTCGTGTTTGTGCCTGTGCGCTGGTTTGAGCGTGCGCTTTTTTGCCCTATTCTATTCCATGAATACGTGTTGTAGGCGAGCGTGTGGGCGTTCCGCGCACTTGTGCCCTGTACTTCCCCCGTGACGCCCACGTTTTGGCAAGTTGTTCCCCATTCCGAGTGTTACGCCCGTGTTCCGCCTACTTTTGTTGCGTGCGCCGCGCTATGTGTGAATTTCGCTGTGACCTGTGCGATTTTCGCTGTGACCTGGCGCACGCTGTTAGATGGCCTGTGCGCCAACGTGCGCCGCGCACTTTTTTTTCGCACATCCGCTGGTTTTCTCGCGCACGGCCTTCCATGAATCGGCGTGCGCTGCTTTTCGTGCGATTTTCGCTATTCCAATGCGATTCGCACGTTTTTGCCCACTTGCGCCGCGCTAATTATTCCATGAATCGGCCTGTTTATCTTTAGAAATTGAAAGTATGGTATGCTTTCAATTGTGTTACATTGTTGAGGAACGCGGGCCACCCGAGTACTGTTCTTATCTGTACATTTTACAGTCAAATCCAAAGGTATTGTTTTTATGGTTTCATGTCATTTCATCGATAGGAATTCCTTAGTGGTAATTTATTACCAACTAATTCCTTCAAAATTGTACATCGAATTTTTTTATTTTTTATTTTGGGGGTCCACCTGTACCATCCCTTGCCCTTCATTATTAGCTCGCTACATCCCATTTTTACTGCTTAACCTTTAAATAGTCATATTTCCTGTCAATAAGGTGTTAGCATGGCTACGACAACGAACAGGGCCTGGTGTTAGAATTTCGGACTAGTGGGCTGTGGGTGTAGCACTTTACCGTCATATCTTAGATTGTGTAAATATCTCCCTAGGGATGGCTCGAACTGTAAATTAATACCTTTGACCTATCGGGTTTACCTTGTGTTATGCTTAACTGACCCCCCCAAGTTCACAGCTTATTCTTGCAGTGTAGTTTGCTATTGTTGTTTGGCAATTATGCTGTTCCTCATACTCTGTATCCTGCTTTTTCTCCCTCATGTTTTATGTTTTATATTCTTTGTTTTTTGTCTGTAAGCGCTATCATGCCTACGGGTCCATTGTGCACGGTATAAATGTAATAAAGGAGAGAAAACTAAAAGAATTAATGAACGAGATACCGTATTTTATTTCATGACTGTTGAACAGTAAAGAAACCATTGGATGGATTGACAATCTGGAGTTCAATATGAACAATGTCATTTTTGTCAGTTGTTGATAAAGTCCTTAAAATCACAAAGCACAGCTAGGTCACCCAAAAGTTGTTAAAATATCTCCTTCAAATGTAGATGTTATTTATTCGTAGTGCAAAACCTTGCAGATACTGGGCCTGCATGCAAAGGATGAAAATTGAAGGTTCGAAAAGGACATTTCTTGAATTTCCCATTCACCAATGATGGCCTTTAGCATTACTCTAATTGTTTTAAAGTCTGTGGAAAATTGGCAGACAAGATTCTGTGAAAAATAGTCAAGAATAAAATGAATTGATACAGTCTTTATCGGATCTGTCAAGGAAGCCACCTATTGCTGGGCACATCAAATGATTAAACACCATCTGGTAATACTCGTGAGTGGAGTTGTTTCTGGTTGTTTCTCAGCACCAAAAGTGCATTACAATGGAGAACATGCTCTCTGTAAAACACCCAACCACATTTTAACACATTTCACCCATGCATTGATGTGAATGTATCTGTACATGTACTACTAGACAACCTCATTTTTTGAAAAAATGCCTGTAGTCAAAATGCCCACCCAAACATATTTTTGCAGAAGGGGTTAGTTTGCTGCACCCACCCGTTTATTAACAGCAGGCTTGTTCACAACATCATGAAAAGTGATGCCAAATTCCAGCATCACCACTCTAAACATTGTTGAGCACATTAGTGGACAAATGAGAAAGAATGTAAGAAATCGGTGCCAGTGTGCAACATTGTATACACATGAAAGTGCAGAAAAAAAGTTCAACATTGTTATTCTCAGTTTATTATTGATTCTTTTGATCTCAGATATATTTGACTCCTTGTATGTTACTGGTAACCTTGCAAATAGCAGCAGTTTCGCTTATATATGGTCATTGAGAAGGGGGACTTAGCGTTGCTACAGGCCTTGTCTGTGGTGGCACCTTTTCCTAAATGATTTTGCACCAGTACGAAAGTGTTTTATTTTGTCTACAAGATTAGCATCAACTTCATCTGGAATAGATGTCCCAGGAGCTTTATATCGGCGCACATTTGTTTTTCAGCGGTATCCGAATTATGCGAGATTTCAAAAATTCAACTTTTATGAAGATGGCTTTTCTTTTCTTGCTTTAAGTAGATTTCAAGAGCATCCATCACCAGCATAACGGATTTTGCAGAAAATTGTCTTTTGGAGAAAACTCTTCCTCAGCACTTTTTATAACACATTCGGCAGCATTACCTTTGCTTTGAGTTGAGTTTCTGTTTCTATTGTATTCCTCAAAACACAGCAGCATTAGGGCCTTGTACAAAAGGTCAGAGAATGATACAGAAGAGCTTTCTGTATTCAGTGACATATAAGAATTCAGTTATTAACAATGAATACATACTTAGTATATAAGAAAAAGTATAAGTTAATAAGAAATGAGTTAACATTTGTATTTGAAATTAATGAAAACGCTAGAAAACAAATCAAGCACTTAATTTTTAAAATTGAATGCACACAAGTGTGTTTCTACCATGCCAGGCACATATATGTATGACTACAAAATTACAATGTCATACTATGCTTTTTAATCTTTGCCATAACATGGCATGCCTTGCTATGCTCTGTTATGACATGTTATATTTTTGCGACTTCTGTATTTTTTGGCATCCGTCAGTATCTGCTCACCACTCTACTTTCCACATTATACTACAAAGGTCAACCAACCAACCACTCACACGCTGCAGTTAATCACTAACTAGTACCCCATGCACACACTAAGAGCACCCACATTCTATATCTTTGCCACCAGCATGCCACACACAGCCCTCCAGCAACCCTCAACCCACCCTCCCAATTAGTAGAACACCCATAAGGATACTTACACCTAGGGCCCACATCTGGATGGGCATGCCTTCACCACACCCACCCTGAAACATGGAGCAAACAAAGCACAGATTCCTCAGGTCTGCACCCATCCACACTTAAGGTTTTGCATCTTTTCTCTCTATGTCCTGCCAATAACTTGATACCCCATTTGTTTTAGGATCTTTCCCCAGAGGTATCACAAATATCATAGGCTGTGCTATGCAAGATCACTGTACCTTGCATTACGTTACATATTCCATGTCAGTAGATGCGCTTCCACTATCAGGAACCTTATTACCAGGAAAAAAAACAATAGTCCATCTATATATGTCGGACAATGTGCAAAATGAACTGGAAGTAAACCAGCGATGCAGCAGATTGTTTGCATAATCACAATCCCAACATGGAATTTGGTCTGGAAAGCTACTGGAGAGCTACTGGAAGATCACTGGGCCTAACCCCGGCATACATATATTGAATGTGAGATTTTAAACTGCATCACTCTTAATGTGTCTTATTTTAAAGCAGACCATTGCCCTAGAACTACGGCTAAATATGTCAAGGTTATTTTCTTTCATCTGACTCTAGAAGTTGTTTTTGGCAATGCCAGCAACAGATTTTACTAGAACCACTGGGTTAGCCCAGGATCTGGGTAACACAATCTTAATTTAAAAAGGAGATTTTGGCACCATGCGGGAAAGGGACTTACTTACCAAACAGATTAGCCTTTAAAAAAAGCACATAATATTGTATTCGTGGTCTTCAAAATAATTCTATTTTGTAAACCATTACAAGTTTTTGTGAATCTTTGAGCCAAAGGATGGCCAACATGTGGTCCATGCAGTAATTTATGTGGCAATCATAATGGTTCTAAAGAATAAACAAAAAGATTTTTGCAGCCAATAAATCAGTAATTAGTACAGAGTGCTATAATGCAAAACAAATTGAATCTAAATAAAAATAATCAACATTGACTCATTATTTTGCACCCATAGACGATAGACGATGGTGATCTACCTCGTTGTTTTTTCCCCCTAATTTTAATGTAGATCCGGTTTCACATCTTGATTTTCCATTCTGGTCCAAAGAAAATGAACCCCAAAGGGCATGTTTGAGTCAAATCCATACTGCAGATTAGATTACCGACCAGGCCTTTAATGTTTCACAGGACTCATAACATAACCCATTTTATGAACAACCAATTACATCGAATCAATGCCAGTCTTGATCAACCCTAGATTTAGAGTCTTCAGTTGCCAGCAGCAATCGCATTTCACTCGAGCAAGGGTTCACGATTGTGGCTCTGAATCATCAGGCAATCTCACTGAGTTACTATCTACCATTACATGAGTGCAACCACATTCCTAATTGGCTCCTTTTATGGTCTCCAAAAATATATGAAGTGAGTGCGTAGAGGTCCTCAACATCTGTCTTGATTTACGGTTGCAGATGATTATACATATTCACCTTACTGCAAGAGGAAAGATCCACAGAATGAACACTCTTTAATGTAGACAGGAGGCAGATCCTCTGCGCCTAAGTAAGCATGTATGTTATAAGCATCGTTAGTGCCCCCTCCTGATTTACCTAGAGCCACTGCATTCAGTGTGGTGCCGGCTGCCTCACAGATGCCATGATCACAGGATTAGGAAATGATACATCAACTAATAATAAGTATTTGGGCTTGCAGTCCATGAGGAATGGCGCAGATGGGCAACCAGCAAAGACAAACACAAGCCATGGCAAAACCAACAGTTTGGGCTCTTGTGTAGTCAGGAGATAGGCATTTGACAGGCAGTGCTATAATGGTATTACCTGGGTACAAGATTGTAGCAAATGAAAAACAGTGTGTGTACATGGGTATAACATGTCAATGTCTAGCAAATGCCTGTCCTATACCCAATGTATGCAAGTTTCAGCCTGAGCAGCTTGTTGGCGCTCCACCTGGGTCTATATGTTGTCATTGGGCTGCTTGCTTGCTGTAAGTTGCAGACTCTTATCCTGAGACTGATCAGGATTCTGAAAAGAATGAAGTATGTGAGTATAGTTAGCTTATCTCGCGCATGCACTGTGGGATGTTTTTACCCATGCACCCAAGCCCTACCATAAAACTGTGCATTTCTGGCATTGAAAACATCATGATGGCCAGAACTCCCAAGAGAGTGCACAGGGAAAACATGAAGAATAGGCTGCCACCAATTTTTGCCTATGTTGTGAGCACAGGAGGGCACTGCTTAAAACCACCATTGGGCTACACACACAGTAGCCTGAAACCATTGGGAATGGCAAGGCTGATTGCCAAAAGCAACCCAGAACTGTGGGGAATTCATTTTCTTAATGTCAAAAATGGATGCAATACTGGTGCTTACCACTATCAGAAAGCCGGCGTTTTAAAACCACCAGACATTTGTGTAAAACTGAACAAATTAACCCAAACCAGGCCAAGGAAAGCCTTGCTAAGAGGTGGATACAATGTAAAACTATATTCTGAAACGACTTGAAGGAAGTAATTATTTAATGTATATATAAAAAATAGCTGGGGATGTCAGCAGCTTAAGTGAATTTGGGTTTAAAGCCACTAAAATCGAAATATTTAGAATACATGAGTGACCTACTTGTGAGTGTCACATAGGTTGCAATTGTTTAAATGTCACAGTTTTGAACTTAGAATCAGCATTCTAGCTGCATGTGCAAATATTGTAAGTTGGATTTGAATGTAGAAAAATGGGAACTAAAGTGACATTTAGCTGAATTCTGCCTGACAACTACCCCCGACAGGAGTTCAACTGGCTCAACAACTCTTCCCAGGCCTGGCTGCATTCTGCTGCCCCTGCCAAAAGGAGATGACACCTCTCTGATTGGATTACGGGAGGAGCACCTGGGGACTACAGGAAACTAAACAAAGCACTGTCCCTGGCTCAGGCAAATGTTATATTGGGGGGGTCGTAAAATGGCTTCCTCTTGGGAGAAACTGGGAGGGGCAGTGCCTGTGAGAGCAAGCTGAGCTTGGGGGAAGTGGATAAACCAGAAATTCCACCATGTGCTTTGGAAAACCACACCCCTTTGGGGCCAGAGCATTATTTTAAAAAAATGGATAATTCACAGTGCGGACTTGTCAAAATTATATAAATAACATCATCATTCTTGTGATTTTTCTGTGCACATTTTAAGAGGTGTTAGGACCCTGTGGTATGTTCTTGGGGATAGTAGCGGAAAAAAAGGTTGTTACTCCAAATGGATGCATGTTAAAAATCTGACACTTTATCATCTGAAACCCATATCCCTGGTGCAAATTTGTGTAAAATCTGGAAAGGTTTAGAGGTCGTTATCTGGATGAAAAGGGGAGAATTCTGTCATGAGTGGACACGACATCGTACAAAGACAGGGATCGGATGGTTTGGTGCTACAGAAAATATGTTAACTGAACCTATGATATTAGAAAAATGGTACATAGATAAATATGTATTTGGGTCAGAAATAGATTTGTGTTTAATTTGACAAGGGGAGGTTCCTCTGACCATAAAACCTACAGCATCACTCTGACACTCCATTTCTTTCCCCCAATCAAGGGAGAGAGGAAAGCTTGGCCAATGATAAGTGAGAGGGGCAGGCTTAGCTAGGCCCAGGCACACACCCATTTTCAAAACACATAAAAGGAACATTGAAACCCAGGTAGAGACATTCACTTTCCACTTTCTTGCGGGACGCTTTGCCGGGAGACTTCAGACTTCACATCCAGAGATCCAGACTTCAAATCCATCAATCTCCAGAGACCAGAAATTAACTCCAGAATTTGTAGCAGAGTGGTCTGAATCCACAAGCTGAATCCTCTTCAGCAGGCCTCAAAACCAATCAAACTATTCAACAGCCGGCGAGCTGTTTGAATTCTTTGCCAAAAACTTTTGCAAGAACCTGTAGCAGTATCCAGAAAGCAGTGCTGTATCCGGAAACAGAGAGAACCAGAGACCAGATCGCTGTGAAGAACTGCTAGCAGAAGTCCAGTCAATCCTGACCCGATCAGTGACGAAGTCGCATTCCTGTCCAAAATCTAGTGTGAGTACCCAGATAGCACTGTGCCAAAACCAATCTTAGTTTACAATAATCTAATCAAAACTATTTTAGCCTATTAGAACTGCCTCCTAGAATCATGTCAGTCTGTCATCTTTAAAACTGAAAACTGTCATCTGTCATTCTGAGCTTTAAAATTTCAAATCCGAAAAACTACCTTTACTAAATCGGCCGTATCTCCGCATCCGTTTGTGCTAGGAACAAGATTTAACTTCCTACTCCTTACATTGCCTCTGTAATTATGCTTGACTAAATTTGCCGCAATTTGACATTTTGCTTAATTTCAGCCACGTGTAAAAATATTTGTCCTTGCTTTCCTTGCTGAAATTCGTGTGCAATCTGACAATCATTCATAGAGCATTGCTAAAGTGATCCTGAATTAATTTAAGTATCTCTCAGTCACCCTGGACCTCCTATAGGGAATTAAAAGCCTTTTTAGCATATTTTTCACTTAATTGCAACCACATCAAAGTATCTTGCCTGTGTTTAAAACTCCTACCTGTTTTCATCTAAGCTTGCTAGGGGGGAACTGAATTATATTTGATTGCATTCCTGAGAACCGTGTGCTTTCCTCCCATCTCTTTACCTGGCTTAAAGAGGGGGTGCATTATCAGCTACTTTATCCTCTCTATATCACTTCTAAGCCATCAAAAAGAGTGTACCACTGTAATATTATCCATTGTTGATCACTATCATCTTCACAAGTGTGCTATCAAACATTAATTTATTGTAAAAGTGTGATATATATATATATATATTGTTTAATTTTCAAATAAACTTTTTAATTTGCAAAACTAACCTACGTCTTTGCTCTGTGGTGTCAGGAGGATTCTCAGAGAGGGGTGTTATATAAGGGTTGTCATCCAGAGTAAACGAACTGGACATAACAATATATCAATAAGGGTTTCCCTCAGCATCCCAGACTAGGCATTGACTTAGCTGTAGTGTTGAATTGAAGTCGCTTACAGCACGTCCTTGGAATATAGTCTATGGTTCCTTCAAAAATTGACTTGATACTCCGTTGTTTTTTGTCTCAGAAAATGTTATCATTCCAACACATTCGATTATTGCATGTCAAGTTGAATTGCCTTCATTCAAACTGCCACATTTGATTGAATTTACTTCATTCAAATAGGCTCGTTATACACATTGTTGATAATTGAATTGACTTAATTCACTGTTAATTTCAATTTCAATTTTCCCACAAAAGATCCTAAAGTTGCTATTTGTTGCACTAATTATACATCTGTTTCTAGTATGCTGACACGTGTTTCCCCATCTGGCTAACGACGGTTCTTCAGGGATAAAATGTGTGCTTATATCATTCAAATCGTTCTGAAATTTCAAAATATATACTTGTCTTGTTTGTACTATTGTATAGATTCCTAAAAAATAATAAATGAAGAATGGTAATCCAAAATGGGTCATTGCTTTTACTTTTGATTTCTGCATTGTCTGCATTCAGAATACATTTGAAGCTTACTTGGTATATGGGTACGCTTGCCACAAATGTGTTGTCAAAATTGTGAGTCTTTTGACCACCATGAGGATTTGTATGGACCCTTCTTTTTCCCGCCCTTGCCTTGTCTTCTCATAAATAAAGGAACTTGATGCATGTCCTTACAAGGGTTGCATCCTCTTGCTCCCTAAAAGTGATAATATTGCCAAATATTAGGATCAGTCCTAAACACTGCTTAGTTGACTATGTTCTATTAAAGCACAATTTAATTCAACATCTCTTGGTGGTCTTTAGTGGTGCTTGGTACACTTCAATTTCTTAAAGATTGACTTTATACTTAACCCATGAATTAAAATAATTTCCACTGTAATTGTTTGTAAGGATTCAGTTAGATTGTTTCTTACCTTTGTGTCTGATATTCTGTAACATGCTATATTTGTCTGGTTCAATTTGCTGTGAATTTCGGATCGAGAAACCAATGTTTTTGTATGGCGGAATGACATTTTGCTTAATGCATGTAAAGACATCACGCATTAATCCCATATTGCCACCATGATTTGTTGGGATAATGCTAATGAATATCTTTACATCTTAAATCTTTGACTTGGTATTTATTAGTTGATGACCCGTTTATTATTTGAGTTTCATACATTGCATTGTGATTTGTTGTTAGATAATTACTGAGACTGGTTTGAATTTGTGTATGGCGGCTGCATGCTATACACTAATGGTGTGAGGGAGAATTTGGTTACTACCTGTATTACATACATATGATGAACCATTTGTACTGTTGTTTTTATCACATGCTATTATACATACCAAAACTTTTACTGTGTTGCCAACATAATTACGTAGTAAAGTTACATTCAACTAAACATACCAGTTATTCATCTTAATGACATTTCCAACATGTATATATAATGGACTATATATTTTTTAAGGGAACATTCATGATATTTTCAAAGGAAATGGTGCATCTCTTGGTCTATACTCAAACCAGTATGGCATGTGTCCATACTGTGTATTCAAAATGCCTCCTGTCTTCCAAGTAGTGTTTCCATATTGCCTCCCCGTGGTGGGGGCAATCATTTCTCAATTCTATAGAATTTTAGTTGTGTGATTTATTGTTGCCAGTGCTATTCCTGAAAGTGTGTTGGTATAGGTGATCTTGGATCTTTGTTGGTAATTGCCCTTATATGTTCTCATAGGCAGATTTTCAGTTTACTCATGGTGCTGCCTATATACAGTCTGTGGCAGACACACTCAATTCCATATACTACATGTTTGCTGTTACAATTAATAAGATCCTTGATGTTTTCCTTGATTCCATTTGGTTTGAGGATGTCATGTTTGGCATTGATCATGTATCGTTGAGAGAAAAACTAGGCGGAACCCTCTTTTCTGTAAAGGGGGCCTGACTCTTGAGGGTGGGTACAATGGAAGGAAAGGAAATGGAGTCAAAGGCTACCCTAACCCAAAACGTGACAGGGGGTCATAACATTTGCAGCGAAGCTAGGTAGTAGCTAGCTTGAAAAGACACACACCTTAAAAAGGAAGAGTGTATCAAGAAAAAGGTTTATTAACACTAACACAATAGACATATTTTCAAAAACGAGACATATTTTCAAAAGAGTGCCATTGCACTAAAGGTGTGCATCATTGAGCACATAAATATCATCATTGAGCACATGAATATCTGCTTTTTCGTGGGTTAGTAGGCAGAGTGAAGAATTGATACATGTATTGCTTGGGATCACAATACGATCGTTTTGTCGACACAAAAACTGGTGTTTCTGGTTCGGTGTATTTGATGATATATTGCAGTGGCTGTACAGGGTGGAGCAGCACTGCTTGGATGTACCGAACGGTCTTCAGGACTGTAAATTGTAGTTGGAGACATGGTGGTGAAGTGCGTCCATCTACATTTTTGAGAAAGGACTGGGTTAGTCTAGGGGCAGTGGTGTCAATGATTAGAAGGTTTGAAGAAGGAACGCTGCAAAAAGTGGACCTACCATGTTCGGGTAGTTGTACGTCTAGGTCAAAGTCCAATCTAATTTTATATTTGGACTGGCGGGCATCTACGAATGCGTCAGATGTCAGGAGCTGTAAGTCACACAAATGAAAAAGGTAAGTAGGTATTGCCCTGGTTGGTGGCAACGAGTACTTGAAAGTGCCTATAAAGTGCTGTGCTGCAGGTGGTGCGGCAGAGAGAACCGTCTGTGTTGGGTACAGGTGGTTGTGCAAAAATTTTTAAGTACAAAGGGCTAGTGGTGCGTCCAGTACTAGTTGGGCAGAGGTGCCTCACCGCTGATGTGGAATAAATCATAGCGGCGTGTGAAAACATGCAGAACTGTTAATGCAGGTAATCATTGGTACAGTGCTCGTTTTAATGTGAAAAAACATGCGCTTTGAATTCTAGCGGGTTGTGTCTCAGTGGGCATGGCTGCGTGAGCATTCATGCCGATCGACGTGCCAGCCTACGAATTGAAGAACTGCGAGGATTGGGATAGGGCAGGTGACCCGGAGGGGCCAAGCATAGATACCTGGTATTGTTCGGCTGGGGAGCTGTGCTGCGTCCCGCGCTTGGTGCCGTGGATAATGAGCTGCGTACCTCGTGAGGACGGATAGTGCGGATAGGACGGATCATCACAGTTTTGTAGCACTGGAATTGAAGCTTCAAACGGTCAGCCAAAACCATTGGATGCCATCTAGCGGAGGCAGAGATATTAGCCAGATTGCTATGGGGCATATAGGAGCCCTTAGACCGCACAATTTCAAAAATGAGATGATTTAAGCTACCAATTGGGGCATTAGGTTTTAAGGCAAGAGAGCTGGACTCTCGCTACACATGAAATCATACCTAATTCAAGGTAGATAATTTCCACTGGTGTACACGTCGAGAGTCAAAACAGCTTCTTCCGCAGTGCACCCTCTAGTTTGGATAGTTCGGCAATATTTGCAAAAGCCCAGCTTTCCACAGCATAGATGAGAATAGGCAAGAGCTTAGCCAAATAAATTTGCGCCAGAATACCACGGAGTAACCCCTGCCCTTACAAGTCCGTTTATTCAATCGCCTCATGATCTGGGCACCTTTCCGCTTAAGATTTTCCATAGATGGGGACTGGATAAGTTACGATCAAGAAAAATACCAAGGTGTTTATATTGCCTGACCACTTCCAGCGGACTCCCATCCAGACTCCATCCCATTTGTTTAATTTTACAGTACGGGAGACTGAAGAGCATAACCTTAGTTTTATTGATATTAATAACAAGGAGTTAGAATCAGAAAAAGTCTTCAGACAATTCAAGGAAGCCTGGAGTCCAGCCAGAGTGAGGTCCATCAGCATAATGTCATCTGCATACCCTATACAAAACCGCAGAGGGTTACCCAGCTTCGGAGCAATCGAGGTAGGGTTGATCAGTGCTGCTCCCATGTCAGCTAAATACAGATTGCAGAGGAGGGCCACCAAGTTACATCCCTGCTTCAATCCCTGGTAAATTGGTATCCAAATTGACATCCTCTCAGTTTGGTCCAACCGGATCTTGCCTCTTGTGCCCTCGTGAAGAGCGATTATCCTTGAGAGCAAGCCGGCTGGAATGTGCCAAGCCGACTGTTTTCTCCAGAACCGACACCTATTCACGGAGTAGAAGGCGACACACTAGTCGATGAATGCCACATAAACTGGCCTCCAGCCAATACTCCCTGCATGTTGGATAACTGTCGTCAATGCAAGACAGTTAGCGATGGTGCTTGGTCCCCTCTGGAAGCCTGTTTGAATTAGAGGAATAAGGTTAGCGCCTTTTGCCCAATTCCATAGCTCAATTAGCAGTAAGCGAGAAAAGATCTTGGATGAGGCATCTAGCATCACAAGCAGGCGATAGTTACCAGGCTCTGCGTGACTACCCTTCTTCCAGATGGGTACGATAACATTGTCACACCATGATGGTGGACTAAGTTGGCTTTCTTCAATCCAATAGAAAAGCCAATCAATGGTAGAGTCCCAATGGGCAGCATCCGTTTTAATCAGGGAGCTACAAATGCCATCCGGGCCCGGGGCAATTGAGGAATTACTTCCCCCTAATCAGCTTGAGGATGTCAAGTGGACCCTTGCTATAGTGCCGTTTAGCCTGATGAATAAATGGCATAAATAAAGCATTCACTCCATTTCCTAGCGTCTTAGTGAAGAATGCAAACCATACCAGTTCTGGGACACCAATGATGTCACGTAGTGCCAGGCTATGGCGCTCCAAAATTGTTGGGCATCTTTCTCTAATGCTAGTCAGACCAAGGAACACCAGAAGGCACACTCTATATGATATCTATGGATCTCATCCATTTACACTAGTTACGCTTTACAAGATGTATACAAGATGCAACTACAGCTCAATCCAAGGGTAATCTTGATAATTCATGCAGGGTAACCGGCAGGTACCTTCTCCTTGTGACAGTCAGAAAAATGGCTATGAATGGGTCTTGTAGTCTTGTGTGCTCTAGTGTTTCTCTTGAGAAAAGTACCTAAGATAATTGTTGCAATAAACTCTGTGAAATCTTTAAGAGCAGACTCTGGGGAAGTAGGAGGGATGTTTTCACCCGTTCTTTACTATGTTCAAGGTAAGATGCCAACGCAGCCTGCATATTGGCAGAAACCTCCTCCAGTCGTCGGTCATTCCAAGAGATGTGCTTCAGTGCAGCACTTATACCCAATACCCCAGACGAAATAGGAGATGGAGGTAGCGATAATACCTTTAAACAGAGAGCAAGAGGCAAGTGGCCACTTTCGATCCTGTGTATCATATGTTACAGGATTTATGCCCAAATCGAGTTAATTGCGGTGGAGTGTCCGATGGGAACGCGCCATTGATCATCGTATATACAGCAGAATAGAGAGTACTTGCCCACTCCAATCCCTACTGTCAATATTTTGAGAGCGGGTCACCATCCCTCATCAAAGGCGTAGAAGTGACATCCCGATGCCATGGAGTCAAGGGCCTTCCACAAGAATAGGACTGGTGAGCCATGTCTCCTGTAAGGCCACACGGGAATACTGGTCAATGTGTTCCATCAGGCCATCTCCCTCAAAAAGATGATGGTTGCCACGTGTGTTGCAGCAGATCATATGAGCGAAATTCCTTCTATTGGGGGCTAAAAGCCCTTTTTCCCGTGTTGTACTACTAAATTTGCAGTCAAGCCCAGTGAGCATCTTCCCCCCATGGTTCGTCTTCCAACCCTGCTCCACATGGCAAGCTAGGTTCAGAGGTGGAGTCACCACTACGCGTCTTTTCGATCTGTAGGTTCCAATCCGGACTTACTGGGCAAAATCTCTTGTGATACTCTGCTTCCATGGCAATACACTCATAACCCAATCGATTCAGACAATCAACATGCTCAAGAATGTATGTTAAAGTACTAGTCACGTACAATAATACTATAAATGTGACCCTGTGTACATTCTCGCAGATATCAATAGTTTTAATATCATTACTCTGGATGTGTCGTAAGAGAATTATGTTGTGAAATCAGTGCAGCAAACAAGCTCAGTTTAACTCCAAGCCAAACCCAACACTAAAAATGCTCTGCATTTAAAGAGCCTGCGTGAAGTAGCTTCAGGTCCTGGTGGGCAATACTGGGTCACGACGTTCGATTAGAGATTGGTCCTGTGCTGCACATCTTGTAGAGGCCAGTACGGTACGCCCAAGCGCACCAAAACTGGCATTCTGCCTACAGGGGTGAGGGCCAGGACCACATCAAGGCTGAACAGAGACATTCACAGCAGGGTTTTCATTCGCTGATTGGTGTTCATGTAGTGACTCCTGGTTATTGATCTGATCTGTTTCCCTAAGAGGAAAGAAATTGACTCTTTTCCCCTTCGAGATAGGCACTGATGCAGTGGACTTGGGCACAGGCTTCTCTCTAGTAATGTGGGCGTACTTATTGTTGATGGAGCAAGTGGGGGTAAAGAGCATATGACGTCTGGGTCAGAACCAGAGATTGTTGACCATGCTCCCTCAGTCCTCTCATAGTGGACCGCAAAGTTTGTGGCTGGGAGGGAATTACAGGGCACCTTTTCCCGGCAATCACTGGGGATACTAGTCTGGAAGAGCGGATATAAGGTGGCAGGCATGTCAATTTTCAACACATCGCTTGCTGCGGCCTTGCTGGCCAGAGGATCCCTCTTTGTTCTTTTCTTTCTTGAAGCCAAAGTTTCATACATCAAAGCCTGGCCAATATATTTTCTTCTGTGCCTTCCAGGAGCAGTGTGTCGTTCTGCAGGTGCTTCTGCCAGAGTCATCAATGCGGAGGGCTTTGATGAAGGAGGCAAATGTTTGGCCAGTGGTGGTTGGTCGAGGATGAAGAGGCCTAAAGTTGCTGAGCAGGAGAGGACAAGGGCTCGGACATCGGCCAGAGATGACATCTGTATGGCAAACTGGCTGTAGAGTGTATCGGCCAGTGCAGTAGTTTTAAGTAGTTAATCCCCTTGGGAGTCCAACTTGCCCACAGTAGCCTCACACTTTGTAAGCAAAACGGTGAGCAAGGACTCCAATATTCTAAACATGGCTGCATAGGAGCTGCTTTTATTACTTAAGTCAAGCTTGGTCAATGAATGATCAGGGGGTGAAGAGGAAAGTCCATTGGAGTGAAACAGTATGACTGGATGTTGGCTTGCCATGTCAGCTGCTCCTTTGAGAAAAGATGCCAACTGACTCCATATGGCATTTCGAGCTCCATATGGTCAGGGTGGAAGTAAGACTGAATAGGTAATAGTGGAGAAGAAGCGTAGAAGTGGGATGCCTCCACTGGAATCAAGCTCACGTTGCCTCTCACCTTAAAAGCAGGCTTCGTCACAGTAGCCACCTCCTTGATGCAAGCCTTGCACGAATCCATGTGAACAAGATGGACCAACACATGTCTGTTGCAGTACAGCTGCAGCTTCAGATGACTCAAGTGGCTCAGGGTTAGGCTTAAGACAGTTGCAATCGTTTTTGATCCCAAACAGGAGAGTGATACTGAAAACTCCTTTTTATAAGTAATAACATCACACTCGATGGGTATTCCAGTTGTCACATCCTTGAGCTCTTCAGCCAAAGGAAAAAAATCTGTCATAATGTTTGAGTTAATTGCTGCCACCCTCCCGTTGTTTGGCGAAACTCTGGCCCACTTGGCCCAACTTAACTTGCTTTGGGGATGGGTATGTGCGGCACGTCTGGTGTTGTTTGCAGGAGTGTCCACAGCGGTATCCGTAATACCTTCTTCCAAGGAGTCCACAGGGGCCCGCAATAGTGGCGCCATGATATCAGGCTCTAACGCTTCCTCAGAAAGGGAACAAGACGGAGCTTGTGTGGCCGTTACATCCATTATACCTGTCGCGTCAAGCTTGCAGTAGCTGCACACTTCACTTGGCGCGCAGCTATCGAACTCCTTGAGCAGTGCTTTTGTGTTGTAGTAGGAAGATGGGGCCCCCTGCCAAAAGAGGGAGGGAAAAGTATCAGAAAATCAACGTTAAAAAATCAAGATATGCCAACAGACCTCCTTAAGACCAAGCTAGACACAGTTTTGAGCAGAGTCAGAACAAAGTCATATTCAGATACGCTTTCAGTGTGAAGGACTTAGAGTACGAAAAGCGTGCAGCAGTTATCCCAGCAAAATCTTCAGCCTCCGTGTGGTGGCAAGGTAGCAGTCCACAGGAGCACAGGATGCAGGACAGCAGAACTGCAAAACTGCACACAGCTGCACACCGCACCGGGTGCAGGCTTTAAAGATTGCATGCCCCAAAGCAAAAGGCACTGCAAACAGGCTCAGAAACAGGACTCCATGGCTTCCAGGCTCTGAAAACTGCACACAGCTGCACGCCGCATGCACACCACGCTGGGTGCAGGCTTTAAAAATGACATGCCCCAAAGCAAAAGACACAGCAAATAGACTCCGAAACAGGATTCTACAGCTCCCAGGCTCTGAAAACTGCTAACAACCTCTTTCTAAATCTGCTTGCCTCTACTCTTCGCCTCTCTGCAACTAATCAGGAACAGGACTGCAAGACATGTCCTTGGCCTCAGGCCCGGGGATCATATCTCTCCAGCCCTGAAATCTCTCCACTGGCTCCCGGTGGCTGCAAGGATCAAGTTCAAGACCCTCTGAAATGTCCACATGGCATTCTGGGGCCAGGGACCACACTACATCCAACTCTCTCTTCCTAAACACCTTCCTTCTCGAGCCCTCCGCTCATCCACCTCCAACTCTCTGAGGGTCAGATGCCTCACCAGGCTGGGAATTGGCTGGTGTTTCCCTCTGGAACAGCCTCCCTGCCTCTCTCAAACTTGTGCAGGACCATCTCAGGTTCTGGAAGCAACTCAAGACCTTCCTTTTCGCTTCTGCTTTCTCTCTCTCCCTCCCCTGGTGATGATCTTCGCTGCTACACTAAATGGTTACTGTGCTTCCCTCTGAACCTTTTGGTAGCCCCATGCACTGCCTTCGGGCCTACCGCACACCAGGGACTGTATCTGCAACCCTACAGTCCCCTACCTCCTTGCACTTACTTGGAACCGGCCATCCTCTTGGCGCTTACTGAGCTTTGCTTACTGAACTCTCCCTTCCCCATGCACAATCTGAATGACATAAGGCCTAGTAGGATTGTTTATTTTGTCTGTCCTTTTTCTCCCCTTCCTTGTCTTGTCACACCTAGAAACACATGTGTACAGCTGCGTTGTAAATGACTTACCATATCATAACATATGCATGCAAAGTCCTAGTAACATGAACTTGAAAGGAAACACACTCCAGTCCAGTAGAATGTGTCATTCTGTGTCATCTGTGTGTCCTACTGTACTGAAGCTGTGTCTGAATTTTAAATGTTCTTTGTTATTCAACACTACTTTGTTTCATGGGCAAAGGATACTGCATTTCCTTTTAGTATTGCCCCTTTGACCCTTTTCATTTTCACAGAAGCTTGGACAGGACAGGACAGGAGCTGGTCTCTGGAAGGCGTGTGCACTGCACATCGCAGAATCAGCATCTGGTCTGCTGCCCAGAACTTCATCAGACAAGTCCTTCAAACCTCAGTAGACCTGTGAATAGATTATTCAGACTGAGGACCACAGGGCAGTCGGCTACAGTGGCTACTGCCTTCTATACTAAAAGATTGCATTTTCAATGTATTTAATCTGCCACTCGTTATTCCCAGTTCTAAATTGTCATAGTGCTATGACAACAAGGTTTTGTAACTCATGCTAATGGCGAAAATCTTGTCAAAGTCTCCCTTTATGGTACCTCCAGTGCAAAGGTGTGGGCTAAAATATTGCATTAAGCTGATCACTTTTTAGCAACTTTATATCAGAGATAATTTATAAATGTTTTAACACATATGGTTTCATTATGAGTAAGTTGGTTAACAAAAAATCGTGACATTTTAAACAACTACCTTTGAATTATCTATGATTATTTCTATATTGAACTGAATGATCCTTCTGACTTACACGCTCACCAATTAATTTCTGCTATCAATCAATTTCAACGCTTTAATAGTCCTTTAGCATAACCATCATAATATCAATTAATATATTAAAATTTGCAATAGGGGTCAATCACCCTAGTGCAGTAGCTTTCCTTTTTAAAACAAAGGGTAAATACAAAATGAATCAGGGCACATTCATGCAAAAGAAAAAGTAAGAATCACATAAAATAGGAAAAAGAAGAAGAAAAAGAAAACAACGTAAAAATGCATCTTTTTTAAGAAGTTATTCTCAACGGGGGATAACATTTTAGTATTCGCAAAGTCCCAAATCTCAGCACCTTAAAGTGATGCTGGCAATGCTTGCTTGTCAAACAGCGCTTTAGCTGGTGAGATTACCCCACTACCATGATTTGCAATAAAAGAGTGAATACCCCCACTATATTTATTTACGTTTGCCTTAGTTTTGACAGGTTGGTCGAATTTCTGCTATGAAATGTACTCAGTTTATATTGGGTCCCACCCATCGACTTAGAGATACATTGGACATTATCTTTGCTTCAGAGCTTTTTACGACTGTTTATTCTGTGCTGCCTGTTCCCGGGAAAGATCATTTCATAATTCCTTTTTCCTGTGAAATCAAATCTTCTGTCCCAGGGCATAAACCACGCCCTGCTCCTCAGGGTAGATGGTGCACTGTCCCTTGCGTTGAAATTTCTACTGAAATGGATTCACACTTTTCCGGGCCACCAAGTGCTATCTCGCCCCTCTAGAAACCCTTAAGCCTAGGTCCCTGATGTCGGAACCTTAGTTTAATAACCATCCCGGGGCTCTTTGGCTTCAACAGAGGCAAGCAGAACGAAAATGGTGTATTGCCTATTGTCCCACGGCTAAGGTGACGTTATGCCAGTCTTTCTCTTCCTGAAAGGCAAAATGTGCTCAGTGGGACTCCCACTGAGCTTTGGAGACGTCCTCTTTGTAGTAAACACTACTGCAAAATTAGATGTGTTTTTTAGTTTTTTCAAAGTTTTAGTTAGTTCAACCATTGAAGGTTATAAAAATGGTAGTCCGTGATTCTTTGTACACATTTTTTTCACATAATATTTTTATTCTTTAATGTGGCAGAGGCACAAGCTGATGCGTTTCTGGCATTCCATCCATCCTCAGGGCATGCTGTAAAATATATCAACAAACATAATATTATTGTGACTCCTGGTATACATACATTATACAAGGAAATGTCGAATAATCTGTATTTCAACAATTTTTGAGCAACTTGCATACCTTCTGCCATGACAATGGTTTTTGAACTTGGCCTTGCAATATATTTTCATCGCTGGGAATATAAGGGACTATGGGCAAGCACTTATCTTAATTCTGGGATTGCATGCCAATCTCTATTTTCATCCTTGGCTCATGTGACAGGAGACCACGATCTGGTCCATTTTACAGTAATTAAATGTCTTTTAAACAAATAAACTTGGCACACATGGTGTCCTTTTCTCTTCTCTTAAAAAGGGAGGATTCAGCTTCTCACGTTCACTGGCTTTGAGAATAGATAACCGGCCTTGGCTTGCTCCAACTTTGATACCAGGCCAGACAGCTTCACCATCCAGGTCCGCGGTCTCCACTAATTTCTAGCTACGACACAGCTCTCAATCCTTCTTTCTCTGTGGTTTTGATTTTACTAATATATGACTCTGATGTCCAGTTTCTATATAATGGCAGCTTTGCCTGCAGTCTATTTACTACGTCTAGCCAGCTTCTATGGTTACTTAGTCTACTTGCGCTATGGCGTCTGTACAATTATTGAAAAATTTGTTTCTCTTTAATACGTCACACACATGTAATCTTCTTTCTGCATATGGGAGTTTAGTCGATTCTTGACTTCATCATCAGTTTCGATATGATCCATACATACGCTTCAGCCGACCTTCTTAGTGCGTCAATTCACATCCTTGGTGACGTCACTAACTCCTCTTTCGTTCTTTCACATATTCCTTCAGGGATTTCCTCCCTTAGATTGTCATCTCTTCAGGCATACATTTGATAGGTTTTTCTCAGTGGATATCTTTTCTCAAACACTCGTCGCGGTATGGTCATAACTACTGGTGTCAAGCATGGTGCAGTTTCAGATGTCCAACATACCGCAAAGAGGAGGTGGGACTTCCTGCCGAGGCATTCAGCTGCTCCTCTACATGTTCTTCTGAAACACTCGTCGCGGTATGGTCATAACTACTGGTGTCAACCATGGTGCAGTTTCAGATTTCCAACATACCGCAAGGAGGGGGTTCAGCTGCTCCTCTACATGTTCTTCTCCTTCGTCTGTTCCCTCTGCCTTATCTGCCTGAGTTATTTAACATCAAGATGCCTTTGGGCGTATGTTGGGCTCTACAAAAGTCGGATATGATATGACCTGTTATGGCCTCCTATCATTAAATACCCTGTTAGGTGTAGGCATTACATGGGATACATAGCAAGTAATGCATGCAGGTTAGCTTGGATTCATCTTTCCATCATTTTTCTGATTTCTGCTGTTCTGATATCCTGACTCTTATAGTAGTAAAGGTTCAGGGGGTCATGAAGCAGTGTAGCCAGTCTTCATTTCTTATACATGTTGGGCCCTGGTGCACTTGCAAATCTTATGAGTGGACGTTGTAAAATGTGGGTGACACCATGTCACTTTTGATCTGCTGCATGATACAGCGGGAATGCAGTGGCATATGAATGATTCTTGGCCACCTTGGTTCTGGCCACTCAATTACTGTAAGTACCCACTGCTGGCATTGTTTTGCAGCCCAGCTCCTGTTCTTGCACATATAAAACTGCATATGTTCTTTAGTACGTGGACACTGTGATTTATTTCAGGTGTGGTATAACTATGTAGGCAACATTTAAATAATTACCTTTTTAGTGGCATTAGTGATGCATACTACACTTGATTCATTGCTGAACCTTTCAACTGAGTTTGTTTCTGGATGATGGGGCAGTGTTACAAACATTTGTTTGCCCAAGGCCCAATCCTGCAACTGTAAATAACCTGGCTAAACCGCGTGAATAATTGACTGTATGTGTTGATCGGGTCTACTTATAATGAACAGTAAAATCAGGTTTTCAGGTTTTCGCAGTTGTCATCCCATCGACACATTACTGGAAAGTGCCTCCAATGATGACGGTGCACGTGGCAGATTTGTCCGAAATCAACATGTTTCGCTGGTTTTGGTGTAAAAACTGCCTCAACAAAATATTTTTTAATGCTTCTCATGGAGGTAATACATTGCCTCTGCTGCGTTCTGAGATCGCGTGTTGCCTCAAACCAGAACGTGGGGTACATAAACGACCCTTAATGAAACCGCAGACTGCACGTGACACATGGAGTACCACAAAAGTAGAAAAAAATAGAAAGGGGACCAGGGGTAGTTTTGTGCAGTTGGTTAACGAGGAAGTTGCTAAGGAAAATGAGCGCGGCCAGGTAAGGCGTTAGTGAGACAACTGATGCCCTTTGTTTTTTTAAATATTTTCTCAGCACGGTTTGAACTCATTATGTAATCATACCAATATTTATGTCCATTACTTCGCACACACTTGGAACTCTACTCTTTGTAAGCACTCAAATCAATTTCCCTCTTTCGTTCGCTGTTTCCTAAAGCTGTTTTACAGATGACAATCATTAAACCGTAGCTCACATACATAACAGGTAATTGTATTACATACATATCGCAACAGGTCAGTAATTCTGTAATAATATGAGCATTGGCAAAGACCCTATAATTTGGTTAGCCTATGCCATTTATTTATTTATTTTTACCTTTGTAGAGTGTGCAAAACCTGTTGGCATCAAAGTTCTATTGCATTGGTAGGAGGGGGGGAGTGGGGAGAGGGAAGGAGGCTGCGAGGGAGGTACATTGTACATGAATTAAAGTCACTTAAATAACATAGTTTTGAGACATCTTCTGAACGGCCATTATCATGGCTCAGAGCGTAGGTGGGGAGGAAGGTTATTACACACTTTGGAGGCAATGACAGGGAAGCTGGAGCCACCAGCTTTGGTGCGATTGAACCGTAGGGTAGAACGTCTGTGGCTGTACTGCAATCTGGTAGGCCTGAGTGAATTGATCTTGCAGATTCTCTGCTTGAGGTAAGGGGGCACAGTGTTGGAAAGACAGCAGTGAGTGATGGAGAGGACTTTGAAGTTGATTTGTTCTCTAATGGGGGGGGTGGTGGGAGACATGAGTGGGGGCCTGGTGGAGGCTGCCCCTCGTGGCTGGGGGGTGGGGGTGGTGGGAGGCATGAGTTGGACATGAGTGGGGGCCTGGTGGAGGCTGCCCCTGCACTGCTGGGGGTGGGGGTGGTGGTAGACATGGGTGGGGGCCTGGTGGAGGCTGCCCCTGGTGGCTGGGGGGTGGGCGTGATGGGAGACATGAGTGGGGGCCTGGTGGAGGCTGCCCCTGGTGGCTGGGGGGTGGGGGTGATGGGAGACATGAGTGTGGGCCTGGTGGAGGCTGCCCCTGCACTGCTGGGGGGTGGGGGTGGTGGTAGACATGGGTGGGGGCCAGGTGGAGGCTGCCCCTGCACTGCTGGGGGGTGGGGGTGCATGGGGACATGAGTGGGGGCCTGGTGGAGGCTGCCCCTGCACTGCTGGGGGGTGGGCATGGTGGGAGACATGAGTGGAGGCCTGGTGGAGGCTGCCCCTGCACTGCTGGGGGGTGGGGGTGGTGGGAGACATGAGTGGGGGCCTGGTGGAGGCTGCCCCTGGTGGCTGGGGGGTGGGGGTGATGGGAGACATGTGTGGGCCTGGTGGAGGCTGCCCCTGCACTGCTGGGGGGTGGGGGTGGTGGGAGACATGAGTTGGACATGAGTGGGGGCCTGGTGGAGGCTGCCCCTGCAGTGCTGGGGGGTGGGGGTGGTGGGAGACATGAGTGGGGGCCTGGTCGAGGCTGACCCTGGTGGCTGGGGGATGGGGGTGGTGGTAGACATGGGTGGGGGCCTGGTGGAGGCTGCCCCTGCACTGCTGGGGGTGGGGGTAATAGGGGACATGAGTGGGGGCCTGGTGGAGGCTGCCCCTGGTGGCTGGGGGGTGGGGGTGATGGGAGACATGAGTGGGGGCCTGGTGGAGGCTGCCCCTGGTGGCTGGGGGGTGGGGTGATGGGAGACATGAGTGGGGGCCTGGTGGAGGCTGCCCCTGCACTGTTGGGGGCTGGGGGTAATAGGGGACATGAGTGGGGGCCTGGTGGAGGCTGCCCCTGGGGGCTGGGGGGTGGGGTGATGGGAGACATGAGTGGGGGCCTGGTGGAGGCTGCCCCTGGTGGCTGGGGGGTGGGGTGATGGGAGACATGAGTGGGGGCCTGGTGGAGGCTGCCACTGGTGGCTGAGGGGTGGGGTGGTGGGAGACATGAGTGGGGGCCTGGTGGAGGCTGCTTCTGGTGGCTGGGGGGTGGGGGTGGTGGGAGACATGAGTTGGACATGAGTGGGGGCCTGGTGGAGGCTGCCCCTGCACTGCTGGGGGGTGGGGGTGGTGGGAGACATGAGTGGGGGCCTGGTGGAGGCTGCCCCTGCACTGCTGGGGGGTGGGGGTGGTGGTAGACATGGGTGGGGGCCTGGTGGAGGCTGCCCCTGCACTGCTGGGGGGTGGGGGTGGTGGGAGACATGAGTGGGTGCCTGGTGGAGGCTGGCCCTGGTGGCTGGGGGGTGGGGGTGGTGGGAGACATGAGTTGGACATGAGTGGGGGCCTGGTGGAGGCTGCCCCTGCACTGCTGGGGGTGGGGTGGTGGTAGACATGGGTGGGGGCCTGGTGGAGGCTTCCCCTGCACTGCTGGGGGGTGGGGGTGGTGGGAGACATGAGTGGGGGCCTGGTGGAGGCTGCCCCTGCACTGCTGGGGGGTGGGGGTGGTGGGAGACATGAGTGGGGGCCTGGTGGAGGCTGCCCCTGCACTGCTGGGGGGTGGGGTGGTGGTAGACATGGGTGGGGGCCTGGTGGAGGCTGCCCCTGCACTGCTGGGGGGTGGGGGTGGTGGGAGACATGAGTGGGTGCCTGGTGGAGGCTGGCCCTGGTGGCTGGGGGGTGGGGGTGGTGGGAGACATGAGTTGGACATGAGTGGGGGCCTGGTGGAGGCTGCCCCTGCACTGCTGGGGGGTGGGGGTGGTGGTAGACATGGGTGGGGGCCTGGTGGAGGCTGCCCGTGCACTGTTGGGGGGTGGGGGTGGTGGGAGACATGAGTGGGGGCCTGGTGGAGGCTGCCCCTGGTGGCTGGGGGGTGGGGGTGGTGGTGAGGCATGAGTTGGACATGAGTGGGGGCCTGGTGGAGGCTGCCCCTGCACTGCTGGGGGGTGGGGGTGGTGGTAGACATGGGTGGGGGCCTGGTGGAGGCTGCCCCTGCACTGCCGGGGGTGGGGGTGGTGTGAGACATGAGTGGGGGCCTGGTGGAGGCTGCCCCTGGTGGCTGGGGGGTGGGGGTGGTGGGAGGCATTAGTTGAACATGAGTGGGGGCCTGGTGTAGGCTGCCCCTGCACTGCTGGGGGGTGGGGGTGGTGGAAGACATGGGTGGGGGCCTGGTGGAGGCTGCCCCTGCACTGCTGGGGGGTGGGGGTAATAGGGGACATGAGTGGGGGCCTGGTGGAGGCTGCCCCTGGTGGCTGGGGGGTGGGCGTGATGGGAGACATGAGTGGGGGCCTGGTGGAGGCTGCCCCTGGTTACTGGGGGGTGGGGGTGATGGGAGACATGAGTGGGGGCCTGGTGGAGGCTGCACCTGCACTGCTGGGGGGTGGGGGTGGTGGGAGACATGAGTGGGGGCCTGGTGGAGGCTGCCCCTGGTGGCTGGGGATTGGGGGTGATGGGAGACATGAGTGGGGGCCTGGTGGAGGCTGCCCCTGCACTGCTGGGGGGTGGGGGCGGTGGTAGACATGGGTGGGGCCTGGTGGAGGCTGCCCCTGCACTGCTGGGGGGTGGGGGTGCATGGGGACATGAGTGGGGGCCTGGTAGAGGCTGCCCCTGCACTGCTGGGGGGTGGGGTGGTGGTAGACATGGGTGGGGGCCTGGTGGAGGCTGCCCCTGCACTGCTGGGGGGTGGGGGTGGTGGGAGACATGAGTGGGTGCCTGGTGGAGGCTGGCCCTGGTGGCTGGGGGGTGGGGGTGGTGGGAGACATGAGTTGGACATGAGTGGGGGCCTGGTGGAGGCTGCCCCTGCACTGCTGGGGGGTGGGGGTGGTGGTAGACATGGGTGGGGGCCTGGTGGAGGCTGCCCGTGCACTGTTGGGGGGTGGGGGTGGTGGGAGACATGAGTGGGGGCCTGGTGGAGGCTGCCCCTGGTGGCTGGGGGGTGGGGGTGGTGGTGAGGCATGAGTTGGACATGAGTGGGGGCCTGGTGGAGGCTGCCCCTGCACTGCTGGGGGGTGGGGGTGGTGGTAGACATGGGTGGGGGCCTGGTGGAGGCTGCCCCTGCACTGCCGGGGGTGGGGGTGGTGTGAGACATGAGTGGGGGCCTGGTGGAGGCTGCCCCTGGTGGCTGGGGGGTGGGGGTGGTGGGAGGCATTAGTTGAACATGAGTGGGGGCCTGGTGTAGGCTGCCCCTGCACTGCTGGGGGGTGGGGGTGGTGGAAGACATGGGTGGGGGCCTGGTGGAGGCTGCCCCTGCACTGCTGGGGGGTGGGGGTAATAGGGGACATGAGTGGGGGCCTGGTGGAGGCTGCCCCTGGTGGCTGGGGGGTGGGCGTGATGGGAGACATGAGTGGGGGCCTGGTGGAGGCTGCCCCTGGTTACTGTGGGGTGGGGGTGATGGGAGACATGAGTGGGGGCCTGGTGGAGGCTGCACCTGCACTGCTGGGGGGTGGGGGTGGTGGGAGACATGAGTGGGGGCCTGGTGGAGGCTGCCCCTGGTGGCTGGGGATTGGGGGTGATGGGAGACATGAGTGGGGGCCTGGTGGAGGCTGCCCCTGCACTGCTGGGGGGTGGGGGCGGTGGTAGACATGGGTGGGGCCTGGTGGAGGCTGCCCCTGCACTGCTGGGGGGTGGGGGTGCATGGGGACATGAGTGGGGGCCTGGTAGAGGCTGCCCCTGCACTGCTGGGGGGTGGGGGTAATAGGGGACATGAGTGGGGGCCTGGTGGAGTCTGCCCCTGGTGGCTGGGGGCTGGGGGTGGTGGGAGACATGAGTGGGGGCCTGGTGGAGGCTGCCCCTGCACTGCTGGGGGGGTGGGGGTGGTGGGAGACATGAGTGGGGGCCTGGCGGAGGCTGCCCCTGGTGGCTGGGGGGTGAGGGTGATGGGAGACATGAGTGGGGGCCTGGTGGAGGCTGCCCCTGCAATGCTGGGGGGTGGGGGTGGTGGGAGACATGAGTGGGGGCCTGGTGGAGGCTGCCCCTGGTAGCTGGGGGGTGGGGGTGATGGGAGACATGAGTGTGGGCCTGGTGGAGGCTGCCCCTGCACTGCTGGGGGGTGGGGGTGGTGGTAGACATGGGTGGGGGCCTGGTGGAGGCTGCCCCTGCACTGCTAGGGGGTGGGGGTGCATGGGGACATGAGTAGGCGCCTGGTGGATGCTGCCCCTGCACTGCTAGGGGGTGGGGGTGGTGGGAGACATGAGTGGGGGCCTGGTGGAGGCTTTCCCTGGTGGCTGGGGGATGGGGGTGGTGGGAGACATGAGTGGGGGCCTGGTGGAGGCTGCCCCTGCATTGCTGGGGGGTGGAGGTGGTGGGAGACATGATTGGGGGCCTGGTGGAGGCTGCCCCTGGGGGGTGGGGGGGTGATGAGAGACATGAGTGTGGGCCTGGTGGAGGCTGCCCCTGCACTGCTGGGGGGTGGGGGTGCATGGGGACATGAGTGGGGGCCTGGTGGAGGCTGCCCCTGCACTGTTGGGGGGTGGGGGTGGTGGGAGAAATGAGTGGGGGCCTGGTGGAGGCTGCCCCTGGTGGCTGGGGGGTGGGGGTGATGGGAGACATGTGTGGGCCTGGTGGAGGCTGCCGCTGCACTGCTGGGGGGTGGGGGTGCATGGGGACAAGAGTGGGGGCCTGGTGGAGGCTGCCCCTGCACTGCTGGTGGGTGGGGGTGGTGGGAGACATGAGTGGGGGCCTGGTCGAGGCTGCCCCTGGTGGCTGGGGGGTGGGGTGGTGGTAGACATGGGTGGGGGCCTGGTGGAGGCTGCCCCTGCACTCTTGGGGGGTGGGGGTAATAGGGGACATGAGTGGGGGCCTGGTGGAGGCTGCCCCTGGTGGCTGGGGGGTGGGGGTGATGGGAGACATGAGTGGGGGCCTGGTGGAGGCTGCCCCTGGTGGCTGGGGGGTGGGGTGATGGGAGACATGAGTGGGGGCCTGGTGGAGGCTGCCCCTGCACTGCTGGGGGGTGGGGGTGGTGGGAGACATGAGTGGGGGCCTGGTGGATGCTGCCCCTGGTGGCTGGGGGGTGGGGGTGATGGGAGACATGAGTGGGGGCCTGGTGGAGGCTGCCCCTGGTGGCTGGGGGTTGGGGGTGATGGGAGACATGAGTGGGGGCCTGGTGGAGGCTGCCCCTGGTGGCTGGGGGGTGGGGTGATGGGAGACATGAGTGGGGGCCTGGTGGAGGCTGCCCCTGCACTGCTGGGGGGTGGGGGTGGTGGGAGACATGAGTGGGGGCCTGGTGGATGCTGCCCCTGGTGGCTGGGGGGTGGGGGTGATGGGAGACATGAGTGGGGGCCTGGTGGAGGCTGCCCCTGCACTGCTGGGGGGTGGGGGTGGTGGTAGACATGGGTGGGGGCCTGGTGGAGGCTGCCCCTGCACTGCTGGGGGGTGGGGGTAATAGGGGACATGAGTGGGGGCCTGGTGGAGTCTGTCCCTGGTGGCTGGGGGGTGGGGGTGGTGGAAGACATGAGTGGGGGCCTGGTGGAGGCTGCCCCTGCACTGCTGGGGGGTGGGGTGGTTGGAGACATGAGTGGGGGCCTGGTGGAGGCTGCCCCTGGTGGCTGGTGGGTGGGGGTGATGGGAGACATGAGTGGGGGCCTGGTGGAGGCTGCCCCTGCACTGCTGGGGGGTGGGGGTGGTGGGAGACATGAGTGGGGGCCTGGTGGAGGCTGCCCCTGCACTGCTGGGGGGTGGGGGTGATGGGAGACATGAGTGGGGGCCTGGTGGAGGCTGCCCCTGGGGGTGGGGGTGGTGGGAGACATGGGTGGGGGCCTGGTGGAGGCTGCCCCTGCACTGCTGGGGGGTGGGGTGGTGGGAGACATGAGTGGGGGCCTGGTGGAGGCTGCCCCTGCACTACTGGGGGGTGGGGGTGCATGGGGACATGAGTGGGGGCTGGTGGAGGCTGCCCCTGCACTGCTGGGGGGTGGGGGTAATAGGGGACATGAGTGGGGGCCTGGTGGAGTCTGCCCCTGGTGGCTGGGGGGTGGGGGTGGTGGGAGACATGTGTTGGTGATCAGTAGTGCAAGGTGACATGTGGTTTGGCTGGTGGGCATGGCCATGGTGGATGGGTTGCCTGTGGGACATGAGCAGGGGTGTAGGTTAGTACCCTGTGGTGTGGGCTGCCTGCAGGGGCCGTGGAGGGTGTAGAGGGAACACCTGGGGGGACCCACATGGCCAAATCACGTGTAGCATTCCCCGGCACCAACGAAATACACGTACCCTGCAGAAATCGCGTGTGAATCTTCCGCGCACCTCGGAATACACGTACCAATGTCAATCGTGTGTGGAACTTTCCGCGCACCCCGTAGTACACGTACCCAGGCCAATCGCATGTGGAACTTCCCACGCACCCCCACCTACCCAGGCCAATCGTGTGTGGAACTTCCCGCGCACCCCGTAGTACACGTACCCAGGCTAATCGCCTGTGGAACTTCCCGTGCACCCCGAAGTACACGTACCCAGGCTAATCGCGTGTGGATCTTCCTGCGCACCCAGGAACACGCGCACACGCTATTTTTCACACAGCAGGTGTCCGTGTTTGTCAGTGCCCCTTTGCACCTCATTTGTCCTAGAGGGCCACTGTATGGGCCATTCATCATGGCTGTATATGGGTGCTTTTTGTTAGCGCACATTTTGGCGCACATTTTTTTCAGTCGCAGGGGCGCTACCGCCTGCTTTCTTGTGGCGTACTTGTTTGGCCCTGTGCGCGTCTTTGACCGTGCGCTGGTTTGCCCTATTCGAGTCCATGAATACGGGTTGTAGGCGAGCATGTGGGCGTTCCGCGCACTTGCCTCCTGTACTTCCCCCGTGACGCCCATATTTTCGCGCATTGTTCCCCATTCCGAGTGTTACGCCCCGTGTTCCGCCTACTTTTGCGATGTGCGCCGCGCTATGTGCGATTTCGCAGTGGCCGTGGCGCACGCTGTTGGATGACCTGTGCGCCGGGATGCGCGGCGTACATTTTTAGCGCACATCCAATGTTTTTCTCGCGCACTGACTTCCATGAATCGCTGTGCCCTGGTTTTCCTGCGATTTTCGCACTTGCACTGCGATTCGCATTATCGGCGCACATTTATTCCATGAATCGACCCCATAATATCCACATTTCAGCAAATCCGAATTCCAAAAGCAAATACACGGAGGATATAATGGTAAATCATTAATGTGGATGTTCACCTACACACATTTGCTATCTACCACTCCCCATTCCCCTGGATTTTAGCCCCCTGCGTGTTATTAAAGCCAAAACCTAAAAATGAGTTTACTAAAATGTGTATACCTCTTTCAATCTACTTAATACAGTTGGCAAGAAATTCAACGAAATCATGCTATTTATTTTTCACGTCAGTGGCGTATCTCATGCTTTAACTCCCAATGTAAGATTGCCTGCACTACCTTTAAAGCTCTGACTAGGAACAGCATGTGTACTGGTGGAGAATCGTTGTTTTGCAGGAGGGTCAAGACTAACCCAAAGCAGGGACTTCTGGGCACAGGACTTTCCAACATTCAAACTTGCCATAAATCAATGATAGGCTATGGCAATAGGGGCAGGCTGCTGGTTCAGTTTTGATTTTGGATAATTCCATTTTATTTGTGGGCTGGCTCGGTTTTTGTAGGAGACACAGATTACAGACCATCATTGACTTTTCACAAACACCATTGTTAAGCTATGTAAAAGTGTCCAGCCTGCTGGTAAAACAGATAAATAATTAAGATTAGGAACTGCCACCCGCAGATCACAATTGCTTGTTAGGAAACAGGTGGGGTGTAGTTCAATCTGACTTCACAGCTTCCTGAGTTCCCCGGTGAACAGATTCCATACATTTACCGGAGCAGAGTCGTTATCCTTTCTGGATCTAAAAACTGGCACCTTGCCAATTTTCCCCAATGCCAATGTTTTACTTCCTTCCATATTTTGGGACTGAAATAAGCCTTTTTTTACATTGAACATCTTTTTAATCGCTTTTAAAGAACACATTTTATTTTTTCTGTGGTCTCAGATAGCCAGTTTGGCCTCAGCGTATTATTAGGTTAATTTCTAGCTATTCTCTGGTATGTGAAGAAATGCTGAGTTTTTGTGTGCAGAATATCTGGGAAAAGCCTATTTAAAAAACGCTCAACCTCCTTGCAGTTCCCTAGCCAGGATAATTGGACATGCATGCACACTAATGTATGAAAGGAGCAATACAGTGAGTGGATTCAATGGTTTTACTGGGATCTTTAATCCAGAGCTGTAGATTGGTTTTAGTTAATTGCCCTTAGTAGTCCTGGACTTTGTCTAGGGGTGTTAGTCCTTCTATTTAATGGGTTTACAGCCATTGGGATAACGCCACTTGTCTACTGGCTTGGTAGTCCTATCAGCACTCTTGTGTGTATGTCTTTAAGTTACACTATTCCACATGTTAGGTGATTATAGGTTTATTGGTTGTGGTCTTTAGATTCCAAGAAGTTAATATGAGAATATAGATTGCAAGCACTACATTCAACTACATTATTGTTAATATTGGTGACTGCTCATTATTTGACTACTTTTTGTAATGCTTCTGCATTATCTCTACAAAAGAATACATATAAGAATTGCTAAATAAAAGAGTGGGAGAATTCTCCATATTTTTTTATTTCATCCTGGTTTTTGTTGGGGCAGGACTGTGACATTATTGATTTTTTGGTTTCCCTTGCACTAAACACGGAGATTCAACTCTCTCCAGAGCCTTGTATTGGTATAACACTATTCCCTGATGCAAAATCTGGCACAGCCTCAAGTAGGCATTTTGATCACCTCTAGGGTAGAGGTTAGCATATGGTAAACTGGATATGATGAACATCATGACAGTACCCTTTATGCAGTTTGAAATTCCCATTCAGTTTGATTTTGGTGTATTTTTCCAACATGTCAAACCATAAAAACTTGGGCCTGCTTTTGCTCAGTAGGACCCTTAGTCACTCACCTCACTGCAAAGGATAGTTGGTACACAAGGAGATTGTTAATTCACTTTGGAAGCCTTAGGGTTTTATGTCTAAATTATGGGTAAGCTAACAAATTTCATGAAGAAAATGTATAATACTGTAAACGCATGCATAGCATTGGTCAAGCTAATGTCTTACAACTTGGATGTTATGTCTTGAAGTGCGAGAGACACAGCAATAATAGAAAGGGACCCATTCTTTGCTGTCAGCTCACAAGCTCCTCAAGTGGGTCTTTAGCTTGAGGGCAGAGGGGCGGTGGCTATATTTCCTGGACAGGGATGTTCTCTGGATTCCTGCCCCTGCATTAGTGCAGGAGTGAAAGCATGGTGGGCTGCTATGGGACGGCATGAAAGCCAAAAGGCTCCAGAGACATAGCACGTTGCATCCCTTCCCAAGCTGAAGTCAAATGTACACCAACAGAGTTTCAGTTTCCCTTTCACTTCGTGTCACATGATAATATGTTGCCTGCTCATCATACAGCTAGATTATTGTCTGTGAATGGATTGCTATTTTGATCTGGGTTTGCAGGATGTTTTATGATTTCCCTGCTCTGCGGGGTTGAGATGCCCCCTCATTGTATGCCAGTGTCTGCTGTCTGTATCTTATCAGGGTTCTTCTTGTACTCGTTCTGCTTTGCCCCGTCCTTGTGATCAGGCTGGCATCATTATCATTATCATCCACTGCTGTCTATGTGTCTACTTCTGAGGATCTCATGCCATGTGTGTTTCTCAGTAATCTGAAGATTGATGTATTTTTGCAGTGCAATGTCAGTGCAAAGTTAATTTTGTACTGCAAAAATGACTTTGCACTGCAAAAATACACTTTGCACAGTTCCATGAATAAGGGTTTGTGCCGGCAGTGCAAAGTCACTTTTCAGCAGTGCAAAGTCACTTTGAACCGTGCAAATGAATCCATGACTCAGGCCCAATGTGTGAGGCCAAACGATTGATAGTGTACCTTTGGCAACAGACCGTGCAGTTTCTCGTTTTTCTCATCTCATGCCTCATCAGGGAAGCAACTCTGTGATGTGCCGCTGACAGCCCCATGGACTCCCAGGAATGTCTCAAAGACACTCTGTCCTGTCGGCCAGTCTCCTCTTATTTATAGCTGTGTGCATACCTGGCTGGTGACAGTTCACTTCAATTTACAAATGATGAGTTTCAGCTTAAGAGTAAACCATGAGATCTATGAGGTGCTCCTTCGCTCAAGAGTAGTGTTACTTTCACAGCTAAACACAGTGTCCTTCCTATGAAAGAAAACGGCTGCAGCCACATACGATCATTACTTTGGGCAGCCTCTGAGAGCGAGGCCAGGAGAAACCAAGACCAGATCTCTCAGGATACAGCAGCGGTGTCTGAAAAGAGTCAACATTTGAGTGTTTGCCTGTGGAGTAGTCCAGGAGGGTTTGAATGTGGCAGCCGCCAGTTGTTGGATGACCACTAAAAGTTTGAATAGATTCACCTTCTCAATTGTTAGCCAAGTTTGCATTCAGCTTCCAAAATTCCTTAATAGACAGGCAGTTTTCTCCATTACTTCACATAACATTAGACTGAGTCCTGAAAACGTTGGCAAAAGGCCTCACCAAAGATTATCATAAGAAAGCCTTGCTGTAGAATCTTGCTAAGACCCATCTGATGGTGAAACTATGCTGGTGGATACCATACTACTCAAAGAAACAGACGGAAGCAATGGCTCGGTGCTCCCTTCCGCCAATGGGTATGAGCACAGCTGTTTATTAAGCCAAAAAAAGAACCTTTCCTTCTGGAGAAGGTTTGCTGATCATTTCTCAGTGGATCTGTCAACACGATTGGTTGTATAGGAAAGCCCAGGGTGCTCACAACCGAGCCTGTGACTATTGCAAACCAGCAAATGACGGTTACCTTAACAGTTCCTTTGAGACATTTAAGAGTCCACTTTAGATTTGAACTCTTGACCACCCACACACAACTCCACCTGCATTGGCCTGAAATTGTGCCATTTGCTTAGCAGCATGTTACATTTGGGCCTAGGCCCAGGCATGCAATAATGCACAGACGCCAGATACGTCTTGACTCCTTTATTTTCCAACCGTAACTAACTTCCCTCTGCCTTCGCCCTTCCTTCCTCCTGCCCCTCCCTCCTCAGTCCTTTATTTCAGTTTCTCCTTAAAGGGGCCGTGTTTCTTGGCCTGTAACACTCCCCCCCCCCCAGCAGAGGCAAGGTCACCCGTCCGACTTGGAGACATCTACCAGCGGGGACACTCATGGGGTGGATCCTTCCGCTCTCTCAATGATGTTGTTGTCGAGTAATAGCTGTAATTCATGTGTCACTCTGGCCTGTAAATGAAATCCTATCCTCCAAGGGTGCTGTGGGACTGGTCGCACTGAGGGGTCGATGAGAAGGTTGATCACAGTGTCTTTTAACATGCCGACACCTTTGACCAGGTTGGGAAACATGGTGCTTAGCGATTCGAGATTGAGTGCCATATGGGACATGACACATATGAACTGAGTGTTTGGTGGGAATGCTTGGATATTCTCGGAATGGTCATATCGGATGTTGATTAATTGGAGCGCTGTTGCTGCCTTGTAGCTGTGGGATGTTTTTACCCATGCATCCAAGCCCTACCATAAAACTGTGCAGTACTGGCATGGAAAACATCATGATGGCCAGAACTCCCCAGAGAGTGCACAGGGAAAACATGAAGAATAGGCTGCCACCCATTTTTGCCTATGTTGTGAGCACAGGAGGGCACTGCCTAAAATCACCATTGGGCTACACAAACAGTAGCCTGAAACCATTGGGAATGGCAATGCTGATTGCCAAAAAGCAACTCAGAACTGTGGGTAATTCATTTTCTTAATCCCAAAAATGGCTGCAATACCGGTACTCACCACTATCAGAAAGCCGGCGTTTTAAAACCACCAGACTTTTGTGTAAAACTGAACAAATGAAACAAAACCAGACCAAGGAAAGACTTACTAAGAGGTGGATACAATGTAAAACTATATTCTGAAATGACTCGAAGGAAGTAATGATTTAATGTATAGGTAAAAATTGTTAGTTTGATTTGAATGTAGAAAACTGGGAACAAAAAGTGACATTTAGCTGAAACCTGGCTTAATGAAACTGAATTCTGCCTGACAACTACCCCCGACAGGAGAAACCTGCTCAGCCACTCTTCCCAGGCCTAGCTGCATCCTGCTTCCCCACCAAAAGGAGTTGACACCTCTCTGATTAGATTAGGGGTGGAGCACCTGGGAACTGGAAGGGACAGAACAATGCAACTTCCTTGACTCAGCCAAATGTTATATTGGGGTGTCGTAAAATAGCTTCCTCTTGGGAGAAACTGGGGGCAGCTGTGCCTCTGTGAACAAGCTGGCTTGGGGGAAGTGGATAAACCAGTTATTCCACCATGTGATGTGGGAAGCCACACCCCTTTTTGACCAGAGCATTATTTTAAAATGATAAATAACTCATAGTGCGGACTTGTCAGAATTATATAAGTAATATCATTATTCTTGTGATTTTTCCGTGCACATTTTAAGAGGTGTTAGGACCCTGTGGTATGTTCCTGGGGATAGTAGCGGAAAAAAGGTTGTTACTCTGAATGTATGCATGTTAAAAATCTGACACTTTATCATCTGAAACCCATATCCCTGGTGCAAATTTGTGTAAAATCTGGAAAGGTTTAGAGGTCGTTATCTGGATGAAAAGGGGAGAATTCTGTCATCAGTGGACACGACATCGTACAAAGACAGGGATCGGATGGTTTGGTGCTACAGAAAATATGTAAACTGGACCTATAATATGAGAAAAATGGTACATAGATAAATATGTATTTGGGTCAGAAATAGATTTGTGTGCAATCTGACAAGGGGAGGTTCCTCTGACCATAAAACCTACAGCATTACTCGGACTCACATTTCCTTCCCCCAATCAAGGGAGAGAGGAGGAATTGGCCAATGATAAGTGAGAGGGGCAGGTTTAGTTATGACCAGGCACACACCCATTTTCAAAACACATAAAAAGAGACTGCTGGGACGGGTAGGGAATTCAATTCCATTTGCTGCGGAGCATACTGACCGACGACTTCACATCCAGAGATCCAGACTTCAAATCCATCAATCCCCAGAACCTGTAGCAGAAATTAACTCCATAATTTGTAGCAGAGAGGCCTGAATCCACCAGCTGAATCCTCTTCAGCAGGCCTCGAAACCAACCAAACTATTCAACAGCCGGGCGAGCTATTTGAATTTTTGCCAAGAATTTTTGCAAGAACCTGTAGCAGTATCCAGAAAGCAGTGCTGTATCCGGAACCCGAGAGAACCACAAACCAGACCGTTGTGAGCAGATCCGGTGCTTGATAGACCCAGAGAGCAGAGCTGACCCAGATAGCCAGAACTTCAGAACCACCCGCCGGAAGTCCCGTCCAACCTGACCAGACCGCGACAAGGCCTATTTCAAATTGATATTGTGAGTACCTAGCAGAACTGTGCAGAACCAATCTCTTAGTTAAAATAATCTAATCCAAACTATTTTAACCTAAGTAGAACAGCCTTCTAGAAATTGTGTCATCTGTCATTTTTAAAGCTGCACAACTGTCACCTGTCAATTCTGCAGCTGCAAGATGTCACCTGTCATTTTGAGTTTTTGTCATATTCCATAGAAGGAGATGGTCATTGTGGCGCCGTTGGTCCCAATCACGGGTGGCGGCCATTTTTTCTCCCAAGATGGCGGCGCCGTCCGAGGGCGGTGTTCCAGTCTTGCAAGAGTTGCGGGCTGTGGAGGCTCCTCCTCCTCAGCAGAGATCCGGTTATCTTGCGGCAGGCACAATGCTCGTGTGCGTTGCTACTCTTCCCAGTCAGCGCTTCGTAAGTTCGTCCCTAGGCTTACCACTATTTGCATTCTCATTTACTTCTTACTAAACCTTCTTCTGTCTCTGTTTGTATAGAAGCCTTCTTGTTGCACTCCAAAGACAGAGATTCCGCTTCCTAAACTCTATTTACGAGTTCCAGTGCTGATCAAAACAGATCCTTCTCCTTTCTTCGACAACCGCTTCCATTCACACCAGGTTGGACAGTTTACACACATTGATTCGAGTCAGCTATTTCACTCATTTCCCAGCCGCGTTGTTCGTAAGGCTTTTGCTTCGATTCGAATCTGCTGCCAGGTACCCTTCTCTCCTTCTCTTCTCGTTATTTAGGACTACCTGCCCGCCTTTCCTACCTTCTAGTCTCCTCACGTTTCCTTTTATATATATTAGGCTTCCGAAGTTACATCGCGTTATCCACGAGTCATCACTCTCAACGTTCCACAGATGAAATCCGAACGGATGCAATCTTGAGGCAATATAGATCACAATCCTCTTTATACTGGTAACTATTAGGCTACTGACATCCGCTTCTACTCTGTGTTAAGCACATACTTACCTTTCTCTAATCTGTGCCTTTCTTATTTTTCTTTACGGTACCTGCATCCAGTCACCTGGAAATGTGTTAAAGACTCGCCCTTACCTGCTCACAGAGAAGACTTCCAACAACTGAGGCGGACAGGGTTTTCTTCCCCAGAGGGTTTCCCTGGGGAGTTCCTTCCTTCCTGGTGTAAGCTATCACGGGATAGGAGGGGATTCCCCCGGGGGGGCTTCTCAAATTCCACCCGTCCGGGCTACAGGATCAGGTCAGTGGGTGCATGTTTATAGGGAAACATAATTATTACTGGAAACGACAGAAACTGAACAGAAATATTACAGTTAGCAACGCCCAAAAATATATATATATAGAGATTATCTTAGTCTTTTTTTTTTTTTACTTCCATTCGGTTTCCAGGCATAATTGTTCTTTCCCTTACGCTCACACTGAAATGGATCCGGCTCAACAACAACAATTACTGGCGGCGGTCCAGTCACTAACGGCCGAAGTCCAGGCACTTAAACAAGAGAATGCGGTGTTACGGCAACACATGGGGAGGTCCCCTAGTTGTTCCGAGCTACCTCCTGGACCTTTACCAGGGGGACGCTTTGATGGAGACCCGCATAAGTTGAGAGAGTTTTTAGAATCTTGCACTGTGCAGTTTACGTTTAAGACGGCATTCTTTCACACTGATAGGGATAAGGTGGGACACATGATTGCTCACCTTACCGGTCCCGCTCTAGCCTGGGCTACCCCTTTAGTCACTTCAAACAATCCAATTCTAGATTCATATCCCGCCTTTGTGAATAGTCTTAAGACCATGTTCGGGAGGCAGGAGGTCAAAGTATCAGCTCAAGAACAACTATTAGACTTCCATCAGGGTTCTTTGGATCTCTTGGTTTATATTACCCGTTTCAAACAATTGGCAGCAGGCACGTCTTGGGCAGATGACGCCTTGATTATGCCTTTTAGACGGGGCTTGAATGAGGAACTAAAGGATGAGGTCTCTAGAGTTCCTCGCCCACCTAATTTGGCCGAATTAATATCCATGGTTATGCAGATGGACTATAGAATTTTGGAAAGACGTCAGGAAAAGAGACGGCAAAAGAATTTTAGGTCTCAGCCTGAAAAGTCAATGAACTCCCCTAAGGGAAACTTCTCTGACGAACCAATGCAAATAGGAGCTGCTCGGGGTCCTTTGTCCACTGAGGAGCGGCTTCGACGTCGCACCTTAGGGCTATGCATGTACTGTGGTTCCAAGGAGCATTCTTTACAAAATTGTCCGATAATTCTCTCTCGGAAGCAGGGAAACGCTCGAACCCGACCGTCAGGGGAACCGCGGTTAGGGAATCAGTGAGCGGTTCCCCTTCTTCCTCCATTTCATCCAATGGTACTGACGTCCCTGACACCTCTATGTTGGTTCTAAAGGTTACTTTTTCTTGTGATTCCTTGGGTTTAGTTGAGGTTCCCGCATTGGTGGACTCCGGGGCAGCAGGCAATTTTATTGATGACATTTGGGCGACCCAATTTAGAATTCCCCGTTCTTCCAAATCTATGGCTATTCCCGTTGAATCAGTTGATGGGAGTCCGTTGGTCTCAGGTCCCATTAAGGAGCAGACAGTTCCTTTACAGATGTCTATTGCTAATCATAGGGAAGTCATCACGTTAGACATTATCCGGACTGCCCATTATCCTGTGATATTGGGTTTACCTTGGCTTAGAGTGCACAACCCCTACATCAATTGGTCAGCGGGAACATTTTTTCTGGGTTCTGTTCACTGTCAAGCTCATTGTTTTATTCGTGGTACTGGTGAACTACTTTCTGCCTCGTCACGCGAAGGGGAGGGATTAAGAACCACTGTGCTAAATCAGATTCAGGGGATTCCTGAACCTTATCAATCTTTCCATAAAGTATTTTCTAATACTGAATATGCTGAACTGCCACCTCATCGTAGGGATGATTGTGCCATTGATCTACTTCCGGACCTCCCTATCCCATTTGGTCGCTTGTACGTGCTATCCGCGAGAGAAAAGGAGGTTCTTAAAGAGTATCTTCGCAAGAATATGCACAATGGTCTCATTGCCGAATCCACCTCCCCTGCTGGGGCTTCCTTGTTTTTTATTCCCAAAAAAGACTCTGCTGAACTCCGACCTTGCATAGACTTTCGCGGATTGAACAGGATTACGGTTCCTGATCGTTATCCGATGCCCCTAATAGCTGACATCCTTGAAGCCATAAAAGGAGCCAGGATTTTCACCAAGCTAGATCTGCGAGGAGCCTACCATCTCATCCGCATCAAATCGGGTGATGAATGGAAGACGGCTTTTCGGACGCCATTTGGTCATTATGAGTATCGCGTGATGCCTTTTGGATTGTCCAATGCTCCGGCAGTTTTTCAGCGCTTTATGGACCATTTATTCTCTGACATTCTCCTGCATTCAGTTATTGTATATCTCGATGATATTTTGGTTTTTTCTAATACTCCCACTGAACACATTGGTCATGTTACGGATGTTCTACAGCGCCTTCTAGACAATCATTTGTTCTGTAAGCTGGACAAGTGTGAGTTTCATCAAGACAGTGTGGCATATTTGGGCTTCATTCTATCCGCTCAGGGGGTTTCTATGGATCCCCGGAAGGTTTCTGCTATCCGAGACTGGGCTTCTCCAAATTGCGTTAAGGATATCCAACGATTCCTGGGGTTTGCCAACTTCTATCGGCGATTTATTCCCAGATTCTCTGAGACCATTTTACCGTTAACGGCTCTCCTCAAGAAAGGGGTTCCATTCCATTGGTCCAAACAAGCAGAAGAAGCTTTCACCTCCCTGAAAGACTGTTTCATGACCGGGCCTATTCTACTCTCTCCTGATCAGGGAAAGCGATTTATCGTAGAATCGGATGCCTCCCACTTTGCCCTTGGAGCTATCCTTCTTCAAGAAGATGATCAGGGGGTGGAGTGTCCCGTGGCGTATATGTCGAAGACCCTATCTCCTTCAGAACTGAACTATACGGTCCTTGAGAAGGAGTTACTTGCCATCAAACAGGCTTTTGAGGAATGGCGACATTTACTGCTAGGAGCCCAATTTCCGGTGGAGGTTCGGACTGACCACCACAATCTTCGAGCCCTTCAGAATGCACAAACTCGCAATAGCAGACAAGCCCGTTGGGCTCATTTTTTCTCTCCATATGAGATTGTGTTTACCTTCATTCCTGGCAAAAGTAATCTAAAGGCTGATGCCTTATCCAGGAAGGAATCTACTGAGTGGGCTCATTTCCGGCCCGAACCTTTATTTCCCAATGCTCGTTTTGTGCATGTGATATCCAGTTTTCTTCAGTCCGTAGCAAGAGCTACGTCGGTTTTCCAACAGGATAACCCTGACCTGTTTCGGGCCCTGGGACTCACTGTATTTCAGGACTTTGCTTACCGACATCAGAAACTGTTTTTACCCTCAGCGGAACTCCAAAAATCTGTTCTTACAATGTGTCATGACTCACTCATAGCTGGTCATCGAGGAGTCAACAATACTATGGAACTGGTCCGCCGCAACTTCTGGTGGCCTAGTCTTGTGGAAGATGTTAAACAATATGTGGCTGCCTGTACCGTCTGTTTACAATCAAAGGCACCTCGAGGTTCCCCCTTAGGTCTACTCACGAGAATGCCCGTGCCGATTCGTCCATGGCAGATCATTTCCACGGACTTTGTAGTGGACCTTCCTAAATCAGCAGGATGTACGACCATTATGGTCACTATTGACTATTTCACTAAAATGGCCCACTTCGTGGCCTTGCCTCAAGTACCTACCTCAGCACAGATGGCAAGGATCTTTATTACGCATATCTTTTCTGTTCACGGCTTACCAGATATTATCGTTTCGGACAGAGGACCCCAGTACACGTCTAGATATTGGCAGCAACTGTGCAAGATGCTTGGTGTTACCCGCGCCTTGAGCTCGGGTTTCCATCCGCAAACCAATGGACAGACGGAACGATTGAATCAGACCCTTGAGGGCTACCTCAGATGCTATGTTTCAGCATCTCAAGACAATTGGACGGAGTTATTGTCGTTGGCTGAATTTGCTTATAATAATGCGCATCACACATCATTGGGATCCAGTCCTTTTCACTGTTCCTATGGATTCCATCCTACCTGCTTCCCTGTGGGGGTGTCGTCTGCGTCTTCTTTCCCGGATGTAGTCTGTCTGCTGCAGGATATCCAGCAGGGTCACCAGAAGGCTCTATCTTCTCTTCAGAACGCTCAGGAACGAATCAAACTTTTTGCTGATCGCAGACGCTCTCCAGCTCCGGTTTTTGCATCCGGGGACAGGGTGTGGTTGGCTTCTCGTTTTCTTCCTCGACACCTGGTGCCTTCCAAACTTTCTCCTAAGTACTTTGGTCCGTTTCCTGTGCTTCAACGTCTGGGGGAGGCAGCCTATCGTCTACGTCTTCCTCCTTCTTGGTCCAGGATTCACCCAGTATTTCATGTTTCTCAGCTTAAACAGGACGTGGCGGATCGCTTTTCCCGTCATCGGTTGGCTCGTCCTCCTCCTATTTCGACTCCTTCGGGGCCGGAGTTTGAAGTTGCCGGCATTTGCGATTCCCGTTACCACCGGGGCCGTCTTCAGTACTTGGTGGATTGGCGGGGGTATTCGCCGGCTGAACGGTCCTGGGAACCGGCTTCTGCCGTTCATGCTCCACAACTGGTTCGCCGCTTTCATCGTTCTCATCCAGGCAAACCGGGTACGTCAGCTCTTTGGAGGGGGCATACTGTCATATTCCATAGAAGGAGATGGTCATTGTGGCGCCGTTGGTCCCAATCACGGGTGGCGGCCATTTTTTCTCCCAAGATGGCGGCGCCGTCCGAGGGCGGTGTTCCAGTCTTGCAAGAGTTGCGGGCTGTGGAGGCTCCTCCTCCTCAGCAGAGATCCGGTTATCTTGCGGCAGGCACAACGCTCGTGTGCGTTGCTACTCTTCCCAGTCAGCGCTTCGTAAGTTTGTCCCTAGGCTTACCACTATTTGCATTCTCATTTACTTCTTACTAAACCTTCTTCTGTCTCTGTTTGTATAGAAGCCTTCTTGTTGCACTCCAAAGACAGAGATTCCGCTTCCTAAACTCTATTTACGAGTTCCAGTGCTGATCAAAACAGATCCTTCTCCTTTCTTCGACAACCGCTTCCATTCACACCAGGTTGGACAGTTTACACACATTGATTCGAGTCAGCTGTTTCACTCATTTCCCAGCCGCGTTGTTCGTAAGGCTTTTGCTTCGATTCGAATCTGCTGCCAGGTACCCTTCTCTCCTTCTCTTCTCGTTATTTAGGACTACCTGCCCGCCTTTCCTACCTTCTAGTCTCCTCACGTTTCCTTTTATATATATTAGGCTTCCGAAGTTACATCGCGTTATCCACGAGTCATCACTCTCAACGTTCCACAGATGAAATCCGAACGGATGCAATCTTGAGGCAATATAGATCACAATCCTCTTTATACTGGTAACTATTAGGCTACTGACATCCGCTTCTACTCTGTGTTAAGCACATACTTACCTTTCTCTAATCTGTGCCTTTCTTATTTTTCTTTACGGTACCTGCATCCAGTCACCTGGAAATGTGTTAAAGACTCGCCCTTACCTGCTCACAGAGAAGACTTCCAACAACTGAGGCGGACAGGGTTTTCTTCCCCAGAGGGTTTCCCTGGGGAGTTCCTTCCTTCCTGGTGTAAGCTATCACGGGATAGGAGGGGATTCCCCCGGGGGGGCTTCTCAAATTCCACCCGTCCGGGCTACAGGATCAGGTCAGTGGGTGCATGTTTATAGGGAAACATAATTATTACTGGAAACGACAGAAACTGAACAGAAATATTACAGTTTTACCTTAAATCCGAAAATCTACCTTTATTAAATAGTCCGTATCTATTGAACCGTTTGGGCTAGGAACGAAATTTAACTTTCATCTGAAAGCTTGGAATCTAGGCTTTCCAATGAACCTAGAAGTTCCTACTCCTTATACTTTTTCCGCAATCGCGATTCACCCACTCACGAAATTTACTGCGATTTGCGATTTTGGCTCAATTTCTCCACTTGTCAAAATAGCAGCTCCATTCTTTCCTTTGTTAAAATCCGTTTGCAACCTGGTAATAACTAATAGAGCATTGCTAAAGTGAGCCTGAACTAATACCAACACGCATCTCCCACTCACCCTGAATCTCTAGTGGGAATTAAAATCAGTTGGCACATTTTCCCATCCATTGCCTTCACATTTCAAAAGCATTTTGGGCCTGTGTTTCAAACTCCTACCTGTTTCCTCTAAGCTTGCTGGGGGGGAACTGAATTTCGTATTGTATTTGATTGCATTCCTGAGAACTGTGTGCTCCTCTTTCCATCTCCTTCCATTTCTTACATTGCATAGGGGAGGGGGGTGAATTGACAGAGAAAAAGTGATTATCTTATCTTTTGCTAAAATCATATCAAGTATTTCTGTACTGCATTTTATTCCTCATTGCTTTTCCCTTGAAACCATAAAAGTATTTTTGCTACTTTATCCATCCTATACTAACTCCTCATTGATTGTAAAGAAGTGTGCTAGTGCCAGATTACCCATTGTTGATCAACATCATATGTCTAAGTGTACTATCAGATATGAATTCATTATAAAGTGTGATATATATATTGTTTAATTTTTCAAATAAACCTTTTAATTTGCAAAACAAACCTACTTCTTGGCTCAGTGGGGTCAGGGGGATTCTAAGAGGGGGTGTTACTGGACATAAAAATACATCAATAAGGGTTTTCCTCAGCATCCCAGACTAGGCATTGACTTAGCTGTAGTGTTGATTGAATATCGCTTACAAAAGTGGGGGCTCGGAGCCGGGATATTCTGGGTTAGACTTACCACTTGTGCAGATTAATACAGTGTGCCAACTGACCAGATACACATATCCGGTTAGATCACCACGCTGTTTTGCACTGTGAAAGCACGCCTCAAAGGAACGCTCTAAGGAAAGGTCTGTTTTGCAAAATAAAATACAAACGTCTGTAAGTCAGGAAGGAACTCAAATTCCAGAATGACGACCTTGGTAGATATGAAAATAGCCAGAGAGCACTTCTTACATAAGCTATTTATGAGAGGTGAGTGGACTCATCAGGACCAAACGGTCTGGTTGCAGGCAATCGCGCAACAGGTCACTGAAACAGGGTCAGATATATGGAGAGATCAGGGTCCATTACATGTGGCCCTGAGTGAATTATATATGGCTCCTAAAGCTAAAGATGAACACGACAAGATGGTTAGGATAGAGGCATATTTGTATCTATATATGGGAGCCATGCAGGACAAATGTGCTGAAGGCCAAGATCTGGCAAGTAGGCAACAGATGGCGTTAGAAAAGGCCCAATCTGACCTGGTCTCTTCTGAGCAGAGGCTGCAGAGGAGCCAGGAGTCAGAAAATGATAGTAGGCAGTATATCATTAAAATAAAAGAGGACATGGATATACTACAACAGGAAAAGACAGACCAGGATACCAGAATTCTGGCTTTGCAGAAGGAGCACCAAGACAGTTTGGACTCCTTACTGCAGAGCCAGAAAAAGCTGGAGCAACAGATCAATTTCAACAGGGCATGCACAGAGAAAGAGGAAAGCAATAAATTAATTTTGAAAGACCTGGATACCCAGGCAGAGTTTGATGAAGAACGCCAGAAAGCTGGTGCCTTTCAAAGGCAGAGGGACGACCTGGCGTCACAAATGCAGGCTCTTGGTCAGGAAAGGGATACCTTAGGCCAGGAAGTCTGCCATTTAAAAAGAAAAATTGACAAAAATCACTTGGCCCCCCAGGGGCTGGGTGACCTCCAAAAAGAGCATCAGGACTTGCTAAATCACACCAGGAGGGCGGAGGAGGCTCTGGCAAGAAAGGAGCAGGCCAGTAGGGATGGGACTGAGGAGGTAACCCTCCTGCAGCAGAGACTGGCCCAGTACTCCAGGACCAATCAGGAGGCACAGAGAGAAAATGAGGCTCTCTGTCAGCACAATGATAGGCTCCAGCAACAGGTATCGATGCAGGAGAGACTGATAGAGTCTAGTAAGGCCTTAACTGAGGAACTGAAAGCGCAGGCTCTTGATTTGCAACAGGGAACCGGGGCGGATAGAGATGAAGTTCGCTGGGAAAGAGAAACTCCTGAGCATAACCTCAGGAGCCCTAGTGCCAGAGGCCTTCACCTCTACCAGTCCCTGGACTCTGCCACCCCCATGCTCCCTGGCGCACATGAGCACGGGGCCACGGGGATGGCAGATTACTATCCAGCTAAAAGTATGGGGCTCATAGGCGAGTACCACCCAGGAATGGAGGGGCAGGCATCCGGGTATGGGCACCCAAGCACAGTGCAATTTAGTGGGGAACCCCAGGAGAGTAGGCCCACTAAGGGCATCCTGAAAACCTCTGCCCAGTTAGGTCAGTGGGGGGGATACCCAGCAAATCCTGGCAGCAAGGAGGGATCTGAAGACTCCTCTGAGCGGTACAGGAAATAGGAGACCAGGTCCCCACATTCTGCCAGCCATTCCCAGGCTCGCAGAATCTGGGAAAACCTGGAAGATCAGACGGGCACCTCTGGGAGCAGTGCTTCAGAGTCAAAAGATGAATGGACCAGGGTGACCCCAACCAAAAAGGCCAATAAGGCAAAAAGGGCCTTGCTTAAGGACCCATTGAAACAAATAAAGGCAATAAGGAGTGTCATCACGCCTTATCACAAGAACGCCAAGTATTCTGTTTGGGAACACTTGGAGCTTTACAAGCAAATGATGGAGACTTTCCATTTGAAGGACAGCCAAAGCTGTATTCAATATGTAAAGCGGACCTTCTCACCAGAATACTCCAGTTTCTTTGCAGGGCTGGAGGATCAAAACCATTCAAGGTGGTCCACATACAGGGCGGCCATCTTGAAACATTTTTCTGTGCACAGAAATCCTCAAGAGGCTCGCAAGGCAGCATACAATTTGCAATGTGGGGAGGATCAGGCCCCACAAGAGTTTGTCCAAGAATTAAAGTGTGCTTTTGCGCAGGCCACCAGAAGGGTGCGCACGGATAGCAGAGAATTTGTCAATACATTTTTCCATGCCTTACCCAAATACATAACGACCCAGCTCGTGAGAGATTTTCATGAGAAAAGATCTTTAGACTGGGTCATTGAACAGGCTACCCGGATCTATGAGGTGCAGAAGCCCATCGAAAATAAAAATAATGCGCCGGAGAACCCCAAAACCAACAGCACCCCTGCTGCTGCCAAGGTGGCAGAGGTAAAGGTTGCCCCTGTTTTAGATTTGGAGATGGGGGGCCTAAAAACCTGCCTGCACCAAATAATTCACAGCTCAGAAGGCCCTTGGGCCAGTCACAGACAGGGAGTCGAGGAGGTAGTCTCACAAATGGGGTCCCCCGCTCCCCTGACTATGTAAGTCCCCGCTACAAGGGAAACCGACCAATCCTGGGTTATGTGTGGACTCCTCCAGCCCAAGGGGGGGGTCCAGCCAAGCACCTGACCCGGGGAACTTCCCTCCCAACTTCCCACAGGAGGGCAGAAATTCTCCAAATCCTGGGCAGAACTTTTTCCCCAGGTATCCGCCCAACTTCCAGCCCCAAAATCATCCATCCTTCTTTCCCCAATTCCCTGAGCCCAGACAACCTAATCCGGGAGAGGGGAGGCCAAGGGTGGAGGGGTACCAAATTCTTCCCAACCAGGGGTACTACCAGAGAAGGGATAGCTACCCTTCCCGGGATCAGCCCAGGGGAGAAAATAGAGCCCCGTATCAGCGTGAGCGGGTTTCACAACTTGAGCGCCAGGTCCAAAATATGGCACGGGATCTGCTCCAGAACAATGATGGGGGCAGCATCCCGATAACCCACCAGTTCCCAGGGAGGAGGCACAAGGGGAAGGAGGGTGTAAAGCCTTGGAGGAAGCTTCCTTCCCAACTTGTAAACAGCCCCTGGAAAACCAGGAACCGGAAACAAAATCTCCTGCCCCTGAAAGCCTGCCTCCCAAGGAGCAGAGGGGGGTAGGAGAAACAAAGGACCCAAATAGACCCACTTTGTGGAGGAGGTACAGGTCTTCCAATTTGAGGGAGAGAGATCCTCAGAAGATACTGGGAAAAGGATCTTCTCCTTCAGAGATGGGGGAACTCCTCCCAAGGAAAAATGGGTCCCAAGGGATGTCAATTCAGACTGGGGAGATGTGGAGACTGAGCTACCGCCGCCCATCATCTCATCCCAGAACTGACAATACCAAAATCCCCTGGTTCAAACCCATCCTGGTGACTGCCTCCAAAAAGGGGGGGCGGCCCAGAACCGGAACCAGGGGAACCCACAATGGCTCTGATCTCCAGTTGCCAACTTTTTCTTTCAGATTCCCGAGGCTCTCCCCAGAATTCTGCCCAAATCTCTTCGCTAGCAATGTCCAAACCAGAAAGTTAGCCCACCAGTTGTCCAAAAATGTGCATTATCTGTGCCCCCTTGAGGAGAAGGAGGGAAGATACTATGCCCCGGTACAAGTACAGGGGCAGGGTACAATTTTGGCGCTGGTGGACACTGGATCCCAAGCTACCCTTCTGTCCAAAAGGGCCTTTGAGGAACTAAATGCAGGAAGGGGGGAGAATTACCGTATTCCTCTCACCTCTCTTCCTGGACAACTGCAGAACTTTGACGGGAAGGAAATTCCTGTCGAGGGGACTGCAGATTTGGACATCAACATTGGGCGACACAAGGTGAAACACCCGGTCATAGTAGTGACTCCAGAGGGCACCCCTTGTTTACTAGGGAACAACCTCCTGAGAAGGTTGTCACCCCTAATAGATTGCGTAAACAAGGTCCTCTGGACCCAGACTAGCCAACCAATAAAATTAAAACAGAGTGTCAACCATGTTAGTTTAAATGGCACCTGCCACATGGTTGAACAAAAATCTGACCAAGTAGAATTTCACTTCCAGAATAGCCAGATTCCAGATGTGACAGTAGTAGCAGTAGGACAACGGACTGGTGATGGGGGGTCCTCTCTATTTCTGAAAATCAACCTTCCTTCCAGTTTAAGGTGGTATTCCACACTGGAAGGAAACACTCTGAAATTCTTTACCAATCCACAATCGGACACTCCCACTCCTATAGTCCAGAAAGAGGTGAAATCAGCTCAGGTCCTGGCTGATATTCAGCAAATTGGAGAGCAGTTGTTCATCCCCGTTCAGTTAAATGATGGGAAGGACTCTGTTCTCGCTTGAGTATGTGTGAACAACGGTAAGAGCTTCATAAGCGAAGCCATGTTCCGCCAACTCCCAAAAGATCCAGCCATTCCCACATTCAAACTGATAGACAAATGGGAAATGGATCTGGAAACACCCAATTCCAAACATCTCCTGCCAAGCAGGTGTATGCTCAAAATCTCCATTGGCAACAAGAGCATAGTCCATAATTGTTGGGTTGTGCGAGACGTCACTGCCGCCTTTTACTTAGGCAGTGACATTCTCAATCGCTTTGCCATTAGTTTGGACCTAATAAACTTCAAAGCTTGGTCCCAATTACCAGATAATCCCATGGGCTTTGATGATCAAGAAAAAGCATTTAGGTCAGCTCAATTGCTACCTTATGCAGTTGAAATTCGGATAAAAGAGGAAGTCACCATCCCGGAAAGGACCCGACAATTCTCCCTGGAAGTGAAAGTTAAAAGAGGACAAAAATTGAAAAACCCTGATGCTTATATACATCTAAATGCTTCTCTCCAACAGCAAGGGTTGGGGGTAAACCCAACACCATTAGTCAACATAGAACATGACACCATTCCAATAGAGGTGGATAACAGCGACTTAAAGAGTATTACTCTAGCCGCAGGCACCATATTGGAATGGCGGTTGATGACCGACATTTCTCCATTGATTTAGGAAATGAACTGTTAGGACCGATCCCCAAGGACTGTTTTGTCAGTGACATTGAGGACAATACAACAGCAGACAGGATTTTCACCGGGCATGGGGGGAACTTCCTGGTGTACACTTCTTGCCCTTATGGTAAGGAAGATGTGACTTGTGACTTCAGGAGGGATGAGGTGATTTTCCAGGTCCATGAGGGCTGCCTTTCCCAGCTGAAGCCCCCAGTCCAAATCAGCACTCTGACCAGGGACTTGTCCACCCAGCTGGAGGAGGTTGCTGAGGTAGCCAAACCAGAAGTCTTTCCAGGCTTTAGGCAGATGGTGGAAGAGAGAGTCAACCTAGCTGATGCCTGTGTGACTCTGGAACAGAAGCAAAAGTTGAAACAAGTTTTCTTGGATTTTCAAGATCTCTTTGCGGTAGACTTATATGACTGTGGTTGCACCGACATCCACACCACAACAATTCCCACGGACCCTGGAATGACTCCAGTGTTTGTGAAGCAATATCGTTTGCCTCTCGCATCCATGGAGTCCCTTACTGAAATAATTAAGAACCTTGAGTCCCGGGGAATAATCCGTCCAGTCCACAGCACTTTCAATAATCTGTTGTTGGGAATATTGAAGCCAAACGGCCAGTGGAGACTCTGCGCCGACCTTAGGGAGCTCAACAAACGGGTCCATACTTCCCGATGGCCTCTGCCCTACATTGACCAAGGGCTGGCCCAGATTCAAGGGTCACAAGTATTCACTGCAATAGACCTGACCAATGGATACTGGACCGTGCCTGTCAGTAGGGAGGACCAATACAAACTGGCTTTTACCTTTGGGGGCCAGCAGTACACATGGACCCGGACTCCCTTCGGATACCTCAACTCCGGCAATGAATTCAACATTTTCTTACATAAGGCCATGCCCGACCTGGGTGCGAGGGGTAACCTGGCTTATGTAGATGATGTCCTCATCAAAAGTTCATCTGTGGAGGAACACATAGCGGAGATCCGTTATGTTCTGAAGCAGTTGAGGGCCGCCAGAGCAAAACTACCCTTTCAGAAAGCACAGTGGTGTAGAACCCATGTTAATTTCTTGGGGCATGAGATTACTCCTCAGGGTCTCTGTCCCCAGGAAAAGAAAGTGGAAGCACTCCAGGAACTGAAGGATCCCACAACTCTGCGGGAACTAAGGAGCCTCCTTGCACTGACTAATTACAGCAGAAAGTTCATTGAGGGCTACGCAGAGATCACCAGACCCCTGATTCATCTCCTGAAGGGGGGTCAAGTGGGAATGGGGTCCAGAACAATCCGAGGCAGTAAGACAACTCAAAAGAAGCCTCTCACGAGCGCCTTGCCTAGCTTACCCTGTCAGAAACAAGGAGTTCTTCCTGGAGACATGGTCCTCTAATACGTGCTTGACGGCAGTATTATACCAAAAGCATGACAAGGTCAATAAAGTAATCTCCTATGCGAGTAAAACTTTATCCTCTGTGGAGGAAAAATTCAACGATTGTGAGAAGGCACTCCGGGCAACAGTGTGGGCATTGAAGAATTACCGCCCGTTCATCCAGGGGGAACACATCATAGTGGAGACTCCACACTAGCCTCTGCAATACCTCCAAAGTGACAGAATCCGGGCCCTAAATGTGAGTAATTCCCGAATTACTTCCTGGATTCTGTCAATGCAAGGCTTTCCTGTGGAGGTCAGATATGGCCAAAACAAGAAGAGTCCCCTCGCGCAAGGTCTGGCTGACTTGCATGATTTTGCCAGAGAAAACTGTCTCGAGGGCGAAAGTCTAAAAATCAAGGACAACATGGAGGCATACCTTAAATCCCCCCACAAAGTCTTTGAAGAAGACAAGTGTGAGGGAATGCCCACTGTCTATGTGGATGGATGCTCTTACCATGTTGACAACGGGGAGAAAGAACTGGTGGCCGGCGTAGGGAATGCATGGGTGAAGGAGTTTCCTGAACCCTCCGCTGGGTACAAAATTGGTCCCCGAAGTAGTCAGGTGGCAGAATTGATGGCTGTGCATCAGGCCATCCTCACTGCTGTCCAACATCAACTCCACGAACTGGTCATAATCACAGATTCGGATTATGTACAGAACGGGTTTGTGGAGCACCTGGTTAACTGGAAAACCAGAGGCATGTTATGTGCTAATAACAAACCCCTGAAACATGGGAAGTTAATCCAAAATATTGATGATCTGGTCACATCAAATGGGATGACCATCTACTGGAAGAAGATCAAGGGTCATTCCAAGGTAGAGGGACCAGACAAAACTGGAAATGACTTAGCTGATCAGCTGGCCAAAACCGGGGCCATCCACTGGGATCTAATAGAAATAGAGTCCCTGTTGGGGGAAATCCAGGTCACTGCTATCACTAGGTCCCAGACAAATGCTCACAATGATCTTTCAACTGCCCAATGGAGTAAGGAGACCCCTGATTCTGATTTAATTACAGCTCAGAAGGGTGATCCAATTATTGGTAAGTTTTACCAACACCTTGAGGACCCTGAGAACCTTCCCCTGACGGATACCGATTACATTGGGAAAGAGGACCTAAGAGTGTTGATGAAATGTCCAAAAATGTTCCGAATCCAAGACGGTTTGCTGGTAAGGAAATCCAAAGCTGGCCACGATCAGTGGGTGGTTCCTACCTCATTCCGAAGCCTGATGTTAAGTCACGCCCATGATGTGGCCACCACTGGTCATAGGGGGTTTCACACAACACTGGAAATCTTAAGAGAGGTTGCATACTGGCCACACATGGGCCAGGACCTCAACCAATATTTAAAGGGTTGTCTTGTGTGTGCACAATTTCAGCCATCATCCCTCACACACCGCGCGCCTCTCCAAAATAGGGGTATGACACTGCCATGGTCAAATTTGCAAATCGACTTTGTAGGCCCTGTGATTCGCTCGTCTGGAGGAAACAAGTACATGTTGACCGTTACATGCTTGTTTACCAAGTGGGTGGAATGTCTCCCGGCCCCAAATTGCAAGGCAGAAACAGCAGCTGCCCTGATGAATAACCACATCTTTTCCCGTTTTGGTCTACCTCAAAGGATTGAGTCAGACAGAGGTAGCCACTTCACCAGTGAAGTAATGACAAAGATGTGGGAGATACTGGGGGTCAAAAGAAAGCTACATATTGCTTACAGGCCAGCTTCTTCTGGAGCAGTAGAGAGATACAACCGAACCATTGTGAGCATATTAAAAAAGTTTGTGGCAGATTCTGGGCCAAGTTGGGATATCCGATTACCTCTGGTCCTAATGGCCATCAGATCTACCCCTTCATCTGCAACTAAAATGTCACCATTTGAGTTGATGACTGGACGCAAGATGGTGCTTCCCGAGCATTTGCTCTATAGAACCCAAGAGCAAACGTTGATAAATGCCTCCACAACTCATGAGTATGTGGAGAATTTAAGGAAACACCTTCAGCATGCTTTTGATTATGCTCAGCGGAATCTAGAAAGATCAGCCGAGAGCATGAAGACCCACTATGATTTAAAAACTACCGGAAAGGAATATAAGGTGGGTGATCGGGTCTATCTATACAATTTCCAAAGGAACCAGATCAAACAGCAAAAATTCTTGCCTACATGGAAGGGACCGTTTGAAATTATAGATAAGATCTCCCCTGTTGCATACAAGATCCGCATCCCCAAAGGCAGTTCGGCAGAGGGGGAAGACAAGTGGGTACATATAAATCAGCTAAAGTGTTGCCACCCCAGGCACACTCTGCAACAACTGGAGGAGTCCTCTGCAATACCAGAGGGGACCGCTCCAGAGTAATTCAATTCCAACCCTAAAATATCGCACATATAATCTCTAAAATATTATGATTTGGAAAAAAAATGTCTTATAATTGTATCTTGTTTTTTGTTAAAATAAGAACGCAAATGTTTTGACTATAAAATGTATATGCCACCCCACTATATCAATGGTGGGGAAGAAATGTCTATGAATAGGTATTGCCGCTTTGCTTTATCATCCTAGGAGAGAGGAAACCATGGAGACTGACCAAGGAAGACGACCGGGGACCGGGAGCAGAGACCCGAGGGGCCCGGGGCACCGCCCAATCCTCCCATCAGGACCAGCAAGGAGAACTGATTGATCGACTGGAGGGAGGAAAAGATGCTGAACTGTGCCATCCATGGAATTGGAAGAAGAGGAGGCGAACATCCCAGATCTTGCAAGTTCCATCAGTGAAAGGACAGAATGGCCATCGCAAGAGGGGGGACTTGTGGGATGTTTTTACCCATGCATCCAAGCCCTACCATAAAACTGTGCAGTACTGGCATGGAAAACATCATGATGGCCAGAACTCCCCAGAGAGTTCACAGGGAAAACATGAAGGATAGGCTGCCACCCATTTTTGCCTATGTTGTGAGCACAGGAGGGCACTGCCTAAAACCAACATTGGGCTACACACACAGTAGCCTGAAACCATTAGGAATGGCAATGCTGATTGCCAAAAAGCAACTCAGAACTGTGGGGAATTAATTTTCTTAATCCCAAAAATGGTTGCAATACCGGTACTCACCACTATCAGAAAGCCGGCGTTTTAAAACCACCAGACCTTTGTGTAAAACTGAACAAATGAAACAAAAGCAGACCAAGGAAAGACTTGCTAAGAGGTGGATACAATGTAAAACTATATTCTGAAATGGCTTGAAGGAAGTAATTATTTAATGTATAGGTAAAAATTGTCAGTTTGATTTGAATATAGAAAACTGGGAACAAAAAGTGACATTTAGCTGAAACCTGGTTTAATGAAACTGAATTCTGCCTTACAACTACCCCTGACAGGAGAAACCTGCCCAGCCACTCTTCCCAGGCCTAGCTGCATACTGCTTCCCCACCAAAAGGAGTTGACACCTCTTTGATTAGATTAGGGGTGGGGCACCTGGGAACTGGAAGGGACAGAACAATGCAACTTCCTTGACTCAGGCAAATGTTATATTGGGGACGTCGTAAAATATCTTCCTCTTGGGAGAAACTGGGGGGAAGCTGTGCCTCTGTGAACAAGCTGGCTTGGGGGAAGTGGATAAACCAGTTATTCCACCATGTGCATCATTTTAAAAAGATAGATAACTCATAGTGCGGACTTGTCAGAATTATATAAGTAATATCATTATTCTTGTGATTTTTCTGTGCACATTTTAAGAGGTGTTAGGACCCTGTGGTATGTTCCTGGGGATAGTAGCAGAAAAAAGGTTGTTACTCCAAATGTATGCATGTTACAAATCTGGCACTTTATCATCTGTAACCCATATCCCTGGTGCAAATTTGTGTAAAATCTGGAAAGGTTTAGAGGTCGTTATCTGGATGAAAAGGGGAGAATTCTGTCATCAGTGGACACGACATCGTACAAAGACAGGGATCAGATGGTTTGGTGCTACAGAAAATATGTAAACTGGACCTATAATATGAGAACAATGGTACATAGATAAATATGTATTTGGGTCAGAAATAGATTTGTGTGCAATCTGACAAGGGGAGGTTCCTCTGACCATAAAACCTACAGCATCACTCTGACTCACATTTCCTTCCCCCAATCAAGGGAGAGAGGAGGAATTGGTCAATGATAAGTGAGAGGGGCAGGTTTAGTTATGACCAGGCACACACCCATTTTCAAAACACATAAAAAGAGACTGCTGGGACAGGTAGGGAATTCAATTCCATTTGCTGCGGAGCATACTGACAGAAGACTTCACATCCAGAGATCCAGATTTCAAATCCATCAATCTCCAGAACCTGTAGCAGAAATTAACTCCATAATTTGTAGCAGAGAGGCCTGAATCCACCAGCTGAATCCTCTTCAGCAGGCCTCAAAACCAACCAAACTATTGAACAGCCGGGCCAGCTGTTTGAATTTTTGCCAAGAATTTTTGCAAGAACCTGTAGCAGTATCCAGAAAGCAGTGCTGTATCCGGAACCCGAGAGAACCACAAACCAGACCGTTGTGAGCAGATCCGGTGCTTGACAGACCCAGAGAGCAGAGCTGACCCAGATAGCCGGGACTTCAGAACCACCCGCCGGAAGTCCCGTCCAACCTGACCAGACCGCGACGAGGCCTATTTCAAATTGATATTGTGAGTACCTAGCAGAACTGTGCAGAACCAATCTCTTAGTTAAAATAATCTAATCCAAACTATTTTAACCTAAGTAGAACAGCCTCCTAGAAATTGTGTCATCTTTCATTTTTAAAGCTGCACAACTGTCACCTGTCAATTCTGCAGCTGCAAGCTGTCACCTGTCATTTTGAGTTTTACTTTAAATCCGAAAATCTACCTTTATTAAATCGTCCGTATCTCTTGAACCGTTTGGGCTAGGAACGAAATTTAGAATCTAGGCTTTCCAACAAACCTAGAACCTACTTCCTACTCCTTATACTTTTTCCGCAATCGCGATTCACACACTCGCGAAATTTACCGCGATTTGCGATTTTGGCTCAATTTCTCCACTTGTCAAAATAGCAGCTCCATTCTTTCCTTTGTTAAAATCCGTTTGCAACCTGGTAATAACTAATAGAGCATTGATAAAGTGAGCCTGAACTAATACCAACACGCATCTCCCACTCACCCTGAATCTCTAGAGGGAATTAAAATCAGTTGGCACATTTTCCCATCCATTGCCATCACATTTCAAAAGCAGTTTGGGCCTGTGTTTCAAACTCCTACCTGTTTCCTCTAAGCTTGCTGGGGGGGAACTGAATTTCGTATTGTATTTGATTGCATTCCTGAGAACTGTGTGCTCCTCTTTCCATCTCCTTCCATTTCTTACATTGCATAGGGGAGGGGGTGAATTGCCAGAGAAAAAGTGATTATCTTATCTTTTGCTAAAATCATATCAAGTATTTCTGTACTGCATTTTATTCCTCATTGCTTTTCCCTTGAAACCATAAAAGTATTTTTGCTACTTTATCCATCCTATACTTACTCCTCATTGATTGTAAAGAAGTGTGCTAGTGCCAGATTACCCATTGTTGATCAACATCAAATGTACTATCAGATATTAATTTATTATAAAGTGTGATATATATATATTGTTTAATTTTTCAAATAAACCTTTTAATTTGCAAAACAAACCTACTTCTTGGCTCAGTGGGGTCAGGGGGATTCTAAGAGGGGGGTGTTATACAAGGGTTGTCATCCAGAGTACTGACTGGACATAAAAATACATCAATAAGGGTTTTCCTCAGCATCCCAGACTAGGCATTGACTTAGCTGTAGTGTTGATTGAATATCGCGCTTACATAGCTTAGGAGGCATCTCCCTGTAACTGGGCTATGGATGACGTGGATCATGACTGGCACCCGTCGCCCTCTGTGCACTAGGTCGCACAGGAATTGGCCTTTAGCTGTTAGGGGCAGAGTTGCACCCCATTGGAAGATGTGAGCCTGAGATGTTCATAGCAGCCTGCATTTCATATGTTTTCTTGTTCATTACATTGACTGTATCTCCTGTGTCGATGAGGAACAGGTTGTCGCGCCCCCCGGAGGTGTACCGTCACTCGGGATGCTGACATGTCGTCTGATGAGTCAGATATGAGCCGGACGTAGTCACTACTGTACCGGTCATATTCTTGGTACTGTTCCATCACAGATGTTTCTTCGTCTATGGGAGGATTCTCATACGGATCTCCAGTGGTGAATTCACTTCCCGAGTCTTCGTCGGGGATAGGTTGCATGTGGTAGAGGTGTTCTTGTACGCTGTGTGTGCCTGTCACCGGTTCCATGTGTAGGTTTTCCACTGCCCAGATAAATCCGTGCAGCGTGGTGTTTCTGGGCGGATTGTTTCTGATGGTGTCTCTTTCTGGGTATAATCTTGGGGTAGGTGATCATGGCCATTCGTACCTCCTGTTTGGTGTCGGCTGGGTCGGCGGCCTGTATGCCTGTAGTTGTGGTGTTCTTTCACGACACATACCCTGGAAGTGATTTTGCTGTCCGCATCTCATACACATTTGGCCGATTGACGGGCACTGTCCTTTGTGGGGAAAGTCAAATCCACATCGATAGCTCTGCCTCTCGGGCTGGGTCCTGTGGGCTGTATTCCATGAGTCTTGACGCGATGAGGCGCCAAAGTGGCGGGTTTGTCCTTGCGGGTTGTTGGTTATGGCGGCTATCGTGTCTAGTTTCCTTGGGTTTTCTATGTTGGCGGCCTGGATGTCGACGCGTTCATATACCCATGCTAGTTCGGCTATCTTTTGCAGGGCAAGGAGCTTCTTCAGCAGGTGTTTCCTGAACTGGGATAACAGACTTCCCTCTATGACCCTTAGCCGGTTGGCTTCAGCATCGTTGAAGTTCGCAAAGTCCCAGTATGTTATTTTCCTTTTGTGAAGATGTCTAGTTTGTTGGGTGCATCTTGATAGCCCATGGCCCTCATGAACTCTTCAAATTCGTTCATCTATTCCTGCCACCTCTGGCCTTGGTTTTCTTGTGGCTCGATCGTGAACGGATTTGGGCAGTGCAGAAATGATACTGGGTTTGTGGGTGTTACCCCTGCTGTGGCTGTTATGGCCCCATCTGCTGGAGCGCCTCCTGTCGATAGTCCTCGCTTTCTAGTGGGTCTTTGGGCTTATGAAATGCCCTTTCCTTGTGGGCTATCTGATAATCCTCGCTTTCTAGTGGACTTATGGGCCATTGTGTTGCCCTTTCCTCATGGCTCATGTGCCAGTGATCCTCGCTTTCTAATGGCTTCTTATTGCAGGTGCATATCATGCACTGCTGTGCTAGATGCATGTTCCCCTGCCTATTCCCATCCCCCGGGCTGCCTCTGTACCTTTCTGGAGCCGTTTTCAGTCTCCACGTGGTTCCTCCTCCCCCACTCTTCTTGCAGCCGCTTACGGTTTCCGCGTCGTACTTCCCACGGTCCTTCCTTCTCCTCACTGCCGTTGCTCCTCCGAGCTGGTCTCCGACACTGGCTCGGTGATCGTCCTCCACACCGACAGTGCCGCAGGGCTTCTCCTGCACTCTGGACTGCTCCTTTTGGGCTCCGGATGTCCTGGGACCTCTCTTCTTCCTCGTTGATGGTCCTCAGCACCAACAGCGCCGCAGGGCTTCTCCTGCACTCATCGACGGCCTGCTGCGTATCGCCTCCATCGACCACGCCACGCTGTGGCTGGGTTCTGACCAACAGTCCGCCTCCTCCCGGCCGGGTGCAGCCGCTTGTCACCAGTTGTTACATTTGGGCCTAGGCCCAGGCATTCAATAATGCACAGACACCAGAAACATCTTGATTCCTTTATTTTCCAACCGTAACTAACTTCCCTCTGCCTTCCCCCTCCCTTCCTCCTGCCCCTCCCTCCTCAGTCCTTGCTTTTGGTTTCTCCTTAAAGGGGTCGTGTTGCTTGGCCTGTAACACAGCACAAGTAAAACATACTCAAGTATTCAACTGCTCTCAGGTTCTATAAATGATCTTGTAGGTCTGCCATGGCCCTGCTTGCCTGCAGCACTTCCGTGTCTCCACCGGGGCTGCAATGGAAGAACTAAAAAAGAGAGAGTTGGCTCATTGCACGAATAGCACTACGCAAACAAGCTCAAACCCAAACATTGGGCTTAACCCTACCTGTTTGAGCTGCGACCTACGAACATTGAAAGACTCTTCCTAACAAAGTTTATTTAACTGTAAGTTCATTTGGGCGCAGAAAATAATCTATTTAAATAAAACATTTGATGGGATTATTCTCTTATTGAAGGCTGTATTTGGGTTACTGTGTATCTGAACCACCACATTGCCATCCTAACAGTTGCGCTTAATTGTTCAGCTGCATTGCACTAGGTGAGGCAGGAAACACATATTGGAACCCTAGTTGCCTCCATCTGGGCCAGTCTCTCTACCCTGAACTCAGGAAGAAGAAAGCATCCTAACAAGGTGGAAGTCAGAAAGGGAGCCAATTCATGACTTCCTGAGAGAATCAAGATGCATTTGTATAATGGTAAACTTGGCATTTATGGGGGCAAAATCCAATTGATGTCAGTCAGACTCATCTTTCCATCCCCCACGCAGATAGGTGGCTAGTTGTTCTTACACTTAAAACTAACGCACAATATGTAAAACATATGGCGGGTTCATCACTCCACTATTTGTTGTCTGCCCAATATACTGTTTGTAGCCAAACATTACAGGACAGTGCTGATCTCGGCCCTTGTACTTTAGACATGGTTTATTTCACTTTTGGACTGCCTGATTATTTTGAACCACTTCAAAGCAGAGAAATTGGAGTTATCTGGAAAATAAAAAACGGAAATGAATCACACCTGGGCTTATTTGGCACGCTGGACAAACAATTGGATTTTTCTTTTAAAGAACTAGGCCTGGTCTCACATTTTTATAGTGCCATCGCTAGACAGAAACAAGCTGGGCCACTCTGATCAAACCAGGTGCCACAGATTAAGATTCCTTCAGTCAGGAGTCAACTGCACCTTTCATTGTACAAGGCTCTGGAATGGGCTGCCTTTGGAACTTTATCTGAAGTTTACAAACATATAACAACTAGACTATTAGGTTGGACATAGAGTGGCTTACATGTAGGATCTGCTTCCTATGTGCACAGTCTCTATCCTTACGGCCCAGTTCTCTTTTCCCATATTCTTCACGTCCTTCAGGGATGCAACATTTTATTCACAACTTCAAGCACAGATCGGACCAAGAATTTAGATTACAACTCTCAAAGCAACGTGGAGAGGCGTGTATTGTGGGCAGAGAGCTCAGCTGTGCCAGCGGGGATGGCAGGAGTTCTTGCACTTGCACCTTTCTGTAACATATATGCGGATGTTGAACTCACTAGTGTGTGATCCATCTAAGACACATGTGTTGTATAGTAACATTTAGATCAATGCCTAGGGGAAGAATTTGAATGTTCTTTGTGTCAGGGAAACATTTTCCACTGAATCCTCATCTACTGTCCACTATAAAATATCAGAAGTGAGGCAATTATCACCTAGTGTAGGTTGAGATCTCCCAGGTGGCAGAAGGCTTTGCTTGATCAGCCACCCGCCTTGACAACAAGATTGAAAGTGATTTGTCTCATTGGTATTGCAAATGTTGTGTCATTGGTGAATTCAGATACTGAATCTGCACAACTGTTGTAATACGATGTGATGTGATATGCCTCATCATGAGGAATGAACTGGGAATGTAAGGTTGTGAGAATCCCAATTATGTTGACTTTTGTGATAGTTGTCGTACACAAGTGTGGCATCCCGATCATTGCACGTCTGCAGTAGTATAATGGCAACGTCTTAGTTCTGTAGCTTTTTAAAAATAATGTTTGTCTTGCTATAACCATGCAGTGCAGGTTTCTACTTATTATACAAAGTTTGGCTTTGCATCGTTATCAAATACACTGTTCAAAGGCTGTGTTAAAAACGCATAGCGCAAGTCTATGAGCAACATTTCCCCAGGTAATTCAAGGCTAAGAATTCTCATTGAGGTTATAATAGGTTTTTTTCTATTTTCCCTTTGGTGCTCAATTTGGGGTGTTAAGTTGGATATATGTGTTTCTGAGCCCGTATTATTGTGCATGGTATGACGCAAAACGTTCAAAATAGGGCAGAAAAAATGTCCTTGTTAGTGATGCACTGCCCCCTGTCCTCTCTGCTATTCCTGATGACAAAAGGAAAATGGGCCAGCAGCGGCTTCCGGAAGGACAATTCCATAAACCATTTGGCTTGAAAAAAATAAGTAATGCTGTAATGCTGCTATTCAGTATATCAACTAGCATGCATCTGCCACCTTTGTTATATGATAGAAAATGGGTTATTTGTTATTGTATAATTCCCCCAAAAAGTATGATCTGTCATAAACGTGGACTTTTTCCAGCCTTCAATGAACATATGCTAATTGATGAGCTTATCATTTTATTTGATTGCACAGCATTATTAGTATTTGTATGTCTTTCTGTGAAAACGTGCTTAATTGTAGGATTTTAAATAGCCCATTGTACTACAAAGGTCAGAACTAACTCCAAATCACGTCTTAGAATCACCACACATACATTGTCTGGAATCGTCAATGTGTTCTCTACTTTAGTTGTTATGTTGCTATGTATATTCCTGCACCATGGTTACCGGAATGTTTAAAAAGAACTTGATGGTGGAGTTGCAGAGTGTGAAGCAGAGACAGTTGAAGGGGAGAGAGGCAGGGAGCAACCATGGTACAAGGGCTTACAGTATATTCTAGTTACGTACCTGTATATTTGTCCTGTATGGAACATATTGGCGACAAGGTGGTCTGGCGTGAGTGAGCCGCTGCCATCGGCGCTATTGAAGGGTCCCTGAAAAGTCCAGTGCATGTAAAGATAATGCAGAGTCTTAGCCCAATAGGGAAGTGACCATGGAGTCTGGAGCACAGTCTGATTGTGTGCCTACACGACTCGTGGAGCCCACAGAATCAGTTGGTAGTGTGACCAACGCCGTCAGTGAAATTTCCTGAACCCCCCCTCCTGTGGGGTGTTTTGCGAGCTGAAGACTTATCAATGGTCTCTTTAATAAGGAGGACGATGGTGCTGTGGGTTGAGCGGCGCACATTAGGGTGATAAGATATTTGCCTCGTGTGATGTCATCGGGACACTCATGAAAGGTTGTATGGGTGCAAGACCATGCAGCACGCAGATCTCTGTGGCTGTCCTGAGCAGAGCACGCTTTACAGGAGAAGTTGGCCATGCGGAAGAGAGTTTATACTGAGGAACCCACATGGCATGGGCATCCAAAAAGGAGGATTAACAAAACTCATCCCAGTACTTCAGATGAGTAAAATCACACGTCACAGTGATTTTTCCCATGTGTAACAGGGAGAAATATCAACGGGAGAAAAGTAGGTTCTCTAGTTTGAGGAGTTATTCTTAACAAAAAAAGGGAGGAATATTTCACATAAACAGATATGATGTCACCTGACATTAGCCTGAATTGAGATTGATGTTATTGGTTAGTTCATGGAAAAGTAAGAATTTAAGGGAAGACATGCAATGGGTGAAGTTTATGTGACAAAGAAAGGAGCAGCGCTGCTAAATTGGAAGGAACAGAGAAAACTTAAAATAAGACCAGATCCCAATGCGTGTGAACAGGTGTTATCAGTTACTGAAGGAAGTGATGTAATGCCTGAGGTACTGAAGTATGCACAAGTATCCTCCAGTAAAATAGGGAAGTTAAAAGGGATGGTTCACAAAATTATTATGAAAGACAATTCTAAGGCTGTTGTGATGAAACTAAGATATGTACCTGTTGCGTTAAGAGAAACTTTGAGAAAAAGTGTTAAAGATGTTGCGTGATGCAAGGATTGTGTTGGAGCTGTGAATTTGTTATCATCTTTGGTGGTAGCCAAGAAGGCAAGTGAAGATGTAAGGCTGTCTGCGGATTTGCGCAAGGTGAATGTTGAAGTTGAGAGATATCTCGTACCAAACATGGTGGAACATTTGAGCCTCATTGGTGATGGGAGCGTGTTCACCAAGATTGATTAGGCATCTGCCCTCATCAAATTGAATTACATCCAAGATCTAGAAAGTATATGGCATTTGTTTCCCATAAATGGGTATTTCAGTTTCGCACCATAAAAGTAGTGAAAGTACCACAGTCAGAGAGTGAACCTAGGTAATTTTAGGGAAAGCAGAGTTCTATCAAAAGTTTATAAGTATCTTTTTGAAAAAAGTGGAAAGGAATAAGGGAGATGTTTTGGAGGACAGCAGACTTTTAATGGGATGATCGTTGTGATAAGGAATTCGTGGACATTAAAGATGAAGGCATTCATGGACATAAAAGATTAAGTAAATTTGGCAAAACCATTACATCAATTTGATAACAGGGATAAAACTTTAATTACCACAGATGCAAGTGATACCAATTTGGTGTTGTGTTGTGTTGTCTCAGGTGAGAGAAAGCAGCAGTGAGGGGATCATCGCACATGCCTCGAGAGTTTTGAAAGGGGTGGAATGCAGGAGTTCTTTAATAGGAAGGAAGGTTTAGGATGTGTGTGGGGAATAGAAAACAATCTATGTTTTGTATGGGGAAAGACATTTATATTGAGGATTGATCATAAACCATTTAAAGCTATGGTTGAAAGTAAAGTATTGAAAAGGTGTCCAGAGACATTTGAGTTGGGTGACAAACCTGCAGTGACATGATTTCGAAGTGGAAGTAGTACCTGGAAAAATCAATGTGTTTGCTGATCATTTGTTAAAGGTGGGGGGGGGAGTGAGGGTTTGAAGAGCTTGGATGGAATGAGAAAGTCCATGCTACCCATAATGGGATCATTGGAAACAATGACTGGGGAGCTGAGTGTGAAAATGATATGTGCATCACAGAAGTCAACGAGTATATGGAAGGTAGGTGGCCCAAGAAGGCCAAGCTGTGTGAAGAACATAAAAGGTTTTGGGAAGTGAAGGGTTGAAAAAAGTGTATAGACTGGTTTGATGTATGGGTCAGGGAGAGTGGTAGTGCCATGTGGTCTTAAGAATAGACTCATTGACATAGCGCATGAGGTACATATAGGAATAACCAACACAAAAGATGTGCTGTGAGTGGATTACTAGTGGCCACGTTTTAACAGGCAAGTGGAGGAAAGACACAAAATATGTTCTAGTTGTAATAAATTGGAGAAAGGGTTAAGAGCACAGGAACAACCGTTGATCATTCGTGAACTGCCCAAGGGTACATGTAAGAGCTTTCTATGGATATCTTGGAACACATGAGAGGTAGGTTTTGAGCTACAAAATATGTTCTGGTTTTGGTTGATTTGTTTTCCCGATGGGTGGATGTGAAAGTGGTTAGGGAGTCCACATGAAGAGCATTGAGAAATTCCTTGAAAACATATTTATGAGAGAGGGAGTTCCGAGTAGCATCCTAAATGACAATGAACCCCAGTTCACTGGAGAAGGAATGAGACTATTTCTAGAAAGGCGAGGGATAAAGCACAAGTTGACGACCTTATATCATCCACAAACTAATGGAGTTGTGGAGAGAGAAAATAGGTGTCTTGTTGCAGGCATGCAAATGGCAGATGTGAATGGTGGAGATTGGAAAGTAGAAATGTGGGAACGGGTTAAAGTGTTACTGTTTGCACCATATCCCACAACTGGTGTTGTGTAATTTGTAATTGATGAGAGGAAGGAAAGTGAATATCTGTGTTTGTCTTCTGTGGTTAGGAAGGTCTGGTGTGAAGTGTGTGTCTGAAAGTGATGTAGGTACTACAGAGATGAGTGTAAAAGAGAAGTACAAGGAACGGTATGACAAGATTAAGTGTGTAAAGAGAGCTGAGATAGAGAGAGGTGATGTTGTGAGGATAAGGATGGGAAGGATGAGGTGTAAGAAAGGGGTCAGATATGGGCTTCCTGAGAGGGTCAGGATGTGTTGAGTGGTGCATAAAGGTTGGAGAATGGACAGGTGTGGGATATGAGGAAAGTGGTGACGGAATGAGAATGGTTTGTAGAGATGGCCAAAGTAAAAAATTGTGTTTATAGGTGTATGGAGTCAGAGTGTAAGGGTAATTAGGAAAATGTAGAACTGCATATTATAATGAAAGGTGATGTGTTGTATCTTCAATGTGTTCTCTAATTTAGTTGTTATGTTGATACGCATTTTCCTGCACCATGGTTTTCTGGAATGGTTAGAAAATACTTGATGGTAGACTTCCACAGTGTGAAGCAGAGACAGTTGAAGGGAGGGAGGCAGAAAGCAAGCATGGTGCAGGGGCTCACAGTTTATTCTTAATAAACTCTGTTGTAGTTACCTGTCTGCATGTCTGGTTTGGAACAGTATTGCCTACATCCTTTTCCCAAATCATGATTCCTGCTATTTTCTTATTTGTATTGTTTCAAATAGTGGCAGCATACCGCTCATACAACAATTGCATGCAAAGATAATGAAGAATGCAAGCCGAAAGTATATTTACATGTTAATATTATCGTGTTCTTGAGAACTGTAGATGATACATGAGAACGTTGAAAATGCATTATTTATGTACAAGATGGCTCTGTAAATGCGTAATTGTTTGAGGAGTCATTGCATACGTATATATTTGTTTACATCTATGAAGTAAACAAGCCAAGAACATTACAAGGAGCATTTGATCAAATAGCCCCTGTGGTGATCAGATCGCTTTGGAGAGACAGCACAGAATAGTGTATGATGAGCACACGTGTTCTTTCTAGATATATCACATGTGCCGTTTTTCATGTCCCAAACCATGACCTTGCTCATTTCTGCACTGTGACGAACTCACTGGAGCCACATCAACCAAGGGAGACTGGGAAACTCTAGGGGACGAATGGAGCCATCCCTTTCACCCCATGAGGCAGCAAAAGGGGATCTCTCAGAGCTTACCCTGACCATCGAAAGTTGGCATTGGAGACTTAAATTACAGTGTATTCTATAGCTAACTGCAGGAAAACCCATTGCTGGGTTAGTGGACACAAACATATACCTTAGCCTACCCAAGGTCAGTGACTCCATGTGAGGAATGGGTGCCCCAGTCGTGGGACAAAGCTGACATAGATCAGAAACCTGACCCTAAACTAAAACCTACGGCAGAGAGAGGAGCAAGGAGTCCATGCTGGATGCACCATTGCAAACTGCAGCATTCAGTTGAAGGATCACAGTCACTAATGGCAGAGCCATTTGCTCCATAAACCTGACCGACATTGTCCCTTCTTGAGAGGACCAGTAACCCAGAAACTTGGCAGGTTGAGCATTAAATCAAGGAGCATATACTTCTGTATAGCCAAACATGTTGGGCCTAGGCACAAAATGAACTAGCCCATTAGAAAACTCCATTCACATGGAATTAAGGAGTGGGAGGGTTTACACAAGGAGAGGCGGTAGGCACATGGAGCCAGAACCAACTAGGGCTAGTGCTATGGAAATCCAGGCATGAACATAACATTTTTTAATTTTTTTTTTTATTTGATTGGCTGATTAAATCAACCTTTCAAAAAGAAACAAGTTTCTTACAGCATATTTCTTACACAACACACCATGAAACAATTACAAAACATTTACACAAATGAAATCACCAATCTTCAATTATATAAAACCTCATTGATGTACAAACTAATTAAAATGTTTTCAAACCAAAAATAAGTCAGTTTTAGACAAATTAACATAAATAATACATAACACAGAATTATTGTTAAAAGAAGTTCAAACCAGGAAATCCACATATAACAAATGCACAAATCTCTTATAACACAGAGTCATATGGCAAAATTGTTTTTATGAACTGCGTGAGTGCAATGTGGATAACAGTTCGATTGCTTGTAATTAAAATAGTCCAGATTTTAAAAGAAGAACGATCACACGATAATTGCAATAGATTGCGAAAAAAAAATTCTCGCAATCTGACAAGAGCAGAGCATTCAACAACTAAATGCATTAGGGTTTCGTTTGCTGTTTTTACAAAACCGACAAAATTGTTGGTCTTTAGGAATTAATCCAAGTCTTGCCAGGATTCGATTTGTTGAATGCAAATTTAGACGTGATCTTAACATTTCTGCACGTAAAAAGTTGGATGGGCACTTTATAAGATAATGGGCCATTTGTTTGAATTTTTTAGGTGGAAAAAGATTTAAGTCGTAATCCACATATTTTGTACACAATTGATGTGTTATAGCCCAATCGTGCCAATATATATTTTTTTTCGCTTTGTCTGGATTGGTTAGTAGCAACTCAATCGAGACGTCAGCGTCAACCAGCATCCTCAAAATGCCCTTAACCCACTCTTTAGGGAAAACAAGTCCAAGCAGACATTTACGGTAAAAGTTGCACAACTTCCAAACAACCAATGCAAACAACGAGATCAAACCCAACTTGTATCTCAATAGGCAAATCGGTGTACACAACGGTAATCGAAAAACTGCTTTCCAGAATTTACCTTCCAGGAGATCCCAAAGGCCCTTTGACGTGGTAGAAAAGTTTCCAATCTGTATGAAAGAATCGGAACAACTTTCTGGTTAAAGAAGGTAACTACATGGGTTGTTGTGAATTTTCCATATTTATGCAGAATTATTCTTGCTTGCGATGTTAAAGTCAGAGTTTTTGCCCTTAATGTGTCTAGGTATATTTGGTTTTTTACAGAACCTGAGAAAGGCAGACCCAAATATTTGTAACTAGAGACAATTTGTAATGGTGATTTCTGTAAAACCCACTGAAAATTTAGCATTTTTTTGTTTTTCTTCTTTTGGCAGATCACTATTTGCGTTTTGCTCACGTTAATTGTGCGATTGTTTTTATCAACATATGTTTCCAATTTGTTTAGTAGATCTTGAAGACCTTTTGGGGTTTGCGAGATTAGAACTAAATCATCGGCATAGAGAAGCCATATGATCTTTTGAGACCCTAACTTAGGAGTATCAGAGATTGCTTCTTCAAAGGAGATTCCAATGTCTAATAGAAAAAGATTGAATAAAGTCGATGCTAAGAAGCACCCTTCTTTGAGGCCTCTTAAAGTTTCAATATTCGCAGAGAGAGCACCCTCAATGGACAATCTAACTTGCATAGTTGTATTTGAGTGTAACATTTGGATTATGGTTAGCACTGAGGATGGACAGCCATAATTTTGCAATTTCTGAAAAAGTAACAATCTGTCAACTGAGTCAAACGCTGACCAAAAGTCCACAAATCCCATATACAATGGTTGTTTTATGTCGGCATATTTTGACTTTAACATATTCAGCGTGATTAAGTTCACCGAGGTCCCTAAGCCCGCCACAAAACCGGTTTGAAACGGATCCCTTTTGAGATCGGCTGCAGTCCATCTTGTTAGTTCTTGTAGTATGATGCGACTGTATAATTTCCCGGGGGCATCCAGTAAGGCTATCGGTCTATAGTTCTCAGGCAGACAGCGATCACCTTTTTTATGGATAGGGACAATTAAAGAATGTTTCCAAGAGACAGGAATCTCTTAGGTGTTATTAATATGCTCAAACATTTGATACAGGATCGATGACCAAAGTTCTGGATGTTGTTTGAAAATTTTGTTGGACAGGCCATCGGGACCTGGAGCTCTGGATTGACTTATTTTGTTAATGAAAAAGAGTATGTCGGCCTTCGAGATGTTAATGTGAAATGGGTTGGAAGAAGGTATACTGATAGTTTTCACAGAATTTGAGGAAGCGCATACATTTTGGAAAAGTAACTGATCCAACTAGCTTACGGCATACTCTGAATTTGAGACATTGTTTGTACCGGGGATAAGGCATCAGTTAAAATCTTCCAAATTTGCGTCGTATTTCTGTCACGAGTCAAAGATAACATTAGCTCACCATCTCGCTGAAACAATTTACTGCGGTGTTGTCGCTGCCAGTTTCTATATGAGGTTTTAATTTTGGTAAGAGCTTCATGTCTCGTGCACAGTGGAAGTTTTAAGGCCTCCCTTTTTTGAGATCGAAAAACAGTTTTTTTATTTTTGGCTTCCCTGTCAAACATATGAGTGTACTTGTGGGCCAGAGTTTTACGCGCCCTAGTATCAGGAAAATATTGCATGAGATCATAATAAGGAATGGTAATGGATGAAAGACTATCTCGTGAGTGACAAAAAGCTGCTTGCAAGGAATTATCAAATTTTGTAAGGCTAGTTTCATTCCACCGAATTCGATTTAACGAATTGGAAACAGACATATGACCATTTACCGTCATAAAGGGAGTCTTGATATAAGAAGCATCAACTACCCATTTGATGGAAAGAATGCAATGGTCACTATTTGCATTTGGATTAATATCAAAAGTTTTGATTTTGGAAAACAACCTGTCGTCTGTATAGATATAGTCGATTGAGGCTTTCAAAGGTCCTTGTTGCCACGTGTAAGCTATTTTACCAGTATCAAATTTGCTTCCATTAAGCATACAAAACCCTCTATTTGACATCAATTGCTCCCACATCCTTTGTCTAGAATTTTCTTTCACCAACCTTTCTTGGACACAGTGCAGATTAAGATCACCGGCAATTATTGTATGCTGGATATTCGGAACTAATACAATGAAGTCCAACATGGTGGACAAATCAACTAAGAACCTCCGGATTTCAATGCCTTTGGGATTCCAGTATAAGTTTACGATCGCGTACAAGGTCTTTGCTATTGATATGATTGTAAGTTGAGAAAAAGAGTTTGGAACATATGTAAATATTATGCTTGTATGAGAGGATAATTTAGCACCTGTCGTAAGACCAGACATTGGCCGACCCTTGTCTCCTTTTATTGCTGGCACAAAATGTAAACCATGGTTGTCCCAAAGAGGGACAGACATAAACCAGGTTTCTTGTAAAAGAATCACGTCATAATCAATGAAAGGGTCTTGCGTGTTGTAATTAAATGACGAAAACCACGCGTATTCCAAGAGGCAAGAGTAATAAACCATTTATTTTTGACCTTGCACGGAAGTTAACTTCTGGTTTCACAATTACAACAGCATTGGGAGGGTATAGCCGCAAGTGTATCAGCCTCAGTAGAACTTTGAGAATTTGTGAGTTCTTTTGAAGCCGATTCAATCCAGGTTTCTGCACTCTGTGGTCCCTTAGTTGAATTAGACGGACCTAATAGGAGTATAAACCCTAAATCTAGTAATTGATCTTTCGCATCCCATATGAGATTCCTAACAACACGAGACGTAAGCCAAATACAGGCAGTACTTACTAGATTATCATTAAAGAACTCTACCTGGGCAATATCAGCAAATCCAATGTCCTGTAACATAGAAATGTCAGAGAACACTTGTAAAATGCTATGGCGGTTTAATACGTATTGAGGATGTGGCGCAGGCCGACATCCTAGCACTAAAGCAACATGAGATTTTTTATCCGCTTTTGTTTTCAAGATGGACTTTGTAGTGGATTTCTTAGGGGGCAATGATGCCTTAGAGGGAACTAAATTTCTTGTCATTGGACGTAAAGAATTTAGTAACAATGCAATTTCAGCCTCCTGAGTAGGCAGAGATGGATCCGAAGTTGAATCATTTTTGTCAAGATCACTTTTAAATGTCACTGAACGTTTAGGCTCAGACGCCTGAGAGGTTATAGCTGAATGATTGCGTAACTCAGGGGTTGGAGCTTTGAGTGTCGGTAAAGCTGTAAAGGCACTCATATAGGCATCAACTTCCTTTTTGATTTCTGATCTACGAACCGCTAGCAACTCTTGCTCGTGATCAGAAGATGGAGTCAGTGAGGAAGTAATAACTTGACTCGATTTGGGACTCTTAGTAATTTCCTTAACAGCACTCTGTGACTTCACACATTTGTTACTAGTCGCTTGTGATGGAAGCTGAATCTTAGAACAAGCTTGCTGCTTTGGTCGTAGGGGCTGAATCTTAGAGCAAGCTTGCTGCTTTCCAAGAAGTTCGTAGTTCTGAACAGCTTGAACTAGATGGGCTAGTGGCGCATAAGGTTCCGCTACAGTAGCGTTTTTGTTTGCGCAGTCAAGCTTTAATTTATGTAGTTGATTCAGTTGCGTATATTTTTTAGTAATAGCACATGAGATTTTCTGAGAGTCTTTTTTAGGTAGGGTAAGCATATTAAAGAATGGTTTGGTGCTTACCGGAGCAATAATTTCTGTTTTTTTTATATTTTTTGATTTTTTGGATGGAGCAAGCGCCTTAGTTTTTTGTTTTACCTTGTCAGTCGGACCAGGTTTAATTCCTGAAGATGAGGAATTTTTACAAAATATTGTAAATGGTTCTTGTAAAGGAGCATTATTCGTCGCACCACCCAGACTCTTGTTGGTATCCGGGGTTACTTCTCTGATGACTTGAGCAATATAAGGAAGTGAACATAGAATACCTGAGTTGTCCACAGTAATTGGAGACATTGGGTCTCCCACCTGTTGATCTAGACTCAAGTTTTCCACCCAGTTCTGCTGGGCTATTGGAAGAACAGGATTTGGATCAGAAGCTAGGTCAACAAAAGGATTTGGAACAGCGGTTAGATCGACAACAGGAGCAAATATTATTGGTGAAGAGCACTGGTCAACGGTCATCTTAGGGTACAGTGGAATTTCCTTTGGAGCTGGTTGTTGATTAGCCCAAAGTATTTCTTGTTTAGCCTGCCAGTTTAACAATGCTAACAATTGAGCACTTTGTACATCTAGTTTGGTATTCAGCGTATTAAACAAAGTGGTAATTGTTTGCATCGTTAGATTCATGGCACCCAATGTTAATTCCACCACTTTAGACATATTTTGAAGAGGATGAAGTTTTTCTGTTGGGGAGCATTTTCGTGGGATAGGATGGAGAAAAGAGGATGTTAAATTTGATCTTGTACAGCCCCCAACAGAAAATAACTTTGATGAAAAGGACAAACCCCCTAAAGTTTGGTTTAACAAAAAGTCAGATTCAGGAGAAGACAGATCAATTAGTGTCACTTTGTCGGGCAAGTTAGCTGCCAAAGAGCTGTGTTTGGTTTCTGGGTTTGGGGCCAAAGAATCCCCTCTTAGGACTGTGCTGTCGGATAATGAGACATGCACAGTCGTACCACACACCTCTTGCATTTTTGTAGGTATATTAGAACCGTCGTGATTATCGACTTTGGAGGACTGTGGGTTTAGTTTTGATTAACACAGTCCGGATAAAAGAATCGTATATCTTTTGAGTTTGAGGCGTTTTTCTTACAAATTGCTTCACGAGAATTTACTCGCTTTTTTAACTTAGATACAGGGGGAGCTACAGTACCTGACCCTGATGCCCGAGGGGTCGAGACACAAGGGACTGCTTTGTTCTGCGAGCAGTTAGAGTTCGAAGGCACTGTACGCACTGGGAGCATTCCATCTTTAACACCCAAACTTACCCCACGAGGGGTTGAAACACACGGGACTGCTTTCGCTTTCGCCTGCATGCAGCTTGCATCTACAATCAATGTTGTCAACAGCGGCATTCCAGTCCGCAGGTTGTAGATATTTCGTTTCATGACGCCTCACGTGGCAGCCGTATTAACCACTGGAGTCACAAAACTCAGGTCTTTAGATTCACAAAAAGTTAGCGAGTGCAAAATCAAATAAATAAGTCAAACCGCGACGTTTATCCCCAAGCTCGCTTTGCTCGTGACGCAGCGGCGAAGCGGCAAAGCGGGACTTGACGGGACTTCCTGTTTTATAGCCACGCCCACACAAGGAAGCAGAATGCCTACAATAAAGCAAATACCAAGTGTAGTATATGATTATATATATGTGTAACATATATAAGGACTTTAAAGTTCATAATAATTGGTGCTGAGGCTCCAATAGTCTTCACCTTGTGGCTAATTGAGTTCAAATCCAAATCCACACACGGAGAGCAGCGGAGAGCAACGGGCAAAGCGGGACTTGACGGGACTTCGCCGGTGCGAACCATATAATCAGAACACTGATTGTTCACCTTATTACCTACAATATAAAATGGGCCTTGACTCCACTGAGCTTGTGCGGGAGAGGATGGTGTTCCTGAGTGTTGATGTTAGAGTGAGAGAGAAGAGCTGGAGAGAGATTGGAGGAGGAGTAAAAAGCAATGAGGAAACAGAGAGGTTGGATGAGGATAAGGGAGAGCTAGAACGGGAGGAAAAGCAGGAACACAGGCACAAAGAGGTGAAGGAGTAAGACCAGAGGAAGGAGGAGAAGAGCTGAAGTGTGACAGTCAGGCAGGTCAGTTGAGAACAAAGCCAGGGGAGCAGGATGGGAGTTAGGTTGAGGGGTGCACAGTGTACCCATTTGGAAAGGCCAGGAGAACGCAAGATGCTTGTTGGGAACCTGGGAATAGCATATGGCAGGGACCAGCCAAAGAGTACTAGCAAGGTTTCTAAAGCAAGTCAGGGGTGTTATATTATCTTAAGGTTGCTGAGCATGTCAGGGGTATTTTACCTCCTAAACCTGGCACAGTGTGTGCACTATATCCCCAGAAATGTATGTTCCAGAAAGGCAGGATGGGGTTCAGACTAGAGCAGACAGGCCATCAGCACTACCTCAAGGCCCTATAGTTAGTACGCAGGTACTGGGGGGAGAACATTTTATCCATACCTACCCAAGTAGGGGGGATACCTACCAAGTTGTCCCAGGGGGAACTAGCCACCAGCCCATTACAATCCAGCGACCACCAGAGACCATCTCTCATCCCAGGGGATTATGTGACTATGGCACAGACAGCGAGCTAGGAACAGGGTCCCGAAAAAACAAAGCCCACCATGACCAAAGAATTGCACAGGCATACAGTAACTCCCTATGACTTAAAATTACTCTTTTGGACACTATCCTCAGAGGACCCTTGAGAACCCTACTTATAGAACATGACCTGGAATTTTAAACTCAGGTCCGTTGGGCCATCTAGCGCAAGTGATACACCATATTGTTTGGCTGATTCTGACAACGTTTAAGATCTTAAACCACCCCTCTTTTTGTTCTACCCCCTGGATAAGCATCCCTGATCATTTAATAAAACAGTGAACCTCACATCTAATTTCTAAGTGTTCTGTGAACTTCTTTGTAGAAGCAAACACACACCTCTATTAAAACAACATGCACCTTCAGATCAGTATCAACAATGAGGCAATTACTGCTAAATGCACTACAAGCCACGCTGCAATGCAAAAGAGAAGGATTGCATTTTCTGCCTAATATATTTTATAAAAATCGTATCACTTGCATTTGTTTCATTGTTTTGGGCAAGATTAAACTCCTTGGGCCTTTCGTTTATTATACAAAAATAGACAGACCATTTATCAGTAATCAAGCAGTACAGCAATAACAAAAGTGATAGGACAATAATTTTGAAACATTTGCATAGGTCACTTGATAAACATTAGCAGGATTGTTAAGGATTGCATACAAACTGAAACAACTAAAATAATATTTTAATTTAGAATTCATATTTATTTGTTTGCAATTGTGAAGTAATCCATTTATATCATAGACAAACTGTACATATATTTGATTTTAGTGCTAATTTGTTAGTGGAGGTCCTTATGCATGTAAACATTCATCACAGAAATTAACCACTTGAATATTTTTCTCATACATTATTATATCACGACAACTGTAGCATATTTTATTATTTGGTTGGTGGACAAGCTGAACCCCAAAGGAAATTGGAAGGTGATGTTTGGATGCAGTGTGAAAAGGTTATGTCTTGCACATTTTCTTATGGCCAGGTCGTATAAATGGGGTAGTTTCTGTTTCCACTAGGAGTTACGAGTATACATTATTAGTTGTGTCAGTAACGAAAATGTTGAAGTGTATTATTTCTTTAAGTGCAATTTAAACTCAGTTCACTAGGGATAATTTGAACCAGTCTCCAACAGACAAATATGTGGTTGGCTCTTCCTACTGTTGTTTCTGGTTAATTCTGTCAGATTTGCTGAGGAGCCTGTGCTCTGTGGTGCGCTGCACCAAAGTTGTAAATCATTATTAACTGTACCAGCATGCTAAGTATAAGTTAAGACATTCTTGAAAAAAGAACTCACCTCAGGGAACACTTTAGAACTGTTCATTTCAAGATCTGCAGCATCACCTACTACTGAGTTGTGTTTGATTCACCAGCTTACCTGCACACAGCTTACATTTATAAGCCGTTATCATTCTTAGCCCTAGAGTGTTCATTCGGAGTCTAAATATGCAAAGGTGTTGCAACTTCTTTTTCAGTTTAAGATGTTTCTTTAGCAGCATTGCATGCTTGGAACTCATGGACCATTTCGATGTGACTTCAATATCCCATGATTTCATTTTGACATGTTTTGACATCTCATTTGATAACCCTATGGTATCCATGGCCATACCGTTATTGGGTGCTTTTTTTTACTTTCTGCTTTAATTTATTGTAGTGCAATGTTTCGGTTTGAAATTGTTGTTGTGAAAACGTTGGCTTGCATGATGTATTATCACATTTGTATACAGATCCCTCTGCCTTTGGAACAGGGTTGTGATTTAGACATATTTTAAACATTTCAATAAGACACAGTATTCTTTTTTACAATAAAGCACTCGCATGTTTTGTGTGTTTATGTATACCTATATTAGTGTATGGCTGTATTTATTTAATTCCAAAAGTGCAAACCCAGCTGGTAAGGAACAGAGAGGTGTACATAGGGGATGCACTCAGGGGGTTGCAAGTAAGGTGCAGGAGTATTAGAGGAGCTGGGATGGGTAGTGTTAACAGTGGACAAGTGGAGCTTAGGTTGGTGTAAATAGATGAGGTGAGGGGAGTGATCAGTGATTGGTGAGATGTGAGTATGGTCTTCAGGTACTTCCTGAGGAATAGTATGAACAGAGCCACTGTGAGCTGCACGGGTAACTTGCTCCAGAGAATGGGGTTGTTGCAGAAAAAGGGCTGTCACCAGTTTTTTCTCTCTTGCGCTTATTTCCAGTCTGGCAATGTCATGCCTTCTGGTGGACTGTCCTCTGCAGATGGCGAGTTTTTTGTATTTATTTTGTAATTGTTTTTATTGGCATTTGTTTTTTACAACACAGAAACAACACAACCCCCTCCCCAACACCGTCCTCAAAAAACTGCCTCAATCTTCCCCACCCATCCTCCCAGTTACAATGCACATTCTCTGAGGTATCAACTTTCCATCTGATTTTCTATAACTTTCCAATATCTGATATTCTCAACCCTTGTGGGCATAATGGCATTCTAAAATCATTCTGAAGGAAGGCAAGGACCGGATCCCAATCCTGCTTAAACACTAATATCTCCCCTTGAATGGAATAGGTGATCCATTCAAGCACCAGAAAAATCCCAACGTGCCCACGTATTGTGGTATTTTGGTTGTGACTGCTTTGTTGGTGATGCCATCTTGAACATAATGTGTGTTTGAAGAGGCAGTCCGTGCATATCCTTGAGTTTGGGAGTGATGTAGTTGAATTTTCTTAATAGTGTGATGGGGTGTGCTGCAGCATGCAGGGTGACTTTCAGAAAGGAAAAGGAGGCAGCTGGGAATCTTCTGAGTGTGGAGCTGTCACCATCCTGATAGGAGATGACAAATTTGTGGCTGAAATAAAAGGCTTAACATTGCAGAAGAGCACAAGCCTGTACCTTGCTGCTTGGGTCTTCTTCCCCCGGACAGTCCACACCGATTTGTTCAAAACCAAACTAAAAGCCTACCTCCTTGCTTCTGTGTCACCATCTTAACATTCCTCTTTTCTGCCATCTAGCTTTGCCCCTGACTCTCGCTTGCCTCTGTCCCTCGCTTTTTCCGCCTCAAATCTAGTGCTTTATCCATCATGGTCACATCCCTATCACAGCTGACCGTACCACCTACCTGCACTTAAAATGCATAATGTTGATTGTCCTTAATCTTTGTAAGTCAACTCATGTATTGTCCCCGGTTACTGTTCCATTTACTCCCGTGCACAACCGCGTCAGACTGTCACTCGTACTCACCCCATAGTAAGAAGCTCACTGCTTCCGGTCAAATATGATTTCTGAATTCTGTGTCTTTTAATGAGAAGTCCCGTTCAATGGTAAAGTTGAGTTTAGCACTGGGTGAGAGCTGAGGCAGGAATACATCAAGTTTTATATTTGTCAGTCACTCCTGGTCTTGGCATGTTTGGTTGGATTTCATAGGAGAATGAGTCTTTGTTGGGCTGAGCTTGAGGTAGGCACTTGACATCTAGGTTTGGATAAGGCATAGACAGTGGTAGAGTTGATGGACTTTGTTGATGCAACTGCTTTTTAGGTAAAGCTGAATGCCATCTGTGTATTGGTGTATCTTGTGGTCATTGTTGGCATGGAGTTTACACTGAGGTTCCATGTTGAGGTTGATGATGACAGGTGTCAGGATGGAGCCTTGTCGAAAGGGACATGTTACTTGTTGGCATTGAGATCTCTTGAAGCCTATCTGGCTGACATGGCCTATTTTGCATCAGTAGGAGGCACATCACAGCAGGAATGGTCCAGCAAAGCCCATCCATTAGCGAGGATTTTGAGGAGGGATTCATAGTCAATGGTATCAAAGGTGGTAGAGAGGTCAAGTGGAACAAGTAAGCAGTGGTCCCCTTTGTACAGGAAGTGTAGAGCTTCATTGATAACTTAGATGGTGGCAGTCTCTATTCTGTGTTGTGGTAAAGACGAGGAACCTTGAATGGAGGAGAGAGACTCCCAGGAAGAGGCAAACCTCTGACAGGAAGATGTCCTGGAGGGCAAAGCCATGCTAGACCACGGAGTCAGTGGTACCGTGGAGAGCGAGTGGATCGCTAGCAAGACACTGGAAGGCTGCTACCCGAACGTCAACAAAGCCGAGAACGACATGCAGGTGGTAGTGCAACCATCTCTCCTGGTGGCATGACCACACCAGAGCTGAGGTGGGCCTGGGGCCCGTTAACCAACACAGAGACCAAACCACCATGGAGAGATCAGATCACCGACCTCCACATGAGAATGTGCTGACTGTCAGGCAGAAAAAGGGATGCAGACGCTTCCGAGAAGGTAACGCAGCGAGAGGGGTAAGCAGCTGTGTTCCCTAGTGTTGGAGAAACCAAGAGGGATACGAAACCTGAACGCTGAACACAGGCAGACACCCACCAAGGCCCAACTCCATTAAATATATCAGAGGGCAAGAGGGCTTTGGGGAGCGCTAGAGAATTAAGTGGTATATTGACATTCAAGTCTGGAGAAGCCAAAAAGGTTAAGGGAGCTTGAGAAACCCAAACACTGAACACGACAGATGACCAACAAACATCCTACAAAATTAAATGTATCAGAGGGCCAGAGGGCTTTGGGGAGTCCTAGAGAACTAAGTGACTTTGACCTACAAGGCTGGGGAAGCCAAAAAGGTTACGGGAGCCCGAGGAACCCAAACACTGGGCACGGGCAGATGTCCAATCACGTCCCTGCTGAAGTAAGCACATCAAAGGGCAAGAGGGCTTTGGAGAGCCCAAACTCTAACCAAGAACACTATCAAATAGAAGATACACAATTGCAGAATCACAATAAGAAAATCATTTTTCCTTTTAAAGAATGAAAAGTATTGGATGCATGTGAAGACTTACAACTTGCTCTTAACGACATGCAAAGAGGTTGGAGAACTATATTGGGAACTTTGAACATTTGAAAAACTCTTCTTTGGAAGGAAATGCAAGTAGTTTGGCCAAGCAAGACCTGAGTGGAGAGGCTATTGCTCTGGTCAATTTTTGTTATGTCTTTTCTAAGGTAGGGCCAAATAGCAATTAGGGTTTGGACAGAGCACTATATCAATTTGGACATTTGATGAGCACCCTCAGTTTAGTTTGTTAGGTAGGGAAATACCCTCATAGCAATAGGGTTAGCTAGGTGTTTCTTTTTTATTTGAATAAAACCTCTTGAACATGCTAAGTCCTAGTACAACTCCTTAATCTGGTTAACTGCACTGCTTAGTGATGTGCTTCCTTTGATCATTCCTACCAACTGCAATTAAATGTCCAATGTTAAGGATAAGAGTAAAGAGTAGCCCCATTATTATCATCATCATCATAAAATGAAGCTGTGCTTTTTTGCAACTTGCTTTTCCCATCAACAGTTGAGCCTGCAGGGAGCCACAGATGGTCACTGGCATCATCACATGGATGGTAAGATAGTGATGAATCACTACCCTTTTCCTCACAATTACCCTTGTTCCCACACTTACCAGAAGAATGTGCATGGTCCATGGACACATCTAGACCTTCTTGTGGCTTTCCATTGTTTGTTTCTTCGTTCATTCCACTGCATATTCTAAGATTGAGTCCATCACAGAAGCTTCAGTCAACCACTGTGATTGGAATCAGATCGGAGTATGGGTTCAGCACATTTACCTAGTTGATAACTATACATGGTACTAGTAGTTGCACCAGGTACATCAAATTGGGCAACCCTTTCTTAAAGAATTTAGAGACTTTGGTCCCAAACATTGCGCAATGGTGGGGGTTTTCATGCCAGTGCCAGCATTTTGAGGTGTCATTTTTCAGTTATGTTTCTCAAGAAAGTAAACCTTTATTAATTGAGTGGGCTACCTGTGAGGAAGAAAATCACATTTAAATTTACAGGGCATCAGCCAGGGATTGACAGAAACAAAATTACAATGCTGAGCAACATATTGCAATGAAATGTATTTATGCATGTATTGTACCCCAAGAAACTGCCTGGGTTGCACAACATGGTTGGTACAAGGGGTGTGGAAAAGATAATTATGATTTGGATATTTTAGTCACATGTTTTACTAAATTTAATGAAATTGGCAAAATGTTAGGAAACTAAAAAAATTTCTGTCGCCCCAGAAATTCAAGTGAAAGAGGGACTTGGTATTTCTGGTTCTTTCCATTAAGGCACACTTGTACAAATATAGTTGCTATATTCTACTTTTTTCTGCTACTCCAACTGTTTAAGGCGTTGCCATCATGTCACACTCAGGGCAGCCTCATTTCAAGCATCTCAGATTCCCAAGTCACTGACCTGTGCTGACTTGCCTCATTTTGTACACTATTTAAAAATAGTTGACAGCAGCAGAGCCTCCTTCAGGGTTTCAGGAACATTCTAAAACTGAAGTTATAGCGCTGCCTCAAAACAGGTGAATGGTGTTCTTTTTTTAGTTATCGCTGTGCTTATTATGTGAGAGGAGTTTTAGACTTGTTAAGGACACAGAGGTAGATGTCTGGGAGAAATGATATGATATTATAGGTTATTTATAACGTGCTTAATACCCAGAGGTGTCTAAGCGCTGACCCGGGGATCAGACCTGTGGTGTTCTGTGACGTCTTGCTTTCAAGGCGTTCAGGTTGCCCCTGAGATTTCCGCCCGTGACAAGGGAATCTGGCACTTGCCATGATTAACTGAGGAAGACTAGTGAAAAGGCTGTTTTTGGATACCCAAAACACTGCAGAAGGTGATGAGAGGCATGCAAAAGAATATACATAATGGAAAGCATCTCAAAGGTAAAGAATGTAATATCCAATCCAAGCCTTGAATTTGGGGAAAACTGTCAATGTCAAGTAATGCTCACTTTGCCGCAATGTACTGTCAATGTCTTAACTTTAAATGGAAACATGTTTTAACATTTTAAAATCCTACTAAAGCATTACTTTCTTAGTTTTAACGGCATGGCTACCCTATGCGCTGCTATCTGGATTGAGGTCTTCGCAGCAATTCCTTTTTCTTCATAGGATGTTACTTTTGCTGGTTATGATAATTTCTCAAACAGTGTCACCTGAAACCCTTTTGCATCGTCATTGTCATTGTTATTGCCATACGTTGGATCATTGATGACTTCAGATACTAAGGGGGTCATTACAAGGTTGGCGGTAAGGGGTTAATGGCGCCCGTAAAGGTGCCGGTGTCGTTAACACTTTATCGCTGCATTACGAGGTGCTTTAAAGGGTCCCGCTAAGGGAGGCTGGTTTTACCAGGTGCCCTTAGCAGGACCCGCTAAAGGACCAGCATGCTAACAACGGGCCCGTTGTGGTAATTGTAATTGTGGTAACCACAGTAAAAGCTGTGGCATGTCTTTTTGGCATGCTAATGAAAACTCTACTGTGACTAGAGATCAGATTGTAGGAGGCCATCCACACCAATGGTAACACAGTTGCTGGGCAACTCTATCTAGATTACCCTGTCTGTACTTGCAGCCTCTTAGGTAAATGTGTTTATTTTTATTTTATTTTCATTTGTAGAAGTGTCCATGCAAAACCGATTGCTTCAGGGTGGAAGATGGATGGAATGGGAAGAAGTGGTTTGAAAATTTGAGGTGGATGGTAGAGGCAGGCCCAATGGAAGAAAATGGTTGCAAATGGCCAGTTACAAAAGGAAGGGAACAAATAGAACAATGCACAGTGGTTTTTGGACCATCTTCACTGTTCGTTGTGCTAGCTAAGTAATAAAAAACAAACGAATCATACAGTGATACAAGCATGTTGTTGGTGGAATAAAGGAGAAAAACATAGTGTATTATGCTGACAGTAGGCATTAAAGAGCTGCCTGCAATTCCAAGGTCTTCTTGAATTTTGAAAAGATGTGTTACTCTTTAAGCTCTCTGATGAGATTTAAACATTCACCCTCACATTCGGGGTATACAGGGCCGATAACTGCCACTGAGCCTCAAAACAAGGTAGGCACAAGTGAGGCAAGGGCTTTGGTGAGGGTTCAATAAAGTTATTGACCCTGTATGTCACCAAACATGGGGCAATCGCTATTCTCACCCATGGACTGAGGGACTCCACACATATTATGCATGCCAAATCTCACATATAAAACAAAAAAGATGGCAGCCACCATGAAAAATAGAAAGCCGGTGAGGGTGCGAGACCAGGAGGAAGAGTCCTATAGGATAGCATATAAATTGCTGGGTTTGGGTGGGCATGCTGTGAGACAAGGTGTAGGCGGGAGGGTGGAGCTGAGTGGGGAAAGAAATGGTGATATCTGGTGAGGAGCTTAGGTGGCTGGGAGAACATGGGCAGTTAGTGCACGATTCCACCAATGTTCACAGTCACCTGATTGGTTGAGCCGACCCCTTTGGGTGCAAATGTTCCATGTTACAGGCGCTTGGATGGAACGTAATCTTCGTAGTTGATCCTTGATGGGTTTCTGAAATCTCTTGAAGAAGATCTGAGATATCTCATATGTTGAGGGTACTATTTGAGGTTTGATAGGTCTAATGGACCTTTGTATCCTTTTTTCAATAGGAACCCTGTGCAACAGCTTCAGCTGCAGCGATTTGATTACAACTATTCAGTTGGAAGATAAATCTTGCTGCCCTGCTTTGAATGAGATCCATTCGATCGGGAATATGGGTGGGGCGAAATTACGGCCGGCGAAAGAGAATTGGTGAAATCCACCAACAATTCCTTCTACTGGCTGGGCTGTTTTCTACCTTTTCTGACACATCTTTTGGTGCAATTTTTTTTTCCAGGTAACTTTTATTTATTTGTGACTGAAACACGCACAAAAACAGAATTTCAGGGAAAAAACAAAATCTTGGGAAAAACTCATAACAATTTGTTTTTCAGAACATAAGATATGAAAAACGAAAACTTGAAGGCAAAAGGTCAAAAAATGTAGACTTGTCCATTGGCATGAAAGGAAAAATATCAGGTATTCACCAAATGTTAAAATGGCATCCATTGTTATATAAGAGGGGCCAGATTACAGAAACGTTGCACCAGTGCAAGTGCAGTGTTTGCAAGGTTTTAGCACTAGAGCAAAGTTTGCCCTATTTTTAAAAACACTGGGACACATTAAAACACCATTGCACCTCGACAAGTGTAGTTTGGCATATTTAAAGCATGAGGGCAAAAATTGCCCTGATGCAAAAAAGATGCATTTTTACTACATTTTTGTAACAGGGCAAAGTTTGCCCTACCGGCACCCTTGTTTCTGGACAGCCACTTTCCGAGTCTGCATGCCGGGGCCGCTGCGCCCAACAGGTCTGACCCTACCGAGAGCAGCAGTCACTGTAGGCAGACTGATCACGGAAGCACCGTCCCCGTTAGCAATGGTGCCAGTGCTTCCGTGAACCCATTGCCGTGGAGTCCTACAGGACTCCACGGGAATGGGAAACAACATTTACCAACACCTAGCTTTCCGGTCCAACGGGACTTGTAATGCCGGTAAAATGTCACGAGTCCAGAGGCAACCCGCCGGTAGCACCGGCAGGGTTACTGCCGGACTCGTAATGAGGCCCATTGAGTTTTGGCCTCTTCGTGCTAGCATTGTATTGCTCCCGTTGTTTGTAGTGGCCTTCATCAGGACAAGCACAATCGAGAAAATGTAAATGCCCCCGGGTCTTCGAGATCACAAATTTTATTTAACAAACATTGGTATATGCGAGTATCAATGTCTGGTAGAGGCTCATCATTCCTTGTACTTCTTATGGATGCTGAGTCGTTTTGTAATTCTACAGTAAAAATATTAGTGCGGTTGTTGAATCCATCAACATGCCCGCCTCTGTATGGAATCCCTGTTGTCATGAGACAACGGCCATTCTGTGCTTTTAGCATCAAATTGGCCTTCCTGTTGCCCGCTCTGATGCACATCATCTGGCATGATCAGATCGCTGCATAAAGTTTAGCACGGTGCATGATCTACTAAACCTTTCTGCAGCGATCATATCAGGCCAGACAACGTGCATCACGAGAATAACATCTCCAAACCGAGGGCAACAGAACAGACAATTTGATGCTAGACCATTGTCTCATGACAACAGGGGCTCCATACAGAGGGCATGAGGTAAAGACCCCATTCTGAGCTTGATGACTGGCTGGGAGGAAATCAACCCCTGCCCCATTGTTGCTGCTGGGCGCTAATTATGATTGAGGCACACTTTGGCAATCAGAGCAATCCAAGTGACCAGAGGATGCTAGATCTCTCTCAAAATTACATACAATTCCAGAAAACTGCAGAACAGAGGGAAATCATTTCATAGTGAGAACAACTTCTGCGCCTATTGCCAGCATTATAGTCACAATTAAGTGGGTGCAGACAGTATCAATAGAAGAATTTCTGCAAGGTAAAATCACTTGTGCTAACTCCGGCCACGTGGCTTATTTCTTCTATAAAAAATTTGGCCACAGAGGAAAAACATTGTAATCTGATGTCACCAACTTTTTTGAAAGATATGGAGAGGGGCCTCTGATTGGGTGAGCAGCGGCTACTGTATTTGGAAACTGGATGACCCGAAAAGATCAAATGTACCCAAAGGGTTTTGTGGAATGAAGACAAAGTGAACCCGGTGGCACCAGAGGAACATGTGGACAGACGGACACTGAACCCTTCATTCTGAAAAGCCTGGGCATCCAGAAGTAGGAGCCCAATTGGTTGCATGTTTGTGCGATCGGGCTCCTTCATCCAGATTCTGATGAGTCACCAAACTCTGCACTGAGATCCAAAGAAACCCTGGATGTGGCCACGTTTCTATGGCTGTCATTGCAGCATACCAGGGGGCTGGGGATCTGGAGTAAATGGACTGTGCACGCATGCACATATGGTTGAGGTTTGCAATGGTGACCACCATGCTAAACATGGTGGCCATCATTGCCCACTGATTACATTGTACTGATCCTCTTTTTTTTCTTTCCATCGGGTAGGAAAGGTAGGCACCGTCTTCTGGAATTGTGCTGCTATTTGTGGATCAGAACACTGATCCCCGTGTACCGGCAGTAAGTTGTTCCTCATTTTGTGGGAAACCTGTGCGTAAACACAGCGGTTGGAACCCTCATCAGAATGGGTTTAATTAATTTAAAAAACACAATATGAATATGACGATTGCGAATGAGGGTGTAATTTCAATGTTCAGTGTGAGAATACCCACCCAGGGTCAAAGTTCATCAGCATCACCTGATAGGTGAGCCCGACAGGTTGCAAAAAGTGCTCATGAAGCCATCACCTAAAATCTGCCTGATTGTCATAGCATTATGCAATGTGCTTAGCCTGAACAGTTGTAAGAGTCTTGAATCATTTTGGGAATGGTTTATGGCAGAACAATAGGTCCCGTTAGACAGTAGTTGCCCTCCACAAAAACCTAGAGATGTTAAATCAGCACATTCAGACTTAATTATGACGTTCCATTTGACTCAAGAGATGGTCCATCCTCTGGCATGACCCACACAAACAGCCAGACCCAGAATGTAAGCAACCCGTGGGTAGCGAAGACTTTACAAAGTAGAGTCGAAAAGCAAAATCCTTCAGAACAGGAAACATCACAAAACTTACATTGAAATGTTGCAGGTTTTGGATAGTAGGCTAAGAAGTAAGATTCAAAGACAAAGGGAACATGGGCATTGCTTAGGTGGACAGAAATGCCTTAAAATCCAAGTGTAGACCGGGCTAATTGGAACTGTTGGGCCACCATATAAACAGGAAAAATGTCTAGGACAATTACTAGCCAAGCGTTGTTTTGGGTCTTTGAGCTCGACTTGGGAAAGAAAGAGACTCATAGGTGGAGAGAAAGAAGGCTGCTCAAGACTTTGATCAGACATTAAAAGTCATGATTCCTTGAACTCTGTGTTAATGCCTCAAGTCCAACAAATAGCCCCCCCTTGCCTAACAGCTTTCTGTCCCAACAACATGTCCCTATTTATTCACCATGTAAACCATGCTCTATCCCAAAAATAACCTGTTCATGCGCCCTTGTAAATCCGACAATTGCCCCAACTACTAACTTGACTCAAATTAAACATTGGAACACCCTTAGTTTTTTCATAATGTGCTTTGCTCCTTTACATGTGGTATTTGCATTTGCGTTTCATATGCATGTCTGCTTTCAATTCTCATGAACAGTTTTATTCACCACCCGTTGCTACTCTTTTCATGTGCATCGCAGTTTTGTTTACAAAAGCTGTAAATTAAAGGTTTTGCTAAGGTGAACGTTTTTGATACCTCAAATCATTGATATCACAGTAACCAATCATTTTACAGTGAAGATATGTTCAAAATGCAAATACATTCAGAGACACATCCCGCACTGTTCGTCTGTTTTTATCAATGTGTAACTCAAGTACCAAGAAAAAAAACAGGGCAACATAGAGATTGTCAAACATGTGTTTAACGTTTTCGCTTTTGAAACGCACAAGGAGGTGATCAACGGTGAATGGATGCTGAGTCAGCAGCATGTGGGTAATTGGGAGTGACTGTTGTAGGTGACGTGGCCCTTTAGGCATGTGGATGGCAAGTGATTAGAAATGGAGGGGTGGAAAAAAAGCTCAATGCTGTGTGAAACACTGACTATAAGCAAGTGTCCTTGTCAGGCACTTTGTTTTGCTGTGTGTATTTACGTCTTCATGGCACAGAGTAAAACCCAAAACGTTTTTTTAGGTTCATATTAACTTGCATGCTGGTAATTATAGGCATGGATTTAGAATGGTGAAAATAACGCTACTATCGTACACTTTTTCCCCTCTCAGCATGTTTCTATAACCCCATATAATTTGTGTAGGGTGTCTGTGTATTGGGAACTGGTCATGGGCACAGCCACGCATACCTGAAACCCAGTTAAAATGATATGGGGCTGGAATGGAAATACTCTCACCGGATAAACTATTTACCTCAAAGGAGTTTCTGCTTAGAATCTGATGTCACAGCCAATCTATCCTCACATCAAGTCTTGAGAGTGTCTGCCTCAGTATACATGGTTTAAGGCCACATACATTTCAATGTTGGGCTGAGTGTAAATAAATAAAAAATTATCACCAAGTACAGTGTGTATTATGTACACAGTGATGCAAGCATAGTGCCTCTTTTATCTCAGATATATATGTCAAATATAAATATTTGTTGTCACTCTTATGTCCAAAAATTCTATTTGATTTAATGCAAATTTGATGGTGACTCAGCGCCTGAAGATAGATGCAGTGCACTGTCAGACAGGCCTTCTTAGCCCGCCTAGCGTTCACAAGGGGATAGCCACCATCGCAGGGTGCCTTCAGCGGCTCCACTCACCACTTCCATGGGTTCAAAACAACCATGGGTCATTTCACCGACCCTGCTGTGCATGCAAAGCTTTGTGTGATGCTGGGCAGGGTAATCAGCGAAATTCCCCTAGCTCGTGAAGGCTGGGCAGGAGGGGAGTTACCACAGCCCCAACTTGTCACAACCAACCTGTCTCTCTCTCTCACCTTGAAGGCTGCCTCTGCGTTTTGACCTGGGGGAAGAGGTTGCAGCAGAGGGAGCTCTGTGGACAATAGCTTTGACTCTCTCTACCTCAAATTACATAGCTGGGCTGATAGAGGCAGGAGCCAGATGGGGTCAGGTGACGGTGTCAGTGTCCTCCAACCAATCGTGAAGTCATGGCCACAGTGTGGTCCTGCTGGAAGCTCACAAACTCAGCGGGATCATGGGACAGAACATCAAGGATGCATTTTTGCCAACAGGGGAATATTTCAAAGAGAGTTTATCCCTCTACGGGTGCATAGTGTAATTAAAGGGCTTCATGAGGTCGTGGGGAACTAGACTAGGTTTATTTAAAAAAAGATAATCTTGTAAGTACCAAACATACATTCACGAAGGCCTTCATAGGTTAAAGGCCTCCATAATGTTAGACTCTTCACCATCAGCACTATCTCACAGCATAGCATATCAACCCCTCTTGCTTCAGCTGCACTCATCCGCAACCATCACAATATCACACCCAATAATGTGCTCCCCCTTCTTCTACCGCTCACAGTCCACTTGGGCCAAACCACTAATCCAACATCCTTAGTGGCCCTCTACAACCAAATGATGGAGGCAGCTATCGACGAAGTGGCACCACTGGGCAATCGTAAAACCAAACCCTTAGCACACACCAACTCCTGATACACCTCTAGTTTTAAAGACCCACACAGTAACAAAAGAAATGCTGAGAGCCTGTTGAAAAAAACGCCTATTCCTGATAATAAAAGGCAGTTCAATACACTAACCACAGAATATGAAGAAGCCACCATCCAAGCCAAGAGCAATGCACACAACATGACAATTGAGAAAGCCACTTCAGGCCCGAGAGAACTTTTCAGCATTCTACGAGAATTGGAATCGCCATCTCTGTCCCCAGACAACTGTACCAAAGACCAGCTGTGGTGCAAGAACATACAAAAGGCGCTCACTGACAAGATCACCCTTCTACAAAATAAGGTCAAAACAAAAAAAAAACTCAACCTCAACCCAACGGTCCAGCCTACAGCTCCAGACTCCTCACCACCAACATCATATCCAAGGTTTGAATTCACCGCTATCACCACAGCTGAAAATATCAGTATCATAAAGGGTATAAAGCCTTCAAGATGCCAAGGTGATGCTTGTCCAGCCACACTCATTAAAGACTGTGTCGACAATTCTGCCCCATTCATCACAACTCTGATCAATAACTCCTTGACCTCCAACGAAGTACCAGAAAATCTGAAAGATGCTTGGATATTCCCCCTGCTAAAGAATCCTACGTTAGACCAGAATGTGCCTACCAACTCTTGGCCTATTACAACAGTACCCTTTCGACTAATAATAATTGACAGAGTAGCATACATACAAATTCAGTACCACCTTGAAACTGAAAGTGAGCAGTCCCCCAAAATACAATACAAACTCCCAATGAGAGTCAATAACGGACACACCCCAGTAGGGAATGAGACCAAGACCAAGTGCGGGTGAAGTTAAGAGATACGTATATCCAAAATATAGGGCATACAGAGGACTCTGCATACTCCGAGAGCGCTCTGCCAAAACATCAGAAAATACACATTATATTACAAAAACACATCATCTATGATGTGTGCTATAGGGGATACATAGAAGTGTGTTCATTAGACGAAGGGGACAGGACAGTATCCAAGCTGCAGGGGTGGTGCTCCCAGATTGGCTGGTGTTGAGATGGTTACTTTCTGAAGCACGCGGGTCAGCTGGGCTCATCTGGGAGGGGTGCAGGGTCAGGCGATGTCCAAGTTGTGATGATTTAGACTATCTGACATTTGCCCTTATGGCCACACATACCTGAACATTATTTATACGTTTTGACATATAAGAATTTTATTACTAGACGTTTTTCCTGGATAATAAAAGTGAGAATACATGGGTCCAGGTGCCTAATCTATTCACAAAATGTCATTGACACATTCATGTTCTTTTAGATGTCACAAGAGAATGGTTTATTGTTTGTCAGTGTGAGAAGATTATATTGCCACACATGGTATTAGTGCAGGGGGGTGAACTAGGGTGGCACACAGACAAGGGGCATGCAACTGTTACTTCAAAAGGCTTTGGGGTGAGGAGGCTTGTAGTCTATATTTCTTTGAACGGGGTCTGTGGGTGCAAGGCAGGTTTGTAGAGATGGATGTTTTTTTCCAGGACCAGGCTCTGGCCCGATCATTCACAGGGCAGTGATGTAAAAGGAAAGGAGAGAGATACAGTGTTTAGTTTGATACTTCTCGCGCCCAGGCTTCCGTGAGAACGAACTAGCTGCAACAACGGCACAGGGAAGGAGGAGGTGGAAGGGGGGTGGTTGGCTCACTTTGCGCAGACCCAGGGGAAGAGGTGCAGGCATACAGGCGCGCAGGCCGGTGCTTCTGCATGGCCTACTAGAACTAGTACAAAATGGCGTCAGTGATCATACAAAATGGAGTCAGGAGTAAACCCTCTTGAGGGTGTTGCATGTGTATGTGTCGCCCCAAAGCTGTCCAGAACCTTGGCCAATGGTACATGGTCAGCAGTGGTATGAGCATAGTGTGCATGTGCGGATGGGAATGATGGGGAGGGTGCTTAAAAAGACCTTTCCTCCCTTACAAAACCCACAGCCTTCTTGGCCTCTGCCAATCAGGCTTCCACCCTAACCACGGAACTGAAATGGCCCTATTGGACCTAAAATCAAAATGGATCAAATCAGAGACAGAGGTGACTTAGCCATCTTCCTCTTCATGGACTGGTTGGCTGCATTCGACTTAGTAAACCACAACATCCTGTGCCAACACTTAGCTCAGGCTGCTTACTTTTCGAAGAATATCATATATTGGATCGAATCATTCATCTCCAATTGCACCATGAGAGTCTTCTCTACTACTGCCTCAGCCCCTCCAACCCCTGTCATATGTGGAGTCTCACAAGGCACCTGTGTATCCCCTACCTTGTACAATATATTTACAAAACCTCTCTTTAATCTCCTTGACAAATTGGGTGTCATCTATACTAATTATGTGGATGACACTCAAATAGTGCTTTCTATCACTGGAAATCACGACCTAGGGCCCGATTCTCAACTGGGTGGTAGTTGCCGAAAATGTCATAGAAAGAGCTAATGACATTTTCGGTAATTACACCCTTTTCTGAAGGTGGCGCAATGTTCCGAAATCAGAATCATTGCGCCACTTTAGGAATATGGGTGCCGGTTGCTAGGAAGGGCTGGAAACCGACCTAGCAACCGGCACTCTCGTTAATCATGCCTTTGCATGGTTATTCTTGTGGCACTCCTCCAATAATGCAAGCGCTCGAAATTGGCGCTGAACTACGGCACACAATTGGTGCTGTACGGGGGAGTGTCACAAGAAGCAGTTCTATTTGTGTGTGAGGTGTGATGGGAGCTTGTGATTTACAAATGCACCTATGTTATTATATACCAGGGAGAAATTAAAACCCCAAGCAGATTTAATGTTGAGAAATAAGCACACCAATGTTTGCAAGCTCGACATTTATTTGTACATGTTAAAATGGCAAATCTTGGCTTTGACCAATGGTTTTGTTCAATATGGTCACTTATTTGTTCCGTCTTTATTGTACTATGTGCAAGGAAAACCATTTTGCTTCTGTTTACAAGTAGCTGTCACGAACAGGGGCAGTACAAAAAGAAAAGAAATACACTCTTTCAATCAGAATTCCATGAAGCAAAAGACACACATCCCAAATACCCCAACACGAGACTCCTCGAAGGAAGCACAATCTTTCACAATGTACATATTTGTTACAGGGTTGTGTTATCATATTTTCTACATAAACGGTATATATTATTTTACATGACATGACATGGTATTGGCTTATGTTAGATACAGATGTGGGTTTTACAGTCATGTAGCTGTGAATGGATGGAAACAAAAGCACGTGCTTTTGTTTTAATTCTCGGCAGCAGTTTCGTTAAACAACGATTTCCTCGTTATTTAGCGAAACTGCTGCCGAGATCTTCATCCGCCCGTTTCCAAAGGATATTATACTGCCCTGCTTTCCGATGACGCCCAGGCCCACTTCAGAATAGCAGTGGGGCCTGGGCGTCACAAAATGGCGCAGTGAATCATGCTATTTAGCACGTTCACTGCGCCATGTTGAGAATCGGGCCCCTAGACACCAGGTCTTTGAACACTATCAACCTAACCATCCAAGCCTGGATGGCGCAACATGAACTGAATGACGATAAAACGGAGCTCCACATTGTTGGCAGCTTATCCCGGCTAAAGAACTTACCACAAGCCTACGAATCATTTGACATTGACCGCAATAACATTATGGTAGCCAATGAAGTAAAAACCTTAGGTGTGTACCTGGATTCGTCACTGTCCCTATCCACACAAGTGAACACCATCACATCGGCATCAGCCTATAATACCAAACTCATTACCTCTTGCAAACCCTTCTTAACCACGGACAAGTGCATCACACTTGCTAGAGCTCTAACTCTCTCCAGGATTGATTACTGCAACTCCCTCTTTGCAGGAACCATAGCCAAAAACATGAACATACCTGACAATACAAATCTCCAAAGTTCAATCCACAAGACCCACCCGTTCATCATACGCAGGTCATTTAGCCACCCAGAGATTCAAACAACAAAAAGCACGAGGTTCCAGCTTCCCGGTTATTGCAGACAAATACTGGAATACCATGGCCCAAGAGTTAAGAATACACCCTTCTCTCTGGTCATTCCGTAGAAGCCTCAAAACTTGGCTCTTCAGTCAAAACTCCTTTTAAACCACTACATTCCTGGAGAATGTAACAGCAAAACTAACATAATGAATTGTCACACCTTTATGACCACTGTGTAAATTATGCATGCAAGGATTGCATTGTTGAAGCATTGAACATATGTAACTCCTGTAATTTAGCCGACTTTTTAATTATTAGTGCTCAGATGCCTGAGCCAATGTAACCACCTTCATAAGTACAAGCACCTAGAGGCCTGAAGGCTATGTGCGCTTTATAAACTTAAAAATAAGTAAAATTAGAAGAATTTCAATAATGACTTAAAATGTGTTACCCTGTTTTAGTTTAGTGATACCTGAATGCTTTTGCCCACACTCTGCATCTTTGCATTGTATCTTTACATCTTCGACGTTCATTGTGTCTTGAGGCAGCCTCATGGCGAGCTCACGAGTTCCCATGCGTGAGAAGGTCATCCAATCTGTGCTGGCTTGCAATTCTGGGTCTTGTAGTTTTCCTACATTTCAAACGGAAAAGAAAAAACATACTAATCCTATAATGCAAAAGGAAAATGACAGGACTGGATGACCTTCTCGCGCATTGCAACTTGGGAAACTTGAGAGCTCTGCCTCATGGCTCATTTAGTGCTAAATGTTTAAAAAAATGAAAACGCAGATACACGTCAGGGAATTCAGAGAAAACTACACAGAGGATACTTTCAATTATGCATATTGTGCTGTATTCTTGCAGCATTCGCACGCAAAATCCATGAAATCCATGGAGCTCTGTGATGGCAATGTGCAAAGGCTCATTATGCCTGCAGGGTGCTTTATCTTTCCAGGGTCCTATTTTTTACGCGTGTTTTCTTCGTTGCCGCCTCTGAGCCTTTCCGATTGTATAGAACAGCACGGTGTCAACACATCCTCACTTTTCAGCAGGTCAGCCCAGTCACAGGCCCCCTACATCACGTTCCTTCATCTTGGACACGAGCCAGTAAGCCGCAGGATACATTTGTTTTGGCACGTTCTCTGAAAAGAATGGGAAATGGAATAACAGCACTGAAGTCAGACCCATTGCACATGGCTGAAAGTGTCAAAAGGCGCACTCCAAACCGTGTTGCAGGTGCAGCGGAGCATCGCAGATGCGGGGAGAAGAGATGGCAGTGACGTTTTACTGGAAGGATCGCATTTCGAGCTTGTAGTAAAAATAACATCTTTAGGGGAAAGAGAAGAAAGTAAACGAAAAATCCGTGGAGTGCAGCGAGCAATTTCCCGTTCGTGTTTTGTTCTGCAGTTGGACCGTCCATGCTGTAACAAATTAAGGCGTAAACTGCTAAAGTGCATCTGACGCATGGAGGCAAAGTGGATTCTCTGGCTGGCGCGGTGTCAAGTGTTCTCAGCACAAAAAACCTGTTATTTCCTTCACCTCCGGGGGCCACCGATCCAATCTGTGTCTCACCTTCCCAAGGTGTGTTGGGACTACTTACAAGTTTTAAGTAGTGCTAGCAGTAATTGATACTGAATTTAATGTAAATGGAAATGGAAACACAAATAACGAGCCCATACTACTGGCATCGTTGAATCATCATCATAGCAGCTCTTTAGATGCAGCCAGCGCTTTAAGTGGGACGGGGCTAGCCGGGGCCGAGCCCTGTCAGGGTATCAGGTAATATTATCCCCATAAATAATATTGCCATATATATGGTCACCCGGAAACAACATAGGCAAGATTATTTTTGGAGATAGTTTCAAAATATGGGGGTTGCAGGGGTGTCCCCCGCAGAATCCAAGGGGTAAAATTACAGCTAAAAAACATTGCCATTCTTGTATGGTGACATATTTGCAGGGATATTCTCACATGGAACCCCTGGCAGTCTCCCAAAAGGTCTCTCGAGCCAGGGCCCTGCCTGGGCTCACCCCGGACTATCCCCACTCATGTCGGCACTTCAAGCAGCTCATGTAGCCGAAACGCTGCACGGTTAAAGGACTGACTGTAGGTGTCAACAATTTGGATTGGAAAAAAGAAAAGACATCTTTTTTTTCTAACACCAAAGTACCTACACTGGTAGTCAGCCTTTTAACAATGCAGTCTTCCGCTAAATGGGCTGCCTGGTGTCTCTGTACTGAGAGACAGGAGGAGGGCTGGAGTGCCCGGCATTCCTTTTGTTTCTGAATACAGCGACATGGAGCAGGCAGCCCTTTCACTCAAGAAGCCACGTGATTAAAGAGTTGCCAATGGGGGTCAACACCCTCTAGGTGATTTAGCACCCCACTTAATGTACTGGATACAGCGCTGATTGAAACGTGACAAGAATATTGGGGAGGAAGTTGACCATGACATTTTTTGGGCAACTGATTTTCTCTAATTTGAGCTGGCTTCCCACCAGTGGCTGGGACCTTTTTGAAGGCTAGAATCCAAGATCACGGCATACATGTAACCAGTGCTCCAGATAAGATTTGGAAATTGTATATTTTACTGCCTATTTTTGAAAGTTGGGAGTAAAATGATTTTTTTTAGAGAGTACACATGTAATTCCAATTCCCAATGGGGGTATTTTAAAAGCGAGTAAAAATGTTTTAACTGGAAAATGGAAATGTTGCATGTACCCGTCCGCCACAGCACAGGTTCCTACATTGTCTCGTGAGGATAGCTCAGGGGTAACATGCTCGCCTTGGAAGCAAGACCCGGAGCACCACAGGTTCGATCCCGTGGTCTGCGCTTAGAAACCTCTGGGTATTAAGCACGTTATAAATGACCTATCATATCATACCATTGCACAGTGTGCTTTTACTTCTTCTCTGTCTTGTCTTTCCACACGTTTTTCTTATCCTGTGACTTTAGCTATTCAAGATATTCAGCCTGGTGTGTTTGCTGAATCATAACCTGCCATGTTTGAGTGACTGTTTGCCCTGTAGTGTTCCTTTTCATTGAGGTTGACCTTCCTTTAGGTTTTCAACCTGTGTCATACCTCTCTGCATGCAACACATATCTGGCGTCAAATCGTGCTATCATAAAGCAGCTCCCTGCCACATGGGCCTCACCATAGCCCTCTAGGATTAATAAGAGGTCCTGCATTATTAACCTTGGTCCCAACTTCTCCAGAATGAGGGTAGTCTCCATCTCTTAGCTATAGCTCACATATGGAATATTAACCTAAGACTGTTGATTCAACCTATCCTCATCTATCTAGTTGGGCATGGCCTTCTGCAGTCAGGATCAGCTGAGGCCTCGCTTGCAGTGTACACAATGTCATAGAGGGGAGGAATGGCGTCCCTGAAGATTCTCAGGGAGCAGGGACCGAGGTAGTGGAATATCTCTTGCAGCCGTATTGCTGTGCGAGCAGTATGCATGGAGGATCGGAGGAGGAGAGGGGTAGGTCTGACTTGTGCCTCCAAATGGTCATCAAAGGGGACAGGGGAGGGCAGCCAGTAGCACAGATAGAGGTGTTGGCAGCATGAGCACAGTGATCTTAGGGAAGGCTTGGACCCTTAAGTCATAGAAATGCATCCAGTAATACACGGAGGACAGGCATGTAAACATAATGTGGTTGGGATAGTTGAGGGAGGCAACCGTGTTTCCCAACCCTTTCTTGTGCAATTTTACCGTTAATTTCTTTAAAACAAGGGTGTCCCGTCATACATCCCCAATTTCACTCCACACTGCCTTCCAATGCCCACCCTGCCCTCTTAATGTTGCATAGCTGCCCTGCAGTTTGTGTGCAATCAATGTAATGGTTTTGCACTAATGTGCATTATCAAGATTCTGCTACAATAATACACATTTAGCATTCTGCATGGCAGGATAACTACAGAATCCCGGGTATCCATGTTGACCAAGAGTATGGGTGGGACCATGTACCTAGAGTCCAATGCATACAGAGGGTACCTACAAAACATGATAACATGGGGGTGATGCAGTGGAGGCATATGGCCCATGACGCAAGGTAAACCTGGTCCCAGGACATGAGGTAGAGAGATGGAGGTTGAGCTACAGAGATTCAAACATGATGTTGAGAATTACAAGCGCCTTCTGTGAAATGATAAAACTGAATGTCACTTATAATGAGATATGTTACAATAGTGACAGGGGCGGCTTGCCCATAATGAGTGGGTGGGGGAACTAACCCGCCAGTATCCTCACCCATTATGGAGGAGCCACAACATACTGTTCCCCAGTGTGCATGTCCAATAGAAAGGCTTGGGATGTTTTGCCTCCCCAGCCTTGCGAGGCCCATTAGGGATACAGGCTGGGGAACTGCATGACTGAATGTGTGCAGTAGGTGATCTTGTGCCTCCCTTCACATTCAAGCTGAATGGGGTGCTGACAAAGGAGTGCTCCGGCTCCTGTGCATGTTCATGTGTGCAGGAGTCAGAGGTTCTTTTGTTAAGGGATGCAGCATCGCGCCAAGGAGCAGCATCTGAACCGGGACTGATGGGAAGTGTAGAATTGTGTATCTATAATGTGGTTGTGTTTATGTATGCATGTGTGAATGAGTGTATGAAGTAGAGGCAAATGTGGGAATGAGTAAGTGTATGCTGTGTCGGTGCACATGTGAATGAGAATAAATGTCTGACTAATCAAATGAACGGGCCTCATTACGACCCTGGCGCTCCCGTAATGAAGGGGGCCGGTACGGCCCCCTTCATTACGGGAGCGCCGTTTACGAGGTTCCCTTTGCGGGACCACGATCAGACGTCTGGTAAAACCAAAGGTCTTTAATGGGTCCCACGAGGGGAAGAGGGAGGTAACAACGTGTGTGTGTGTGTGTGTGTGTGTCTGGGTCACTAATTCGGGCAGGGGATATGATTATTTTACTGGCATCTATGATAAAAGGATCATAATATGAAGTAACCAGTGGCTGGGCTGTCATTTTGGTGCAGCCAGTCTTGCCACTTCCTACTGTTGCATGACTTTTCTTTAATGGGCAACTATGTTAAAGTAAGTATGATAAGGGTTATTAGGTGGCTAAAGTGACATTTCTATGCAGCTATGCAGCCAGTCTAGCTATAATATCCTACTGTGGCTTGTCATTTTTTACTGGCCATCTTTGATCAAGCAAACGTAAGTGTCTAGACTGGCCTACATTGGTGCAGCCAGTTTGGACATGTTTTTGTATTGTGCCATGGCCTTTTTTATAGCAAAGTCGCCATGAGTATGACGTTCCAGAGCCAATGTGGACATGTTTTCTTATACTATCATTACTGCCATTATAAGAAAAGCAAATATAAGTGTGTTCTTATATTGGAACACTGGCGTAAATTGGTTCAGTCAGCATCGTAATGTATAGGCACAGCCAGCGTGACAATGTTTTTTATAGTGGCATATTTTCTGTGGAAAGAAGTTGAAAAATATCCTGTATACTGTTGGTGACTTGCATATATTTGATTTGTTCATGTGTTACCCTGCAAAACCGATTGCAAAGTGTATGGCTTACCCAATTTTTCACAGAAAGTATGCCCTTTAATCCACCACAATTTTAACCCCTTATTCAAAAATAATTGGCAAAGATTTCTGCCCCTGCAATAAGAAAATGTGGCCAGCTGCCACAGCCTAGTGATAACTGTTTATCTGTCAACTGTATGTGCAGGTTTGTTTTGGGGTTAGCTTGAGGCTGAAAGCGATTAAACCATGTGTTCTAGTGAGGATGCAAGGTGACTTTGTAAACATGAGGTGATAATAGTGTAACAATTGGTGCTCTGAAGCACTTGATGGGACAGTGTATGAAAGAAATATAGAGACACTATATAGGAAAATCCTATAGTCTGTGCTACCAGCGTTGAGAAACGTTCTGTTTTCTGCGTGTGTTCACTAGCTAAAGTTTCACAGAGCAGGGAAAAGTCAGCTGAAATCCATTCCACAATTATCCGCCATTTTAAGGTGCATAAGATATTATTTTCAAAGCAGAGTCTGCACTGATATCACTGAAGTTCTCTTGGATGTGGTCATTCTATCGAAAGACTCTGGTTCATGGAGAGAAATTCTTTATCAACAAAAAACAAGTTTCTTAGCAGAAGCTGTGCAGCTTGCAATGAGTTCCGATATACAAATATGTAATCTGCACAACCATAACCACTTTGGCTTGCACGGTTAATCTTAAAAAGTTGAAGCAAAGGTTTAACAGTATTGGGGCCGGATTCCGTTATCCGTACATGCATAATTCCATTTGCACTCTGTGATTCTTGGAAAATCCAGCTCCTGGTGGAATGGTGGGTTGCTTGTGCATGGGAAGGAATATTCTATTCACTTTGGTTATCATTTCGGGAAGAAAGTACTGTATGGACGCTTTTTTCTTAGCCAGGCTCCAGTTAGTCCTATGACTGTCAGGCAAATACAATAAAAAATGACGTGTAGCGTAATTACTTGCGCTGAATGCCTGCTTTCCTTCAGAGCAAGTCAGAATTATGGCTTCTATCTTGACAGTGAATTGTTTTTTGAAAAGTGTGTCTTTGCCCAAGTGAGATTTAGTCTTATCTAATTTCCCAAGTTCAGACTGTGCTTTTTAAGTAGGATTTGGTTTTAAGAAACATTACATAGAAAAATAAAGACGTGCAAATATGTGTATCCTGCCAACAGTAGGCGTGAAACAAATGTGCCAATGAATCATCATCAGTGTAAGGTAAGTGTATTCAGATGAATCCCTCAAACATACATACAGATAAATACAAATAAGAGCAAGACAAAAAATATATAATTATTAAATCATTACATCAAATATCCTAGCAGTAATATCACTAGATATCAGTTAGTTAGGCGTGTTCAAATAAACGTGCAAGCAATGACTCCCATCCGTCCAGGCTTTTTTTCATATATCACAAAAGTGCCCACGCAAGACTTGGTGAGTCCACAAAAGTGCCCACGCAAGACTTGGTGAGTCTGCATGGAGAAGAAAAACGAATGCCGGACGACCTTGCACAACATTTTCACGCCTGAGTAAGGGAAGAATTGTTTGCCTTCTCAACGATGAATAACATGGGCTCCGAAATATGAAATGAAGGAGATCTTCAGTAGCCGACATACAACTGGGACAGATAGGGTACTCCGGATAACCTTGCCAACCAGCAGTATTCACTCTTAACATTAAAAGATTAAAGCGAGCTCTCCTTACAATCCTGCGATTCAATCTCTTGTTGCTGTGGATTAGGCAGGATTGTAAAGAATCCACAATGCTAATAATTGTATGTTTCCTATAGGAATTCAATAAAAGCTCATTAGGTTCCTGCCTCTCCTTTACCAAACGACAGAAGTTCTTCTTATAAACGTTAATGTGAGCCTGACTCAGCAAACCGATGAAAAAAGGCCTAAAGCATGTCAAGCACCCATGGATAAAACACAACCAAGGAATATTGCGCCAGTTATCCCAGCCAACAAAAACCTGCAGAATTTCTTGAGTAACAACTGCCTTTGGTTTTGACCAAGTGAGTAGCCAGAGTAATAATGGGGCCTGATGCTAGTCATCTACCAAGTACTTTGGGCCAAACTCACCATGAACAGCAAACGTAGGGGCTGAACATGGCAAACCAAGTAATCTTTTGAAAAATAAAAAACCCGAAATCTGGAGTACATTGTTCAAGGCCCCACAATTAAGCTCTATAATTGGTTGCAACCCTTGTCTGAGCATTGTAGACCTTAATTTTCAATGGGAGGAGCCCCCAGTGACTGACTCATTTTAATTTGTTGTTTATTTATATGGGCATGTCCATTCAGTGCTGTAGAAAATCGAATTCCCAAATCGTCGAACGCCCAGACCCTCTGCGACTCGGGCAAATGCCATGACAACAGACTTAGATGTATTAATCATCAACTCCAAAGCAGACATGGAATCCAAATACACATTAATCAATGTCTGCAGTGCATTATGGGTACTAGCAATCATTACTGTGTCATCTACATATGCTAATAGAGGAAAGGACTTATTGCTCCCTCACGGATAATCCACATTTGATTCCACGAGAGCTTTGTAAAGACCATTTAAATAAATAGTCAAAAGGAAAAGGGTCACTACACAACGCTGTTGCACTTCTAAATTGATGTAAAAAAAATGTGTGCACTGGCCTTACTCCCCAAAAGGAAGACACGGTTGGATGCCCCCATTAATCAACTGTATCACCTTTAGGATCCCCGTGAAGCAGCCCATGGACCCAAGCACCGACCAGTGCTTGGATCTGTTCACATTGTCAATGGATAATAATAATAATTTGGCATTTATATAGCGCTACGAACCCTCAGGTATCTGAGCGCTGTTTATTATCACCCACGGTGTGTGGTGCTCATTTATCGACCTCGGAAGGATGAAAGGCGCTCTGCACGGATGTCAAAGCGAGCACTCTACTCGCTGTGCCACTTGACCAGCTGGATGTGCTCAAGTCCATGAATGCCAGATACATGAGTTCACCCCAATCAAACACGCAGTGCGCTGCCAACAAATAAAAATTGAGGGCTTGATCACATATATTGTACATTGGAGATCACAGCGTTTGCATAAATCCATTCCTCAATGCCCCCATTATTACACAGCCATTATTACACAGCCAAAAATCTTAAATGAGGTATCCAGCAAAGAAATCGGTCTGTGAGCAAGTGGACCTTTTGTGATCTCCCTTTTTAGAGATGGGATAAATTAATGCCCTTCTCCGTGAAGGAGGGAATTCCTGGGTGTCCAAAAAAGCAGCATTTACGCTAACAGTGAACAATGGGGACCATATGTCCACTGATTCTTGATAAAGGTCTGCAGGAACTCTGTCTGGACCTGGTGCATGATTATGTGCTTGCTGGACAATAGCATCCTCAACTGCCTTCAAAGAAACATTGAGGTGGGCACCCCGATCACTAGATATAGGCAGGGCTTTGGGGCCCTCATACAAAATTGAAAAATTATCCACCCATGCCTTGGCCTCACATCTGTCTCATCATGATCCTGTACTCTTTTCTATGAAGGGCCAGAAGCCATAAATTCCCAAAACCTCTTTGACTCATTAAAAGAGACCCCTAGAGGTACATTCTCCCAAGTCTGATTTTCAAGGACCTCCTTCCTATTCTCCAATGGTGCCTTAAACGCAGCTCTAGCATTAGTAATATCCCCACTGGAACTATCTGGTGCTCTCAAAACAGCAAGCAATCTTTTTTTGAGAATCTGCATTCTTCATTAAACCAAATCTTTCTCCTTACAGACAAAATCACACTGCAAATTGCTGGACAAAGAACCCATCCTTTCTATGAACCATTTCACCAACACACCCCAAGACCTCATTTCCTCCAAAATTGGCATGATTAAGTGTAAATTAGATGACACCAGTTTCTGATGGAGTGTCAAAGGGTCAAACTTGGCCCATTTAAGTCTCCTCTTACAGAGCAGATTTACTTCACTCAGATCTAAAGGGATCTATGTGATCACTGCACCGTCAATAATGTCGACTTTCAAAAGCCGACTTCCATTATGGTGCAGCGCAGTGATCACATATGTCACTTTGCCCTGCATCGCCTTACCCGCCTCCCTCTACCCACTTACCAATTTTGGTTGCACACACAGAAGTGTGATCAAATCTCAATTGCATCCCTGCGGCGTCAGTTCTGTCCCACTAAAATAGTTTTTTTTACTTTTCTCTTTATTGTCCCCTGCTACCAGCTAATAAACACGCCTGCAACCCCGACCCCCATTGCTCCAACTAACGGGAGCGGTGGACACCCATGCAACCCCTGCTCCCATTAGTTGGAGTAATGGGGGTCAGGATTTTTGTGCGCTGTATTCGCTATAGGCGACATTTTTAAGTCACAGTATTTGTACAATCCTGATCTAAATGAGGAAAGGTAGCAGGCATCTGCTGGGTTCACTGTCATTCCAAACTCCAACTAAATGAGAAGTGATCACTGCAGGGTTCTGCTAAGACTTACAATTCTTTAATCCGATGCTACTGTTGTATAAGCATACACAAATATCAAATAGTTGATGAACCTTGGTGGCCTCTAAAGGTTATAAAATCAGTACGAGACTTTCCCTGCAGCAGGTACTCTATGACTGGCAGTGCCTATACAGTCGGAGTTGCCTGGCCACCCCTCAACAGTTACACTCAGCATAACATTGTACATGTATCGAACACATCAAGTGATTTAACCATTTCCCTTATTTCCAGGAGCACTGGGGACTACAGATATCGCCACTGAGTGTATTTGTAATTTATTTGTATACTTTGTAGTTTGTTCCTGTTTCCAATTACTGTGAACTGTACCAAAACAAAATTTAATGGGAATATAGGCCATTTTATTTTCTGAAACGTCACTTTCAATGTTTTCCACGTTTATTTTTTACTACAGGTGTAGTATTTCATGCTCTGCAGACAACACTCCATGCTGCACCTGGCATGGAGTCTGGAATGTAGAGCATGGAATACTGTAGGACAAATGCAAGTAGAAAAACTGTTGTGATTCAGAAGGCATTGTGCTGAGGAGCCGGTGGACACATATCACTTGCAATAAAGAATTAATTCTCACCTTTATGCCTGCGGATACCCTTTTCACTGGCAAAAAGGAAATTGAGAATGCAGTCCACCGAGTAGCTGTCCACTACTTAATACAGCAGAACCTGGGCATATCACCGTTGAGGGACGGCCAGGAAGCACACATATCACCGTTGAGGGGCTGCCAAGAACTTTCCTGCCTTCAAGGAGAGAAGTGCAGGTACTGGTTCTAGCCAGAAATCCTGTGGAGGCCTGAAGGGGAATCAGAGACGGCGCAGTGACGGTGTGCATCGCATCACAGCTTATGTAGCTGAAGGACCAGCGGAGCAAGGAACGCGCAGCTAAGGGATAGAGCACTCATCCAAACATCATTGAAGCCGCGGTCCAAGGACATCACTAGCAAAGGCAAAAAGACGACCATTACAAGGACAGGCAAACTTGAAAAAGTGGCGGTGGCCATTTTAGAGTCAGGCAATCACCGGACACTTCAAGTCAGGTGACCTACAAAATAAAAAATGTAAAATAAAAAACTAAAGCAAAATGACAACCCAACAGTAACTAAACACAGAAGTAACAAAGACAATTAAATAGCCACATCACAACAATGACCATGCAAGGAACCACTCCTCCCAACTACTTTCTAGACACCATAGATGAACCTCACATACCATGCAAACTTTGGAAGAAGCATTTTGATCATTATGTGTTTGCTGCACATGGTTTGAACTTTGCAAGTGAACGTAAGAAATGTTTACTTTTGCATTGTTTAGGCAATTATAGTCGAGAACAGTTTGAGAATCTACCTCCTCTCTCTGATGAAGAATCAGCAAGCCTCACTGAATATGAAAAATGCATCAAGATGCTTGACAAGCAATATGACAAGTCCATAAACGTCATACTTGAAAGGCACCACTTTGGGAATAGGAAACTAGGGCATGGAGAGATGGTTGAACAATATATTACGGGTCTCCGGGATACTGATCTCTAGCTTCTTCATGCAAATTTGGCTCTACCCTCAATGAGAGGTTACGAGATCAATTCATGCTAGAATGCAGCAATAGAAAAGTAAGAGAAACATTATGGTTGAGAAGCAATCTTTCTATAGATGAAGTCATTAAGGTAGCCAAAGAAGTTGAACACACAAACAAGTATGCGAGAGAGTTAGAGAAAAGAACAGAAACGGAAATAAAGAAAGAAGATGCACCTCAAGTGATGGAAGTTCTAGCTGTGCAAGAAAGGACTACAGTCAGAAGGAAACGAGGGACTCGGAAAAAGAACACAATAAAAAAGAAAGCAGGGAGATTCAAGGAAAGAAAGGATGAAAATGAAAGAAGAAGATACTTTCGTTGAGACAGTCTATACAATTTAGCTAGCAGTGACAAATGTTCTGGTATTAACGCAATGTGCAAGAGATGCAAAAAAAAGGTAATTTCACCAACTGTTGCAAGACAAAGACTGAGAACATTGACTGCATTGATGAACTCTGTGAAGAATTAGAAGAATGCACATGCGCTGTCGACAATGAAATAGATAATGTGGAAGATGAAGATGCCGACGTGGAGAAGCCAATGTCAACCATAGACATCAGTGGTACAAATATGGAGATGATTATTGACTCCAGGGCCAAGTATACTTTATTACCTAGAGTTATTTATGTAGCAAAAATGGGGAAAGAAATTACACTCAATAAAGTAGATGTGAAACTTATGGAGGCAAACGCATTAACTTGGAAGGTTGGTTTTGGTTGGTAATGCGACTTAAGGACAGATCAGCGAAAGGAAAGATCTATGTCTCCAGAAAAGGCACAAATCCCCTCCTTAGTTGGTCACACCAGAAGACACTCAAGATAAAACTTGACCCAAATGCTTAAGAATCAGTCTATGCTGTAGATTATGATAAATCACCAGAGTTGATTAAACAACATACAGTGTTTCAAGTGGAACTAGGAAATTTGAAAGGCTTTATGCACAGAATTCGCATGAAATCCAATGCCATTCCAGTTGTGCACAAATTGAGACCAGTACCCTTAGCTATCAGAACTGCTTTAAAAGATGAACATAATCAAATGGAGCAACAGGGTGTCATAGAAAGGGTTGAGTCCTTGAATGGGTGTCACCTTTAGTTATCGTCCACAAACTCAATGTGAAACTTTGATTTTGCATAGATTTGAGATGTGTGAATTGTTGTGTAATACGGAATTATACGATCGGACTGAAAAAAGGTCCGACAGTACAAAAAGTCTGAAAAATGCTACCACCAAAGGTTCGAACACCAAAAGTTCGAAACCTTGGTGGTAGCATTGTAAAAAGAAAAGTAAAAGACTGCGGGGGCTGCAGGGGTGTCCCCCGCAACACCCCGCTCACTATACTGTGTGGTATAGTGAGAGGTGGGTTGCGGGGGACACCCCTGCAGCTCCCGAAAGAAAAGGACCGTGCAGCGCCGGTTCTCGATCACAGAAGTGAAAGTGAACTGGCGCTGCAGGGACTCAGCATGTAAAAAAGGTAAGTAGGGTTTGTTTATGTTGGGGCTGTGGGTGGGGGTGTGTTGAGGTTGTGGTTGGGAGAGTGTTGTGTGTATATTGTGGGTGTGGGCGGGGGTGTGGGTATGTAGGGGTTTTGAATGCGTGTTTGCATGGGAAATGTATGAACCTGTTGCATTTCGCATATTTCTCATGCCATCTTTTTCCATAGGCAGAATTTTCTGCGACGGAAAAATCACTCAGATCCGTGTAATACCAGACAGGCATCCCTTGCCAAATATAACAGAACTGCTGGGCACAATTAATGGTGCACAAGTGATGAGTACTTTAGATTTAAAGTCTGTGTACCATCAAATTGTGTTACACCCAGACTCTAGGAATATAACAGCCTTCATTACCCCGTGAGGGTTGTTTCAATGTAAGCACATGCCTTTTGTTCTTGTATCGGCTCTGCTGTGTTTCAACGTATCATGTACCAATTGTTTCATCACATGGAGGTAGTGTTATGTTTCCAAGATGACATATTAGTGTATGGGAGGACACTTGAAGAACATAATTCCAGGCTTAAGAAAGCATTATACATTTTTAAATATGCGTGGTTAACACTGAGTAAGGATAAGTGTATATTTCATAAATCTAACATATCTGAGCAGGGGATTGGTCCAAAGAAAGACCTAGTAAACTCCATTGTGAATTTATTTTCCCATTCCCAAGAGTAAGTAGAAGATCGTATCCTTTTTACGAATGGCTGAGTACTACACAAAGTTTGTTCCTGATTTGGCCAATAAGGCTGTTCACATGAGAAAGCTAGTGAAGAAAGGACTAATATTTCAGGGGGATAGTGAATGTGAAAGTGAATTTGAAGAAATTAAATTAGCTTTGAGTAATGCACCCATCTTAAAAAGCTTTGGTTCTAATAAGAGAAGCATTCTCACAACTGATGCAAGCAATCATGGTTTGGGAGCGGTATTGTCTACGAAAAGTGAAGGGACAGAATGTGCCATTGCTTTTGCATGCAGGGTTTTAAAGGAAACAGTACAGAATCATCCCATGGTTGAAAAAGAGTTACTAGCCATTAAGTGGGTGATTGACAAGTTTTGTTATTTTCTTTGGAGTATGAAATTTGTCAGATCGGATCACAAGCCCTTAAAAGAAATGTTGACAACTAAGAAGTATCTTCTAGGTTACGCAAATGGGTTGCAGGTTTACAAGACTATGACTGGGAGATAGAATATGTACCTGGTGCGAAAAACAAAGCTGCCGATTGCTTATCAAGATTAACTAATGTGATTGAAAGTGAAGAAGATAATAGCAATAGGGAAGATCACATTTTAAGTGTTAACCAGGAAATTGTATCGAAAAAAGAATGGGCGGAAGCTATGTTAGCAGATGGAAAACATAGAGACGTCAAGGAGCATCTCGAATGTGGTGTCAAAGGAAGTGAGATCAGGAAAGGAACGATGCCTCATGCCATAAGTCATGTATTTGATGAGTTTCTCATAAACAAAGGTATGATTTTAAGGGGGGGCAAAGTGTTTCCACCCACTAGTGTGAGAAAGACTATCTTAGAAATTGCCCACAAGGGCCATCAAGGCATGAGTAAAACCAAGCAGCTGATCAGACAGGACTATTGGTGGCCAGCGATGGATTTGAAGGTAGAGAGATTAATCAGAGATTGTCACATTTGTGAGGATTCCGCAAAGGGTTTTACCGCAAGAGTAGAACCCATGACAGCAATGTCTATTCCATCTGTACCTTGGGAACGAGTGGGGTTAGACATTGTGGGATACGTAAGGAGTCAAGGGACGTTAAGATTTTGTATTGTGTTATTGGACATGTTATCTAGACGGGTAGAGATTTCATAGGTCCAGAATATCTGTTCTAAAGACATAATTAAGTTTTTGGAGGACATATTTAGGAGAGAAGGTTATCCAACAGCCATTGTGACAGATAATGGGGTCCAACTTGTGTCTGGAGAAATGGAAGCTTTTCTCAAGAGAATTGGCATAGGACACAAAACCAGTTCAATTTATCACCCTGAGACCAATGGAATTGTTGAAAAATTCAATAAGGTCATTAAGAATAGCATCAAGTGTGCCATCTCATAAAATGGGGATTGGAGGAAAGCAGCAGAAGACGCAGTAGTGTCACCTACGTTTAATCTTCATGCCACAACAGGGGTGTATCCCTTTTAAATGTTGAGGGGGAGGAAACCTAACACCAGGGTATGTTCACCTTGGTTGGGTAGAGCATGTCCAAAATAGATTAATATTGATGCTGTCAAGGTGAATATTACCAAGAGACAGGTGGGTAACAAAGTTTGCTTTTACAAAGAAATGTCTTGTTGAGGAACGTGATTGGGTGCGGATAAAGCTTCCTCATACCAGAACCTAAAGGAATGTTGATTCGTCTGATCCTATGGAGGTTGTGCAGAAGTTTCATGGTGCAGTTAAAGTTTCAGATGGTAGATTATGGAAGGTAAACAGGGTTTTCAAGTATGTGAATAGCAAACGCAGTGGCATCATAGAAAGAAGCACTGAAAGGAAGGAAAAGTGTTTTGTTGATAAGAGTGAAGGTAAGAGTCACTGTGTGGTACGTGTGAAACGTGTGTGGTAGACCTTTGTACTTGAAAGACTATGTAGATTAAGGTTGGAAATGTTATATGCCATTTGTTATCATTTGTTTCCTGTATTAATGTTAAAATAGGAATGTTAAGTACAAAATATTACTTTCAAGTTCCTTTTATTTATGTGTCATCCACAAGGTGCAATAACACCTTTTCTTTTTCTTCTCTTATTTCAAATAATTTTAATGTTGTAGAGTAAAAAAGGGAGATGTGTAGCATTCCATGGTCTGCAGACAACACTGCATGCAGAACCTGGCATGTAGAGTGGAATGGAGAGCATGGAATACTGAAGGAACAATGCAATGTAGAAAAACTGTTGGGATTCAGAAGGCGTTGTGCTAAGGGGGCGGTGGGTGCATATATCACTTGCAATAAAGCATTACTTCTCACCTTTATGCCTGCGGATATATGTTTCATGTTTATTTTTTACTACAGGCTTTTCCAGCAGGCTAAGCACCAGTTAGCCACTGGAAGTAGGCATCTCAGGCAGCAAGAGCTGTATTGATGTCTGCATCTAGTTACGCAGTCCGAATACAATTTGATATGTTGTTTATATATGTTAAAAAAATAAAGCATTCTGTGGAAGTTAGAGCCCAGGATCAATTTACATGCTTGCCCAACTATGTTATCCAAGTGTGCCTACTGCATTTCAACTCCATACTCAAGATCCCACTTACATATTTTGGAGAATATGAAATTAAACACATGTATGCATGAGTTATGTAGTGTTGGGGTACCCCTCCCTACTATAAATCAAATCCACCCATGCGCTTTTCAGCAACCACTCTGGAATATTAACGGTAGGTTTGTAGTTTTGCAATTGCAAATGCGTTTGTGGGAACAGAAAATTCACTTTATGGGTTTAAAATGTCATATTCTTCTCCTGTAAGCCTGGCTACTTCGCACACCTGAGGAAAGCCACCATTGCAAAAATCTGCCACATCCAGATACAGGTGTCCAATGTTTTAATCTGACTCCCTCTGTATGATTAGCAGCTCCTTAGCCAACTCAAACTTCATGAGCCTGGTTTTAGCAGTTCTCGTTAATTTATAGAAGTAATCTTCCGGCAGGCATGGTACAAGCACAAGCCCCCGTGTTGGAATCAGAGCATCCTACGCAGATACCCAGACACAACGATCTCTGCCGTAGCAGCATAGAAGTGGCCCACTACTACTGTTGGAAGTCGAGTAAGCCCAACCATGCCTGCTGCTCAATCCCACAACACAGTTTAATCTCTGGGTTTCCCATTCCAATCAATATGCTAGCCATAGGATGGTTTTCTACAGTACATTGCATAGATAACCCCTGGAATTGCTTGAAATAGAAATGGGAGTTGGGGGATAGCTTGATTATTTTCATCAATGCACAGTTTTGCATTGCTCCCAATACCCAGTGTGGGGGGAGGTACTGTTGCCTGCTGATATAAAGTCCACTTAGTGGGCTCCTCCTACAACATGCTTGTTACCCGCCAGACCAATGATGAGTCCCAGTGTCTTCGGTTGTCGTTTCAGTAAAACTGTCATAATTGTTTAGTTGCACACTTCTCTTTTTGTTAAGTTCGACGTAATGATCACTCCATGAGCGGGTCTATTGTCAACCTCTTAACATTGCTATCAATCGAATCACTATAGCAGTGACCCTTCATTATAAAATATTAAAATCCATCTCGGAGAATTCCCCATTAATGTTTAATCTGAAATATATTACTTTTGCTGGATGCTTGGCTGTACACGCAGCAGAACATGCCTGCGCCTGGAAGTCGCCTCTGGTTCACGCAACAATGAATTTCTCTCATGCTGAGGAAGTACAATTTTTCATTAAGTATGGATTAAGGTTAGCAGAATAAGAAGAAAATAATGGCCAATGGGCAGAAAGAGCCAAGCATATGCCCGATTCCTGCGATTCATGCAATGAAGAACAGTTTAATGTTCTGCCTGGTTATCATCATATTCACAAATTACATGTAGAGTTCTGTCATATTTAGGCCAATTCACTAAAGAGCCTGACGGGAGGATGCAATGGGATACATACGAATCGGATTGCGTCACATGCTCTTCCCCCTTATCCAACAAGCACTGGCAATGCCAATAAGTTTGGACGTTTACAGTTGTTCTTTGCATTTTGCATTTATGGGCACCTAAGTGCAAGGAGAGTGCATAGTTTGAAAGGTGGATGCAATAAGGGGTGCAGGTGTGCAATAGAACGAGAAGAGGAATAGAGTGAGGGAGGAAGCCATTGATGGAGGGTGCCATTGATGATGAGCAAGAGGAAATATGAGCGAGAAAGTGGATGAGTGAAAGGGTACGAAATAAAGCGAGAGTGTGAGAGGAAGGATGAGAGGGGATAGAGAGAGGGGGTAAAAGAAGATAGGATGGCGTAGGGTGGGTGGTGGGGGTAAAGGGAGGAGGCAAGTTGAGTAGAGAAAGAGCGGTAGGGTGGGCACATGGTGATATAGAGAGAGGGGTGGGTTAGTGAGGGTAGAGAGAGTGACGGTAGAGTGGGTGGAGCTAGAGAGAGTTAGAGTTGGGTGGGTGTGGGTAGAGAGTGGGAGTAGGGCAGCTGGGGCTAGAGAGTGGGGTTAGGATACGTAAGTAGGGGTAGAGAGTGGGGGTAGGGTGGGTGGGGCTAGAGAAGGCGTGGGTATGGTGGATGGGGTAGAATGCCAAGAGAGGTTGCCGGACTAAGTCAGTAGACCCACTGCCCGATGCAATAGTTCACCCAGTTGCAGCTTAGCAGCAGCAGCACAAGCTTTGTGTTTACTCCACCTCCTGCCTGCACCGGGATTCTTAGACTCTCTACACAGCCTCAATCCCCATGTTGAATGCCACTGTTAAGGAAGCAGCTGTTTTGCCCAGGACCATTAAGCAATCCCTTCATGGGGGCCTGTGAAAAGATAATCCCAGGTTGCTACACCTTGCCCATGTTGCCACAGCTGGGCTTCCGAAAGAACCTCAGGCAGGTCATTCCACCTTTCCTACTCGGGAAGACTTGAAGATCTGCACGCTATCCTCCACCTCCCATTGCCATGCAAAGCGCCTTTATCTCGCAATCCACTGCTTCCACTGCATGCCTTCGTGTCAGGCTTCTTGCGCTGTTCCTGGCAAGTCTGTGTGCTGAATCGGTTGTGCTTTAGGTTGTTACTGTCAGGCACTATTCTACTGTTAACTACGCAACGTGCACACGGTATTGACACCAACCAATCACTACCAAGCGGGTGGGGCCTTTCGCAGCCCTGCCTCCCGTAGTCCCAATAGCCCTACCAACAGTGAAGCGGACACGCAACACAAGCAAAATGAATTAGACATAGAACGATGCTCACCATATCACCATTCTGAAACAGATGCGTACTTTGGGAAAGAAACATCACACATTTGTTTTAAACCATCGATTTAACTACACGCAAATCTGAATAGTTACTATATTAAAGGTGTAATAACTTTTATTTATGAACATTACTAACCAGGTACATGTTGTTCATAGTGGTGAATCTAGGAGGTAGTATATAGGTATGGCTTAATTTAATGTACATAGTTTGCCTGTTTGGTACTGTTCTGTATGAGCTGTTATCGGATCTAGAAATGGGTTTGCCTTCCTTGTTTACATTCTAGTTACAGTACGATTTGTTGTAACTTGCTTGGATTGATTGATTGAAGCATTTATTAACGTGCACACAACAAACCAAATCGAATCCTGGCGGAGATGGACTGTCATCGAACAGAATATGAAGATCAATCACATGACTGTAGTAATACTGACGTCACAACAAAAGAGCAAGTTATTTAAAGTGATGAGTTTTTAAGCCTGCTCAGAATGTTAAGAGAATCTGTTTTCCTTAGGTTTGTGGGAAGACTGTTCCACACTCTGCGCCTAAAGACTGAGAATCTACAATCCCCTAGAGACACATTTTGTCCTGGGGATAATAAGTAGAGATGTCTCTTCCGAATTTAGGGCCCGAGCGGGTTTGTATACATTCAACTTATCCCTCAGATGGCTTGGAGCAAGACCATTAATACATTTAAACACCAGACAGCCTATCTTGGACTTTATACGATACTCCACCGCTAACCAATGAAGGGAGCAGAGGAGGCCTGAGATTGGAGTGCTTTTAGGTGGAACTCCATCAAGGAGTCTGTTGCAATAGTCTAGTTTTGAATTAATTAGGGCTCCCGCAACCAGGGAACGGTCAGTCTCAGGCACATAGCGGAGTGCTTGCCTCAGCAGCCGAATGTCATAAAAAGCTGACTGAACTTTAGCTGAAACTTGACCATCGCAGCCCAGGTCACTCTGCCATATGCATCCCATTTTTATTACCTTAGAAGCATACTTGAGTCTTGAACCCAAAAATAGGGCTGAGGGCGGGCTACTATTCCCCTCCAGTAGATGGTTTGGTCCAAAGAGGATCACCACTGTTTTCTTTGGGTTAAGCTGTAGCCAATTTAGTGCCATCCATACCCCTATTGCTTTGAGGCCTCTACCCACCTTGACCAGTGCATTATCCACATATAATGTCTAACGTAGAGCTGTGTATCGTCAGCATATGATTGGAAGCTGATATGATGTTTCTCCAGTATGTCCATCAGTGGACGAAGATAGATATTGAACAAGAAGGTGAAAGGCGCAGAGGCCTGTGGAACACCACAGCATTGTGAAAAGATTTATGATAGAAAGCCTCCCACCTGTAGACGTTGTTTACGTCCCGCCAAGAATGAAACAAACCAATCCAAAGCACGTGTCCACATTCCCAATGTTTTTTAAGCGTTCTAACAGAATACTATAAAGTCATTAAAGCACAGCAAAAATGGCAGAAGCAGAGCCCTCCTTGAAAAAACAAGGCACAGTTGGTGCTTCGGTCATTTCATCGCATTCATTGGCAGGTTGCATGCCATTGCCATAGACTGCTCCCAAACTCCCCTTTCTCCTTTATCTTTTACAGTACCAATGTTTTGGGCATTAGGTGTCGATAGCGCCACCAAATGCGCCAAAATCATAAAGGAGGCCTGCATGTGGTGGGTTGTGGTTGTATGCCCAACACTTTTTAAATGCATTGGCATCGAGAAAATACGACCATCAACATGGGTGGCAATCAGGGTTGGACTGGAGCATCAAATAGTCTCAGGAACCAATGAAAAAGTGGCCCACAGTCGCAAATGGCAATTAATTATTTTTGTAACAGATTGTTTCAGTAGTTCCCAGGGAGGAGGGGGATTGTCAAAACATGTTACAATCACTGTTTGTTAATATCAAGTTGAAACCACTAGCTACACAGTGAAATAACTCATTAAACTGGCCCACTTTGGCTAAACAAACGGAGCTATTTTGACCAAAAAAATGGCTCTCTTTAGCATGTTGGGTCTGCACTTCCGGCATTGTACTATTGCCCTATAGGGAAGTCTGAGCCTGGTGGCAATTGCTGGTCATCACTACAAGGGTAGACATCCCGAAGCACCTGTCAATCTGGAAAAATGAATACCCTCCATTTGGATGATAGACGTATCTTGATGGCCGAAGGCCAACTGTCTTATGCACAGAATTATAGAAATACAGACTGCTATGCTTGACCAACAAGCGGCCATTTTAAACATAGCAAGAATCGCCATTTTGCTTGTTAACCATTGCTCATTGCTTTCTGTCTAAACTGCTTTGCAGCTTGCAATTCTTGCGAATTCTGCTTACTCTGCTCAACTGTTAACATTGTCGTCTGAATATGAAAGGGCAAGGCCGCGGGACTGAGGAGTTCGTTGAAACTCCTCATGAGCCGCCCAGAAAGGAATGCCCACGCTCCCTTTCTGTAGCCTTGAGGGAGAGATGCAGGGCATTTAATCATTTCACAGCTGCCAGCCAGTCTCGTACTGTGGTAGAATATGTTAGAATAAAGCAGCAAAAGGCTTGAATTATGCTCTTCTTACGGCCCCCCTTCACAAAACCCTTTAGAGCGTGTCGGCTCCCAAGACACGAATAGCACCTCATAGATAGCAAATCTTGGAATGTGACTCTTCCCCCGTGTGCAGCTTGCTTCCAAGAACAGAAGCACCGTGTTCTGTTCAACAACTAAAAGATGCATCTGCACTTTCTAAATTGCACATTGTTACTAGAATAGACATCGAAAGTGTCATAATTGTCATACTCGTCGGAAATGTCCATCATCATCCCGAGTTCAAAGAAACTCAATAAAAGGGGGGTGTTAAATATGACATAGCTGATTGTATGATATGCATTTTATATATATGTAACTGATGTACGTAATTTGCTCTCTTGCGTCCCTCCAGGTCTAGAGAATATACGTCGCGGGGCGTGAGACCACAGTTGGCCAATCCAATTGGGACTATTTTGTTTGCAATAAACCCTAGCATTGGGAATTCGAACCTTGTGTCTGGCGCATCCTTTCGTGTATGGTTACTGCCTTGTTTCCATATCGCGAGGGACCCCTAAGGGCCCCTTTCAAGATGGCGCCCGAATAGGGACCCTCCCCCAGATGCCCCATCATATACGTTGTAACGGAGTAAAGGCGGAGAACGGCGAGGACGGGACGATCGAGCCGGGATCAAGAGGTGTACGGGGTGCCCTGTAGAAGTGAGGAGAGATTCCTTCCGCAGATCTGCACACATCTGATCCCTGATCGATGTACCGGCCAGAGGGCAAAGGAGGCGAGGGTCCCGAAACGAGGCAGAAGCCAGAGAAGTGCAGACACAACGTTGGGAGAGGTTGCATCAGGAAACAGGTGACTTGTTTTATCAGGTGAGTCATTCCCCGATTCAAACGAAACCCTGATTATTGGTAGAGGGTTGATTTTGCAAATTCAAACATCCAGAGTAAGGTTGATTAACCAAGGGGGAGGTTAAAAACATGCCTGGAGTACTGTCCACTTTAGCAGGGCTTTTCTGCTGCGGTAGACAGTCCTTGGAAAATGGCCAAAGTGCACCACCTGGGGGAACGCCGGCTTATGACATGTATGTAAAATATGGTGTGGGTGCGATAATGTTTTGTGAAATTTGGCATAGGCAAACTAGAAAGCAACAGGACCATCAGTGGCCGATTATTGGTAGCTTTGAGATTGCGAGGATAGATAACCTAGAAAGGGTGTTGATAAGGGAAAAAGCATGACCCGCAGCTTTTGAGACTATCAAAGATTGGAGGAGGGAAGCAATGCTCCGATTTAGGAGGAGAGAGAAGCATGCGCGTAGGCACAAATCGAAGCTTGAGGTAGCAGAAGAAAAGGAGGAGGCGGAGTGGATGGCAAGTCTAAGACGGGAAGGGAGACGTGAGCAAATGAACATAAAAGGAATATACCCGCAGCGGGAACTACACATAGCAGACAAATTAATGGAACATTTGTTAACCCATACGGGTCGAGACCCAAAACCAGGATCGAAACCAAACACGCCAGTAGTGACTGCGCAGGCCCAACCAGTAGCTCTCATACCCCCTCCTGCAGCCCAAGCACTTCCCCTCATGCATGCATTAACCCACGCCCCACCCACAGCTCGAGCCATCCCACAAGCGCAGATGCGCAATTTCCCAGCACCCAGGAAGGGCCTTCACAGATACCACCTGTGTCACTTGTCCCATCCGCACCTCCCGCTCCAGAGACAGATTCAGCATCATCCGCCCCTCCCGAAGTCGAAATTGAGACTGGGGAGGGGAGAGGCGGGGCTGAAGGAACAGGATTTGGACGGGTAACTCGCAGCGCAATCAGCAAAGAAAGAAAGATTGAATTACAGCAAGAGGCAGAAATGTACATAGAAGGAAATGATGGGACGGCAGCATTGGCCTCATTATATGGGTACCGAAGAAGCAACGAGAGACAGGTAGTGTTGGAATACATGGGGACATTTTTGGTGGGAAAATGGAAAAAGTTACTTGAGAAATTACCGCCACAACGATTGTTAGATTTGAACCAATTAGCATGTTGTAGAATAAAAGATAAAGAAGTAAAGGAACATGTGAATGGACTTTTTGATCTTAAAAATGAGTTGGATAATGAATATGCTGAAATGTTTGCTGCACCTGGATACAGGGGTTGGGATATTTGAAGAGATGGGAGAGGGACGGTAGAACCATACATACAGCGGAGACATTCAATGTCATCTGTACAGAGGGGCGACAAGCTGAAAGCATGTATACGGGAAGCGATCAAGTGGATGTCGAATCCTAGTATCCCAACAATGGTCATACATGACATATTTGACAATATATTCCATGCCAATGAAAAGAAAGGCGCTGCAATCGATGGCTGAACATTTAATAGACAAGGATATAAAAAACAATAAGGCTAGCCCACCTGAGATACTAGCGGTATACAAGAGAGCATTCGAGCGAAGTACAGGAGAAACGGGCCTATCACTGGACTTAGGAATACTTTTGAACCTAAGAGAAGGGGGAGGGATCGTGAGTGGGGCATTTCCAATGATAGAGGTTCCGCCCATGTTTGTACCAAAAGTAGAGGTCCCTGCAATGGGAACAGTAGGAGCGCAGGTAACACCAGCCCATTTCACCGCCCATTATGTGCATGTCCCCTTTTCCAGGCAAGAGGTGAATACTATAAAACAGACGATTCCCGATATAAGAAAGAATCCAGCAGGTTTCTACAAGGAAGTAGGGTCAACCCTGAGATCAGCAGTGCTTACTATGAGTGATATAGATTTGATTTTCCCAGTCATTTTGCCAGCAGATATATGGAAACAGATAAGGACGGTAGATGATGTGGGGGCTTTTGGCGCCACATGGGCGGAGTTACTATTGGAGGACAAAAATAAAAAAGTAGGGGAAAATCCGGGAACCCGCATGGCAGATCTACCAGAATGGATAATGCGGAGATTGAGGGAAATAATTCCAGAAAAAAGGATTCAGTGGGACAAATTAACTACATGTGTACAGGGCAAGGATGAGCCAGTAACGGATTATGTCAATAGATTTAAAGGAGCATTCACAGACTTCAGTGGGCAGGAAGTGAGCACAGAGTCGGGGAAAAGGCTATTTGTTGATAAATATGTGAGGGGACTAAACCGGTGAGTGAGATAACACATAGCCCAATATTACGAGAACAGGGTAAATGTGGCGAAAGAAAGAGAGATGAAGGATAGAGTAAATTTAAAAACGAGGGTGTTACTGCAGCAGGTAATTGGATACAATAGAGGTAGAGGAAATGCACAAGGTAGGGAAATTTGAATAATATGCACGGGGTGTCATTGGGATTAAATCAATGTGCGTACTGTAAAGAGGAAGGACACTGGCGAGCGCAAGGCCCGCACCTACAGAATAGATGTGGGTTTGGCCAGAGAAGGCCTCATAGAGGACATCAGGGGTCAAATGGCCCAAGCAGAAATAGCATGCAGCAGAAGTAGGGATATACCAATGGAGGTAATCAAAACCAATCCTATGGTCAAAACCAAGCTCAACAGAACCGTGCATTGAACCAAAGTGTTCCAAACCAAAATCAGGGCGGGCAGGGCCAACAGAGAAATGATCAGAGTGGAGGACACCGAGGGGGAAATGGGAATATTTTTGAAACACAGCCAAACACGTATTATAGTAGCAGCGGTGACTACACATCGGACAATGTGTTATTTTCGCAATAGGACAGCCCACGGCAGGGGTCGGAACCAGTGTCTATTCCCGTGAATCAGAGAGGACCCTAAGTAGAAATGAGAGTCGGGAATAAGTAGCACCGTTTCCTTGTAGATACTGGGGCACAGAAGTGTTTGATAGACCACCACTTGGTTCCAGAGATCCCACTGTTGGGGCAAAAGAATGTTTCTGTAGGGTTCGCAGGTACACCAGTAATTAACCCCATGTCCGAAGCTGTCCCAATTACAATAGGACCATTTACGGAACAGTGTCCATTTCTTCTGACAGAAAATTGTGGGGAGAAATTGCTAGGATTAAACTTGTTGAGAAAATTGGGGGCAGTTATACATTGTGCGACAGATGGGGTGTTCCTCACGATTTGGCCTCACGATGCACCGGTGACGGAATTTATGTCAAAAGCGTTACCAGAAGAGCTAAGTAGAGTACCAACCTGTCTGTGGGCAATGCATGATAACGATGTAGGATGCTCGAAAATAGAGCCAGCAGAAATAACTTTGAAAGAAGGTGTTATATTACCACGAATTCCCCAGTATAAAATTTCTGTTGAAGGTGAGAAGGGATTAAAGAGTATTGTTACTGACCTGGTGAGATTGGGGGTGGTTGAAGAAATAGCAGGTAGCACGTGCAACAGCCCGATTCTTCCAGTTTACAAGAAAGGAGGCAATGAAGTACCATATCATTTCATAATTGATCTGCGCGCATTGAACAAAGTGGTAGACCCCCAATTCCCTTTGGTCCCAGATGTCACAACAATACTGACAATGATACCGGCCACTGCAGAATACTTAAGTGTAGTTGATTTGAAGAACGCGTTCTTTAGCATTCCAGTGCATAAAAGCAGTAGATATCTGTTCGCGTTCACTCTAGGAGGTTGATCATTCACATTCACACGCATTCCACAAGGATACACAGAAAGCCCGAGTATTTACAGCAGAGCGCTAAAAGAGCAGCTAGACATGCTAGAATTACCTGAAGGTTGCGTACTCTTGCAGTACATAGATGACTTGTTACTATCTGCTGACACAAAAGAGATCTGCAAAGAAAGTACTATATTACTATTGACACACCTAGCGACCCATGGTCACAAGGCAAGTTTGAAGAAATTCCAGTATAATCAAAAGGAGGTGTCTTATTTGGGTTACCTACTTTCGAAAGAAGGGAGAAGATTAACACCAGAACGCATAGAAAGTATTTCTAGTATGCCTATTCCAAAAACTCAAAAAGGAGTAAGAGCTGTAATAGGCATAGCCTCTTATTGTCGTCAGTGGATCAGTAATTTTGCGTTGATTTTGAAGCCGATGATAAAATTAACTAAAAAGGATGCAGTGATGCCTTTACAGTGGGATGAGGAATGTCAGAAAGCGTTTGAGCAATTGAAAGCTGCATTGTGTGCTGTGCCAGTTTAGGCACTCCTAACTATAAAAAGATCTTTAGACTATTTGTAAGCGAGAGTGAAGGATGTGCATTGGCGGTTTTGACACAGGAACGAGGTGGAAGAAATAGGCCGTGCGGCTATTATTCTTCTGCGCTGGACCCTGTAGCGCGCGCACTACCACAATGTTTGCGATCTGTTGCAGCGGCTACTGCGTCCGTGAAACAAATGGAAGGAATGGTATTGGGGCATACTTTAATTCTGATGGTGCCACATGCCATAGATGTTCTATTAAACAGAACACAGACGCAACACCTCACCTCTGCTAGACTAACAAGATATGAGCTCATCTTGTTTGCACCCCACATCCAAACTATGAGGTGTAGCGCATTGAATCCTGCACAATTAATGCCACTGCCCATAGCAGAAATCGGTGACAACGAATCACCACCCCATGAATGTTTAATGGTCACTGAAGAAGAAACAAAGGGAAGAGTTGACTTGAGCGACATCCCACAGAAAGAGCCAGATGGGGAGTTGTTTTGTGACGGCTCTTGTTTTAAATTACCTGATGGCACATCAACGGCCGCATATGCAATTACTACCCTAGAGAGTGTTGTAGAAAGCAGAAGAATCCCCTACAATTCGGCACAAGCCGCAGAAATAATAGCACTGACCCGAGCCTGTGAACTCTCTGAGAATTTGAACGTGAATATTTATACTGACAGCCAGTACGCCTTTGGCGTGGTTCATAACTTTGGCCGACTCTGGGCTGAGAGGGGCTTCTTGACATCACATGGGGCCAGGATTCAGCATGGTCCTTTGATTGTACGATTGTTGTCTGCACTTACGTTTCCAAAGCGCTTAGCTATAGTAAAATGCGAGGCGCATAAAAAAGTAACATGCAAAGTGGGAGAGGGAAACGCATTTGCAGACAGGATTGCGAAACAAACAGCCACTGATTTGAGTACTAGAATGATGACAGTACAAACAGAGGAAGTACCTTGTACGATAGAGAATGGAGTTGCCACAGTCAAAGAAATGCAAGCTGAGGCCACGACCGAAGAGATTCAGGGGTGGGCTGAGGGCTCTGCTGAGTTAGATTTGGAAGGATGTTGGGTGGACAAAGAGACCAAGAACTGGATGTTGCCAAATTGTTACGTAACCGCAATGGTTACAATGGCGCATAGCCCTACCCACATTTGCGCGAAGAAAATGGTACAGCATTTATCCACAGTATGGAAAAATGAGCACATAAAAAAGAATGCAGAAAGGCTAGTGCAGAATTGTATTACGTGCCTGCAACACAATGTAGGGAAGGGAACCGTGACTCCAGTAGGTAGTTTTGGCCCACCCTCTATGCCATTCGAGGTGATCCATTTTGATTTCATAGAAATGGAAAGGTGCCAGAACTACAAATATGTGTTAGTGGTGATTTGTGCATTTAGCAAGTGGGTGGAAGCATATCCTTTAAAAGACTGTACTGCCATGTCAACGGCAAAAGTAATGTTGAAGGAGTATTTCTCCCAGTTCGGGCTGCCCCGTGTCCTGTGGTCAGATAACGGCCCACATTTTGTGGGCGCAGTGGTGTTACAGATCTGTGCAGGTCTACAGATAGAGAAACGATTCCACAGTTTCAGGCATCCGAGTTCCGCCGGACTTGTTGAGAGACATAACGGTATCTTAAAGTCAAAGATAGCTATAATCTGTGCTGGGAGCAATTTGAGTTGGGTGGATGCATTACCCCTGACGCTATTGTGCATGCGCACGTCTGTGCAGGCTAAAACTGGGCTCTCTCCCTATGAAATTATAATGGGGAGACCAGCAAATGTATGGTGCGCACCACAGCCCAAAAGATTATGTGAGGTCGAGCATCCTGTGTTAAGCATGTACTGTGGCCTTTTAATGCAGAAGTTGCGTTTGATTCATCAGCAGGTGCAGGAGGCGTTACCAGTGCGATAAACCAGACCGGGGCACGCGCTGGAGCCTGGAAGCTGGGTCCTGATTAAGAACTTTGAGCGGAAGATAGCATTAGCACCCCGGTGGCGCGGCCCCTATCAAGTGTTGCTGGCCTAGCAGACGGCCATACGGGTGGACGGCCACAAGGCCTGGATTCATGCTACCCATGCCAAAAGGTTCCCAGTTTCACTGAAAACTTTGCCTGATCCAGACGACCAGAAAGAGACAACGGTCCTGAAAACGAAAGAAACTGTTGCCAGTCCACTGCCACAGCATCAGCCTGAGCGAGAAGTGGAAACTCGAAACAGAGCCTGAGGAGGCTGCCAGGAAGGAAAAAAGGGCGAAAAGTGCCCCAACGTTGCTCAGCAGAAACAACATCACTGCCGAGCGACACAAACTCTGCATTACAAACACGAGCAGAAACAACGTGTGTACCCCTTTGGCGCCCACCAGCTTCTGCAAACGCACCAAAGCCAAAGAAAGAAAGTACATCATTGCCATGGCGCTCATCGCTACCCATCATTGCGCCGCAGGCTGATACTAAGCCTGATTCTGGAAGTGCATTGGCACTGTTTACAGATCACACAATACCAGGAGTGAAACGATATGATCTGCGGCCTCGGCAGGCAAAGTGATCCACAGATCTTTGGTGCTTTTCTTTTGCCTTTGGTTCCACTCACGGACGGGGTAGGAACCAGGGGCGTAGAGGAGAGAAGTGTGAGAGTTGTGCAAGTCGGACAATTCAAGACTCACGGCTCCTCGGTGCGCTTATAGTAAAGTACATGTGTCAGGAGCCAGAGCAGGACAAGCTGGACGCACATAAGTACTCTGTCAATAAAGAACTGTTCAGAAATCGTCTGAGCAGTGGGAGAAAGAACAACTAATCTTGCTCGGAGGGGATAAGTGATCTAGTCTGTGAAAGGGTTGGCAGAATTGAACTGTGACATTTTCATTTAACTTTTTACATCAAGAACGAGAGACATTTGCGATGAACTTTGCCAGCAAGAAGAAGGACGATGAAGAACAAATCAAGACCGGTTTCAGCCTCCTCCTGCACCTTTGCTGAAAAGATGATAGTTTTAGAGACTGTAAATTTAGGGAAAATGCATGGTAAAAGGAATAAGGTACTGATATGGACATTGGTCCTGTGTTCTCTAAGTATGGTAGTACCAACAATAATAGCTATTACACTATGGTTCCTGGAGTCTGCACACCCATTAGAAACACTTTTGCTAAAAGCAGCTACTGAGAGCCCGGTTCATGTAATCACTGGTACTTTGTCCCCAATGAAAGAAAGACATAGAGAAGGATATGACAACAATACATTGTTGCTCATCATGAACATGACCCATGCGGTTTTAAAGAAAAAAGATTGCTGGGTTTGTGCCCATTTACCACAGCACGGTGGGAAAGGGATAGGCTGGTATGTACAACCGTTAACATTGGTTTATTCATGTGAAGTATCGTTGAGTGCAATGTTCTTTGGGAAATGGAACAAGAGTAATACGGGTCAGCTAGACGAGACCAATATGAATGAATTTGAGGAAGTGATCATGAGACCTGTGGGCTGTTCCATATTCCACAAAGCTTGCGTGATATCACCAGATCCCATGAGGAAAAATACACGAAAGACAACAAGACTAGATAGATTACATAGGCAGAATAGACTGACCCCGCCAGCAGATGAAACATCAGTAATGACATTTCGAATAAGGGATGAATGGAGTAAAGATGCTGTGCCCCCTGCCTATACAGTGGATCATAGCCCCAAAACTGCTTCCCTATGTTTAAAGAAAAAAGGGTCCTATAAAGTAGGAACGTTTAGCAGCTGCCTGAACACAGTGGTTTTAACATACGAAATAGAACCTGTGTACGTAGGGGACCCTGTTTACTTTATATGTGGGGAAAAAGCATATCCATGGTTACCTAGGAACTGGGGAGGTACGTGTTAATTGGGTCTACTATTCCCAGGAGTGTTCCTCTTAGAAACTGCAGAAGTAGTGAGGCGATTAAAAGGTAGAACCCGAAGGAGTAGTGAAGATGGAATGATAGCAATGGATGTAGCCAAATCGTTTATACCATTCTTGGCCCAAATAGAAAATTCCTATAACATAAGAAAACTGTCCAGAATACTAAAAAATACAATAGATACAACAACGGATATCTTATACAACATGACGTTGGAAGAAAAAGGAATTAGGCTGATGGCACTACAAAACAGAATGGCTCTTGATATAATATTAGTTGATCGTGGGGGAGTTTGCAAACTCGTAAAAACTGCGTGCTGTGTGTTTATAGATGATTACTCCCCTACGATATTTAAAGCATTTCGGAAATTACATGTCCTAAGTTCCACACTCTCTACTGAAGAAGGAGGTTGGGGGATAGGATCCTGGTTTTGGGGACTATTGCGGTCCTGGGGGTGGAAGCTAATCTCGATACTAATGGTGGTATTTGGTATATTCATAACATGTTGCTGTTGCATACACTGCCTACCAATAGTTTGCACTGAGATAACTGAGGGATGTACTAAGGGATGTATGCACATGGTGTCGAGAGGAAAACAAACGCATGGCCGAAATAACAGAGACACTGATGAAACAAAAACAGTAAAACAATTCATGGCTATAGACATTTATGATGAAGATGATGCTTATGATAGCATGAAAGGTTTAGACATAGATACCCCAGACTTATCCTCATTAGAGGAGGATACAATGAATGAATAAGACGTTTGGCATACGGCCAAAAGGAGGGTTTGTCAATCTGGAAAAATGAATACCCTTCATTTGGATGATAGACTTATCTTGATGGCCGAAGGCCAACCGTTTTATGCACAGAATTATAGAAATACAGACTGCTATGCTTGACCAACAAGCGGCCATTTTAAACGTAGCAAGAATCGCCATTTTGCTTGTTAACCATTGCTCATTGCTTTCTGCCTAAACTGCTTTGCAGCTTGCAATTCTTGCGAATTCTGCTTACTCTGCTCAACTGTTAACATTGTCGTCTGAATATGAAAGGGCAAGGCCGCGGGACTGAGGAGTTCGTTGAAACTCCTCATGAGCCGCCCAGAAAGGAATGACCATGCTCCCTCTCTTTAGCGTAGAGGGAGAGCTGCAGGGCATTTAATCATTTCACAGCTGCCAGCCAGTCTCGTACTGTGGTAGAATATGTTAGAATAAAGCAGCTAAAGGCTTGAATTATGCTCTTCTTACGGCCCCCCTTCACAAAACCCTTTAGAGCGTGTCGGCTCCCAGGACACGAATAGCACCTCATAGATGGCAAAGCTTGGAATGTGACTCTTCCCCCGTGTGCAGCTTGCTTCCAAGAACAGAAGCACTGTGTTCTGTTGAACAACTAAAAGATGCCTCCGCACTTTCTAAATTGCACATTGTTACTAGAATAGACATCGAAAGTGTCATAATTGTCATACTCGTTGGAAATGTCCATCATCATCCCGAGTTCAAAGAAACTCAATAAAAGGGGGTGTTAAACATGACATAGCTGATTGTATGATATGCATTTTGTATTATATGTAATTGATGTACGTAATTTGCTCTCTTGCGTCCCTCCAGGTCTAGAGGATATACGTCGCGGGGCGTGAGACCACAGTTGGCCAATTGGGACTATTTTGCTTGCAATAAACCCTAGCATTGGGAATTCGAACCTCGTGTCTGGCGCATCCTTTCGTGTATGGGTATTGCCTTGTTTCCATATCGCGAGGGACCCCTAAGCTGCCTTGAATGTGAAAGGGCAAGAGAGCCCCATCCCTTCTAATGTCTAAATTATGCATTTCAATGTACACTTCTGAGTATGAAACTGGAAAAAGCCATAGGATTTACAGGCTGCTTTGAACATATTACATCTCAGTGACAGTCACTCAACCTCCTGCGCTACCTTTCCAGCTTTCTACTTTAGGATTGGACATTCCACTCTCAAGGAATTCGGCATGGTGTGGGAATCCACAATTCTGCACAAAATCACTGGACTTGTAGTTCATGTATATTTTTTATTGATAATGATATTGATATTTTATTTCTATCGCGCTCGAACACAAGTGTTTCAGAGCGCGAAACACAAGTGTGTTGAATTGTGAAATATGAATTGAAGGCCAATCATCTCTAGCTTCATTGATACTACGCAGTTGTGGTTTGGATGTACAGTTGAAAACAAAAACTGTAAACTTCTCTACATCTACAGGGCAAAGTGACGTTCTTGCGTCTTCTGCTAAATAACTAAGCCTTTGCCCTATGCAATCGCCGACTGATGGCCCGATTCATGAAAAATGTGCACGGTTCGAATTGAATTTGCACTGCAAACATACACTTTGCATGATTCCATGAATCAGGGTGTGTGTCGGGGGTGCAAAGTCACTTTTCAGCAGTGCAAATTCACTTGGAACTGGGCAAATATTCCATAAATCTGGCTCCAAGTCTAGGAAGTGCTTGGTGCCCTCTGACATCAGCAGGTCCCAATCTCTCCTTTCGCGTGACTGTTTGGAGCTAAATTTGGGTAACAGGCCTTAAAAGGGACAGCCTACTGAAGTGCTTGCTTTTCCTGAGGCACCTTATCCGGTTGGCAGCATGTTAAGGGTGTGTACATGCAGCACAGATTCCGCACACACATAACATAATCTCTCTGTAAAGTGGCCAAGGCATACATTGTGTATATTTCGAACTTCAGAAAGCACGGAACTGATGCAATTTGGAAAATCCTTTTAGGAGTAATAACCATTTGGTGCTTTATATAGTGCTGGCACTCATTTTATCTACATGAGGGAGGGGGTTGATGGAGGGCTAAGTCTGCTTGATCGGGGATTGAACCCATCTCACACAGCATAGTCCTGTTGCCATGGCAAGCACTTGTGCTTGACCCATTTACCCCGTGAAGCTAGCTCGTATTGCCTTTCAGTTATGTACAAACTATTTGAGATGTTTCGACAGGCAATCTGTCAGGTTTTATTTCAGTTATAATTCAGATTGAATTTTAGAAGTAATAGCAGTGGAAAAAAATGTAAAACCTTGAAGGAAGAAACATTAAAAACAAGCAGAATCTTCTTCTAGGGTTGTCATTGAAACCTATTTGTTATTTTGTAAGACAGTCTTGCATTTTACAAGGAACAGGCAATCACAATACGATCTCTGGAAAATTGCGACTTGCTGCCATAAAAAAGGAGCGCTCTTACATTTCAGATTGGGGCTCTGGGAAAAGGATCAGAGAGGCCAGTCAGAAAGATTGAGTTGGTGAGTGGGCGCTGCAGATGGAAAGGGTGCAATAGCTCTCTGCAGAGGTAACTACGGGGTTCTACGATGATTGCCGTTTACACAGACCTGCATTTCCTTGCTTGGGGAAAATGTTCTGGGATGGCATTACAGAAATCAGCAAAATTCCCCAGTGCAACAAACCTATTCCTTCAATGCATTTTCGCACCCGGGCAATGTTTTCTCTAATGCTAGTCATTTGCACGTGGTGGAAAAATGCATTGCAAGAATGTTTTTGAACCAGGGCACTCTCTGCCCTTCTGCTAATTGCACTTGCACTGATTCAACGTTTCTGCCATGTGCCCCTCCTGATCTGTTAGCCTCTCAACTGATACTAGGAGCAGAGCAAAGGCTGGTAAACCTTCACCAAGATGGCTCCCTGGATCAGTCATAATTCAGTTGATGCTCCATAGCTGTCTCCTAGCAGAAACGCAAAGCACAAAGTGCAATGGGAAAGGAAAAGAAAGTAAGCCGTCATTCTAAAATGTACAATGCACATATAGATACACTGAATCACACAATCACTAACCCTCGTCTCCAAATGAAGGTAAAGCCTTAAGGTTGTTTATTTGTTTTCATTTTAAAGGGAGAGGAGGTCTCTTCATGGCAGTGCAGCATGTGTGTGGGTGTGTTTTTAGGGAGAACAGACCCCCAGAGGGCAGTGAAATTTGATCCAATGAAGCCGCCTACATTTCCTCAGCTGCCCCACTACACTGTCCCCCAGAGTGAGGGGGACATAAAGAACATAACAATAAGGCGTTTTTGGGACTCAGCCAAATGTATTTTCCTACACCTAATAAAGATACAGAAATATTTACAAATACATGCACAGATGTGCATGCACTTGAGCAATGTCACTACTGTACCTAGGATTGCATTTGTACTCCCTTACAACGCGCGCCTTCGCGCGCACACACACACGACCTATGAACAGATCCGCATGAAGGCACACACAGAAACATACATTGAAATAATAATATCAGAGTGTACAGGGGTCCCGTATGATGCTAAATGCAGACAGAATGAGGCCTCTGTCATCATATCTCAGCTGGTCGATTTGGCCGTTCGTCCGCAGATCGCACCAAGATGAAAGCCATGGAAACAATAAAAGTGCGTTTTTGCTGAGCTTAATTGTCTCTGAGTGATTTAAAGTTAGTTTATGAAATTATGGCTCAACTTGCTTTAGTTGATTTGAAACATTAAATTGTATTAATCAATGAATGACATAAATTACCACTGTGAATGAAAGAATGACATAACATTTTAAAATACAAGTACTGAATTGAGATCATGTGACCAATTTCCCAAACAAGGGCCATTTTTAACTGCAACAGTGAGTGTGACCATTCTGTGCTGGAAGACAACAAGCAGATTGGGTGGGGTGATGGGTGGGGTGCAGTTCGAAATGACATACAACTACAAAATAGCCACATGCCCTTTGTCAACAGTTGAATCTTGTCCATAATGTGAAATGGGCGCGGACCCGACACCCAAAATGGAGGAGCCAAAGCCATCCCATTGAAAAACCTGTGTGCACCATCAGCTGCAGCATGTGGCTGAGGAGTTGTCGCTGGACCTGCTGGATGGTAGCAAGAGTGAGGTACTCCAGCTTTGCATACCAATGAGTCCTGCAAGGCCAGACCATTTTGCTTCTCCAGCCTTCCATGGTCTACTGGCCATCCTGGGTGGGATACTGCATGCTAAAAAACACATTCTGGCACCCTGAAACCCATGTTAGGCACCACTATTCAGTGAGATGTTTGATTGACACCTCCACCTGCTTCCTGTTTCCTGCTTGCAGGTTGTGCAGGGAAGGCAATCTGGGGCAGCAGAGCAAGCAGGAGAAGGAAGCTGAAGAACCCGTGAGATGAGGGTGAAGAAACTTAAAACTAAACTAGTATGTGTGTGTGTGTATGTGTGTGTGTGTGCATGCATGTGAAGGTTGGTGTGGTTGTCTGCTAATGTGAACGCATATGAATGTGTGTGTATTTGCATGCAAATGCAGTGGGTATGTACATGTTGGTTTGTGTATAGTTAGAGTGAATTCGAACAGGGGCTGATGTAACAGGGGTGGCAGCAATGTGGTGGCTTTCTGCAACTAGTGACAATGTCCAATCCACGTGGTACTTGCTATTACAATCATAATAATGAATAATGATGCACATTTCTCTGGTCCCACCCTATTTTCTACCAACCTATATGGCCCTAACTGAATTTGGCTGTATTGGTAATAGAGTAATTGCATAAAAAGCAGTATTTTGTCTGTTAGCATAGCAAATTGTGCTGGCACATTCTTTGTTTGAATATTATGGCAAGCTGTGGGTCATGTGATGTAGATGTGTATCTTGAGGCAGTCAGATAAATTGTGTTGAACCAGCATTATCATTTATCTGCCTGTCGCAGGCACCTGTAGCATGGTGAGGTCCAAGGCACAGGATGACTGGCAAAGAGGCAGAGCTCTGGTCCAGCAGCAGTGTTCACCCACAATGGTCCCTGGGGATATTTAGGGAGCAGATAGTGTTTCTGTCTTGGCACCTCTGCCTTCACCCCACAGCTGAAGGACTTTAGAAAGCACTTCTCCCTGATCAGGGTCTAACGAAATATTCAGGATAGTTCAAGATGAGTCCAGATGATTCAAAGAAGTGGTTGGAGACCCCTTCTTTTATAGGCAGAAGTCTCCAAGTGAATGGACTAAAGCTAGCCTGCATTAGGAGTCCAATCCCTGTTCTTCAAATTAGTGACGTTGCCCTTATTTCACATCCAAGTGCTTTGCTCCAGAGGAGGTAGAGGGGACGGGAAAGAGAAAGAGAGGCAACGAGAATCAAAATGGCAGAATCCTCCCAAAAAACTGTGCAGTCCCCTCTCTAGCTAATCCTAACTCTGCACTCTCCCGTCTCAAAAAGATCAAAGGTCTTTAGAAATGATGCCCCCTGGTGTGAGGCCTGGCTCTCTGTGAATGGGTGTGCCTCTTGGTTTCTGTTCCTAGGCCAGTGTCCTGTGGAGTAGATGTACTGGGGGAAAAGGTGTTACATGCCCTTTACAAAAGAACAAAGAGAAGCAATCCCCAAAGGCTAGTCATGTCACTGAATAGTGGTGGGCCTTATCTGGGAGGAGTACACATAATCCTCTGAACAGCTGAACAGGGCCCACAGGGTTTACACATGTGCAAAATCAATTTAACGTGGCTAGGATAAATCTGAGAGAGGCTGGCCGCCATACCATAACTCAGGTATGGCTTATATGTACAGTGTTATGTGCCACCAGGCCAACATCTTCAGAGTTATGTTGTTTTTGGGATGGAGTGCTTATTTTAAATGCAGCCCATTTGCTGCAGAGACTTGGGTGTCTCTGCCACTGTCAAGAGGGCACCTTTGGCCTTTGAACCTGCACTGTGCCACTGGTAGAGTAGGTGCTGCAAATCAGGATACTGATACAGCTAGGAACAAGTATACAAAATACTTATGGCTGGAGCTTATTAAAGGGGAATCTAGCCGATTTCCCTTTGAGAGATGAAATTAACTGCATCATTTTACTACTGAATAAAGCCTTGCCAGATGGCATTCATCACAAGCATACTGGCTTATTTTGTTGCAGCCAGCATGGACATGTTTTCTTGAACTTACAAAGCACACTCTACAGGCATAATGGGCAAATCCAACAGTAGTATGTTCTTGGAGGGGATACTGGAATATATTTGGACAGTGAGCAAAGGCACCTTTTTTTACAGTCATTTACTTGTATTACAGCAAAAGCAAACAGGACTATGTTCTTAGTTGGGAATATGCTTCTTTTATTTTGCTACCAAAGTACTATTGTTTCAGATGCTTCCTTGGTGGCTCACACCCCTCTAGAGGAACAAATTAGGGAGGTTCCTTGCATGTGAGCCTGTAACTGGCATATGACGTCAGTAGCTGGTCTTTAATGCTGTACTGGAATATGAAGACTTCTGATGCCTCTGCTTGGTGTGCCCGAACCCATGGCATATTGAGGTAGCCCTGAAGTTTTAAAATTGTTGGCAACTAAAATAGAATGCTGGCTTCTTTAGTACAATATGTTGTATTAGTAATACTACACTTATTGAAGTTTTTATTCCATATGTGATGTCAATTCCCGTGATACAATTAATGCCAACTGACATAAGGCATCATTTCATGTGATGTCATCAGTGTCAAAGGGCATGATAGGACACTTCCTGTGATGGCATCATGTGTTTGATTTGACTCCCCATGGCATTTTGGTGAATTGACCTCCCTGAAGCACACTAATCCATTAAAGGTACCATTTGCAATTCTAACAGGAATCCATATGCCACATGCCTTATATATTAAATCGATTCCCTAGCCTCTTCTGGCTTCTGAACATAAATGACACATGCAATTTCTTTAGGATAACCTTTAAAACCCAGCCTCATGCTCCTAAACATGTTTATTTTGATGAATGGAAATATATTCAGAGGTATGAAGATACAATACACAAAGACATCTTCATCAAGGAGCTGAGCCCAATGATCCTCTTCCCCTGGACATCCGAGAAATAGTCCACACCGATTTGTTCAAAGCCAAATTGAAAGCCTACCTCCTCGCCCCAGAGTTATCCTCTTAATGTACCTCTCACCAGCCTTCGAGCTAACATTTTTCCCTCGCCTCTAAGCTGCCTCTGTTCATCACTTTTTCTGCTTCCAGTCTAACAATTCTTCCTTCATGGTAACATCTCTAACATAGCAGGCCGTGCCACCTACCTGCATTTGCCAGTGTCTAATGTTGATTGTCCTTGATCCATGTAAGTTCACCCATGTAATAAATGAAGCTAGAATACATTTAGATTCACACCTGGATGTCCATTGACAATACTATGATATAATAAAGGCTTGGAATGTGCTTTCTCAGTTATGGATCAGTACAGTGGATGTGGAGGAAGAGCGATGGGGGCTAGACATACAGCAGTGGTGGTTTGAGCAGGGAAGGAAACCAAGAACAGAGGGGTGGGGTAGCAAAAGGGCACTTTTACAGATAGAAGGCAGGAAGATATCCAAAATCCTACTGTAGTTTCAGGCAAGAAAGACGAATAGAGAGGGGAATTCTGCGGATAATGATAGTGAAAAAAAACAGAAGGGAATGTTTCAAGAGGAGTTGGGGATATGTTGCTTAAGTTGCTTAGGGGAATACGTGTCAACAAGACCACCCTATGGCTAGTTAGGTAGATGAAGTGATACCATGCAACCAATGCCTGGAGATATGTCTGGCAAACCTGAAAAGAAGCAAATAAAAATGGAAGGGGCTTAACACCATTGATTTCTAGAGACTAGGGCATACAGGGGAAGAACGCAATTGGCATCCTGTGTATATGCAAGGCGCAGATGAGTTCCTCTCTGGCTTGTAATGGTGCAGTGGGGTGTGCATGGTCCTGTGGCTATGAAATCTTTCATTTATTGTCCGCAGGGCTGGAGACGTCTAGCTCAATATCTTTGCCATCAAGGAACTGAGCCCTGGAATCAGGGAAGGGAGGACATGTGATAAACGGGCGAACATACCAGCAGGGTTTGAGGTTCACAAAGGAGATGGGACGTGCGTGAGGACGGGTTATGCATGTGGGTAAGAAGGGATGGGTTACATTTCAAAGGGGGTGGAGGCTGATGCTAAGTCCCTGTGAGTGCAACAAAGCACAGAGCAGGAATCACAGTCAAATGACAGATGTCAACAGTGTCCTTTTACACACTTAAATTACAAAGCGCCATTTTGTGGTGTGCCCCAAAAACAAAGTGCATCACGTTTTCCAGTTACTTTCAAAATGTAAAGGGAAACTTAGGCATCCAGATTAGTTATAAAAATAGACTTAACGTATAAAATCAATGGTTGCCCAATGTCTGCTTGGTCATTATACACAGCTGCCATTGCCCTATTTAAAGAAAAGCGTTCCATAAACAAAATGTGTAATAGAGAGCTAGTTTAGCATGACTCAATTCTCCTTCAATAGCACACTAAGCAGAAACCAATCTTGTTGGCCATGTTCTTGTTTTTTTTCACGCTCTCAAAAAATGTACCAGCTTACCAAGGGGATTGCCTTAGATACAACCCAGAAACATGAAGTTCCTTCACATGGCCGAAGATCTGGACGCAAAGCTGGCAAGGGTGCCAACTGACTCGTTATTTGAGCTTGCACTGAGGGGCCTGTACAGCCAGCTGAATTCCCCTGCCTTCACCACAACCAGAGCAGATCTGGGCTTTTCATGAAAGGAGAAAACAAATATTTGAAGGCCATGATAAAAAGCACCTTTTTCTATGATTATCTCAGAATCTATATAAATATAATGTCTTTTTTAACGTACTTGTTAAGATCATCTCAACAGATCAAATAAATGTGTTCCTCCTATATTAATGCATGGTGGCCCAGCCTCCCTTAGTGAGTAATTTAATGAACAGTTCATAAGGGCTGTAACAATTAACACCATTGCAGAGAAAACACACACAAGGCTCCTCTGGAAAAAATATGAGAGCAACTTGAGTCTTAAATATATGAAGTCATTGATTTTGCACATATGGTGGTGCTCTAGCACCACTTTGTGACCATTCATTGCAATGTAGAGGGAAGAGGAGAACGAGAGCATGTATCAAATATTTGGTTTCTATTGCAACCATCAATGCTATTGGCTGCATTGACTGCATCACAGATTGCCATTTTTCATGCTCATCATTCATGGTTTCCTTCATCCTAGTCCTTTGTCGTAGTCCTTCTCCTTTGTCATAGACCTTCCACTTCATCCTTTTCCTTTGTCACTGTTCTTCTCTATTATCCTTCTTCTTCCTCATATTCTTTCATCAGAGTTCTTCATCATAGTACGTGTCCTTGTTCTTCATCATGGTTCTTCTCCTTTGTCATGGTCTTTATCCTTTGCAATAGTCCTTCTCCTTAATCTTTCTCCTTTATTCTTCTCCTCTGTTCTTCTCCTTCACTATAGTATTTTTCTTTCATCATGGTCCTTATCCTTCCTCACAGACCTTCATCATAGTATTTTGATTATGATCCGTGCCGTATGATCTTGCCCTTCTCTTTCATCTTAGTGCTTCAGCAAAGAAATCTGCCATAGTTCTTTGTCATTGTCCACGTTCTTCATCATAGTTCTTCATCCTAGTCGTTCTTATGTATCATAGCCCTTCATCCTAGCCTTCCCCTTCACCATAGCGCTTCTTCTTCAATTTAGTTCTTCCACACTCTTTCTCCTCTATCGCAGTCCTTCATTATAGTCTTTTGTCATAGTTAGCCATCGTAGTGCTTCTTCTCCTTTGTCCTATCCTTCTCCTTCATTATTTTTCTTTTCCTATATCACAGTGCTTCATCACAATTTTTTTTTACGGCCCTTCTCCTTGACCCTGGTCCTTATACTTCATTATAGTCCTTCATCATAGTACTTCTCCTTCATCCTAACCCTTCATCCTAATACTCATCGTTCATTATATTCTATTATTCTATTGTCATGACCACTGTGAGGGGGCGCAAGTTGTGTCACAAGCAGGCTCCCACCAGAACCCTGAGGGACTTAAAACCACTGCAAAGGGCTCCTGCAGCCAGTAGTGACGCCTTTGGCATCAGGATCATATGTAGGAAGGAAGGGCTGTTCAAACTAGGTCCCATTTATGTACATGGGCCTTTAAATCCAACATGGAAGCACCCACACAGTCTAGTTCTAAGAACCAAGCCATGCGGTCTAGTGTTTTGGGTGTGGGAGGTCAGGAACTACTTTCCCTGGTACTACTTTACCTGGGCTATATAAACCACACCCTGACTGCAGAACACGCTTTGTGTAATTCTGCAACCCGCAGCGTGACGCTCACCGTGTTCAGCTCCTGGTGTTCAGCATCTTCCTGTAATCCTGCAAGAACAAGAACAAGATTATTCTGTTTTACTTGAGAAAACACCATCCAGCACTCAGCATCTCAACTGGGCTGCCATCTGTGGAAACCGAGAGAAGAAGAAACATCACTCACCTGTGAGTACTAGCTTAAGGACTTCCGGCAAACCGCTATCACAGCTGCTGTTCGAACATTGCGACCTGCAATAACGAGAAAGTGAAAAACAATATTAGAATGCGCGCTTCCAAAACATCGAATTCCATCAGTCTTAGCTGAATTACATTGCGCTACGCCACGCTTCCATCTGGAGCACCACAGCAACATCTGAAAAGGAAAAGAGACATATTCAGGTTTGCTTTCAATAATAAACAACCGCACAGTGCTGTACTGACCTTAACAGATTCCGGGGGTCTGATTTTCATCACGCTCTCATCCACTCGCAGCACCACAACGGCCTGTGAGGAGAAGAAGAAGAAAACACAGGTTAGCTTTAAAAGACAATAAAGGCGCTGTGCTTCGTGCTTTCTCTTACCTAGAAAACGTACCTCTCCATCCGGCACGCCTGCATCAAGACCTTGGCACCTGAAAATAAGGAGATAAAGACATTAACGAATTCCCACCATAAACAGAACAAAGACTTACAATTAATAATCCTACCTGCTTACCAGCAGATTCAAGGTCACAGCAGGCCTGGGCCCAAGGAAGGTGTACTGCACCAGTGAAGCAACTCGGGCAGCTCGCCAACAAACGTCAAGCGGCCCTGCACAAGAAACGCAGGATGGATAGCTCACCCTACAAATAACTAAGGTGAGAAAAGAACCCAGTGGGAAGGGAATCGGTCAGAGGAAGGTGGGAGATTCACCCGTAGAGACAGTTATCACAAATTCTCCCTTCTGTAATTGCAGATACATTATTCAGCACTGGGCAACTACGCATGTAGGGTTCCAGATCTCAGAGCCTTCCAGACGCCCCCAGGTATATCAGGTGAGCGTAACACCTATGCCTTCTCCTTCATCATAGTCAACATAGTCCTTCTTCATAGTCTTTTGTGATACTCCTTCAACTGCTTCATAGTCCTTAACAATAGGCCATATCTCATATCTGTTTAAGATCTCAAAGCTCATCAAATGACAAGACCACATGTCTCTCAATGGTCATGCTGGTAACTCTAAACAAAGACCTACCTTGGCTGTGTGGGATCAGTGGAAGTGGGGGAACAGCTCAAAATGGGAAATGCCGCGAAGACTTGATATCTGAAAAATCAGCAGTTCAGCTCTATTCCTAGGAGCATGACTGAGCAGCATATTTATGTAGCCTGTAATGCTTGACAACTGCTATTAAAGAGAGAAAATCACCCTGCAGACTCATAAACTCTGCAACTAAAGATAAAACAGCTCTCCTATGTTTTCTTTTTCAGTGGCATTATGTATGTGGCATGTTTTTCCTGCAGACTTGGCATCTTGAAGAATCCTCCCATCACATGTACTGTGACTTGGAAGGCTGAAGACACTATCTCAGGCTTGCCTGACTACCCGTATTCCTCATCCAGTAGCAGTATTCTCTGAATGGAGATTCTACTCTCCACATCCCTCGGTCCTGTTCCCTGAGCCAGTCATTGATTGTCATTACCCAGCATCAGACCTCCATGTTATAGGCTCAGTGGACTTCCACTTCCCAGGGAGAAGGACTGTTGAGTCCTCCATTTACTCTCTGCATCAGTACATCTGTTTTGAGACATTGCATACTCTTTCTATACTGAGCTACAGGAACTCTCCTTATTGCAGCTTTGGATAAGCCACTTCCACCTGTGAACTAGCAAGACACTGATCCCACCTTATCCCCTGCATTACAGGAGCCCTCCTTACTGCAGCCTTGAGTGGCATTCTGCTACAATCTGATCCCTGCAAAATGTGAAGGTTTGCCAAGGGAACAATAACATTTCAGTAAAATAACTATATCACTGTAATACCTACTTTCATTTGTTTACAGTGCTTTGAAGATGTGTGCAGTACTCTTTGTGTCTTTTCTCAGCATTGAAGTGATTCCCCAGAAAAGGGGGTGTCTATTTGCTACAACAAATCATTTGAACTCCAGAATGTATGGTCCCTGCTTGCACAGCTGACATAACCCTTCTCCTTTGTCATATTCCTTCTCCTTAATTATAGTCCTTCATCATAGTCTTTCATCCTACTCATTTTGCTTCATTATAGAGCTTATCCTTCATCATAGTACCTTCATCATAGACCTTCTATTTTGTGTCAGGCCTCCTCCTTCATCCTAGTCCTTAATCAGTCTCTTCTCCTTCATTCTAGTCCTTAGTCTTCCTTGTTAATCCAAGTCCTTCATTCTCTATCCTTGTCATATTTCTGTTTCCTCTGTTCTTGCTCCTTCATTTCAGTCTTTTATTACAGTCATTCATCACAGCCCTGCTCCTTTGTCCTGGTTCTTCATCATAGTCTTTTGTCATATTCCTTCTCCAACACCATAGTCCTTCGACATAGCACTTCTTCCTCAGGTTAATCCATCATAGTGATTCTCCTTGGTCATAGTCCTTGGTCATAGCCATTTGCCCTAGTCTTTCTCTTTCTTCAATGGTCCTTGCCCTAGGCCTCTCATTCACCATAATACTTCATCAGAGTCTTTCTTCTTTATCAAAGTCATTTTTCCTATTCTGTGCCTTGTGTCTTAGCCCTTCTCCTCCATCATGGCTCTTCATCATGGTCCTTCTCCTTCACCATACTGCATATTCCTAGTATTTCTCTTTCATTATTGTCCTTTTCTTCAGTTTTAGTCCGTGTTCATGGCCCTTCTTCTTCATCATACACCTCCTACTGCATAATAGTTCTATGTCGTAGTAATTTGCGGTCTTCAATGTCCTTCCTTAGAGTTCTTTTCCTTTGTCATAGGCCATCATTGGACTTTTTGTTTGTCTTAGTCCTCCTCATCCATCCTAATCCTTACAGTTTAACCTAGTCAGCCTAATAGTTTTATTTGGATTCTGCACAATCCGTAAAAAAGTAATAAAACATGTTTCCTTCCTTCTTCAAAATCCTACCATAGATTTTCTCCTTTCTGTTAATGCTCCTCTGTATTGCTTGTTCTTCTCCTTTTAACTCAACCCTTCTGTGTCATCCTAGTCCTTCTCCTTCATGTGACTCCTTTGCCATAGATCATCTTCTTCATGTTCCTAGTCATTCCCATTCCTTCTTGTTGTTCATCTTCACATCTTCATCCAAGTCACCCATCTTTCATGTTAGCTTTTCTCCTTCATCCTAGCTCTCATCTTTCACCCCTCATCCTTTCCCTTCTCTTTCTACCTAGACCTTCTCCTTTTTCTTAACCCCCCTCTTTCATCCTAGTACTTCTCCTCCATAATAGTCCTTTGTACTAGCCCTTTGTTCTTCTCAAGCCTTTTCTTTGGCCCTTCTTTCTTGTCATTCTCCTTAGTGATAGTGCTTTAACCTAGTCCTTCCCCTTCATCAATGTTCTTCATTCTAGTCCTTCTAATTTGTCATATTAGTACCCAGTGGGGAGTGGTTTCGGCCAACCAGCCAATGAGGAGGCAAATAACATGGGCTTTAACACATACTAATGCCCCTGCTCTGAGCCTACTCAGAGCTGGAGGCTGCCATCTTCCCTGGCCCTCTTACCCACCCAGTTTCCACATATTTAGTTTCCCCAACCCCCAGCCCCCGCCCAACTTACATGGTGCTGTCTTGTCCCTCTTCCATGCCAGGAACAGTAGTGTTCTGGGCGCGTCCCTGATGCGTGAATAGCCACCATGGAAATGGAGAATAGACTATGTGTAGTTCCCTTTTCCCCGATCAATGGTGGCCATCTTATTTTGTAAAAACACCATAAAAGAACACACTAAAAAAACACTATTAGTACCCCTGTACAACATGCCGGGCTTCTAATAGAAATATAACCTTTGGAGGGGGGACATAACCAAGGCTTCTAACTGTCCCGGGGAATTAACTGGCCCGGTTATGCTCCCCTGCGTGGGTTATATTTCGAGGGGATTGGGTCCTCCGACGTATTCCATATCTATGACATGTAATCACCACAGCTGTGCTGCTTCTGAAAATCTTCGGTGTCTGCGTCGAGGATGTCGATACGCCGCCCTCAAGGACCTCCTCCGACGGCCGACGTCACTGGATGTTATAAGTAGGACGCACGACGCCCGTAGCTTCAGTTCCGTTTTTTCCGTGAACATGTTCGCTTCAGAGATCGCGGCATGCCTCGACTCTTTGGAATTTCTGTTCTTTCTCAGTTCTTCGAACCTGTTCGTATTGTGAAGTACTTTCTTTGTGAAGATGTCTACCTCATTTTCCACACCACGTCCGGGCTTTAAGAAGTGCGGGGACTGTGGGTCCAAGATGTCGTTTACGTACTCACACGATGCCTGCCTCTGGTGCCTCGGTGAGGCCCATGACGTGAAGAATGCAAAAATGCCCTGGTCTATTGTTTGGATTTCGCCGCAATTATTTCTGGGGAGTGGGTTAGGGCAGTTAAATATGGAAGGAGAGTATGGAGGGGGGATGCAGGGGATCTCCCCCTTATATAACTGAGCAAAGAGAAAAAATAAATGTAGCATTTTTGCATTCATTATTTTTTTCTCAGTGATCACACAGATGCAAATATTCCCATCTAGTTGCACACAGAAGTTATCAAGCCGTGAATGCTTTCAACACATGGGCCCTCATTACAGGTTTGCCGGTAATTCCAGCGGGATACCGGCAACCTGACCTACCGTTTCCACTAACTGATATCCCGTAATCACTGGGATATTACAGGTGGCGGAAAGGGCGGTAAATCTCCATTCCATGTAGTCCTACATACTCCATGGAGTGGATTGCTGGTATTTCCGGCACCAATAGTGAGACCAGTGCTAGAAATACTGGCTGTTTTTGCCAGTGTGGGCCACATTTACCCCCAGCTCTTGGCTGGAGGTAAATCAGTGAACCCCCACTGGCAAACCTGTCATTTGCTGGTCTGGGAAAAGTGCCAGTCGTTGAATAACTGCCACTTTTATAGGCATTTTCCCCAGACCCGCAAACTAGTAATGAGGGCCATGGTCTCATATATAGTGAATGACTGTATCCTATTTTGGGGTGAAAACATCCTGTTTTTTGCTTCTGTAGTAAATTGATTGTTAGAAGTGACACCATTCTGTTGGAGGTTACCTATGCTCCTAGCTAATTAAGGCTTTGAGGTTGTTTTAACATTATTGATGATATCATGTTGGATGTTACAGCGATCAGGTAGCAGAATCTAATAGCACAAATAATTACAGTCACAAGTTGGCCAGCCCTTCGGCTTGCATATTTTATGAGCTAGGCACATTCTTTAATAGGTCACAACAAAGTCCTGTCTAGAAATGCAAAAGCTACATCTATTGGCTTTTCTTATACTTGATTAGCTCTTCCATGCAAAAGAAGTTTACTTAGACATTCAATTTATTTGACTGATATTCTGTGCTGCTAAGTCAGTGTGACATTTCATACCCGTCACGTGATCTGCACTGCACTGCATGCAGAGAAAGCTAAGACGTTAATGAAGTAAATTACCTTTTAATGAAGAGAATCATAATCATAATGAAAAAAGAATGTCAGGAATTGCATGAGAGGCCAATGACTTGAATTCAGAGTTCCCCATTAATGCTGACTTAACTAAAACCGTGCACTGCGACAAGGTTGCTTCCCTGAAGCTATGTCCATGCTCAAAAGGAAAAAAAAAAAAAAATAATAATAATAATAATAATAATAATAATAATAATAATAATAATAATAATAATATAGTGAGGCATTTAAATGAATACATGTGTAGGTTACTGCTAAGCAAATAAATATCCACCAGGCTCTGGAAATGTACTTTAGATTGATAGAATGCTTCAGAATCAGTGTAGTAAGATTTTCTTTCAGGCATCTGGATATGCTGTTTTTGTAGAAAAACATGTTTTTACCTTTTGTAAGTAATTGTTAATTGAATAGTCTCAGGATTGGCCTGTGGACGAATGGCACAGATTAACATCAATGCAATGGTATGCAAACTTCTTTCAGCAAATACAAAATCAGATGATATACAAAATAGTTGCAGTGAATAATAGTGTCACAATTCGCTCCCTTTGCTTCCGTTCCCACCACTTGGGGGCATGATTTGGGGTTTATTCCCTACTGGACTTTCCTTCCGAACCTTATGCTACAGTGTTGTGCTGAATTGGGAGTGTTAAATCCTTGTTTTCCAAACGACTTCCCTTCCAGATCCATTCCAGGTTTTTGCCAGCCAGCATGCTTCTTTAATCAAATGACTATGCTTCCCAGAATGCCTGGCCCACTGCTTCATCTCCACCCTTGCAGGACAAGGTTGGGTGGAGGATAGGCAACACCTGTGGCTGCAGGTGCAGCAAGCAGCACACCTGAGGTGTGTGCTCGTTTAGCAGCTTTAAAAGCCTCAGTTTGCTTCAGTCCAGCGCTGGTCATTGATGCAGTGTTCCTGTTTGTGACTGGTCCCTTGTTCCTGGTTCTTAGATTTGTGCCTAGTTCCTAGTTTCTATTTCGTTTTCCTTCCTCCCTGGATTTCGAATTTAATGTGCTTAATTTATGTCTGCTTCCTAGATTCCCTTTCTGTCTTCCTCTGTTTGCAGGCAGCATTTGTCAGTGCTTTCCTTTTGGTGCAGCCCGGTTTGCCTGTGTTCTATATTTCTTTGACTTTGTCCTTTGCTGCTGTAAACCTTGATGCTTTAGTCTTCCTCTTTATAGATTTAGCTTCCTGCCTTTTTTCTTGGATGGGTTGGGGAAGTTTGCCTTTGTAATTTCTTTTTCCCTGCTCCTGTTCCTTTACTTTCTCTTGGAATCCATTCCATGTTTTCCCTTGCACATCTGCATTTATTTCCCATTGATTATTAGGTGTGGTGTGCTGTTGTAGCTAGTTCCTGGGTGAATGCCTATTTTTTCCTCACTATTCTGTAATCACTGTTCCTAATTGCCCCTTGTCTTGAGTCTTATGTATTTAGTTATCCTCCCATTGCTGTTATAGCCTTTCTGGGTCCCTGTTTAATCAACAGGGTTCGTGGGCTTGCTGACATTCAAGTGGTATTTCTCGTCCTCATGAGTACTGTTTTTAGCTTATTCCTTATTCAATACCATCAAGAGTGTTAGCTCACAGATCCTGTCGTTGCTTGCCCTCTACGTGGGCTTAGCGCTGTCAGTACCTGTAACAGCAATTGTGGGTAAGGAGCCTGCCGACTTTCCTTGCAGTCATAAGGAGCTTCTAAAGCGCTTGCCCCACATCCCTTTTCATAGATTTCTATTGTTGTCACACTCTATTTGCACTCCTGGGTTTAAGTATACATGTGTCTTGGTTCCTGTGTGCATGTTGTTTGACTCAAAGCTATTCACTGTGTGACCTTGTGCACATTTCCATAGTCTCTGCCTTTCTACTCACCTGACAAATAGATATAACCAATATTTATTTTAAAATGTAATCTGTTCATGGTATATATTATGAGGATCATTCCCTCAAGAGAAGCAGGCACTGTCACAGGATGAAGTGGCATAGTAAGGGCCACATGTGAGGAAGGGGGTGCTGAAAAGGTGTACTGTAGTAATCATTTGAAGGTCAGAACATTCAGGAACCCCTTGTTGAAGAAAGTGAAGTATGAGAGGTGTGTACCAGAGGCGCAGTGGGGCGGAGTGGACCGGAAGAGAGAGAGAAAAACTGCAATGTTAATGCTTGATTGCTCCATTCTGTAATACACAAGCAGTACATCTGGGGCTTAGTGCCATATCTTAATGATGAGCAGTGATGCAAACATTATCTAACCCAGGCCCTAGTGTCTGGGGCCTTCTGAAAAGGAATAAAGTAGGATTGAGGGTGTAGGCAAATCAATGTTGAAATGAAATGAAATGATATTTTATTTATATCGTGCTCGTACACAAGTGTTTCAGAGCATGACCAGGCAAAAAGGGAGGGAAACAGGGAGAGAAAAAAAACAGGAAAAAAACAGCGTTCTTACTAGGCCCAGTGACATTTAAGAAAGCGCAAGTGCATGGGAAAGGAAAATGGGAGAAAAGTGCAAGGAAGGGGGTGGGGGAGTGGAAAGTGCAAAGCAGAGGAGAGAAAACATAAATAAATATTAAATAGAATAAATAATAAATAAGGGCTTTAAACCATGGTAGTGCAGCCAGAAAGTGGCAGGTGAAAGTTAGTCAGAAAGGTATATCTGATAAGTGTAGAAGAAACGTGGAGGGGGACTGTATGGGTACAGATAAAGAACCGTAGTGCAGATGGTGGCCTGGGGGCAGTGTAGGAGGGTGGCAGGGTGAGCAGATACCTGGGCCCGAAAGAACAGAGGGTGGCCAGGTGTACAATGCCATGAGAAGAAACAGATCAACAGGGGAAAAGGGGGAACCGAAGATGTTTTTCCTCAAGTTTTAAGGTGGCTGGGAGGCTGTTCCAAAGGGAGGCACCAGCCGAAGACAGGGATCTACCACCAGCTCATTTTTTTGCAAAACGACTAACCCTGAGGGAGTTAGAAGTAGAGGAGCAAAGGGCTCGAGAGGGGAGGTATTTACGGAGGGATAGTTGAAGGTATTTTGGACCCAGGCCCCAGAAAGCCTTGTGGATAATGCAGAGGAATTTTAAATTTAATCCTTGCATCCACTGGGAGCCAATGAAGGGATTTCAAGGCTGGAGACATACGATCCAAGGGCTTGAGGCCAAGGACAAGCCTCGCAGTCCTGTTCTGGATTAGTTGTAGAGGGCGTAGAGTGGAAGCATGTAGATTTAGGAAGAGGCTGTTACAGAAATCTAGTCTGGAAAGAGCCAGAGCTTGGGAGACAATGAGCTTTTGAGGGAAGGAGAGGACAGGTAGAGTACCTCTAAGGAGGTGAAGTAAAAAGTTAGATTTTTTGGAGACATCAGAGATGTGTGCGGAGAAGGAAAGTGTAGAGTTAAAGATAACCCCAAGGTTCTTAGCCGCGCAAGTGGGTGTGGGAGGAGGGCCAAGGGAGGCCGGCCAGAGAGTGAGAGGAAAGGATGAAGATGGTGTACCAATAAGGAGGATCTCAGTCTTGTTGGCATTTAGACATAGATCATTGGCGGCACACCAATTTTGAATGGTGATTAGACAATCGGAGATGAGGGAAGGAGAGGAGGAGGCTGAAGGAAGCCTGAAAATAAGTTGGGTGTCATCAGCATAGCACTGGAAAGTTGAGCAGAACATTGAGATGCAGTAAGCGAGAGTTGCCAGTTATTGGTTGAAAAGCCAGGTTGAGAGGATAGACCCCTGGGGGACACCACATGTGGAGAGGGAGATAGAAGATAGGAAGGACCCAGGTTGTACCTGGGAGGGTCGATCAGAGAGAAAATAGGTCAGCCAGGCCAGAGCCTGATCAGTGATACCGAGGTTCCGATGATCATGAATAATGTGGCCTCTGGCTGTGCTGCCTCACTGAATGTAGATGCTAAAATGCCTAGATGAATCTTCATCCCTTAGATGAATTGGGGCACCGATTCACCCTCTTAGAGGAAACTATATTGGATTGATTGTCAAGCCTAGGTATAAAGTTTCTCACACAGTTCATATGTGTCTCATGTGTTGTCTCATCTTTTCTTCTCTTATGGCACTGTGGCCTTTCCAATACATGTTTTATATTCTTAACAGGGTTAGATTAATTTAGTAAAATGGAGGGCTTTGTCCTATTCTCCAACGATTTTAAAATAAATATTTTCCAGAATGCTTTTGAATGAATTGAAGCCTGAACCATCGTCTAACCATCATCAAAATTGCCATGACCAGTTGTTCACATTTTAAATGCCACCATACCACAATCAAAAAGAAAGACATTGGATTAAACATTGGAATTAATCTGCATTCCGTCCCTCTTCTCTACCAAACTCTAGTGCTCTGAAGCAGCCACAAAGCAATATGAGCATACTAGATAATACTGTAGGGGTATTGCTCTATACAAAATTAATTAGTGCCAAAGTTCTTCAGACCTCTGCCTGCAAGTGACCCATTCAAGCAGTATCTTGAGAGGGTGAGGAGTTGACTATTAATGCCTTGGTTTTTGGATTTACATTTAGGCATATTGGGCCTCCTTACGAGTTTGTTGGTACAGCAAATAAGTGGCAGTAATTCTCTTACCACCACGTTTTTGTCAGTAACGGAATTATCACCACTTTAACAGCACATTGCTGAATTCTGAGTTCGAGGTAAAGTGGAGGATTCGCCTAAATTCAGGAGGTAAATTCATCCCCTTATCTCCAAAATCACTAGATTTATTGTGGCAGAAATACCACTCGATGTAAAACTCCCAACATCCTCTTGGAGTCCCATGGTCTTAAAAATGTACACCCCCCTCTGCCACTCGGAGTTCCAAGGCAAGTTCACAGGACTGAGTGGTGGTAATGGTAAACGAGTTTGGCAGCAATTCTGTAGATTGATTGCCCAATTATTCTCAAACTTGTAGAGTTTGGTCAAAGTTATTTTGATGACGGTTTAATGTTGTTTTGTACAACATTTTAGGCCATGTTATTTGTGTGATTTTATGAAACCAGTTCCAAAACTAATATTTAATTGATTGATGGCTGATTTGAGATATTTCCATTTCCAATCATGTTTCGTGTTTCTGTGGATTGTATACTTTTCAAGAAGTTTGGTTGATCAGAAGCTGTCTCTCAATAGACATGGAGCTTCTTTGGTACAATCAGGCTTTTTCTATTTCATTCTCTAAAATACATATTTCTGTGCATACGTCAGTGGATGAGAATTTCAGCTATAGCAGCATTTGTGTTTTCTGTAGATGGTGGCACTGTGCTGTACCAGCATGTACCTTGAAGACATTGAGACATCTTCAGAATGCTGCCACTAGGCACATACTTCAGAGGAAGCATAGGGATCACATCACACCAGCCGTGCAGGAATTGCACTGGCTCCTGGTAATTGGGAGAGTCGAGTTCAAGCATCCTTGTGTCTTCCATAAAGCCATTCATTGTCATGGGGCAGCCTTTGAACAGGGAAATAATTCTTCCCTACCGACCTTCAATCTTCCAATCAATCGCTTGCATGCACCTTCTGATGTCAGAGAATGTGAGCAAGGAGAGAACATTTAGCTATCTTGCCCGTCCTTTATGAAACTGCCACCATCTATCCATTCATGAAATTGAAAATGTCAGACTTTTTGAATGCAAATTAAAAACACAACTATTGAATATCTTTCTCTGAAGCGATTTAACCTCTCCTTTAATCGTGCGTCTTAACACTGAGAGGCCATAACGGATGTGAGAAAATTACATAGCACCAGATTCTGTGGATGGTAATGGCTCGTCAGCCTCGAGCTGAGGGGTGTTACTGGCCGTGCCCACTCCCCACCTTGGGGATGAAAGCCATTGGCATCCTGGGTTTTATCTAGGGTGCAAATGGTTTATTTTTTTCTGCTCTGGAGATTGGCTGTGCAAGCGCCTCCACTGGGGAAGGGGCTCGGGTGGCTGAAAACAGCAGGTGGAGAAGGTGTATTCTCGCCCACTGTCTCCAGCCACCTGATTGGCTCATCGCACCTTCCCCAGTGCGAATATGAATTATGCCAGGTTAAAGTGAAATTAAAAAGGCCAACGTCATCTGACATGGAGAAAATGTGAAGACTCTTCACTGACACTTGCTAGGTGGCGCCTAGTTGGCTCCTTGGTCATTATTTTTCAATGCTACTCTATGTAGTGAATGATACACTGAAAAAGAAATCCTGAAAATGTGTCTGCTCTCTAGAGCACACCCATTATGGTTCTAGGGTAAGTATGAAGCTATTGGCCGTACATTTCTAATATACTCTGCACCAATTTTTCTCTTAAGAAGGAAACAGTAGATCATAGTAGTACCAAAAATTGCTAAAAGGTTCCTGAGGTTCTGATCTAATGACAATATTGAACCTTCTGTTATTTCGCATGATGTTTTTGCATCTGCATAAACTATAATCACTTCGCCTTTTGCAATTATATATTAAGTATGTTAGAATTCTGTTTCCATAAAGTTAGGTACAAAAACACAGTATACTAGAGCAGCCCTATGTGTGCGGTTAATTGGAGGAAAGTGATCAAAACCAGTGCATTGCCGGCAGTGGAATAAACCATGAGCGCTAAATGATGCTGAATTGTAGGCAAGCTTCGTGAGAGATTGAGTTGACTCAACACTGCATCCCATGGAAATGAATCATATATTTACAATTGAGAGGGTTATATATAAAATATAAAAATAAGGAGCGCTATGTAAGAACCAAACCTATTTATACACACACACACACACATGTTTTATAGAGAATTTCTCTCAGCAAAGGTTTGGTTGCGACAGACTGATATTTCAATACAAATGTGTCACAGATATAAGTTAGATGTTGTCATATCTTCCAATTGCAAAGCCTATGATTTTATTGAACCCCTTGTGAGAAACCTGAGGGTATTCTCACTCCTACTCCCCATAGATCCTCTGTACAGGTGGCCAGGGAAAGGCCATCACTTCTGGATACCTCCCTGGGGGTGGACAAGCGAGGGAGGATCACCTGGGTGGAGGGTCTGTGTGGGAGTGGGATGCCTTTGGGAGAGAGATGGTATCCTGCTTTTCCTGCTATTGGCCGACCCAACCCTTCCCCCATCTTCATGGGGTATTATAAATCACCTCCCCCGGACTGCTCATACATGACTACAGAAAGTACTAAGAAGAGGAAGAGGCAACCACGAGCAATGAAGACTAGTTGCTTTCACCACTTAGGTTCTGGTACAAGGAAGAGGCCTGCTGAAAGCAGTAAAGGTCAGGCATGTCCCTTTAATGAGGGCCAGGCAGGGCTAATTGTGAACTCGCACCTGCAGCCTGTTAAAGGGCTGCAGGTGTATAAAAAGCCCAAACAAATGAGACTGAGAGAGAAGGTGGTGACAGGAGCAGTGGCAGTGAAATTGCAGCAGCAGCATAGATGCCAAGACGAACAGCGAGGAGCTGTTTGTGTGCAGCACGCTTATGGTTCTGGGAAGAGCAGCCTGGGAGCTGGGACTCTGTGGAACCAAAAGAGGCATGAAAGGGGAGCTGTGCTGGAAGGCTGCCGTTTTTTTCTATTGCTCGAGGTGCTCTTTCTCCTAGGGTCAGAAGCTGACCTAGGAGTGCCAAAGAGGCAGGAGGTGGAGCCCTGAAGCAATGACCAGAAGGCCATAAGATCTGAGCTGCAGGAACTCTCATTGAAGCAGCCGGTGGGTTTCTAAGCAATCAGAAATCCGGTATGCAAGTGTTTGATCCTACATGCAAGGATATTTTGTATTTGAGTGGTTGCGTGCATGGTGAGACACATTTTTGAAGCTCTCCAATTCGAATCATTGCAAACCAGCGAATAATAAGACTTGTTAACTCTGGAATAAGAGTGAATACTTTGTTACAGCGTGGTCGCGTGCTGGTGAAAGCATGTTTTCGAATGTCTCTGCACGCTGGCCATATTTAAAAGCAAACTACAATGATATATTACAACAAACCTAATTGAAAATAACAACAGAGTTACTTACATGCAAACCTTTAAGCATTAATAAATGCAAACGAAAAATCAATGTTTGAACAATTTATCTGCATATTTTTAATACTGCACTGAAAGAAAACCATTACATATGAAGATGATAAAAGAAATTAAGCTTTACTACATAGCTAGATACACTGTGTGCCAATTCTTAAAGTGAATGAAATTTACATTGCAAGCAACATACACCTATATTATTTTTACAAAGCAATTAAGTGTTACTTCAAATAAACCAGTGTTTACTTAGCTCTAAAGTGAATACAACTTTAACAAAGCCAGTGTTTCCAATGTGTATTTTAACCGAAAGTGAATGGAACTCTGGGAATTTAACTGAATTGACATTTTCAACTAAAAAATGTTGTGGTGCAAATACCCCCTATTTGCAGAGGGTGTAAGTGTGGCACAGAACATTAAGAAAAATGGGACACACTATCATATTAAAATCTCACTGAAATGATATCTTGGGGAAGGAGTCCCTGAGGTTTGAATTACTTATTGTCTTGAGGACAGAGCCTCAGGATATTTTCTGTTTTGAACTGTGTTCTGGAACTTGGGGAAGGGAACCCTGGATATTGATCAATCCTATATTGATTTGGAACTCAAGACAATCCTAAGACTTTTGTTAGAACTGGTTTATACTGGGCAAGTGAGCTGCGAGCTGAACCAAGCTCTGAACTTTATGCTGAATACTATTTTGTTTGTTGCTGACATCCCTACACGTTGTATAAGATTGGATGTGAGGGCAAGTACAGGTCTAGGACACAGACAGATTCCTAAGTTCAACTTGTGGACTTTGGGGGTTATTACGACCCTGGCGCTAAGGGATTACCGGTACTGGTAAGGGTACCGGTACCGGTAATCCCTTAGCGCCCAATTCCCATAACGGCCGCTCGAACCAGCTGTTATTACAGGGACCCGCAAAGGGACCCTGGCGATAATTACGGTACCGCAATTTGCGGTACCATAATTACTGCCTTTCCCCATTCCCACTATGCCCTATGGGGCAAAAATGGGAATGGGGAAGGGCAATGGTGAAATGGGGAAGTACCGCCCCGCCAACCTTGGAATGGGGTGGTACTTCCCCATGTCACCATGGCAGTCTCGTTACAATACCAGCAGCAACCATGGTGCTAATAGCGGCATGGTTTAGCGCCGGTGTTGTAATGAGGGCCTTTGTCTTTCCTTAGTTTCGGTTTGTTAGAGAAGACCCACCATAGTATATGGTAAGATAGGTGTTTTTCCATCCTGACATTTAAGTTAATAAAAGTGTTTGTTTTGAACTTTGAATCTGTTGTCCGTGTTTTACTCCAAGATGCCCTCACACACTATGCTTCTATGCTTGAAAACTCTTATCTTGAGTGTCATCCCACAAGACCAAGCAAGAAATTGATGTGTCAGATATTCCCTGGGACAGGAACTGGTGGAAAGGGCATAGTTTAGTGTTTTTGCAGTTGTGATCCATATGCTGCTATTGGGACTCATACAGCTGCCTTTCTCTGGCCTATGAAATATTTCAAAGTTATGTGTTATATTAGTATTCATTATAGATTTTTTTTTTATTCCCATCCTGTGTTTTTATCAATGTGATAACATTTTCCATTGGTCATGTGGGTCCTCGTGTGTATTGTCAATTCCAGTAACTTCAGTAGTAAGTCAAACAGCATATAATGTCAATGGAACTATCCCAGTGATCTTTGGGAAATTATTCCAATGAGGTGAGATGCATATATATTCCACCAAACATATTTTGAGATGCCAGATGTTGATATAGTGTAGAAATGATGGCTCGTCTATTTAAGCATCCATTTTTTCTAGGAGATTTACTTGGGCCCAAGATGTCAACTCACTCTGCTCAAAGATAAATGCAAATCTTGCTTAAAGGGAACGTTTCCCAATAAAGACAGGAACAATTAGGCCTGTGTATCATAAAATGGGGATGCAAAGCATTGGAGGGAACAGTGGATATGTGGATAAAACGTGGGGAGCACTGTTTGTGACAGCACTAGGGATGCTAAAAAAAACCTGGAAATGGATAGAACATAATAGCAAATGTCTTAGCAATACTGCATTATATATCTTCATAAAATGCATTATAACATTTGCAATTTGCAAGAGAATAAATCAGGAAATGTGTTGATGTTTTGTGGTGACCAATCTATCTTATGAAATATTGCTCTGTCTCTACTGATGAAGAGCGCCGTAATGAAGGATGGTAAATTGCTTTATTTAGACTTCCAAATTTTCACCTCGGATTTTCATGCAGTAACTCTTGACCACACAAAGGGTTTATTTATTACAAAAATATTTGCATATGGCATTGCCAAACTGCCTTAACAGCTAGTTTTGTGTTGGATTTAGGCTGCAGGTTAGGGGCCATTGTAGTTGGAAGTGTGAGCATTGCCCCCTGTTTCACTCTCTTCTGTTGCTCCACCCCTCAGAAATGAACTAGGTCATGTGAAGAAGGTGTTCAAGTAAGACCAGAATGTGGTGATATTATTTGAGGAGGAATACCTTGACTCGTTCCATAAGGCGTTGGCTACTGACCCTCCCTGTAAAGCCTCAACGTTGCTTATGTGCCTTTAAATGTTCAGGCCCAGTTGAATTGTTACTCCTCTTGAGATCTCCTCCACACAATCAAGGAAGTCAGCCACTTTCCCACTGAGTGACATACACATTAAAGATCATGTGAATCCATAAACCCACTCTGTTCCACTTTTCAGCCACTTGGTGAGAACAACACATAATCCTCTTCTCAGTCAGCCAGACCATAACCACTGGACTGCTCACAATCACTACTACTACCTACATCTCCTACTCAAAAAAGCAAACCCCTGAAAAATTCAAAAAGGGCATCTTGATGCTCTGTCAATCAATGCAGTGAAGGCCAATTTGAAGCCATGCTCAGTGGTCTTAATGATAAAACCTGCCAAGCAATTGACAACTGCACCCGTTTGCTGGAATGGAAAGGCAGACCTTAAGAAAAGAAACTGTTCACACAATTGCTTATACTGATAAAACAATAATGCTGTCTACTTAACCCCATCAACCTAATACAAGAAACGCTCTTTGAACATGTGTACAGCAATATCTGCACCAACTACCAACCCATTTCACAGCAAAACACCCATAGATGAAAAAGTAAGCCTTAAGGAGCATGTACGTGTAGTACGACTGTTAATCAGGTTTAATTGTACCATCACTGCCAACATTCTTCATATAAATAATTCGAATATCACACTGACCTGTCACGTATTCCACACCCACATGACCACTTCCAGCAGTTCTCAATCACACCTGTCAGTGAAAGCACTTGTTTGTAATAAGTGTGTGCTCCCACACATTTTAAAACATCTGCTGACCCATGCACTACAGCCGCAGTTGCCTCAGCCATATGCACTTCACCTTACTCCTCCCCACCCACAACAATAGCTCTATCCGACAAGGAATATTGAGTAATGCCCTGGAGAGCTTGCTCATCAAACCCTTCCACAAACACAAAAAAACTCATCATACAGAAGAGTTCAGAAAATGAAAACCTCATGTGGTTCTCCCATGAGCTTGCAAGATCCTAGAAAAAGTAGTGATCTGCCATCCATAACACCACACCAAGACATGCTAATTTCTGGATGAGTCCTAATTAGGATTCTATCCACCACATTGCAATATTTAATAGAGTAATCCATAACATATTAATTAATCAACTTCAAACTGTAGTCGCAGTGTCGGACCCTTCCTCCTGTTGTTTCTGCTTATTCCTCTTCAGAGACAGCAATAAACAATACATGAAAACGTGTGGTAATTTGTGGAGTTCCACAGTTGTCTCTTATATGCCTTCTGCTCTTACACTGTTATCAAAGATGTTAATGGTGTAGGACGCACATCCCGATTCTGATTCTCCTACAAAATCTCATTTTGAAAGTCATTTAATGAATTGCTGCTGGAACTAATAGAACCTGCACTGAGTTCTATTCTGAAGACTTTTGTAATACCTCGGAATCCCTCTGATGGATACATTCTGCACTCTTCCAAGGCAGTCATTCGGTTTAAAAGTTGAACTTTAAATTCACCTAAATGTAATAAAATCTTTTTCTTGATGATTACACGTATTGTAATATAGTATGGAGTTTGTAAATCATGTCTTACATAAATAAATGAGTCTACATCTTTTAAATATATTTGTGAAAGTGTGTTTGTAGGTTCGGGTTGGCTCCAGCCCCTTAACAGTTGGTGGGCTGAAATTCTGGTCCTAGGTCGGCATACCAGTCTGGGGTGTACTGGCGATAGTGAAATCTGACAAGCGCGACCCATCCGCCCTGCACAGGGCGGGGTCCAGCCCTGTGCTTTCAGTATAGGTGATTTTGGGAGAGTGCTGGGCTCAAACTTTGCCCTGGGGTTGGCATACCAGTCGGGGGAGCACACTGGTGTGTGAGCACTCCATTTGAATGGTGTGCTCCTTCGAATCTGCCATTTCCAAAGGGGTATGTAAAATTCTATGCAGTAAAAGACCTTGTTAATTTAACCTGACCAAACGGGAGTATGCTGCACTACAGAAGCTACAGAATGATGAGTCCATCGTCATAAAACCTGCAGACAAAGGTGGGGGAAAAAAATCAGCTGTAGATTATGACAATGAGGCGTTAAGACAACTAGTTAATCTGCACCATTATATGCTATTATCAGAGTGCACCATTAATGAATTAAAGTCATGTATTTGTCCATTACGTAATAAGCGTATGTGCAAGGATTCAATGACTCTTAAGTCCTTATTTTTTCAATCCAACATCAGTTAGAACAACATCTGTCTTTGATTTGCACAAGTCCTTAACCTCTCCACCCAGGAGACCGATTGTCTCAGCCTGTGGCTCACTATTAGAGTAGATGTTCACATTAGGCATATTCCCACCTTGGCATTGCCATACCTTAAAGATTCCACAGGCGTTTTTTAATCTTGTGGAGGACATGTTCTTTGACTCGATTGTGGATTGGTTGGTTACTTTAGACATAGAATCATTGTTCACCAACATTCTGCAACAGGAATCCATCATTGTAATCTCCCAAAGTCTCAAATCATGTGAAACAGCACATGCTTTCCCGACTGAGTTTATTACACGTTTGGCCACTGTAGCTCTTACAGAGAACTTTTTTAATTATGATGGCATTTTCTACAAACAAGTACATGGCATTCGAAGGGTGCTGCATTTGCACCAAGTTTGGCCAATTGATATGTCCAGCACTTTGAAGAGGAATTTGTGTTTTCCCCAGTCAATCCATACAGCACACATATTAAAGTATACCGTCGCTTTATGGATGACATTCTTATTGTGTGGCATGCGGATTTTGCTACCCTGTCAGCGTTCACTCTTTGGCTTAATTCATTAAACACAAACTTAAAAAGTATTATGACGTCAAGCCAGAAGGCGGTTTCTTTTAAGGACCTGTCTATAATGGCAGTCACTAATCACTTGAAGGTGACTTTGTTCAGAAAACCTACAGACAAAACCACAATTTTACACCACACTAGTCGGCCCTACCAGTCTTAAGAACAACATACCATTAATCAGTTCCTCCGTATTCATTGGAACTGCTCTATGCTTTCTGAATTGTACCACCAAGTATATATACAGTTTGATCGTCTAAACGGGCAGGGTTACCCAAAGAGGTTGCTTAAACACTCATTAAAACGGACTAGGTTTGTGCCCAGAGAGAGTTTACTTGAACAAACTGTTAAAATGCAAAAGAATCTGTTAGTCTGTGTCACTAAGTTTTACCACCTCAGCAATCCGATTCGAAACTTGGTTTTAAACAATTGGCATATTCTAAAAATTGCTGAACCAGAATTGTCATGTCCTTTGTTCGCCTTTAGTGTTAATCTTCGACAATCTCTTGCTGCTGAGAAAAAAAGCTATGAGAACAAGGCAATGGGCCTCATTACGAGTTTGGAGGTAGCCATGCCCTTAATGAGGGCGTGGCTGCCCCCAAACTCGGGTCTGGGTTCCCAGAATGGGGAAATACCAGACAATTCCGACTTTGTAGGGCCTGGTATTTCACCATTCAGAGAAACCAGACCCGGACCAGCCCCATTCCCATTTGAGCCCCCATAGGGCTCAATGGGAATGGGGAGGATGCAAACAACGGGCCTGTTAATATCCTGGTCTCCTCGAGGGACCCGCTAAGGGCGCCTGGTTTTACCAGTCGTACTTACCGAGTCCCGCAAGGAGACCTTGTAATACTGTGGTAGGGGGTTAACAGCTCCAGCACCTTTACCGGCGCCATTAACCCCTTATCGCCCACCTTGTAATGAGGCCCAATGTGCAATTTGCTAGGTTTACCACCATTGAAAGGCCACTATGAATGCAGTAACTGGGCAGTATGCAAATGTATCAGGCAAACTTCTACTTTTGAAGCCAATAAGAAAACATGGGTGTTGCAGCATTTTACAAATTGTAAAACTGCAAATGTGATCTTATGTGATTGTTTGCAAATGTGAAAAACTGGTTGTGGGTAAAACTGCTTGCCCAGCACATGTTAGAATCAATAAGCATAAATCAAGGATTCAGAATAAGGTGATGACTGCCCCTATGTTGTTCCATTTCTGTGAGATGAATCACACTGAAGAATACTTTGTGTGATTGATTATTGGGAAGGTTTTGGCGGACTGAGGCAATCAGAATATTGCAATATGTTTGACCAGAAGGGAACAATTTTGGATTTACCAGTTGCATGTTATGGTCTTATTGATCCACTGGTTTGGCCATATTATTGTAGGCAGTCCATGCTGATGTTGTCTTCATCCCTGTAGCTCTTAGATGAGTAGATGGGCAGCATTACATTCTCCCTTGGATATGGTGACCTATATTTTGTCTTGTATGCTTTGCACTTGTATGTTGAAATTGAGGGTCATTGTCTATATATTTTTCATTTTACATATTTGACATTTCACCGGTGTTTTCTGGGAACCATTGATGTTCTGCATCATGTGTTTCTTATATTTAAATGCATATGAGATTTGAGGTGTGAGAAATGCGAGACAGACAAGGAGATAGTGTTCTACTATTAAATAAAAAAGATGAGAAAAACCCCTCGCTTTCCCTAACCTAACAAGGATTTCCCTGGCTGTTAAACTCAGACTAAAGGAAAACACTCTAATATCAAAAGGTATCTGTCCCTCACACTAATACATGCAACAAAATTATACAGGTATCATATGGCTGTTCAAACTCAACAAAATAATAGGACGATGTAAGCATAAACTTTGTAAACATGTATTCTTGTAACCTTGGTCGGATACCCTTCCCCTGGATTAATGCAGGATTTTCCAAACCAAAAGTTCCAATCAAGAAAGTTCTTTTCGGTAGCCACGTTCTGTTCCAAATGCAACACAAAGTTATTTTCACTACATCAGTCTTTCAATTGTGTAAGGGAGGCATGGTATCACAAGTATGACACTGACATGAAAAGTACAATTTGTAAAACCTTCATTCACTTCTCCGGGTTTGGAAAAACTCCTATGTTGCCCTATAGATAATATGGGAGTAGTCTCTACCATCAAATAATAAAGAAAACACAGTCCTAGTCAGTTTCTGTCATATAAAAATGGCCTATACTAACAAAAACCTAATGCCTGCCCTATCTCTTATACAAAAAGTGTGCAAAGGGGAATATGTATGCAAAGGAAAATCATTCTCCTCCCCAAGTTGAGCAGCACAAAGTAAGGCAATTCCGGTAGACAGGATGACACACTCAGGTTCTCGAAACAAAGCAGTTCAAAATGTGGCTTGAGGCCCACCTGGCCTTCAACATTAAAGTCACTTTTACAGCATTCCAAAAGTTCCTTCACAGTTCAACTAAATGTTCATGCAGGTCTCCCTTGATCGGGCTCAGACCTCTCAAAGTAAAAGTTGAATTAGGTCTCCCTCTGTCAGGCTCGGACCTACCAAAATATAAAGAAAAAGTTCACATAGGTCTCCCTCTGTCAGGTTCGGAACTCTCAATCACAGCACTTGTGGGGTTGCCTTTATTCACATTTGTTAGGGGTTCCCTTCCCCTAACTTATCACACTTCGGGTCTCCCTCAGTCGGCTCTGACCTTTTCTTGTTGTCGAAGACTTTCAAATGTGCAAGGCTTTTACTAAAGACCTCCACAGGACCACTTCGACTTCCCCTTCAACTCACACTCTTGTGTTATTTGCCACAGTGTTTCTTGGTCTATGTAGTTCAATAACATAAGCACAAGATTTCAATGTTCACTTTCCACTTCCCCTTTTGGCAGGGTCAATCTTGATCATCACGCTTTTTAATGTTCATTCACTTCGTGGCTTGAGAACAAAACATTTCACCCATAGCGGAGGCTTTCGAATGGGCTACTTCCTTTCACCGGATCACTCCGCTACTCTGTATCACGGGAGTCACAGTTATCAGTAATTTTAAAGTTCAAAAGAGGTCTGCTTTTCTTTGCATCTCATCCACACACGGGCATCCTTCAATTGTAAGATATATTGTAGCCACTTCAGTCTTTCCTTAACACATACCGTTCTTTCATCTTGCTCGCCATCTCACCAGCTGTGTGCATTTGTTTCTTGTCTTCACTGTTTTAATTCACGAGTCAAGGTTAATACCACAGGCTTGGCCCCGCTTCCCCAACTCTGTCGTTCACCTGGGAGGGTCACGGGTGCCTTTGAAACACAATGCAGTCTTCTTGTCTGGGATTTGGCCTTCTCCACATCTCTCTTACGGTTCTTTGGAGGCAACGCCATCCTGCAGGGAACTCATGGGTTCCTTCACCCTTGGTTCTCGTCCCATTATCCATCACTCTGCTCCAGTAGGTTCACGATCGCTCCGGAAGTTCTGCTGTTTCTCGTGTTCCTCCTTGCTCAGAGTGTATCTCTATGTTCCGCCTTTTATGGGGAGATCTAATGGGTATCAGATGTATGTAATTAAAGTCAAGTGCCTGACTTTGCCTGACCCGATTAGCGGGACATGCAAAATGAGATATGTAAGGGTTAGTCTTGTTACTCTCAGTCGCCCTCTTCCTCGGCCCAGTGTTTGTGCAGAAAAGGGTGAGGGTTAGGACATCCAACAATCCTATGAAATAGGATGGGTCTTGAGTAAATGAAAGGGGGAATACTGCATCCCATCATCGGTCACGTCACCCCCACTCCCTGAAGACCTCTCACCTAGGTGACCCTCCTGCAGTGGTCCACCCCCAGGGTCTACATCCAAAGGCAATGGCCATGCCATGACCACCTGAGAGAGAGATGCCTGGGGACTAGTAAGTGAGACACCCTTTGGTTTCTCACACATGGCACAATGAGTGTCCAATGTTTCCACAAGCTCTTGCTTAATAAACCAGAAAATGTTGGGCCTCATTACAAGGGAGGCACTGACGGAATCAAGGGGGCCATTACGGGACCGGCCCCCTTCATTCCGTCAGGGCTGATTAAGAGCTTCCGATCGCGAGACCCGGATCGGACGCCTGGTAAAACGTGGTGTCCTTTCTGGGTCCCGCGAGGGGAAGAGGGAGGTAACAACAGGACACTTATAATGTGCCCGTTGTTACCTCCATCCCCATTTCCATTGAGCCCTATGGGGGCTCAAATGGGAATGGGGAATGGTTCCTGCAAGGAGGAGTTACTGGGTCCTCCTATGTTGGAAAGACACGGTAAGTCCCCATTGCAGGAACCATGAAAAGAAGCCCGGTTTGGAGGCCGCCATGGAGCTAACAGCTCCATGGCGGCCTCCAAACTCGTAATGAGGCCCAGCGAGTCAGCTCTTGGCCTGTGGCACAGAGGCGTTGGGTCCTGTGCAGTGTTGTGGCTCAGTTGGCTGCCCACATATGCAAACATAGTGGCTGTCCGCTTTAGTACATATGTGTAATGATTTCAAAAACGTTACTGTTGTGGTGAGTTTGATGAACAATTAAGCATGCACCGAGCGCAGCGTGCATTTGGAACTCATTGTCATTTAATTGTCCACCACTTTCATCACAGACACGTTTAACGATCTGTAGTCCTTCTTATGTCCTCAAAATGCTCTTTGATTTCAACAAAGCAGCCAGGAACCCTCATTTTAGAATGATATCCTTTCATGTTTCTTAAAACTTCTTAAGAAAAGCATAACAATAATACCACTGGAATATAAATGATAAGAGCCGATTATAGGTATAATCTGTAGTCACTGGTACTGGGTTACTGATTTTGTAATCCGATCCGTAATGGTCCGCTCATCTGCACTTTTGACATCCATATACTTGATGTGTAGGGGTTGCCATATAGCATGTAAGGGGGATAAATGCACGTTTTATTGTGACTTGAAATGATAAACATCGAGTTTTAATCATTAAAGGCTGACAAACATGAAATCGAGCAGTGCAAAACAGGAGTATACATATGAAATAAGTGGATTTAAACACTAAATACCGTGTGTGAGGGGTTCCCCCGGGAAATGTATTAAAATAAGTTGTAAATGGTCCACTTTGGCAAACATATTTCAGAAACATGAAATACTGCAATAGATGCTGGGTCAACGGCAGCACACGGGCATTTTACAACATCTTTTCATATTGATCGTGGCCAAAGAAACTATGAGAGCCTGTCACAATATATGTTGGCATTGGGATTGTAAAATATATTGTATTGCTGCCAGTGTCTCAAAGAATATCATGAGGCCTGCCAAAATAATATATGCCAGTCCTATTCCCAGTCAAACTCTTAGTGACGAAAGAATGTGCCAGTCCTGTCTCCGTGCTATGCACCTAGTGCCTTGAGAATATGATCAGGTTCTGTGCCAACTCTATATGCTGCACTACCCCCCTTCCATGCAAGTTTTGCTTGCCCAAATAATATTATAGGGTCTGCCTCAACAAAATATGCCATAAACAATGTCATGAACAATAGTTAACTGTGATCCCGAAAAGGATACAAAACAAAGCTCTCTATCTAGATTCTTGACATAGAGGCTGGAGTGTCATTCATACGAATACGGAAAAAGAGAAGAAAAATAAAGAGGGGGTTTGGAGTAGAGGTGATATTGAATCAAATTATAAACAACATGGGATCGCACAGGATAAATATTGCTTCTTCTATTATCCTAATGGTGTCTAATGCTACAATGCAACGTGGTTGTGTGAATTAAACTAGTTCCAAGTTTGTATTGTATCTAAAAGTTATGCCCCTGTCACAAAAACATCTATCTTTGGGGGGTGAACAAAGAGGCTCTGTCATCTGTTTCATGTTAAAGCAACTTTCAGGAGGCCATTCATGCCACATCTGAGGGGCACTGCCTGCTTATGAGGAGGAAGGGCTAATTTAGGGCAGGACATGTAAGTAGTCAGGTTACGAGGGACTCGGTGAGATGACCTTTGCCTAAGGCAGTAAAGGCCCTTGAACTACTTCTGGCTCTGCCTCAATTTAATTGGTTCACCAACCAGCAGAACACCACAATATCCTCTACATAGTTCTACATTCTTGTCTTCTTCGGTCCAGTTAACACCAACATTTGATTCAAAAGGTGGTTTTCCCTTAATCTATTTGGCTCTGCCTGCAAGCAGGGCCTCACTCAAAAAATGTAGGTTCTGCCTCTATCTATTTAGCTCTACCAACCAACAGACGGAACCTCTGTCTAAGTCCTACTGCCACACTAACAAACTGGAGGTTCCGCCTCAATTTATTTGCCTGTACCAATCATAAGAGCCACTATGTAATTTGTCTGGACTCTCCCAGTTTTCCATGTCTCCCTGATCACTTTTTTCCCAGTCGATCACAAGGGAGTAGAGCAGTGCTAGAGTATTCTCCTGACTGGCAGAAGACATGCAGTGCAGGCATGCCTGAAATCAGCATCACCCAATGCCCTAAACGCTTCCACCACCAACATGAGGCTGCTTTGCCTGTGGTGACAAAGAACCCATGCTAGGTGAAGATGCTATTATGTCAGGCTCTATTTGCATAGATGCAGGTGCAGGGTTAGTGGGTGTTGGGAATACTTTTTGGTGAGAAACTGCAGTGTCACCCAAATACACCACTTACTGTCGCTATCACCTGTTAAAGAGCCTACTGTAGTAGAAGAGTCTGTGGCATATGATATGTGCTCCCTGTATACGTCATTGTTCCATAGTCTACAGTGCTTTATCATTGATATGGTGCTTGCTTGTGTTACCCTGCTGCAGTGTCTCCATGCAAAGGTTGCATATTATGCTGCCTGGCTACCCTTGACAGTCCTATTCTCTGGAAAGCTGAAGCTGTCCCTCTCCCATGATCCTATTGAAACCTTCACCCTCAAGGACATTCCTCTACAAGGACAGGCAGTGGTTAGTGGCCACATCTCTTCGTCCTGAGCCACCAGCTGGGGGCATCTCTGGCTTCTATGCTTGGTGCTCTTTGGTCCTCTCAGCTCCACCACCACCTGCTCTCCATCAGCATGTTGTTCCCTACTCATCTGCAGCACCTCTGACCCCAATACCCTCCTGCCATCCAATTTCAAGGTCAATGTACTCTCCCACATTCTGCAGGAATCTGTGGAGTGACTCTGCAGCTGCCAAAAACATATCGTCATTGGTAGCCACACGCTCCCCTCCATTTCCCCAGTTACTTCAACCACTGATGCTGGCCCAGGATGTCCATGACCTAGCATGGAACAGCCTCTACTGTCTCCCCCTCTTCACGCTCTGTCGCAACCTACATGTGTCCCACTAACTCTGTTTGCCACCTCTTGGCTCACTAAAATAAGCTGTCAATGTGTAAAACACAAAAAATGGAACAACGACAGAGAGGTTCACACAAGTCTCATATGATGACAAAGGGTTTTCGAAACACACAAACAGTAGGGATGATGACTGACAACTGCACACGGCAGGTAGACTTCTTGGCGTCACACAAAGGTTTCACATAGGAAAGGAAAGAATCTAAGAAACATTCTGGCCTTTTTGATTTTTTCGGATGATACAGAGGGAAAAAGCAGCGGGAGAAAGAAGACATGGAACTTTCTTGTTTTAAAAGAAATCTTTTTGGGAGTAGCAAACAAGTGGATGAAACCAGGATCAACAAACACCAACATGTCCCCCAAATTACAAACAGAAGGGGTTCAGGCAGAGGTCTGCAAACACCACAAAAACTACAAAAAACTAACAAACTCCTCCAAAAATCTCAGAATTCCTTTCAACTCACCAAAAGAACTTCAAACCTCCAAAATCACTGGTTTGTGAGCCTGTCCTCTCCACTCTTCTATCAGCAGCTAAACAAGGCGACAAAGGAAGCAGGACGTAATCTGGAACTTAAAAGACCCTCCAACCTGTTCTAATATAGACCTTTGATTTACTTTACTGGTCTGATACTCCTCTCAAGACCTGGGCCTCATAATTAAATGACGGGATTCAAACACTACTTTGGGAACCGAGGTTAGGTATGATGTCCCAGGGAAGGTCCAACACACCTGGAAAAGTTTGACCTTCCCTCAGGTGAGTTATTTTGGGGGGGGGGGGTTCAATGACCTCTAGTACTGAGAGGGAAATGTTACTTGGTACAAGTGGATAGCAAAGGGTTTTTTTAGCAATGTTATAGGGTTTACAAATGTGCATATATTTATTGTCGTTCTCACTGATAAGCCCATATGAATAAGGCATAATACTACAATGTAACCATATTAACTTCAGATAAGGTTCTTGTCAAAAGGAAAAAGGAAGCATGTCGACACTGGGCGGATTCACAATGCCTGTTCCAGACATAGGTATGACTTAAATATTATTGATAAGAAAAAGAAATACATTACTGAAGATTGCAGAAAACTATTGTTAACGACAAGCATTGTGTATATTTCAATCTTGTTTTAACTGCCCAATATTGTAATTAAATGATTTTTAAACATAAATAAGAAAGATCCTCCATATATTATTTATAGCTTAATCATAAAATTGTATTCTTTAAACAACGTTGTAAACAGTGTGTTCATTTTAAAATTATTTTGAAATATGAGTTTGATTAAGTTAAAAGTTAATGCATGTTCTGGGGCATGCTGAGCGGCTGAAGTAGGAGGACGTGAGCCCTGTCGGCTCCGACGCAGCCTACTTGATCCTGATATAAATCTCCTGCAAAACTGTTTTAATATCGGATAATCCCGAGCCTGGAGAGGAGGGGTAAGTGACCCCCGAACATCCTCTGCAACGCCAGTGTAAATTGGCATTGTTGGGCCGGAGAACGGGACAATGTACGAGAGCACTCCTGGGACCCAGTGTCATCTTGTGATGGGACCCTGTTGAAGACTAGCAGAGCCGAGTCAACACTATGGCGGCTACGCAGATGCTGACACCCTGAATTGACAGTGGACAGCCATCCGGTACACCTTTCAAAGACCATCAAATGGAGAGACGCACCGCTCCGAGGCCCACTCTAGATTTATTGGACTACAAGATGAGTCCAGAGCCGGGAAACTGATGGCGCTGTGCAGAGGTGTGGTGGAAGACCCGAGACGCGGGGCATCTGTGGCGTGAGCGGGGCTTGTGGGGACACTCGCTGAGTGTCCCACCAGCTGATCCTGGCCTTGGCAGAGATCTGCCCACCAGTTCTTGCTCTGTGAAGAGTGACCCGCCCAGAGGAGCCCCCGGCCCTCTAGACATTGGTGTACAAGTGAAAAGGCTCTGGGCAGAAAATGTAGGCCTGTAAACAACATGCAGCAGCAGAGGTGGTTGTGGGGGCAAGGAACCGGGCCCCTCTTCACAGTCGCTTGGTGGGACATTGCAGCGGCCACCTCCCCTGACCCACTGAGCATGGGAAGAATCTGAGCAAACCAGGAAAAACTCACAGGAGACCACAGCTGCCTCCACCGGCAATTTGAGTCATCTCCCTAATAATCTCCTGAGAACATAGGGCCTGGCAGCACCCTCTGTACTTCTAGTGTGGGGGAAATACTCCTGCTGCTCTACGTCACTTGCAACACGCAGGGTACAGTGCAGTGCCAGGCACTTCTTTCCCTAAGGGCACTCCACCTCCAGTCATGGTGAAGGATAAACTCAAGAAAGTTAGAGCACAAAACATAATATATCAATATACAGTGAGTGCCCCTGCTGACGCTAAAACACGATTATCTTTTGAGGTGTGGGAAGCATGGAGGCCACAGGGAGCTCCCTTTCTCTTAAGGATGTGATGAGCGCCATGGACATCTCCAGATCCTCCATGGAAAGGAAAATAGATGTGCTAAGTTCGGAAGTGTCCCTGTTGCACCACGATTTACACAAGCTGTTATCACGTTTGGGGGAGGCTGAGAAGTGCATTTCAGGCACGGAGGACACCATCAAAGCGCTGGAGCATCGAATAACAAAGATGTCACAGCAGCTGAAGACAATGGAGAGTGGACGAATGTGAGGGCAGGTCCTGCTGCAATAATATTTGCATTCTGTGGCTCCCTGAAAAAGAGAAGGGTTTTAGCATGGAGTTCTTCTTAGAAAAATGTCTGGTGGAACGATTGGCACCCAAGAAGCTTCTGAAAAGAAATTCCATAGAAAGAGCGCATCGTTTGCCCACTGGTATGCCTGTGCCGGGAGTGCCACCACCTACGGTGATTGGAAAATTGATGAACTACCACAATTGCAGTACATTTTGCAGATGGCACACTCTAGCAGCCTAATCACCTGCAATGGCTCCAAAATTGCCTTTTTCCCAGATTATACAAGGGAAGTACAAAGAGCCAGACGGTAGTCGGATCACCGGCAATGTGGCAATTGCCGAACCATTTGCTGACTACTATGATGTGCGATATCAGACTCCACCGGGGCATGATGCACCTGTGTGAGCAAATATCCTGTGTGATACTACCCTCCCAAGCCTGCAGGAACAACAGAAACAAGATCTGGAAGCTCAGATTAGTGAAGAGGAAGTGGCCACTGCCATCTCCCACCTCCATTCAGGGAAGACCCGGAAAGAAGCATGCCAAGATATTGGGTGGGGAGGGAAACTGACGCTAGCACAGCCTCTATGGTACAATATACATTTACCTCAAGTTATCAAAATAGGCAGATATATGGTGTGGGCTCGGTATCACATCCTGACCCTGTCAGATGTGGTGAAGGAACATAACCTCATGTCCTTTGGTGATCTTCAACTCGCTTTTGAGCTGCCTGATGCAAAATACTACCATTCCATGCAATGTACGCATGCTCTAAGCGCACAACTCCAGAATTTCCAGGAACTTCCACCATACTCCCTTCTTGAGAGGAACATTCTTCTGGAGCGTATTGCTTCAGAATTTTCTTCCAAATTATGTATGGTCATGACTTCTTACACAACTAGGGAATTGTCTAAACTTAAAACAAGATGGGAAACAAAGGTGGGGATACTTGAACCAGAAGACTAGACCGAGCCGCTGATGTTTCCAAGGTAGGTGTGGATGTGGTCTAAACTGGAGTTAATTCAACTTAAAATACTTCAGAGTATATTATCCCCGTATTTCCTTATTTAGGTGGGGACTTGCTGAACACGCCAATTGTCTGCGGTGAGAGGGAGTCGAGGGAGCTTTTGGTCATACTTTGTGGGAGTGCGCCCAGGTTAATTGTTTTTGGAGGACATGTTTGAGCACACTGAACTCTGTCCTCAGCTCCTAGGTACCAGAAGACCCGAGGCTGCTGCTATTGGGGATATGGAGCAACCCCCTTCAGCCAGTATGAAAGATTGACTGTTTGTATCTACTACTGTTGGTAAACGTATTATTGCAGCAACGTGGGGAGCAACTGATCGCCCCAGATTTGGCAGATGGGTGGCAGAGGTCGATATGTGTGTGTCTCTGGAGAAGAGAGTGTACAACGCACAAGGCTGCCCAGGCAAAGCACAGAAAGTATGGGTGAGATGGGAGGGAGACGAGTAATAGGGTGGTTCCTTGTCTTACTAATAGCTGACATATACTTGCATTATGTTCCCGGATGCAACTTCTGTATACGTGTGTTTACTTCCAAGTGCCTTATGAAGTGCACCCAAGCATGTTATTGTTTTCTGAAACTAATAAAATGTGTTATAAAAACGAATTAATACAAGTCCAAACACTTCTTACATTCCCTAAAATGAATCACTTTGGGTGTGTTTTTTTGTGTTTTAATGAAGGTGAAGGGATTTTTTGTTTTACATTAAGTTAACTGTGGGATACACTTTACTGTAGTGTGTTGTCGTTCCACTTTGTTGGTTTGGAGCATTTGGGTGGATTAAAGCACCACCATACTTGTCAGAACCATTGCTACTCAGAAGAGAAAGGGAGAAGTGGTGCTGGAAAGTGAATAGCTGGTTGTAATGAGATTTGACAAGATTTTGGCATAAAATGGAAAAAGCACAATTTGCTCTTTTCTGGGACTTTGGACAATTCATACCAATGACAGCATGTTAACGATGGTTTTGTGCTTTCATTTCAGAGGTCTACGCACTGACCCTGCCTTTGGTTGCAGCTCTAAACAGAGCTCCATTTAATTTCCGGATCTCATCTTCAGCTAGTCATCATACAGGCTTTATATGTGTCAGTAGAGGAAAAAAGGTTGGAATAGCACCATTCACTCTGAGTGCTCGTAGGCCCTGGGTTATCAGACATTTCATTCTAGCCCCACCCAAACCTCACCCATTCCTGTCTACCAACATACTACTCCACAACTCCCTAAAGTCATCTGATCCCACCATACCTGCCTACAACAAACTACCCCAACCTGCCTTCCCCATCCTACCTCACATCAACCTACCCCGACCCTACACAACCATTTGCCGGCCTGCCCCTACACTAAACAATGCCTGCCTATTCACACCATGCCACACCCTATCCCATGCCTGCCTACCGCCAACCTGCCCACACACATACCTGCATCCACACTAACAAATACATTGCTAGCCTGATCCTACCCAATGCCTGCTTACTCCCACCCTACCTAACACCTGCCAAAACCCAGTCTATCCCATGCCTTTCTACTTAAACATCTTCAGACCCTATGCTGCCAAGTCTCACGCTACCCCTAGCCTACCTACACACACTCTTCCCCCTGCATCTTACCACATGCTTTATTCACTCCACACCTATCTGATGCCACTGTAAACTGGCATAACACAATTTTACCCCATGCCTGCCACCCCCACTGCTTCTGACACTATGCTATGGCTGTCTACCCCACCCTAGCCCATGTCTCCCTGCCATCACCCTGCAACCACTCTCGCCCTTGCCTCTGCCTCACACCTACTTACCTGCTCCACCATATCCACGGTTACCCTACATAAGAGCTGCCTATCCACACCCTAATCCAACACTTACCTGCCTGACCTCATCCCATCGCACCCTACCGAATACACCATTCATGGGCAGCTCCATATTTTATAGTTTACCACCCCAACTAAAGCATGGCCTGCTCAGCGATTTTCTTTTTTTAAAATATTGTTTACAATGCCCCAGAGGCTAGCAGCACTATAGTTTGCTGTCTGCCTGTCCAGCCATGACGCTTACCCTACCCCATGCCTGGCCACTGCACACCCTCCTACCACCACCTATCCCATGCCTGCCTACCCCCCTCACACAACTTCCTACCCCACCTTACATTCCAACCTCACCCTACCCCGTGCCTGCCTGCACCCACCTTACCCCACTCCTGCTGAACCCCACTCTACTCAATGCCTGCCTCCACCCTACCCCATCCCATCCTATCCCATGCCCATCTTTGCCGACTACACAACCTCATGCCTTCCTACACCCATGCTACCTCACCCCTGCCTAAACCAACCCAACACCACCCTTACCTACCCCACTCACCCTACCGCAAACCTTCCTCACTCCCCCTGCAACTGTTTACCCCCAGCATACCCCATTCCTCCCTTTACTCATCCTACCCATGGCTGCCTCCACCCACCTCATTCCTGCCTACACCTGTCCTACCCTATGACACTGACCCACCCTTCCCCATGCCTATATACACCCACAATATCCCACACATTCCTACTCCTATCCTATTTCATGCCTCCTTACCTTCACCCTCCTCCAGGCATGCCTACCCTCCATCCCACCCCACACCTGTTATACCCCACCCCATTTTACCCAATGTCTTCCTACTCCATGTCTGCTTAAACCTGCCCTATGGGTTGCATGTCTATTCCTACCATGCCACATGACTGCCTTAACTCACCCTGCCCCACACTTGCCTAACCCCACCTCACTGAAGCCCTTGTATGCCTAACCCAAACCTACTCCATACTGTCTATGACACCCACCACCACACTTGCATAAACCCAATCAACACATACCCTGCCTACCCACACTATACACCACCATGGCCTATCCCACCCTACCCGAAACATGCCACCCCCTGCCTGCCATACCTGACAGCCACTAACCTATCACACACCCACCTATCAAACAACACCCAAACCTGCCAACCCACACGCCTGCTCATACCCTCCCTTTTTCACTCCACCCCCCACCTGCCTACCACCACCCTTTTGTATGCATTCCTACAGCCATCCCACTTCAGGCCTCTCTACTCCCAACAACCCACACAAGCCCCCACTTCAGCTCACCCATGCCTACTACAGCCAGCTCACTTAACCTACCCTCGCTCTCCCATCGCAGCTCACAGCTAAAGTCACTATAGTTAATGTTGGCAGGCACATAATATTAGTGAAAACAAAGTAAAAAGACGTGCATACAACTTAGTGTATTTTCATCTTTCACAAGGTCTATTACTATTGTTATGTGTCTGCAAAAACTATCTTCATGTTTGGAATTACTGGGTATGTAGGGCTCAGTTATGTGTTCCATGTATGCCTATAAATGTAAAATGCAATAATCAACTTCAAACAGCACAATTATTGGCTTTGTCAATGCTTGTTCAAGAAATGGGTGCAGAGTGCAGTTGACAAAGGAGGAGAGGCTGAGTAGCCATTTAAGATAAAGGTAGGCGAGTGTTGGTCCAGGTATGGCCCCAACGTTAATGTGCAGTACAAAAAAGAGCCAAAAGTGGAAGGGTCCAAGTGAAAATGGGGGCATTCCTTAATTTCAAACAAAACCATTGTCATTTATCCAGTGTTTTTTTTTTTTTTATCATAGAGCTGGGAAGATATCTCATTAATTCAAGCATTTGCCTTAAACAGAAGCCTTCCTTAAGTTCTGAAAATTCCCCTCCCGGCGGGGTCGACTCATCCTTTCAAAGTCGATGAATGGAGTACGATTAATTTCGCAAAAAATATTACTACCGTACTTAAAGATCGCTGTAATCCGGGAAAGAATCACTGTTCAATACTGTGATATTACAGATTTTATAAAAACATGTAATGTTTCTTAAAGTAATGTCATTTAAAAATATATATATTTTACAATGTCATTTACACATAGATGCCAGAAAATGTAGGAGTAAAATGGTGCTGGCAAAGCGAAAAACTTAATAGTCATCTGTGTGGATGTCTGCGGCCCCTGCAAACCCCAGGGGCCCCCGACGCTCCACAGTGCAAAGGCATCGTGGTGAAAAGTCAGCAAATCCTCTTGGAGTTAATGAAAGCGAGGGGTTCACGCGGGATCGCTCACAGCACGCGCTGCAGTCACTAGAATCGCGGTGTAATGCTGATTCCTGCTTTGAGAAGAGTTCAAAAGAGCATTGGCAGAGCCCAAACATGGCGGCTCTTATATGTCAGGAGCAGCCTCAAAGGACACAACAAGGCCTGGCATTATTGTACGGTCTAATCCCACATATGAAAACGCTGCCTTTGTGTACCATGTACACCATCGCTTCTTCCAATAAAGTGTTTTCTTCTACATAATTAAATAAATGCAGGCGAGATCATGTACAACAAAATCCTTCAGTATGTTGATTCAAACCAGTGCCTTTTTCTCAGGAAGTTTAATGCTGCATATCCTGACCTTAACCTATGATATAATTATTTTTGTAAATCTATTTTCAAAGTCTTTATTGTAAATTATTTAAAAAAATCATTGTACATCAGTTAATCCCAAATGTAACACCCTCATAAGCCCTATTGCTGTTTCACTTCAGAACGATGAAGGGCTGAGTCGGTCCTGACTGGATTCGAACTTGTGACATGTGGGCTTGCTCCATTTTTGAAGCGAGCAATTAGCACATAAACCAACCACCCAGGCCTCAGTATAAATGAATACATGTTTCCCTCCGTAAACTAGAGGAAGGAGCCATGTCCTTATCGCCTGTGGCTTCCCAATTTAATTGTAACTTAAAAAGTGCTTGGACGTGGAAATGTATGCGTGAAAAGTGACTGCATTCCACGATGATGCCTGTTTTTTTTCACGATCTTGCTTTTATTGTTTTAAATGTGTGTTTTGACAATGTCATAGAGCACTTTGTAGTGCCCAGTGGTCGAAGTGTACGAAAAGAAGTAGTGGAGCTATGTTCTCTGCTGGTCTGCCCCGCTCCCCACAAATCCCATTCCTGCGCCCCCTCCCACACACAATACAAACCCCCAAACAAACACACCTGCTATTTATGGGAACATGCAATGCAGACACTGAAGTGCAAGCTTCAACTTCTTCCTACACTTATATTTTAAAACTAACCCATTGCAGAACGGTTTCTTTTTAAAATAAAAGTATAGGAACAGTGAAACTTTAAAATAATAAGTATGGGAGCACCGCTCCCGACTGCTCCGGCCCACTTCGACCTTTGGTATTGCCCCCAAGACGAGAGTAAGTTCCATGCAAAACAGTGATCGAGCGAAAGGAGGTGGTGAGTTGTGAGAGTAATGGGGCGAGGGAGTAGAGTGTATCTCGCATGGCTCCTCTAGCTGCAGATGTATTTTGTATTTTTATATTTTATTTGTCATTTATATAGCGCTTTACACCAAATCGCTGCACATACCAAACTTGCTGTACAATAAAATCGAGATGAGGAGAGGAACACAATTTAGAAAATGTTACATCAGGTCTGGAGAAAATGGCTCTTAAATGTAGAACGAAATAAAGAATACGTAGTAATAGAGAAAGAGAGAGAGAGGTAGAGCGTTCTGGTGAAAAGGCACCAACAGTGAAAAGGAACACAATGAGAGAGAGGCAGAGCGTTCTAGTGAAAAGGCACCAACTGTGAAAAGGAACACAATTGTGGTTGGGCACAATGGGGCTAGGGAACTGATAACAGGAATTGAGATTGAGACTGGAGAGAACAAGAAGGTACATAAAATAATAATAAGAGATGGAAGATAAGAAGGAGCAAGGCCATAAAGAGATTTAAAAACAATAAGGAGACATTTTTATTTGAGACAGGAGTGAAATGGTAACCAACCAAGAGAAGATAAAGACGAAGAAAAGATGAATAGAGGCATTATAAACAGACTTTGAAGGAGCCAAGCGAGGGGCAGGAAGACTAAAATGTAAGACACAATAGAATAGACGTGACAAATGTTGAAAGGATGATAACGACAAGAGCTGCAAATAGTAGAAATGTTATGAGAAAAAGATAAATCGGTGTCAAGATAAAGAACAATATCACAAGCAGTTGGACAGATGGCAAGTAAAGAAGGGGGAAAGGAAACAAAGGAAGGAGAAGAAGGGGGAATAGTGTCAGCTGGGAAAAATAGAACTTCTGTTTTGGAGGCATTGAGAACAAGAAAATGATAAGACATCCAAGATTTGATGCAAGGAGAGATTGTCATGAATCGAAGATTTAAAAGAGGAGACAGACAGAAAGAGTTGTGTATCATCAGCACAGAAGTGATGAGCTATCCCATAAGAGGAAATAATAGCGGCAAGGGGAGACGTTAAAGAGAAAAAAAGAAAAGGACATAAAAAGACAGTACAGGAAGGTTGTGCAGTGTACAGCAAGGGACATAAATCAGCAGTTAACCTTTCTTCATGTTGGTTCAGAAGATGCCATTAAAAATATTTTTGGGATCCAGCTGCTAACATATAGGTTTTATTTTTGACAACGGGTACAGCAATACAAATGCCAAATTACGTGGCTTGCTCTTTGTAACTGTTGCATTACTTTACAACAATATTTCTAAGTGCTTTGGATTGCTTTTGGATTACTTCATAATACCTCAGAACACTTTGGATTCCAAGGGATCACTTTGAAATACTTATTTTAGATATATTATTTCACAGCATCAAGTGGCCTTTAATCAGTAATAATGGGATACCATCTCTACACTGTAGTGAAAGGAAAACCATGGACATTATAATATGATAGGTTATTTATAACGCGCTTAATACCCAGAGGTTTCTAAGCGCATACACGGGGATCGAACCGTGTTGTGTTGCTTTGTCTCGCCTTGCTTCCAAGGCGAGCACGTTGCCCCCTGAGCTATCCTCCCGAGTTCCTGTTTTCTGATGTATTGCCATCCTAAAAGAGGTTTAAAAAAAACATATTTTATAGATGAAAAGGGCAAATAGGGTGTGGAAAATTGCACCCAGGCCTGTGCACTAGTAAGCTGTATTGCACAGAAATGAAGTCCCTAAAAAGAACATTTAGGCAAGAGGTGTGTTATATTGCATTTGACAGAGTACTAAATCACCATAAAGTGACATACATTAAAATAGGAGATTGTCAATAGCTTGATTAACATGTTACCTTCTGGACGGCTGCTTTTCCAGAATGACTGTAACTTGGCAGAAATGTGCATAACGCAGATAATCAGCCACTTGTTCTTTGACTCGGGTGGGTGTGAAAGTCTGCAAATACAAACATCCCCCTTGATACCCACTGCTGAGGCGACCATTATGAGTCAAAACCCAAAGAGGAGGAAACTGCGTGTCACTCGTTCAGCCATCTACGCACAGACCCTTTAAAAGCTCCCGGAAATCCTGCCTGGAGACGGCCAGACAGATCAATGTCTCTTTGCAGGATATCGCTGTCCCTCACCGAACAGCCATTTAGCATTGCCTGCAGGAAAATGTCCAAAAGCCCCATAAACCGGCTCTCATTGCCAGGCCATGCGCGGGGGAGCAGTGAAGGCTGTGATGGGGAGGGGCTGAATTGTTCTTTACAGACCCTCTGGATCTGTGCTGTGACCTTATCACCCATTGGCCTTGTCCTCTCGCCTCACCCTTCTCCGCTAGCTGGTGTGGCTGTAGCCTATCTTCATGTTATTCTCAAAGAGCCATGTCCAAAGCATGAGTTACTTGAGCTGCAATGTTCATTCCTGAACATACGCATAATGAAAGCACGCTTATGCCTGCAGGATGCGGGATTATCTTGAACAATGTATGCAATGCGTGTGTTACGGAAGTGTCCATGACTTAGACATTAACTATGTGTCAAAAGGGATTTAAAGTGTTATGGTTTTCTTTTGGCTGCACATATTTTCTCATGACCGATGTCACTTCCCACACACATGCTGCCAACGTAACTGTACTCAGTGCCCTTTTGCACACTTTTGCGCCACTTCCACCTCTAGCAGGTGTGCGCTAAGTGTGCAAATATGTGTGGTAAATGCATCTGGACGTGCTCTTTGGAAAGCCTACTTCTGCAATCAGCTAGTAAATTGCACTTGTAACCGAAGGGCTGTGGGTAGCATGTGTGATACATTCAGGCCCTACATGTGTGTTAGCTAATTTTCCAATATCCTCCAAATTATGCGCTCTTGTAGTAAATCAAAATATTAAAGTTCATGTGCTGTCCTTTATGAAGTTGTCATTAGATGCATCCTTGCTGATGCGTTCCCCAGATAGTGGCCACATTATTGAGCAGCTGGCTCATTAGTTAAGTAGACTGTGACTGGGTCTGCATGATTGCATTGTTGGTGGCTAGTGAGAGGAGGTTACCTATCATACAAGATGTTCGCATTTTGCCCTGTAGGAGGATTCATTTTGTATCATCCACGTGGGTCTTTATCATGGGCACATCAATGAAGGGCCTGTTGTAAGAAAGCTGCACCATACTTGCTGAAGATATTTAGCTCATTAAAACCACATTTTGGGACCTCCATGTCTATTCAATCTATACTGTACTTGTTCCTAGTTCTTTCCTCTGTAAACAATATTGTAATGCTTTTGTTCCATTGAATGATTTGTGCCTTCATCTTTTCGGGGTGAGGGCCAGATCCATGTCAGCTTTTCATGATACCCCTCATTAATATTCATGAGATACATTTGCATGCTATGATTCTAAATATATGCAATTTGTTTATCATGAATATTAATGAGGGACATCGTGAAAACCCATCAGGTTGCTGGTCTCGAGGCCTGCAGTTGGACAACCCTGGATGTTCAGTTCTTGGTGCAATCCTCCTCCTTATTGTATACACTTTGCACAATGTGGTCTGCGTATATCCTAGTTTAAACAGTGTATAAAGTTCAGTCCGCTAGAAGGACTGTACACATTTTAGGCAACATGGGTCGGTGGTATCAAACTATTATAAGACTTCCATACTAGGAATAACGTCCTAGCAGCAAAGAATAAACTATTGAAGTAACGTTAGACGTGAGACATGAGGTGAGTAGCACATTTCAAGCAAAACCCTGACAATGCAATGAGTACATTAAATAGGCACAGCTCCTTGTGGACACCATTAATTCTAACTCTGCACCTAAGTTAATCTGTTATTGTTAGAGTTGCAGATTTACCTATGGGTGGGCGAACTATGTGTAGTGATATTTGCCTGCCCTGTTTGCCATCAGGTATTCTACAATAGTTGCACTACATCATTCCGAGGATCCAATTTTTAATTTTCAAGGGATCCACATTCTGTTTCAAGTCAGAGGTCAATGTGTGACTTTGCTGGAATGATCAAATGTGACGTCTTGGCTTTGTGATTCAATCAGAGATAGTCAATAAACCAAGTAAGCCATGATGATGTAAACATTTGACCAGAAACCGCATGCACGTTTGAACATTTTTTTATTGTGTCTCTTTGTTCTAGTAAAACATAACGTACCACGTGTGCGTCCCTATTTTCTGGTCTATATTCCTTTGTGAACCCTTTTCTAATAAACCTTGTTTTTAAAAAGATCTCTTTCAGTCAGTACTTATTGTGCGTGGCTCCTGCAAACATCTTTGCGCGCTACAGACCTCTATGGATTCGTCATAGTATGCAGACTAGCACTGTTGTGTACATGGTACACGAAGCGCGCATGCGCGGCTGTGGGATGTTTTTACCCATGCATCCGAGCCCTACCTCAAAAACTGTGCAGTACTGACATGGAAAACATCATGATGGCCAGAGCTTCCCAGAAAATGCACAGGGAAATGCATGAAGAATAGGCTGCCACTCATTTTTGCCGATGTTATGGGCACAGAAGGGCACTGCCTAAAACCACCATTGGACTACCCACACAGTAGTCTGAAACCATTGGGAATGGCAATGCTGATTGCCAAAAGCAACCTAGAATTGTGGGGAATTCATTTTCTTAAATCACAAAAATGGTTGCATTACCAGTACTCACCACTATCAGAAAGCCGGCGTTTTTAAACGACCAGACTTTGTGTAAAACTGAATAAATGAACCCAGAGCATGCCAAAGAAAGACTTACTGAGAGTTGGATACAATGTAAAGTTACATTCTGAAGTGACTTGAAGGTTTATAACAAGACTGGCTGAGCTGTGGATTTCAGCAGTTTAAGTAAATTTGGACTGAAAGACACTAAACATCTAAATGTTTAAAAGAAATGAGTGACCTACTTTTGAGTGTCACAGAGGTTGCAATTGTTTAAATGTCATAGTTTTGAACTTAGAATCAGCATTCTAGCTGCATATGTAAACATTGTCTTGACTTAAACTGGGTAACAAAAAGTGACATTAGCTGGGGCCTGGCTTAAGGAACTGAATTCTGCCCACCAGCTACCCCCGACAGGAGTTGAGACTTGCACAACAGCTGTGTTCCCAGGCCTAGCTGCCCTTTTGCTGCTCCCACCAAAAGGGATATGACACTTCTCTGATTGAATTACCTGGGCTCTGCAGGAAATTGAACAAAGCCCTGTACTGACTCAGGCAAATGTTTTATTATGGGGGCTGTAAAAATGGCTTCCTCTGGAACAAAGGGCCTTCCAGGGCCCAAGCGGATGGTTTATTGCAGGGGTAATAAAAATGACTTCCTCTTGGCAGAAACTGGGAGGGGGAGTAACTGGAGACAGAGGCTGAGCTTGAAGAAAGTGGAAAGACTGGTTTCTGTACCATGTGACCTGAAAAGACACACCCCTGTAGCCAGAATATGGTTTTAGAAAAAGATGAATAACTCATAGTACGGACTTGTCATAATTGTTTAAATGATACCATAATTCTTGTGATTTTTCTGCCCACATTTTAAGAGGTTTTTAGAACCGGTGGCATGGTCTGGGGGCAAACTAGCAGTTAAGAGGGTATTATTTAAAATGTCTGCATGTGAAAAGTCTGATACTTTCAATCAATGCCTCCATGCCTTGCACACATTTGGGTAAATTTGAGTAAGAATCTGATATTGGTAACTTGACCAAAAAGTGAAATATGTTGCCATTTCTGAATGCAAGCCCCCAGGAAGAGCAGAGTTTGAACAGGGGCTACCATCAGTAAATGCATGATGGGTGCATGTAATTTCAAACCACTGTGTAGCTATGAAATATGTCTTTTGGGTCAAAATATATATTGTGTGTAATTTGACAGGGGTGGGTTCTCTGTACCATAAACAGACCTCATCATGATGACACTTCATTTCATTCCCCCAATCAAGGGGAAGAGGATGAAGTGGCCAATGACAAGTGGAGAGGGGTAGAGCCTAGTGATGCTGCACACACACCCACTTTCAAAACACATAAAAGCAGACAGTCAGGACAGATGGGGACCTTCAAATCCATTTTCTGCGGGACGCTCTGCCGGGAAAATCCATACTTTACCTCCATCAATCTCTAGAGAAAGCTGTGCAGAAAGATCCAGACTTCAAATCTATCAATATCCAGAACCAGAGACCCAGACCAGACCAGCAGAGCAGAGCTGACCCAGATCACTGTGAAGTGCCGAGACCAGACCAGAGTCCAGTCTAAAACCTGACCAGATCCGTGGCGAGGCCCATTTATTTCAAAAATATATTGTGAGTACCTAGCAGAACTGTGTAGAACCAATCTCTTAGTTAAAATAATATAATTCAATCTATTTTAATCTAACCAGAACTGTCTCCTAGAAGTTGTACCTTGTCATTTTGCAAAACTGTCACTTGTCACTTTGAATTTTAACATTCCAAATCCGAAAAACTACCTTTATTTAATCAGTCATATCTCCGTGACCGTTTGTCCTAGAGACTTGCAGTAACTTTCATCTGGAAGCTGAGATCCTAGGCTGTCCTAGGACCGCAAAACGATAGTGCTAATCCTTGTAGTTCCTCTGTAATCGCAAAAAACGCACTCGCGAATTTTACCGCGATTTGCAAATTTCTCCACGTGTGAAAACAGCAGTTTCCCTGCTAAAAAATTGTTTGCCTCGTAAGAACCATCCCTGAATCATTGCTAGAGTGAGCCTGGACTAATATTAACTAGATACCACTCACCCTGGACCTCTAGAGGGAATTAAAAGCATTTTAGCGTATTTTTCACTTCATTGCCAGCACATATAAAAGCATTTTGGGCCTGTGTTGTTAACTTCTGTAGTCTAAGCTGCTGGGGTGAACTGAATTACATTTGATTGCATTTCTGAGAACTGTGTGCTTTCCTTCCATTTCCTTACATTGCGTCAAGGGGGGGAGTGCCTTGCCAGAGAAAAGTGATTACATTGTTTTGTTGAAATCATATTGAGTATTTTCTGTATTGCATTTTCATTCAACATTACATCCATCTGAACTCATATAAAGTATTCTCTACCACCTTATTCTTCTGTTCCTATTCACAAGTGTGCTAGTGCCAGACTATCCATTACTGATTACTGATCAGATTAAGTGTGATATCCAATTATTAATTTATTATAAAGTGTGATATATATCTATATTGTTTAAATTCTCAAATAAACCTTTTAACTTGCAAAACAGAACTACTTCTGTGCTCAGTGGGGTCAGGGGGATTCCAAGAGAGGGGTGTTATATAGGGGTAGTCATCCAGAACGCATGAACTGGACATAAAGATATATCAATAAGGGTTTCCATTCAGTATCCCAGACTAGGCATTGACTTAGCTGTAGTGTTGAATTGAATCCTCTTACAAATTGGGGGCTCGTGCCGGACGTTTGGATTAGATCTATCACTTGTGCAGATTAATACAGCGTGCCAGCTGACCAGATGCACATATCCGGTCAGATCACCACGCTGTGTTACGCTGTAAAGCACTCCTCAAAGGAACGCTCTAAGGAAAAGGTCTGTTTTGCAAAAATAAAATACAAACTTCTGTAAATCAGGAAGGAACTCAAATCTCTAGAATGACGACCTTAGTAGACATGAAAATAGCCAGAGAGTACTTCTTACATAAGTTATTTGTGAGAGGTGAGTGGACTCACCAGGACCGCATGGTCTGGTTGCAGGCCATCACGCAACAGGTCACGGAAACAGGGTCAGATATATGGAGAGATCAGGGTCCCTTACATGTGGCCCTGAGTGAACTATACATGGCTCCTAAAGCTAAGGATGAACAAGACAAGATGGTTAGGATAGCGGCATACCTGTACCTATATATGGGAGACATGCATGATAAATGTACTGAAAGCCAAGATCTGGCGAATAAGCGACAGATGGCGTTAGAGAAGGTCCAATCTGACCTGGTCTCTTCTGAGCAGAGGCTGCAAGGGAGCCAGGAGTCAGAAAATGAGAGTAGACAGCACACCATTAAAATAAAGAAGGATATGGACATCCTGCAACAGGAAAAGGCTGACCAGGATACCAGATTTCTGGCCTTGCAGAATGAGTACCAAGAAGGTTTGGACTCCCTACTGCAGAGCCAGAAAAAGCTGGAGCAACAGTTAGACTTCAATAGGTTATGTGCTGAGCAGGTAGTCACCCTGCAAAGCCACCTAGATAGGGAGAAGGCAGAGAGCAATAAACTGATTCTGAAAGACCTGGATACCCAGGCAGAGTTTGATCAGGAGCGCCAGAAAGCTGGTGCCTTCCAAAGGCAAAGGGACGACCTGGCGGCACAGATGCAGGCTCTTAGTTAGGAAAGGGATACCTTAGGCCAGGAAGTCTGCCACTTAAAAAGGAAAATGGAAGAAAATCACCTGGCCCTCCAGGGACTGGGTGACCTCCAAAAAGAACACCATAACTTGTTAGAGCACACCAGGAAGGTGGAGGATGCTCTGGCAAGAAAGGAGCAGGCCAATAGGGACACAGCTCAGGAGGTAACCCTCCTGCAGCAAAGACTGGCCCAGTGCTCCAGGACCAATCAGGAAACGCAGAGAGAGAATGAGGCTCTCTGCCAGCACAATGATAGGCTCCAACAACAGGTAGCGATGCAAGATAGAGTCTAGTAAGGCCTTAACTGAGGAACTGAAGGCACAGGTTCTTGCATTGCAACAGGGAGCAGGGGCGGATAGAGACCAGGTTCGCTGGGAAAGGGAAACTCCTGAGCATAACCTCAGGAGCCCTAGCACCAGAGGCCTTTATCTCTCTCAGTCCCTGGACTCTGCCACCCACATGTCCCCTGGCTCACATGAGCACCGGGCCACAGGGATGGCAGATTACTATCCAGCCAGAAGCATGGGGCTCATAGGCCAGTACCTCCCAGGAATGGATGGGCGGGCATCCGGGTATGGGCACCGAAGCACAGTGCAATTTAGTGGGGAACCCCAGGAGAATAGGCCCATTAAGGGCATCCTGAAAACTTTTGCCCAGTTAGGTCAGTGGGAGGGGTACCCATCAAATCCTGGCAGCAAGGAGGGATCTGAAGACTCCTATGAGCGGTACAGGACACAGGAGACCAGGTCCCCACATTCTGCCAGCCATTCCCAGGCTCGCAGAATCCGGGAAAACCTGGAAGAACAGACGGGAACCTCTGGGAGCAGTGCCTCTGAGTCAGAGGATGAATGGACCAGGGTTACCCGGACCAAAAGGGCCAATAAGACAAAAAGGGCCTTGCTTAAGGACCCCTTAAAGCAGATTAAGGCAATCAGGAGCGTCATCACGCCTTATCATAAGAACGCCAAGTACTCTGTTTGGGAACACTTGGAGCTCTATGAGCAAATGATGGAGACTTTCCATTTGAAGGACAGCCAAAGCTGTATTCAATATGTAAAGTGGACCTTCTCCCCGGAATACTCCAGTTTCTTTGCGGGGCTGGAGGACCAAAATCACTTAAGAGGGTCCGCCTATAAGGCGGCCATCTTGAAACATTTTTCTACTCATAGAAATCCTCAAGAGGCTCGCAAGGCAGCCTACAATTTACAATGTGGGGAGGATCAGGCCCCACAAGAATTTGTGCAGGAGTTAAAGCGTGCTTTTGCACAGACCACAAGAAGGGTGCGCACGGATAGCAGAGAATTTATTAATATGTTTTTCCATGCCTTGCCCAAATACATAATGACCCAGCTCGTGAGGGATTTTCACGAGAAAAGATCTTTAGACTGGGTCATTGAACAGGCGACCCGGATCTATGAGGTGCAGAAGCCAACAGAAAATAAAAATAATGCGCCCAAAAAACCCCAAAGCCAACAACACCCCTGCTGCTGCCAAGGTGGCAGAGGTAAAGGTCACCCCCGTTTTAGAGTTGGAGATGGGGGGGCCTAAAAACCTACCTGCACCTAATAATGCTAGGCCCAGAAGGTCCTCGGGCCAGTCACAGACAGGGAGCCAGGGAGGCAGCCCCACAAATGGGGTCCCTCGCTCTCCTGATTATGTAAGTCCCCGTTACAAGGGAAATCGACCCATCCTGGGTTATGTGTGGACTCCTCCAGCCCAAGGGGGGGATCCAGCCAAGCACCTAACCCAGGGAACTTCCCTCCTAACTTCCCACCGGAGGGCAGAAATTCTCCAAATCCTGGGCAGAACTTTTTCCCCAGGTATCCACCCAACTTTCAACCCCAAAATCCTCCACCCTTCTTTCCCCAATTCCCTGAGCCCAGACAATCGAATCCGGGAGAGGGGAGGCCAAGGGTGGAGGGGTATCCAAATCTTCCCAACCAGGGGTACTACCAAAGAAGGGATAGCTACCCTTCCCGGGATCAGCCCAGGGGAGAAAACAGGGCCCCGTATCAGCCTGAGCGGGTTTCCCAGTTAGAGCGCCAGGTTCAAAACATGGCACGGGATCTGGGTCACATACTGAGGGCTCAGCAGAACCCTCAGATCGGTATGCCGGCGCAGAACGCACCCAACTCTGGACCTGGTGCTCCAGAACAATGACGGGGGCAGCACCCCGATAACTCACCGGTCCCCAGGGAGGAGGCACAAAGGGAAGGGGGGTGTAAAGCCTTGGAGGAAGCTTCCTTCCTCACTTGTAAACAGCCCCTGGAAACCCAGGAACCGGAAACAAAATCTCTTTCCCCTGAAAATCTGCCTTCTAAGGAGCAGAGGGGGGTAGGAGAAACAAAAGACCCAAACAGACTCAGTTTGAGGAGGAGGTACATATCTTCCAATTTGAGGGAGAGGGATCCTCAGAGGTTCCTGGGAAAAGGATCTTCTCCTTCAGAGAGGGGGGAACTCCTCCCAAAGAAAAATGGGTCCCTAGGGATGCAAATCCAGACTGGGGAGATGTGGAGACTGAGCTACCGCCGCCCACCATCTCATCCCAGAACCAACAGCAAGAAAATCCCCTGGTTCAAACCCATCCTGATGACTGCCTCCAAAAAGGGGGGGCGGCCCAGAACCGGAGCCAGGGGAACCCACCATGGCTCTGATCTCCAGTTGCCAACTTTTTCTTTCAGATTCCCAAGGCTCTCCACAGAATTCTGCCCAAATCTCTTCGCTAGCGATGTCCAAAACCAGAAAGTTAGCCGACCAGTTGTCCAAAAATGTGCATTATCTGTGCCCCCTTGAGGAGAAGGAGGGAAGATATTATGCCCCGGTACAAGTACAGGGGCAGGGTACAATTTTGGCACTGGTGGACACTGGATCTCAAGCTACCCTTCTGTCCAGAAGGGCCTTTGACGAACTGAATGCAGGAAGGGGAGAGAATTACCAAATTCCTCTCACCTCTCTTCCTAGACAACTGCAGAACTTTGACGGGAAGGAAATTCCCGTTGAGGGGACTGCAGACTTGGACATTAAGATCGGGCGACACAAGGTGAAACACCCGGTCATAGTAGTGACTCCAGAGGGCACCCCTTGTTTACTGGGGAATGACCTCCTGAGGAGGTTGTCACCCTTAATAGATTGCGTAAACAAGGTCCTCTGGACCCAGACTAGCCGACCAATAAAATTAAAACAGAGTGTCAACCATGTTAGTTTAAACGGCACCTGCCACATGGTTGAACAAAAATCTGACCAAGTAGAATTTCACTTCCAGAATAGCCAAATTCCAGACGTGACAGTAATAGCAGTAGGACAACAGACTGGTGATGGAGGGTCCTCTCTATTTCTGAAAATCAACCTTCCTTCCAGTCTAAAGTGTTACTCCACGCTGGAAGGAAACACTCTGAGATTCTATACTAATCCACAATCAGAAACTCCCACTCCTATAGTCCAGAAAGATGTGAAATCAGCTCAGAGCCTGGCTGATATTCAGCAAATTGGAGAGCAGTTGTTCATCCCTGTTCAGTTAAATGATGGGAAGGACTCTGTTCTCGCTCGAGGGTGTGTGAACAACGGTAAGAGCTTCATCAGCAAAGCCATGTTCCGCCAACTCCCAAAAGATCCAGCCATTCCCACATTCAAACTGATAGACAAATGGGAAATGGACCTGGAAGCACCCAATTCCAAACGTCTCCTGCCAAGCAGGTGTATGCTCAAAATCTCCATTGGCAACAAGAGCATTGTCCATAATTGTTGGGTCGTGCGAGACGTCCCTGACGCCTTTTACTTAGGCAGTGACATTCTCAATCGCTTTGCCATTAGTTTGGACCTAATAAACTTCAAAGCTTGGTCCCGATTAGCGGATAATCCCCTGGACTTTGATGATCCAGAAAAAGCATTTAGGTCAGCTCAATTGCTACCTTATGCAGTTGAAATTCAGATTAAAGAGGAAGTCACCATCCAAGAAAGGACCCGACAATTCTCCCTGGAAGTGAAAGTTAAAAGAGGACAACATTTGAAAAACCCTGATGCTTACATACATCTAAATGCTTCTCTCCAACAGCAAGGGTTGAGGGTAAACCCAACTCCATTAGTCAACATAGAACATGACACCATTCCAATAGAGGTGGATAACAGCGACTTAAAGAGTATTATTCTAGCCGCAGGCACCATTATTGGAATGGCGGTTGATGACCAACATTTTTCCATAGATTTAGGTAATGAACTGTTAGGGCCAATCCCCAAGGACTGCTTTGACAGTGACAGTGATGACAATACGACACCAGACAGGATTTTTACCCGGCATGGGGGGAACTTCCTGGTGTACACTTCTTGCCCTTATGGTAAGGAAGATGTGACTTGTGACTTCAGGAGGGATGAGGTGATTTTCCAGGTCCATGAGGGCTGCCTTTCCCACCTGAAGCCTCCAGTCCAAATCAGCACTCTGACCAGGGACTTCTCCACCCAGCTGGAGGAGGCCGCTGAAATAGCCAAACCAGAAGTCTTTCCAGGCTTCAGGCAGATGGTGGAAGAGAGAGTCAACCTAGCTGATGCCTGTGTGACTCTGGAACAAAAGCAAAAGTTGAAACAAGTTTTCTTGGATTTCCAAGATCTCTTTGCGGTAGACTCATATGACTGTGGTCGCACTGACGTCCACACAACAACAATCCCCACGGACCCTGGCATGACTCCTGTGTTTGTGAAGCAATATCGCTTGCCTCTCGCATCAATGGAGTCCCTTACTGAAATAATTAAGAACCTTGAGTCCTGGGGAATAATCCGTCCAGTCCACAGCACCTTCAATAATACGGTGCTGGGAATATTGAAGCCAAATGGCCAGTGGAGACTCTGCGCTGACCTTAGGGAGCTCAACAAACGGGTCCATACTTCCCGATGGCCTCTGCCCTACATTGACCAAGGGCTGGCCCAGATCCAGGGGTCACAGGTATTCACAGCAATAGACCTGACCAATGGATACTGGACCGTGCCTGTCAGTAGGGAGGACCAATACAAGCTGGCTTTTACCATTGGGGGCCAGCAGTACACATGGACCCGGACTCCCTTCGGATACCTCAACTCCGGCAATGAATTCAACATTTTCCTACATAAGGCCATGCCCGACCTGGGTGCGAGGGGTAACCTGCCTTATGTAGATGATGTCCTCATCAAAAGTTCATCTGTGGAGGAACACATAGCGGAGATCCGTTATGTTCTGACGCAGTTGAGGGCTGCCGGAGCAAAACTTTCCTTTCAGAAAGCACAGTGGTGTAGAACCCGTGTTAATTTCTTGGGGCATGAGATTACTCCTCAGGGTCTCTGTCCCCAGGAAAAGAAAGTGGAAGCACTTCAGAAACTGAAAGACCCCACAACTCTGCGGGAACTAAGGAGCCTCCTTGGGCTGACTAATTACAGCAGAAAGTTCATTGAGGGCTACGCAGAGATCACCAGACCCCTGATTCATCTCCTGAAGGGGGGTTCAAGTGGGAATGGGGTCCAGAACAAACCGAGGCGGTAAAACAACCCAAGAGAAGCCTCTCACAAGCGCTTTGCCTAGCTTAGCCTGTCAGAAACAAGGAGTTCTTCCTGGAGACGGGGTTCTCTAATACGTGCTTGACAGCAGTATTATACCAAAAGCATGACAAGGTCAATAAAGTAATCTCCTATGCGAGCAAAACTTTATCCTCTGTGGAGGAAAAATTCAACGATTGTGAGAAGGCACTCCTGGCAACGGTGTGGGCATTGAAGAATTACCGCCCGTTTATCCAGGGGGAACACATCATAGTGGAGACTCCACACCAGCCTCTGCAATATCTCCAAAGTGACAGAATCCGAGCCGGGAATGTGAGTAATTCCCGAATTACTTCCTGGATTCTGTCAATGCAAGGCTTTCCTGTGGAGGTCAGATATGGACAAAACAAGAAGAGTCCCCTCGCGCAAGGTCTGGCTGACTTGCATGATTGTGCCAGAGAAAACTGTCTTGAGGACGAAAGTCTAAAAATCAAGGACAACATGGAGGCATACCTTAATTCCCCACACAAAGTCTTTGAAGAGGACAAGTGTGAGGGAATGCCCACTGTCTATGTGGATGGATGCTCTTACCATGTTGACAACAACGGGGAAAAAGAACTGGTGGCCGGCGTAGGGAATGCATGGGTGAAGGAGTTCCCAGAACCCTCCGCTGGGTACAAAATTGGTCCCCGAAGTAGTCAGGTGGCAGAGTTGATGGCTGTGCATCAGGCCATCCTCACTGCTGTCCAGCATCAACTCCACGAACTGGTCATAATCACAGATTCGGATTATGTACGGAACGGGTTCGTGGAGCACCTGGTTAATTGGAAAACCAGAGGCATGTTATGTGCTAATAACAAACCCTTGAAACATGGGAAGTTGATCCAAAACATTGATGATCTGGTCACCTCGAATGAGATGACCATCTATTGGAAAAAGATCAAGGGTCATTCCAAAGTAGAGGGACCAGACAAAACTGGAAATGACTTAGCTGATCAGCTGGCCAAAACCGGGGCCATCCAAGGGGATCTAATTGAGATTGAGTCCCTGTTGGGGCAAATCCAGGTCACTGCTATCACTAGGTCCCAGACAAATGCTCACAACGACCTTTCAATTGCACAATGGAGTAAGGAGACCCCTGATGCTGATTTGATTACCGCTCAGAAGGGGGATCCAATAATTGGTAAATTTTACCAGCACCTTGAGGACCCTGAGAACTTTCCCCTGACGGATACCGATTACACTGGGAAAGAGGACCTAAGAGTGTTGATGAAATGTCCAAAAATGTTCCGAATCCAAGACGGTTTACTGGTAAGGAAAGCCAAAGCTGGCCACGATCAGTGGGTGGTTCCTACCTCATTCCGAAGCCTGATGTTAAGTCACGCCCATGATGCGGCCACCGCCGGTCATAGGGGGTTTCACACAACATTGGAAGTCTTAAGAGAGGTTGCATACTGGCCACACATGGGGCAGGACCTCGACCAATACTTGAAGGGGTGTCTTGTGTGTGCACAATTTCAGCCATCATCCCTCGCGCACTGTGCGCCTCTCCAAAAGAGGGGGATGACACTGCCATGGTCAGATTTACAAATCGACGTTGTAGGCCCCGTGATTCGCTCTGCTAGGGGGAATAAGTACATGTTGACTGTGAAATGCTTGTTTACCAAGTGGGTGGAATATCTCCCAGCCCCAAATTGCAAGGCAGAAACTGCAGCTGCCCTGATGATTAACCACATCTTTTCCCGTTTTGGTCTACCTCAAAGGATTGAGTCAGACCGGGGTAGCCACTTCACCAGTGAAGTAATGACAAAGATGTGGGAGATACTGGGGGTCAAAAGGAAGTTGCATATTGCTTACTGGCCAGCTTCTTCTGGGGCAGTAGAGAGATATAACCGAACCATTGTGAGCATATTAAAGAAGTTTGTGGCAGATTCTGGGCCAAGTTGGGATATCCGATTACCTCTGGTCCTAATGGCAATCAGATCTACCCCTTCATCTGCAACAAAAATGTCACCATTTGAGTTGATGACTGGGCGCAAGATAGTGCTTCCTCAGCATTTGCTCTACAGGACCCAAGAGCAGATGTTGATAAATGCCTCCACAACTCATGAGTATGTGGAGAATTTAAGGAAACACCTTCAACATGCTTTTGCCTATGCTCAGCGGAATCTAGAAAGATCAGCTGAGAGTATGAAGACCCACTATGACCTGAAAACTTCCAGGAAGGAATATCAGGTGGGGGACCGGGTCTATCTATACAACTTCCAAAGAAACCAGGCAAAACAGCGGAAATTTTTGCCAACATGGAAGGGACCCTTTGAGATTATAGACAAAATCTCCCCTGTGGCCTACAAGATCCGCATCCCCAAAGGCGGTTTGGCAGAGAGGGAAGACGAGTGGGTCCACATTAACCAGTTGAAGTGTTGCCATCCCAGGCACACTCTGCAACAACTGGAGGAATCCTCTGGAATCCTAGAGGGTACTGTCTCAGATTAATTCAGTTCTAACTTAAAATATCCTACATATCGCCTATCAAATTCTGAGTTTCTCAATGTGGGTGTTTTGGTTTTTGAATGCAAAAAGAAATGTGCATGTTCATATGTTTTGACTATAAATTTATATGCCACCCCACTATATCAATGGTGGGGGAAAAAATGTCCATGAATAGGTATTGCCGCTCTTCCTTTGTCGTCCTAGGAGAAAGAAAACATCGAGACTGGCCAGGGAGGACGATCCGGAGACCGGGAGCAGAGACGCGAGGGGCCCGGGGTACCGCCCAATATTCCCATCAGGACCGGCGAGGAGAACTGATCGATCAGTAACGGATGGAGGAAAAGATGCTGAACTGTGCCATCTATTGGAAGAAGATGAGGAAACATCCCAGATCTTGCGAGTTCCATCAGTGAAACCGAATGGCCATCGCAAGAGGGGGCTTGTGGGATGTTTTTACCCATGCATCCGAGCCCTACCTCAAAAACTGTGCAGTACTGACATGGAAAACATCATGATGGCCAGAGCTTCCCAGAAAATGCACAGGGAAATGCATGAAGAATAGGCTGCCACTCATTTTTGCCGATGTTATGGGCACAGAAGGGCACTGCCTAAAACCACCATTGGACTACCCACACAGTAGTCTGAAACCATTGGGAATGGCAATGCTGATTGCCAAAAGCAACCTAGAATTGTGGGGAATTCATTTTCTTAAATCCCAAAAATGGTTGCATTTACCAGTAGTCACCACTATCAGAAAGCCGGCGTTTTAAAACCACCAGACTTTGTGTAAAACTGAATAAATGAACCCAGAGCATGCCAAAGAAAGACTTACTGAGAGGTGGATACAATGTAAAGTTACATTCTGAAGTGACTTGAAGGTTTATAACAAGACTGGCTGAGCTGTGGATTTCAGCAGTTTAAGTAAATTTGGACTGAAAGAGACTAAAAATCTAAATGTTTAAAAGAAATGAGTGACCTACTTTTGAGTGTCACAGAGGTTGCAATTGTTTAAATGTCATAGTTTTGAACTTAGAATCAGCATTCTAGCTGCATATGTAAACATTGTCTTGACTTAAACTGGGTAACAAAAAGTGACATTAGCTGGGGCCTGGCTTAAGGAACTGAATTCTGCCCACCAGCTACCCCCGGCAGGAGTTGAGACTTGCACAACAGCTGTGTTCCCAGGCCTAGCTGCCCTTTTGCTGCTCCCACCAAAAGGGATATGACACTTCTCTGATTGAATTACCTGGGCTCTGCAGGAAATTGAACAAAGCCCTGTCCTGACTCAGGCAAATGTTTTATTATGGGGCTGTAAAAATGGCTTCCTCTGGAACAAAGGGCCTTCCAGGGCCCAAGCAGATGGTTTATTGCAGGGGTAATAAAAATGGGTTCCTCTTGGCAGAAACTGGGAGGGGGAGAAACTGGAGACAGAGGCTGAGCTTGAAGAAAGTGGAAAGACTGGTTTCTGTACCATGTGACCTGAAAAGACACACCCCTGTAGCCAGAATATGGTTTTAGAAAACGATGACTAACTCATAGTACGGACTTGTCATAATTGTTTAAATGATACCATAATTCTTGTGATTTTTCTGCCCACATTTTAAGAGGTTTTTAGAACCGGTGGCATGATCTGGGGGCAAACTAGCAGTTAAGAGGGTATTACTTAAAATGTCTCCATGTGAAAAGTCTGATACTTCATCAATCAATGCCGGCATGCCTTGCACACATTTGGGTAAATTTGAGTAAGAATCTGATATTGGTAACTTGACCAAAAAGGGAATATGTTGCCATTTCTGAATGCAAGCCCCCAGGAAGAGCAGAGTTTGAACAGGGGCTACCATCAGTAAATGCATGATGGGTGCATGTAATTTCAAACCACTGTGTAGCTATGAAATATGTCTTTTGGGTCAAAATATAGATTGTGTGTAATTTGACAGGGGTGGATTGTCTGTACCATAAACAGACCTCATTATGATGAAACTTCATTTCTTTCCCCCAATCAAGGGGAAGAGGATGAAGTGGCTGTCCTAGGACCCCAAAATGATAGTGCTAGTCCTTGTAGTTCCTCTGTAATCGCGAAAAACGCACTTGCGAATTTTACCGCGATTTGCAAATTTCTCCACGTGTGAAAACAGCAGTTTCCCTGCTAAAAATTCGTTTACCTCGTAAGAACCATCCCTGAATCATTGCTAGAGTGAGCCTGGACTAATATTAACTAGATACCACTCACCCTGAACCTCTAGAGGGAATTAAAAGCATTTTAGCGTATTTTTCACTTCATTGCCAGCACATATAAAAGCATTTTGGGCCTGTGTTGTAAACTTCTGTAGTCTAAGCTGCTGGGGTGAACTGAATTACATTTGATTGCATTTCTGAGAACTGTGTGCTTTCCTTCCATTTCCTTGCATTGCGTCAAGGGGGGGAGTGCCTTGCCAGAGAAAAGTGATTACATTGTTTTGTTGAAATCATATTGAGTATTTTCTGTATTGCATTTTCATTCAACATTACATCCATCTGAACTTATATAAAGTATTCTCTACCACCTTATTCTTCTGTTCCTATTCACAAGTGTGCTAGTGCCAGACTATCCATTACTGATTACTGATCAGATTAAGTGTGATATCCAATTATTAATTTATTATAAAATGTGATATATATCTATATTGTTTAAATTCTCAAATAAACCTTTTATCTTGCAAAACTGAACTACTTCTGGGCTCAGTGGGGTCAGGGGGATTCCAAGAGAGGGGTGTTATATAGGGGTAGTCATCCAGAACGCATGAACTGGACATAAAGATATATCAATAAGGGTTTCCATTCAGTATCCCAGACTAGGCATTGACTTAGCTGTAGTGTTGAATTGAATCCTCTGACACGGCCCAGCGGGCCGGCACATGCGCGCTAGTTAATAAAGGCGGTGCCCGGGCAGTTCGCGCCGGAGCACCGGAACGAGCAGACGTCTCCGGCGTGTGGTTTTGCGCGCTGCCTACGCGCGCTGGTGTCCCGACCCTGGGAGGCCCGCGCACCACCACAGGGCTTCCCCAGGGTACAACACTGGCGACGAGGAGGTACGGACTGCTTCCATGCTCCGACAGCTTCGGAGAGACGGAAAGTCTTCCGTATTACGGACCCGCGGAGCGCCGGCGGCCATTTTGATTTCACTGCTCCCCTCTTCACACGTGACGGCAGTGGTTGCGGCCCGAAATGGTGCTCGTGCGCCACATACCAGCTGTGTTGGAGGTCACAGACAATTTTTGGAAAACCCACAGTCCTGCAGGCGCAGGGCTGTGGCATTTAAGAAGAAAGAAGTGGGTTTCTACACCCCAATATTACCACGAGGCCAGGACAAGCCGCCCTTCTCTCAAGAAAGACAACTGTGAGTACGTGACACAGAAATGGGAGAAGAGACCGACGATGAGGGTGCTGCTGCCCCAATCCCCCGCAGATCTCGCAGCTCCCTAGCCCCCATGCCTGAATTCGATACTACTGGCCCCCCTTCCAAGCTGGGCCCAAAGTGGCTTTTGTGGGTCAAGAGACTAGATATGTTCTTCAGGGCATCGGGGGTGAACGATGATGACACCACCAAAATCGCAACTATGATCTACTCGGCAGGCGCAGAAGTCCACAAGATCTACGACTCCCTCGTCATCCCCGTGGTCACGTATGACGCAGTCAAGCAGGCACTCAAAGACCATTTTCTCCCCATGGCTAACGTGGATTTTGATAGATTTGTCATGGGTGCCGAAAGGCAACTAGACGACGAGCCCCTAGACAAATTTTGTGCCCGTCTGAGACACCTGGCGACCTCCTGCAGATGGGTCAATGATGAAGAAATGGTCCGCAACCAATTACTGCAGGGGTGCAGCTCCGGCAAACTTCGAAGGCAGGTACTGAGAGAACCTGGCCTGACCCTCCAGCAAATTTTGGACCTGGGAAGAGCACATGAGCTAGCGGAAGCCAGAGGTGCGAAAATGGACGCTGCCACGCGACCGAAGAATGACGAAGACGCATTTGTTGTGGGACGGTCAGCAGCAGGAAGGTCACGGTGGGCGTCGAGAAGGCCTGATACCCCGCCCACGCCAGGCAACGCCTCATCGTGCTCCTACTGTGGGTATGACCTCCCCCACAGCGGTGAATGCCCGGCGAAGTCGAGAACGTGCGGCCGGTGTGGCACACCGGGGCACTACGCCAGGATGTGCCGGGCTGCCTCCCCTGTTGCGGCAGGAAGAGGACCGGAGAGAGTTGGACGGGGAGGCGCTCGCAGAGTGAGAGGCATCTCTTCGATCGATCAGGGCCTGCAGGACCTGGACATTGCGGAAGAAGAAGAGGAGGAGGAAGAGGTTTTCTTCATCTCCAGCATCGTAAAAGGCCCTGGCACGAGGCGCCAACCCACATGCACTGTCAACATCGATGACGTCCCCACCCCCATTCTCATTGACACTGGGGCTTCGGTCTGCGTGCTAGCCACCAAACATTATGATGCCCTGCCATGCCCACCGAAGCTGTCAGCGTCCATGGCACGAATATATGCATTCGGTGGGGATACGCCCCTACCCATCCAAGGTGTGTTCATTGCCCCGGTTTCTCATGGACAAAACACCATCAAAGCAAGATTCTTTGTCACCAGCGTCAGCCCACATTCCCTGCTGAGCTGTGCGGCGTCAGAAGCACTCGACATTGTCCACTTCACGTTTGGGGTATACCACGCCGATCTGAAAAGCATGCTGCACAGGTTCGAAACTCTCTTCAAGGGCATTGGTAAACTGAAAGCAGAGCCCGTTCGCTTACACATCGACAAGTCCGTAAGGCTGACAGCCCTCAAACATCGCCGGATTCCTTTTCACTTAAGAGCCCAAGTGGAAGAGGAGTTGCAACAGCTGGTCGACCGGGACATCATTGAAAGAGTGGAAGGCCCCACCCCTTGGGTGTCGCCCATCGTGGTAGCCCCAAAGCCGAAACAGCCGGTGGCGGTACGCATCTGCGTGGGCATGAGGCTCCCAAATGCCGCCATCAAAAGGGAGCGTCACCTCACACCCACTCTAGACGACATCGTCAGAGAACTCCAAGGTGCCAAAGTCTTCTCCAAACTGGACCTCATATCTGGGTACCACCAGTTGGAGCTACACCCCGAGTCGAGGTACATTACGACATTCACTACTCACGAGGGGTTGTACCAGTACAAGAGACTAAACTTTGGAATCTCGTCTGCGGCAGAGGTCTTCCAGAATGCCATCAGAGGAGCCCTGTCCGGACTGAAAGGTGTCATTAACATGTCCGATGACATCTTAGTCTTCGCCAGGTCGGAAATTGAACACCTTAGACGGCTAGAGAACACTTTTGAGAGACTACAGGCGGTGGGCCTGACCTTGCACCAAGAAAAGTGCAAATTCCTCAAAGACCGACTGGAATTCTTTGGGTTCACCTTCCATGTGGGGGGCATATCCCCACACCCTGGAAAAGTGAAGGACATAAGGGATGCGCCTCCACCCACATCACCGGCGGAGGTTCGGAGCTTCTTGGGGATGGTCAACTACTGCGGCCGTTTCATCAAAGACCTAGCCTCTCTGTCGGAACCACTGAGGGCACTTACAAGGAATGACGTGACTTGGCAGTGGGCTGAGATTGAACAACGATCCTTCAAAGCCATCAAAGAAGCCCTGTCAGAGCAGGAGACAATGGCCTATTTCAACCCCAGCCGGGAATCGGAGATTGTGGTCGATGCCAGCCCGGTGGGACTGGGGGCAGTACTCATGCAGGCAGACGAACTAGGGGTCATGAGGCCCATAGCATATGCCAGCAAAGCCCTCACCGGCACGGAAAAGCGGTACTCCCAGATAGAAAGGGAAGCCCTCGCCATCCTGTGGGGGTGCAAACACTTTAGAATTTACATCCTCAGCAAACCCGTTGTCGTGATTACGGACCATAAACCCCTGATTCCTATCCTGTCGGGAACGTCATCCAAACCGCCTCCCCGCATGGAAAGATGGATGCTATCCCTCATTGAATACGTCGTCAAGCTAGTTTACCGCCCAGGCACCCATAACCCAGCCGACTACCTTTCTCGCCACCCAGGCACGAGGGACACCCAGAGTCCCGTAGAGGTAACAGACGCTGGAGACGCCGTGCATCTCGTCATTGAATCAGCCCTGCCAGTAGCCTTGTCGAGAGAGGACATTGCGGACGACTCGAACTCTGACGAGGCGTTCCTAAGAGTGAAAAGGGCGGTGGCCACAGGAGAGTGGCGGGACATCCTTCTAAACAACGCCAGGAGGAACCCAGAGGTACAAAGGGACCTACAACTGCTGTGGAAAGCTCGACATGAGCTCTCGGTGCCCACGGACGGCCTGTTGCTGCGAGGGAACCAGATCGTGATCCCCAGGTCGTTGGTCATGAGAGTCCTCCAGTTGGCCCACACAGGGCACCAGGGCATGGTCAAGATGAAGGCACGCCTCAGGCTGAAGGTCTGTTTCCCCGATCTGGAGCACAGGGTAGCCGAGTTTGTGAGGACCTGCATTCCCTGCCAGGCCACGAGTCCTGTGGAAAGAGGCCCACCCATTCAGGCCATGGAACGGAGCGACGTGCCATGGGGAACGGTGCACGCAGATTTCGGCTCGACAGGAAGAGGCCTATATTTCCTGGTGGTCACAGACCAGTGGTCGAGGTATCCGGAAGTGGAACTCGTGGAATCCACCGCCAGCGATCACACCATCCTGGCGATGGACAAAATCTTGGCCACCCATGGGTTCCCATTTGAGATTTGCTCAGACAATGGAGCGCCGTTCCAAGGACAGCGGTTTGCTAGATACTGCGCGGAACGAGGCATCAAGCACCAGAAGGTAACACCGCTATGGCCAAGGGCCAACGGAGAGGTTGAGCATTTCATGCGGACACTTTCGTATTTCTGTCGATGGAGGGGAGGACCTGCGACACAACCTAATCGACTTTCTCCGTGAGTACCGGTCCACCCCACATCGATCCACCGGAATCGCACCCACTGAGGCACTGTTCAAGCGAATACCCAGAGGGCTGATACCCGAAGCGGGAGACCGACGCCCAGGTGTGATCGATAGCGCACGGGTGACAGCAGAGAGAGCAGCGAGAAACGAGAACGAGACAACAAGGCGGAGGCTGCCAGGAAAAGAGATAGCAGTAGGAGATACCGTCCTAGTCCGGAACAGGAAACCGGAAGGGAAACTCTCGATGACTTGCGAAACCCAGCCAATGGGAGTAACTCATGTCAAAGGGTCAATGGTCACAGCTGCGAATGCGCGAGGGACGGTAACCAGAAACGTGTCCTTCTTCAAGCGCATAGGACCCGTGGCCGCGGAGGAAGAAATCAGTCCTGCCGAAGGACAAGCAGCAGAGGCACCGCAGGAAGTCGGTGAACCGCCCGAGGACCCTGGGGGAACAGAGGACCTCGAGAGAGGCTCGCCCAGGTACCCACGCAGGGAAGGACGCCGTCCACCGCAAAGGTTCCAAGATTTCATCATGGACTCGGCAGCCTGAGTAACGAAGCCTGTTAAGTACAGTTTGATTTGAGCCACGTTGGCTCCCCTGTTTAATGTGTTTGTTGTTTGGGGGAAAAGGAGGGATGTTGTGTACATGGTACACGAAGCGCGCATGCGCGGCCCAGCGGGCCGGCGCATGCGCGCTAGTTAATAAAGGCGGTGCCCGGGCAGTTCGCGCCGGAGCACCGGAACGAGCAGACGTCTCCGGCGTGTGGTTTTGCACGCTGCCTACGCGCGCTGGTGTCCCGACCCTGGGAGGCCCGCGCACCACCACAGGGCTTCCCCAGGGTACAACAAGCACTACTGAAACAATTACCACACAGTGAAACAAACGGCTTCATTAAACGCAAAGGGTTGCCCCTGTAACTGAGCAATATTGTGAATTGTCCCTGGACATTCCACCTTTAGCTTTAAAAGGAAATATAATCAAGAGTATAAGATAATTCACTTGCAGCAGAAGGATTTCAGAGCACCCAAATTAGCATTTTTGAAGCAGAAATCCTTTAGAGTTGCACAACACCTCTATACCTGCATCCTGCGGAGATGAACAACAGTGAAAGTGCTCCCTAGATTACTGCATACAGCGAGGCTCTTGACCCTGAAACATCGGGGGGAGGGGAGATACCCCGTTATGCCTGAGGTCGGCAACATTATGATCGGAGGAAGGAAACCTGTTCCTCATCTATCAGCTTCCTCAACAAAATGGGCACCACCATCAGCCTCACTAGCAAAACTGTAATAAATGTATATGAAGGGTTGCCATCTGGCACAGGTGTAAAAGCCCTAGCTTTTTCTTTCATTTTTACTAATAATAAAATGATGCAGGTTTTTACTAATAATAAAATGATGCAGGTAATCCATCTCAGAAAGGGTGGCCTGTGAAACAGAATCCCCCTTTTCATAAAACTGCATACCAAAAGCATAGTGTACACAAGTATCCCACTGAACCAGTCTCCTGACAGAGCTGCAACAGAATGCAACACCTGCTCTCCAGTGACGCAGCAAGGTTAAAAGGTCACATGTGCCCCTATCTCAGCTGCTGGAACACAAGTCTCCTGCAGGCAGAGGCTGCGTTAACTTAAGTACCTCTACTGTAAACTATCAAAATCCTGGAACTATCAGTCAGGTTAAACCATACTGTGATTGCACTTCCTCTTGTTGGCATTCTTCCCCACCCCCTGCAGACATAAAGGACAAGACGGAAAGGGAAAGCAAATCGTGCACTAAAACAGCACACCTTCTGCTCACTTGTGCAGTGCTACATTCCCTGTTTTGCCCTTACTATGGGCCTCATTAGGACCCTGGCGGAGAGGGTATTACGCCAGCGTAGTGCATGGCGTACCTCTCCGCCATACTACGAGTTCCCGTAGCGCCATGGAGGTTTTCTCCGCCTGGTTTTACCAGCCGGAGAAAACCATGGCGCTACGGGACCTCGTTGTTAATTACGCCACCGTATTTTACGGTGGCGTAATTAACTCCTTCCCCACTCCCATTATACCCTATGGGGCAAAAATGGGAATGGGGAAGGGCAGAATGGGGATTGGGGATTTACCGCTCCGCCGAGGTCGGAATGGGGCGGTAAATCCGCCAACCCCCATGGCGCTATCGGCGGCTTTCCGCCATGCTTCGCGGTGCATTTAGCACCGCGAAATCCGCCTGGGTCGTAATGAGGCCCTATGCCCTTTCACACAATTACTAGTTTTACTCATCCTCCGTGTATTAAAAGTTGTAACCGCCACAGGTGCATGCAGCAGTCAACCGACACACAAACATTGACAGCTCACATTTCATTGATGCATTTCTCAGCAAACCAGTTCCTGCATTCTCCAGCAATCTGAGGTGACCCCCATGACAGTTCTTCTTTTATTATTGCCTTTGCAGACACGTAGACACATTGGGCCGTGGGTCGAACAACACTCACTACCACTGTCATGTATGGAGACGGATAGACACAGAATTATTAAAGCCAATTATTGTCAGCACTGCAAGCTCAGACCAGCTATGATAGGCTATGTGGATTCCAGGCAACCTGACTGTCTGTATTCTAATAGATGAGACAAAAGACAGGATGCTGGCCTTCGTTGACTCTCTGGGGGGATGGGTATCTCCTCCCTGCCAGGACCTTTAGCTCTGACCAGGACATCCCATGGGAACCTAGATTGAAAGAGCCACTTCCATATCAAAGGCCTGCTGCACAATAGGCATGTGGAATACCATAGAGCCTTTAAAGGTGTAGGCTGGAGGAAGGGGCTGAGTTAGGGCAGTCAGAGAGCACAAGTGGGCTTGTGGAAGTTTGCCTTCATATTACTTTTGGGGGCGCGTCTCTCTCACTCCTGTTCCCTCCACTTAACATGGCATTGTAGGTATGACATCAAGAGACGAAGGCCAGCTTGCATTTCTACAATCCCATGTGGCTTCTTAACCTATGAATTGGGTTCTACCACTCTTTTTTTATTCACTTTTGGAGTACGTCAGGAAAAGTCCATCTGGACCCTGTTAGGAAAGCAGTCCTTTCCAAGCCCTCTAAATCCAAGGCAAAGGAAAGCTCTGCTCTCTAACCATCCCCAGGGCACATTGCTGGTGACTTTGCTGAGGTCCAAGGCATGCCACTCTACTAAGAAATCTCCCTATGTTGGGAAAGCAGAGACTGAAAAGGACACGCCATATAGCCCCTTGTAGTGGGATTCACAGCATTCACAGACCCAAAGCAGCCAGGTCTCCTGTTTTCATTGCTCAAACCACTTCAAACTTTATTAGAACTGTGTTTGCCAATTTCGAATCCCCCAGGACCCACACTGCTGCCTTTGGCACTCACCTTTGAACTTCAAGCCACAGCTTGAATCGCATCTACATTGCATTGCCACAGCAGAGCCTAGTCACCTGACTTTGATCTGCTGCGTCATCGAACCAAGCACTGAACTACCAGTGCTTAGAATCACAGCTCAACTCAAACTGCTTAATCATCGTGTCACTCCTCCAACCAAACCAGGGCTTTTCATCCGTTCCAGCCAAAATCGCTCCTTGAACCGCTCCTGGTGATCAATCAGCCTACATCACTTGATGCCGCCCGTTTGCACTAGATGGAGCACTGATTGAATCCGATTTGATGATGTCTTATTGCTTGGGATCAACACAACTCGCTGAACCAGAACCCTGTTTGACCCACAAGCATTGCATCTCGAAGCCTGGTTAAATGCCGTAGAACTGCATAAGAAATGGAATCAAGTACTTTCATAAGCCCCTGTTCCCTTTGTCCATTTTCAGGACGTCTAATAACTGCTCAAGGCCATTGTTGCACCTTTTTCTTCAAGAAAATATCCTTTGAGTGACAGTATTGTAATTCTTACCATTTTCCTTCCTGCTAAAGTACCCAGAGTACCTTGACCTCTTTGTTCTGCCTTTTCTGTCTTCTTTAACAGGGGTGGGTTTTTATAGTGTGTTTAATAGTTAGTTGTATAATTGATTTGTGTAATTCAAGTATATATATCTTCATAGAACCTTGATTGTATATTCTTTTATTTTGGAACTTGTGTGCTATTTCTGTTTGGGTTGCTACTGTCTCACATTCGTACCCCTTCTAGGAGTATAGCCTTCCCTCGAGCTTACTACAAAAAGGCGAAGGAGGCATATCTGTTGTTTTTGCCGGTTTCACCTTTAGGATTAGGGTCACATTTGGTTTGCAGAAGTGTGGGGGCTGAATATGCAGTTCATCCACTACTCATTCTTATACTCCTGCAGAGCAGAAGTTATTTTGTCACAATGTATTCCCCTGACCCTGCAGCACCACCCTGTCCCATTCATCATACAATCCCCTCTGCCTCCCTCTGTCTACTATCTTTATTTCCCATCTATCACGTTCCCTCCGTACATCACATTGCTATGACCAGACCCAATCTATGCCCCCAACACATTCTACTTAATTGTTTATACATTTCTGTCCCCAGAAACCATCATCCGTTACCCCACATAACCTTAGGTGCATATAAAGGTCACGTTGTAGCTAATCTTGCGTCTCCCTCACCTATTTCAAAATGATATGTCCAGGACATTGTTCCTTTGTCTGTAATTCAATTGTTATTCTAAATGGGCAAACTGCTGCAGCTTTAAGGCGAAACATTGAACAATGTAAACATTTGAGATGATGGCATGAGTAAGTGAATGGAGCCCAAGATCATCTTCAAGCCTCGCCCTAACTGCAGAGGTGGTTGGGTTGCTCTTATCTTTCCTGAGTGGGTCCCTTCCTCCCTCATACCCACCCATCCTTACTCTTCCTTCCAGAGCCAGGTTTGCAAGTTGGTTATCTAACCCAGCTCCTCTCTGACCATTGCCACCATGATATGATATGATATGATATGCCATTCATGATGCGCCTATACACAAGTGTTTCAAGGCACGATGAGGCAAGGGAGGGGGAACAAAGGGAGGACAGACAACGATCCTACTAGGCCAGGTGCCATTGAGATCGCACAAGGGCATGGGGAGGGGGAAAGGGGAAAGTATGGGGGCGGGGGGGAAGGGACAGTGCAGTACATGGGAATAGAATAATAACATTAAGTAAATGTACGGCCAGCATGTGGCAAGTACAAAGGTAAGTGCAGACATCGGGTGTCAAGTGCTGGTAGTGGGACTGTAGGGATACAGAAACAGTCCCCAAGTACAGGTGTGTGTGACTGGTGGGGGAGAGACCTGGGCTAGGGATCAGAGGGTGGCCAGGTAACCAGTGCAGTTTCAGTTTCTGCCTGGAGGTCAGCAGTGTAGAGGAAGAGAAAAGGCAGAAGCAAAGAGATTTTGTGGTGTTTCTGGAACCAGAGATGCTTCTCCTCAAGTTTCATGGAGACAGGGAGGCTATTCCAGAAGGAGGCACCAGCCAAAGAAGAGCTCTACCACCAACTTGTTCCTTGGAGAAGTGACTGACCCAGAGGGAGTTAGAGGCAGATGAGCGAAGAGCTTGAGAAGGAAGATATTTTGGAAGAAAGAGTTGAAGGTATTGAGGCCCCTGGCCCCAGAAGGCCTTGTGGACAATGCAGAGGGTTTTAAAATTGATCCTCGCAGCCACTGGGAGCCAGTGCAAGGATTTCAGTCCTGGAGAGATACGGTCGCTGGGCTTGAGGCCAAGGAAAAGACTCGCAGTCCTGTTCTGGATGAGTTGCAGAGGGCGGAGAGTAGAGGCAGGCAGATTTAGAAAGAGGCTGTTGCAGTAGTCCAGCCTAGAGAGAACCAGAGCTCTGGAGACAGTGAGCTTCTGGGGGAAGGAGAGGAAAGGAAGAATACCTCTGAGAAGGTGCAGCTGGTAGTGTGACTTCTTGGAGACGTCAGAGATATGAGGAGAGAAGGAGAGTATGGAGTCGAAGGTGACCGCAAGGTGTTTAGCCACGCAGGTGGGAGCATCTACAGATCACCTGGCTCTACCACCCTATTCCTCTCTGAATGGGCTGATTTCTCCTCCTCTCTCCTCAGACCCATCACTAAATTTCTTCTCCTGGGTGACTTCCACATCCACCTCTACTCCTCAGTCACGGCATCCACTCTCTTCCATGACCTTTGCACCTCACTCTCTCTCTCCATTCTCCCTTTTGATCCTACCCACCTGGCTGGACACACTTTTGATGCCTTCATCCACACCGACTGTTCACGCTCCTCCCCACTGATCACCCCACGCTCCTGGTCAGGCCACTCTCTTCTCTCTTCTCACCTGGGTCCTCGCGGCCCTCTGACCGCTCCTCCTCAAGCCATGTCAACCTTGTTCACGAACATCCATCCGATGAAATTAGTGTCAGTCAGCTGCTGCCTTCGCATCTACCTTCATCTGCTCTCTCTCCTCACTACAGACTCTACTTCTGACTCTGCTCTCAGCAACCTTCATCTTGCCATTACAAATATCCTTGATATTTTTGCCCCAGTTATGAGGATCCACCTGAAACATGCCTCTTAGAGTAACACGTGGTATGTGATGGCAAGAGACCCAGGCGAGAGAGGATATTGTTTGGTAAATTGAGTCAGTTGCTTGCTGAGGACACATTTATAGTAATGTACATAATTTATAATGGAATCAATGGGACCCGTAAAATAGCGCAATCACCCCTGCATTTGGGGGCATACAGCCCACAAGCCTAATGTAGGTCAGAGGGAAGCAAGAGCATCAGTGAAGGCTCAGGGCCCTTATCTGCCCTGTGCCCCCCCCCCATAAATTGGGTGATAGCTATTTAAACCCTGGGGCTCAGCCAAAGTCCAAATAGATTTAAAGCCGTTTTTGTTTTTACAGGAGAAGGGCTGTGTGCATGTTACAGGTGGCCAATCACCATAAAAAACAAAATTAGACACCAACAAAGGAAATTAGGTCCCTCTTCTATTTCTAGAGTGACATCACAGATGGAGAGCGAGCACTGGAGCCAGGAAGAAGAGACTCCAATGCCAACAGGTAAATTTGGAGGAGTTTGGGGCAGGCAAAGGGGTTAGGGGAGTGGTGGTGAGGGGGGAAGAGGGCTAGGGATGCCAAAAAAAAGATGGGCATATGCAGGGAAAAAGTGTGGGTGGCTGGGAGAATGTTCGCGGTTACTAGACGATTCCTTGATCTTGATCGTTGCCAACAGCTTGATTGGCTGAGCACGATTCTGCGGGCATGAATGGAATTTGAAGGGAAACATACTAGAGAGAAACAACCAACTCCACTGAAAAGGGATCAGAGTTCATTTGCCTCTGATGAAGACTTTAGCTACAAACGCTGCAGCACTTCAGAACATAAAACAAAGTAAAGAAAATTGATGCTGTGGAAGGGAAAACGAAGTCTGTTTTCCATGTCCATGGCAGCCATTGAAAACAATTTTAAAAAAGTATACAAACAAAATGGCCACCATGGGAAGGGAGAAGGGACGACCGGTAGTCCCTTCTCCCTTTCAATGGAGGGCATTAAAAAAGAAAGGGAAGTAGTAAACAAAATAAAGGCCTCCATAGAAAGAAAGAAGGTAATACGTGTAGTCCCTTCTTCCATTCCATGGTGGCCCGTCGCAGTTCAGTAGTGGACAGGCTGGAGACAGAAGTGTTTCCAGCGCGTTTGCTGTCAAAAAGGAGGTAAGTGTGGGCGGGGGTGGGAAATGTCGGGAAAGGGGGTGGGGTTGGGGTTAGAAGACTTACTTCATTCCCCGGTGAGGGGAGATGGCAGCACCCAGCAGTGAGAGTCTCAGGGCGGAGGGATTACCGTCTGGTAATGGCCACGTTCTTAGCCTCCACATTGGCTGGGCGGCTGCCACCCCCCACCCCCGGGTGGGTACTAATTTTACATAGTGCACAAGAATGCAAGGCCCCCCGTAAGTAACTAAAGGAAAGACTTGCATTAACCTCTGTAGGGACTTGAAATTGAGGCGACATCTTGCCTGGATAATTTGAAGCCACTGGGTTTGCTGTCTACAGAGTAGTTCTACTAGTTAAGAATGCTAGTAAGTGCAACAGATTTAGGTCACCAAAACCAAGCAGAAGAAAAATGTCCTGCTAAATTCTCATCCTCTTTTGCTATGGGAAGGAAGTTACTGTTATTTGTGTAATTGGTGACCATTTTATTTTGTTTAATTTGAAATTGAATGAATGTCCAAATTCTGCACGCTGACACTGCTCTATTATTCTCCGGCCACAGTGGCAGCTTAGAAAGTTGGAAATCCATTTCCCTTGACTATCATATGGTTTTCTGTACAATGGGCACTATGTATTAACCAGTAGGAATATTTTAGTTATAAACTCAATTTCGGCTTCCATGCTTTATTGTCCGGGGTCAAGTCCTAAAAACGTAAGTGGGGGGACTCCTCAACAAACGCGATGGGATGTGACGTCATCAAAAATGAGCATATCAAGGTCAAATATGCACATTTCATTAAATTGGCTTTGCATAACCACCCAAATTGCACAGGACGAATGGCATTAGCCTTTCATAAAATCAACACACACACAGAATCAAGTGAGGATATGTTCTTCTAATAGTGTTTTTGAAAAAGTTAAAAGGTGTGCATGTTTTAAACTCCAAGAACCAATACGATGGTTTCCCTGTAATTTGCAGTAACGAAATGTGGACATTTCACCTTTAGTTGTTTGATATTTTTCATCAGGTTATATAGTGAATGCAGTGGTGAAGTGTCCGGCCTACAAACCCGACAACTGTGTTTCGTTCCCTGAGGTCGGCTTTAATTCATAAATTGAAATAGGACATTCAATGTTTCTCATTTTAGCTGGGGGGACTGATTCTCCCCTCTGAAAAAAGTGGGTGGACTCCGTCCCCCCGCGTGTACCCTCGACTTGAGCCCTATTGTGTACTGTTACTAAAACATGCTCTTTGTAGGTATTCATGCAGTTACATTTTAAATAAATATAATGGCTGGCTGCAAGGTACTACTTCCACGTGGATACATATGTTAGATGATTTTGATGTGAAACTTCCTCTGAATGAAAATAATTTTTGTATTTTTTTTATTTATTGTAGATTTGAAGCATCCCTCCTCTTGCTGAAGGACTTGGTGATATTAAATGGGTACGAAGGTGTCAAGTAAAGGAGTGATCGAACTACGGCACAACTGAAACGGACCGATTGTTTGCGAAATATTTTAGGTTTTACCATACACAGGTAATTTCCACATTTATATATGAAAACATGGCAGAACCTGAACACTCATCTGGCTCCATAGGAGGCTTGGAAAATGGAACCTTTCTGGAGCTCTTCCCCACATCGCTTTCGACGTCAGTGGATTCCAACTCCTCCTCCAGCCGCCTCTCCAATGTGTATGTCTACGTCTCTATTTTTCTCAGCCTTTTGGCTTTTCTCCTTTTGCTGCTAATCATTGCACTTCAAAGGCTGAAAAACATCATCTCTTCGAGTTCCTCCTACCCAGAATGCACGAGTGAAGCCGGAAGCTCCTTCACTAATTTGGAAGTTTGTAGCATTTCATCCCAAAGGTCTACCTTATCAAACCTGTCCGCTTGAAAAGAGATGCAATAGAATACATTTGCAATGGACCCGCTTAATCTGGGAGTTTTTGAAGGTATTGCATGTAAAGTCTGCTTTTGATTGCTATTAATTATGAAGAAGTATCCTTTGCTGGCTCTTTCATCTTGCCACACACGATTATCTGGAAGCAGCTTCGTTTTGACGTACGGCACGTTGGAAAAATTGAAAGCAAAGCAGACACCTATTGCATTTCAACTTTTGCAAAAGAAAAGGACACCTCTTTCCAGCTACAGCAATGCATCTGTACACACATGTAATATTGCTCGTCTTGGAAATATAGCGAAATAGGAACTATTATGTCGTTCCCATGGGATACTCATAAGTAACATGAAGTTGTCTGCTACACCGATTCGTGAATGAATCTTAATACACACTTATTTACTTATTTGCAAACTCAACTTCTGAAAGACTGCAATTATTTATTTGCGATGTTAAATAAGCTGCATTGCTAAATTTGAAGCCATGAAGGAAGTGTATGCAGAAGAACCATCATTGACATTCTACTGAAATACATTGCTTTGTTGATGGCAAACTGTGATTTTATCTGTGATGCTGAGGTCTCCATCCTACCAAGGACCCCCGCTACGTTATTTCGAGTTCTCAGCACAAGTCAAAACAAATGTCTGTTTCCTTCGTTTCTTTAAAACGCAAGAACACCCTGTACAATAAATTGGGCCCGATTTACAAAAGCGATTTACAATGCTTTTGTAAATCCAGGCCCATTGTATTTTGTTGCCATGACAATATTATCAATATACTGTTCTATGAGGCCAATACAGCATTTGCATGTTCTTTTCTGAAAATGGGAGTCTACGACATTCTTTCATTGCCCCAATGACCAAGGGATGCCTTGATCTTTGGCAAAAAAATGTATAGATGCATGTTTGTTTTGAAGCTTTCTGGAATGAAAAAGTGAACTGGACTTTTGGCAGTTTGAAATTCAGGCAAAATGTTTTGCATACATGTCCCGTCAATGGGTATAAAAAAGGGACCTGCACAAAACACACCCAAAAAAAGGATTGCATTCCGTAGACACATGGTACCTGATTTACAAAGTGTGTTTCAATGGGAAAGTCCGATTGAAAAACACTTTGCACTCAGGCAAAGGATGTTTATTGGGCAGTTAAAACTGCACCAGAGGAAAAAGGAAAAACATACAGGCCGGGCACCATATTAAGTCATTGTTAAAGGTCGCAATTGATGATCTAAAATTGCGATCTAATTTGGAGATCTTCGCCAAACCACATACGTTGAAATAGGTTAAGTAATCCTCAAATGCCAATCACTGTTGATTTCTCTTCCCACGTGTGGATATGTGAAATATGTGCTTGTGTATGAACATTTGTCCAAAACACCTACACAAGATCTATTGAAATGGGAAAAGAAAGCCTAGTTGCAGTCATTAAAGAAAGAAAGTCCACAGATAGAATGATCACCTGGGATGCAGCACCAGAGCCAATCAGAGGGCTCAGAATGCTGGCAGAAAAGACAGAACAAGCTAGCATTCCAAGTCCCCTGCTTCGTCCACACACCTACCTATGCTGCTCCATTTGCCAAGCCAGCATTGCCAGGTGGCAATGTTTGTTGTTTTTCGTTCAGTGTGGGAATCTGTGAGCACACTCTGCTATGTATGTACTCACCATCTGTTTTCCTTTTTTTTAACACCATGGTATACTTACCAGGGTACTCATTGCCTTATAGCCAGCACATGTGGAAATGAAGGCATTCTAAGGGCCTCAGCCCTTGATAACACCCTTGTTTTGCTTGGGCTGTTATCGCGGGCTTCCAGGATACTAACAGCTAGTATGGCCCACAAGTGCAGGCTATGAATATGCAGTACCCCAATAAACCTAGAGACCCTGAACAACATATTCATGAGAGTTAACTGGGGTGAACTGACCTGTAAAAGCATTTTGAAAAATAATGTGTTAGACTTTCTGTATGTAGATTTTTAGATGGCTAATGAAAGGAAATCCATGTTAAAAGGTGTTTTCAATATATGAGAAATGTAGTTTTTAAGTTTAATCTTCTGGCAACTTGAACTAAGCTATACGTACTCTATTTGTTTTTCATTGATGCCCAGCCAGCAGCCTGGCCAGATACTGATAGTGCATCAATAAATTGCATCCCCTCACTAGAGACCAATTAATCTGTTGATGTTACTCTAGAGACTGGCGACATTTGGAACAGAAATTTACCTAAGACACAAAGCACTGTGGAGCACAAAATCATTTTTGTTTTGTTTTTGTTAAACAGAGATCATAGTTTGTATTTGCGGAAACCCCTCTTCGAAGAAACAGATGGGCATTTTGTAGGAGATTTTCAATTTTTTTAATGAACAAATACCATTTTTCCTTTCATTGTTTTGCTTTGTTGTTGGCAGTTAATTTATGATGTCTGTATCATTGAATCAGTATGTCTTCATCACTCAAACATAAAAAAGTTTATTTTCATGACAAAATGCAATGCATAGTGCAGAAATACTATTATACAATTTAAGCGATGCCTTTTTCTAACTAAGCTTTGCAAAGTAATACAAAGTAAAATAAATAAAATTCCGAATTCTATAAAGCGATTAAATAAACATTTTCAAACAGCTCTTGTAGACATTCCTTTGGAGTACCTGTTGTAAAAGTTTAAAGACAATCTCAACACTGTGGCAGAGATTCAAAGAAAAGGTGACAAGCTGTGCTGTGTAGGCATCGACGGAAAGGGGTCTAGATGAGTCACATTGCTGTAGTGCTCCACAAATTGTACACCGGTCCATCAAAAGGATAACTTAGAAAGTTATATTTCAAGGAAGCCATTCACCCATCACAATTTCACAGGCCCCATCACGGAAAAGGTGCTGCATTAATGCTGGTTGCAAGTGGTATTTACTACGGAAGTACTACCCGACCCACTTCCGAATGTGGAAAAACAATAACTGGCAGCATTAAAATTGCCTCCTGGATAAATGCATTTCCAATGGTAGTCATTTTATTACCAGCAGTAAGATTTAACAAACTTTGACGCAACAACCCTGATTTACCTGAAATTTGGTTGATTTGTCTTCGACCAAGAGTTTGTGTAACGATCTTCACTCTCGGGTAGCTTTCAGAGAAGCAGGAGGTTGTTTATGAAGACAGGCTTAGAATATTTATGGAAGCTATGTTATGTTATGTTACTTGGCATTTATATAACACCTTATACATCATTGGTATGACCTCAAAGCGCTGGTAGGTGGAACGCCCTCGGGAACCGTAGTTCAAGTCAGTATAGAGAGAGAGAGTGTTGTATGGTGCGTGGGTGCACCAGATATGTGTGCAGCTGGTGTAGTTGTTGGATGATAGCTGCTTCATAGCGATAGGTGTGGTGCTGAGGATATCAATTAGATGTGTTCAGTCTAGCTGTGAAAACAAAATCAAAATATCGAGGCTGAGTACCCCAAAAAGAAATACACCGAACACGGGTTACAAAGGAACATACAAAGTACTTTATTTTATACTGAATCCAGTTACTAAGAACAGAGCGAAAATCAGATAGCTATCGGCCCTCAGTGCAACACAACGAACTCCAGCATGGTTCATTGTGTTCAGTGAGAGACGCTGTACATTAGAATGCATTGGTTTTTTATACTCTTTGTGATCATGATGTCCAGCCCCACTTCGGGTTAATATTCCGCTAATACATCACTGATCTAGGGTTCATGCCAAGTCTCGCACATCCGCACATAACTGGTTTGCTTTTAATACATATATCAACAAGCCTATACGGCAACTGTGTTTTCTGGGATTTCCCATGCAGGTATTCTTAAACATTAATACAATGTAGTTAAACAAGTGTTCTACGTTCAGTATTTGAATACATTGGGCCTCATTACACGGTAGGCGGAGAACCATGGCTCTATTAGCGCCATGGTTCATGCCGGTAAAATACCGGCACCGCCTTGGTGGAAAGGGGAATTACCGCCCCATTCCAAGGTTGGCGGGGCGGTAATTCCCCCTTCCACCATTGCCCTTCCCCATTCCCATTTTTGCCCCATAGGGCAAAAAGGACCCTGGTCCCTTTGCGGGTTGGTTTTTAACGCCTGCAAAAAGCAGGCGTTAAATTCCCCAACCCGCAAAGGGACCTCGTAGTAAGGCAGTTAGGGTTTACCGGTACCGGTGCCCTTACCGGTACCGGTAAACCCTTACTGCCATCCGTGTAATGAGGCCCATTGTTCTTAACGTATGCTCGTGGATTAGTTTCATTGCACGAGTAATCCTTTACACACAGGTCAACGAAGGACAAGGTCTCAATTTACGACCTCAACAAGTGGCCTGCAGGCAAGTTACATATTAGCTACATACAGAGGTCAAGACGGCCATGTTGTATTTTGGAAAGACATCGTCCACCATTTTAACTCACAGGGTGACTTTACAAAGCAAACCTAAAATGGCGGATTGACCGATAATGGCGGCTTACATTTATTTTAAGGTCAGGACCTTGCAACAAGGATTTCTTCGCAAGTGACTTATAAGCAGCTTGGCGTAGGCAAATATACATATATTTATTGCGATAGGAGTCACAATATTATTTCTCATTTGACAAACCTTCCTTTTGGCCTATGCCAAGTGCTAAAACTACTTTGGATCTCCTTGCAAATAACTCCATGCATCATCGTCCATGCACCCTGAATCACTGTCGGAAATATCTATTGCCATTAGGTCATTCGCTAAAATTCCTTTCAACACATATTCTTTGGAAGTTTTATCTGGGGCATACGCTTTATGTCCTATCGAAGCTATCGCTTGTGTGCAACATCCCCCTAGCATCGAACATATACTAGGTAGACACTGAATACAGTAACAAAGAAACAACAGGATTCCTAAAATAATCAGCAAGACCGAAAGTACCTTCCAACCCCAAGATCGCAAGAAGTCCCAGAACCAAGTGCTAAGATCCCAGTTTTCCTCGGGAACATACACTTCTGAACTAAGGACGTGCAGATTCTGTATTGCCTTGAAGATGGTTGGGGAGGAATCTGGTGCGAAAACACAGCAAGCAGACCCCACTAATTTACACACTCCACCACGTTCAGCCAGAATGACATCTACTGCCATCCGGTTTTGAAGTGCTACTAGTCTTATCGCCTAATGTCTAATGTCATATTATAGAGTAAGTCCGTGGTCCGGTTGATGGTTCTCTCCAGTACTCTCGCTAGTTTTCTGATATCCTCGGAATTCGCTATCTGCCCCCAAAATGGCACAACTGATTTTGCTATATCTCCCAAGATTTGTGCTGGGGTGTCACCATTCTCGTCCCGTCGTGGACGAGCCTTTGAAACTTCTCTTGTACTAGCTATAAACACCCCAGGTAACAGGATCCCTAAATAACAGGTTCCCTGCCAATCCCTGGGCAACCATGGGAATGCTACATTACCGCAGACAAAGTAGACAGGTTCGCCTACATACAGAGGTCTGTTTTCCCCAGTCAAATTTGCAACGTTGGCACAACCTAGAAAATCTCCCATTGACTGAGTTCCATTCCTCTGTATGCAAAAACAAACTGAATCGGGGCTTTGATTAACAGTGTAAGAAGAAGGCATGGCATCCTTATTGCCTATCGGAGCCATTTTAAAGGAGATCAAAGATTGGAAAGGACGAGACAGTCTATCAGAAGGCCTAATAGAAGCAACATTAGGTTTACTCCTGTTTGTGAAAAGCGAGCATCCCAGGGGAGTCAAAACACGTTTCTCAAAACTATTCAAATTGGCGCCATCAAAGTTCCCTGAGATGCTATCATTCCAACGGCCAAAGAACAGTGCTCTAAGATAAGCATAGCAAGCAGTTGTCAAAGGTAAAGGATGAATATACCAACCTAGCCCCTTATCTCCGTGTTGCGGCAAATGTGAGCAGACCCAACCGTTAGACTTATTAAAAATGGCATGCGTAGCATTCATTATAAGTAGTGGAGTATTATTGTGGTACCTTTGTCAATGCTGAGAGTCCCTAGGGGACAGAGTATGCAAATGTACAAGGGGAATAGGAACAGCAGGTACATTTTCAGTGGGCAACAAGGATTCTAAAGGATGCATTTCCTCAAGGTACCACAATCCTAAAACAGTGACTATTATAAACCCAAATATTTCGGGGCCCAGGCATCTTGTCCATTGTCCCGGTTGGTCCCCCCATCACTTACAAGTCCCATACGAGCGGTAGCGGTAGAAGGCATTGTAGTCTTCAGACGGATACCCCAATGTTCGTTGCTGGCGACCTCTCGGCCGTGCAACTTCTTAGTCCTTCCACAACCCTAGCCAACAGAATCCCCTTTCTCAAATTTGGGCAAAAACAAGCCATTGATGATCCTTTTCTTTTTCAAATGCACAGCCGAATCGTGCCGTAAGTCTATCAGATGCACAGCAAAACCGTGCCGTAAGTTTAGTTTCTTGCACGCAGATTGTACCTTACTTTTCCCGGTACTGATTGATCCGGAAACAATGTGTCGTCACTTCCCGTTGGAAGCAACGTATCAGAGACAAGTGAAGATGCCGAATTTGAAACAGCAGTCTCCGGATGCAAAACATTTGGACAGTTTGGAGACAAAATGGCGGCTTCCCCAAGCCTCTCGGGCTCAGAGAGATTCTCCAACACACTCTCGACGCTATTTACTGCTTTGTGATCGTTGGTTGCAGCATTAGCGAGGGGTTCTGTTTCTTCTGTAACGTGTGGCACTGGGTGAGGAAGTTTCTTGACGTGGGATGTGTGGATCCAGTTCTTTCTTCCAGAGACCCGCAGGGCTGTTTGGGTGACCAACAGGACCTGGAACGGGCCCCACCAGCAAGGCACAAGGCAGGAAGAGCGCCCAAATGCCTTGATGAGCACCCAACTTCCAGGCTGTATACTGTGGCCCGTGCCCTCGTATCGCACAGGTAAAGCTTCTCGTACCTGGTGATAAATCAAATACAGGTTTTTAGTCAACTGGCTGCAATAATCTGAAAGTAATACATTTTCAACATTTCTCAATGAATTGCATTTAGGAAGGTTCCAGATATTGGCAGGTCTCCCCATTACCACCTGAAATGGAGAGAGCTCAGTCTTAGGGGTTGTACGCATGGATGATAACACGATCGGTAAGGCGTCCGGCCATTTTAGTTTGGTGCCGGCACACGTCTTAGCGAGCTTGTTCTTATTGATACCGTTGTGTCTTTCTACTAGTCCGGCACTTTGAGTATATCTGGCCGAATGGAACCGTTTGTCAATTTGTAATGCCGCACATATCTGCAGAATTACAGCAGCGACAAAATGTGGACCATTGTCCGACCAGATAACTCTTGGTAGCCCGAACCGCAGGAAGTACCCCTTTAACATGGTTTTCGCAGTAGTCATGGTTGTAGCATCTTTGACGGGGAAAGCCTCAACCCATTTACTAAAAGCACAGATGACCACCAGCACATATTTTTTATTGTCACATCGTTCCATTTTCATAAAGTCAAAGTGGATAACTTCAAAGGGGACAGAGGGTGGCCCAAAACTTCCCCTTGGAGTTACTGTCCCCTTTCCCACGTTGTGTTGTAGGCAAATCATGCAATCCTGGGCGTAGCGCTGGGCAATTTTTGAAATGTTGTCATTTGCCCAAACTTTCTCTAACATTTTAGTCATTTTCTGGGCACATACATGCGTAGGACCTTGGGCCATGATGACCATCATCATTATATACGCATCAGGGAGTGGTCATTTCCCTTCAACTACGTCCACCCAACACCCGTGATCCTCAAGTTTCTCCAAGCCTTCAGCCCACCTCTTGGATTCTTCTAACGTGGCATCAGCTTGGATATCCCGTACAGACCCAACACCCTCATCCATTGCATAAGCATTTACAGTCTACCTTGAAACATACATCTCCGTAAGGGGATCAGTAGCAGTTTTTCTAGCTATCTGATCAGCAAAAGCATTCCCTTTCGCTATGTCATCTGTAATCTTTCGATGTGCTGCACATTTCATAACTGCTAACTGAGTAGGGAGCGCAAGCGCTGAGAGTAGTTGTACTATTAGGGAGCCATGTTGGATTTTAGTGCCATGTGAAGTTAGGAACCCTCTCTCTGACCAAAGTCTCCCAAAGTTGTGAATCACCCCAAAGTCATACTGACTATCAGTATATATATTTACTGCAAGCCCTTCGGAAAGTTCACAAGATCGGGTCAATGCTATAATTTCTGCGGCCTGCGCAGAATTATGCGCGATTCTCTTAGTTTCCACGACCGTGCTTAATGTGGTGATTGCATAAGCAGCTGTGGATGTACCATCCGGAAGTTTAAAGCAGGAGCCATCACAGAACAGCTCTCCTTGCAGATTATCCAAAGGAGTGTCTTTCAAATCAATTCTACCCTTTGTTTCTTGTTCGGTAGTACACAGTCATGTGACTCTTCATCACCGCAAGTAGTATCTTGCGGGAAAGGTAGGAGTTCAGCCGGATTAAGAACACAACACCTCTTAATTTGAATGTGAGGAGCAAACAAGATCAATTTATATCTTGTTAACCGTGCAGAAGTGAGGTGTTGTGTTTGGGTTCGGTTCAGTAGAACATCTACAGAGTGAGGCACCATCAGGGTTAGATCATGGCCTAGGACCATTCCCTCACTCTGTGACAGCGACAGCTCACAAACATCTTTGCAAAGCGCATGCTACAGGATCAAGGATAGAAGAAAAGTAATGGCATGGCCTATTCTTCCCTCCATGTTCCTGCGTTAATACAGCCAAAGCACAGCCATCACATTCATGCACAAACAACACGAAGGCCTTTTCATAGTTTGGTGTGCCCAAAACTGGTGCAGAGCATAATGCAGTCTTAAGCAAGTCAAATGATTGCTGGTGCTCCGTGTTCCACGGCAATGGCGAAGAAATGCCCTTCTTTGTCAAAGCCAACATCGGTTTGATCACTAGTGAAAAATTTAGGATCCACAACCTACAGTAAGAAGCCATACCTATCAAGGCTCTAACTTCCTTCTGCTTATTTGGGACAGACATGCCAGAAATGTGTTTTATTCTTTCAGGTGTCAATCTTCTTCCCTCCTTTGACAGGAGGTAGCCTAAATAGGCAATCTCCTGGCAACAATATTGGATTTTTTTAAGCGAAGATTTGTGACCATGCTTAGCTAGATGTATAAGCAATAACACAGTGCCCTCCTTACAAGCGCTCTCACAGTCAGCAGCCAAAAGCAAGTCATCAACATACTGAAGCAATGTACAAGTAGAGGGCAATTCAAGGGTATCAAGCTGTTCTTTCAAAGCCTTACTATAGATGCTAGGACTGTCTGTGTACCCTTGAGGTGCATGAGTAAATGTGAACGAGCGTCCCCCCAAGGTGAACGCGAACAGGTATCTACTATCCTTGTGTATAGGAAAACTAAAGAAAGCATTCTTTAGATCCACAACACTAAAGTAAGTAGCTGTAGCTGGAATCATGGTTAAAATTGTCGTTACATCAGGCACAATTGGAAATTGTGGAGCGACGACTTTATTAATGGCACGTAAATCAATTATGAAACGGAATGGAATTACATTATCGCCTTTCTTGTACATGGGTAAAATCGGACTATTACATAAATTTCCTGAAATTTCTTCAATCACCCCGCGATGCACAAAATCGAGAACAATGCATTTCAAAGCTTGCTCGCCCAACTGAAATCTTATACTGGGGAATGCGTGGCAGCTCAATTCCATGTTTCAAAACTATCTTAACAGGTTCAATCTGTAAAACACTGACATCATTGTCGTCAACAGCCCATAAGCTCTCTGGTACATTAATGAATTCTGGCGGCAAAGGTCTAGTCTAGAATTGCGAGACAGAAAATTGCTGTGGTGAAATCATCAAGCGCACTCCATCAGAAGAACAATAAATCACTGCATTTAATTATTTTAACAGATTCAACCCAAGCAAGTTCTCTCCACAATTCGAAGTCAACAGAAATGGACAGTGGTCCGTGAAGGGACCCAAAGAAATGGGTACCAGCGAAGAAACCGGACAAACAACTGGTGTGCCAGAAAACCCTACAGAAACATTGGTTTGCCCTGACAGTGGAATGTTTGGAACCCGTGAATGATCAATGGAACACTTCTGTGCTCCAGTATCTATCAAAAACGGATGTTTCCTATTTACCACCACCATTACAACGTAGGTTACCTTTCTGATTGACGGGAATATGTGTAGGTTCCAAACCCTGCTTCAGGCAATCCTAACAAAACAAAATGTCATGAAAAGGAAGCTCTTCAGATAAATATGCAGCGGAAGGATGATCAAATATGTTCCTGGTGTCCACACTCGAAGTCTGATTATCCTGTGAAAAAGGTGGCTGAGGATCCTGTGTAAACTGACCTCTACCAGGGCCCTCTACACCCGGGCGACCTCTGGATCGTCTACCCATATTCCAGAATGTGTTATTTGACCTTTGTCAAAGGACGGGGCATTGTGCACGCCAATGACCCTCTTGACGACAATAGGCACACTGGTTAATGTTCACAGGACCTAAGGGCACATTTCCTGTGGGACATACTGACCTCTAATCCGAGAACTACCCCCTCTGGGGCCTCTAACAATTTGCTGTAATAGCACTTTAGTCTTCAAATCACCTTTTCGTTTTTCAACTCTATCTTTTTCATTATTGACACGATTCTCGTAGTACTGAGCCATGTGCAGTACTTCTGATTGCAATTTCACCTGCCAAGCACTCTCAGAAGACATTATTTGTGACTGTATGTCAGGCAGCAATCCACGCACAAATTTGTCTTCAAATAACCTTTTCCCAGACTCTGTGCCTAGGTCTTGTCCACTGAAATCTGAGAATACCTGTTCGAACCGATTAAAGAACTCGGTAGCACCTTCAGACTTTCCTTGAACACAGGCCGTAAGTTTGTCCCAAATAATTCTTTTCTCTGGAATTATAGTTTTCAATTTTGCAATGATTCTATCAGGCAAAGTTAATATCACCTGAGGCGGTATTTCACCAGCTGTCCTTTCTCCATCGAGTCTAATTATATTCACCCATGTATCTCCCAACCCTGGCACGTCGTCTATAGTTCTAACTTGTTTCCACAAATCTACGGGCATGAGTACAGAGAATAACAAATCGATATCGCCTAAGGTGAACACTGAGGATTGCAAGACGGACTCTATTGCTTTATAGAATCCGATATTTTTCCTAATATCAGGAATAGATTGCCTAATAGTATTCACTTCCTGTCTTGAGAACGGGACGTGAACGAACTGAGATACATAATGTGCAGGAATGTCCACTGCGACTATACCCTGTGCAGCATCCGCCGCAATCTCAACCTTTGGGACAAATGTCGGAGGAACCTCTCTCATAGGCAACTGAGAAGTAGGTGACTCCGAACGCTTACTAAGCAACAGAGCTAAATCGAGCGCTAAAGCAGTCGAAGAAGTGTCAAGTGAAAAAGCTCTCTTGTATATACTCAATAACTCTGTGGGACAACTAAGCTTTCTTTTTACACAATCATCCTGTAGGTACTCTATCATTACCTGTATCACTTTCCTCTGCATTTCTGGCGTATACTGACTATATGTGTCATATACTTCAACTGGAGTTATCGACATATCCTCAATCCATCTAAGTGCGGCCTTCGTACAAATTCGTGCTTCCTCAGATATCGATTTACGACAAGGAGGGAACGGTTTCTGCACATACATACTTTCCCCCTCGTCATCCTCATTCTGCAACTTTTCTAACTCCTTTTTTACCCAAATAACCTCTCAACATGCTCATTTACTTTCTCCACAGTGTCTCTAGAAAACGCCAAAGTGTTTAGATCCCTTAACCCTTGCGGGAGATCTGCATTATTGAATTTTCCCCACATTACACATAAATGAATCCCTAAACCTTCAATAAAAACATTTTTCTCAGGAAAATTATCCATATTACAAAGTGTGGCAAAAACATTAGCTTGATCGTCCCTCTCCATACAATGCTTAACCCATGCAATCAAATCACGTTTCTTCTCTGGTGGTACAGTATTACGAGTGACAACCTTTGACCCTGCACCTCGATCGACTACAAGTGGCACAGGACCACTTGGAAGAGAGGGAGCAGGCAAATTCAATGGAGGTAATGTAACTGGTGCGGTAAGAAGAGGTGGAGGAGCCGGAGGAAGGGGAACATTAGGAGGAGCAGGAACAACGGGAACAACAGCAGGTAGAGCAGGAATAGCAGGAGGAAGAGCAAAGCAGCAGGAAGAGGAACATACGCAGGTGGCGCAGAGGCACCAGGCCTTCGTTCATTTAACAATTTGTCTATAAATTCATCGGAAGCATGGAGGTCTTTGGAAGGATAGATTTTGTGAATTCCAAGTGAGAAAGCCCTATCCATATTCCTAGTCGATTCAGAATGTTTATCTTGGTCATACAATAATGCTTTTTAGGCGTTCATCTTATGACAGCGCGCATATTTGTCTTTACTTTTAAGTTGCTGCAACGCTTCTTTTTTCCAATTCTGCAAAATATCAAATGCTGCAGGTCTAGCCTTTTTCTTTAATAGGATTGACTCTAAGTACTCAATACGAGGGATTTCAAAACTACCATTGATTGGCCACTGAAGTTCGGAGGCATGTCTGGTTTGTCTGTGCCAAATGTCATTAAATACTATACTTCCAATGCCATGCTTACAGTACATAGTACATGCCGGCGACCCCTCCTGTGGTGCAGGACGGCTAAATTCCAAAGATTGTCTATCGCTGCGGAACAACGCCCTGAAGCAGGTAGACAATTTCCCAGGCATATCAAATTTTTGGTGTTACCTGGTCAATAATTGTGTCTGCAGATGCAATGCGCCAAATTCAAATTATCAGGGTTGAATTAAGAGTCGGGTCACGACTCACCTGAACAAACCTAAGGAGGTCCAATCAGATTTCAAAGAATCTTACCTAACTAATCTTACCTCGTGTATGGTGATTTCGGCAAATCTGCCCGCCTCGATAAGTGGACCCTCGTCAAGATGCCGTCTCGGACCACAAGATAATCGTCCAGGGATCGGGTCGTGCAGTGCTGCTGAGGTGTCGCATCTCGTTCAGTAGGGCCCCTTTTTGTCACACCGTCCGATCCCGGTCTGATTGCCTGCGTCAACCTTCAACAATCCGGCATCAATCTTGAGGGTCCCCATTCGGGCGCCAACTGTGAAAACAAAATCAAAATATCAAAATATCGAGGCTGAGTACCCCAAAAGGAAATACACCGAACACGGGTTACAAAGGAACATCAAAGTACTTTATTTTATACTGAATCCAGTTACTAAGAACAGAGCGAAAATCAGATAGCTATCGGCCCTCAGTGCAACACAACGAACTCCAGCGTGGTTCAGTGTGTTCAGTGAGAGACGCTGTTCATTAGAATGCATTGGTTTTTTATACTCTTTGTGAGCACGATGTCCAGCCCCACTTTGGGTTAATATTCCGCTAATACATCACCAATCTAGGGTTCATGCCAAGTCTCGCACATCCGCATATAACTGGTTTGCTTTTAATACATATATCAACAAGCCTATACAGCAACTGTGTATTCTGGGATTTCCCATGCAGGTCTTCTTAAACATTAATACAATGTAGTTAAACAAGTGTTCTACGTTCAGTATTTGAATACATTGTTCTTAACGTATGCTCATGGATTAGTTTCATTGCACGAGTAATCCTTTACACACAGGTCAGTGAAGGACAAGGTCTCAGTTCACAACCTCAACAAGTGGCCTGCAGGCAAGTTACATATTAGCAACATACAGAGGTCAAGACGGCCATGTTGTATTTTGTAATGACATCGTCCACCATTTTAACTCACAGGGTGACTTTACAAAGCAAACCTAAAATGGTGGATTGACCTATAATGGCGGCTTACATTGATTTTAAGGTCAGGACCTTGCAACACGGATTTCTTTGCAAGCGACTTATTAGCAGCTTGGCGTAGGCCAATATACATATATTTATTGCGATAGGAGGCACAATATAATTTCTCATTTGACATGGTGGGTGGACACTCAGACTGGGTTCTGGCTGCGTTAGGCCTGAGGAATGCCTATGTGAACAGCTGGCCGGAATGTGCTCAGCTAGTTGTGTTTTATTAGGGTGATGAGGTGTTCATGGGCTCGTATTTGTATGTGAACAGCTAGGCTGAATTATCTGGGGTATAGCTGTGTTCTAGTTCAATGATGGTGTATAGTAGAGAGTAAGCGTAGTGGTGTGATATGGTGGTTATAGTAGAAGGTGCCTGCCACCAGGCACTTGAGCAGGACGGTGGGGACGTACATAGTGACATACAGATAGATAGTGACACAGTGGATACAGGTATATATGCGATACAGATATATATGCAGATACAGATAGATAGCATATATAGGGGATACAGATATATGGCAAAAACACGAGGAACATGTAAGGTCGAAAGGTACATGTGAAAATAGTAGCAGCTGAAATGGGGGAGCATTGGGCAATTGTATATATCCTGGAAAATGTGGGGTCAGCTTAAATCACATGAGTCTGCCCAAATGCCCACAGTAGTCACTCACTCACCAGACATGCAGTAGCATTTCACAATCAGTCCCCGGGCCCTGCCCCCCAGAATCTGTCCACTTGCCTCAACCACCACAATACAATTTACTATATAACAAGTATGTATCATATACTGTCAACTAAAAAATAATGGTCAGAGGGCGGGGAGGGATTTGGGATTGGGGAGGGATATTTACAGTAGTTGGAGGAAGGAGGGTAAGGTGAGGTAGTGAGTGACTGGGACTCAGTCATAGAGAGATTTAGGGTTGGTTTTGCTTACATAGCACTATGTGACACTTTCACAGAAATGGAGTGAGAAATGGAGTGAGTGAACAACACAAGAGCCAAATCTAGACATCGGTGGGGTGGTGGGAGGGTTTAGTTGATGCACCAGCCAGTGTCCGCTTCTTGAAACAAGTGAATGAGACACATGCCATCTGTTCAGAGCTAAGAGGAGGAGCTGGTAAACACTGTTTGCAGCTTGCTGGACTGTCATCGTGCCTTATTTTGCTCAGAGCAAGCAGCAAGATTCAGGACGTGGAAGCAGGAACACCATGAGGCAGCTTCAGAGAAAGGCATGCTCACCTGATGTTGCTGAGTGGATGGGATTTGTGCTGTCAGGTGACATATTTAAGGAGAAGCTGGAGTAGGGAATCCCTGAGAGTAGTTGTGGGCAGTCACCATCAAGTGAATGTTGTGGTGAGGAACATCAGAGATTCAAGGTGGTGGATGACACACCTGTCAGTGTCCATCTCTTGAAGTAAGTGAATTATGTGCCATTGGGGGACACCTGTGAGGAGCAGCTGGAGAAGCTGGGAAACCCTGATGGCAGATTGTGGGGGAGTCACAGTTTCCTTATTTTGCTGAAAGCGTGCAGGTCAGCAAGGTACTACACAAAGGACCAACAACAAACTAAAAGTATGTCTCCAAATTCCTCAAAATACTTCTCAAACTCTCCAAAAGCACCAAACATCTCAGGTGTGAGTGGTCCTTTTGTGACAACCTCCCTCACAGCCTATCAAAACTGACAAAGTAGTAGGAAGTGTGCAGGGCCTTTCATATGGGACAATCTTCCTTTCGGAGATATATGGCCTCCTGATGAATCACCTTACAGGTCTCTTATTGGCTAGATAAACCTGATGACATTTTTAATTCTCTACATAGAGACACATGTTCACTACAACGGCTATATTTTCAAAACATTTGTTAAGGTCTATCCAAAAGTAAAATCTAAGCCTGGATGATCTTTCCCACAACAAAGTCGTGTCAACCTAATTATGGTTGGTTCATCAAAGATGCTAAGAGTAAGGAGTGCATTAGATTTAGTCTGGCATTATTTTCTATGGACATGGAAGTGGCACAGCTAAGCTCACTTTCATCCCCAAATAGCTTTTTAAAAATATCTATGGTTTTCACAAATTACAAATGATCAATCAATCATGGAGATGTGGAAATGTGTACCCTTCCGCAAATCTGGTCTCAAACTACACCTGAATTAACCCCTTAAGTGCCAAGGACAAGGTATCTCGTCCTTGGGATTACCTGCCTGTTGCCAAGGACACTTAAAGGGTTAATGAAGGAGAAACTGTTAGAAGGCATTGAATGGCGAAATACTGAAATTACCAAAAAAGGCCTTGGCACTGGTGGTGGGGGGGACCCATGGCAGTTAAACATACTTTGGATTTACAAAGAGCTGTGCTTTGTCTACACTAAATGCTATCTTTCCCCAGGTGAAACAAATCTGGCACTATTCAGAGTTCCATTCACTAATCTAAGTCTCTCTTGTCCTTCTCTCCCTCTTTGAGTGGTATCAAAGTATCATAATCTCTGATTAGTCTATTCCATGTTACAATTTATCAAATGTTAGTGTCAATCTCTGGTTATGAACCAGCCTGGGCTGCTGTCCGGTACTTTCCTAGGGTTCTCTACCCAGGAAACTTATTAAACTCTCTCCAGTATTGTTTATCCTTATTGGAGTTGCCAATGTTTCTCAGGCCAGTGTGGTCATTGAACTCTGGTATCCAGTGTTGGAATTAGGCTGTTTTCACCCTCTCTTTCTCTGTGATTTCTGGGACCCACTCTGGAGTTTGTCTTCTCTTTTCCCGCACTTGGGTGTCGTTCTCATCCCTCCTTGTGGTCGCATATCTGATATCTGGCCTGGGATCAGGTCTCTAGTAGCACGCCGGAGTCTGTAGTTTCTTTAACCCCACTTTGGGGTATTGTAGGGGATTTCAATCAGGCACACACCCAAGTCTCGCCTAGCATGTAGTGCGCAAATAAAACCCTTATTTATTTCTGTCTATAAGTTCAATATTCTGAATGATATACCACTCATATCATACTCTTCTGAAAATACCCCCCAGGTCACACTGAACCAGGAATCAGGCTAGTTTGCAAAGGTAAATATTTATTTATTTAATATTCAAATCACACATAGGTTTACTATAGATAGGTATATGGAGCAGCAATCACCCAAAGGGTGACAATACAATTCAGTAATATAAATCAAGAAATTTAATTCACTTATAAGGAGGCAAAATAGAAAACACAGGGAAAAAGAACAGTCTTGTTTTGCACACAGATAGCGTTTAGGTTAATGTTCCCCATGCAAATTTTTGTTTAAATATTTAAATACAAATGAGCAATCCCACACCAATCTGAGTAATCAGCAGGTTTTCAGGAATTAAATACATTGGGCCTCATTACACGGTAGGCGGTAAGGGTTAACGGTCACTGGTAATGGTACCAGTGACCGTTAACCCTTACCGCCTTACTACGAGGTCCCTTTGCGGGTTGGTACTTTAACGCCTGCTTTTTAGCCAACCGAAACTGTACCACCACCATCTCCAACATTTTACCTCAAACTTGGACGGATCACCACCTCATCTGTTTTTCATAAACTATAGAGCCGCCTAAACCAAATAACCAGGAAATAGTACTAGCTATGCCAACTAGAAGTAAAAAAGACATCACCTCTGAAAAATTGCTCCCACTTCTCCTACCAGCCCTCACTGGCAGAAACACTAACTCTGACCCAACACGCCAAAGTAAACGTGAATCTCATCTTAATTCATGGTTCACACTGTATCTCAAAGAATTACGAATCAAAAAACGTAAACTCCAAGTCATCTGGTGGCATACACCTTCAGTGCAGAACAAAACCCTTCTTGAAAATCTTGCTAAAAAATATAAGAAGGAAATAATCCAAACCAAAAAAGACACTTTCAATGAGTGAATTAGCAAGGCTAACTCCAACTCTAAAGAACTCTTTTCTATCCTTCGGGAAATGGAAAACCCCATTGCCCCCGTAGACAACATCCCCAAGGACAAACAATGGTGCACTAGCATCCAAAACGCACTACCTAATAAAATTGTAACCTTACAAACCAATAACGCAAAAAAGAAAGCATCCTTGAGCCCTACTAGAATCCATACCACCCACTCGACCAATATACCCAGAACAGCCACCCAAAACAATTGTAAACCTTTCAGCTTTACCAACATATCCACTCTAGAAACTGAAAAGGTGATCTTATCACTGAAGCCTTCTAACTGTCAAGGTGACAACTGCCCTGCACAGATCATTAAGGACGCAGCAAGAGATTTAGCACCCTTCATCTTGAAATTAATTAATGCTTCTTTCAGATCTAGGACAGTACCCATTAACCTCAAAGAATCCTGGGTATTGCCCATCCTCAAAAACAGACCCTTGACCCAGCTATCCCTACAAACTATAGGCCCATCACTACAGTCCCATTTCTCCTCAAAATCATCGATAGGGTAGCCTACCTCCAGATCCAAAACTACCTGGAGACGAACCAACTACTAGGAGCTCGCCAATCTGGATTCAGACCACTACATGGTACTGAAACAGCCCTTATTGACCTTAAGACACAAATCGACGAGCTGAAGGACAAAGGTAAAACAGCTATGCTCCTCCTCCTTGACTTATCGGCAGCCTTCGACCTGGTGGACCATGCAGTGTTATGCAACCATCTAGCGTCTGCCACCCATTTCTCTAGTAAAGCTATAGCCTGGGTACAATCCTTCCTGGACAACTGTACAATGAGTGTTTTCCCCCTTAGCCTCAGCGGACCCAATACAAATCACCAGTGGCGTCCCACAAAGTTCATGTGTCTCACTCACCATGTGCAATATCTTCACTAAGCCACTCTTTGACAAACTGGACAGACTGGGGGTAACTTATACAAACTACGCGAACTGCACGCTGATTCTCATACACCTATCTGGTAACTTTGTCGAAGACACAGCTCTAGTAAATAAGATCTACCTCCTCATTCAGGCATGGATGGCCTCCCACGGCCTCTGCCTGAATGACGACAAAACAGAGATACTGATCCTGGGCTCCGACTCCAACCTCAAGAAACTCAGCCCGAATTACTGAGCTTTCAACATAGACGGTAACATAATCAAAGTAGCAACTGAGGTAAAAACATTAGGCTTCTACCTTGATTCTACATTATCCCTCAAAAAACAAGTGAACTCCCTAGCGTCCTCCACAGCTTACAGCTGTAAATTAATCAGAGCCTGCAGACCGTACTTCTCCAAAACCAATTGCATAATACTAGCTAATGCCTTAGTAATGTCTAAACTGGACTACTGTAATGCCCTCTATACAGGTGCTAGCAAAGCTGTCATAAATGAATTGCAAATACTGGAGAACAACGCTCTTAGAGCAGCTCTGGACATACCCCGTAGAGCCCATATAACCAACATCAGGAAAGACCACAACTGGCAAAAAATGAGTGACAGAGTCCTCCTTAGGACACTTTCCCTCACCCATAAAGGCTTAAACAACACTGCGCCCCCCTATATCTCGGCCAGACTAACCAGAAAATCCTCCACCTACCATACCAGAGCCTCTAACCACCTCCTACTCGAAATACCAAGATTTAAACTATCCTAAGCAGGTGGGGCAAGCTTCCCTGTTAGAGTGGCCCAGGCCTGGAATGCACTCCCTTCCCCACTAAGAGCCACCCTACCTTACACTAGATTCAGAGGTTATGTGAAAAGTTGGCTTCCTTGGGTGGAAACCTGTTTTTCAACCCCTTGCAGGCCCAGACAGCTTAGGTTAATTCTTAATTTCTTGACCTGAAATCCAGCATAAAACAAACTTGTTGCAACAGATAACATATATGATTTACATTCTGGATTTAAACCTGTGGGATCCAAACAATTAAGATCTGTGTTCCTTGCAGCAACAGTCCTTTTATATTTGCTAATCCGGCAGACCTTCTGTTTAGACAACCTTAAAGTTTAATCATGAAAGGCCATTTGACAGTGGCTGTCACTCACAGGTAGCTGAGTGTGGCTGCACAAAGATTTTTGACAGGCAATCCACTTTTGCTGAGAAGGTGTTTTGCTCTTAACATTTCATGACCTTGTAAATTCACAGTTCTTAATTAGATTAAATGAATTTTAGCACCAAGCAAGATTTTAAGTGTTGGAAAATGTTATGTACAGGCATTTTGAAGTTTCAGCAGCAAAGTAAATGTCATTTACAGGCAAATTTTGGAGTTCCACTTGAAAAGCGCTGCTTCTCCCTCTGCACTCTATGATTACTTGTCATGGAGCCCACTCGCACTTTTTCTGCAGCGTGTGCTCTGTTCCACCACACATGCACCATGGGTGGCAGGTTGTGCAGCCATCTTTTTGTGTGTTGAAAAACACGATTTTGGAGGTTTTGGCACGCACAAGGGTTTTGCCGCCATGTTACTGTTTCTTGCACCATAGATAGCAAAGTGAGTCAATCCATTCCACAAATTCCCCGTCCCGACTTCGTTTTGACTTCCAGTCGAGGGGTAGTCGGGCGAGTGGGATGTTCTTTTCTGTCCATGTGGAGAAATTCAGTTGCTTCTCCCGTCAGCGACTGAGGCGAGAAGCTCTCCTCGCTGGTTTGGGCACGGATGGTCCGATACTCCAGATTCCTTGGGTTTTTCCTCCCAGTCCCTGAGTGGTCCTCCTTGGTGATTCTTTGGATTTAGTGCCAATACTGGAAAACAGAACATAGCACGGTTATGAAAATGTTCCCACTACTGTGTCCACACATCTTCGGGGATCTCAGCAGTGGGAACAACACTTGCATTCCCTAACAAATGGCAACATTCCCTGACTATATTCAGTGATAATTTACCAATTTTCTCAGGTGTAATCAATGAATATTTAGTAATTTTCTAGAGGTCCAGATTTTCCCCCTCTGGGTTTCCGGTAAGCTCTTCTATCTGCTGCAAAGTATGCCTGGGGTGGCAACTCTTTAGCTGGTTTATGTGGACCCACTTGTCTTCCCCCTCTGTCAAACTGCCCTTGGAGATGCGGATTCTGTAGGCGACTGGTGAGATTCTGTCCACATTTTCTAAAGGACACCGCCAACGTGGGAGGAATTTGCGCTCTTTGGCTTGGTTCCTTTGTAAATTGTACAAGTAGACCGCGTCTCCTACTTGATATTCCTTTTTAGTTGTTTTAAGGTCATAGTGGGTCTTCATACTGTCTACAGATCTTTCTAGATTCTGCTGAGCATACGCAAAAGCATGTTGAAGGTGTTTTCTCAGATTCTCAACATACTCATGAGTTGTGGAGGCATCTATCAAGGTCTGCTGTTGGATTCTGTAGAGCAGATGCTGGGGTAGCACCATCAGCTCAAATGGAGACATTTTTGATGCAGAAGAAGGGCTAGATCTGATAGCCATCAGGACAAGGGGTAGTTGAATGTCCCAACTTGGCCCAGAATCTGCCACAAACTTTTTTAATATGCTCACAATAGTTTAATTGTACCTCTCTACCCCACCACTAGAGGACCGCCGGTAGGCAATGTGTAGTTTTCTTTTTACCCCAAATATCTCCCACATCTTTGTCATCACTTCGCTAGTGAAGTGGCTACCTCGGTCTGACTCCATCCTTTGAGGTAGTTCAAAACGTGAGAAGATGTGATTGATCATCAGGGCAGCTCATCTTTCTGCCTTACAATTTGGGGCCGGGAGACATTCCACCCATTTAGTAAACAAGCATGTTACGGTCAAAATGTACTTGTTCCCCCTAGAGGAGCGAATCACGGGCCCGATAAAATCAACTTGCAAATCTGACCAAGGCAGTGTCATCCCCCTTTTTTGGAGGGGAGCACGGTGTGTGAGTGATGTTGGCTGAAATTGTGCACACACAAGACACCCCTTCAAGTATTGTTCGAGGTCCTGCCCCATGTGTGGCCAGTATGCAACCTCTCACAAGATTTCTAATGTTGTATGAAACCCCTGATGACCGGCTGTTGCCGCATCATGGGCGTGACTTAGCATCAGGCTTCGGAATGAGGTAGGGACCACCCACTGGTCACATCCAGAGATGGATATCCTTACCAACAAACCATCTTGGATTCAGAACATTTTGGGAAACTTCATCAACACCCTGAGGTCCTCTTTCCCAATGTAATTGGTTTCCGTCAAAGGAGTGTCCTCAGGGTCCTCAATGTGTTCATAAAACTTACCAATTATTGGATCCCCTTTTTGAGCCATAATCAAATCAGCATCTGGGGTCTCCTTACTCCATTGGGCAGTTGAAAGTTCATTGTGAACATTTCTCTGGGACCTAGTGATAGCAGTGACCTGGATTTCCCCCAACAGGGACTCAATCTCAAGTAGATCCCCTTGGATGGCTCCGGTTTTGGCCAGCTGATCAGCTAAGTAATTTCCAGTTTTGTCTGGTCCCTCTACTTTTGAATGACCCTTTATCTTTTTCTAGTAGATTGTCATCCCATTCGAGGTGACCAGATCATCAATATTCTGTATTAATTTTCCGTGTTTTAGTGGTTTATTGTTAGCACATAGCATGCCTCTGGTTTTCCAATTAACCAGGTGCTCCACGAACCCGTTCCGTACATAATCTGAATCAGTGATTATGACCAGTTTGTGGAGTTGGTGTTGGACAGCAGTGAGGATGGCTTAATGCACAGCCATCAGCTCTTCCACTTGACTACTGCGGGGACCGATTTTGTACCCAGCGGAAGGTTCTGGGGCATCATTCACCCAGGCATTCCCTACGCCAGCCACTAGTCCCTTTTCCCCGTTGTTGTCAACATGGTAGGAGCACCCATCCACATAGACAGTGGGCATTCCCTCACACTTGTCTTCTTCATAGACGTTGTGTGGGGAATTAAGGTACGCCTCCATGTTGTCCTTGATTTTAAGACTTTCGTCCTCAAGACAGTTTTCTCTGGCACAATCATGCAAGTCAGCCAGACCTTGTGCGAGGGGACTCTTCTTGTTTTGGCCATATCTGACCTCCACAGGAAAGCCTTTCATTGACAGAATCCATGAAGTAATTCGGGAATTACTCACATTTCCGGCCTGGATTCTGTCAAATTGAAAATATTGCAGAGGCTGGTGTGGAGTCTCCACTATGATGTGTTCCCCCTGGATAAACGGGGGTAATTCTTCAATTCCCACACCATTGCCAGGAGTGCCTTCTCACAGTCGTTAAATGTTTCTTTCACCGAGGATAAAGTCTTACTTGCATAGGAGATTACTTTATTGACCTTGTCATGCTTTTGATATAATACTGTCAAGCATGTATTCGAGAACCCTGTCTCCAAGAAGAACTCCTTGTTTTTGACAGGGTCAGCTAGGCAAGGCGCTTGTGAGAGGCTTCTTTTGAGTTGTCTTACTGCCTCAGCTTGTTCTGCACCCCACTCCCACTTGACACCCCCCTTCAACAGATGGATCAGGGGTCTTGTGATCTCTGCATAATCCCAATGAACTTTCAACTGTAATTAGTCAGTCCAAGGAGGCTCCTGCAGAGTTGTGGGGTCTTTTAGTTTCAGGAGTGTTTCTACTTTCTTTTCCTGGGGGCAGAGACCCTCAGGAGTTATCTCATGCCCCATGACATGGTTCCTGCACCACTGTGCCTTTTGGAAAGAGAGTTTTGCTGTGGCAGCCCTCAACTTTGTCAGAACATAATGGATCTCCGCTATGTGTTCCTCCACAGTTGAGCTTTTGATTAGAACATCATCTACATAGGCAAAGTTACCCCTTTCACCCAAGTCAGGCATGGCCTTATGCATAAAGATATTAAGTTAATTGCCAGAGTTGATGTATCCAAAGGGATTTCGGGTCCAAGTGTACTGCTGCCCCCTGAAGGTAAAGGCCAGCTTATATTGGTCCTCCCTACTGACAGGTAGAGTCAAGTACCCATTGGTCAGGTCAATGGCAGTGTATACTTTTGACCCCTGGATCTGGGCCAGCCCTTGGTCAATATATGGGAGAGGCCATCAGGAAGTGTGGACCCTTTTGTTTAGCTCCCTTAGGTCAGCACAGAGTCTCCACTGGCCGTTTGGTTTCAAAATCCCCAGCACCAGATTATTTAAGGTGCTGTGGACGGGACGATTTATCCCACAGAACTCAAGGTTCTTAATTATTTCTGTAAGGGACTCCATTGATGTGAGAGGCAAGCTATATTGCTTCACAAACACTGGAGTCATGCCAGGGTCCATGGGAATGGTTGTTGTGTGGATGTCGGTGCGACCACAGTCATATGAGTCCACCGCAAAGAGATCTTGAAAACGAAGAAAACTTGTTTCAACTTTTGCTTTTGCTCCAAAGTCTCACAGACATCAGCTAGGTTGACGCTCTCTTCAACTGTCTGCCTGAAGCCCGGAAAGGCTTCTGGTTTGGCTATCTCAGTAGCCTCCTCCAGCTGGGTGGAGAAGTCCCTGGTTAAAGTACTGACTTGGACTGATGCCTCAGATGGGGAAGGCAGTCCTGGTGGACTTGAAAGATCACCTCATCCCTCCTGAAGTCACAGGTCACCTCTTCCTTACCATGAGGGCAGGAAGAGTACACCAGGAAATTCCCCCCATGCCGGGTGAAGATCCTGTCTGGTGTTGTGTCATTGTCGCTATCACTGTCAAAACAGTCATTGGGTATTGGTCCTACCCGTTCATTACCTAAATCTATGAAAAAATGTCGGTCATCAACCGCCATTCCAATAATGTTGCCTGCGCCCAGAGTGATACTCCTAAGGTCGCTGTTATCCACCACTATTGGAATGGTGTTGTGTTCTGTATTGACTAGTGGTATTGGGTTTAACCCCAACCCTTGCTGTTGGAAATGGGCATTGAGGTGAACACATGCGTCATGATTTTGCAATTTCTGTCCTCTTTTAATTTTTACTTTAAGTGTGAATTGTCGGGTCCATTCTGGGATGGTGACTTCCTCTCCAATCTGAATTTCAACTGCATATGGCAGCAATTGAGCTGACCGAAATGCTTTCTCTGGGTCATCATAGTTCATGGCATTACCCACTAATCGGGACCAGGCTTTGAAGTTTATTAGGTCCAAACTAATGGCAAAGCGATTGAGAATGTCACTGCCTAAATAAAACGCAGAAGGGACATCTCACACGACCCAACAATTATGGACTATGCTCTTGTTGCCTATGGAAATTTTGAGCATATACCTGCTAGGCAGGAGATGTTTGGAATTGGGTGTTTCCAGATCCATTTCCCATTTGTCTATCAATTTAAATATGGGAATGGCTGGATCTATTGGGAGTTTTCGGAACATAGCCTTGCTGATGAAGCTCTTACCGTTGTTCATGCACACTCGGTCGAGAACAGAGTCCTTCCCCCCATTTAACTGAAAGGGGATGAAAAACTATTTTCTGAAGGTCAGCCAAGTTTTGAGCTGGTTTATCATCATTTTGGACTATAGCAGTGGTATTTTCTGATTGTGAATTTGCATAGAATGTCAGAGTATTCCCTTTCAGTGTGGAATGCCACTTGAGACTGGAAGGAAGGTTGATTTCCAGAAATAGAGAAGACTTCCCATCACCAGTTTGTTGTCCTACTGCAATTACTGTCACGTCAGGGATTTGGTTGTTTTGAAAATGGAATTCAATTTGGTCAGGTTTTTGTTCAACCATGTGGCATATGCCATTTAAACTAACATGGGTGACACTATGTTTTAATTTTATTGTTCGGTTAGTCTGGGTCCAGAGGACCCTGTTTATACAATCTATGAGGGAGGACAATCTATGCAGGATGTCATTCCCTAGTAAACATGGTGTGCCCTCTGGAGTCACAACTATGACCGGGTGTTTCACCTTGTTTCGCCCAATTTTAATGTCTAAATCCGCAATCCCCTTGACAGGAATTTCATTCCCATCGAAGTTCTGAAGTTGTCCAGTAAGAGGGGTGAGAGAGATCTGGTATCTCTCCCCCATTCCTGAATTCAGCTGATAAAAGCCCCTTTTTGACAGAAGGGTGGCTTGGGATCCAGTGTCCACCAGTGCCAGAAATGTACATTGCCCCTGTATTTGGACCTGGGCATAAAATCTTCCCTCCTTCTCCTCAAGGGGGAAAAGATAATGCGCATTTTGGGCCAATTGGTGGGTTAATTTCATTACTCTTGATTCTGACAGAGGGGTAGTTTGGGCAGGATTTTGTTTGGGAGCTTGGGAACCTGTACGAAAAAGGCGACAGTTGGATATTGCAGACGTTTTGGACTCCCCTGGTTCTGATTCTGGGCTGCTCCCCCACCCCCTTTTTGGAGGCAGTCACCAGAATTGGTTGGGGCAACGTGATTTTCTGGATGGTCATTCTGTGGTTCAATGATGGGCGGTTTTAACTCGGTCCCCACATCTACCCAGTCTTGATTAGGATCTCTTGGGACCCACTTTTCTTTGGGAGGAGTTCTCCCATCCCTGAAGGAGAAGATCCTTTCCCCAGAATCCTCTGAGGACCCCTCTCCTTCAAATTGGAAGATTCTAATCTCCTCCACAAAATTGATCTTTTTAGACCCTTTATTTCTCCTACCCGCCCTCTGTTCCTTAGGTTGCAGATTTGTGGGGGCAGTAGATTTTGGTTCCGGTTCCTGGGTTTCCAGGGGCTTTTCACAAGTGGGGAAAGAAACTTCCTCTAAGGCTTTACACCCCCTTCCCCCTGTGCCTCCTCCCTGGGAATCGGTGAGTTGTTGGGGTTCTCTCCCCGTCATTGCTCTGGAGTACCAGACCCTTGATTTGAGGGGCTCTGAGTCTCCATGTTCATTTGAGGGTTCTGCTGAGCCCTCAACATGTGATGCAGATCCTGTGACAAGTTCTGGAACTGGCCTCCAGTTGGGACACCCTCTCTGGCTGGTACGGGGGTCTCTAGTCCATCGTAGGTTGATCACGGGAAGGGTAACTGTCCCTTCTCCCATAATTCCCCTTGTTGGGATAATTCTGGCAACCATCCAACCTTGGCCTCCCCTCTCCCGGATTGGGTTGTCTGGGCTCAGGAAAGTGGGGAAAGAAAGAAAGGTTGTTTTGGGGGTTGATGTTACCGGGTTAAGAAGCTCAACCCGGCATTTGGGGGATTACTGCCCTCCTTGGGAATGTTAGGAGGGAAGTTTCCTGGGTTGGCAGCTACCTGGTTGGATCCCCCCTTGAGATGGGGGAGTCCACACATAGCCCAGGATCGGTCTGTTGCCCTTGTAACGGGGGCTTATATAATTGGGCGAGTTAGGGGTCGCACTTGTGGGTTTACCTCCCTGACTACCTGTTTGGGATTGGCCCGAGGGCCTTCTGGGTCTTTGGTTAGGAGGATTTTGTGCAGGAATATTTTTAGGCCCCCCATCTCCAGATCTAAAATGGGGGCAACCTTCGCCTCTGCCACCATAGCAGCAGCAGGGGTGTTGGTTGGTTTGGGGTGTTCATTGGTAATTCTATTCTCTACCGGTTTCTGTACTTCATAAATGCGAGTTGCCTGTTCAATGACCCAGTCTAGTAATCTCTTCTCATGAAAGTCCCTCACCAGCTGGGTCATGATGTATTTAGGGAGTGCATGAAAGAAGGTATTAATGAACTCCCTACTGTCTGTGCGCACTCTCCTGGTGGTCTGTGCATAGGTACGTTTTAACTATTTTACAAATTCTTGTGGGGCCTGGTCTTCCCAACATTGCAGATGGTAGGCCTGTGTATGGAGAAATGCTTTAAGATGGCCAACGTATAGGTGGACCATCTTGAGTGGTTCTGATCCTCCAGCCCTGCAAGGAAGCTGGAGTATTCAGGGGAAAATGTCCACTTGACATATTGAATGCAACTCTGGCTATCTTTCAGTTGGAAATTATCCATCATTTGCTCATACAACTCAAGGTGCTCCCAAACTCAATATTTGAAATTTTTATGATAGGGAGTTATGACGCTCTTAATGGCCTTGATTTGTTTCAGCGGATCTTTTCAGTACCTGGGTATCCTGCTCTGCATTCTTTTGTTGGAAGAGAGCCAGATCTTTTAGTTTGATGATGTACTGCATAGCCTCTGTTTCTGATTCTTGGCTCTTCTGGAGCTTTTGCTCTGCAGAGTCCTAATTAGTCTGGATCTTCTGCAGTGTTTCCCCTTGCCTCTTTGCCAAATCTATGTTGTCTGCATGCTTTTCCTGTATGACTCCTATGTGGCAATTTTACACTGCTCCTCTTTTATTTTTGGGGCCATGTACAGTTCGCTAAGTGCTTGACGTAATGGACCCTTGTCCTGTCATTTATTCAGGTCTATTGCAATGACTTGTTCTTTTATTTCCTGTAGCCATACCTGTTAATCCTGTTCTGGCCACTCACCCCTGACAAACAGTTTGTGCAGGAAGTGTTCCCTAGCAATATTAATTTCCAGTGCGGTCGCCATCACAGAAATATCAATTTCCTTCTGACTTATCTCACGGTTAATTTGCTTTTGCAAACAGGCCCAATTCTTTTGAGTATTTCTTTTGAGGGGTGCTTGTACAGTGTAGCACCGTATGCCAACCCAGCAAGGCATCTGTACCCTGCCGGCTAGTATGCTGTGTTAGACTGTCACGAGTGGTAGATCAAATTCAGGATCCCGGCACAAGCTCCCAAGCTGTAAGGGATTTCAATCAGGCACACTCCCAATTCTCGCCTAGCATGTAGTGCGCAAATGAAACCCTTATTTATTTTTGTCTATAAGTTCAATATTCTGAATGATATACCACTCATATCACACCCTTCTCAAAATATCCCCCAGGTCACACTGAACCAGGAATTAGGCTAGTTTGCAAAGGTAAATATTTATTTATTTATTTAATATTCAAATCACACATAGGTTTACTATAGATAGGTATATGGGGCAGCAATCACCCAAAGGGTGACGATACAATTCAGAAATATAAGTCAAGCAATTTAATTCACTTATAAGGAGGCAAAATAGAAAACACAAGGAAAAAGAACAGTCTTGTTTTGCACACAGATAGTGTTTAGGTTAATGTTCCCCCTCCAAAGTGTTGTTTAAATACAAATGAGCAATCCTACACCAGTGTGAGTATGTTAGGCTGATGAGATCCCTCCCAGCACTCCTCCTCAGCTGGGTCTTCAACCGAGCTTCCCTGTGTCTCAGATTCCTTCTTTCGCCGGTTCTTCCTTTGTTCTGTAGGCTTCTTTTCCTTCTTTTGATGTAGGTAGGGGCGACCTCCCTCGGAAGCCACCCTGACCTCATGAGGTTCCAGGTTCAGGGGACCCCCAAGGAGCAAGCTCCCAAACATTCAGGAAAAAAGCCTCCTTGGCGTAAAAAACCCTGGAAGATGTACTGCTGACAGGTCCTTTCTTCTTGTGGCTAGTATTGCTGGTGAAAATGGTCTGAAGGATACTTGACTGGGCAGTCTCAATGGTGGTACAAATAAGACTGTGAAGTGTCTTCAGGTTCAGGCAAAGATACAAGGAAATATTCTCCACCAGGAAGTTGGTTAAGGTAGGCAGCAATGATTCCAAAAGAATACTGACTCCTGGAAGGTATATGATACGAGCCAGTACAAGTAAGTAAACAGAAAGAAACAGACTCAAAAGAAATAGGAAGATTAACACAGGACCAGAAGTCACTGCGAGGTGGAAGGAAAACCAGAACTGGAACCCTACTGAGAATGGGTTTGAAAAATAGAAAGGTACGAGTACGGAAAAAAAGAGAAAAGGTTATTTTCTTATAAAGTATGGAGCAGACAAAAATAAAGAGCACAGTGTAGGAAGGAAGGATAGTAAGAAGATATAACTGGAAAATGGAGATGACAGCTGAAGAAAGTGGACGAGCAGGAAGGGTAGGGCAGACGCCGGAAAACGAAAGTAAACAGAAGGGCAACGAAGGTTGTAAACAAGGAGGAAGCAAGACCCGCTGCAAGGAGCGAAAAGGAATACAGATAGGAGGAAGCTGAAAAGGTAAGTGAAATAGGAAGAATGACAGACACAAAGCCCCGAAAGTCACCTGAATCAATAGAACTCACCCGAATGTGCTGCAACAGGAAAGGAAGATTAAATGAAGCGATACAAGTGAATAAGAAATAAGTGGCTGGCAACACTGAAATGAACAGCAGGCGCTAGCAGCGTTAGGTCAGAAAAGACGATACAATGCGAGGAGGAATAGCTCCGCCTAGCCTTAAATGAACACAGCCAAGTTGGGGAAAAAAGACTAGACCATAACATGGAGATAGGACTTCATCTTATGAGAACCTCCACCTCTGCCAGCACTTCAAAGGGCAAGACATGACAGAGTAATCAGCAGGTTTTCAGGAATTAAATACAATGTATAGAGTTATAGGCAATCCTCCCGCCCACACTTTGAAATGACAGGTGAAAATGGCTACTGCAAAATGGTCAAAATACTAAAATGGGGGCAAATACTAAATAAAGCAACACTAATCAGGTCTTAACATGAATGGGCTATAATATGAACCATAAGATATACTTCAGATCAGGATGGGATGGGAAAATCACTTTGAAGTGGGCAAAAGACACGTGTAGAAACATTGTTTTCTATCTTTAAAACTGAGGGAGTTATAGAGGTTTTAGTGAGAGGTGTTTTTAAAAAATAAAGACACAAATTTTGACAAGGATTTCAGTTTAAAACCAGAAAATATGGGTTATGCTTTTACTCAAAACTAGAGCATTCAAACTAGACAACCAGGTTGGGACAAAGTGAGTTCTGAGACTGATTAATGACTTCAGTAACAGATCCCCAGCGCCTTCCATTGCGAAACCAGTCCAATCACTCGAAGTGGGATTTATGTATAAGAGTTACACAAACAAAAATAACTATTGAAATGACATTTTAACAAATGGACAAGATAGGATAGCACTAAAGATTTTGACACTGTTACTGGTTATGAAGTGATAGTTCAGAGATTAGGGTGGAACAAAATAAGGCAAGGTATACAATAGTTCTCTAGCATCCTGTTAATACTCACAATCCAATGGGATTTAAGATTTTTGGACTGTCAAAGTTCTGGTCAATTGGGTCGGTCTATCAGGGAAGGACAGCACATCAGCTAGTTTGGTCGCCGGAACTGCATAGGATCTGCCCTTCTTGTTTCTGGATATTTCAGATCAGCGGAATGGCAGGTTCAGCAGGCTAGCATTTATGGTTGCAAGCACTATTGACAACATTCCCATCAAGGTCTCCAATCACGTGAAGACACTCAGAGTCTACCTAGACTCCGACCTGTCAATGGATAGACAGGTCAATGCCATTGCCTCCTCCTCAGCCTATTACTCTAAAGTCCTCAACGCTGCCAGACCTTTCCTGTCACGCCAGAATTGCCTCACCATTGCTAGGGCAATAATTGGATCTAGGCTGGACTACTGTAATGCCCTAATCGTTGGGACCTCCAATAAGAACCTGGCCAAACTTCAGCTAGTTCAAAATAATGCACTGAGGGCGGCCACAGGTACCCCGAGAAAAGACCACATCTCCGAAGTCAGAAGACAGGCACACTGGCTTCCGGTGAAAGAGAGGATTGTTTTCAAAACACTCGCCCTCACCCACAAATGCCTCCATGAACTTGCTCCACCCTACTTGACCCAAAGAATCACCAAGCACTCTGCCACAGACCATTAGGAATGTGCTATTCCAACACGATTGTCACGCCCAAATCACGCAAGGTGCGCGCCGGTGGTACCAGCTTTCCCACACGGGCCGCCACCCACGGGAACGCACTGCCACCTCACATAAGATGATTGAATCCCACAAAGCCTTCCGCAAAGCTGTTAAAACCAAGCTCTTTGTATGAAACGTACCTGACTGCATTCTGTTACTGTATTACGAATATCATGCCTCACCTGCAACTATGCTTGTAATTGTGTATCCATAAAACCTCTGGTCTCATGCATATCTGCTGAATTAAGAATCCAACACTTACTTGTAACAGCGCCTCGATGTCCATGGGCTGCAAGTGCACTATACAAATGCGAATAAATAAATAAATAAATAAAGATAGTTTCAGGATGCTTCCCCCACCACAGCGCTTCACTGAGTTGTGAGGATTAGTTGAGGATTGAGGCCTAGCTGAAAATGGTTCAGCTACTGCTTGACCTGGTAGTTGGCATCTGGATCTAGAAGGATGTTGAAGGCTGGATGTTGAATACTGGATCAAAGTGCATCGCTGGAATCAGAAGAGAGAGTGTGTCCTATGTGTTGTCAGATATCCCTATTTATCCTGTCAAATGACTTCACCAAATGTGTGTATCGGCCAGCTTAACTAAACCTGCCCCTGTGAAATGGGATTGGATCAGAGCCTCATCTCTGCTTTGCATCTGGATGATTGGATCAAAGACAGATGATGTCAGGTTTATGGCTTGATTTTTACAATACTTAGAAACCTCCCCTAGCCACCAGTATCAAAATCAAATTTTGTCCTAAATACATATTTATACATTTACAACCCCCACGAAAATCACCTACAAGGATTACATATTTAATGGAATATCTGTTCATCAAAATCCCACAGCCGTGAGACCTGGTTTCGCCTTTCTGCAGCATTTTGTCCATTTCGCCCTGAAAACATTTTCCAAAATTTCTCCAAATTTCCACAAATATGCACGTTTATCATAGGAATGTGTGTGCGAAGTTTAACAATTCTAGCATAAATACAGTTCCAATAAAACCACATATATTGCCATTCCTGTTCAGAATATGCGACACAGTTCCACCAACTTTTCAAATGTAGGGCAAAAATAAGATTAACAAATCTGCCCGTTTTATATTTTTCACCACTTCTGATAGCGAGTTATAAATCTCTAAAAAATGTTCATTACATATTCTTTATCAGCAAATGGTCAGCCTTTTGTCTGTCTCTGGAGGCAAGGAGCAGCCCCCACCTTTGGGATTTCCTCCTGCAAGCCTAGTTTATGACCACTTCACACGTCCATTTCCTGGCCTGGAGAATCTGTCATTGTTTAGTCCCTAGCAGCAGACACAAGTCTGGCATACCCCACAATTATCATGCGTCAGTGAGCATCTGCTGAGAGCAATGCCCTCCCCTTGGGTGTAAACCTGTTTTTCAACCCCTTGCAGGCACAGGCAGCCTAGGTTAATTCTTAATTTCTTGACCTGAAATCCAGCATAAAACAAACTTGTTGCATCAGATAACATATATAACTTACATTCTGGATTTAAACCTATGGCATCCAAACAACTGAGATCCGTGTTCCTTTCAGCAACAGTCCTTTTATATTTGCTAATCCGGCAGACCTTTAGTTTAGACAACCTTAAAGTTTAATCAGGAGAGCCCATTTGACAGGGGCTGTCACTCACAGGTAGCCCAGTGTGGCTGCACAAAGATTTTTAAAACACAAGACACGCACCGGCCGTTGCCAGCCAGTAGCCCTATGCTGCACTCCTGGCGGGAGCTAGTCCCAAACGCTATTTCAACCTCATAGGGTCAATCTGCTCCCAACTGGAACTATTTGACCTACAAAGGTTGGTTTTATCAAATTGTGTTACAAGGTAGTTAATTTCACATTACTTGACTGGTATTCAGTTAGTAAACAATATAAGGTGCTGTCAGTCTGCTTGTATACAGTTAAGAACCACAAGGCTGAGAGAAGACAGATGTGAGAGAGTAATTTTATATATAGTGACTAGACTCAATTAATACCAGACTGTTATATTACAATGTGGGATACTGATTCAACAAAAATGTATATTCGTACAATTCAAAAACAGAAACAGTAATACAGTTGAGCTAAAAAGGTGCTCAAACAAACCGTAAAATATACAAAAGCATATATAGAATACAGCTCATAAATGCAAAACTGGTAAAGGGATTCATGTGTAGATAGATAACCACATTTGTGTTTTTCTACTTCTGGGCAGTATCATTCATTCTGCTCAGAACTTCCTAAAGACACTTCTATAGAGTCATGTGTGCCAAAGCGTTTCGGATTACTCAAAATCCATCTTCAGGGCAGGACGTGTTTTAGTTTCAACAATGTTCGATTTTGATTCCTAAAAATGATAGAAATACACTGTTTAAAGCTCTATAGCATTTGGAAGACTTAACAAGTTACTCTGGTATAAGTGGAAATACACTAACCTTGTTTTCTGGGTAAGTAGAGAATACTTGCTACCGCCTGTATGGTAAATGCAACATAACACACATTGTAAGTGTCCAATCTTTGTCAAGAGCCTTACGCTAGAGTGATACATGTATTGTCTAGTTTACTCACCCGGTCGGAAGACCAACTTATCTCACTGGGTAATGTAATAATGTCGGGCTGTGATTCCCAATGTAGGCGGCTAAAGACAAGGGGAGATATGAAGGGTATACAGGTCATGTCTAGAGGGTATATCTCATTGCTTTTAGACAAACACATAAACGGATCAAGTCTGTAGCTGCATATAACTATAGTTACAATCACACTCGATTGGTGTAGATTGGAATAAATGTATTCATGTAGAATCAAAGGCCTACCCCCCTGGTAACACACATCGTCCATGGCGTGCAACATAATGGCATCTTTGAAATTACGCTTGTAGACAGGTGCTCGCTTGTCATAAATAGGGCAAATGCCGTTCTACAACAGCGTATAATGTCTGTGGAAGCAGAGGAGCCTAGGCTCTGGGTATCTGCATATGAGAACTCACCTGAAGAAACCATTTCTGACAGAGGAGAGGAGCAGCCCGTCACCAGGACGCGCTGCTCGTCTCTCTCTGGCATTAATGGTTGCCATAGGAGCGGCGCGCAAGTGCGTCCCTGCTCCAGGCGCCATCTTTGTGTGGGACTTTGCGTCCGACATGCAATACTCATTTGTTAGGCTTAAGATTTGCTCATATCACAACCCTACCATTCACCCAGTGGGCCTTGTCCATATGGTTGCTCAGGATCTGTGAAAACTGGATGCCTGGCTGTTTAGTGAAACCGCATTACGCAAGAGACTTTTGACAGGCAATCCAGTTTTGCTGAGAAGGTGTTTTGCTCTTAACATTTCAGGACCTTGTAAATTCCCAGTGCTTCATTAGATTAAATGAATTTTAGCACCAAGCAAGATTTTGAGTGTAGGAAAATGTTATGTCCAGGCATTTTGAAGTTTCAGCAGCAAAGTAAATGTCATTTAAAGGCAAATTTTGGAGTTTCACTTGCAAAGCGCTGCTTCTCCCTCTGCACTCTATGTTTACTTGTCATGAAGCCCACTGGCACTTTTTCTGCAGCATGTGCTCTGTTCCACCACACATGCACCATAAGTGGCAGGCTGTGCAGCCATCTTTTTTTGTGTTGAAAAACGTGGTTTTGGAGGTTTTGGCACGCACAAGGGTTTTGCTGCCATTTTACTGTTTCTCGCACCATAGATAGCAGAGTGAGTCAATACATCCCACAGTATTCTCATTCTCACCTTGCACTGGGATATGTTGTCTTGCACCCCGTCCTGGGGTATGGTTTCTGGTAGCCCGCATTGGTCTGCAGTTTATCTTGCCCCACTTTGAGGTATACTAGGGCCAATTTTGAACTCAAAATCATCATAGCAACATGACAAATCAATGAAATGCAGATTTCTGGGTTCCCCTGACTTTCAATTTTGCATGCAGCATAATTGATATGATGTGTTTAATGTTACAATTGTATCAATTATTAATAAATGGTACTATGTCCAAACTGATCTAAATTTGGTTGCAGAACACTCGTACCTTCATATGGTTGTGGAGTTATGCCAGAACTCGTTTTTAAGTGCATTTCTGATGTTATTTAAAAATTAGCTTAATTTCTTTCTTACTTGGACATTTGTATGGTGCCTATACATATGTGTTTCCAGGTGCCACAAGACAAGATGGGGGAGGTGTGGGAATCAGAAAAGTAGAGCAATGATTATATTAGCCTTTTGATAATCCTACTGTGCAAGTGCATGACAAGCTGGAAAGTACAAGAGGGAAGAGGTCGGGAGGGAAGTGCAAGAGTGGGGAGCCCCCTAGGGTGGGGCCAGGCAAGTGCTGGGTGGACCAAGGTGGCAAGTGCCAGGGGAAGGGGGGGTGAGTGCGGTGGACAGGGAGGATCAACTTGGGCAAGTCCAGGGAAGGGAGCCTAAGGGCAAGTGCTGGTAAAGGATGCTGTGGGGAATGTTAGAGGGGTGGTCTGGCCCCCGTATGACTCTGAAGGGACCAGGCCTCAGTCAAAGTGGCAGATGGAGTGATAGCAAGTGATGGGGGTGTGGGAAGGAGGAGGAGAAAAGGAAAGTCTTGATAAGTTTCCAGAACTTAAGAAGATCCAGCTCAAGTCTGATGGCCGAGGGAGGACTTTCCAGAGGGAGGTGCCATCCAAGGAAAGGGATCTACCTCCCACTCTCTGCTTGGAGAAACATTTGACCTGCAGAGAGTTGGAGCCCGAAGACCAAAGGATTCTGGCCAGGACGTATGTAGGGAGGCAAAGCTGGATGTAAAGAGGTCCCAGGCCCTAGACCGCCTGGTGGATGCTGCCAAAGGTCTTGAATTTGATCCTTGTGGTCACTGGGAGCCAGTGGAGAGATTTTTGGTCTGAAGTGATGTGGCCACTGGGCTTGAGGCCATGGATAAGTCTTGCAGTCCTATGCTGGATTAGTTGAAGTAGGCAAAGGAAGGAAAGAGGCAAGTTGAAGAAGAGACTGTTGCAGTAGTCAAGCCTAGAGAGAACCAGGACTCTGGAGACATTGACCTTCTGGGGGATGGAGAGTACAGATAGAATGTCCTTGAGAAGGTGCAGCTGAAAATTTGACTCATTGCCAAGGTCCATGATGTGTAGATAAAGAGACCGAGAAGAGTCAAAGATGACCCCAAGGTTTTTTGCCTGACAAGTCGGTGAGGGGAGGGGACACAGGGAGTCTGGCTAGAGAGTGGGAAGGAAGCAAGGAGCAGGTGTCCCAATTAGGAGGATCTCTGTCTTGCTGGCATTAAGGCAGAGATCATTGGCAGAGCACCATCCCTGAATATCAGTCAGGTATGAGGGAGGAGGAGGTAGAGGAAGGCAGCTTCAAAGAGAGGAGTGTGTCATCTGTGGAGATCAGGTGGGCCAGAGGGGCCAGATAGATGTTGAAGAGCCAAGGCGATAGGACAGATCCCTGAGGGATGCCCTGGGTAGAGAGTGAGATGGATGATGGAAAGGGCCAATTTTCACTTGGAAAGGTCTGTTTGAAAGGAAGGAGGTCAGCCATGCCAGTGCCCAGTCCATGATGGCTAGGTTATCATGGAGATGGCTTATGAGGATGGAGTGGTTGACTGTGTCAAAAGAAGAAGAGAGATCAATGAGGATCAGAACAGAGAGAGTGTTAGAGTCCAGGTTTGCAAGTAGGTCTTCACATGTGTTCAGGGGAGCAGTTTCCGTGCCTCTGGCATCCGTAAAACTGGACTGGTGGTCATGGAGGCAGCCGGCCATTTAGGTGTGGAGGGTCAGTTGGGGGATGACTAGTTTCTCCATATGTTTGCCCAAGAAAGGGAGAGGGTGCACAAGAGAGTGCCCGCGGGGTTGAGGGAAGGAGCCAGCGGCAAATGAGTAGTTGCAGAGGTTAGTCAAGGCTGGAGCAAGAGAGGTAATTTTATCCTTGATGGCTCTGGAGGACCAGGAGAGCACCTCTTTAGAGGATACTTTTATAGAGCGGACAACTCTAAGGATCTCATCTGGTGCAATGGTAGGGAAGGTGAAGAGTGTTTGGGGCCAAGGAAGGTGAGATAAGGGAGGGAGAAACATTACAGAGAGGGCAGGATGTCCAGAGTTCTGGAGGAAAGGTGGGTGGCCAGTGCAGAGTAGAGGACCTGGGATAGGCGAGGAGAGAAGGAGACTGTGGTAGGATTGGCAAGTTGCTTGCAGATTTTAAAGAGTTCAGCCGTGTTATTGGTGGCTCCAGAGATGCAGGCTTGGACATGAGCCCTCTTCTTTGAGCAGATGGAAAGACGGCATTGCCTTTGGATTAGGCGGCAGGCCAGTTTGCCAGAGGATGAGCTAGATGCCTGCCGCTTCCGCTCTGCAGCTTTGCACTTGCGTTTCAAAGCTGCCAAGTCAGAGTCCTACCAATAGTTGCATTTGGAGGCAGGCTTCATGCGGATCCTCAGGACGGGAACAAGGATGTCCAGGGTGTCAGAGATAGAAAGATGGAGGTTAGCTAGAACAGAGTCAGAAGGAGAGTCTAAAGAAGGGGGCACATGGGGGATGAAGGAAGAGGCAAGAACAGTGACTGATACATGCTTCATCAGTCGAATGACGAAGAAGGAGACTGGCAGTGCAAGTAGATGCATCAGGGGACCAGGTAGGTCAAGGTGGGAAGAGAGGAGAGAGTGGTAAGACCAGGAGAGAGGGGTAGTGAGAGGGTTTAGAGAGAGGGATGTCTGCTGAGTTGAGAGCATCCAAGGTGTGTCCGGCAGAGTGGATTGGGCCAGAGGGAATGATAGAGAGAGAAAAAGTGTTAAAGAAGTCGTGGAAGAGAACAGTGGCCCCATCGAGAGAGTTCAGGTGGATATTGAAATTCCCAAAAGAAGTTAAGTTTGGGGGAGGAGGCAAGAAGTGAGGAGGACAGATGTGCCCATTTTGAGATGAAGAGGGAGGATGGTCTGGGGGTATGTAGATTGTAGCGAGATTAAGAGAGAAGGTAGGTGAGATGGACAGCCTGCAGGCTAGGCTTTCAAAGGATGAGTATATTTGAGTGAGGATGATGGAGGCAGGAACCCACTCAGGGAAGATCAGAGCCACTCCATCACCATTCCGGGAGGGCGTCGGATTGGACAGGATCTTGTAGCCCTCAGGAAGAAGAGTGTCAAAAACAGTGACAGAGCCGGCCTTGAACCATTTCTCAGTGAGAGCAAGGATGTCAAGGTCAAGGTCTTCAAGGAGGAGACAGAGTGTCAGAGGAGTGTTTGATAGCAGAGCAAGAATTTAGGGTAGTTAAGTGAAGCTGGTTGCCCCCTTTAAAAGATTTGCGAGGGGGCACAGGGGTGGGATGCCAACGCCAGGGACCAGGGGGTATGAGGGAAGGAGGATTGGAAGAAGAGGGAGGGAAGTTGAAGAGAGAAGGAAGACGCCTGTCATGAAGGAGGATGTTGGGCTTAGAGACCTGGGCCGTGATAGTGCCATTATGGTAGACATTAATGCTGCATTTGGAAGATGCAAAGTGAGCCAAGAGCACTTCCCATCTGGTGCTGCAAGTAATAGGTGAGGAGGAGAAAGGGGAGAGGATAGAGACCATATATGGGGTCCATAGGTTTATAATTGGTTAGAAGAAGGAACAACAAAGAGAATGTCAGTGATAGTCTGTCTACAGGAAACATTGATGTAGGTGCCTGCGAAGGGCAGACCAGGGTTAGAGCTCAAGAATGCCTTTTTTAGTTTCTTCCTTCCAGACTTGGTGAGAGAGGGAGGATAAGAGATAGAGAAGCAGTTAGAAAAAGATGGGGGAGACGGAAAGCACTATGGGGGCAGAGATGAGCGGGACAGGGAGGATGGAGACAGAGGATAGCAAGGGAGAGTCAAGCACTATACAACAGCAAAATCGCACCAGTCAGCCAAGCAGACAGAGATCAGTGAGCACAATGGTAATGCCCAGATATACAGATCATTAACAAATTGGCAACACACCTAAAATTGATTTTTTAGACAAAGCACTCAAAAGCAGTACGAAATGGTGGTGGAGGCACAGTTGGGAGCACACCTAAAATCGATTTTTAGCCAGAGCACTCAAAAGAAGTACAAAATGGTGATGGATGCACAGTTGGAAGCACACCAAAAAAATCGCACAGTACCTCTAAGTGGGTAATACCACTCCCAGCGTTTCGTGGGGCTGCACTCCCAGGTTTTCCTTCCATTGGTCCACAGGCCTCCTGCCCAGAGTGTGTGCTGAAAATCAAAACTAGGACTCCAGGACACTACTAGCAGACCCAGCCACAAACCACTTGAGCCCTCTTACTTCAGATGTTGTTCACATAAGTCCTCCTTCTGTTCATTAACCTCACTAATTTCCATGTACAGTAGCACCAGCACTGCTACATCGCTGATGATGTTCTTTTTTCCAGTATCTTGGCAGAAAACACGGATACCCCTGTTGCGTATTCACCATGCTGACAATCTAATGCAGGACTTCACCAAAGTAATCAGCGTGTCCACATTTGTAATTACTAACAGCAGGGTGTTGGCCTGTTTGCAGCTGTGTTTTCTGCCTCAGGCAGCCCAACTGCTGCCGCCTATGTATGTGTGCTGCATGGCGGTAGGGTTCAGCCGACACAGGGATCCTAGCCAGGAGCTACACGGCCACCACCTTCCGCTTGACGACTGCTCTGCCTCCTGACTCCCGGTGTGCAATCCGGATGTTGGTCGGGTATCTCCATGCACAGTCACCAATGTTCGCCAACTGTGGACGGGCCTTTCTGGATTGCCCAGTGAACCTCTTGCATCGCAATGATGCCCTCTGTCACTGCTACCCTCCTGTGGCTTCCACCTCACCGCTTCAATCAAGGCCTCCGCTGAGCATGCCATAAATGTCCACACAGACTCCCTCCGACACCAGACCAGCTGTAAGGATGAAATATTAATCTGCGGCTCCTGTCGACCTCTGCTAATGGTTCCTCTGAAGTTTATCTACATTTTTGTGCCGATGACAGGATACTACACCGGGTTGATCAGCGTCACGATGGAACTCAGGTAAGAGCAGCCATCTTGTCCCCTGGTCGGAAATGAATTATGAAACATTGTGCTGGCATCATGAGTCATGTTAACAGTCATGTAAAAAGGTCTCAGAGACCTTTTGTTCTGACGTTCCATTAATTGGACATCTGGTGGACGACATTACCTAGTTGATGCCAAGGTAAGTGCATTTGGGCCCTTTGAAGCTGGGTCTGGAAATGCCAAGCTCCTAGCATATGATGGTGTTCCTTAAGAATATTTCCCTTGAGATGGGGCTGTGTCAATAGTAAGCATCTCTTTAAATGCTTTTCTCGCAGGCTCTAAAAAGATGATCTTTGTTCAGCGATTTTTCATATGTTCATTTGATTTAAGAGGAACGAGCCTGTTTAAGTGCAAATGGTAACCAAATATCCTAGGATATCAACCCAACCCCCACCAACAATGCCTGCAGGGCTAACCAGAAGTAATCTTGCTGTAAGGTTCCCAGGAAGAATCAGCAAACATTAGTATTGCCAAAACCAGATTAAAACACCAATGTGACCATGCAGATTTAAACCGTAATGTATTCCCTATATTAAAATTTCACATATACTATAACACAGTGTATTTATAATATGCTTCTATTTGGATTTACCAGCGTATCAGAGTATGTTTCTGGTGTATATTCTTAACAGAATGGACCATTTTATGTTGTTACTTTTGGAAAAAGAATCGCGGAGCATTGTTTGTTCATGAAATTACAGGTAGATTCATTACGCTCTGTTCAAAAGCTTAACAATGGGCCTCATTACGACCCTGGCGCTAAGTGAAAAACGATGGCGGTAAATGGTTACCGCCATCGTTTTCCGCCAGGTCCGATCATGACTCGTGACCGTAAACTACGATGCCAATAGCGGCATCGTAGTTAACGCTGCCGCTAACTGCGCTAAGGGTGCGCGCACGCGACCGCCCACACCGTACTTAGCGCCATGGCGGAAAGGTACGCAAATGCCGACCCAAGCGGACATGCACCTAACGCCATCACCGAGGCCGCTAAGTACCTTACCGCCATGGTGCAAATAACGCCATCGCGAACCAACCGTAAAGGGCCATGTCAAGTGAATGCAGCTGCCACAGGTGCACAGAAACAGCACAGGTGAAGGCAATACAGACTCAGGGGAGTACAAAAAGAGCACACCCCACCCCTACCCACACCCAGTCACACTCCACAATGATGCCAATACGACTAGCAATGTTGGGGCTGGAGGACCTGATAGCAATGCATGTGCTACTACAACAGCAACAACAACAACAGGCAGCACAGAGGAGACGCAGGAGGAGAAGGAGGGCAAGGCAGGCCCAGCAAGCCCCACCAGCACAGCCAGTGCCACCACGCAGGCAGCCCCCAATCCCACGCATCAGAGCCAATCCAAACAACCTCACTGCTGAGCAGATCCACACCCTGTACCGTTTGGACCGGGACACCGTCACCGCCATCGTAGACATGACACACAACGACATCGTCAGCATGATAGAAAGTCCAACCGCCATCCCCCCCCTACTGAAGGTAGTGGCTGTACTCCACTTCCTGGCCACAGGCACCTACCAGCACACAGTGGGGCACCTGCATGGCATTTCACAACCATTATTCTCACAAACACTCATCCAAGTGCTCGATGCCCTCCTCAAGCACACAGACGACCACATCTCATTACCACGGACTGCCCAGGAGATTGCAAACACCAAAGTGGGTTTCCATGCACTAGCCAGCATACCCGGTTGCATTGGTGCCATCGACTGCACCGATGTGGAATTGGTGGTTCCACGTGCCATGGAGGTACCGTACCGCAACCGGAAACAGTTCCACTCTATCAACGTGCAAATGGTCTGTGACTCCAACAAGATCATCACACATTGTTGTGCCCGATTCCCCGGATCAACCCATGATTCACTGGTCCTGAGGAACTCCACAATACCACGCTACATGGAGCGACATGCAGGCCCAAGATCCTGGCTACTCGGTGAGTGCAATGTCATGGAAGTGGGCATGGGAATGACGTACCAGTGCATACTCCACCTGGCAGAAAGGGTGGGGGGATGATGCATACTCCACCTGGCTGTGAGTAACACAAAGAACGGAGACAGAGGAAGGGCACTCACAATGCACACAACCCCTCTGCATACATAGGGTGATGGCATGCAAAACAGGCCATGGCAGCAATGAGCATATACTGGTTGCATTGTGTGAATCAATTAGTGCATGTAGAAGTGAGCCAAGGTAACAGTTCCATGCCAGCCATGGTGGAACATCATGTTCCTGATCAGACAACATGACTGACACATACATTCTCGCCTACATACAGGTGATGCAGCCTATCCCCTGAAGAGGTGGCTCCTCACACCAGTCCGGAACCCGCAGAACCAGCACGAGGAGGACTTCAACCGTGCACATACACGTACTCGTGTGGTCATAGAGCAGACATTCGGCCTCCTGAAGGCACGGTTCCGAAGCCTCAGCAGGTCTGGTGGGGCACTCCTGTATGGCCATGAGAAGGTGGCAAAGATCGTCATGGCATGTGTCATGCTGCACAATATGTGCGTCAGACGGAATGTGCCCCTGCCCCCTGACGCAGAACTGCAACCACCTGACGATGAGGATGAGGAGGGTGCAGATGGGGCGCCACCACATGGAGGAGGCGATGCACAGGAGGGGCGTGCCATGCGCCAAAGTATCATCGACCACTGCTTCTAGCACACACGGCTGGTGTTTATCGCATGGAGACTGCACTTGGGGTACTGTGTGTCTCTGGGACATGCACACTGTGGACTGTACACCAATAAAGCACACATACGCAATGAAAATGTCCACACATTTCTTTTTTTGAAAGAAAAAAGTGTATTGGAACTATGAACTGTCGTGTCACACCCCCTCCCACCTCCCCCCTGCACACCCCAACACACCCCCTCCCACCTCCCACCTGCACACCCCAACACACCCCCTCCCACCTCCCACCTCCCCCCTGCACACCCCAACACACCCCCTCCCACCTCCCACCTCCCCCCTGCACACCCCAACACACCCCCTCCCACCTCCCACCTCCCCCCTGCACACCCCAACACACCCCCTCCCACCTCCCACCTCCCCCCTGCACACCCCAACACACCCCCTCCCACCTCCCACCTCCCCCCTGCACACCCCAACACACCCCATGTAGGTGTCAACAGATGCCTGTGACAGTGTCCACAGGCCGTCACAAGCCCCCTCTCCCGGCCCCCGGGGCACCCCTGGCTGTGGAGCGCAGGTTGCGTCCGGAACGTCGCACGGGGCTGCTCTGCGCAGAACTGGCAGTGGAGGATGTCCCTGGCTGCCCCTGTGCATGCAGCTCCTGTACTGTGTGGGTGAGGTCAGTGACCGCACGACGCAAGCCCGCAAGTTCGGCACAGATGTCCCTGGACATGGCCTGCATGGCATCCCTCAGGGTGGCAGTGCTCTGCGCCACTTCGGCCCTTAGTGTCTCCGTGGCCTGTTCAATGCTAAACCTAGCCCCCACACATTCCGCGGCATGCTCATCCAGCATTGCGGACAGTTGATGCTGCTGTTGAGTGATGTCCTCGAGGAACTGCTGGCCGTGCTGGCCCATGGCCAGTGCAGGTGGAGTGATGGAGGGGCTGCTCCCCTCCTGTGGAGTGTGGACAGGGCATGGGTTGGAAGGCCACTCCTCTGCCTCAGTGTGCCCCTGTGTGTCACCCTCATGGGGGCTGGCGTCTGAGAAACAGGGGGAATGTAGTTGGTCAGTGGGGCTTCTGACCTCCTGCTCCATGTCCGAGTCAGAACATGCAGCTGTTGCAGCTGTCTCCCCGATGTTGCTGCTGGCCGCTGACCCCCTGCCTTCTGTGGCAGGCAATGTCGGTGGAGGTGGAGCAGCTGCTGCTGGCCTGCTGCCAACAGGGGTGCTTGCCGGTGGGACCTCCGGTATGCCTGCAGTGGGACCTGCTTGTCGTGGGGTCTGCCTCACTGCAGCTGAGGTTGAGGGTGCAGGGACGTTGTTGTTGGACTTCGCTCTCTTCGGCGCAGGGGTGTCCTGGTCCTCTGGGTGTGATTCTGTGCCTGTGGTGGAGCAAAGGTGGGAGGGCGTTATTGATGGGTCTACGGACTTTGGAATGACAATGGTTGACATTATTTTGGCCAGTGGATGAGGCAGATTTCAGGCAGTGCCATGCAGGTTGTCTCCTTTTAGTGTGGTATGTGGATGCAGGTATGCGGGTGCCAGCAGTGTATGCAGGGTGGTGCTCGCATGTGGCTATGGGCAGTATTGATTTGTGTTGCATTTACACTCTAGGGCAACCTTGTGCTACACATGATTGGACTGCTGTGACTATGGCATGTCTTGTATGAGGCACCTACCTTCATCGCCTGATGTCGGGGCTCCCCTTTCCATCCCTCCAACGCCTTCGATGGATTCCATGCCGATGGTGGTTGCACAGATCTCCTCCCACGGTTGGAGTTTCAGGGGGGATTCCGACCCTCCACCGGTTCCCTGGGCAAGGTTGCGGTTTGCTGAGATGACGGCTCTGACCCGTATGCGCAGGTCATCCCAGCGCTTCCGGCACTGCTGTGGGGTGCGGGGTACGGTCACCACCGCGCTGACGCGCTCAGCCACCAGGGCCCAGATGGCCTTCTTCTTCCCGATTGCTGTCCTGGTCATTTCAGGGGAGAAAACAACACCTGCGTTGTCCTGCAGGGTCTCCGCTAGCATGCAGAGTTCCTCCCGGCTGAATCGCTCCTGGCGCTGGCGGTCACATGCCTTTTTCACGGATTTTGGCATTTTCGGGAACTTGGATGGGTGGGTGTTTGGTTGGGACAGGTGTCAGGGTTGGGTCTGGTGTTGTTTGGTAGGATGGCGATGGATTGTGTTTTTAAAGATGGCCGACGGGCTGCTTCCCGTTCCGGCGCGATGACGCTATTTCCGGTTTGGCCTTTTACGGCCGCCGCTAATTACGGTGGCCGTAAATTACGGTGGCCGCTACTTACGCTGGCGGAAGGGCACCTTGCTCGCTTAGCGATGCCGGTAGGGGCCTTTTCCGCCATGGCGTTAATTGCATTACCGCCATGGCGTAATGCTCGTGCGCGATGGGTCGTGATGTGGCGCTCTTTACGCCATCGTCCCACGGCGTAAACGCTCATTACGCCATGGCGGTAATGACGGGCGATTGCCGCCAGGGTCGTAATGAGGCCCAATGTTTTCCAGTTAATGTATGAACTGGACCCGAAAATCCTTGGCTTTATTGCACTCTGCTCCCCACTATTTGTAGGGAGTAATGTTATTAGTGATTAGGTGTAATGTTGCTTTGCATTTCGCAGACTCCAATTCTCTTCCATTTTAGAGTTCTGTACAGTACCTTATTTCAATGCAGCAAGGTACCATTTTGCAGATGAACGTAGAAACTTTTATTTTGCAAAAGGGGATTTCAGAATTTCTTGATGCGAGTTTAAACCTAATCATAAGCCAGTCCTTAGGCCTTAAATACATTTTCACCCAGGCAATTCCATATTAAGGTTCAGTTTGTGACAGAATTCGTTCCGTATGGAAGTCACTATCCAACAGGTGAGCAGATAACTACCTGCATCACACAGGTGCACCCGATCCATGGTAGCTGAAGAAAATCATGGCACGTAAATGATCCACAGTATTATTACAACATCTCTCACTCTAGATTCATCCAATTATAATATTCCCCAACGCTCCTGATGAAGCTCTCTCACATCGTTGGTAGCGCCTTTATCCTGCTGGGTGGACATCACTTTCTCCTTTAAGCCCCTCGGGCAGAGGCTATCCCAAACTCCTCCTTAGGGTTCCTACTATGACCACACCCTCTGCCAACATGAAGGACCTGGCCTTCTGGTCATCCAATACATACATTACTTCTGTGGGGGTATCCAGATGAGGCTCTGTCTCTGCTGTCTCTGGGAAGTTGCCTACTTGTGACCCTGCTTCTCAGGTGTCATATATATGTGGCCTACCTTACCTGGCTCTGTGTTTATTGTAGCCACCAATGCCTCCTACAATGGCTCAGTCTCCTCTCCCATACCTATGGCCTCAACCAGTGCCTCAGCCTCCCCCACTGAATCGGAGACACAGCATTGCTATGTGGCCCAGACCTTTCAACCAGCACCCACAAAGAGCATGAGGATCCACTCCTCCTTCATCATGGGGGAATCCACGTCCTCCTTCAAAGAGAAATACAGCTCCTCCCCACCTACTTTCCTCTCCTTTCCCTGCCAGCATCGCAGGTTTGCAATGACAAGTGCCACAACAGGCAACGCTGAGAAATGTATGTAGAACCTTAAAACCCACAACTGTGTATGGTTAAAAGTTGCATGTAATTTTCACTTATTTACAGGAAAGCAAATTAATGTGCCCTATTACACAGCCACACTAATGGCTGTGTAGTTATGGTTAAGTTGCTATTCCCATCGGAAGAGCACTTTTTGGGTGGCTTCTAACTTCGATCCCCCTGGACAAATCCACACCAAACGTTGCAAAAAAAAGTATATGGCCCACTCTGAATTTGTTTTTAAAGTTTGGTGAGGTTTGGGCCAGGGGGGGCAAAGTTATAGAGGGAGTCCCAAAACGTATTTTTTTCCAATCGAGTGAAAGGGGAAAAAAATTTGCTCACGCCTACAGCCCAAACCGCTGGAAGGATTTTCACCAAATTTGCGGCAGGAGCAGCGGCTTGGTCCCGAAAGCGTGCTTTTGTAAATTTGGTGAAAATCCGTCCAGTACTTCTTTTAAGAATGACCAAAAGGTAGGTCACAAAAAATTTGTGATATCTATGTCCGCTCCGTGGACACACTTCCCTGTTTGCTCCGCGGACAGTGTCCTGATTGGCTAATCGGCTTGTGTCATGTCTGCGGACATGCGACGTGTTCGCTGATTGGGTGGTGAAGAGTGTGAAGTGCGTCTGATTTTTCGAAACGCCCGCCATCTTGGATCCGCGGACATCCGCGGACAGCGTGGTGACAAATGGTGGAGAAATACAACTTTGGCAAGTGTGTTGGTGTGTAAGAGCATTTGGGGAGGGTAGGGGAGTAAGAGATGGGTCAAATGCTGTATTTATTTAGGTGGCAGGCACCCCTGTTGTGATCGTCTTGTCCACGGACAGCCGCGTTGTCCGGGATGTCCATAATTGGGCAAACGGGGGTGTCCTAAGGACACTATTCTTGTTCCTCCGCAGGCAAGTTGAAACTGTTCTAAGAACGAGCCTTGTGTCCGGGATGTCCGCACATACCAAAATGGGGGTGTCCTAAGAACAGTATTCCTGTCCGTAGTGTCTGCATGCAAGTTGAAAGAACACTTTAGGTGTCCGCGGACATAAAAAATGTTCATGCTGCATGGTTAAAAAGTTTGATTCTATGGGTGTGATCTATGGGTGCTGCAGTGGTTGTGGCCAGGGCCTAGAGAGTTGGGTGCATGGCCGAAGCATATCACACCCATAGATCACACCCATAGAATCAAATATGTATGAAATATTTGCAAATCTACAGTTTATGCACCGTTTGATTTGTATAGTTTGTATGTGAAGTTTTGGCTACCTCATGCCATTAAGATTGTAGAGTTTGGTAACAAGCACTGCAGTATAACATATCCATGGAAGTAAACATTTTGCATTGTGGTGTACGGTTACTCGTTTGCTTCAATGGTTGTGTTATGGAGCAGTATTTATGAGTTGTACTTATCATAATATACTTACTGTTTGGTTTGGTAACTGGAGTACATATATTCTTTGTCAATTTCTGTGATAAAAGAAAAGATCATGTTAGTATCAGTAGTTTGTAAGGACTTATAACATTGAATAATAGACAATTTTTATTCATTTCAACCCTCATATTTAGTAGATTACAAACCAGTGTACTGTGCAATTTGCTCAGTTTCTGTGTTTGTTGTTAAATCATTGAGTCTGTGGGAAAAAAAAAATCCATGTTGGATTAAAAAAAAACTTTTTTTTCTTTCGGTATAGTACATTTATTTTTGTTTTTTAAGTGTCTACTTGTTTTCTCGGCAAATGTTGGCTTGTTGCAGATTGTTGGATACTTGTTGTTGATTTGTAACTGATTATAATTTTTATTTATATTCTCAAGTTGTTAATCTATCTGTTGGGTTGTTGCAAAATCTTGGGGAAGTTAGATACCTGTTGGCGTATTTTAACTGTTTAATATTATTATAATTTAGTGGTATTGATTTATCTGTTTGGTTGTTGCAGAATCTTGGGGCAGTTAGATACCTGTTGGTGTATTCTAACTGTTTATTTCTTGTTATAGTTTAGTGGTATTGAGTTATGTGTTTGGTTTTTATAGAATCTTAGGGCAGTTAGATACCTGTTGGCGTATTCTAACTGTTTATAGTTTTCTAATTGAAGTTTTGTTAATGTTTAAGTACAGATTAGTTATTAAATTTTGGTTTTAAGAAGATTAAATAAGTGTTAATAAGATTTGCTGGTAATCTCTGTTTTAGAGTAATGGTACTATCATTACATTCGAACCATCCACAATTCTTTTTTATATATGCAGTGTAGTGACCTGCATTGGTTGTGGCCCCTGTGTGGTAGATCATACTTATCATTGTGAATGTTTTCTTACCAAGCGATACTTAACCATGTGTGAATCCAGTCAGCTTGCAGTTGTTTTTGGTACCATCTGTATTGTAACATAGAAGCATCAATATTACATATTTACTATGTGTTTGTATTATTAAGGTGGAGCGATTATCTGAATTGCAGGTAGTACATAATCTGCCATTGTTTGCATTTTGTACAAGTTGCTGAAATGGAACGGATTCACATTTAGGTATGGATACATACACAAAACGTTCATTAGGGATTTGTTCATATTGCATATTGTTGCACAGAGTGCATGTATGTTTCCACATGTATGAAATCTGGAAGATTTCATTTATAGGTATGTTTTTGTTTTCCAGTACTTGTAGCAAGTACATTAGAAATTATTGTGGATCTTCATGTGAGTTTATAGTGAATTTCACCATTCCAACACAGTAGTACAATTCTTGTCTTATTCCATGAACACTGTAGGTGTTGTCAGGATTGTTGGTTGTATTACTATGAAGGACAAAACATTTGCAAACACAATTGGTCTGTACTGTGTAAGTAAATGTTGTCAATAATTGGTGGCAATTGAAATAGAATATTGATTGCTACATTTGCCTAGCAATTTACACCAGTTATATTTTAAAATTTGAATGGACCATATAGTTCTGTGTCCAAGTCATTTTTTGGAGTGTGTGTTGCTTCTTTGAAGAAGTACCTGAGTTACTTTGAGTGATAGATTCTTCTTTGGTTGTACTAATTAATGAAGTATTAGTTTCTTTTACTCTCTTTGGAGGATTTGTATTGACATCCTGTTGCATTTCTGTTTGAACTAGTTTTCTTTTACAACGTTTTGCTTTTTGTGGAACAGGATATGTTTTTAGATGGGGGTGTATAGTGAACGTAGTCTATTGTATTCTAAAATGCAAGGAATATCAGCGTTTACTTTACTTGCATCAAAGTTGATTAGAAATAGAGCGTCAAGTGTACGTAAGCAGGATAGTGCTATGTAGCTCATGCCTTCTTTGAAGATTGTGTTCCCAATATCTATCAATGCTTTATCTAAGGTAAGACCTTGTGATTTGTGAATGGTGACTGCATATTCTAGAGTTAGAGAAAATTGTTCTCTGCGTACATACATATCTTTGAAAAGAAGGAATCAAGCTGTTTAGCGCCCAATCCTTTTTACTTCTGAAAGTTTGTCAAAGAGAATATTGACAAACTGAATGCTGTTGTCACGTGGGTATGTTTGAAAGCCAACAACTGTACCCAGTTCTCCATTAACTAGTCCTTGCTCCACATCAGGGTTCCGTTTAAGCATTACTCTACAGTTTAAAGATAATTTTAATATTTTCTCCAAACCAGCTGTGTTGGAGATTGAATTTTCTAAGGTATTTAGTCTTGTTGTGGCTTGTTGACACATGGGTAGTGTCATACCATGTACGTCCAGTTTGTCTGTTGCGGAAATTTCAATTATTGGTTGCATTTCTTTTTTCAACATTGTTTCATTGAATTTGGAACAGCTTGCAAGAGTTGGCATCAAGGACATACAATTGACATTTTTGTGTGCTAATTGTTCCATGACATCAGTAGCACATGAGTTATGGCCATAAAGTGCATGGATGTGCCAGGTTTTTAATATTGCTTGTGCTTCTTGAGATAGTACACCAACTCTAATACTTTTTAAAATGTTGGCGTAGGGGAGGTCTGCAGAATGTTGCATGTTTTCTGTTAATTCTCTGTATTGGAAATGTTGCCAAGGGTTGACATTTCCTATGCTGCCAACAGTTTTACAGCAGAGTTTGTGTCCTAAGGTTTTAAAAATAGGTTAACCTTTCACTGGTGTCAATTGAAGAAGATCTCCAAAAACAATAATGTGTTTTCCTCCAAAGAGCTCTTTGTAGTTTGTTTAAGTACTTCTTGTAAACTGAGGTGAAACAAAGCCAACATTAGGTTGGAGACCATGCTCACTTCCTCTTGTTCCATTTGTTTTAACTCTCTGCATAGTTCCATTGCAGCTTCTGTAGAAAGTTTGTAATATTCTAATTTGTTTTGGTGTTCTACTGGCAGGAGTAGTAATTGGTGTAAAGTAACACTGCCTATGTTGTAGGCAGCTAAACCTGTGGGGGAAGTTCAAACAGCTGACAGTTTGTTGTTTGTCAATTGTTGAAGGAACTTGCTGATGATTTTCATTAAGAATGTTTTGCTGAACCAGCTTCACCACTGACATATAGTAGTATAGGTTTGTAATTTTGGCAGGTACATTATTCATTTTCATGTTGTACACCATGTGGAATTTCTTTTGTTACTTCTTGAAAAATGCTACGCTGCTCATTGTTTAGTTTTGATTGTAGTACAGTTAAGTCTTCTGTATCTTCATACTGACACATGGGGGGTAATTCATAGAATTCAGCGCACAAGTGGCGCACGCGGCTGGCGCACAGTGTGCGCGTGCGAATCCCTGCGCCAGCCGCGTGCGCCAAAACCCATTTCCGCGCACATCGTATTCATGGATTCCAGCCACCAAAACCAGCCGTGGCGCACAGTGGCGCAGCGACCTTGCAGCAGCGCCAGTTACGCCCCCAAGAACGCCTTCCGCGCAGGGAAAAGCCATCAAAATCCCCAATCCAGCGCAAAGGGCTGCGCTAACCCTGTACCAGCACGGCAAGCGGGCTACGTGTATCACTGGGGTGCGCGGGAAGTACCTCACGCGATTGGCCCCGTGCGAGCAGGGTACGCGTATTACAGGGGTGCGCGGGAAGTTCCACACGCGATTGGCCTGTGCGCGTGTATTTCAGGGGTGCGCGGGAAGTTCCACACGCGATTGGCCTGGGCGCGTGTATTTCAGGGGTGCGTGGGAAGTTCCACACGCGATTGGCCTGGGCGCGTGTATTTCAGGGGTGCGTGGGAAGTTCCACACGCGATTGGCCTGGGCGCGTGTATTTCAGGGGTGCGTGGGAAGTTCCACACGCGATTGGCCTGGGCGTGTGTATTCCAGGGGTGCGTGGGAAGTTCCACATGCGATTGGGCTGCGTTTGGGTATTAGGGGTGCGCGCAAAGTTTCACACGCGATTGGGCTGCGTGCGGGTATTAGGGGTGCGCGCAAAGTTGTACACGCGATTGGGCTGCGTGTGGGTATTAGGGGTGCGCGCGAAGTTTTACACGCGATTGGGCTGCGTGCAGGTATTACAGGGGTGCACGCACATTTTCACACGCGATTGGGCTGCGTGCGGGTATTAAAGGGGTGCGCGCGAAGTTTTACATGCGATTGGGCTGCGTGCAGGTATTACAGGGGTGCGCACGAAGTTTTACACGCGATTTCAGCAGGGTACGTGTATTTCAGGGGTGCCGGGGAGTCCTACATGTGATTTGCCAGTGTGGGTCCTCCCAGGTGTTCCCTGTACACCCTCCACGACCCCTGCAGGCAGCCCACGCCACAGGGGACTACCCTGCATCCCTGGTCATGTCCCGCAGGCAGCCCACCCAACATGGGCATGCCCCCCAGCAAAGGCACATGTCTCCTTGCACCAATGATCACCAACTCATGTCCGCTTGCACCCCCACCCCCAGCATTGCGGGGCACCTGCCAGCAGGCCCCCACCCATGTCTCCCAGCACCCCCACCCCCCCAGTCACCAGGGGCAGCCTCCACCAGGCCCCCACCCATGTCTCCCACCACCCCCATCCCCCCAGTCACCAGGGGCAGCCTCCACCCGGCCCCCACCCATGTCTCCCACCACCCCCACCCCCCAGCAGTGCAGGGGCACCCACCACCAGGCCCCCACCCATGTCTCCCACCACCCCCACCCCCCCAGTCACCAGGGGCAGCCTCCACCAGGCCCCCACCCATGTCTCCCACCACCCCCACCCCCCAGCAGTGCAGGGGCACCCACCACCAGGCCCCTACCCATGTCTCCCACCACCCCCACCCCCCCAGTCACCAGGGGCAGCCTCCACCAGGCCCCCACCAATGTCTCCCACCACCCCCACCCCCCCAGTCACCAGGGGCAGCCTCCACCAGGCCCCCACCCATGTCTCCCAGCATCCCCACCCCCCCAGTCACCAGGGGCAGCCTCCACCAGGCCCCCACCCATGTCTCCCACCACCCCCACCCCCCAGCAGTGCAGGGGCACCCACCACCAGGCCCCCACCCATGTCTTCCACCACCCCAACCCCCCCCAGTCACCAGGGGCAGCCTCCACCAGGCCCCCACCCATGTCTCCCACCACCCCCACCCCCCAGCAGTGCAGGGGCACCCACCACCAGGCCCCCACCCATGTCTCCCACCACCCCCACCCCCCAGCAGTGCAGGGGCACCCACCACCAGGCCCCCACCCATGTCTCCCACCACCCCCACCCCCCCAGTCACCAGGGGCAGCCTCCACCAGGCCCCCACCCATGTCTCCCAGCACCCCAACCCCCCCCAGTCACCAGGGGCAGCCTCCACCAGGCCCCCACCCATGTCTCCCACCACCCCCACCCCCCAGCACTGTGGGGCACCTGCCAGCAGGCCCCCACCCATGTCCAACTCATGTCTCCCACCACCCCCACCCCCCAGCACTGTGGGGCACCTGCCAGCAGGCCCCCACCCATGTCCAACTCATGTCTCCCACCACCCCCACCCCCCAGCACTGTGGGGCACCTGCCAGCAGGCCCCCACCCATGTCCAACTCATGTCTCCCACCACCCCCACCCCCCAGCACTGTGGGGCACCTGCCAGCAGGCCCCCACCCATGTCCAACTCATGTTCCCCACCACCCCCACCCCCCAGCACTGTGGGGCACCTGCCAGCAGGCCCCCAACCATGTCCCCCTGCCCCCAGGTCCTGACGATACACAATCATGGCAGTAATGGGCAGCATACCCAGCACAAACACCCAGCCAAGGATTGCATCCACCCACATAGCAAATGCAATTACATGATACAACCCCAATGGCAAGTATGTAAATGAACACATGTCCGTCACACACACATACACAATGGGTGCAAGTGAATGTCAAAACCCATATCATGACATGCATGAAACCAATGAGAAAATACCACAAAAGAAAGTTATAAAAACATGTATTCTCGAAGAAAATGAAGTAAACTAATCAAACATACAACAATGGGGATAACACAATAAATTGTCCATGTCCGATAAGTAATGTAAAAATCCAAAAAACAAAGGAATCCAAAAACTAATGTTGTCCAAAGCAAAATCATGGTGAAAAAAAATAAGGAAAAACCATTGCCTCATGGTGAACACAAATATAAATCAAAAAAACGTATTTTAAAAAATCCAACTATACACAAGAATATTCCAGGGTCCATGAGCCCAACACTATAAATGAAACCTACTACTACCTAATAAAAAAACTATATACAGAAAAGTGGCCATTGTCCGAGCGGTCCAAAAAAATCTCAAAAAATAAAGGAAACCTAACACTAACTAACTAAAGAACTATATACAATGGCAGCGGGCAAGTCCTGCGGCTCACTCTGTGATGTTGCCGGCCAGGGCATCATCGAACTCCATGTCGATGTCCTGGAGGCGGGACTCTGTCCTGGCCCCGAGGTCTCGCAGGGATAACCCCGTGTTCACCTCAAACTCCCTGCGAGCTTCCTCGAGGCACTCAGCCCGCCTCAACGCCCGACGCATGGAGAACTCCGCCCTGACCATGGTGAGCCGCTCCTCTTCCGCCCGCTGCCGCTCCGCACCTATCCGCTGGACCAACTGCTCCCACATGGAAGACAGTACCATCCTAGGGTTCTCCTGCCCTCCGGCCGATGCCTGCCCCTCTTATCTTGATGGCCCCGAGCCATGATGCCTCCCACGTCGAGCCTGCTGCTGCCTCCGACGCCACTGCCTCTGCCAGCACGACGGCATCCAGGATGATGGAAACCACCGACGCCGTCGTGCACGTGCCCTGCCCGATGATGCCGTCACATCCTCCATCTGCTGGGGTCCAGTTGCTGTGTTGTCCACCCCTGCTGGACCTCTGACTCCCGACTGTGGCAGGGATGGGATCCCCACCGAGCTGGCTGCATTGGTCAGGGCAGGTCCACAGGGGGCCCTGGTGGCATCTGGGCCGGAAGACGGCAAGGAGAACGACTGGCGTATAGTCTCCACAGAGGAGGAGAGGGCCACCAGATTGGCCGACATATGCAGGAAACCCCCGAACATGGCCGATCCCAATTGGGCCACGTCGGCACGGTGCTCTTCGTGATGACGTACGTGCTCCTCCTGGGAAGCACGCACGGCATCACGAATCACAGCCGTGCGCATCGCGACCCCAATCAGGACCTTCTCCACACGGCCAGGGGTCCCCTCGTCCGCAGGTGGAGGGGAGTCAGATGACATGGACATCCCCTCTACCTGCGGACGGGCCTGGGACGGGGCATCCCTGCTGGTGCAAGGTGGTGCACCCACAGGTTCAGGGACAGCGACATGCACAGGCCCCTCCACGGTGACCTGTGCTGCCTCCTGCCCCTGCCCCTGGACTGCACCACTTGCACCAGCAGGGATGCCCCCACCAGGCCCCATGTGCGCCTCAGTGGCGGCCTCCTCCTCCTCTGTGGAAACCACCAACCTGGATGGCTCCTCGCCATCTACCGCCGTAGCAGGCCTCTGTGGGGGCTCACCCACCCCTTCCGCTGCAGCCATGGGGGCATCCCCACCACCTTGCTCCACAGCGCCGTCTCCGCCCTCTCCTTCACTAGCCGCTGCGTAGAGGGAGACATAGAACACAAGCATCAGGGTACTGTACAATGGTCCCCTAGACAGGAAGCAATAGCAGATGAGTGCCACTGTCAAAGTACACTTCCATCATGTCACACCACAACACATGTGTCAGTCCAGGCAAAACACACACAGTGACAGTCATGGTGCGTGCCATGGACATTTCAATGCATGTCCAATGGACTCTCGAATCATACAATGTAATGGGACTCACATGCATCATGGGTCATGCCTATCACATGCACACACTTCACCTCAGTCACATCCATCTGGCCCCGTACACCCCAATCACAGTGCATACAAGGATGACTAGGCTGCATCAGTGAATCTGTACATTGTCACAGACATGTGTCATGCATCCATGGCAATCACAAGTCACAGACATGCAGGTCAGGCACACAGACATGGATACCACATATGTATCTGGCATCAGCACCCATCCCTCGCCCCCACCCATGTCCAGGAACAGAGACTGCCATGCTCTCATGTGTGCAATCTGCACAGGGCTCCCCATGTCGCATTCAAACACATGCAACAACCGTGCGGTTCACACATTACAGGTCGCACATGCATTCCCATGATGTCCCTGCACACATACATGCGTACATGGCCTATGTCACACATGCAGGCAAGTATCAGACAACCAGCACACTGCAACATGCCCTGTCTCACACAGCAATGCTTGGCCACTTACCGCTCAACTCCAGACGGGTCTCCCTCTCAAGGACCTGGGCGTGGAGCGCTGGGTGTGCGCGTTCCAGGACCCTCAACTGGATGGAACTCATGCGGCCCCGGCCCCCCTCCACGAGGCGCCGGGCCTTCTTGAGGGTCCTGGACCTCAAGTCCTCCCAGCGCTTCTTGACCTTCTGGATGGTGCGGGTTGCCACCCCCTCCGCGTTGATGGCAACCACACAGTCGGCCCAGATCCTCTCCCGTCCTTCCCTGTTGGCGCGGGACGATCCGAAGAGGGCATCATACTGCCCCAGGACTTGCTCCACCAGGACACCAACTTCGGTGGCAGTGAAGCTGGTGCCCCTCTGCCCCTCTGGCCAGGGGTTGCCACTGGGGTCAGATGTGGATGTGCCCGACATGGCAACCCCAGGGACAGGAGTGGGTGGGCAACTGGGTCCTGGGGCTGGGCTGTGGAGCGATGTTATCCGAGTCGGGAGTCTTCTGTTCCAGCAGGGGTGGACACAGCAACTGGACACCTACAGATGGCTGATGTGCAGGCACCAACTGGCAGGGCACGGTGGCAGCAGGCAGGCAGGCAGCAGCAGATGGCACGTGGGAGGCTGCTCGGGGCACTGGGGGGCAGTAATTCGGCCTTCTGGGCAGGAGTGTGGTCTTCCGTGTGTTTTCGCGTGGCCAGCTTGATACGGAGTGATTTGGCACGTGAAAATCCTGCACGTCAGCGTGAAAATCGAGGAAAGGCCCTTAGCGCGTAAGCGCGTCAGCACGCGTACGCGATTTCATTGGACCAAAGGCCCTTACAGCGTAAGCGCGTCTGTGACGTTTTGCGCACGGGCGTTGCCCTGGCAGGGCTTGGTGATCCCGCGTGCCTTTATGTTCTGTACGTGCTTTTCGTGCGGTGCGTGTGTTTTCCATCCGTTGGGGTTCACAGGCTATTACTTCACAGCGGGTGTTGGCTACGCGTTCTTCTACACGCAAGGCAGACGGTGAGTGGTACCCCGCTCCCCCAGGCCCGATCGCGTGAGAAAGTACACGCGAACCCCTGAAATACACGTAGCCCGCTCCCCCAGGCCCGATCGCGTGAGAAACTTCACGCGAACCCCTGAAATACACGTGGCCTGCTCTCCCAGGCCCGATCGCGTGAGAAACTTCACGCGAACCCCTGTAATACACGTAGCCCGCTCCCCCAGGCCCGATCGCGTGAAAAAGTTCACGCGAACCCCTGAAATACACGTAGCCCGCTCCCCCAGGCCCGATCGCGTGAGAAAGTACACGCGAACCCCTGAAATACACGTAGCCCGCTCCCCCAGGCCCGATCGCGTGAAAAAGTTCACACGAACCCCTGAAATACACGTAGCCCGCTCCCCCAGGCCCGATCGCGTGAGAAAATACACGCGAACCCCTGAAATACACGTAGCCCGCTCCCCCAGGCCCGATCGCGTGAGAAACTTCACGCGAACCCCTGTAATACACGTAGCCCGCTCCCCCAGGCCCGATCGCGTGAAAAAGTTCACGCGAACCCCTGAAATACACGTAGCCCGCTCCCCCAGGCCCGATCGCGTGAGAAAGTACACGCGAACCCCTGAAATACACATAGCCCGCTCCCCCAGGCCCGATCGCGTGAAAAAGTTCACGCGAACCCCTGAAATACACGTAGCCCGCTCCCCCAGGCCCGATCGCGTGAGAAAGTACACGCGAACCCCTGAAATACACGTAGCCCGCTCCCCCAGGCCCGATCGCGTGAGAAACTTCACGCGAACCCCTGAAATACACGTAGCCCGCTCCCCCAGGCCCGATCGCGTGAAAAACTTCACGCGAACCCCTGAAATACACGTAGCCCGCTCCCCCAGGCCCGATCGCGTGAGACGCGAACCCCTGAAATACACGTAGCCCGCTCCCCCAGGCCAGATCGCGTGTGTGACTTCCCGCGAACCCCCGGAATACACGTACCCCGCTCAATCGCGTGTGTAACTTCCCGCGCAACCCCGAAATACACGTGCCCCGCTCGCACAGTTGCTGTATGTTGCCACTTTTGTAATGCGCAGGGACGCTACCGCCTGCCTTCGTGTGGCGGACGTGTATCGGCTTGTGCGTGTCTTTTGCTGTGCGTGGCTTTGCCCTATTCGATTCCATGAATACGTGTGGTTCGGGTGCGTGTGGGCGTTCCGTCTACTTCCCTGCAGTACATCCCCAGTTACGCCCTTGTTTTCGCGAGTTGTTCCCCATTCCGCGCGTTACGCCCGGTGTTCCGCCCACTTTCTGGTGTATGCGCCAAGGTTGTGCGCTTTCACTGTGCGCATCGCGCATGTCTTTTGAGATGTTGCAGTGACGTGTGCGCCATGCATGGGTTTGGCGCACATCCCGAGGTAAACACGCGCAGGGACTTCCATGAATCGCACGCGTGCGCGTGCGCCTGTTTTTTTCCGCTTGCGCCTGCTTGCGCCTGCTTGCGCGAAGATTTTCGCCGCACGTTTGTTCCATGAATCGGCCCCATGGTGTTTTCTACTTCTGTCATAGCTGATTCTGCCTCATTTGCTATAAGTGGCTGTCCCAGTGGTTCTTGGCTTCCTGTTACAGAAGGTTGACTACTGTCGGGAGTGTCCTTATCTGGTTGGGCCTGGAGTTCTTCTTTGTGTTGCTGTTCATTGTGCAACATTGTTTTGTACTGTGTAAAGTTTACATTGGTTATAGTGCTTTCATTTGCTTTGAAAGCGTCTTCATAGGAGTCATAGTTATCTAGTATCTCTTCTTCTTTTCTCCATGGTTTAAAGAGTTGTAGCAGGGACATGTAATATAGTTCTTTATGTTGAGGAGTTTTTAATGACAATTTGATATGATTAATTAAACTTGGTTTGGTAAGTTTTACTAAGCTGCCTTCACAATTTGTCACTCTGTATCTACCTTTTTTTTTCATCGGGTTGTATATATTTTTTTGTATGTGAAGTTTTGGGCTATGTGGTATAGACACATGGTTTCCAAAATGGTACTTCTGTTTGGGTAGTATGTGTCTAGTAAATTGTTTTTCAAAATGTCTTGGCTGTTGGGATCATTTTTGGCTATTGTTTCTATGTCGTCGTATGATTTGAGAACTCTTTTTCTAGATTTAGCAGGACCAAGACTTAGCCATACTATATTTTCAGATTTTCCATACAAAGCAGTACCGGTTAAACGATCTGCAGCTTCATAGCAGCCACATTCTCTATGGGATAGCATGTTTATGCCCAAGCTGTACAATTTCTGAGACAGTGTTTTGTCTGATGACAGGTCACTCCAGAGGTCTTGAAGCTCTCTTTTTTCTGCTTTGGTTAAGTAGGCTGTAACATATCGTGCAACTGCAGTGGAATTGTCTGCAATGTACTGCACATCTATGTTTGCATTCCATAATAGGGCAATGATTGCATTGTAATCATTGATATATTTTGCTTCTTCTGTTCTTTTTATGTAATATGTATTTTTAGGCGATTTACCTTTAACACTATGTCTAACTGAAGACATGAAGTTGTTCACTTCACCTGTTTCTGTAACCGGTTTAGGGAAACCAAAGCAGCATTTGGTGTAATATTTCCCTTTGTTTTTGTATTCCCGACGACAATATTTGCCACATTTGTGTCTTTGAAATTGTACAATTTGTGCATGAAGATCACCATTTGTTGCTTCTGATGGAATTTCACAAGTCTCATATTTTTTTAAAAAAACTGTAATACAGTGGCATCCTGTCTTCACCAAATTTAGGAGCATCTTTAATCCATAAAAGCATGTGGATATGTGGTGCTCCTCTGGCTTGGTATTCCTTTCTCCAAAAGAAGTGTTGCACTTCTCCGAGTGGAGGAACAGTTTTATTACAAATAAAGTGTAGCATAGCAATGAAGCGATGATGGAAATATCTTGAAACATTAACAGGATCTAAAGAGCGAAGTTCTCCAGGTGTTAGTATATCTATGTTTGTTTTGTTTTTGTTTGATATGCGTATGAAATCATGGAAATCTTCCCATGCATATTCTGCACAACTTAATGTAACAAACCAAGTGGGCGGGCCAAGGTTTCTTATCATACAACGTACATCTCTGTGACGTCAGAACCAGTACTCTTTAGTACCACGCATGTTTGCTAATAGATTTGTAATGCTTGATTGTAAAACCTCATCTTTTTCTTGCACTTTTTGGAGTAATTGCGTAGCTGACATATTTTGAAAGTGGGTTTCTGATTTTAATGTGTGTGCAACTCCGTAACATCGAGTTGCTAGTTCAATTTCAAAGAGTAGGTGCAATATGTATTCCACATTTTGTCTAAATCTGGGATCTTCAGAATACATCTGTAACGAGCGGTATTCTGATGCTGTTATTTGAAACGGTCTATCATCGTACCTTCCTCCTTTGCCAGTAGGAAAGAGTAGCGGAAAAGCACGTGTTTCTATACTTTTTTCCCATATGCTGATTGGTGATCCTTTCGTTTGTCGCATTTGGTACGTTTGTAGTGCACCTTCTATGGCGTCATTAGAGTGTAATGGATGAATTGTATAATGGTCTAAAATATTGGATACTGTAGCAGAATCTAGAAGTTCAGATTGACCAGTTTCTGGTGACTCTTGAATTATTTCAGCTGTTTCCCTTAAGTTTTCTTCAATATTTATTTGTTTGTAGTATTCATTACTGTCTTTTAGATATTGCAAGGCGTGTCTACCTTTATGTAAGTCTCCCAGTTGTTGCCAAATATTTTTGTCTTTTGTAGGTACACCATTTACTAAAACAATTAAAGATTGCTCTATTGAACGTTGCACTCCCAGAGTGTGCACATTTTCTTTTAGATCTAATGGTAAATACACTACTTTGCCACAAATGCCTTTCACCAATTCAGAGGGAGGTAATTTTGCTGTTTTTGGTTGAAGGCGTATTATTGCTTGAAATGGGTTGCACTGGTTGAATTATGATGCTCTCATATAAATTGAGTTGTTGCAGGGGTTTTGGTAGTGGGAATAATTCCAAATTATTTGTGATAGCACGTGAAGGAGTTTGATTGTTATCAAGTTTTTTAGTGCAGTGACTGCAAAGTATTAAGGGGTCAGTTATTTTGTATTTGTTTTCTGCTATAAGGTAGAGAGCTTATTCAAACCATTTGGAATCTTCATTGTCTTCTGTTTTGTATGTTACGTCTATAGTTTTTGTGTTACTTTTATAAAAAGTTCTGCGGCAACACACACACACATGGTTTGGTACTTCAGCAGATGTACTTTTGAATTTTAGTATTTCATTTTTGTATGTGTGTAGTAGAAGGTTGCCATGTGCAGAATTGTTGCTAGTCTGTTGTAAAGCTATTGCATTTTGTAAGTGGCTTTCACTTCCAAAATATTTTCTCTGGATATGGTCGATTTCTTCGAGTAGGTCTTTGGCTGTACCATGTAGAAGATTGGTATTTAAATTGGCTAGTGCTAAAGCAGGACTTTTAACATAGTACAGTTTATAGACTAGATTTCTTATAGTTGAATGATGTGTTGATATCATTTTGATATGATGGAAGGTGCTTTTGCAAATAGGTCCTGAAATGCAGGCCAATGAATGGCCTTGCAGTCCTGTGTATTTGTGCACTGGACAGGTATCCATATTTTGTCTTTGCCTTTCACATATGGATTGAGGAACTGGCGTAAAGATTTGAAAGATTTTTTGGCAATGTTACACATTGACGTGCATGGCCATTTGTGTACTGGACGTTCTGGTTCAGTCGAATGGAGAATTGATACTGTGTTTTCTAGGGATATTTTTGTAAGCAGTATTTCTTGTTGCATTATGGTATTATTAAGTTTTTCATAACCTCGTCCACTGCTATGTATGCAATTGTGTTTGTTTGATTTTGTTTGTATGCTTCTTCATTAAAATATGGTTCTGTGCTTGTGGTGCGACTCCATTCACCTCCACAGATATTTGAGAAGTTATTTTTGTTAACATTCCATTTATTGAGAAGTCTTTTTTGTAATTTAGTACTAAGTTTTGTTAGTGGTTTAATTCTGTCTAACACTAAAATAAATAACTTTCTTTTGAGAAGGATTGCACTGTCTATCAAAGCTTCTAAGATTAATTTTCTACGGTAGTTTTTAAGGGTTGTGCATGATTTGTCTCCTGTTTTTATAAGATTTTGAAGGACTCTGTGGCAGAACATTTTTGCTTATATACTTTTTTTGGTATGTTTACTTCCTACTATATCAAGATTTATAGGAGCAGTTTTAGCAGTAGTGGTAGCTGCATTCTTGTTAATCATTTTCTGTTTTCTTTTACATTGTGATAGAGGAGGCAAAGTTTCTGTACTGGAAGATTGTTTTGTTTTGCTAACTGACTGTATTAGCTGTTTTGTTTGAACTTTTTGTACAGATGCTAGAGATGGATGCTTATTTTGGAAATTTTTATTTTCATTTGCTCTATTTCTGTGTTGCTTTCTACGGACTTGCTTTTTGGTAGGCATTCTGTGGGGTCTGTTGAAACAAAAAAAATAAGGTATGGGTTGGGCTGTTGTGCAATGCATGTGTGCTGTATGCATGAGTGTCTGAGTATGATGGTAAAGATGTATCTGGTGGTGTGTAATTGTGCATTGGGCAACTACAATTAGCTGGGAAGGCTATTCTTCTATTTGTGTGTTACTATACTGCGGTTCAGATGACAGTAGAAAGTGAGCTAGTGGTGAGGATAAGCACTAATAGTACATCAAATGGTATAAAATTAAAACAATTCTTTGTTTTGTAATACTAATATTCTAGGGGCTGAGTTATGTTATTTGTGCTCTGAAAAACGGGGATTTGTGTGCCATTCTGCATGTTAATCATGGTTTAATAAATGATGATTTGTGGGCAGAATGGTGCACAAATCTTTGTTTTTTTGGTGCACAAATTACATGCACAGTGTGTTTGAGTAACAGTAAGAAAATGTGTATTTGTATTTGTATTTATTTAGTTTATATAGTGCTTTACACCAAAGTGTTGCACATTTTAACAACAACAGGATACATATAACAATTAACATTATAACAGTAACAGTAGAAGCAATTTACAACTGAGAATCAGACCAACAAAAGAGTAAGTAGAGCAATTAAACTGAAGGGGAGAAGGAAAGTAGTGCAGTAGAAGTGAGAGAGATAGGGAGGGGTGGGGAAGAGTAGCAGGAGGGAAACGGATGGGGTGAAGGGTGAGAATGGGGCAGGGGGAGGGGAGGGAGATGATTAAGGAGATAAGGCAAGGAGGAGGGGGCAAAAAGGGGGAGGGGTTTCATGGTTGGGAATGGAGAAGGAGTGATTTGAGGAAAGTGAGGAATGAGGAAAAGGTAGAAATAGAGCGGAGTGAGAGAGGTAAGGAGTTCCAGTGCAGGGGGACTAGGAGAAGGAAGGAGTGGAAACGGGATGTGGCACAAGGGGAAAGAGGACCAGTGAGAAGAAAGTGGTCAGCAGAGTGAAGGGAGTGGGAGAGAGAGGAGAGAGGAGAGATTAGGGGGAGCAATATCGTGGAGAGATTTAAAGACTAGGCAGAGAAACTAAGTAAGTATTGTACTTACTCTTTTTTTGTGGAATGAGCAGGTTTCTTTGGAGTTGTTGTTTGTAGTTCAGATGTTGCTGTTTTCCAGGAGAGTGGTCTTCACTGCAATTGTAAAAGAAAGAAGTTAGTAATGTTGTGTGTTTATAGCACTGATGTTAATAGAGAGGTTCATTTTTATGTCTTTGTAGCAGTATGCTTGTTTGATTTCAGAACATAGTGTATTCATGCAGTTTCATTTGACTATGTGCAGCCTTTATATTTTATTTACATTATGTTAGTTCAAAATGCTTTGCAAATGAGTACAATATTAAGTGTATGAAATTCACTTGTTTTTTTTTAAAGCTGTGTTATAGAATGTTAGGAGAAAGAAGAAATAATTATATATTTATTTTGCAATTTTTATAAGGTAAATGGCAGACACTGTATAGAAAAGCATGGAATATATGCATTTGTGAAGGTGTGGGTAATAAAGCAGAAGGATGTCATTTACAGGTAGTGGTGTTATTGCAGCTGGGAGCTTTTCAATTATAGTGTCTCTATGTGTGAGTGGGTGAAGATGCATGACTTTTTACTGTCTGTGTGTAATTCTATGATACACTACTAATTATATTGTTATTTCTTCCATCTTCTAATATTATATTTTTTTTAGATTAGTGTGTGTGTAAAAAAGAAATTAGATAGCAGACAGGTTTGGAAGTAACTGTTATAGCAGATGGAAAAAATGACAGTAAGTTCATTTTATAGGCTATACAGGTTAAGTGGCAGTTACTCTGTTTATATGCATTTATAAGAGTTGTACATGTACTGTGCAGAAAATATGCATACCTGTAGTTTGTATTCATGCATGTGGATATGCATGCAGTTGCAAGTAGAAATTTTGGAGACTTGAAGTGTAGTTTTTGTAATAGGTGCTTTCCAATGATATGAGACTTGTACTCAGAGTGATCAACAGTACATTTGAAGTGCAGAACTCTGATGATGGAGTTAGATGTAGAGGTCCTGGATGTGATTAGTGGATGGTTGTGTGGCTGGTTAGCTGATTCCAATGAAGGAATCGCACAGAGAGTGAAGTGGAAATGGTAGAAGGGCTGTCCAAGTTACAATATGTCCGCGGACATGGCGGTTGTCCGCGGACACCGCGTATTACATACAGGGATTTTGGGGTGGAGAGGCATGCAAATGAGAATGAGCAGTAAAGTTTAGTGGGTGTGTGGTATAAGGAGAGAGTGTGTCAGAAAGTCTTTTTCCTGAGAGAAGAACAGTTAGCTATGGCTGTGTGTTTCAGAAAGTAGATTATCTGGATTTTGGGAGACTCATGGATACATTAGTTGGAAGTGCATGCAGAATGCTATGGAGTAGCTGCAGATCTTGGATTCCCTCATGTGGAAGTGCACTGGCATGGAGTGCGTGGAATTAAGTGGTTGGACTTGGTACCTCTCTGTGCTAGTTTGGAGACAGAGCTTCCTCCAGACATAATTACAATTCATTGTGGAGGGAACAGTTTAGGACATGTGTCAGGAATTTCTTTGCAATTTGCGATGAAAGAAAGACTTGGGAAGGTCATGGACATGTTTCCAAATTCCCAAGTAATTTTTCTCGTATTGCACAGAGACAAGTGTGGCTGCGCTCTTCTTCATTTGGTCCACTAATGGAGGAAGCGAGGCAGAATGTTAATAAGGCTGTGTTGTGCCTTTCTAAGAGATGTTGGCATGTCCTCTTTCCACAATGAAATTATTATGTTTTGTAGCACATACATTTTTCGCATAGATGGTGTCCATCTTACTTATGCTGGTAATCAGATTTTTCTGAGAAATGTACAAAATGCATTGCGACCTTTTGTGGAATGACAGCCATCCATTTTGCAGTAGGTTTTGACAATGTCAAGTTTTTCAAACACAAAAAAACCCACCAAAAGACTTTTTTCAGACCCACCACTTCCTCCCAGAGAAAAAAGTGCAATGGTTTTGATAGGGCAGCACCCCAGAATTTAAGATGTCTGCAAACTGTCCGCGGACTTCTAAAAAAATGCACTGGGCCCTGCTCCATTTATTTGTCACTTCTATGTGTAGACTGTGAAAGGCGGCTCTGAAAAGAGCCTTTTATTTTTTTATTTTTGTTGTTTTATATATATATATATTGTTTTTTACACACAACACACTAGGAGAGGAGGGGAAAGGAGGGTAAGGGGGGACACCAACCACAGGGATAAGAAAGGGCAGGTTGAGAGAGGAAGATGTAGGGTGGGCCTTACTTAGGTAGGTAGCTGGTCTTCTCGTGCTCTTTGACCGCAGTCTCGAAAGCACTTTGAAGTCTCTTCCCCCTGCAGAGTACTGCATCACAGTACATACACAAAACTGTAACCCTCGAAAGGTAAGGGTCATTAGCACCGTGAATGGCCTGTGAGGCAGCTGGAGGGATGCGCTCTCCCACAGGAGTGCCTCTTGTGGTGAGAGGAGCGAAAACGGAGGATGTAGTAGAGGAACTCAACCTACTACGTTGATCACAAGGTACAACCTTGCGAATGGCCCCACCGTGGAACGACCTTAAGTGTCGCTTTATTGATGTTATCCCAAAGCTGTATGAACCAGGCCTCCCGTGAATCACCACCATTTTGCACTGGTTGCAGATGACCTTGTTCGTACGTGCTTTGAGTATGTCACCATGAATGGTAAATAACCGCCACACCCAAGACTCACAGCGAGTGCTGGCAGTAGGGACTTCCACTACCTCATCCTTATCATCCTCTTCATCCTCCTCTACATCCTCACACCTTTTCCCCTCTTCAGGCCATTGGGGAGGTGGTGGTGGTGGAGGGGGTGGGGGTGTTGCTGATCCAGATGTAGCACCAGGTGGAAGAACAGCAGCCATGGATGCCATCAGGTTTCAGCAAAGGCAGCAAAATCTGGAAGATTACAAGGCAAAGTAGATAATGCTCTGTGAGATAGCCAGAAGCACAATTAAGATCAGCTCTGGGGTGTGGGCTTTTATAGGGGTGCTGGTGCTTGCTTCGCGGACACCCTCACTGTCGGCGGACAGATCGAACACCCTAAAAAGGCTCAAAAGGTCCCAAAAAGTATGTAGAAAGTCAGGGTCATTGTCTGGGACATGTGCTATGGTAAATTTGTACTATAAAATACTGTGGATTGCCTGATAGGTACTTTAAATATGTTCGGGGACCCGGACAGTGTCTGCAATTCAGGACATAGGTTCAACGTGGGTGCGGTCACATGATGATGTCGCAAACACGTCTGCGAAGGAAACGGGTGTCCGCAGGATACCAAATTTACAGGAACGGTTGGGTGCATGTGCGTTGGTGTTCTGCGGACAGTGTTCCAGTCCTGAAATTAATTAAAAGTGCGACACAAGTGAGATGAACAGTTACGGACAGGCGCGATGTTCGTAGGACTTATGGGTGTGGTGCGCATGTGCGTAGATGTTCTACAGGCAGTATGGACAGGAATAGTGTCCTTAGGAAACCTTCATTTTGGTTAATTGCAGACAACCCGGACACCGCGCGTGTTCTGAGAACAGTCCCATTTTGCTTGCGGACATTACAAATTGCATAGTATCCTTAGGACACCTCCATTTTGGTTAATTGCGGACAACCTGGACACTGAGTGTGCCCTTAGAGCAGTTCCATCTTGCTTGCGGACAGTACGGATGGGTGTAGTGTCCTTAGGACACCCTCATTTTGGTTAATTGCGGACATTGAGGACACCGAGTGTGTTCTTAGAACAGTTTCAACTTGCCTGCGGACATTACGGACAGGCATAGTGTCATTAGGACACCTCCATTTTGGTTAATTGCGGACATTCAGGACACCGAGTGTGTTCTTAGAGCAATTCCATCTTGCTTGCGGACAGTACGGATGGGTATAGTGTCCTTAGAATTACTCCATTTTGGTTAATTGTGGACAACCCGGACACCGCCCATGTTCTTAAAACAATTTCAACTTGCCTGCGGACATTACAGACAGGCATAGTGTACTTAGGACACCTCCATTTTGGTTAATTGCGGATAACCGGACACCGAGTGTGTTCTTAGAACAGTTCCATCTTGCTTGCGGACAGTACGGACGGGTGTAGTGTCCTTAGGACACTATCATTTTGGTCAATTACGAATATTCCGGACACCCGCGCTGTCCGCGGACATTTTAACTGCCTTTTAAAAAAAAATAAGACACACAGGACTGAATTAAAACACATCTAGAGGGGGAAGCAGAAACTGACACAAACACAGGAGAATTGGGGGTTTGGAGAGGATGGATGGGAGGAGATGAATGGATCGAAGTCTCATTGTAACGTTTTTCTAGGTGGGGAAGGTTTGGGGATAGTTGACTGGGACATGGAGAGGGGGAACAGGTACATGTGGGACAATGATATTTATTTTTTTCTTTTATGTGGTCCTCCAGAAAATGTTTCAAAAGACAGAAAATTTCCATTAGCATGTCCATTTTTTCTTCCATGCAGTGCAGAGTATATTCTAAGGTGTCTTTAGGTGTATTATTCTCAATGTTTGTATGGTCTGTCAAGAAAATAAAAATGTTAAGTACACATAAAGTTATGATTATTAATTAGGTTACATAGAGAAGTGTCTACCATTAGTATCATTATCTTCAGTCATTTCCTCACGTGGAAAATTTTCCTCAAGCCATTCCAAAGTATTGGCCATTTCTGTGTAAAAAAAAAAAATATATATATATATATATATATATATATATATATATATATATATATATATATATATTACTTTTAGTGTACCTAATACAGAAAGTTTAGAAATATTTAAGAAAAATGAAGTTTACTTACTAGCTTCTGGTAAGTTGTGTTCTTACTGTTGTGTAGGTCTACTGTTGCTCCTAGCTGTGCAGTTTCTGTGAGGTAATTATGTTGGAGGCATATCTTTTTTGTTTTGGTATATTCCATTTTAGTACATAAGGTATTTAAATGGTTGGTTGATGTGTTACATATATAGGTTCCACTTCTTATTTATTATTACATATAATGTGTTTATATGCTGCTTTTTGAACCTGTGCAGTGTTTATATGACTTGATAGAACAATTTAAGATACCCCCTGAGTTTTTGGGTAGTGCTGTTGTCCGCGTCCGGTCGGCGGACATACGCACAGCCCGTTGACATCAAAATCAGTAGCTGGGGGTTCAGTATGTTCTATGTTACATGTATATAAAGTCAGCGACGTTATGGTTAAGTTGCGCTACTAAAAACCTATGAAATTCAGTAAAAATACGTTGTTAAAGGGACGTTAAGGTTAAGTTGTGCTAGTAAAAACCTATGAAATTCAGTAAAAAAACTTTGTTAAAGGGACGTTATGGTTCCAAGTAAAACCGAAAACCCCCTGAAATTCAGCAGTTATGCTAAGCTAAGCAATCATAACTCGCGCCACCACCGTGCATTGCTAAGACTAACACCCAGGACATCAAAGATGACATCACAAATGAAGTATATGAAGTGCCATTTTGCTCCCACTTCAGGAGAGCTAAACTTGTTTATTTACTTACCGGTTGTGTATTTGTGGTTTATTAGTGTGTGATATGAGCTACTCTTGCTATTGTAATGTTTTCAAACTGACTGAGTAAATAAATGCATATTCTTTTACCAAGAAACCTTGAGTAAGTGTGTGTTTGAATCACTGTATTAGTTGATCCTTTGTGTAACTTGTTCTACTGCTCACTTAAACTCTTGAGATAAATCTGGCTGCTCAGCCATCGCTGCCACTTTAGTGTAGTTTTGTAGTTTTAATTGCATGTAGTGTCCCAAAGGGTACTGCAAGTGATTCTGCCTATCAAGTACTATGGCATGGAGTCTGCCCAAAAAACATCAATGGGGCTCTTCGTTGCATGCACTGTGTCCAGCCAATGAGACAGACTCAGTGGTGGAGAAATTTTCTGTGATTGAAGCACACGAGGAGACCTTCTGAGATCAAGGTCTGGTGACTGCTTTAGCACTGAAGCCTACACCGCTACTCTACTGCCATCAACCACACTCAAACTAAGTGCAGCGGCACTCCATCCCACAGAATGTCAGTGGTGTGGGATTACTTCAGTGCTGACAAAGAAAATAGGAAGACTGCAGTTTGTCCCTTTTGCATGAAAGAAGTAAGCGGGGACAAATTGGGGGCCACATCTGGTTACATTGGGCCAGATAGCACACATGAAGAAGTACCATAAGTGGGTATAGAGGCAAGTAGGCAGAAAGAGGAGCTGCACTGGTGAGCCATTTGTAATTGTAATTGTATATTTGTAATGCACTTATACACAAGTGAAGTGTTTCAAAGTGCTTCAAGGCAGGAAGGGCACAAGGGTATATAGTCATCATTCTTAGGCCTTGAAGATTCTGAATTATCTAAACAACAGTAACTAGCATACTAGTTACTGATATAAGCGTAATAAAAGAGTGGGAGAGAAGCGGAGGGGGGGGAGAAAGACATACAAAGACAAACAAGGTTGGTCATCAGTGCACCTATGGACGAGTATTTCAGGCACAACCAAGCTAGGGGGGGGGGGCAGAGCAGGACAGGACAGACAAACCTGCTAAGCCTAGTACATTCAAAGTCGTGCAAGTGCGCAGCCAGGAAGTGTGAGGGAGGGGGACAAATACTCCCAGTCCAGCAGGGGCCAGGGTTAAGTGCAGAGTGATTGCCACTCTCATGGAACGTATTCCAAGTGCAGTAGTGCAGGCAGAGTGCGGAGGCCCGGAGTCAAGTGCAGGACTAGCTGGGTAGCCTGGGACCTGTGAGGCTCTGGAGGTGCACCAGGTGACCAGTCAGCGAACTGAGAGAAGAGAAAGGAGGTTAGCAAGGGAGAGGGAGAGAGAAAGAGGAAGAGAAGAGGAAGGTCTTGTGGAGTTTATGTAACTCAAAGACGTCCAGCATAAGAAGGAGAGAGGCAGGTAGGCTGTTCCAGAGGGAGGCACCTGCAGTGGATAAGGATCTATCCCCAAATACCTACTTGGAAAAACTGTTCACCCGCAGAGAATTGGAAGAGGTAGAGCAGAGGGCACTGGAAGGAGAGTATTTAGGAAGAGAGCGTTGTAGATAGTAAGGGCCCTGGCACCAGAAAGCCCTGTGGACTATGCATACGGACTTGAACTTTATCCTTGCAGCCACGGGAGCCAGTGAGGGATTTCAGCACTGGAGAGATGCAGTCCCTGGGCTTCAGGCCATGGATAAGTCTTATAGTTCTGTTCAGGATAAGTTGAAGAGGTCGGAGAGTAGAAGTAGAAAGACTGAGGAAGAGACTGGTGCAATAGTCCAGTCTGAAGAGAACCAGGGCTCTGGTGACTGTGAGCCTGGGGGAAAGGTGAGAAAAGGTAGAGTACCTCTGAGGAGGTGTATCTGGTAGTGGGACTTTTTGGACAGGTCCGAGATGTGAGAAGAGAAGGAGAGAGTATAGTCGAAGATGGCCCCCAGGTTGTTTGCCTCACTAGTGGGTGAGGTTGCAGGGCCAAGGATGGCTGACCAGAGTGAAAGTGGGAAAGCAGGAGCAGGGGTCCCAATGACGATGATCACTGTCTTACTGGCATTAAGGCAGAGATCATTAGCAGTACACCAGGACTGAAATGCGGACAGACACTCAGGGATGAGTGAGGAGGAGTAAGAGGCTGAGAGTAGCCTGAAAGAGAGCTGTGTGTCATCCGCATAAAACTAAAAGTTGGAGGTGTAGCTAGAGATCATGTGGGCCAAAGGGACCATGTAGACATTGAAAACCCAGGGGGCTAGATAAGATCCCTGGAGGACACCACAAGTAGAAAGAGTGATAGCAGAGAGAAATTACCCACATTCTATCTGGGAAGGATGGTCCAAGAGAAAGGATGCTAGCCACGCCAGAGCCTGATCAGTGATGCTCACGGTTTCACAGAGATGAGAGATCAGGATGTTGTGGTTTCTCACATCGAAAGCAGAGGAGCGGTCAAGAAGAATGAGGACAGTAGGAGAGTTAGAGTCAAGGTTTGAGAGCAGGTCTTCACGGGTGTTCAGAAAAGCAGTTTCTGTGCCTCTGGATGTTCTAAAGCAAGACTGATGGTCATGGAGACAACCAACAGATTCAGTGCGGAGGGTAGGCTGAGAGATAGCCAACTTCTCCAGAAGTTTGCCCAGGAAAGGAGTGATGGAGATCGGGCGATAGTTTACCGGAATAAAAGGGTTGGCAGGGGTTTTTTTTAGCAGAGGGTAAACAAGAGAATGCTCGAGAGAAGTGGGAAAAACTCCACCAAAGTGGTGAAGGAGAGGTTGCAGAGGTCTGCCAAGGCTGGAGCTAGAGAGTCAATGTTATCCTTGAGGGGCAGGGGTCCACCTGTTTGGAAGAAGCTTTCATAGACTGGATTTGTCTAGAGGCCTCCTCAGGCGTGACAGGGAAGAGGGAGGGGAGAAGAGGGGGAGTGGTGGGGACAGCTGAGGGGGACTAAGAGATGATGGTGTACGAGTGGGTGCGGGGACGAGAGAAGACAGGATATCCTGTGTTTTGGTGGTGAAGTGTGCAGCCAGGGTCGAGCAAAGGGCCTGGGTGAGTGCAGAAGAGGAAGAGGCTGCAGTAGGATTGGCCAGTTCCTTACAGACTTTGAAAAGTTTGGCCATGTTGTGACGCTGTGGTGATGGAGGATTGAATATGGACTATTTTCTTGGACCTGATGTAGAGTCTGTATTGCCTTTGCAAAAGACGGCAGGCCAGCTTGTCAGAGGGTGTGCCTGAAGATCCCCATTGCAATTCTGCTCTCCTGCACTTGTGTTTAAGGTCAGCCAGGTCAGAGTTGTACCAAAAGTTGCACTTTTTGGCAGGCTTCAGTCAGACCATGACAGGGGCAAGGATGTCGAGAGTATTGGAGATGGAAAGGTGAAAGTTAGAGAGGGCTGTATCAGCGTGGGAGTCAGCTGCAAGAGTAGTAGTAGGAGAGTAGGTTGATGGGTCGATGGATGGGTTCAATGACCCTAAAGGTTGGAGACAGTGCAGAGTGTGCCGTGGTAAAGGTCAAGAAAGCTTCAAGTGAGAGTGATCAGTCCATGAGAGTGGGGTAGTGAGAGGGATGCCTGTGGAGATAAGAGCATTGAAGATGTGGCTAGCAGTGTGTGTCGGACCAGAGGGTAGAATGGAGAGAGAGAGAGTTGCTTATGTTGCAGAAAGCTCCTGAAGAGTCAGAAGAGTCGAGATGGATATTAAGATCCTCCAGCATTGTTATAGAGGAGGCAAAGTTTCTGTACTGGAAGATTGTTTTGTTTTGCTAACTGACTGTATTAGCTGTTTTGTTTGAACTTTTTGTACAGATGCTAGAGATGGAAGCTTATTATGGAAATTTTTATTTTCATTTGCTCTATTTCTGTGTTGCTTTCTACGGACTTGCTTTTTGTTAGCCATTCTGTGGGGTCTGTTGAAACAAAAAAAATAAGGTATGGGTTGGGCTGTTGTGCAATGCATGTGTGCTGTATGCATGAGTGTCTGAGTATGATGGTAAAGATGTATCTGGTGGTGTGTAATTGTGCATTGGGCAACTACAATTAGCTGGGAAGGCTATTCTTCTATTTGTGTGTTACTATACTGCGGTTCAGATGACAGTAGAAAGTGAGCTAGTGGTGAGGATAAGCACTAATAGTACATCAAATGGTATAAAATTAAAACAATTCTTTGTTTTGTAATACTAATATTCTAGGGGCTGAGTTATGTTATTTGTGCTCTGAAAAACGGGGATTTGTGTGCCATTCTGCATGCTAATCATTTTTTAATAAATGATGATTTGTGGGCAGAATGGTGCACAAATCTTTGTTTTTTTGGTGCACAAATTACATGAATCACCTGCACAGTGTGTTTGAGTAACAGTAAGAAAATGTGTATTTGTATTTGTATTTATTTAGTTTATATAGTGCTTTACACCAAAGTGTTGCACATTTTAACAACAACAGAATACATATAACAATTAACATTATAACAGTAACAGTAGAAGCAATTTACAATTGAGAATCAGACCAACAAAAGAGTAAGTAGAGCAATTAAACTGAAGGGGAGAAGGAAAGTAGTGCAGTAGAAGTGAGAGAGATAGGGAGGGGTGGGGAAGAGTAGCAGGAGGGAAACGGATGGGGTGAAGGGTGAGAATGGGGCAGGGGGAGGGGAGGGAGATGATTAAGGAGATAAGGCAAGGAGGAGGAGGCAAAAAGGGGGAGGGGTTTCATGGTTGGGAATGGAGAAGGAGAGATTTGAGGAAAGTGAGGAATGAGGAAAAGGTAGAAATAGAGCGGAGTGAGAGAGGTAAGGAGTTCCAGTGCAGGGGGACTAGGAGAAGGAAGGAGTGGAAACGGGATGTGGCACAAGGGGAAAGAGGACCAGTGAGAAGAAAGTGGTCAGCAGAGTGAAGGGAGTGGGAGAGAGAGGAGAGAGGAGAGATTAGGGGGAGCAATATCGTGGAGAGATTTAAAGACTAGGCAGAGAAACTAAGTGAGTATTGTACTTACTCTTTTTTTGTGGAATGAGCAAGTTTCTTTGGAGTTGTTGTTTGTAGTTCAGATGTTGCTGTTTTCCAGAAGAGTGGTCTTCACTGCAATTGTAAAAGAAAGAAGTTAGTAATGTTGTGTGTTTATAGCACTGATGTTAATTGAGAGGTTCATTTTTATGTCTTTGTAGCAGTATGCTTGTTTGATTTCTGAACATAGTGTATGCATGCAGTTTCATTTGACTATGTGCAGCCTTTATATTTTATTTACATTATGTTAGTTCAAAAAGCTTTGCAAATGAGTACAATATTAAGTGTATGAAATTCACTTGTTTTTTTTTAAAGCTGTGTTATAGAATGTTAGGAGAAAGAAGAAATAATTATATATTTATTTTGCAATTTTTATAAGGTAAATGGCAGAAACTGTATAGAAAAGCATGGAATATATGCATTTGTGAAGGTGTGGGTAATAAAGCAGAAGGATGTCATTTACAGGTAGTGGTGTTATTGCAGCTGGGAGCTTTTCAATTATAGTGTCTCTATGTGTGAGTGGGTGAAGATGCATGACTTTTTACTGGCTGTGTGTAATTCTATGATACACTACTAATTATATTGTTATTTCTTCCATCTTCTAATATTATATTTTTTTTAGATTGGTGTGTGTGTAAAAAAGAAATTAGATAGCAGACAGGTTTGGAAGTAACTGTTATAGCAGATGGAAAAAATGACAGTAAGTTTATTTTATAGGCTATACAGGTTAAGTGGCAGTTACTCTGTTTATATGCATTTATAAGAGTTGTACATGTACTGTGCAGACAATATGCATACCTGTAGTTTGTATTCATGCATGTGGATATGCATGCAGCTGCAAGTAGAAATTTTGGAGACTTGAAGAGTAGTTTTTGTAATAGGTACTTTCCAATGATATGAGACTTGTACTCAGAGTGATCAACAGTACATTTGAAGTGCAGAACTCTGATGATGGAGTTAGATGTAGAGGTCCTGGATGTGATTAGTGGATGGTTGTGTGGCTGGTTAGCTGATTCCAATGAAGGAATGGCACAGAGAGTGAAGTGGAAATGGTAGAAGGGCTGTCCAAGTTACAATATGTCCGCGGACATGGCGGTTGTCCGCGGACACCGCGTATTACATACAGGGATTTTGGGGTGGAGAGGCATGCAAATGAGAATGAGCAGTAAAGTTTAGTGGGTGTGTGGTATAAGGAGAGAGTGTGTCAGAAAGTCTTTTTCCTGAGAGAAGAACAGTTAGCTATGGCTGTGTGTTTCAGAAAGCAGATTATCTGGATTTTGGGAGACTCATGGATACATTGGTTGGAAGTGCATGCAGAATGCTATGGAGTAGCTGCAGATCTTGGATTCCCTCATGTGGAAGTGCACTGGCATGGAGTGCGTGGAATTAAGTGGTTGGACTTGGTACCTCTCTGTGCTAGTTTGGAGACAGAGCTTCCACCAGACATAATTACAATTCATTGTGGAGGGAACCGTTTAGGACATGTGTCAGGAATTTCTTTGCAATTTGCGATGAAAGAAAGACTTGGGAAGGTCATGGACATGTTTCCAAATTCCCAAGTAATTTTTCTCGTATTGCGCAGAGACAAGTGTGGCTGCGCTCTTCTTCATTTGGTCCACTAATGGAGGAAGCGAGGCAGAATGTTAATAAGGCTGTGTTGGGCCTTTCTAAGAGATGTTGGCATGTCCTCTTTCCACAATGAAATTATTATGTTTTGTAGCACATAATTTTTCGCATAGATGGTGTCCATTTTACTTATGCTGGTAATCAGATTTTTCTGAGAAATGTACAAAATGCATTGCGACCTTTTGTGGAATGACAGCCATCCATTTTGCAGTAGGTTTTGACTATGTCAAGTTTTTCAAACACAAAAAAAAAACCACCAAAAGACTCTTTTCAGAGCCACCACTTCCTCCCAGAGAAAAAAGTGCAATGGTTTTGATAGGGCAGCACCCCAGAATTTAAGATGTCTGCAAACTGTCCGCGGACTTCTAAAAAAAATGCACTGGGCCCTGCTCCATTTATTTGTCACTTCTATGTGTAGACTGTGAAAAGCGGCTCTGAAAAGAGCCTTTTATTTTTTTATTTTTGTTGTTTTATATATATATATATTTTTTTTACACACAACACACTAGGAGAGGAGGGGAAAGGAGGGTAAGGGGGGACACCAAACACAGGGATAAGAAAGGGCAGGTTGAGAGAGGAAGATGTAGAGTGGGCCTTACTTAGGTAGGTAGCTGGTCTTCTCGTGCTCTTTGACCGCAGTCTCGAAAGCACTTTGAAGTCTCTTCCCCCTGCAGAGTACTGCATCACAGTACATACACAAAACTGTGACCCTCGAAAGGTAAGAGTCATCAGCACCGTGAATGGCCTGTGAGGCAGCTGGAGGGATGCGCTCTCGCACAGGAGTGCCTCTTGTGGTGAGAGGAGCGAAAACGGAGGATGTAGTAGAGGAACTCAACCTACTACGTTGATCACAAGGTACAACCTTGCGAATGGCCCCACCGTGGAACGACCTTAAGTGTCGCTTCATTGATGTTATCCCAAAGCTGTATGAACCAGGCCTCCCGTGACTCACCACCATTTTGCACTGGTTGCAGATGACCTTGTTCGTACGTGCTTTGAGTATGTCACCATGAATGGTAAATAACCGCCACACCCAAGACTCACAGCGAGTGCTGGCAGTAGGGACTTCCACTACCTCATCCTTTTCATCCTCTTCATCCTCCTCTACATCCTAACACCTTTTCCCCTCTTCAGGCCCTTGGGGAGGTGGTGGTGGTGGAGGGGGTGGGGGTGGTGCTGATCCAGATGTAGCACCAGGTGGAAGAACAGCAGCCATGGATGCCATCAGATTTCAGCAAAGGCAGCAAAATCTGGAAGATTACAAGGCAAAGTAGATAATGCTCTGTGAGATAGCCAGAAGCACAATTAAGATCAGCTCTGGGGTGTGGGCTTTTATAGGGGTGCTGGTGCTTGCTTCGCGGACACCCTCACTGTCCGCGGACAGATCGAACACCCTAAAAAGCTCAAAAGGTCCCAAAAAGTATGTAGAAAGTCAGGGTCATTGTCTGGGACATGTGCTATGGTAAATTTGTACTATAAAATACTGTGGACTGCCTGAAAAGGTACTTTAAATATGTTCGGGGACCCGGACAGTGTCTGCAATTCAGGACACAGGTTCAGCGTGGGTGCGGTCACATGATGATGTCGCAAACACGTCTGCGAAGGGAACGGGTGTCCGCAGGACACCAAATTTACAGGAACGGTTGGGTGCATGTGCGTTGGTGTTCTACGGACAGTGTTCCAGTCCTGAAATTAATTAAAAGTGCGACACAAGTGAGATGAACAGTTACGGACAGGCGCGATGTTCGTAGGACTTATGGGTGTGGTGCGCATGTGCGTAGATTCAGGCAGTATGGACAGGAATAGTGTCCTTAGGAAACCTTCATTTTGGTTAATTGCAGACAACCCGGACACCGCGCGTGTTCTGAGAACAGTCCCATTTTGCTTGCGGACATTACAGACAGGCATAGTATCCTTAGGACACCTCCATTTTGGTTAATTGCGGACAACCTGGACACCGAGTGTGCCCTTAGAGCAGTTCCATCTTGCTTGCGGACAGTACGGATGGGTGTAGTGTCCTTAGGACACCCTCATTTTGGTTAATTGCGGACATTGAGGACACCGAGTGTGTTCTTAGAACAGTTTCAACTTGCCTGCGGACATTACGGACAGGCATAGTGTCCTTAGGACACCTCCATTTTGGTTAATTGCGGACATTCAGGACACCGAGTGTGTTCTTAGAGCAGTTCCATCTTGCTTGCGGACAGTACGGATGGGTATATTGTCCTTAGAATTACTCCATTTTGGTTAATTGTGGACAACCCGGACACCGCCCATGTTCTTAAAACAGTTTCAACTTGCCTGCGGACATTACGGACAGGCATAGTGTCCTTAGGACACCTCCATTTTGGTTAATTGCGGATAACCGGACACCGAGTGTGTTCTTAGAACAGTTCCATCTTGCTTGCGGACAGTACGGACGGGTGTAGTGTCCTTAGGACACTATCATTTTGGTCAATTACGAACATTCCGGACACTCGCGCTGTCCGCGGACATCTTAACTGCCTTTTTAAAAAAAATAAGACACACAGGACTGAATTAAAACACATCTAGAGGGGGAAGCAGAAACTGACACAAACACAGGAGAATTGGGGGTTTGGAGAGGATGGATGGGAGGAGATGAATGGATCGAAGTCTCATTGTAACGTTTTTCTAGGTGGGGAGGGTTTGGGGATAGTTGACTGGGACATGGAGAGGGGGAACAGGTACATGTGGTACAATGATATTTATTTTTCTCTTTTATGTGGTCCTCCAGAAAATGTTTCAAAAGACAGAAATTTTCCATTAGCATGTCCATTTTTTCTTCCATGCGGTGCAGAGTATATTCTAAGGTGTCTTTAGGTGTATTATTCTCAATGTTTGTATGGTCTGTCAAGAAAATTAAAAATTTTAAGTACACATAAAGTTATGATTATTAATTTGGTTACATAGAGAAGTGTCTACCATTAGTATCATTATCTTCAGTCATTTCCTCACGTGGAAAATTTTCCTCAAGCCATTCCAAAGTATTGCCCATTTCTGTGTAAAAAAAAAAAATATATATATATATATATATATATATATATATATATATATATATATATATATATATATATATATATATGTTAAACAGAAGGGTAAAGGTGCTGGGGAGGAGAAAGCTCTCCCACAAACACCTACCAAAAAATGCCCAGTGATGTCATCAATGACATTTGTGATATCATCTTTGATGTCCTTGGTGTTAGTCTTAGCAATGCACGGTGGTGGTGCGAGTTATGGTTGCTTAGCTTACCATAACTGCCGAATTTCAGGGGGTTTTCAGTTTTACTTGGAACCATAACATCCCTTTAACAAAGTTCTTTTACTGAATTTCATAGGTTTTTAGTAGCACAACTTAACCATAACGTCCCTTTAACAAAGTTTTTTTACTGAATATATATATATATATAGATATTTATATATCCAAGGTTGAACAGTGAAGAAAACGCTGTTCCGGCGAGTGGCACTCCCGTATAGCAAATGCCAAAGACCGCCAGAAACAAAAAAAGAAAAGCACTGCCAATGTTGCACAGTATAACAACCTTTATTTTTTCAATACATTTAGCAGTTTAAAATCTCAACCTCCCAGTGTAAATAGTGCCGGCAGGCAGCCCGGCGTGTTTAGCCACAAGCTAGTGTGTACATTTATATACAAATATAATAAATAATTAAATCAGCTAATAATGTGTCCCTTACATTTTGGGCATACAATAAGGGAGATGACAGTTTAATACATTATTTTTGCATTACATCCAGAAATGTACAAAAGGCAAAAGTTTAGACCTGCACCCATAAAATGAATCACTGGCAATAAGGGACATCAAAGTCAGGAACGAACAGCCGTCAAATCAGAAAGCCAGATTTGTTCATATCTAAAAACAACATGTTTAGACTTAAAGGTATTGGGTATTGGTAAATCGACATTTCAACAGCAAAATATTCATTGTCCCCATCAGTCCCTAAAAAATACATTGCCCAGCAATGGAATCCAAGTGGGGATGAGGTATGGTCTGTCACACGTTTGCGTTTCATGGGAATAATAACAAATCACTTTTAACCATAGGATTCCAACTTAAGCCAAACCAAGAGAAGAATGAATATGGAGTACATTTGCAGTACTGTGAATATTAATTTCGTTTTCCTTTTTAGTCTTCATTCTTCTTTTTGTCTCATTATTTGATGTACTATATAACCATGTTGCAATTGCCTATTGAGTTGCATCTTTTTGGTTGGTTCATGTTTTATTTGATTTCTGAAAAACATTATTTTCTGTGCATAAAACAATAATAGCCTAAATAGTCCAACTCCCTGACGAAAAGTTAGACTTTGATTCATGTTTTGCCAAATATAGGTGACTTTTTGCTCAATTTGCGACAGTAAAGAATGATTAGGCACACCACTGTGAACCAATGACATATGGTTTTAGTATAGGGGTGCTAGACCTTGCTAGCCTGGGATTTTACACTTGGTTTTTATCTTTCCATATATTCATTAGTACTCTGAAGAGGCATGAGTCTTTGAAAATATCCTGACAATGCCGCAACGGTTACCAGACATTTGGTCGAAAAAAATTGGTCGACCAGACAAATGGTCGAACCAATTTGGTCGAAAACCAAATGGTCGAATTTTTTTTATTTTTATTTTGACACCTTTTTTTTTTTTGGGGGGGGGGTCCCCCCCAACCCCCTTTTTTTTCTAAAAAACCCTTTTTTTTTAAAAACGAAAACCCCGAAAAATAAATATATAATTAAAAAAAAAATCGACCATTTGGTTTTCGACCAAATTGCGTCGACCAAATGTCATTCGACCAGTTTTAATTCGACCAAATGACTGGACACCTGCCGCAACTATGCATTAAAGAATTCATCAAAAACAAATATGCATCCTCATTTTATGTGAACATCTGTATCTGACTCCAAAATGAAGTCACTATAAACATATATGGAACACTTCAAGATTCGAAACTCTAATGAGAATGTGGCCTATGAAGACCATTATGCTACACCAGAGATTTCACAAGTAAGTGGATGTCAGCTTGATAAGGATGTAGAAGAAGGCACCACCCAGTCTAATAATGAACTTGTGGCCCCTTATATGACCTAACGTTATTTCCATATAGCTGCAGTTATAGGTAGGGTTTGGGTAAGTTCCTGCCTGTGAAACTTGCCAAATTCGTCACCAATTTCGCATCCATGCACTTTGCCACTGGGGAGTGTCCTGCCTATTTCAGAGATGTCACCATCCCCCTTCGCTGGTGGAACCTCTCACGCTCAACAGTTAGTTTTAGTCTAACCATGAAACTTTGCCAGCTTTGCTGCGGTTCTCATGGTACTAATGGTTTTTAATGGTAACAATTACAGCCCATTGTGGAATGGCCAATCCCTAGGCATTTTCATTTGACCTGTCAACTTTGAGCCAGCAGTTTGACTGTTACAGACCTGCTGACTTATCCAAAGTAGGATAAATATATGTGGATGGTCTGGTGGCTGCCTCAGTCACTGACGTGCTACTGCTTAGGGTACTTGTTGACTATGACTACTACTGCTACTGCTCTGCACTTATACTTCTGCAAGGCGCTGCTACTGTTGCTATGGTCCTATGTGTTTCGATCGGCATGTTTCTTTTCACAGAGTGTTTTGCTGAATATTTTCAGCCAACAAAACTCATCGACATTTTTGATTTTTTATTTGGATTTGGGGGGGTTCCCCACAAAACCTTCTTCACTTTCATCTAATACCTATTCCTCACAACACCTATCCCTTATATCCCCTGAAAACCTTCAGCAAAAAGCTCAGTGAAAATAATCTTGGCGATGTAACATCATCGTACCACTGCTACGCCTCTTTCGATTGGTAAGCCTGTATTGGATTTGGGGGTTTCCCCACAAACCCTTCTTCCCTTTCATGAAGTACCTATTCCTCACAACACCTATCCCTTATATTCCCTGAAAACCTTCAGCAAAAAGCTCAGTGAAAATAATCCTGGCGATGTAACATCATCGTACCACTGCTACGCCTCTTTCGATTGGTAAGCCTGTGTTATGTTCTTGTCTTTGCTCTTGCTGTATCTGTTTGTTCTTCTTGTTCTTCTTTTCGCCAATTTGGCTGGGCGGTGTCTACTTTGGCAGCCAGCTTAGTATTTGCTTAGTTTTGGCTTCATTTTTATTTAGCCTTGGTTGACATTTACTGCTCAGCAGTCATGCTTCCACATGACCTTACCCTTGCTTCCATTGAAATGTTCTTAGGTTGGCTGGGGCAGCTCATCTATCTCACGTCTTTGGGAAACACCTTGTATTGCTGTTGTCCCATGCTTTCACATGGCCCTTCCCCAACCTTCCCTTGAAATGTGTGTAGGATGGTGTTGTGCTCAGCTGCTAATAGTCTTTGGGCCTCATTACGACCCAGGCGGTAAGTTACCGCCTGGGTCGTACCTTTACCACCATGGCGTAAACTATGTTTACGCCATGGTGGTTGGCGGACTTACCGCCCCATTCCGAGGTTGGCGGGGCGGTAAGTCCCCAATCCCCATTTACCCTTCCCCATTCCCATTTTTGCCCCATAGGGCATAATGGGAGTGGGGAAGGCGTTAATTACGCCACCGTAAATTACGGTGGCGTAATTACCAAAAAGGTCCCTTAGCGCCATGGATTTTAACACCTGCTAAAAGCAGGTGTTAAATCCTCCATGGCGCTAAGGGACCTCGGAATCAGGCGGTAAGGGTCGGCGCTGTTTACGCCGCCATAAACCCCTTACCGCCTGGGTCCTAATGAGGCCTTTTGTATTTTGATTTTTCATAAACATGAGCAAAAGCCATGGCCATGTCCATGCATCGTATATCAGACACACATGTTTTTGAAGTAAAAATAAACACAATGGTGATGCTGCTCTTGACTCCTGTGGGTCATCACGGGCTCTGCCAGTGGCACTGGCAATGAGTAGCATTGTTCACCGTGAGCGATAGAAAGCTGCAACACATGTCAGTTCTGGCAGTACTGTTAGGGAGAATTCTCAAAATGTGCTAATTCCCCTTACCTTTTGAGACCCCGAGCAACTTGGCTGGATTTCTAGGATTTGATTTGTTTTACCTGGGAAGAGTGCGAGCCTTTTTTCTCACTCTTCCATGTATTTTGTGTGTGTTTTACTTTTGTGTTCTTTCGTTATGGAGTTTTAAAACAACTCCATAGCCATCATCTTTTTCTGTGTGTCACACAGCACCTTCAGTGCAGTGGCACAGGGGTGTCTTTCTGACTCCCCACCCAAGGTTTAAATACCTTCTCTGGGACTGACTACTGCCTGCCAGAGCATGCAAAGTTACATTGGCTTTACTAGTCTTTTTAAATTTACTAACCCAGCACACCCTATCTTCCTTTAGAGTGCTGGAGGGGTTGCCTAACTTCCCCTGAGTCAAAACACTCATGAACAGTCAAATGTTACCTTTTCCTACTTTGAATGGCTGGTGGCAGTGGTTTAGATCAACTACCGTGATTTTTCCCGACTGCTAACAATGGTAGCTAAAATATTGTTTTTCAATATAGCGCCCAAGACCTATCTGTAAAAAACAGACTCTGATCATCTTTTTTTGCCATTTCTTTTAGGAAAAGTGCTTCTTGTGTTTGTCTCTGCGCACCAAACCAGGTTTGTTCCCTTTGTTCATTGGCCTTTGGTGGGCTTCAGTGCTGAAGCCCTCCTCTGGCGCCTGAGTCTCTGGGGTGGACCGGATGTGAGGGAGGTGCCCGAAACTCCCTGTGCTTACTCTCCTAGGAGACCTGAATGCACTCTGGCGTGATTGGACGGCTGACTGTCTGGTAAGGACTTTGAAAGCAGAGTCGACCACTGGAACAAAAGAACCGAAGACGAGCTGAAGGAAGAAGACTGCTGCAACTCCTGGACCACCGGTGAAGCTCTTCTGCGGTCCAAATTGCATGAAACTTCATCAACAGAGAAGCCCTTCAAGGTTAACTTGTTCCCTTGAGTTTGGTGGGAACAACCAACTCGCAAGCCACCTGGACACCGTCCCCATCTGGTCGAATTTTCATCAGAGTGCTGTTGAAAACCGGATAGCCAGAGGGAAGGAAACCAGCTTGTGGACTTTAAGGAACTCACACCTTAAACCAACGTCTTGCTAAGCTTGTGGCCTCATCCCTAGGCAGTGCAGGAACCCCTCAATGTCATCCTTCTTGTCCCCACAACTGAAGCTCGGAACAGCGAGATCTGCTCGAACTGCCAGGAACAACTGCCTCAGCTACAGAGTTTCTTCACTAACAAGGTACTGTGCAAACGTGGTCCGGAAATCTTTTCAGCCACAGAAAAAGTGCGTGAAACTTTCCCAACTTTGAAAGCATGTCCTTCCCTAAACATTCATCAAACATTTTGCCTGGCCAAATTCTTCTAAAAACCATGTCAAAGACTTTACCATTACTACCAGAACTGTGCTATCCAATACAAAGACTCTGAACCATTGACTTTAGCCCAGGCCTATGAGATGAATTTCTGGTTGTAGTATACTGAAAAGCTTTGCCCTGCCTATGAATGCATTTGTGATGTTGATTCTTATAACCTTGTCTTTTTACCCCTTTTAGAAGTATATGAAGTGCCATTTTGCTCCCACTTCAGGAAAGCTAAACTTATTTATTTACTTACCGGTTGTGTATTTGTGGTTTATTAGTGTGTGATATGAGCTACTCTTGCTATTGTAATGTTTTCAAACTGACTGAGTAAATAAATGCATATTCTTTTACCAAGAAACCTTGAGTAAGTGTGTGTTTGAATCACTTTATTAGTTCGTCCTTTGTGTAACTTGTTCTACTGCTCACTTAAACTCTTGAGATAAATCTGGCTGCTCAGCCATCGCTGCCACTTTAGTGTAGTTTTGTAGTTTTAATTGCATGTAGTGTCCCAAAGGGTACTGCAAGTGATTCTGCCTATCAAGTACTATGGCATGGAGTCTGCCCAAAAAACATCAATGGGGCTCTTCGTTGCATGCACTGTGTCCAGCCAATGAGACAGACTCAGTGGTGGAGAAATTTTCTGTGATTGAAGCACACGAGGAGACCTTCTGAGATCAAGGTCCGGTGACTGCTTTAGCACTGAAGCCTACACCGCTACTCTACTGGCTTCAACCGCACTCAAACTAAGTGCAGCGGCACTCCATCCCACAGAATGTCAGTGGTGTGGGATTACTTCAGTGCTGACAAAGAAAATAGGAAGACTGCAGTTTGTCCCTTTTGCATGAAAGAAGTAAGCAGGGACAAATTGGGGGCCACATCTGGTTACATTGGGCCAGATAGCACACATGAAGAAGTACCATAAGTGGGTATAGAGGCAAGTAGGCAGAAAGAGGAGCTGCACTGGTGGGCCGTTTGTAATTGTAATTGTATATTTGTAATGCACTTATACACAAGTGAAGTGTTTCAAAGTGCTTCAAGGCAGGAAGGGCACAAGGGTATATAGTCATCATTCTTAGGCCTTGAAGATTCTGAATTATCTAAACAACAGTAACTAGCATACTAGTTACTGATATAAGCTTAATAAAAGAGTGGGAGAGAAGCGGAGGGGGGAGAAAGACATACAAAGACAAATAAGGTTGGTCATCAGTGCACCTATGGACGAGTATTTCAGGCACAACCAAGCTAGGGGGGGGCAGAGGAGGACAGGACAGACAAACCTGCTAAGCCTAGTACACTCAAAGTCGTGCAAGTGCGCAGCCAGGAAGTGTGAGGGAGGGGGACAAATACTCCCAGTCCAGCAGGGGCCAGGGTTAAGTGCAGAGTGGTTGCCACTCTCATGGAACGTATTCCAATTGCAGTAGTGCAGGCAGAGTGCGGAGGCCCGGAGTCAAGTGCAGGACTAGCTGGGTAGCCTGGGACCTGTGAGGCTCTGGAGGTGCACCAGGTGACCAGTCAGCGAACTGAGAGAAGAGAAAGGAGGTTAGCAAGGGAGAGGGACAGAGAAAGAGGAAGAGAAGAGGAAGGTCTTGTGGAGTTTATGTAACTCAAAGACGTCTGGCATAAGAAGGAGAGGCAGGTAGGCTGTTCCAGAGGGAGGCACCTTCAGTGGATAAGGATCTATCCCCAAATACCTATTTGGAAAACTGTTCACCCGCAGAGAATTGGAAGAGGCAGAGCAGAGGGCTCTGGAAGGAGAGTATTTAGGAAGAGAGCGTTGTAGATAGTAAGGGCCCTGGCACCAGAAAGCCCTGTGGACTATGCATAGGGACTTGAACTTTATCCTTGCAGCCACGGGAGCCAGTGAGGGATTTCAGCACTGGAGAGATGCAGTCCCTGGGCTTCAGGCCATGGATAAGTCTTATAGTTCTGTTCAGAATAAGTTGAAGAGGTCGGAGAGTAGAAGTAGGAAGACAGAGGAAGAGACTGGTGCAATAGTCCAGTCTGGAGAGAACCAGGGCTCTGGTGACAGTGAGCCTGGGGGAAAGGTGAGAAAAGGTAGAGTACCTCTGAGGAGGTGTATCTGGTAGTGGGACTTTTTGGACAGGTCCGAGATGTGAGAAGAGAAGGAGAGAGTATAGTCGAAGATGGCCCCCAGGTTGTTTGCCTCACTAGTGGGTGAGGTTGCAGGGCCAAGGATGGCTGATCAGAGTGAAAGTGGGAAAGCAGGAGCAGGGGTCCCAATGGCGATGATCACTGTCTTACTGGCATTAAGGCAGAGATCATTAGCAGTACACCAGGACTGAAATGCGGACAGACACTCAGGGATGAGTGAGGAGGAGTAAGAGGCTAAGAGTAGCCTGAAAGAGAGCTGTGTGTCATCCGCATAAAACTGAAAGTTGGAGGTGTAGCTAGAGATCATGTGGGACAAAGGGACCATGTAGACATTGAAAACCCAGGGGGCTAGATAAGATCCCTGGAGGACACCACAAGTAGAAAGAGTGATAGCAGAGAGAAATTACCCACATTCTATCTGGGAAGGATGGTCCAAGAGAAAGGATGCTAGCCACGCCAGAGCCTGATCAGTGATGCTCAGGGTCTCACAAAGATGAGAGATCAGGATGTTGTGGTTTCCCATATCGAAAGCAGAGGAGCGTTCAGGAAGAATGAGGACAGTAGGAGAGTTAGAGTCAAGGTTTGAGAGCAGGTCTTCACGGGTGTTCAGAAAAGCAGTTTCTGTGCCTCTGGATGTTCTAAAGCAAGACTGATGGTCATGGAGACAACCAACAGATTCAGTGCGGAGGGTAGGCTGAGAGATAGCCAACTTCTCCAGAAGTTTGCCCAGGAAAGGAGTGATGGAGATCGGGCGATAGTTTACCGGAATAAAAGGGTTGGCAGGGTTTTTTTTTTAGCAGAGGGTGCACAAGACAATGCTCGAGAGAAGTGGGAAAAACTCCACCAAAGTGGTGAAGGAGAGGTTGCAGAGGTCTGCCAAGGCTGGAGCTAGAGAGTCAATGTTATCCTTGTGGGGCAGGGGTCCACCTGTTTGGAAGAAGCTTTCATAGACTGGATTTGTCTAGAGGCCTCCTCAGGCGTGACAGGGAAGAGGGAGGGGGGAAAAGGGGGAGTGGTGGGGACAGCTGAGGGGGACTAAGAGATGATGGTGTACGAGTGGGTGCGGGGACGAGAGAAGACAGGATATCCTGTGTTTTGGTGGTGAAGTGTGCAGCCAGGGTCGAGCAAAGGGCCTGGGTGAGTGCAGAAGAGGAAGAGGCTGTAGAAGGATTGGCCAGTTCCTTACAGACTTTGAAAAGTTTGGCCATGTTGTGACGCTGTGGTGATGAAGGATTGAATATGGACTATTTTCTTGGACCTGATGTAGAGTCTGTATTGCCTTTGCAAAAGACGGCAGGCCAGCTTGTCAGAGGGTGTGCCTGAAGATCCCCATTGCCATTCTGCTCTCCTGCACTTGCGTTTAAGGTCAGCCAGGTCAGAGTTGTACCAAGAGTTGCACTTTTTGGCAGGCTTCAGTCAGACCATGACAGGGGCAAGGATGTCAAGAGTATTGGAGATGGAAAGGTGAAAGTTAGAGAGGGCTGTATCAGCGTGGGAGTCAGCTGCTAGAGTAGTAGTAGGAGAGTAGGTTGATGGGTCGATGGATGGGTTCAATGACCCTAAAGGTTGGAGACAGTGCAGAGTGTGCCGTGTTAAAGGTCAGGAAAGCTTCAAGTGAGAGTGATCAGTCCATGAGAGTGGGGTAGTGAGAGGGATGCCTGTCGAGATAAGAGCATTGAAGATGTGGCTAGCAGTGTGTGTCGGACCAGAGGGTAGAATGGAGAGAGAGAGAGTGAGTTGCTTATGTTGCAGAAAGCTCCTGAAGAGTCAGAAGAGTCGAAATGGATATTAAGATCCTCCAGCAGGAGGAGTTGGGAGGAGGAGGAGAAGAGAGAAGATGCCCGGTCAGCCCATTCTGAAAGGAAGAGGGTGGTCTGGCCCGGTGGCCGATAGAAGGTGGCCAGACTAAGAGAGGAGGCAGGAGAAAGAGAGCCTGCAGACCAGGCATTCAAAAGAGTAATAGGCCTGAGTGGGGATGGTGGAAAAAGGGAACCACTCTGGAAAGATTAGGCAACTCCCCCTCCTGTTCTGCTGAGCCAGGGTTCAGAAATGATCTTGTAGCCTTCAGGTAGAAGAGTATCAGAAATTGTGATGGAGCTCTCCTTAAACCAGGTCTCAGTGAGGGCACGAACATCAAGGTCTAGGTGTTCCAGAAGGTGGCAGATATTGGAAAGTGCTTGACTGCGGAGCGCAAGTTAAGCGTGGCAACATGAAGCACATTGCTATTTTTGAAAGACTTACGGAGGGGTGCAGGGGACAGAGGTTCCCCCCCGGTAAGCGGTGCAGGTGCCTGAGAGATAGAGGTAAGAGAAGACAGAGGGGCCAAAGGGAACGCAGGCAAGGGAGCCAGGACAGTGGTAGATGGCAAGGAAGCCAGTGAGGAGGAAGGTGGAAAGTTGATAAAGAGGCTGAGGAGCCTATCAAAAAGAAGGAAGTTGGGTTGGGGCCCTTGTACCAAGACTTAACCATTGCGATAGACATTTATGATAACCCTGGAGGTCAAGTAGAAGGCAAAAAGGACCGCCCACCGAGTGCCACCATTGATGTGTAAGCACAGATTAAACAATACAGAGTGCAAGTGCAACACCAATTCAAATGTACCCTACAGGCAACACAATGCGTCAGCCAATGCTTTCTGTGGCTTTGGAGAAACAAACAACCTTTGATTACAAAATTCATTTCCCAGCTACTCAAGGCTCTGACAACAAAGATGCTTCCCATTGATCTGCTGCCCTTCTCCTTTGTTGAGAAACAGGGCTTCCGACAATTGATGGCATGATCTGTAGGAAGGTTGAAGACTCCAAGTTATTATTATTTCTCAAGGGTCGCAGATCCTGCTCTTTTTATAAAAAGGTGGAGAAGGAGCTGCTGAAGGCATTCTAAGAGGTAAAGAATGGGGACCTCATAATGGACATGTGGACGAATGCACAGAACACTGTTGGTAACTACTCTGCATTAGCCCATTGTGGGCCTCATTATGATGTTAAGGATTTTAAAGATGCAGCACACTCCAGACCAGGAGTCTTTCTACTGGCCAGGGATGCAGCACACAATTAATAAGCTTTATGTTTATTTCCTTTAGATTACATTTTTGAGAAAGTAGCCAACCCGTTTCACCCCCCCCTAACATACACCCCATGTCGCAATGGACCATGAACCAGGTCAGTGTGTAATAATGACATTCTATTTATTTTTTATTTTGAATAAAAATCAAAAACATTCAATATAGGGCAGCAACACAAGATACACAATGCACAACTGAATGAAAGCAATAATACTTTTCGGGTAGTATTTTTAGATAGCACCACAGTTAGGCATTCCCCCTGCAGCACCCCCTCGAACACCTGCTAATCAAATTGTGTGTGGGTGGAGTGGAGTTGCATCGAGTCAGATATACTAGGCAAAAATCAGAATGCAAATCCGACCTACCACTCCTGAATGGGAGGCTCAAAATCTGATTAAGCTCCCTTGAAAAATTGGCAAAATTGTACTTGAAATTACTGAATGGTTATTTTACATTTGCGGTTGAATGAATAAAGTAAGAATGTGCATGGCTGTACTAATGAGGCAAGAAATCGTATGAGTTACAAGGCAGTGTACTAAACAACAGGCATACAGTTTATAAAAGCGACTTTGGAAGGAAAAACACAGTGCAGCAAAAATCACATGTGGCAAAATTGCAATTGCTTTGTTTCACGGGTTTAAAATAGGCAAACAACTTCAGAAATGAGCTAAACAGACAGAATCGAAAATCGGTTTTGCTAATGAAGGACAAGGCACATAACAGGTATGATACTAAAGTGAAAGGGTGACTCTGGATGGGGACAGTATGGGATTCTTTGTAGGAAAAAAAAAGTCGGCTTTAATAATGAATGCAGTTACACGGGCAAAATCGGTTTTAAGAGGAAAATGACAGGTTCCAATCAGAATATTTTTTATTGGCTAGATTATTAAAGAAAGACCATGCCCGCGAAAAGGTTGATTTGCAATGTTAATCCATTCACGCTATGTGCCTCTTTATATGGGAATTATTTAAGTTATTCCAAATAGTACTAAGGATTTATGTAGCTGACTGAAATGATTTAGAAAGAATGACGCTAATACATGGAGATAAACACAGATTTTCCTAAGGACAGGATACACAGAGGATTCTGACAATTTTAAGAAGTTACTAGGATGTTTATAGGATTTCTATGGGATTGGACATTATACACGGTAACAAAGCAATGGATGAAGCTTGTTGGTTACTGGGGAAGGGTGATACTTACAAAGAGCACTTGATTGGGGTAGTTTGGACAGCCAGCTGGATCTTTGCTCAGTGGCACAGGGGTCTGGTCACTCTGCAGAGGCGGCTCTCCTCTAGGGACTCAGCGAGGCAACCGGGTCTGGTCTCAGTGCACAGCGGGGTGGATCAGATGGGCAAAGCAGGTAGCTGGATAAAGCAGGTCTGGTCACTGGATAATCCCAAAAGGGTTCAGCAGCCTTTCCTCCTTTCTCCCTAGATTATTGGGATTTGTGTAGGGTTTTAATTCTGGACAGGTTCTGTCTGAATAGGAGGTACTGCATGGATCAGGGTCAGCTACCCCTGGCCTGGCACTGGAATCTGGAATCTTGCAGAGAGAATGTGGAATGCCTGGATCTCTGAATGTTGCGGGTTAGATTTTGTTACGCTCACCTGGTCTCTGCGCAGGCATTTGGGCACAGTCACAGCCCTCCCAGGGATGAAACTCCTCTTGTCTGTTCCTCCCTCTGTGTCTGTGTGGGGAACTGCAGTGATGAGCAGTGTGGTTCCTGCTGAATGATGATGATGAGCTTTCCGTCCTGCTACTTCTGGCAGGGGCGCTTGTTGAAGGGAACCGAGTTCCTTCATTGGTCCCTTGTTGTGGAAGTCCAGGCCAGATGCCACTAGTCCACTTCTCTTGTAGGTAAGTGTTTCCCTTGTTTCCACTTGCCTGCTTGTCTTCCGACTGTTGTAATTGTATTTGTAAAGTTTGTTCTCTGTCCTTTGTATGTATGTCTCTTTTCTCTGCTCTCTCCCCTTGCAGGTGGTGTAGCGGTGCCGGCGGTAGCTGCGGTAGAAGAAGCGGAGTCGGCTGGTAAGTAGCCTTTAATGCTGCCTTAGGGTGCACGTGGGTTTTAAATGCGGCGTGACCCTGGGTTGGGTGTTTTTGGGAGTTCTAACCTTGTCTTGTCTTCTTTTCTCATTTCAGGACTTCGGCTTCGTGGGACAGAGAGCACAGGTGCTGCAGCGTTGATTCAGGATCTGCCAAAAAGATGGAGCATTGCCGTGAGATGCGAGCCAGGGTCCAGGTAAGAATGCTGTTGTTGCAGGATCACCAGGTAAGTACCTAGTCCAGGTGGCAGTGAGCTTCGGCACGGAGGTGCAAAGTAACACGAAGCATTTGCTTGAGGGATTGGTGGATTTATATAGTCTTGTTCCCGGCCACACCCAGTAGCTCCTGCCTGCTGCCACGCCCTGCCACACCTGATGAATCAGCACCTGAAGACCTGGCCTAGGGAGCCACGCCCGATGAGTAGGCACATGGGGATGTTCTCTGGAATAAAGGCTTTCAGCACCTGGAAAGTTCTTGTAAAATAAAAGCACTCCAGCACTGAAGTAAAATAAAAGCACTCCTGCACTGAAATAAAGTGTGCATTGAAGTAAAATAAAAGCACTCCTGCACTGAAATAAGTCCAGCCAGGGCCCCTGTGTTTATGAGTCCTAAAGGGACATAAGTAGGTCAAGTGACCCATTGCCCCCATCACTAGATGGTGTGTTTTTTGTGTTCTGGGGCCCGTGGTCATGACAGATTTTGAATGCTGGATTTTTTTAATGTCTTGAATTTTGAATGTCTCCTCCTGATATAGGCCGGATGAGATCAGAGGATTTTTACTATGTGGGCAGAACTAAGCTGGACATAACTCTAAAATCAGATAGGTCAGCCTGAGGAGGTTGCCACCCCCCTGCAAGCAGATTGGACTGAAGGAAGTGACTCAGTTTTAGTGTGTGTGTTTTTATGAGGTGCTTTGCTATGCCACAGTTACTTTTGCCAAAATCAGTTATGAAATAAAACCCTCATGTTTATAAACATCACCCATATAAATAAATTAGATAGGAAAATACTATATTTCACATGGAGCATACTATTCCAAACCCCAAGTTTGTACGATGCTGTTTAGTCCTTCTGGCAATCTTTCACAATTTCTATGGCAAATATTTCCCCTAACAAGTAAAAATGCATACACAGAAGCTTATCAATGTCGAGCATATATGCAACAAGTTTCATAACTGTACCATGTACGATTTTCTCAGAAATGTAATTTTCCTGGCCTTTGCATCCCCCACATGCTAGGAAGATCCACTTCATCTTATTTCATGGCGCAAACATTACATTCAAGCTGTCAAAATTTTACATTACTGATTCTTTAGATTACTGACATAAATGTATTTAAATGAAATCATATGGGCCAGCTTTGTTCCAAAAAGTGGGCAGTCCTTTCAACCTCCCCAGCCAAATGTCATGCTCTGGTCAGCTTTGCCCAGAGGCTGCTATGACTCCCCATTGATCTTAGACAGTTGAAGCTGAGGAGAGGTGTCAGTGGAATTCACACTTCAGTGACAGGGTTGTCCATTGTCCCAAGCTGCAGCAATGCCGCTCCGTCTGATGAAATCACCACTTCCCACACCTCTGGGCCTTTCATCTGGAAAAGGAACTTTCTTTCCCATGGGGCTGGCACATTAGCAGTGCCTGCCTTTGCAAAGACTGGTTTGACAGCAATTTCTGGGCATAGCCATGATGTTGAAGTTCTTTTTTTTGGGGAAAAATAAACTACACAGAGTACAATTTACTTATATTTTGGCAGCTTTTCTTCCCACCATATATAGTTTTGTTTCTGGGCATGTTACAGTGTTGTTTCCCTTTTGCTTATACAATGGCAACCCACTGCTTTACAGAGCAGTGCAACACTGGTTAATTTTACTTTCCCTGGTCATTTACAAATGTGATTTTTCTCACATCTTTATTCTGAACATTTCCATAGCTCTGGTCAATTTCTAATACGCAGGAATCTGTTCAAAACAAGGGTTCTTTGAAACTGACATAAGCAAAGGGAGAGAAAGAGCTTCTTATGAAGAGTTTTGCCTATGTTACTTTGTTGCTAGAGGAAACGCTTGCCGTACGGCCTGAAACAAATTTCTCTGCTCTTACACAGGTTTTACTTGACACATAATGCCTTTCTGCGAGGAATGACCCTCCTTTGATGGTGTTCCTCCTGAAGATAGCTGGGCATGGATGTGTTTTACTGGAACCAAACTGTGTAATGTTGAAAAGATGGAAATAGCACCAGTGCCAAATCATTTTAAACACAAAACATTTTCTCTTTCAATTGCAAGTCTTGAGCTGGCAGCATAGCAGCGCTGAGCCAGGCTGCTTTTGAATTCTTCTTTTTGGTGCACATGAAGAAATAACTGCAGCCATTCTTGGGGTGTTCTATGTTCCATCTCGCCCAACGTGTGCTCCGCAGTGCCAGAGCAGCCATCATATTTGGTAACGACTTAAAATGCAGTTTTTATGCAAGGGAATAAGTGCTCAGCAGAGCCAGCGCAGTCATTCTTCTTTTAACTGCTGAAAATGCAGTTTGGTGGTGCAGGGGAATCTGCTGGGCTGGTAAATGTGCCCCACAGAATCTCCCCCCTGTTTTCCCAGGACTTCTTGTTGAGGGAGAGTAGGGTAAAGTGGGGTTCATCGGGTGGAGTTCTTCTTTCATCAGGGAGCGGTACGCCAAGATCTTCCCTTTGGTTTTCGTGGGAGAGTGTGGAGCAACACACCCTTTCCTTCCTTCCCTTTCCAGGTCCCGGGGGGGGGTCCTCATCAGTCTAAGAGGGAATGGAATTAGTACTCTAATAGGAGATCAATGAAAACAGGTTCCAGAATCTTTCACTGACTGTCTTCCCAGAAGGTTGACATCAGTGGGACAAGGCATACAGGTGTACTTATCAGGGATGTTTGAAAAATGTCAGAAAACCACTTACCATAGTTTCATTACATATTTTTGAAATAACACTGAGGCAAATGACTCCCTGTTAGGCAGATATACCTAGGGACCTACATATTCCCTTCTGCTTTACCTATGGTCCTACCTATTCCCTTCTGCTACTTCTTTTTTCTTTTTTCTCATTCTCCAGATGTCTCCTCTATTTGACTTTCCTTTGGTTCCTCAATCAGCTGCAAAGTGTGTCTTGGGTGACAACTTTTTAACTGGTTAATGTGTACCCATTTCTCTTCTGACAGCTCTCCTTTGGGGATGTGGATTCTGTAGGCGACAGTTGATATTTTATCTACAATTTCAAAAGGAGCACGCCAGGAAGGGAGACATTTTCTCTCCTTAGTCTGGTTCCTCTGAAAATTGTACAAGTAGACCCTGTTTCCTACTTGGCATTCCTTTTTGGTTGTTTTTAATGCATATTGAGTTTTCATCCCCTCTGCCGATTTTTCCAGATTCCGCCGAGCGTACACAAAAGCATGCTGAAGGTGTTTTCTTAGATTCTCAACATATTCATGAGTTATGGAGGCGTTTATCAGTGTCTGCTCTTGTGTTCTATAGAGCAGATGCTGTGGTAGCACCAACCTTCATCCAGTCATTAGCTCAAATGGAGACATTTTGGTTGCAGAAGATGGTGTAGATCTGATGGCCATCAATACAAGCGATAATCGGATGTCCCAACTTGTCCCAGAATCTGCCACAAAGTTTTTTAGAATGCTCACAATTGTTTTATTTTACCTCTCAACTTTCCCACTAGAAGATGGGTGGTATGCAATATGAAGTTTCATTTTTACCCCAAGTATCTCCCACATCTTTGACATCACTTCACTGGTGAAGTGACTTCTTCGGTCTGACTTAATCCTTTGGGCTAGGCCAAAATACAAGAAGATGTGGTTGATCATAAGGCCAGCTGCTGTTTCTGCCTTGCAATTTGGGGCTGGTAGACATTCCACCCATTTGGTAAACAAGCATGTCACTGTTAACATGTACTTGTTCCCCCTAGAGGAGCAAATCACGGGCCCGATGAAATCTACTTGTACATCTGACCAAGGCAGTGTCATCCCCCTCTTCTGGAGGGGAGCTCGGTGAAGGGAGTGAGCATGGCTGAAAATGTGCACACACAAGACCCCCTTCAAATATTGGTCGAGGTCCTGCCCATGTGTGGCCAGTATGCAGTCTCCCATAAGATTTCCAGAGTAGTATGAAATCCCTGATGACCAGCTGTGGCCCGGTCATGGCCGTGACTTAGCATCAGGCTTCGGGATGAGATAGGTACCACCCACTGGTCACATCCAGAGATGGATCTCCTTACCAACAAACCATCTTGGATTCAGAACATTTTGGTAAACTTCATCAACACCCTGAGGTCCTCTTTCCCAATGTAATTGGTTTCCGTCAAAGGAGTGTCCTCAGGGTCCTCAATGTGTTGGTAAAATTTCCCAATAATCGGATCCCCTTTTTGTGCCATGATTAAGTCAGCATCTGGGGTCTCCTTACTCCACTGGGCAGTTGGGAGTTCATTGTGAGCATTTGTCTGGGACCTGGTGACAGCAGTGACCTGGATTTCCCCCAACAGTGACTCGATCTCAAGGAGATCCCCCTGGATGGCTCTGGTTTTGGGCAACTGATCAGCCAGGTCGTTTCCAGTTTTGTCTGGCCCCTCTATTCTAGAATGACCCTTAATCTTTTTTCCAATAAATGGTCATCCCATTAGAGGTGACAAGATCATCAATATTTTGTATGAGCTTGCCATGTTTAAGCGGTTTGTTATTTGCACAGGTGCTCCATGAACCCGTTACGGACATAATCTGATTATGACAATGTGTAGTCAGTGTTGCACGGCGGTGAGGATGGCTTGGTGAATTGCCATCAACTCTGCCACTTAACATCTTCGGGGATGAATTTTATACCCAGCGGAGGGCTCCAGAGCATCATTCACCCAGGCATTCCTAATACCGGCCACCAGTTCCTTTTCCCCGTTGTTGTCAACATGGTAGGAGCACTCGTCCACATAAACTCTGGGCATCCCCTTGCACTTGTCTTCTTCATAGACTTTGTGCAGGGAATTCAGGTACGCCTCCATGTTGTCCTGGGTTTTGAAACATTCGTCCTCGGGACAGTTTTCTCTGGCACAATCATGCAAGTCAGCCAGACCTTGCACGAGGGGACTCTTCCTGTTTTGGCCATATCTGACCTCCACAGGAAAGCCTTGCATGGACAGAATCCAGGAAGTAATTCTGGAATTACTCACATTTCCTGCCTGGATTCTGTCACTTTGGAGGGATTGCAAAGGCTGGTATGGAGTCTCCACTATAATGTGCTCCCCCTGGATGAACGGGCAGTAATTTTTCAATGCACATACCGTTGCCAGGAGTGCCTTCTCACAATCGTTTAATTTTTCCTCCACAGAGGATAAAGTCTTGCTTGCATAGGTGATGACTTTATTGACCTTGTCATGCTTTTGGTACAATACTGCTGTCAAGCATGTATTCAGGAACCCCGTCTCCAAGAAGAACTCCTTGTTTTTGACAGGGTCAGCTAGGCAAGGCGCTTGTGAGAGGCTTCTTTTGAGTTGTTTTACTGCCTCGGCTTGTTCTGGACCCCACTCCCACTTGACACTCTCCTTCAATAGATGGACCAGGGGTCTTGTGACTTCTGCGTAATCCTCAATGAACTTCCTACTGTAATTAGTCAGTCCAAAGAGGCTTCTTAGCTCATGCTGAGTTGTGGGGTTTTTCAGTTTTAGTAGTGCTTCCACTTTCTTCGCCTGGGGACAGACACCCTCAGTGGTTATTTCATGTGTTAATGTTAATGTTAAAGGATATTAATGTGCCAAGAAGTTGACACGGGTCCTAAACCACTGTGCCTTCTGGAAGGGCAGTTTTACATCCGGCAACCCTCAACTGGGTAAGAACATAGTGGATTTCCGCTATGGGTTCCTCCACAGTTGAGCTTCTAATCAAGACATCATCCACATAGGCAAGGTTACCCCTTTCACCCAAGTCGGGCATGGCCTTGTGTAGGAAGATGTTGAATTCATTGCCGAAATGTATGTATCCGAAGGGAGTCCGGGTCCATGTGTACTGCTGCCCCCTGAAGGTAAAAGGACAGCTTGTACTGGTCCTCCCTACTGACAGGCATGGTCCAGTATCCATTTGTCAGGTCAATGGCGGTATACACCTTTGACCCCTGGATCTGCGCCATCCCATGGTCAATGTAGAGAAGAGGCCACTGGGACATGTGGACCCATTTTGACCCATTAGATCAGCTCCCTAAGGTTTGCGCAAAGTTTCATTGGCCATTTGGTTTTAAAATCCCCAGCACCAGATTATTAAAGGTGCTGTGGACTGGACTAATTATCCCACGGGACTTTAGGTTTTTGATAATTTCTGTCAGGAACTCCATAGATGCAAGAGGCAAGCTGTATTGCTTCACAAACACCGGAGTCATCCCAGGGTCTGTGGGAATTGAGGTAGTATGTATCTCGGTGCGACCACAGTCATATGAGTCCACAGCAAAGATATCTTGGAAATCTAAAAACACCTGTTTCAACTTTTGGTTTTGTACCTCAGTCTCACAGGCATCAGCGAGATTGACCCGCTCTTCAACCATTTCCCTGGAGCTTGGAAAGACTTTGGGGTTCACAATCTCACCAGGCTACTCAAGCTGTGTGGAGAGGTCTCTGGTTAGGGTGTTGACCTGGACAGAGGGTTTCAGGTAGGAGAGGTAGCCATTGCGGACCTGGAAGATCATGTCATCCTTCCTGATTTCACAGGTCACCCCTTCCCCCCCGTTAGGGCAGGAAGAGTACACCAGGAAATTCCCCCCTTGCCAGGTGAAGATCCTTTCTGGAGGTATGTCATTGTCATTTTTATAGCAGTCATTGGGGATTGGTCCTATTAGTTCATATCCTAGATCCATGGAAAAATGCTGGCCATCAACCGCCATTCCAAGAATGGTCTGCGTCCAGAGTGATACTCCTAAGGTCGCTGTTATCCACCACTATTGGAATGGTGTTGTGTTCCACATTAACAAATGGTGTTAGGTTTAACCCCAACCCCTGCTGTTGGAGATGGGCATTGAGGTGTACATATCCGTCTGGATTTTGTAGTCAAGTGGGAATTGTCGGGTCCCTCCTGGGATGGAGACCTCCTCTCCAATTTGAACTTCAACCGCATAAGGCAGCAATTGAGCTGACCAAAATACCTTTTCAGAGTCATCAAAGCCCATTGGATTGCCCCCCAGTCGGGACCAGGCCTTGTAATTTTTAAGGTCCAAATTAATTGCGAACCGATTGAGAACGTCACTGCCTAAATAGATTGCAGCAGGGACATCTCACACGACCCAACAATTATGCTCTATACTTTTATTACCTATAGAAATTTTGAGCATACACCTGCTAGGCAGGAGATGTTTGGAATTGGGAGTTTCCAGGCCAATTACCCACTTATCAATCAATGTGGGAATGGTTGGTCTTTTGGGAGTTTCCTGAACTCGGCTTCGCTGATGAAGCTCTTTCCATTGTTCAAGCACACTCTGGCGAGAACAGACTCCTTTCCCCCATTTAATTGAATAGGGAGGCACAGCTGTTTTCTAATTTTCTCAATGTCAGCTAAACTTTGGCCTGGCTTTCATCACTTTTGACTAAAGGAGTGGGATTTTCAGATTGGGAATTGGTATAAAATTTAGAAGTATTTCCTTCTAGTGTGGAATGCCACTTGAAACTGGAAGGAAGGTTGATTTTCAGGAATGGAGAGGAGTTCCTATAGCAATTACTGCAATGTCAGATATTTGATTATTTTGGAAATGAAACTCAATTTGATCAGATTTTTGTTCAACCATGTGGCATGTGCCATTCAAAATAACATGGTTGACACTTTGTGTGAACAAGGTCCTCTGGACTCAGACTAACCGGCCAATAAAATTAAAAACAGTCTATTAGGGGAGACAACCTGCAAAGGATGTCATTCCCTAATAGACAGGGGGTTCCCCCTGGAGCCACGACTATGACCGGGTGTGTCACCTTATGTCGCCCAATTTTAATTTCCAGATCCGCAGTCCCCTCGATGGGAATTTCATTCCCAAAGTTATGGAGTTGTCCAGGAAGAGGAGTGAGAGGGATCTGGTGTCCCCCCCCCTTCCTGAATTTAGCGGCTCAAAGGCCCTTTTGGACAGAAGAGTGGCTTGCCATCCAGTGTCCACCAGTGCTGAAAATGCATGTTGCCGTTGCACTCAGACGGTGGCATGGAATCTACCTTCTTTCTGCTCCAAGGGGCAAAGGTAATGGACATTTTGGGCAAGCTGGGCGGTCAGTTTCTTTATTTTGGACTCCAACACAGTGGGTTTTGGACAGTTTGGGAATCTGTAACAAACATTTGGCATACTGAAATGGGTGGGATTTTCAGAATCTCCTTTTTCCCTTAGCTCTGTGCTGCCCCCTTTCACCTGGTGGCAGTCACTAGAACCAGTTTGTGGGCAGAATCCCTCCATCAATATTTTGTTTTCTGGATGACAATTCTGGGGTTCAGGGATGGGTGATTCTTAATCAATCCCCACACCTACCCAGTCTAGGTTCTGGTCTCTTGGATCCCATTTTTCTTTGGGAGGAATTCCCCCGTCCTGAAGGAGAAGATTCTCTTCCTGGGAATCCTCCAAGGATTCTTCCCCTTCAAACTAGAGGACACTGACTTCCTCCACAAAATGGGTCTTTTTGATATCTTTGTTTCTCTTACCCACCCTCTGCTCACTGGATTGCATATTTTCAAGGGCGAGAGATTTTAGTTCTGGTTCCGGGGTGTCCAGGGGCTTTTTCTCAGGTGAGGAAGGAAGCTTCCTCTAGGGCTTTGCACCCACCTTCCTCCCGTGCCTCCTCCTCTGGAACCGGTGGGTTGTTGGGTTTCTCTCCCCGACATTGTTCTGGGGTGCCAGACCCTTAGTTTGAGGGGTTCTGAGCCGCCATGTTAATCTGAGGGTTCTTCTAAGCTCTCAACATGCAACTCAGATCCTGAGTGAGGTTCTGGACCTGGCGTTCCAGTTGGGACACCCGTTCTGGCTGGTACGGGGGTCTTTGCCCAAAACTAGGTTGTTCTCGGTAAGGGTAACTATCCCTTCAACCAGAGTACCCTGGGTATTGGGGATTCCCTTGGTAACCCTCCACCCTTGGCCTTCCCTCTCCTGGATTGGGTTGTCTGGACTCCTGAAAGTGGGAAGAGAAAGTAAGGTTGTCCTGCAGGTTGGGGTTTGGAAGATACCGGGGGCAGAAACTTAACCCAGGATTTGGAGGATTATTGCCCTCCTGAGGGAAGTTAGGAGGGAAGTTTCTTGGGGAAGTAATCACCTGGTTGGATCACCCCCCTTGGGCCGCGGGAGTCCACACATACCCCAAGATAGGTCTGTTGCCCTTATACCTGGGGCTGATATAATTAGAAGAGTTAGAGGTCACATTGGTGGGGTTACCTACCTGACTACCCCCTGCTGCTGATTGATCAGAATACCTTTTTGCCTCAGATTTGGCTGCTTTTGAGAAGGTGTGTTTTTAGCCCCCCCCCCCCCATTTCTAGGTCAAAAATGGGGCAACCCTCAACTCCACAACCTTAGCAGCAGCGGGATTGTTGGTTGGTTTGGGGTTTTTTGTTTGGTTTTTGCTTTCTGCAGGTTTTTGGACCTCACAGATCCAGGTAGCCTGCTCTATTACCCATTGCAGTGTCCTCTTGTTGTGAAAATCCCTTACCAGCTGGGTCATTGTACATTTTGGGAGCACATGAAAAGAGGTGGTTATAAATTCTCTACTATTTTTGCTCACCCGCCTGGTAGTTTGCGCAAAGGCACATTTTAGCTCCTGCACAAATTCTCTTGGGGCCTGATCCTCTCCACACTGCAGATTGTAGGCCGCTTTGCAAGCCTCCTGGGGGTTTCTGTGGGTGGAAAAGTGTTTCAAGATGGCTGCCTTATAGGTGGACCACCTTGAATGGTTTTGGTCTACCAGTCCAGCAAAGAAGCTGGAGTACTCTGGAGAGAACGTCCATTTGGCATACTCTATGCAATTCTGGGTATTTTTTATGTTAAAAGAGTCCATCATCTGTTCATATAGCTCCAGATGCTCCTAGACAGAATATTCTGCATTTTTGTGATATAGAGTTATGCAATTCCTAATAGCCTTAATCTGCCTAATGGGGTCTTTCAGCAGAGCTCTCTTTTGTTTATTGGCCTTCTTTTGATGCTTCACCTGAGTCCATTCACCCTCAGACTCAGAGCTGCTACTGTTTGAGGGTCCCTCATTATCTTCTAGGCGCTCCCTGATTCTTTGAGCTTGTGAGTGGCTCGCAGAATGGTGGGGCCTAGTTTCTTCTCCCCTGTTGTACCTTTGGCTCTCTGGGTCACTCCCCTTGGACTCCCTCTTTTGCACAGGAGAGTGGTCTTCTGACTCTTCTCTGCTTCCAGGGTTGGTGGAGAATCCCCCCCACTTCCCTGATTGGGTGGAGGTTTTTAGAATGCTCTTTTGGAGCCTCAGTTCACGCTCTTGTTGTTCTGCAAAGCGAGCCAAATTGTACCTTTGTAAATGATGCTTCTGTAGGTCTAGCTCCCAGATTTTCTCCTAATAGGATCATTGCATTCCTGGTCAGATATATCAGCCCTAACATTTTGGAATCTATACAGGGATGCCCGTCCATCAATCTCTGATGGGCGGCGGCCTGCCTGTTCAATCATGCTGGACCTACTAGAGTCTGGCTGCCCCATGATTCCCGGTTCTTGCGACCCGGTGATCATGAAGTTAGCAGTACCAGGTGTGTACAAGGCAGTATAGGGCTTGGAGGCCCCTAGTACAGAGGTTATCACACTGTGATCAGGAGTGGCCCTGTCCCTCTCTACTTGTTCAGGGTCCCTCAAGTTGGGATAAAGCCTAGCATACTCTTTTTCTAACAGCTCAGGTTTCTCTCTCTCAGCCCCTGTTTCCTGACAATAGGCTAAGGCCTGAGCCTTTTGCTCATCTATCAGTCTTAACTTAACTCTATTACGTGCCCTTGAACAGTCACCTGGTTTGGAGTCCACTGTTCTCATCACAGAGGGCCGCACTGTCTTTTTGTGCCGTCTGTATGGCCTGGGAACACTGAGACAATTTTTGTTGCAGGAGATTCATCTCCTGATTTTGCAAATTTTTAGCTAGGGTGTTCTCTTCTAGAGCACCTTCTACTCGTCTTTTGTGCACAGATAATTGTTCATGTTCTACTTTTAGTTTGTCCAGTTCCTAGAGGTCTAACTCTCTTTTCTGTAAATCTGTTGTTAAGTTTCACACTTACTGACATAGGGCATCCTTTTCTTGATACAGGGCGCCCCTATGTTCAGCCAGGTCATCCCACTGTTGTTTGATTGTACTTAACATCTGGCGTTCTTGGTTAACTTCTGTCTGGAGTTGGAGTTCCTTAGGGATTAATTGATTATTCTCCTCTTCCAACCTTTTGATCTGGTTTTGTAACATTTTTTGTTCTGAGCAGGCCCGGTTATATTTTAGTTGCTGATTCTGTTTCTGTTGACTCTCTTCCAGAGAGTCAACAATTATCTGACACTACGCTTTTAATGCATTTAATTGGACCTCTTCCTCTGAATTATTTTGTTATTGTAGAGCCAAGCCCTGTTTTAGCTGTTTGGTGTAGTTTTCCAATTCTACCTCAGAATCTTGGCTCTGTTGCGATTTCTCTTCTACTAGTTTTAGTTCTGTCTGGATTTGGGTTAAGAGCTCAGACTGGTTTTGCGCAAGGGTTCTATTTTCTTCATATTTTTCCTCCATAACTCCCATGTGGAGATATATGTAGGCTGTGTATCGGACCATTTTAATCTGTTCCTCTTCAATGCTTGGAGTCATATACAGTTTGCTCAAGGCTTCATGTAACAGGCTACCATCTTGCCACACATCCATGTTCATGGCGGTGGCCTGTTGCATCATTTCTTCTAGCCAGGCCTCCTCATCTTGCTCTGCCCATTCCCCTCTGACAAATCATTTGTACAGAACGTGCTGCCTAGCCATGCTGATCTCCACTGTGCTCATTATGAAGAGTATTCTTCCTCTATTAATGTATTTATATAAGGGTAAGCCTGTATTCTGTTGCTTTTTGTCTAGTTCAGGGTTGATTTTACTTTTTTTTTTACACACAGGCCTGATACTTAGGGTCTAAGTTTTGGCAATGTAATTTTACAGTGCAACACAGCTTTCTAACCCCCAAAAAGTATCACTACATTTCCTGGGTTAGCCTGCTGTGTTAAGCTGTCACGGATGGGAACACTTATCTCAGTTCTGGCAAACAAGCCCCCAATGTGTTAAGGTTTTCAGATATGTGGCACAATCCAGACCAGGACTCTTTCTACTGGCCAGGGATGCAGCACACAATTAACTAGTTTTTATGTTTATTTCCTTCAGATTCAATTTTTGAGAAGGTAGCCAACCCGTAGCACACCCCCCTTAATGTACACCCCATGCCGCAATGGACCGTGAAGCAGGCTGGTGTGTAATCATGAAATATCTATTTATTTTTAATTTTGAATAAAAATCAAACACATTCAATACAGGGCAGCAATCACTAGGGGGGTGACAATTACACAGTAAAATGATAGAATACACTTAGTTTAACCTTCTAACATAAGATACACAGTGCACAACTAAATGAAAGCCAGATTACTTTTCGGGTAGTATTTTCAGATAGCACCATAGTTAGGCATTCCCCCTGCAACACCCCCTCAAACTGCTGTTAACCGAATTTTGTGTGGGTGAAGTGGAGTAGCAAGGAGTCGGGTATACTAGGCAAAAACCGGAATGCAAATCTGACCAACCACCCCTGAATGGGAAGCCCAAAATCGGATAAAGCTCCCTTGAAAAATGAGCAAAATGCCATTCGGAATTACGTCAATGGTTATTTTACATGTGCGGTTGAATGAATAAGGTAAGAATGTGTGTGGCTGTACTAATGAGGCAAGAAAACCTACGAGCTACAAGACAGTGTACTAAACAACGTGCATACAGTTTAGAAAATCGACTTTGGAAGGAAAAACACAGTGCAGCGTGGCAAAATTGCAATTGCTTCCTTTCACAGGTTTAAAATAGGCAAACAACTTCAGGAATGAGCTAAACAAACAGAATCGAAAATCGGTTTTGCTAATGAAGGACAAGGCACATAACAGGTCTGATACTAGAGTGAAAGGGTGACTCTGGATGGGGACAGTATGGGATTCTTTGTAGGAAAAGAAAGTCGGATTTTATAATGAAAGCAGTTACACAGGCGAAATCGGTTTTAAGAGGAAAATGACAGGTTCTACTGAGACTATTTTTTATTGGCTAGATTATTAAAGAAAGACACTGCCCGCGAAACGGTTAATTAGCAATGTTAACCCATTCACTCCATGTGCCTCTTTATATGGGAATTAATTAATTTATTCCAAATAGTACTAAGGACTTATGGAGTGGACTGAAATGATTTGGAAAGAATGGTGCTAACAAATGGAGATTAACACATATATTCCTAAGGACGGGATACACAGAGGATTCTGACAATTTTAAGAAGTTACTAGGATGTTTATAGGATTTCTATGGGATTGGACATAATACAAGATAACAAAGCAATGGATGCAGCTTGTTGGATACTGGGGAAGGATGATACTTAAAAAGAGCACTTGAATGGGGTAGTTTGGACAGCCAGCCGGATCTTTGGACAGCGGGACAGGGGTCTGGTCACTGTGCAGCACCAGCTCTCCTCTAGGGACTCAGAGAGGCAACAAGGGTCTGGTCTCAGTGGACAGTGGGGAGCATCAGCTGGGCAAAGCAGGTAACCGGATAAAGCAGGTCTGGTCACTGGATAATTCTGAAAGGGTTCAGCAGCCTTTCCCCCTTTCTCCCTGGATTATTGGGATTTTTGTAGGGTTTTAATTCTGGATAGGTTCTACCTGGATAGGAGATACTGCATGGATCAGGATCAGCTACCCCTGGCCTGGCACTGGAATATGGAATCTTGCAGAGTGAATTTGGAACGCCTGGATCTCTGGATGTTGCGGGCTGGATTTTGAATGCTGGATTTTTTTGAATGTCTTGAATTTTGAATGTCTCCTCCTGATATAGGCCGGATGACATCACAGGATTTTTACTATGTGGGCAGAACTAAGCTGGACATACCTCTAAAATCGGATAGGTCAGCCTAAGGAGGTTGTCGCCTCCCTGCAAGCAGATTGGACTGAAGGAAGTGAATCAGTTTTAGTGTGTGTGTTTTTATGAGGTGCTTTGTTATGCCACAGTTGCTTTTGCCAAAGTGAGTTATGAAACAAAACCCTCATATTTATAAACATCACCCTTATAAAAATTAGATCAGCAAATACCATATTTCACATGGAGCATACTATTCCTTAGAAACTAAGGAAATCCCTTAAAGTTTTTTCTGCTTCCCATGTAACCACAAAGCATATTATGTCCTCTGTAGCCAGCAAGTTTCCCTGTAACAGTGCCACGATGCCTTAGGGCTGCTGTGCACTTTATAAATGCTAATAAATAAATAAATTACAAACCCCAAGTTTGTACGATGCTATTTAGCCCTTCTGGCAATCTTTCGCAATTTCTATGGCAAATATATCCCCTAAAAATCTAAAAATGGATACACAGAAGCTTATCAATGTCCGCCACATTTGCAATGAGTTTCATAACTGTATCATGTACGATTTTCCCAGAAATGTCATTTTCCTGGCTTTTGCGTCCCCCACATGCTAGGCACAAACATTTAATTCAATCTGTCAAAATTTTGCATCACTGCTTCTTTAGATTACTGACATACATGTCTTTATATGAAAACTCTTTTCAATCATATGGGCTGGGTTTGTTCCAAAATGTGGCAGTCCTTTCAACCCCATCAAATTTTCATGAGCTACAATGATTCTCTTTTTAGGGGCTGAGTGGGTGAGGATGATTAAACACAAAATCAACAAAGAATCCCACAAATCAGCTTCCTTCCCTTACCGCACCGAGTGAGCTACCCTAGATGTATACATATTAAATCCTATGCATTTTTTACCCCAAAACAAGGGCTCTTGACCATGTAGTTGTTAAGAAAATATACATCTTTTAATATGTATCACAACATAACATCAATTTGAATATACAATATTAAAACAACACATACATTTGTTCAAAACACATACTTGACCACATATTATTGTGTGTGCATTTCCACTAGATGCATAACAACAAAATCGTCAGACACCTTGTTTCTGCCTTTCTATGGTGTATCCTCCGCAAGGAGTCACCGTTCTTGTTTATTCCCTTCCCAATTTATACGGGCAAAAAAGGAATGTGCCAACACTTGATACAACAATGTGTTTCTAGAACCAACATAGACATTTATCTCTTAGAAGATAAGCAAGGCAAATAGTCCCTATTGCGTATCATGTTGGTGCTGTCATCAGGGCACTCCGGCTTAGTTCATGTTCTGGTTTTCACACTCTGAGTGGTATACCATAATTTGCAATCTCTCTAAAAAACAAACAAACAACTAGACTTAAAAACATGGTTTTACAACTTTTTGTGCAAAAGAAGTACTGTAATACATCTATGACAACATCATCTCTGTTATTTATATAGGCAGCAGGGATATATTCATTTTTAAGTGATATCGTTATTGACCACTGGGCATAATTCATTTTCTTTTATATCCTGTATAAATAATTCCACATTTACCCTCTAGGGTTTCATTTCATAAATCTAACATGGAAGGTCATCTATGGGGGTACTTGTATGATGTCATTTTATCCCTCTCGACTCGTTTCTCAATCATTTGTGAGTTACACCTTCTGGATGCTCACCTCTTGTTGAATCTTCATCTGTTATTCACTTATTAAAGTAACTCATATGTCTGCCATGCAGGTGGAGCTGCCTCCCAATTGTGTTCTTTATCTTTTTCACAGACCATCGACCGTCTCCTATTTCATACACGGTCTCACTCTGTAATATAAACAAGGGTCTGTGATGACTAACTGGTTTCCCAATGTTCGCCTCAAAAATTCTAACTTGAAAAGAAATGGCTTACCCATGCAATTCAAATTGCTTCAATTTATGCGAGGAGGACTTCGTTTTTCCTCGCCTCTAGCGTGGCTGTGTTGGCTGTGATCTAAATCAAACGGGAAACAAAAATCAGTTCCCTTCTAAATGTCTCGTAACTTGACATGTGCCTAATGCCTGTGTCTTACCTCAGTGATTTAAACTGCAGCTTTCCGTCCCGCTCGCTAATGGCAACTGCTTCTCAGCAGTGTGGCGAGCCTGTTCACGGATTGGTCCGTCTTAAATAGCAGATGTAGTAATGTCACGTGGTGCACGCACTCATTTACGTGTCAACGCATCACGTGACTCGCAACTATGTTGCTCTGAAGATATCCTGTCTACAAAGTGAATAGTGCGGTCTCACCGCTCTATCAACATCCAATACCATTCATATTTTTTTGTGTTGTTATTCAATAATGCACCGCATAGTCACATGCCGCAATGTCACATGACCCGCGGCCATCTAGCTATGGGCATATCCTGTAAAGATTTGGGAACGCCGGACGCTGGTTACTCTTTTTGCATGCGAAACCAGATAGCATATCTCCCTGCAATGACTTTTCCCCAAATAGTGTGTCATATACCACAGCCACACGCAATCAGTAGTGAATATGACGTTCAAAAATGTGATACTGCAGTATTTTTTGGGGAATAAGTACCAAGACTTTTAATCACTCGTTTCCCATATATTTCCTTACATTAGATATTGCCTTATTTAACCAAAAACTTGTATAATGGTCAAAATAACCGCCCCTATGTCTTTTTTACTTTTTGTGATGAATAAAGAGAGACCTATGTCTTTTTTACTTTTTGTGATGAATAAAGAGAGACCATTCAATAGAAATGTTTAATCCATTCTTTACGGTGTCTAGGGAGTATATCCATTTCTGTTCAGCTTGTCTTAGCTTTAGATCTCTGTTACCGCCTCTAGGTTCAGCCAGTATTACTTCTATGATGAACCAATAGATATCTTGCACTCCATTCACCATGGACAATAAATTGTGGAAATTTTTAAAAAGGATGTCCAGTACTATAAGGAAGAGGTGACCTACCCGTATTTAGTGCCCAGTTTGTTCACACAGAGCAACATGAACCAAGGCCAGAATCTAGGTTGGAACAATAGACGTCCCTTCAGGAAGTTTGTTACCTTTTCAAACTTGTCTAACAGCAGTGACGGGGGGTCTAGTACTGATGGGGGAAACACAGGCAATCCACAACGAGGTCCTTTTCAGAAACTGGGCAGACGAGGGAGGAATCGCCAACCAGGCAACCATGGGATGCGCACACGACAGTACTGTACTATTCGACTGAAGTATTTCTTGAAAGATCATGATGATCAAAGAATCAGAGACAAAAGTGCCTCTGGGTTAAAACCTCCCTCCACTTTTACACCACTATCTTCGATGGTGTCACCAGAGATTATCAGTTTTGAGAACAAGATCATTAGTAAGATGAAAACATTTGCCCAAACTAAAAATAGACACAAGGATAACTTGTCTAAAGTGGAAAGAATAGCTCTAAAAGATCTAGCTGATAATAGGACTTTTGTGATCAAACCCGCAGATAAGGGTGGAGGAGTGGTTTTATGGGGCACAGGAATGTACCGGGCCGAAGTAAAAAACCAACTTGAAAGAAGTATTTTCTACAAACCTCTACCTTGTGATCCCACACCCAGAATCCGAGAGGAAATAGCGAGTCTGATGAATCACGCAGAAAATGAAGGGTGGATCGACACCGACGAAAGAGCCTTCTTGATACAAGAACATCCTATTACACCGGCCTTCTATTGTTTACCGAAGATTCACAAACATCATAAGGTTCCCCCAGGGCAACCCATTGTGGCGGCCATTTGGTCTATTTTAGAACCCCTGTCGGTTTACACTGATTTCTTTTTGAGGCCCTTTGTTAAAACTATGCGCTCGTATATTCAGGACACAACTCAGATGATTAAAATATTAGATACAATAGTTGTGGCGCCCACAGACATCTTAGTGACCTTGGATGTAGAGGCGTTGTATACTAGTATCCCTCAGATGAAGTCTGTCAAAATTATGGGACAATATTTGGAAAAAAGGAGAGACAAGACGGTACCAACAGCATTCATTTTAGAGTGCATCAGACTTGCTCTTACCAACAATTTCTTCATTGAGGAAGATACGTTCTATTTGCAACAACATGGGACAAGTATGGGTTCTAGTTTCACGCCAGATCTCGCGAATCTGTTTATGGATGACTTGGAAATACGCTCAGTCTATGCGGATCACAACCCCTTTAAGCACCTTATGAAGATCTGGGTGCGCTATATTAACGACGTCTTTATGTTGTGGGGAGGTACCGAAAGAGAACTTCACTCATTCGTTACCTGGGTCAATAACCAAGAGGAGTGTATCAATTTCACCATGAGTTCGAACCAGAAGAAGATCTCCTTTCTGGATCTTGAAATGTTCAAAGACACAGAGGGCAAACTGGGTACTACCTTGTTCAGGAAAGCTACAGATAAAAATACCTTGTTACTGTTTGAAAGTTTCCATCCACAATCTCTGCGACAAAACTTGCCTTTTGGCTAGTTCCTACGGGTCAGAAGGAACTGTACACACAAGGAAGACTTTGAGGTTAACAGCAAAGAATTAACAACTAGATTAAAGGCAAGAGGCTACCCACCATATATAGTACACAGATCTATGAAAAGAGCTAAAAACACTCCAAGAAACAGTTGCCTGATACCACAACCACGAATCACAGAGGATAAGATCACTTGTGTTCCTACATTCTCTCCGATAAGTAATGAGCTGCGGGATGTATATTGAAAAATTGGAATCTCATTAACACCGAAGATTTTGCAATTAGCAAGCCACGTTTTGCGTTTCGACGTATGCCAAATTTGAGAGACAAACTCGTACATACATACAGAGCACCGACCACAGATATACCTAACAGTCAATTAACGCTGTGGAACTTACCCCCGGTGGTCGGCCATTTCCCCTCCGGGAAATGCTCGGTCTGCAAACTAACATCTAACATGAAACATGTAGACCTGAAAGGGAGAAAATGGGAACTAAAACATTTCACGAATTGTAACTCAAAATGGGTAGTGTATGGGATTAAATGCCCATGTGGCTTGTTATATATTGGCAAAACTAAGAGACCAATCCGTCAAAGAATCTGTGAACACAGATCCTGTGTTAAGAATCAGGTACCTGACAAACCTTTAGTGGCACATTTTAAGAATGCCCATCATGGAGTGCAAGATATCTATTGGTTCATCATAGAAGTAATACTGGCTCAACCTAGAGGCGGTAACAGAGATCTAAAGCTAAGACAAGCTGAACAGAAATGGATATACTCCCTAGACACCGTAAACAATGGATTAAACATGTCTATTGAATGGTCTCTCTTTATTCATCACAAAAACTAAAAAAGACATAGGGGCGGTTATTTTGACCATTATACAAGTTTTTGGTTAAATAAGGCAATATCTAATGTAAGGAAATATATGGGAAACGAGTGATTAAAAGTCTTGGTACTTATTCCCCAAAAAATACTGCAGTATCACATTTTTGAACGTCATGTTCACTACTGATTGCGTGTGGCTGTGGTATATGACACACTATTTGGGGAAAAGTCATTGCAGGGAGAAATGCTATCTGGTTTCGCATGCAAAAAGAGTAACCAGCGTCCGGCGTTCCCAAATCTTTACAGGATATGCCCATAGCAAGATGGCCGCGGGTCACGTGACATTGCGGCATGTGACTATGCGGTGCATTTTTGAATAACAACACAAAAAAATGAATGGTATTGGATGTTGATAGAGCGGTGAGACGGCACTATTCACTTTGTAGAGAGGATATCTTCAGAGCAACATAGTTGCGAGTCACGTGATGCGTTGACACGTAAATGTGTGCGCGCACCACGTGACATTACTACATCCGCTATTTAAGACGGACCAATCCGTGAACAGGCTCGCCACACTGCTGAGAAGCAGTTGCCATTAGCGAGCGGGACGGAAAGCTGCAGTTTAAATCACTGAGGTAAGACACAGGCATTAGGCACATGTCAAGTTACGAGACATTTAGAAGGGAACTGATTTTTGTTTCCCGTTTGATTTAGATCACAGCCAACACAGCCACGCTAGAGGCGAGGAAAAACGAAGTCCTCCTCGCATAAATTGAAGCAATTTGAATTGCATGGGTAAGCCATTTCTTTTCAAGTTAGAATTTTTGAGGCGAACATTGGGAAACCAGTTAGTCATCACAGACCCTTGTTTATATTACAGAGTGAGACCGTGTATGAAATAGGAGACGGTCGATGGTCTGTGAAAAAGATAAAGAACACAATTGGGAGGCAGCTCCACCTGCATGGCAGACATATGAGTTACTTTAATAAGTGAATAACAGATGAAGATTCAACAAGAGGTGAGCATCCAGAAGGTGTAACTCACAAATGATTGAGAAACGAGTTGAGAGGGATAAAATGACATCATACGAGTACCCCCATAGATGACCTTCCATGTTAGATTTATGAAATGAAACCCTAGAGGGTAAATGTGGAATTATTTATTACAGGATATAAAAGAAAATGAATTATGCCCAGTGGTCAATAACGATATCACTTAAAAATGAATATATCCCTGCTGCCTATATAAATAACAGAGATGGAGTTGTCATAGATGTATTAAAGTACTTCTTTTGCACAAAAAGTTGTAAAACCATGTTTTTAAGTCTAGTTGTTTGTTTGTTTTTTAGAGAGATTGCAAATTATGGTATACCACTCAGAGTGTGAAAACCAGAACATGAACTAAGCCGGAGTGCCCTGATGACAGCACCAACAGGATACGCAATAGGGAATATTTGCCTTGCTTATCTTCTAAGAGATAAATGTCTATGTTGGTTCTAGAAACACATTGTTGTATCAAGTGTTGGCACATTCCTTTTTTGCCCGTATAAATTGGGAAGGGCATAAACAAGAACGGTGACTCCTTGCAGAGGATACACCATAGAAAGGCAGAAACAAGGTGTCTGACGATTTTGTTGTTATGCATCTAGTGGAAACGCACACACAATAATATGTGGTCAAGTATGTGTTTTGAACAAATGTATGTGTTGTTTTAGTATTGTATATTCAAATTGATGTTATGTTGTGATAAATATTAAAAGATGTATATTTTCTTAACAACTACATGGTCAAGAGCCCTTGTTTTGGGGTAAACAATGCACAGGATTTAATATGTATACATCTAGGGTAGCTCACTCGGTGCAGTAAGGGAAGGAAGCTGATTTGTGGGACTCCTTTCAACCCCCCAGCAAAATGTCATGCTCTGGTCAGCTTTGCCCAGAGGTTGCTATGGCTCCCCTTTGATCTTAGGCAGTTGAAGCTGAGGAGAAGTGTCAGAGAAATTCACACTTCAGTGACAGGACTGTCCATTGTCCCAGGCTGCAGCAATGCCGCTCCGTCTGACGTAGTCGCCACTTCCCACACCCCTGGGCCTTTCATGTGGAAAAGGAACTTCCTTTCCCATGGGGCTGACACATTAGAAGTGCCTGCCTTTGCCAAGACTGGTTTGACAGCAATTTCTGGGCCTAGCCATGATGTTGAAGTTCTTTTTGTTGGAAAAATAAACTACACAGAGTACAATTTACTTATATGTTGGCAGCTTGTCTTTCCAACATATATAGTTTTGTTTCTGGGCATGTTGTAACTCACTGCTTTGCAGAGCAGTACAACACGGGTTCATTTTACTTTCCCTGGTATGTGATTTTCCTCGCATCTTTATTCTGAACATTTCCATAGCTCTGGTCAATTTCTAATACAAAATAATCTGTTCAAAACAAGGGTTCTTTGAAACTTACATAAGCAAAGGGATAAAAAGAGCTTCTTATGAAGGGTTTTGCCTCTGTTACTTTGTTGCAAGAGTAAACGCTTGCCGTACGGCCTGAAACTAATTTATCTGCTCTTTTACCATTTTTACTTGACACACAATGCCTTTCAGGAGGAAAGATCCTCCTTTGATGGTGTTCCTCCTGAAGATAGCTGGGCACGGATGTGTTTTACTTGAACCAAACTGTGTAATGTTGAAAAGATGGAAATAGCACCAGTGCCAAATCATTTTAAACACAAAACATTTTCTCTTTCAGTTGAAAGTCTTGAGCTGGCAGCATAGCAGTGCTAAGCTGGCCTGCTTTTGAATTCTGCTTTTTGATGCACATGATGAAAATAACTGCAGCCATTCTCGAGATGTTCTATGTTCCATCTTATCCCATATGTGCTCTGCAGAGCCAGCACAGCCATTATTTTTGTTAACTGCTAAAAATGCAGTTTTGATACAAGGGAATAAGTGCTTAGCAAAGCCAGCACAGCCATTCTTCTTGTAGCTGCTGAAAATGCAGTTTGGTGGTACAGGGGAGTTCTGCTGAGCTGCCAAATGTACCCCACAATGGCAGTCCGGAAACAAGGGTGCTGGTAAGCTTACCTGAGGTGTAGACAGGGTAGAGCCTGAGCGGGCAAGGCCCACCCACAATCTGTAAATGCCCACTCAACAACACTGTGTGGGCATTTACAGATGTTAATGTCTCTGTGGTGGGCCCAACTACATTAGCTTCAGGCCCCACTTGTTGGACAATCCTGGTTAAGCCTCTAAAGCTTGCCGGCACCCTTGTTTCCAGACAGCCATAATCGGAGTCTGCCTGCCGGGTCCGCTGCACCCAGAGGTCTGACCCTGGCGGCCTTAGCGGCCCGATAGGCAGACTCATCACGAAAGCACAGGTACCATTACTGACAGAGCCAGTGCTTCCAGGAGCTCATTCCCATGGAGTCCCATGGCACTCCATGGGAATGGGGACTTACATTTTCCAACACCTAGCTTCTGGGTCCGCTGGTGGCACCGGGAAGCTAGGTGCCGGAAACAGTGTTACGAGGTCAGCGGCAAATCACTGGTCACACCCGTGGGTTACCGCCGACCTCGTAATGAGGCTCAATATCGTTCCTAAACCATGCTCTGCGCTCCCAACTATCTGCAATGATGTTTCCACAAGCATATCATGCACTTCTTCAAACTTCCTGCACAGATATGATATGCTCTACTTACAGAGCTTCGATTAGATGTCAAACAAGGCATCAGCCATTTGTAAAAAACTTGGTGTGAATGTCGCAGAGGGTCTTCGTTCACGCTTAAAGTTGGTTGTGTCACTGCGGTCAGAAATATTGCATCAGCTCTGAACCAGTCCTTGAAAACCCATTTTCCATGTTTTGCATATGTGATCAACCTTGTTGTGACTTTGTTCCTATAAGACCCCACTCTTGTCTAAACGCTGCAGTGCGCTCACAAGATACCCACTTTCGTCATCCATTCCTATGCTGCTTTCAATTAATTGGCTCCACGTCCAGGACACACAGTGTCTGCCACACCATCAGGTTAAGCTAGAGGCTGGCACTTGGTGGAACTCCACCCTCTATATGTCAGAACGCGTCCTTGAACAACGCCTTTCCATAAACAACTCTTGCATGGCTCCCTGTGAAAATAGAGTAGTAGGTGGCCCTGCTCTGGTGGCAAGCCAGTAGCACTTGATTTGTTTTGTCTTCAAGGTACTTGGGCCGTTTGAAGAGGCAACGGTGAGAGTGAGTCACAAGGAAACTGACCTGCATGAAATCCTGCCACTCATTGTTCTTTTGGAGAGGAGCCTGGAGAACATATGGTGCAAGGCAAAGCACAAGAGAATGCAGATGGTCAGGAACTTGGGCTACTATGCCAACATAAATGTTGATATGCTTGCGGGCAGACCTATGGTTTGTGTAATTAAAAAGAAGGACTTACTACTTCTCACAATTTTTCTGGTTACACATGCCAGGATCATCATTGCCCGGAGCAGCAGTCTGCCTCAATACTTGCCAGGTGCATAAAGATACTTAAAATAAATTATAAGAAACCTTTCCCAACACAGGCACTGGTACCGCTCCCCCCTTTTGCGGTGGAGTAGGATGCAAGGTCTCCTTGTGGGGATGATTGCATCAAGCTGTTGGGCTATTGCCACCTTTCAATGATAAGACTCTTTGGGAATGTGTCTTGTGTTCAAGACAGCCCTAGTGCCATGTCCTCGGAGACTGTAGTGGTATAGGCACAGGATAAATGCATGCACCTGCAGGGTGAACTCCTACAGTACTGGGAAGGAAAGCAGAATATCTGACTTGAACTAGATCAAGTTCCTTGTGAAATCATTAGCATCCCCAACAAGTATCAAATCAGATGGTGTTTTCAGATCCACTGAGGGTATAGTGACATACAAAAGGATGTGTTTGGTAACAGCTAGTGTACAGAGAATGGCTTTTCTAAAAATGAACCATAACTTCATAGCCAGAACCCTTTTTCTTCTGGTCACCCACTTTCAAGACATAGGGCCTCATTACGACCCAGGCGGTAAGTTACCGCCTGGGCCGTCACTTTACCACCATGGCGTAAACTACGTTTACGCCATGGTGGTTGGCGGACTTACCGCCCCATTCCGACCTTGGCGGGGCGGTAAGTCCCCAATCCCCATTTACCCTTCCCCATTCCCATTTTTGCCCCATAGGGCATAATGGGAGTGGGGAAGGCGTTAATTACGCCACCGTAAATTACGGTGGCGTAATTAACTCCATGGTCCCTTAGCGCCATGGATTTTAACACCCGCTAAAAGCGGGTGTTAAAAGCTCCATGGCGCTAAGGGACCTCGTAATTGGCGGTAAGGGGTCGGCGCAGCTAACGCTGGCGTAAACCCCTTACCGCCAGGGTCGTAATGAGGCCCATAGATGGCTGCAGGGATGGTGATGATGGGTTGCAGTGGTGAATGGAGATATAGCGGTCATGATTCTGAACAATTTACCATTTTCTTATCAGCACTGATTGCCACATTTTGACCAAACCAGCAGCTGCATTCTGAAATATGCGTCTTGGTGTGAGGGAGAGGTGAGACAGAAAAAGAATGGGAGAGATATTTATCTTTTCACTAAATGTAGCTCTGGTCGGTCCTACTTGAATACATGGGCTTTTTATTTATAAAGCATTATAACTGACCAATTCTGCTTTGGGATGTTTGACCTTTAGTGGTGAATAAAAGTAGTACAAATCCCCTGGTTCTAAGTAATTTCCCCTATTACTTGTGATCTAGACAATATCTAATAACCAGTCTTGTCTACCCAAATATGCACAACGTAAATGGTTTATTCTATGCTTTCGTTTAACCATGAGAGAAATCATGTATTGATTCTAATTGAGTAGTAGTGTTGAGGGACTGTTCCTCTTCTCCTATCCCTATTAGATAGGCAGCGCACCATCCATCACTTAGGGCCAGGCACTCCTCTCAGGGACAGGGTGTTCTTCCACCAGGGATAGCCAAGTCATTGTTTCACTGATCATTGGTTGAGTCTTATGACAGTAAAAACGGCACTGATTTTGTTCTCCCATAGAGCCGTTGGTGTTGTGTTAAGTGGTCCCACTTGTCATCATTTGGCTTGGCCCCAACACCGCCCTTAGCACCGCCATCAACACAGCTACGTACCAGTATTCTCTGCTGCAGCGAAAAAAAAAGAAAGTGGTTAGTCTGTGTGTATGTGTAAGAGAGGGAGAGATTAAGAGAGAGTGAGAGAGAAAAGAATGGGAAGTTATTTATCTTTTATAGAAAGGCATCTGTGGCCGGTCGTTCTTGTTATATTATTGTAGGGCCCCAACAACGCCCCTTGTCCCGCCATCGCTGCCTGCCAGTAGACTGCTGTGGGAGAAAAAAGAAAGACAGCGGTTAATGTGTGTCTGCGTGCATGCGTGCTTGTGTCTGTGTGTTTGTATGACAAGAGAGAGAAAGAAAGACAGTCTTTACCAGAAGTGCAGATTTTTCGGGTCCTGCTGGTCATTCTCGGGTGGGGCCCTAAAACCGCCTCTTTCCCTGTCATCACCATCACTCCCTCCCAGTAGACTGTGCAGCGGAGAACAAAAAAAGAATTCGGATGTGTGAGGGATGAAAGGGAGAGAGGGAGAGACATTAAGAAAGGGAGAGATACTTATCTTTTCTGGAACTCCACCTCTGGCAAATCCTTCCCATCAGCACCCGTCACCCCATATTGGTATGTGTGTGTAAGAGGGATGAAAGAGAGAGAGAAAGAAAGGGAGAGACATTTATCTATTTCGGAAGAGCAACTCTTTTAGATCCTTCTTATCATTTTCTGGTGGGTCCAACGTTGCCCCTCACCCCGCCATCACCACCGCTCCCTCAAAGTAGATGGCTTGGGGAAGGAAGGAAGGAAGGAAGGAAGGAAGGAAGGAAGGAAGGAAGGAAGGAAGGAAGGAAGGAAGGAAGGAAGGAAGGAAGGAAGGAAGGAAGGAAGGAAGGAAGGAAGGAAGGAAGGAAGGAAGGAAGGAAGGAAGGAAGGAAGGAAGGAAGGAAGGAAGGAAGGAAGGAAGGAAGGAAGGAAGGAAGGAAGGAAGGAAGGAAGGAAGGAAGGAAGGAAGGAAGGACATGACATCCCTCTTGTGCCACCGCTCCCTCTCAGTAGTCTCTTCTGGAGCAGAAAAAAGAAAAAGTGGTAAGTTGGGGTGTGAGATGAAAGGGAGAGAGAGTGAGATGAGAGAGAACAGAAGAGATACTAGTCTTTCCCTAAGTGCAGCTCTGGCTGGTCCTTTTTGTCATCTTTTGGCAGGGCTTCAAAACCCCCTGTCATCCCACCAACTCCACCATTGCCTTCCAGTAGACTCTGCTGGGTGGGAGAAAGCGTGCAAGTCTGTAAGAGACAGAAAGAGAGAGAGGTTGGGGTGGCTTGGTTTTCCACTTGTTACCCTGCTCCCCCTCCTGGTCCTGGTCTTTTCCTGTGCTCCTTGGTGCCTCCTTTGTCAGAGTTAGAGCACTCTGTTTACTAATGTGCTTCTTGCCAGGAAGACTGGTACTCGTCTGGGTGGTGTGTCCTGGTATGCTCACAGGAAACAGCCAACACACTGTCAAACACCACCTCCCCACAGCCTAGCAGCAACCCACAGAACCGGCATGATGCAACCTTCTATCCCAGGGACAGATCATAGCCCTGTGTTGCTGCTACTGGGATCCCACCCAAGGAACAACAGGGACCTAACGAGCATGTTGAAATGGCATGCTGGTTGTCATACCCAACGGTTTAGGCTCCTGCCTGAGGTCCTTTATGAAGTGCTGGTGGGAGTTGCTGTGTCTGTCGTTGTGGTCGCTTAATCACCTGTGGCCATTGTTAGTGCCAGGCCCTAGCCTGTTTGAGGATTTTGTGGTGCAATTCTAGAAGCAGGGACCTGGATGATGTGCTATGTGAAAATCTCCCCGAAATGACTTCCCTTTGGACTGCTTGATTGTAGAGGAGGCAGAAGGCAGCTCAAGCAGCCTTGATCCTGAAAACTCTGGTTGAAACGACAAAATGACTCATGACTTGCTGCTGACGGTGGTGCCTGCTGCTGCTGGTCTGATGGTATCTGCTGGTCTGATGTTGGTGGTGGCATCTGTACCTGGACCACAGTGGTGGCAGTGGCTGAAGATAGTCTGGTGGTGGTGACAGCCCCTACTGCTGGTCCAGCAGTTGTCGCATGGACTGCTGCTTGTCCATCTGTGGTGGCAGTGGCTGCTGCTGTCCAGCAGTGGTGGCGGTGGCTGCTGCTCTTGGGATGGTTGCTCCCCTCTTCTGCTTCTGTTCTGGTGGTGGGTTCTCCTCCTACTCACCATCAGCAATGGAGATTCTGCTGGTAGGCCCCTTGACTACCGACGGAGGATCAAGTGTTTCAAAGAAGGACATGGAAGAAGTGGCACCATAGTATGCACCCCCTTCATTTTCCTGGCTGATGATGCAACTTCTTCTGAGTCTGATTCGGTGGCAGCGGGGCAGAATGCAGGCACTGCTAGTCCGGTAGTGATGGCGGCAGTTGCTGCTGGTCCAATGGTAGTATCATCAGCTGCTGCTGGTTCAACAATGGTGGCTGCTGCTGGTCCAAAGCTAATGACGGCAGCGGATGGGCCGGTGGTGATGGTAGCAGTTGCTGATCAGGTGGTGGTGTTGGTGGCTGCTGGTCCGGAAGTGGTGGTGTCAGCTGCTGGTCAGATGGCTGTTGCTACCCTCTTCCTATTCTTTGCTGCTAGTAGGTATCTCTCCTCCTCCTGCTCACTGTCAATGATGCAGACACTGCTGGCAGGCCCCTTGACTGGTGACAGATGATCAAGGGCTAAAAAGCAGGACATGGAAGGAGTAGGATCCTGGTGCGCCTTCTCCTCATCCTCCTGAGCTGGCCAATAATGGTGCCTTCTACTGGGTGGAGGTTGATGGTGAAAATGTTCTTGCTAAATCTAGCATCTGATATCTGGAAACCAAGGCGTTCATATGCTTATGGCACGCTCTCAATGAGGTTTTCCCTAACCGTGAGATCCTCCCTCTGAGTACCACCCCCAGGGGGACTCTCGGGCAGAGGCCTCACCTCACTGCCCTCATGATAAGGGGCTTCCCCATCGAAAGCAGCGACAATCCTGTGGGATTCACCACATTGCGTACAGTGAGGAATACCCTGCTGTCACTATCTCTAATCCTAGCAAATTAATGAAAATAAAATTAGAATAGTATGAAAAGGTGGGGCTGAGGAAAGCATGGAAAATGGAATGAGGGGAAAGAGAGGGAGACAAGATTAAAAAAAGAGGGGGACAGAAGGAGAAGAGAGGGAAAATATAGGGGAAAGGTAGGAACGGAAAGGGAACGGAAATGGAAAAGGAAGGGAGGAATTGGTGTTGTGCTCTGGTGGTGGTGGCGCTGCTGCTATTACTGCTGCTGCTGGCGGTGCTGGTGTTCTTGCTGTTCCTGCTGCTAGTCCACCACACCTCTTCAGGTGGGGGGAGGTGTGGTGGAGACTTGATGTAAGGCTTACTTATACAGGTCCTGCCACACACCTAGCAGCCATTTGCTTTGCTGCGTTTCGCACGGTTCATTTTTGCACGCAAGATAAATGTACACTTTGCGAAATGCAAAGCTTACCATAAGATACATGCATGTGCAAGAGAAACGTGCGTGCCTAGTCACCCGAAATGAAGTGTGGCATAATGGACGTGTGGGCGCGAAGGAAACCTACAACCCGTGGCAACTAAATCGAAGGAAAACTTGGTCACAGTGACATGCACACAAACGAGACCCGTGAAGCGTGTGCAAGGAAGAGATACGTCCACCTCCCTTGACCCAGTGCGTGGCTTGAGGTGCAAAAAGCCAAACGCCACAGTCACTTCTCGCAAAACAAAGTGCTGAACCCACACTTTGCCAACTGGATGGAATTTCGCCTGTCGTGTTCCAGAAACAACACTTCACCATTCTGCGCCGCTCTGTGGCGCAAGCAGAATGGTGGAGCGAAGTGAAACTCAGCACATTTTGATACACATATCTATTTTAAATATGACCCCTTACTAGTAACTAACCACATTACGACCTGCCAAAGACTTTGACCACTGTCCACATCGCAAACAATTAGGTCCAAAATATCATGGGCCACCCACCAGGGCCGTTATCCCCTAATAAATTATCAGATCCTGCACGCCATGGGGGACAGACCCTGCTGCACCAAATCAACGTACGGTGCATGAGCCACTGACCAGTAGCCCTTGCCCCCTTTGCCCCCACCTTCCTTTCATTTTCATGTCAGTTTCCCACAGGAAATTCCCACATTAAGAAACCATGGTCCCATTGATACTGCCTTCTAGTTCCAGGCTAATCATTCCCAGCAATCACTCTTGTGGTTATGCACTGTTTGCTGATTTTGCCACAGTAATTGGAAAATGAACAACAATTAAACGTCTTCCCCATCCCTGCAGTCAATCTCCATGTGCACGGGCGCCCAAATCATCCCTGACCTAATACTACTGCTACTATCCCCTTTTCACTCGCTGGTTCCTGTGACACATTTGTTTCTGAGTGCATCTTGTGGCATTTCCAAGGAAACCTCACAGGAATCCTATTGCATCCTGGCATCCTATGACATTCGTATGGAATCATGTGGCAATATGAACACCTTCTGTCGTCACACGTTTGGCTCTCCAGTCAACCCTAAGCTCACATGTGGTCCTCTTTCCTCCACCCCTTTTAATTTTTGGCTTCTCGCAGCATTCCTACGGTAATCTCTTGTATCAAGTATTAAAGAAATGTCAGCGTTTCATTTCTCAAAAGTCTCGCTGCTGCAATGTACCATGGGAGATTAACTATTTTTGGAGCAGGGCACCCCCTTCTTTTAAAAAAATACTGGATGGAATTGTATCAAGCCAAAAACCGGAATCTCAACAATGCTTTGTGGTCAATTTGGTTCTTATTTTGTCGAAATTCATCCAGCTGTTTCCATGCTACGTGTGTTCAATGCAAACATGTTTTTCTCAATGGGAAAATGAACAAGAGTAAGACAAAAACTGCTTTTTTGTTTCTTAATAACGTTTTAACCATTTTGTTGAAGAGCAGTTGGACGCATTATCCTTAGATCCCGGCCCTTCACCGCCATCATACTGGAACAGTAGGAAAAGGGCCCTATATGGGACACCATGTGCTGTTCCTATACCGTTTTGAGTGTAGGAAATCACGATATGCACTCAGACAGCTGTATTGAGTGTACCCTCGCACTGAAAGTGTGGAAGGATGCCGTATGGAACGATGTCAGCATGAACCATTGGAGATCATGGAGCGCTGAGTGAAACTTGAGGAGGGCAGAGTGATGTCATGAAGAAGATGTACAAAGCAATACTGAACAATATGAAAATAATTAAGAAGTAACGATGTAACTCAAGTGACAAGAGAAACGTATGAAACGATAAAGTATTCATGAATACAAAAGAAGACAAAGTAACTTTTCTGAACAATAAGTGTAAATATGCAATAACGCAAAGTAGAAAAGACATATAGAAGCTTGCTATAGAGGACTGTACAATGTGGCTAGGATGTCCATAGTTGGAAAATGGATGCTGTCTTGTGCAAAGATTCAACTCAGCTACCTCAGAAATAGATTAGGGTTGAAGAGACAGGAGACGGTGGAAGAACAGCTTCTCATGCAATACAAAGAGGAGTCTATGTTGGCTTGGGATCAAGGATGGTATTTTTAAGGAATAGCTGCAAAGCACAAAGGGAGGCAGACAGATTAGTCATGAATGTGAGACATATTCCTATTAGATTAAAGAAGAAGAAAACATCTGTAGGAGCCAAATATTGGACAATTAAAAGTGTAGAGTGAGCAAGTCTCTAGAGACTAAGAGGAAATGACACTCAGTGGCCCTCATTACGACCCTTGCGGAAATCAACCGACCGGACCGCCATAGCGTAAATAGCGTTTCCGCCATTGCACGATGGAGCAAAGTGCGGCTCATTCCGACCCATCGGGCACGAGCACCACGCCATGGCAGAAGTGCAAAGTCCGCGATGGCGGAAATGACCCCAAAACGGCCCACACCGCTGCCGTACGGCGCCCTAGGTGCAATACCGCCACCCAGCACAGCGGACACCGCAGTGAGCGCCAACCGGAAAGTACGGTGACCGTAAATATACGGAAACAGAAGTAAAAGCATGGTCCCGGAACGGGAAACATCACGCCGTACACCTATAAAACCACAAAATCCACACAACCATAAAAAATACTACCCTGAGACACATCCCAACCCGTCATCCACCCTAGTGAAACCAAGAAAAATGGGAAAAGTAGCGAAGAAAGCGTGCGACCGCAAGCGGCAGGTCCACTTCTCCCGTGAGGAACTCACGGTGCTCACGGAGACCCTCCAGGAGAATGCTGCCGTCGTCTTCTCCACGCAAATGACCAGGACGGCACTTGCGAACAAGAAGGCCATATGGGCCCTGGTGGCACAGCGTGTAAGTGCGGTGGGGACCGCACCCCGCAACCCACAGCAATGCACAAAGCGATGGGACGACCTGCGGATACGCGTCCGTAGCATACTTTCTGCCAACCGCAACATTGCCACAGCTACCGGGGGAGGATCGGAATCACCCATCAAGTTGACCCCCTGGGAAGAAATCTGTGCCTCCACCATTGGAATGGAGAGCATAGAGGGAGTCGGAGGGATGGAGAAAGGAGTGCAGACATCCGAAGATTCAGGTAGGTGTCCCAAATAAAACAATGCCAAAACCACAACGTCCAATCATGTGAAGTACCACGTGCCCACATAGTGCAACAGGAACACATGTCCAGGAGAACGTCCACATACATAGGCCTGATAGCACACTTTAAAACTCACATCAAATACATAAATAATTAAAAATCCTAAAAACACCCTCTACACGTGCAGCAGGCACACCCTAACTGCAGGCTGCCAAACAACTGCACCCTCACTCGACACACAAATGAAACCACCTCCAAGGCCCAGACCCAAATCACCCTCAGGTACCACCCCAATGCATGTGATACATTGCCATTCCAATTCCCACAGACCCATTAATAACGCTCGCCCTCCTTTACTCCACCACAGGGTCCGATCCAAACGACGAGCTCCAGGACACCCCTACCAGCACACCTGCAAAGAGGGCCAAGACCAACGGCCAAAGACCCTCCACCTCAGCTGCACGGATCAAGACACGGCAGCAGCACAAATCAAGTGACAGCACACAGGAGGGAACTCCAACAGGCACCCCAGCAGCCAGCATGCCCACAACACCACCACCACAGGTCCCCCCAATGGATGCCACAGTAGGCACTGCTTCTGGTGGCAGCAGCACCATAGGTGATACTGCATTAATGGCAGCATGCTCCGACACAGAAAACGGGGATGTCGAAGTTAGATCCATCCATGACCTGTCTCAATCCCCCTGTCTGTTCCATCCCGTACACCATGAGGATACCACGCAGGGGCACCCACAAGACGACGACTGGCCATCCCCCACAAGCCCTGTGGCAAGGCAACATGAGGTGATCAGCCCCTCTGTGACACCACCGCAAATGGCCATGGCCCAGCAGAGGCAACAGTCCCTCGACCAGTTAATCGTGCAACAGCAGCAACTGGCCACGCTCCTCAAGGACCATGCCGATGAATGTGGGGGCACTAAGGCAGACATAGAAACATCAACTGAGACACTGAGGGCAGAAATGGAGAGAAGTACAGAGACACTAAGGGCACAAATGGAGAGTAGCACCGAGAGCCTGAGAGTACAAATGGAGAGTAGCACCGAGAGCCTGAGAGTACAAATGGAGAGTAGCACCGAGAGCCTGAGAGTACAAATGGAGAGAAGCACCGAGAGCCTGAGGGGGGAACTGCATGCGACGTCCAAAGACGTATGTGCCGAACTTGCCGCAGTGCACCGTGTGCTCACTGAGCTCTCACAAACCCTTAGGGACATGCATGGACGTGAGCAGGCAGAGACATCATCCGTTGCAAGTTCCGTCCAGGGCAGCCCCCAACGTAGATCTGGGAGGAACCTGCGCTCCACAGGCAGGGGTGCCCCTGATACCCGCAGAGGGGGCTTGCAATAGCGACAGCCCACTGACAATGAGCATCTTTGGACACTGGTGTTCGTGGGGGAGGTAGGAGGGTGGAGGGGGTGTGTTGGGCTCACTTGGGTGGCGGGTCGATAGGGTGTTTAACATGATATCACATATGCCATAAACAATGCACGATCATGCAATGAGATGTGTGGACATTGATCTTTGTGTACGAGGCCATTATAGGCGTACAGTCCATATTGTGCATGTCCCAGACACACACAGTGCCACGAGTCCCGTGTCCATGTATCAGCCACCAGGCGTGAGCGCTAGAAGCATGCATCTATGAGATGCTGACGAATGACACGGCCCTCCTGTGCCTCGCAGACTCCTTGAGGTGCTGCCACATCCCCACCCTCATCATGACCATCATCAGGTGCTTGCAGTTCTGCGTCAGGGGGCATGGGCACATTTCTACGTACGCACATGTTGTGGAGCATGACACATGCCATGACCATCTTTGCAACCTTCACATGGCGGTACAGGAGTGCCCCGCCAGACCTGCTGAGGCATCGGAAACGAGTCTTCAGTAGGCCGAATAACTGTTCTATGACTACACGGGTACGTGAGTGGGCATGGTTGTAGTCCTCCTCATGCTGGTCCCGTGGGTTCCGGACTGGTGTGAGGAGCCATCTCTTCAGTGGATACCCGGCATCACCTGTATGTGGACATGAAAGGAATATTGAGGAATGCCATTGCTACGTACGCACCCCCCCCTTCCTGCCAGGTCATTGCCGCATCACATACCCCACATCATCATGCATGAAATGAGACTCACCGAGTAGCCAGGATCTGTTCCCTGCGTGTCGCTCCATGTAGCGTGGTATAGTAGAGTTCCTCAAGACCATAGAATCATGGGTTGATCCAGGGAATCTGGCACAACAATGTGTAATGATCCTGTTGGAGTCACACACCATTTGTACATTCAGGGAATGAAATTGTTTTCGGTTGCGGTACTGGGCCTCCATGGCATGTGGGATGACCAATTCCACATGGGTGCAGTCGATGGCACCAATGCAACCCGGTATGCCGGCAAGTGCATGGAATCCCACTTTTGTGTTCGTAATTTCCTGCTCCGAGCGTGGTAGAGAGATGTAGTCGTCTGCGTGCTTCAGGAGGGCATCGAGCACTTGCAATAGTGTCCGTGAGAACAGTGGCTGTGATATGCCATGCAACTGTCCGACTGTGTGCTGGTAGGTGCCTGTGGCCAGGAAGTGTAGTACAGACACCACCTTCAGTAGGGGTGGGATGGCGGTTGGGCTATCTATCATGCTGACAAGGTCAGCCTGTGTCATGTCCACAATGGCGGTTATGGTGTCCCGGTCCAAACGGTAGAGGGTGTGGATCTGCTCATCAGTGAGGTTGAACGGATGTGCTCGGAGGCGTGGGATTGCGGGCTGCCTGCGTGGTGGTAGTGGCTGTGCTGGCGGCCCTTGCTGGCCCTGCCTTGCCCTCCTCCTCCTCCTGCGTCTCCGCCGTGCGGCCGGTAGTAGTTGGTGTTCGTCTTCTTCTTGAAGTTGGAGTACTTGCAGTGCTATCAGGTCCCCCAGGGCCAACATGGCTAGTCCTGCCGGTAGCATTTCGGAGTGGGTGTGGTTGTGGGAGGAGACTGGGTGTGCAATTTATGTGTTTTCAGGCTGTATGGCCTCCACCTGTGGTGATTCATTCCACCTGTGCAAGCTGCACTCCCCTTTGGGCGAGCACGTCCCGCACACAACGCTGCAATTCGACGAATGGCATCTTGCTATTGCAATCATGTATTTGTACCCGATGGCAGTGTAACATTGGTCGATATGTTCATTCGGCTATGGTCCCATTGTTTCACATACAATCTTTGCAGTCGCGAACAGACTTGTGAAGGGTCAGTGGAACGTAGTACTCGAGTAACGGTGGACCCTCATGCAACACTGTACCGAGCTTCACCGACGGGCGGGGCGTTCCATTTGTGAGTGAAGGCAGTTGCCATTTTCACACACAGCCGCACTAGATGGATTAATTTGTGGTTTCAAGCGGCCACAGATGCCTTTTCGACGTGATGTTGCAAATGAGGAATTCGAAGGGCGGCGCTTTCGGTTTTCAGCTAGCGGCGAGGAGATGCCCACAGGTCTGACTGCAAATATAACGTTCTATTGTTCAATGTTCTTGCGACAGGGGCCATGGCGAGGATGCAATGATTGATATGAATAGTATGGGATGCGCAATAGCGACGTGGGCGATGAGGCCGGACGTTCCCAAATACATGTTACTTCACAACACTGGAATAACGGGCTGGGGCACGGTGGATTTTGCAGACTGCATAACGCACAGACTCAATGGAAATTTCACATGTTATGTGAGTATGGAAACAGGCGTTTTCATTACGGGATGAGGGAATGATGTATGGATGCATGGACAGATGATTTGATACAGAGTTTGCCATGTACAGGGCTTCTTGGAATCTATCTGCCTCCCCTGCGCTATGTGATGCAGGGCTGCCATAGTGGGGCCATCGTCTATCTGGCCTTGTTGAGCCCTCCCTGTCTCGACGCGCCTTCAGACACTTGTGTCTATGCACGTTACCAATCCCATCAGATGGATTCTGTTTTAACAGACGCATGCACAGGTACACTCGTTTGTGATAGTGTTTTCACCTCGATATAGATAGTTATGATTCGCAAGTGGTTTTTGGGTGGTGATGATCCTTTGGAGTGGGCTAGCATGCATATGGCTGTGGATTTGGTGTGATCATTGAAGTGAGTAATTCAAATGTAGTTCTGATGGCCATACTATTCTTTTTCATTTCATTTGGTTGACAGGTATCTCCTCCCCTTTTGCCACTGCCATCTGTATGCCACTCCTGCAGATGGATTTTACTCCCGACACCTGCTGCTTCGTGTTAATCAGTGGAGCAGCATTACGATCTTATGGGACGATCGCCAATGGGCCACATGCCCTTACGCAGTACTAGTGGCTAGGAGCAACATTTCGGCCTTTCAGCTGGACTAGTGCCTCCCTATTGGGACGGCCCTGCGGTTCTAGGCGCTTCCATGTTGCCTTTTCGTACGGGAATGTAGCCCCTGTGTTCCATGAAGGAACAGGGCGTCACACAAGAAGTAGCTGGTCATTTATTGCGGATGCAGCCCACGATAATGAAATATATTTTGGAGTTCATGGCCTAATGGCTGTATGGGCTTGGTGAATTTGTTGTGCATTAAATTTCTATTCTGATATGAACCGTGTAGCGTTCTTCTTTGCGAGTGATGTGGCATATTCCTATTTGGGGAGCGATGTATTGTGAGGAGATCTGCATTGGGTTCCAGCTTCGGAGTATAGTTGCGTGGTACTGTGCTGAGCGCGTTTGCCTACGAAGCCCAGTGAGGTCAGGGATAAGGGCTGCCAATATGACTGTTTTGATGATGTCATGCTCAGGGGCGGGGGATTAGCTTTTGTGTAACAGATGCCGGTCAGCCAGTTGGATTGGTGGAATGATGTGATTATCGGAATATTGCTGGTCACAGGTGCCTGTGTTTGCGTGCGTTTCTTGGTGGGAGACTGAGGTCATGTCCATTTGTATAGCTTCTGTATTCGTGCCATCTGTGCCCTGCAGCTCCCATTGGGCACTCTTGAGATTAATTTGTTCGTTGGCAGGCATGGATGACTAGTACATTTCACTGGTTGCATTGTGTGACTTCATTGCAGCTACGGGGGGTTGTACAATGTGGCCAGGGAGCGGTGTACAAGCACTCAGTAGGGCCGTTTACGGTTGGTTCGCGATGCCGTACTTCTCACCATGGCGGAATGGTACTTTCCGCCGTGCTTGATGGCGTTAGGTGCATGTCCGCTAGGGTCGGAATTCGCGTACCGTTGCGCCATGGTGGTAATTACGGTTTGGCATGGCGCGTGTGCTTGGTGCAGTTAGCGTTGGCGTTCACTACGGTGTCGCTAATGGCATCGTACTTTGCGGTGACGGGTCATGATCGCACCGAGCGCTATTCGATGGCGGTATTGCATTTCCGCCATCGTTTTTCGATTTCCGCCAGGGTCGTAATGAGGCCCAGTATAATTAAATCAAATAGAAATAAATAAAAGATCAAAATTGACAAATTCATGGTCTCTTCAGATGTAACTCAGAAGTCGAAAACAAGGATTATTTATTAAGCCTCGGATGAAGACAGTGATGTGCATTCACGCACTTGAATGTCCTAGAACAGAGAGGAGGCTACATGGTCAACTACAGATGGGAAATGTTGGTGCATGGCCAGTCTGATGAGAGATGATGGACTAATTGGGAAAGTGGGGGGTAATCTGATGTGATTCAAGCACCTGGGTTTAGGTTTCCTTACATGCTGATAGCCAAGCCTAAAGTCCAAGGTTGGGTGAGAATGCCAACCAATCAGTGGGTCTATGGGGCAACATGCTATACAATGTTGCATAGACCAATCCACTGCCATTTCGTTCCCTATAATAAGTATTATATGTATTTAGAGGTATTTCGAGGTGTGCCTTACAGATAAGAGACAGCCAATGGTGTACTAATCGGTATACATTCTATAAGTAGATATGTTCTCCTAACCAATCCCTCCCGCTAATGGGGTATGAGACCTCTGTGTGATCAAGTTTGTTTGTGAGTGTGCAGGCATCCTTCTGATGTCTGTCAGTTGACCCTGCTTTATTAAATTGAGAATAAAGTAGTACTTTTCCATATTCTTTGAGTCTGTCTGGTTATTTGTTCTGAGATCTTACTTGGTAATTCAATCTAGTACAAGAGATGCTTCAAGGTGCTAGAGCACAATTTCATGCATTCTCCCAATAAATATCAGTTGGGAGAGAAGTGTGCCAGACAATTTTTGGAAAAATATCACCCAAATCCGTCCAGTGAGACAGGTTATTAGTAATAGAATGTTGGGAACAGTCATCAGGCATCACACTTACTTTAAGTTTATTTTGGATAAAAACATATCCATAAAACACAAATAAAAATGACATCACGTTGTATGCACAATAAAATGATAAAAAATACATCTTAACATCCACGTGACCACTTGTGGCAGGTTTTGGTAAAGAGAAAAAACAAGATTTTTTAATTCCACCTATTTGAGAGCTGTATAGGAATAAAAGGGTGTTGGTCCACCATGGTCTGGTGGGGGAGAAAACACCCCAGTTTAACATCTCAACTAGTGGGAGACAAGGGTGTGTCCTCGGCCCCCTCTTGTTTTGCATATACATTGAGGAAGTTATCTCTGCTTGGATGGGTTGGGCCCTTCGAGGCTGGGCATGGAAAAGTTTCCTGCCTTCTTTTCTGCAAATGATGCAGTTTTACTGTCCACTTTGCCTCTAGAAATGCAATGAGCTTCATCAGTCCCTAAATGTTGACAAAACAAATGTTAAGCATCAGCCGATTGATATCAAGGTGGCTAACCATAGACTCGGACAGGTTCCGTTCTATGACTATCTGGGGATCCATTTCCATGAGAGCGGGAGCTGGTCAGCACAAGTGGAAAAAGCCTGTGTCACATTGGAAAAAGTGGTGCTACAAGGCTTTTTTTCAGTCAGAATGGTAGGGGACCGATTAGACCGGTGATCGAATTGTACAAAAAACAAGCTGTAACTGTGGCCCTTTTTGGGTCTGAACTGTTGGGGCATGTTAACAGCGGTGGCTTGGGGATGATAGAGAACACATTTTTGAAGAGCCTCTTTCTCTTTCCAGGGGGTCATCAAATGCACTGATTCTATTGGAAATAGATCTTTGCGCCATAAGTAATTTGGTGCCCATGAAATCCATGAAACCCATGAGACCTGTACTCTTTTGACTAAGGTTATGCTATAGCCCAGGTCTGAGCAAATATCGTGATGCACTTGCTAACTTGCTGAGCATGGAAGGAGGCAGGAGCTTACTGTGAGCTGTATTTGTGAGGAACCCCCTGGCTGAATTGGGAGACATTGGGCTATGGGAGAACACGGAAAGCATTCATATGGCTTTGTCAATCCGACTTAAGAGACTTTTCGTAGCAAACGCCAAGAAGAATTTGGAGGAAGCCTCTACTAGGTTAAAGTTGGGCCCAAAGTATTTAAGGAACAAACGGGAATTTGGTTATGAACGTTATTTCGACATTGTTAATCATCCCCCCTCCTTCCGCTTTCTCGTTCTTCATTCCTTGATTTCAGGCTGGGTACACTCAGGGTGGCTGGCTTCACAAAATCCTGGGGTGTTACTGACTTGGGCATTTGTCCCCACTGCAAAGTGAAGGGGGAGACGATCATACACTTTCTCCTTTTTTTCTCGACCATACACTTTCTCCTTTTTTTGTCGTTGCCCCAACAAGCGTAGGGGCGTATACCTGAAACCTCTGTTTAGATCATCAGGAATTAAGACCGACGTAGACGCTTTGATGTATTGCAAACGCACGGATGAAATAAACAATGTTTATCGGGTAGCTAAATCCATCCACTGAGCTTGGCTCCTAAGACCTTGGAAATAGACCGCGAGTAACTGGGCCAGCAGTGTCCTGTTATGTTCATAGAGGAGATGTATGTTTATAACCAATTGTTGCGGTGGGAGTCTGCGAGAATTCACTCCCCGCAGAATTTTACGTATATATCTTATGTGTTAATAGCCTAATGGATCTATGTAATCATGAATTGTATGTGTTGTTCGTTTTTAACATTTCTATCTACTGGTTTATAATGTAAAATAATGTACATTATTTTACTGCTTGCTGTAATGTTTTCCTGTGACATTTATGGCCTATTGCCGAATAAAAGTGATATTAATATTGTTTAAAAAATACATCAACGGACATTACAATTGAATTATTAAGCATAAAGCATTTTTATCACACGCAGACAATTCCTCATGTGCTGACTAGCCTACGTTGTGTTTGGTGGTATACAGGGCTCCATTTACATCGCACTCAATCCCCATTAGTCTTGGCATGGGGAAAAGTAGTGGCACGGTCCACAAAGATGTAGTGCCAGACTTTGATTTCTTTATGATCTGTATGCTAGAATAACACCCAGCAAGCTGAGTACCTTCCACTGATATCTGTGTGCCAGCGGGCATCACAGGGTCAGATCTGAGCTGGGGTAACTTGTCCCTTCTTCCTTCTGAGGTTGAATAGTTGGGTAACTTTGAGTGGAATCATTTCTTCTATTTTGTTGGTGTCTTATATGCAGGTGGCAGATTGCAGGGGTGCTCCAAGGTGCCAAAGTCGTCTGGCGCAGCGAGAAAGTAATTGCATGCACAGACCACTGAGATTTAATTAGGGTAAGTAGCCAAATATTTTCAAGCCACAAGAGAGTATATTCCAGAATTTCTAAGGAAACATAGAGGCAAGAGAGGGGAGTCGGTGAGCAGGGAAAGTATAGGATAAAGGAGGGTATGGTTGGAATGAAAATAAAAAAAATAAAAAAAAACGTTTTCTGAAGAGGTAAAAGTGCATTGGGGTCTGAAAGTGCATATCAGTTGAGTGCTACTGTGGTAAAAAGGAGATGGGAGGAGAGAGATAGAATGGGTGGTGGGGGGGAGTGTTTACCCATGTAGGAGGAGGCGAGTAGGGAGGGGCATGTGGGATGTCTAAGTGCTTATATAGTTTAAAAAAAGGGCAGTCTGAATGAATTGGAGAGTGGAGGCATGCAGGTGATGTGTTAGGTGGCTGAAGGTTGAAGCAGGTAGTGTGTTAAGATTGTGATTGAAGATTGGCAGTGTAATCTTTAGATCGTTTTTTGAAGTTGTTGAATTTGGATTCTTGTGAGATATAGTCTGGTAGTTTTTATACCATAGGGTGGGGGCAATGGAAGAGAGTGATTTGCCTCTTTGTATTTTCAATGGAATTTGATGTGTGTTTAGTCTTTTAGATGACTATAGGTATTGGTGTAGAATGGCAACTTAAGGAATGATTGGAGGCATGAGGGCTAGATGAGTGGATGGTCTTGTGAGTAAAGCATAGGATTTTGAGTTCTATTTTAGTTTTGATGGGTAATCAGCTGACTGCTTTTCGAGCTGGAGGGATATGGCTGAAAGCCATGAGGTGCAGTATGCATCTTGAAGCCTTATTGTGGATAGTTTGGAGCGATTTTTAGTTTTCTGATGGACAGACCCACATAGAGAGAATTGCAGAATTCTAAATTGGAGAGTAGTAGGGCATTGGTGATGATGACCTTTTTATCAGGTAGGTTTATGTTTCTGGGGATGTGTAGGGTTATATTGCTTTTTTGCTGAGGTCTTTTAAATGTGGTTTAAGGGGTGGGGCAGTGGCAAGCAGGATTTCCATGTTCCGTGCTGAAGTAGTTGAAGGAGGGATGCTAGATCAGCGAGCCATATAAAAGAAAGGTGGTGAATGTGTTGGGTGCCAAAGACCATCACCTCTGTCTTGCTGTGTTTGAGGCATAATTTGTTTTGGAACATCAATCTTTGTATGGCTGTAAGGCATTGGCCGATAGAGTTGTTAAATTATATGATATAATGATGATATAATAATAACATCTGCTATCAAGCAGTAGGAGGCAATTTAGTTAACACTGTGAACTATAAAAAAGGCTACTTACTGTTACTTTAATTGACAAATGAAGTATCAGGCTTGTCCCAATTTCATACATTTTGAAAGATACTTGCCTCTAGGTCGATCATGACTACATGTTTCAGTGCTGGGTCTTTCGCAATAGAACACCCAACCAGTGCCCATTTTACTTTTTTTTCTTTCATTCCTCTCTATTATTAAATGATGTCTTTTTTGATGAGGAAAGGGTACACCTCTAGTCACTTTGGAGAAATAGAACATTTCCCTTATTTTTAATAATTCCCAAACCCTGCAGGGTGGAATTGCATGTAACAATTTCTAGAACTATGAATAATGTTCTCAAAATGAAGAAGTTGTGATTACAATCTTATAAGCAGAGGCTACAAAAGGCAGAAAACAATAGTGACTACCCCTTTATTTCATGAGTTTGGAAGAACTTCGTCAAGTCAGTCAAGAAGGCAAGTAATGCCTTGCCTTGGTCTCTATTTATTTATTTAATTATTTATTTATTACATTTGTATAGCGCACATACAGCCCAAGCGCATTGCAGCCCTCTAGTACTGTCTCTAGTAATATCCAGAAATAATTTGTAATATCCAGAAATATGTATTCATCATTCTAAACTAATTCCACTCTTTTAAAGCCTTTGGTACTGTAACTCCTTCCTCACACCTATTGCAAATTACAACTTTTTTTATTAATTAAATTAGACTGATCCTTGAGAATAGCAGTTCTAATGTTCTGACTATATACAAATCTGTATTCCAGCTTTGCCCACCTTCTGATAACAGCAACTTCTTTTCTGGAGCTTGAACCCAATCAGTATATATCGCTAATTAAAAATAGTAAATGCACTGGTTCACCTGTGGGTGTATGTGCCCCAAAACTATACAAAAGTCTGTCACTACTTTTAACACTTGTGTATCCCTCCAACATTAATTTCACAATTTCCTGTCCAAAAGTATATTCCCTACTATCATTTAAGGAGAAAATAATGCCTCACTTTAAACAAAAATGTATGTCACTGCAGGGGACCTCAGAAAGTATCACCCATATCCAACCAGCCAGACTCAACAAGACTTACACAGGTAGTGTTCTCACACCTACAAGCCTTTGTAGAAACACATATTTTACTTGACACTCGGGTTCCCATGTTTCCCTTCCACCTACTACAAATTAATGTATTGTGAGGGGTCAGAAATGTGAGGCGGACAACTTTTGAGAAGTTTTTCTTAAGATGTCACTTTATAAACAGAAAAGGGGGTTTGACAAACGCCTCACAATCCACACCATGACAAGGCTTTCCCTGTCTATCAAAATAAACTAAAGGACACACTCTAACAAAAGGAATCTGTCTCTCACACATATTCATACAACAAACTTAACAAGGTAATATATGGCAATTCAAATATAACAGAATTAACAGTTATGCTCCTTAGAAACCTGATAACTGTTTCTCCTTGTAACCTGGGTGAGATCCCCTTCCCCAGATTTAAATAGGATTTCAATCAACAGTTCGAAATAGGAAAGTTCAGTCTCGCAACAAAGTTCCAATGAAGAAGTTCATCTTGCTCCAGAAAGTCTATTACTTGGACTAGACTAACAGTTCAAAATATTCAACAAGCCTTTATCCCTCCACTTGAAGCAAAGAGTTCAACACAACTTATTATTTGAAAATAATAATACAACCACAGTTAAATGCTTTGTCAGGATGGTTCCACAGCAGTTCACAAAATACTTGCATCATCAATAAAGATTTCTCAGGCTAATTATACACCAGCTATTCTTTAGTGGTCTTGCCACTTCTTCTTCTTCACAGTCTGTAAGCACAAAACAGTACTTCAATGACTTCTACCTGGTCCCCTCACCTGCCAGGTATACCACTACAAAGTCCCTGCCATGGTATAATGGCCTGCCAGGACGATTGAAAACTTCTAACAATGCTACAAGTACTTCTGTGGTAAAGTTTACATCAAACAACTTAGCAAAATCATTTGATTTTCAACATCAAGTCTGACTACTTCTTCTGGGAAGACAGGCAACACATTGGTGCTGTTTGTTCCACACTTGTGATTGCCACATTCAATGCAGGTTATGCTCCTCTCTTCCTAAATACGTTCTATCAGAAAGGCAGCTCTCCTCTCCTGTTTCCCCACTTTTATATTAACCAAATGCTGATAATGGCTTTTGATCCTACTCACTTGTTTTTGGCTTAGACAATGCTTGTTTCTGTCATCTTAAACAATTGCATTTTTCTCACTCTTGCAATAGGGTTTACGGACAATTTGTTTCCTAATTGCCCTGTCTTGGCTTTGGCAATTTTGGTTCTTATAAACGTGCTTTGCTATTGCCGTCTTTTGGCTTTGGTAATAATAGTTCTTATTAGCTTGTTGTTATATTGCCCTCTCATGACTTTGGCAATGACTCTGACCTATATATAATACATAAGGATAACTTTCTTGTTTGTTTCCAAAGTTCTTATTCTGCCACTTTGGCTTCTTTGTTTCAGTTTGGTACTCAAAAGCATTATTATTCTACCACTTCAAGTTCTTTACATCAGTTCGGTATTCAAAAGTATTAGATTTGGCCAACGGGCAATCACATAGCGTTCTGGGGTAACACAATACTAGTGAACTCACCAGGTATCTGCTTTCTCTGCTGCCCTCCTCCTGGCAAAATGTTTCTTTCCACTTTTTGCAGACCACGCCGGTTGGGAATGTAGTGCTTCTCGCTCCAAGGACACTCCATTGCTCGCCTGCCAGTGGAGCCCACCTCACAATGGGGAAAGTCTTTCAACTTAATGCTTCCCGTCACATGACCTCTGCATTTACGGCTTTCAGGGCGAAAGCTTTCACACACACTTCCCGCTGCGCAACTTCTGCATACAAGGTCTTTAAAGGAAAAGATCCTCTCAGAACCAGCATCCAATTTGCAAATCATGGGTGCTCCGGCGTCTTTGCTTTCCTTCCACTTCTGCTGGAACTGCAACGTGGAGTTACTGCAATCACTCACCCCTCCCACCAGTACTCTCTATGACGTGCACTATTATACGGCAACTTGCAGTCCAGTGCCTCTTCATTCCCCTTCTTCGCCCCACAGCTTTGGGGACTTCATGTCCAACAATGCCCAATGTGCAAATTACCCTTATTTTTCAATCTCAATTTTACACTAAGCCATTAAGATTGTAGGGTCTTTGAGGAAGTTATTAAACAGATTTTCCCATTCCTCCCAGCCTGCTTCCCCCACCATGTGTTCCTCCTGCTGAACACCACGCCAGGGTCAGGATCAGGAAGCATCTGCATTTCCCTGGCCACATAAGAAGGGTCACAGACCACGTTTTCTGGAGGAATTATCTCTGATTCATCACCGTACCCTCTCCTCCGGTAGAGCTCTACAGGGATCAGCCCTTTCCACACGTTGCTTTTATATATATATATATATGTATATATATTGTTAGGAAAGATTTCATAATTGTAGGTAATTTTCCTTCCATGTGGCAACCCCCAAACTTTTTGCTGTTGTTTTACACCCTGATCTAGACTTTGCCAGAGAAGAGCAGCCTTACGCCTCCCTCCTCTGGGCTTTCGCTCAATTGTTACGGGGAAACTGACATGCCCTTAAGACAGTCAGTACCGGGAGACGCCGTTTTCCATAGTTCTTTCCTCATGTTGCAGATTTTGTGCAACATGTCACAAGAGGGCACTGTAACCTAATTTACTGCACTCTTGGGTCTGTAGTCATTCCAAAGGCCCTAGAAACTCTCGATGGATCTATAACGAACTGTGCAAGTGTGTCACGGACGGGACTGGTGGCAGCTATCTTTTCTTTGTGTTTTGAACCTCTTTTTGCCATGTTAACTGCCCTTCCCGCGTTTGGCCCAAATGGGTGGCCTGGCCTCCAAAATGGCCATGCCACGAGGTTTGTTGTCCTGTCCATTGACCGTCTTGCCCCTTCACCTCCCCCAGGTCGAGCTGACCCGGGTTCGTCCTTATTTGGGCATGCACTTTCCCGTGAAACACAGATGCTTTCGCGGGCTTCTGCATGCCTGGGCTGAGCCTCCAGGATGAGGGCTGGGTTACACATCCTGGGTGCCAGAGAGTCTAGTATGTCTTGAATGCCTGGGACCACCGTGGTCCGTGATAGGTCCACGTATGGTGTGAGTGTTTTACGAGTAGATCTCCCATTGGGCCCTCTCTCCATTTTGGCGCGAAGGGAACTATGGATAAGAGGAGGCTGAAAACCCCACTACCATGTCGATCACCTGAGTTCTCACAAACGAAGGATCAGGAGCCAAGTATCCTGCAACTAAGAAGTTGAGTCGAGGAATCGCTGGTGACCCGCTGGAGGTTTCGCACCCTGCACTGCTGTCGTCCTGCGAGACCACTCGGCCTCTAATGGTATGAGAATGTCTGCAAAGGCGCTTCGACCCTTTAGAATAGTCGGAACAACTATTCTCGGCATCTTCACCAAATCCTGTACGTAAGCCTTCGGAAGCATCCCTGGGCCATCCAGTGGACTGACCAGCCTACACAGGAATCTTGCTCTGTCACCGCCGTCTGGCTGCTGCTAAATTCCAAGTCCTCAACACTCTCACACGATTCGTACACTTGGCGTTCCCAGGTCTGAAGTGAGACGTGTGCATTGGGACCGGAATACACGTGGCTGCCGAGTTGCCCTGCTATGGTTACATTCTGGGCATGTTCGCTGCATTTGGGACACCCTCGACCCTGACTCCTACTATCGTGGAATCTACACAGCGTCGAGACATCCTGCTGATCGCATCTGAACCTGCCAGTACCGAAAGTGAACCGGAGAATCCTGGGTCTGCCTGCATCGGGGACCGATGAGTAGTCAATACCATAAACCGGTCGCCCTCCCGCAGGAGCCTGTGGCTTTCCATCGCTGGTGTAAACCACAACCCTTTCTCACACCCTGCTTCTGCCCACAAGTGGGGGCCTCGTTTGAGTAGCGGGGATCTGTTCATCATCGTTTCGTTCACCTCTTTAAACTGTCTGAATTCCCTGAAGAGACTCTCCTTTGCCCGTTGGCACCCGCGTGTGCAGGTATTTTTGTGCACAGGGCTCCACTCTTCATAGGGGTCAGACTTCCTTCTAGTTAGGTGGCCTCTGATGTCGAACTGGGTCTAACGATTACTTGCACTGCCTGTTCCCCCCCCCATCTAGGTGGTCTGCATATTTCGTGATTCTAATTCCTTAGACCCCTTGGTCTTGTATATATATTTAATTGATTGTGATGTGTTGGTTTACTGGAGTTTTATCGTGATTCTTTACTATGGTCGATGTTACAAAGGCCTTGTAATAAATGTGTCTATATTTTTAATATAACACCTGCCTGGAGTAATTTGTAAGTGTCCTTGCTTTGTGTGCTCATTGCGGGCTTTCAGTCACCCTCGCCCCTCTTGAGACCTAGTCTTGACCGCCGCCATCGCTACCCTGATTGGTCTGGCTTGTCCAGAGGTTACCCTGCTCCAAGAAACTGGGATGGCCTTCTGAACCTCTGCCCCTCCAGGAGAGAGTTCAGAAATCCATCTTAACATATATATATATATATTAGCACATGGAGGATAGAAAAAACCTGCACTCCATGCATGAGGTCTTTAAATCCCAGAAAAATGAAAAAAACTCGAATCCAATAAAGAGGAAAAAACCGAGTTTAATAGGAGGTAAAAAATACAAGGCAAAAACACACAACAGGCAATACAGGACGCCTAGGCAGTGTCCTTAACGACGCGTTTCGCGCTTCCCTGAGCGCTTGATCACGTTAGGAGGATGTGTAAAAAATGAAGGTAGATATTGCAGATTAGTCCTTCTTCCATGTTGCCAACAAACCTAAGCTCACAATCTTGCATGATACCATGGCGGCCATTTTGGAATGTAGTCAAGGGCTGCATTATCCATAGAGAGTGCAAGTTTAGACACAGCAATAAAATGCAAAGCACGTTAAAAGTCCACGTAGAAAATGTGGAAATGTAAAGTAAATAAATGGAAGGAGCAGACAATATAATGATTGTAAATAACACTTGCTATACAGAAATTAATACAGATAGGCAAGAATTAAAATTCATATAAAAACCGCAGCTGTGACATAAAGTACAAGTATCAACCTCTGGAAGCTTAGAGGCTAATAGTGCCAATAGCTAGCAAATATGAATACAAAAATATAGAAGTATGGAATGCAAGCGCATATCTTCGCTAACCATGGTAGTATAATATATAGTACATGATAAGAACACAGCTCGGACAAACCTATATGCAACCTTCCAGATAAAAACATATAGCAAACTACAATATAAAGTGCGAGTGCATTAGGCCATGGGCATATCATTCTAACCAAGTAGCCTAGTCAACCAGGTTACCATAAACATATCATTGAGGATTTAAAAAATAATCTATTAAATACAGTCTCAATAATAAAACATGTAGTAAAATGCAATATAAAGTGCAAGTGCAGTAGATGGTAAACCTGTCACTCTAGCAACATGGCCCAGTTGAAGAGGTGGAATAAACATAAAGTGCAAGTGCACTATTAATTTAAAGATTATGAAATGAGTGAATGCAGCCTTTAAGATGAAAACATGTAGCATGCTGCTATATAAAGTGCAAAAGCATGAGGTAATAAACGTGACTCTCTCGCAGCATAGCCTAGTTAAAGAAGATTAGGTAATAATAAAGTGCAAGTGCATGGCATAATATTAGAGCTTATTATGAAAAAAGGTACAGGCAATTATATAGTAGAGGAGCAGTATCAACCACTAAAGTTTCAGGGTACAGATACAAACATGTACTCACAGAATTCAAACCCCCTAACCACAGAAGAGAAACTGGGGCAAGACAGCCAAAGTTCGCCAACTAAACAATTAAAAAAGTTGGATAATGTAAATGATAAAGATTAGAAAAAAATGTTTTTATTTTTTTTATTTTTTATAAAACAAACATTAAATAAATAGACAAGTCCAGGCCAGGTCAATAAACATTTTTGTAAATAAGTAAACACAGAAAAAAGGAGAAGCAAAAAAGCAGTATACCTATGGCAGAAGGTCAAGATCAAATAACATAGGGCAGGAGAGAAGGAAAAGATGTGTGCAAGTGCAAAAAGGAACTAAATAATTAAAATAATTAAGTTCCCACAAAAGTATATAACTCCTCGTCAACATTGTGCCCATTGGGATACTTAGAGTCAAAATCCAGAATAAACCTGGTTTCAAGCTGTCTCAGTTTTAAAGTGCGATCACCTCCTCTAGGGTCAATCGGTACATGAGCGACAGCGAAAAATGTAAGTAAACAGACATCACTGTCATGTTCCAGCCTAAAATGTTTGGCCATGGGATACGTGGGATCAAGGTTTTTGATGGCTCTAAGATGCTGTAAAATACGGAGCTTAAGAACACAAGTCGTAGATCCCACATACCATTTACGGCAGAGGCAAGCTAGAACATAAACCACAAACGGGGTCTCACAATTAATAAAATGTTTCAGCTTAAATTCTTTGCCAGTAACAGGATGTGCAAAAGATTTACAGATGGTTGCATGAGGGCAGACTTTGCATTTTTGTTACTTAGTAAAACCCATAGGAAAGGCAGGAAGCCAACTGGTCCTGATGGAATTAGTCTGGATAGGGGGCAAATAACTAGAAACCAGTCTGTCTTTTAATGAGGGTGCCTGCTTATAAGTTAATGTGGGGCATTTGGGAACAAGTGGACCAAGGTCTTTATCCAGCCTGAGGATGTGCCAGTGTTTTGCAATAATCTTGCGAACATCACATGAGGCCTTATTAAATGTAATAATAAGGCGAGGTTCATCCTGATCCTTATTTTTTCTCCTGTTAGCAGAGCCATGTAGTAACATTTCTCTTGAGAGTGACCGTGCTTTGAAAAAGGCCAACTCAATGATCTTTTTTTGGTAACCCTGATGTAAGAAGTCGGCTGCAGCCACCCTGCAACAGTGATCAAATTCCTTAATATCCGTGCAGTTACGCCGAAAGCGAATAAATTCTCCATAAGGGATACTGTTTTTACAGGAGAGCGGATGACAGCTCGTTGCATGGAGTGGGAGGCCAGTATTGGTGGGTTGTTTGTGCAGGGAAGTATGGATGCCTGAATTGTCCAATCTTACATTCACATCCAAATATACAATATGGGTGAAGCTGTGGCATTCAGTGAATCTCAGATTCACGACATTGGTGTTAATACTGTTCACAAAATGTGCCCACTCGTTCTCATTTCCCTTCCAAATGATAAAAATATCATCGATATACCGCCACCAGCCAATAACTTGTGTAGAAAAACTAGCTAAAAGTAGCTCAGACAGGAAAGTAGCCTCCCACCACCCCATGGTAAGATTAGCATACGATGGTGCAAAGGTACTGCCCATGGCAGTGCCCCTAACTTGATGGTAGAAAGAACCCTCAAAAAGAAATACATTGTTCGTTAAGCAAAACAAAAGCATATCCAAAATCATACCATTGTGCCCCAAATAATTCAAAGAACGGGTGTCCAAAAAATATTTGCAGGCTGCCAATCCAACCGTGTGATCTATAGATGTATAAAGGGAGACAACATCTAGGGTTGCCAACATTAAACCTTCCTCCCAAGGTATATCAGAGATATGACTCAAGAAGTCCTTTGTATCACGTAGATACGAAGGCAGGACTGACACCAACGGGAACAAAGTCTCATCGATAAATTGGGCCATATGTTCAAGGAGGGAACCGCATAAGGTTACAATCGGCCTGCCTGGTGGATGGATCAAGGACTTATGAGTTTTAGGCAAAAAGTATATAGTAGGAATGGTATGACTCACAGGCACAAGAAACTTAGCAAGCTCATCTTCAATGAGGCCTTTCTCGGCCCATTTGGACATATATATATATATATTTTCTTGCACTTATGCGATTGAACAGAAAGTATGGCATGGACTTTTTCAACTATCCAGATGACATTTAAAAACATGTGGATTCCCTTACATTGACATCCCACTTTAAACAGTGCCCAATGTTCCTCAATTTAATAAGCTGAACCCATCAACTACTGAAATTCTGGTTCATCAGACCGTACTAACATTTGTATTCTTTCTAGCCTTTGGAACGTGTCATCTGACTGCTACCAGCAATCAAGATCATGAACCTAAGTACAGTCATCAACTGACCTTAAAAGCTTAGATTGTAGAAATCCTTGAGATTAGATTTAAGCATGTTTGTATCCAAAACGTATCCCGTCCCTAAAAGACCAGGAACAAAGACATCAGCCATTACTGCGCTGGTGCTCACTACAATTGATTATACTGACATTTTATATCTTGGTCTTCTGTTTTATTTTCCTGGCTAGACCACAGTGTCTTCAAAGCACCTTGACACAGGAAATCACAAGGCTTAGATGTCAAGGACATATCACTCAAACACTGTGTGCATTACACTGGTGTCTGGCGACAGCTAGGGTCAATATTTTTTATTTAATTTGTATTTATTGTTTTAGTTGAATATTCATTGATTAAACCTTTCAATACATTACAGCATATTAAAAATTAAGTAGACCTCATGATGAAATAGAAAAAGTATGCTTTTGACAAGACAGAATGTTTACATTATGATTAACACTATAATGAACAATGGAGGCTTCCTTAATAATATATCATGTTTCTGTATTTCTGTATTTAAAATACATATTTAAAATGCAATTATATACTTTCCATCTTCTAGAATATCTAAGAACAACAAATGACTAACTGCTGCTAAAATCACAGTCTGTCGCTGACCAATAAAAATAATTTCCCATAAAATCTCTGGAGTGATGTTTCTATAATCCTTAAAAAACATTTTGCAAGAACAGCATTCGTTGAGGGAGTAACTGCAGACACGTTACCATTAAGTGCTTCAAAGTTTCCAATTCAATAACATTCTTACAAAACCTACAACTCTTCTCTTGCTGGGTCAAGTTCAATCTAGTGCCTTGGATTTCTCTGGTTGGCCATAAGTTAAAATCGTAACCTCAAAAACAGCATCCTCAATTTAGGTGCTGGAAATTTCATTAAATATCCTTGTAGCTTATTCATCCGTTTTATGTAAAAATGACTGCTTTTAAAAATGTCATATTTATTGCACTCGTTCCAGGTCACCCTCCAATCATACTGCCAGAACTTGGCTTTCGCTCTATCCGGATTCTCAATTAAGACCTTGATCTCAATGGCAGCACCGCTCATTACTTCCAGGCAAGTTTGCTTCCACCCCTTAAGTGAGCGATCATCTGTGGATTCCAACAAAGCGGCTATCCTCAGAAGCATGGATCTAAGGTTTTGGCCACTCATGATGCATTTCCTGTATAAGATATTAAGCCACCATTTAAACATTATATCAAGAGACAACAGACCAAGCTCGAACCATATTACTTGTACTGGAACACAATTGGGGAGAGACACTTTCCTCCAATATAAACCCTCCAATTTCTTCCAGTCTGGCACACAGCCTATCACCTTTGTCTCTGCCCCATAGATTATCGCTGGTGTCACCTTTTGTTTATACACGATTACTAGGGGTTTACAAGAAGATTTACCATACCGTCTATGTATAATGAAAGCCTGCGCTGCAAGATGTGGACTCTCTTTGTTACTATTGTTAGTGCTCATTCCCAAATATTGATAATCATTTACTACCATTAGAGGTTTCTTGAATAAATGCCATTTTAACAGACACCTCTTTGTATTTTTGGGCCTTAAAAGTATGACTGTAGTTTTCTCCACATTTATAGATAGATAATTAGCTGTCACATGCTGCTCAAGGGACATCAATGACCAATAGCTGTTTTATCCATTATGACCAAAACGTCTACAATACTGTAATGAGTATTACCCAATTTAGGTGGATTTACAACTCTCTTTTCCAGAAATCCCCCAATAGCTGAAATAAAGTAGTTAACAAGCAGCAGGCCCAATATGCAGCCTTGTTTTAACCCCCTTATAGGGAACTGTGCGAAAGGACCAGAAAAAAGGTCTGACTTTACTAAAGGTCTGAAAAATGCATACCACCAAAGGTTCGAACACCAAAAGTTCAAACCTTTGGTGGTATGTATTTTAGGTAACTAAAAAAAATAAAAGACTGTGGGGGTGTCCCCCGCAACACCCGCTCACCATACTATACAGTATAGTGAGCAGGGGTTGGGGGACACACCCCCACTGCACACCTGACAAAGGAAAAATAAAAAAAAACAGGGGCAGCGGGGGTGTCCCCCGCAACACCCCGCTCGCTATACTTTACAGTATAGTGAGAGTGGGTTGCCGGGGAAACCCTTGCAGCTGCCTGTAAAAGAAAGCAAAAATAAAAAAACAAAAATAAAGAAAAGGACCCGCCGGTGCCGGTTCCCGATCACGGAAGTGAAAGAGAACAGAGAACTGGCGCCGCAGAGACACAGCATGAAGAAAAGGTAAGTAGGGTTTGGTTATGTTGGGGGTGTGGGTGGGGGTGTGTTGAGCGTGTGGATGGTGGGTGTGTCGTGGGTGTGTTGTGGGTGTGGGTGGGGGTGTGTGTATGTAGTGGTTTGCAGTCTATGTTTGCATGGAAAATGTACAAACCTTTTGAGGTGCGTACATTTCTCATGCAAACTTTTCCATCACTGACTTTTCTGTGACGGAAAAATCACGCAGATCCCCTTGCAATTTGTAGTGATTGTGTCAAAAGTCCAGCCCGGTTCAATCTAATGTGCAAAAAGGTGTCTGTATATAGTTGTTTAATGAGAGCCAAAAGATGCGGTGAACACTCTGCCTTCTCTAATTTAAAAAACAACATTTCCCTAGATACTGAGTCAAACGCTACTTTAAAATCAATGAAGTCCAAATAGATGGTCTAACCTGATTGGATGGCTCTCTCCTTGATTTGAGACAAGGCCAGCAGATTCACTGAATTACCTTAACCAGGGACAAAGCCAGACTGCCTTCAGTCCTGCACTGAACTCTGATCCATCCAGTCGTTGAACTCCCTTTATTAGCAGTCGTGAAAATATCTTGCCCGGGGCATCTAGAAGGGCTATTGGTCTATAATTCTGATGTGATGGTATATATCCCTTCTTCAATACCGGGCAAATAATAGATTTTCTCCAAGACTGCGGGATGTCCCTTAATTTTACTATCTTTTTGAATATGGATAAAATAACCGCTGACCACTCATCTGGGTGTTCCTTCATCATGAAGTTAGTGAGGCCGTCTCGGCCCGGCACTCTTGATGTACTCAATATTATTATCTGGAACAATATGTCATCCTGGTCGTACAATAAATTAGGACCTTCCTTCCAAGTACTATCACTAATCAGTCCCAGGTTTGGACACTTGGCCCACAGTTTCTTATAATACACTATCCAAATACTCTCTTGAAACGGGTAAGTCTGTAATGCTGATTGATCATCATTAATACCCACATTCAAGGTAGAGCAGATCTGTGCACTATTCCTAGACTCGATTGTACGCAACATTTTTTTCTCTGTCTAGCTGGTACATATTGGCTCTCCGAAACTTCAGCCATGTTTTATTTTGTAGCTTATATTTTTTGTTAGGGTTATTCTCTCTGGCGTACAAAGGCCTTTCAGTGCCCTTATGTTCTTCCTCAGCTTCCTCAACTGCGTCTTCCTGTTCTTTAGGACAAGGTCAAAGACATGCTTATGCTTAAAGCTTTGATTACTACCCCTATATGTGTGTCCTTGAATAGAGCTAAAGCTGCCTCATACAATACTTCCTCTTCCTCCCGACACGGGTCTCCCAACAGACCTATGCTACTAATGTGAGCATTACGCCCTTACAAGGATTAAGCGGTCCATCTGAACCCATTCTCGTCCCCCGTGATCTGCAAGTCGTAGTTATAGAAACATTTTTCTTTTTCTGCTTTAGTTGGAGGCTCCAAGACAATAATAGTAGATTATGATCACTGTGAGATTGCAGTAGTACCTGCAATTCCTTGGCCCTCAGGAAATCCCACTATCCACATTAATGTAATCTATTGTCAACGACTGCTCCTTACGGGACCATGTAGGTTTCATCAGCATATCTCCCTTTAGAGTGCCGTTAAGCATGAGAAAATGACACTCTTCAATTAAGTGCACCCAATGGCTCTGAGAACTCACCATTACACAATTTATGGCCTTAACTGCTTGAATGTTGAAATCCCCCATGATGAGTATTGAAGTGGTTAATCTGTTCTCAAAAATTAGATCCTAAGCAAACTCCACCCCCTCAATAAATTGGCTATCTGCTGTGGCCTTATGGTTCCAGTACAGATTATTGGTCGCCACTTGCTCATTATCGACTATTAGTGTTGATAGTTGTGTGAAAGTATGCAGTGATGCCCTCGGTACAAGGGGCCACCCAGTATTCTTCCTACATGCTGTTAGTAGGCCTGCTGCTGGTCGACATGTTTGCTTTCATTGCAGGAACTACCGTCAATACGTAACCATCCCAAACTGGTTGGTCTACCAGCCATGTCTCCTGTAAGACCACTATAGCAAGGCCTACCAGCAGATTTTGGTTGGTAGTGAGGAGGTGCTTGAACCCTCTACTATTCCAGGATCCCAGTTCCAGAAATCAATTTCCTGTGACCCCCTCTGCTGGTCTCACCAATCAAAGCTTGTCCGAGAGTTCGCCTGTCCCCTCCTACTTCTCTCATGGTGTTTCCTGTTTTTTTTTTTTATAGGGGGTCACCCTCAGAGCCTTTCTCCCATATTCGTCCCATTCATGAGCCCCTCACTAGTCTTTTGATACATTTTTTTGGGTGGTCGGACCTCCCTTTCATAAATCCCTGTGATATTACCACTCTGACTTATTGACCGCTCCTGATCATGCTCTTGTTCTAGCATGAAGTCTTGTTTAAAGAGGCTTGGTTTGGCTTTCTTTGCAGTATTTTCTACCAGTCTGGACGGTAAGATCAATCACGTCCTTGCCAAGTTCTTCTCTTTCGGGAACTCAACCTGAGCAATGTCGACAGATTGAATGTTCTCTAAGCCCTGGAAATCAGAAAAGAGGTTCAGCACACTTGACCTGTTCATAGTATATTAGGGGAAAGGTCCTTTCCTACAACCCAGGATAAAACGAAATTCAGTTGTTACCCCCTGCAAATCTGATCATGCTCTCTTGTACCCCTAATACTCTCAGCATCAGATTTTCCTTTTCTGGTTCCCCTATCTTTTGAACTGTCTTTGGTTTGATTCATACCCTTCCCGCTCTCTGTGTTCCCGGTATCAGGTATCGAGAACGGCCATAGGCAATATTTTTGGTGGGGATAATTTATGGGGTAAATGGATGGGGGGGTTGAGGGGGTTTCCCCCGCTCCCTTTTAAAATATATGGGGGTTGCGGGGGTGTCCCCCGCAGGTTCAATGGGGTAATATTGCTGCAAAGATATGGCAAAATATTTGTATGGTGATATTTTGGCGGCGATATTATCACATGGAACCATGTCCACACCCCGAAGATTCCTAGTTTGGATAGCACCACTCCTTGGCTTATATGTTTTCTTTGATTTTAACCTATGATAATCTAACCTTTTCCTGTTCTGTTCCACTCCCCCAAATACTTCATTTGTGGAGCTACTGCTTGTAGTCGAACCCCTCTCATCCATGTTAGACTTGCCAGATGGCTCATGGGCAGGAAATCTGTGTCAATGTTCACTATCTCTTGATCTGGGTGAACAGTAAGGTCAAACATGGCCCCCTCCCTTAATACATCTTCCACTCCTAACTCTTCCCCTGAATCTGTAACATGTGTTACCCCCACTGTTGGATCCATCACATGGTCATGGTTCACCAACCTTTCTTCCCTGTAGTTTATTTCCATTGTATCCTGAGGCCCTATGCCCTGCGTCACTCGGTTGATCTCTTGGGGGGGGCAGGTTGGTTAATGGGCAGGGGACGATAAGACCAGTTACAAACAGATGCCTATACGGGGGGTAGTAAGTGTGATGTTTTAGCCCTACTTCATGCTGAAGAAAGAGGAGCGGGCACTAGCACCGCTGCTGGATCCTCCTCCATAGGGTTTTGCCCTATATTACTCTGTTCCTTCATCTCGTCCCCAGGAGAGACAATATAAATATGTGTACCCTTCACCCTTAAAGTGTGAGTCTGTAGGTACTCACTGTCCTCCCCTCTAGGCTCATGATATTGCCATAACCTCCGCTTTTGGGTGTAATTTTCCAAAGCTATTACTTTTACCAGCATCTCATTTGTAATTCCCAACTGTTGTTCAAATTGTTTATCTAACCCTTCATATAACTTCACCAGTGCCAATAGAGCAGTATTCTTAGCTGTTAAAACATCAGGTCTGCTGCTAATGCATTACCTTGCATTTGACCCAATGATATCCTAGGTGTAGGGTTGATAAATGACAGACAGTTCTGAAGGGGAGGATGCTTTAGATTCTGGGTATAGTACTGGAGACTGCGAGAGGTTCAGTCTGGCGGGAGGGCGAGGGCCAGGTGACTCCATTCTCCCCTGCTCCCCACTGCACCCAATGTCGCTAAGTGACTTATTGCTTTCTGCTAGGGAAGGATGCAGATCCGTCTTCACTGAATCGGTTACCATCATTTAATTTAGCTCCTCGCCATGTTCCCTATTTATAGGTAATGCATTCTGCAGCGTGGCTGCTGTTATATTAATCGGTTAATACATCTGCAAGGGAGTAGTCAATCCCAACCCCACCTATCCCTTGCAGTGAATCTGGGCTTTAATGGATTGCAAAGAACCAGTTTTGGTGCCGGATCCCCCAGTGGGGCTTCAATCGTAGCCAGAGCTACCCCATGGCTCATATCCCCCATTAGCTCCGACTGGCCTTCCTTATCCATTTGTGACAGTACCGCTACCATGCACGTGTCCGGTATGTCAGTGCAATCAATTGGAAGCTTTTGACTTTGATGATTAGAAGCTACTGAAGCATTTCCCATCATAGTTGTGCCTCTAAGTTTAGCCCAAAAGCCCTGTATGTCCCCCTTAGCGATTTAGCTCGCTGCCTCTGTTCCTTCCTTCTGGCTAAAACGGGTGACTTACACTTGCTTAATTCTTTCAGTGTTTGCGACGAGACCTTCAGGTCTTTAGACCGCTGTGGGTCAGCTTTCCCAGCTTTCCCAGGGACTGCTGTTTTTAAGGTATAATCATATGACATTGGGGGACCAACCTAGGATTAGAATACTTCAGATATCACTGCTTCAAAGTGAAATGGCCACCCACCTTCAATGCCCAGTCGCCCAACTGCCAACAGCACTCAGCAGTGCACTCCGTTGGTGACTGAGGCCTGCTTATTTCGTAGTGGATTGGCAGGAAGGGGGCAGTGCCAAATACGTCAGTCAATGACATCCTCCAAAAGTCAATATACAATGGTCTCTTTGCAACAGGATCAGGATAGTCCACAGCAGGTAACAGGTAGCCAACAGAACTCGGCAGTGCACTCCGTTTGTCAATATTAAAATACTATGAATTGTTCAACAATCTTTTTGTAGATTTAGGCCCATGTTTCCTTTAGAAAAAGACCCAACAATACCAACCAAGCACTGATCTTAGGTTGGGTATTTGGATTTATTGGTATTTATAAAGCACTTTCTTCAAAGCACCGTCCAGACTTAGAAAAAAGTTATATCAAATGGCAATGGGGAAAATGCATTACAATTATACGACTATCAAGGTAAAGTGGTGTGACTACAGATGACAGCAATCACTGCACCCTACTAAACTGACCCACCTCTCCGATTACATATTTCAAAAATAGCCCATGCTGGTATGATGGTCATATCCCGCACCTGTACTTTTATGTTAAAAATTCTCTGATTTAACCTTTTTAACTGCCCCACCTTTCCCAGATTACCATGTGTCACTCCAAGACAGAATTGTAATAGAACTGTGAGATTATCCTTGCATAATGTCTAACTATAATTGTTATGTTTAGCATCCATCACATCTAGTCAGAATTGTGAAGGTTAGCTTGCTTCACATTTAGATAGAACTGAAGTTTAGCATGTGTCACATCTATATAGAACTGTAAAGTTTAGTATGTGTCACACCTAGATAGAACTGTTGAAGTTTAGCATGCTTCACATCTAGATAAATCTGTGAAGTTTAGCATGCATCACATCTAGATAGAACTGTGAACTTTAGCATGCATCACACCTAGATAGAATTGTTGAAGTTTAGCATGCGTCACACCTAGATAGAACTGTTGAAGTTTAGCATGTGTCACATCTTGATAGAACTGTTGAAGTTTAGCATGCGTCACATCTAGATAGAACTGTGAAGTTTAGCATGCATCACACCTATATAGAACTGTTGAAGTTTAGCAAATGTCCCATCTAGATAGAACTGTTGAAGTTCAGCATGCATCACTTCTAGATAGAACTGCTGAAGTTTAGCATGTGTCACAACTACATAGAACTAACCAAACTCTAAAATCTCAACTTTTCACATACACCTCTCATACAGAAACTTACATTACCACTTCTCTGCACAGTAATCGCACGTACTTCACCACATGGCAACAACAAACAGCACATAACCTGACACAACAGCATATGGGAATTGGCACAACTGAAAATTGCGCTCAAGCTCATTGAACGGTGCAAACCAAACTGAAGCTGCCAACAGGGCATCACAACTCTCACTGTCCTAGTCTGACTACACCCTACTAACCCCCCCATACTCCCTTTTTCAGATCCACCAGAGCACCTGGGGACCAATTCTGTTGGTGACGGTGCAAATACCTTTAACATTAACATTAACAAGAGAAAGGAGTTCAGTTGTCAAAAAGAATGGAGAGAAGGCAATCTTTAAGATGGGAATGAAAGATATGTAGATCAGAAGAACAGCAAGGAGTTCCACTGTTTAGGCAAAAGGAAGGAAAAGGAACAAAATCGAGAAGAGGTGCAAGAAGGTCTAGAGACCGCAAAGGTTTTGGATTAGAAACAACAAGGTCAAGAAAGGAAATGGGGAGAGATGAGGCAAGAGAGTTACAGGAGAGCGAGACCTTGGAAGCACTTAAACATGATACAGAGTTAAATCAGTCTGGAATCAAATGTCAAAAACGAGATCGATAGAAGTGAAGAAGAAATAGAAGAGCATGCCGGTAAAGAGAACAGAAAACCGATGGCAGATTTGTAAACACAGTCAAGAGCCATAAGTTGAGATGAGGGGAGACCAAACAGAAGGGCAGAACAGAAATTGAGGAGGGAGAAGATCAGGGCGGTAATACGAGGTTTAGAGGTACGAAATGAAAGAAAGGTTAGGCTTGATGAATATTATAGAGTTGAAAATGACACATGTGGGCTGTGATATAAATGTGAGAAGAGAAGGAGAGAGAGGGGTCAAAGATAACCCCAAGATTCTGGGCAGATGTTGGAATTGGGAGGACAGATTGAGAAAGAAACACCAAAAGGTGGTATCAAGCAAAGCAAGAGGGAGAAGTAGCAGGAAATTAGAGAAGTTCAGTCTTAGGAGGGTTGGGGTGTAGAAAGTGAGAGGCCATCCAGGATTTGAAGGCTCTGAGACAGGATGAGACAGTAGTGTGAAAAGCAGCAGAGGAGCAGAAGATGATCTAAGATTCATTGGCGTAGAAGGGGCAGGAGAGGATACATAAGTCAATGAGTGCTGAAAGCAGGATGGTGTAAAGTGAAAAGAGTGAAACACTATGGAGAAGAGGGTGTTTGTCACAGGTGTCACCGCCCAAGAAACCAAATAAGTGTGACCAGAGAGATGGGACTGAAAGCACTGAAGGACCATAGGAGAGAAGCCAAGGGAGGAAAGAGAAGAAAGAAACATTGGATGATCAACAGTCTCAAAGGCAGCAGATACATATAAAATAATGAGTATAGATGAGAGCTTGTTGTGAAGAGCGGATAGAAAAAGAGTTAGAAACGTATACGAGAACAGTCTTAGTTGAGTCAACAGGACAAAAAACAGACTGAGCAGGATGGAGTAGGGCCTGAGAATTCAGGTAGGACGAGATTTGTGTATAGAAAGGAAAAAGGAGAAGGAGGGTGATAGGGCAAATGCTAGAAGGAAGTTAAGACACACAAGTAGGTTTTTTTTAGTATAGGAAAGATAGTTGCATCCCTAAAAGAAGGAAAGATAGAGATAGACAGATGGGGCATTGAGCAGAGATCTGAGGGTACATAGATGTGATTAAGGATGTGCGGGTATGGTCAAGAGGAGAAACAGTAGAGTGAGCATGAGATAGAAAAGAATCAGTGTCATAGTCAGTGAGAAGAGAAAAAGGGGATAGGATGGCGTAAACATGCTGGGGAGGAGGGAGTGTGGGCGGAAGAGGAGAATAAAGAATGGAGAATTTAGTAGTATAATAGTCAGAAAAGTCCTTTCAGGAAAGAGAAAAAGAGGTGGAACAGACAGGAGGTCAATGAGAGAGTATTTTGTTAAGAAGCTATAATAAGCGATGAGGCTGATGAAAGAGGGACTCAGTGAGAGCTAAAAATCGGCCTCTTTTGGCAATGAGAAGGGGAGAGTAGTAGAAGGAATGAAGAGCAGAAAGAGCGGCAAGATCTATCAGAGGTGGTATTTTCTTCCAATGTCGAACAGCTTTGAGGAGATGGTTCCTAAGGGAAAGGAGAGAAGGATAAATCCACAGTTGGGGTGTTTATGTGAAGGTAAAAAGGACTAGAGGGAAACTGTGAGTCAAAAGTAGAAAGTAGACTAGTATGCATGGTAGAAGCTGCTTGATCAAACAACTCTCTTCAAATCCATACGCTGAGGCCCAGATCATAGATTCAGATCAAAGGGGTTGTGCAGTACAAGCTACCCTCACCACAGATGGACAAGTGTTCTATATCGGGGTAACAGGGCACCACCCATGCAACAACTGCACAATTTGCGCCTTTGCCAAGAAAAGCACACTCTTTGCATACCATCAGATAAACTGGACCCTTTGCCGGTTTACTGACTGTAATTGTAAAAGTGTGATTTACATCATCCTATGTGCCTACGATTTGCTGTATGTAGGCATGACAAGGAGAAATGTCGGAAACTGGATTGGGGAATACTGCAGCAGGATTAGAAACAACACAGCCAATGTGCCCTTTGTACGACATTACCACAAACGCAACCACGGACCACATGACATCAGGTGGATAGTGATAGATCAATAGAAACCAGATTTGTTTGGTTTCGTGAAAGCTGCCAAACGTCTTCAACTGGACAGACTTGGATCCATCGGTTAAGGCCCCATATAAATGGCCTGAATGATGGCATCCAATGGTCACCTCTCATCACCTGAAACCACAGAGCTGCAGCCTGCACATGGTGTTAGCAAAAATGTCATTTGTGTGCAATTTTCCCTCCATTTATGGAACCCCCCCAACCTTTTTGCTTTTGTTTGGCTATCCTAACCTGACTTTTTCGAGTGGACCTCAGCCTTCAGCTGAACTCCCCTGGGATTTTGCTCACTTATGAGGAAACTGACACGTCCTTCAGACTGACAGTACTGGGAATCTATGTTTCCCTTAGTCTTTGACTATGTTGCCATTTCTTGGTAACTTTTTAACAGTGCACAATGTACCTTCCAGTACCGTGCGCTGAGGTCCCTTTTTGTTTGTAGACACCCTCAAAGGATTTTTTGGTGATTGTACGCGTGGGCCTGCAACAAACTGGTGGCAACAGTTGCTTTTAATAATGTTTTTACGGAGTTAAACCGTATTTACCGTGTTTGGCTCAAGACTATGGCCACATCTGAAAATGGCCGAGCCACAAAGTCTTTTGTTCTGTCTCATGACCATTTTGTCCCTTGCCTTCACCCAGATCGAGTAACCCGGGTTTTCCTTATTTGGGCATGCAATCTCTCACATAAACCGATCTCTTTCGCAGGCTTCTGCCTGTCATGTATGTGTGCCCAGGAAGACGACTGGGACTGTCTAGTCCCAATCCACACTATTGATGCCAGGATGTCTGGAATGCCTGAATGTTAGGGAGAATTCTCCAGAATGGCTAATTACCCTTACCTACTGAGTCCCTCAGCAGCATTGCTGGATTTATTGTTTTCACCTGGTAAGAGCATTAGTCTTTTTTTCCCACTCTTCCGTGTGTTTTGCTATGTGTTTTACATTTTTGTGTTCATGGACTGTGGAGCCTCACCTACTCCATAGTGTTAGGCGGAAACCTGTGCAGTTCCCTCTGGGACCACTGCAAAAGATTTAGGACTACAGGTGTTTGGCAGTAAACCCACTTGGTAGCAGTCTGTACCACACAGATTCACTTGGTAGCTGTGGCTGAGCAGTCAGACTTCTCTCAAGAAGAGTTAGGCAGTATGTGGAGTATACAAGATAGGGCAATCTACACAGTAGAACAAGCAAACACGGAACAAGGCCTCGGTGTAAAGATATAAAGGTATTTATTTATAACAACACATCTATGGAAAACACTCTGGCACTAATACGGCAAACAACTTCAATCACAATTACTATACAAAGAAAAAGATCAATCCCCCTAACAGTAGTTCGACAAGTCTAGGTTCACCGGCATCACTTATTTGCATACAGAGGTGTATGCTTTAACCTAGATGGCACTCTAGTATTCGTTAGGACGGGAGAGAAAAATAAGGCAGGTTATGAAATCAACTCGGTACCAATACTTTACGGACAAATGCAAGGCAAGTAAGGCAGGGTCTACTGCAGATCAAAAAGTTCAGAGGCCAGGCCCACTCGGAGAGAGGCAAGGCGATATGTCCCAAAAAGTGTCTCAGTGGAAATGCGCTTAGAGTCTTTATCGCAAATGGAAAGTTTGGACCAGTTCAGAACAGAAAGTTAAAGAAAGCTTGGCGGCGACCCAATGGAAAGGCGAGGATTAAGACACCTCACTCTATCCGGCAGAAAGGGAAGCCAGGCAGACACGGTACCTTGTTTGTGGAGAGACAGCTCCGGCGGGGGCAGTTGTTCCTGGTGGTGGATGCACGTCGGGTCTTTGCCAAGAGAAGAGATGATCTTGTCGTCGAAGGAAAGTTGAAGATCGTTGCACCACCAGGGAAGAGACCAGCCGCAGAGTGCTCCGTCACAAGGCACCGCCTTTTGGTTGCGGTACAGGGGTAGTGGCTATCCGGTTGCCGAGGTGCTCTGCACGGGCAATTCGACCACTGCGTCCTGGAGCGAAGAAAAAGCAAAGGTGACTGGTTGTTCCCACCAGTCAGGGGAAGAGACTCTCCGGCAGGAAGATCTCCTCTGTCGTCGGGAAGTGGTTAGTCGGTTCAGCAGGGCTCCACCGGAGGTGTCGTCGTTGCAGGTCGGCTCAGCTTTACCCTCGTCGGATTCTTAGGTCCTGTGGCGACTTCTGAAGATCCAGTCCCAAAAGCCCTGCTTTTATGCAGAAAACCCCCATTCATTCAGCCTAGCTGTCAATCAAAACACGCTAAGTGGTGAGCGGGGTGGCTCACCACTTGGGCCAATCACACCAGAGTGCGACTGGAGTTGGCAAGGCAACTCAGTCCAGGGTGCCTAAACCCCCTCCCACACTCCTGTGGTGACCCAGACAGAATGGCACCACTTTGGAGGGTCTCTGTACGGAAGCCCGCCAAAAGTGGAACAAAGGGCTCAACCTTTGGTTTAGGAGTCACAGAGACGAACACAGACGCCATTTTAAAAACCGAGTTCTGGCAGAAAATACCATCTGATAGACTTATTTAAGATAAGTAAAGCGGTGGTATGTTAGAGATTAACGAGAAAAAGTATTAATCTCCAACAATGGGAAGAATCCCATAGGGTTATATTCGGGGTCGAATTTAACAAGTAGTTTCCACTGCCACCAGCCAAAACTCGACGAGGGGGGACGGGACAGTGCCCCTTCGAATAACAGACCCAGGAGTAATCGAATTACCCCTACTAGTACGTCCACAATAGGATGGTTTGTACTAGTTCTGTTAGTAAATTTAGGTCTAGTAAAGCCAATGGTGACTTTACATGCCCGGGGAGACAGTAGTCAGTCCCCGGGTATGGAGTCTATCGTGGAGGTCCGCTAGGACGCCCCAGTGTTACGGCACGGAGGGTGCGGTGTAACACACATAGAAAAACATATGAGACCCTATGGGGTAAAATACCCCATAGCCCATAGAACACATTGACATTCAAAGGAATTACACACATTTGTGTCCAAGAGTGGGAGAAAAAGAGTCTCACTCTTGGCAGGATGGAAAAAAACAAACTCCAGAAATCCAGCAAAGCTGCTGGGGGACTCACTAGGTTAGGAAATTCAGCCCGAACTGAGAATTCTCCCTAACACATAGGCATCAATTTTTTACTGTGTGTTACACATCACCCTTAGTGCAGTGACACAGGGTTGTCTTTTTTAGACTTACCACTTTTAAACTCCACTTTCTGGGAGTGACCACTGTCTCCCAGAACATGTAAAGTTGCCATTGACTTTATTAGTATTTTTAAAAGCACAGACCCAGTACAAACTGTCTTACATAGAGTACTGGAAAGGGTTGATAGTTATCCTTTTTGTCTGTCTCTCATGGAACATTATTTTGTTCCCTTTTCTTTAAGATTTGGCTGGTGGCAGTGGTATCTACCCTATTTTTCCTACCGCGGTCTATGTAAATAGCCTTGGTACTGTTTTAGGCTAAATTAGTAGCCTCAAATTCAAATCTGCTGGACCCCATTTTCTTTTATTTGGTTCCAGCTGGGTTTATTCGCCATTTCTTTGTGTAAAGGTCTTTCTCGTGTTTTACTCTGTGCGCCAAACCAGGTTTGGTTCCTTTATTCACCATCCTTTGGCGGGCTTCTGCACAGAAGCCCTCCTTGGGTGCATGAATGTCTGAAGGGGACAGAATGTGAGGGGGGGTTTGAGACTGTATGATTGGCTGTGGTGCCTGTCCCACAAGGACAGCCACCCTGCTGTGTGATTGACAGCCAGGCTGTGTGAATGGGGGAAAACTGCATAAAAAGCAGGCCTCTGGGACTTGGAAGGCAGAGTTGCCACTGGATCGAGAGAACCGAAGAGAAGCTGAAAGAAGAGGACCACTACCAAAACTGAACCTCCCGGTGAAGCCCTGCTGCGGGTCCGAATCTCCAAACTTCAACGACAGAGAAGATCTGCAAGGAATCATCTTTCCTTGAGCTGGTGGGACCAACCAGTTTGCCAAATACCAAGCAAGGCCTCCCTCCCCTGGTTGAATTTGCTGTGCACAGCTGCAGTGAACCGGATAGCCAGGAGAACCGGACCCTGTTTGGGTTTTAAGGAGCGCACCTTTTATTTGTTGCTTTGCTCTGCTGCTGGTTTCTTCCCTGAACAGTGCAGGATGCTCCAGTCTTCCTACTTCGTGTCAGTCCGACAGTCGCTTCAGGAACCGTGAGCCTGCAGGATCTGCCAGGAACTTCTGCCTCAGCTACAGCCTTCTTCTTCATTTAAGGTACTGTTCTAACCCGGTTGTTCGTTACGTCCGACCGCATTGAAAGTGTTTAAAATCTTTTGCCAACCCAGTGGCTTGTCCTTCCCTACTCTTTTAAATAACTTTTCCTTCAACCAAATTTGTTTCAAACACTTGGCAAAGACTTAACAGAAAACTACTCTGAACTGTGTGATCCTCTGCAAACACTCCGAACCATTAACGTTGGCCTAGGCCTATTGATTTGAATACTCGTTGTAGCAAGCCTTTTCTAGATTGCCCTGCCTACTTACTTGTTGGTGCTGTTTAATTCTTTATAATCTTCTCTTTCCCTTCCTTATAAATTGCTGGAGTGCCATTTTGATCACACTTCATTTTGATCCTTACTTGTCCAGAATTGATTGGGTGTTGTATAGTATATTAAGAGTGATTTTTCTGCTGCTTTATTTAGTGAACGGTTTTACAAATTAATGTGTAAATAAATGTATATTCTTTTACTCAGAAAATTTGAGTTAGTGTTTGTTTGAACCATAGTAATTGCTGCCCTTTGTGTAACTATTGATACTGCTCACTTTACTCTTAAGATAAGTCTGGCTGCTCAGCCATCACTACCACTTTACTGTGTAGTACAGGCGTGTACCAAAGATGAATTTGTACTGTCACTTGTAGTCTTAATTGTGTGTGGTGTTCCCAAAGGGTACTGCATATGATTCTGCCTAACACTGAATGACTGAGACCACCGTGGCCTGTGCTTGGTCCACATCTGGGATGCCTGCAAGAGAGCATATCTTCTATTGGAAGTCCTCGTTTTTGGTGTGAAGGTAATCTTGGATAAGAGAAGGGGCTCTGCAGACATTTCCGGTCGATCACCTGTGATCTCACTGAACTACAGAAGGAGCCAAGTCTCCTACACGAAGCAGCAGACTTGTGAGATCGCCAGAGACGCTTTGGAAGGTTTTGTCACCCTTCGCCGTCTGCTGTCCCGTTCGACCCCTGCTTTCTTCTTTGATCAAGAAGGTCTGCCAAGGCGCTTTTCCCCTTTGGAGTAGTGGGAACAACTAGTCTCTGTGCCATTACCCACCAAATGAGTCCCTTTGGAAGTGTTCCTGGGCCGTTCAGCTAACTGTCCAGCTCTACCTCCGGGTAACCTACAGCTGCCGTGGTCTCCTGTGCAGACCCGAGTCTTGGGACATTGCTTGCTTGTGGTTCCATGCATTCTCCTGCCAAAATTTGTAGGCCTAGCTCCTCTGGTTTCTGAATCAGAAGAGTGCGTAACGCTGCCCGCAACCACGATTTGTGCGTCACTACCTAGTGGTGATGGTCGCTATAGTTCCCCTCCTGTTCTGCTCTCCTGTGCCCTGAAGCCAGCTGCACTGGAAATTTCTTCATACCTCCTTCGAAAGCGGAGAAAAGGCAACTGTCTCGTCACAGACAATCGTTCTCCACTGCAGCCACTGAGTGCCGGAGCAACGGGAAACTGCAGGACTCAAACCTACTAGTGTCCTTGACTAAACTAGTGAAGTTTGGTCCAGACTGTGCCGAGGGTCAATGAGTACTTGCATAACTTAGCAGTGGACCCCTGGTACAGCCGAGTGTTTTCACACACGAGTATTCCTTAAAGGTATTTGAACTTGGCTGGGTTAGCCTCCGCTCCCTTGCTATTCTCACCATTTGAACACTGCGTTGCCGCCAAGGGGAGGGCCTACTCGAATAGTGGGAACCTATTCTTCATCGCCTCAAGCCCCTTCCTGACTTGCTACAGCCCCTACTAGAAGACCTGCTTTTTGTTCATCTGCAAGATCGTGCATTTTCACGCACAACTGTATTGTTGAGCACAAGGCTCTCCATTCTTAGGGTGAGACTCGAAATTTAGGGAAGTTGTGGTTATTACGTCTAACTGAAATTGCATTAGGAACTGTATTGTATACATTTTGTATAGAGTAAGGATTTGTGTAATAACTGTTTTCCTCATTGCTCAAGTTACTTGTGTCTGTTTGGTCCAGTTGACAATAAATGTATAGATATTTTTCATATACACTTGTCTAAGAGTAATTTGTGGTTTGTTGCTCTGTGTGCTCATTGTGGGCTTCTGATCACTCTCACCACTCCTGTGACTTAGTCTTTACCACCTGCCAAGCTACCTAGATTGGTCTAGCTTGTCCAGAAGGTTCCCCTGTTTTACTTAACCGAGGGTGGCCTCCTAAACTTCTGCCCACCAGGTCAGAGTTTAGAAATGCATCTTAACACATTGTTCACTCAGATGTAGACTGCACACACTTTGTTCTGCTCACCGTGCACCAGCAGCGCCACAATTGGCACTGCGCCTTCAATTGTTGTAACAACAGCCTGAGCAGCAGGTCCACAATTATTATATATATATATACCCCACAAGATGTCCCCTGATGTGGGACTTAGATGTACACTCTCCCCAGGCCTTCCCAAGATGGCCGCTCATGTGGCCCGCATCTTGGGAGCAGGAAAAGGCCTGAACATGTAGTTATATGCTTGCATTCTTGGGCTTGCAACCAACATGGGTTGCCAGGATAACACAGCGACACCTCTCAGGCCGTGCACAGCAGGAGCAGGGAGTCAAGAGCTCTGCAGGGCCTTGCAGCACGGCAGGATTTAATCAATAATTTCCCTTTAAACATCCCACCGCTCACTGCAGCAGCTTAGACACGTTACCCACATGACAGGAGCCTGCATGGCACGGGTCCCCCTCCAGACAGATGGAGTAGAACGAGCAACACAAGTGCTCTCACGCACAAACCAAGAGGGGGGTTCTCGCCTAAACGTATGCACCAGTATGTCTTTGATAAAGGTTGTGAGACTCAACTTATTCATTCAGTGTATTCTGCCCGCTAGGTGCCTTAAGTGTTCAATGGTTGTGTATATAGCTAGAACCTGAATCAGGGCTTCTGTTCTAGTCAACTTCACTTGGAGGGATAGAGTGAAATTAGCTACACAAGTGTTCACGTCCACTCTTAGAGCTGAGCAGCTGCATCAATATATGTGGTCCCCGATTCTCTCAAAATGACAGATGATTGAGATCACATTTATCCACATTTCTGTGATTCTTCCCCTTCAGATACCTGACGCGTCTGTGATTCTTCCCCTTCAGATACCTGACGCGTAATCGAGAAGCGGGCTGCTTTTACCAAACTGCATCGATATGATTAGACAGTGCACTTGCCTGCCACCTGACTGAGCACTCACCAGGTTTTCAGGTGAGGCCGACCTTGCAGGCGTTTCCAGGGTGATCAACATACAGTCTACTTGCATGTGGTGGCATGGGGCACCAGGCAGCATGCAAATCCTTCTTGGATCTCCACTGTTTAGGAAACAGGTGTGTCCTGCACGACTTCTTGATTGTGCAACTGGCAGTGGATGACTAGAGGTGGCGGGGACAGTAGAGTGTACACTTTGACACACTGGTTTAGTCATTTCACTCATACCAGGTGTGCAACATAGCCCAGTAATTGACAGACCATGTGAATTGATGCAACCAATACTTACATAGATTTTTCTATATATCTGTTGTTGTCTTTGGCAGATATCTCTGATTGCTTAGACAGTGGGTTTCCATGCTTTACTTTTCTTGCGCTGAAGAAGGCTCTATGTGACCCATACATTAATCGTCACACTGACAGGCGTAACTCGAGTTGGCATCATTCAACCGTTCTGATTTTCCACGATTAGAGTTGTCTAACTGCATGAGCATTGTTTATAAACCACAGTGACGTAAGTGTTATACTCACTCACCCGCCACATTCTACAGAGAAATGGCGTAGAGATTTCAGTACTGACAGTGCCTGCTGGATTTGTATACCAGATATGGGGAGCTGATCAGATTGTTCAGCCTCCAATTAAGTTTGTGTTTTATATTTTTTGTTCAATTTTTATATTTTCAATATTTCTTTGTTTTAGATACACATGTTAGTACGAATGAGAGTGTGGTTGTGTGATTGTTGGTTGGTTGTAGCACCTTTCACTAGACAAATTGTAGATCTTGCGAGGGAAGGGGGAGGGACAACCAGAATTGCTTTGTTCAATCGATTTATTGCTTTGTACCCCAGTTGTGTGAATGTTTTGATCTCATTTTATTCTATGTTATGTTTCAACTTTATAAAACATGAATACATTTTCTGTCTTTCAAAACCTTGCAGTGTTCTATTTTAGATTTATAAAAGTGAAAATAGGTGATATGATATGATATGGCATTTATAACGCGCCTATACACAAGTGTTTCAGGGCGCGATGAGGCAAAGGAGGGGGAACAGAGGGAAGACAAAGACATTGGGCCTCATTACATGGTAGGCGGTAAGGGTTTACCGGTACCGGTATTTTACCGGTACCAGTAAATCCTTACCGCCTTACTACGAGGTCCCTTGGCGGGTTGGGGAATTTAACGCCTGCTTTTTACAGGCGTTAAAAACCAACCCGCAAAGGGACCAGTGGAGCTAAGTACGGTACCGCAATTTGCGGTACCGTAATTAGCGCCTTCCCCATTCCCATAGAGCCCTATGGGGCAAAAATGGGAATGGGGAAGGGCAATGGTGGAAGGGGGAATAACCGCCCCGCCAACCTTGGAATGGGGCGGTAATTCCCCTTTCCGCCAAGGCGGTGCCAGTATTTTACCGGCATGAACCATGGCGCTAATAGCGCCATGGTTCACCGCCTACCGTGTAATGAGGCCCAATGATCTTAATAGGCCAGCTGACATTGGGATGTGCAAGTGCAGGGGAGGGAGAAAGAGAAAGTGCAGGGGGTTGGGGGAAGGGGCAGTGCAATACATAGGATCAACAGTAAAATAATAAAAATAAAAATAAAATAAATAAAATTAGAATTATAGGTAAGAAAGTGTGGCCAGTTTGTGGCAAGTGCAGTGTTAAGTGCAGACATCAAGTGTTAAGAGCTGGTAGGGGTCTGTAGGGATACAGAGACAGCCCCCAAGTGCAGGTCTTGCCCAGGAGGCAGTGCAAGTGTGCAACTGGCGGGAGAGGGGACCTGGGCCCGAGATCAGAGGGTAGCCAGGTGACCATGCAGTTTCAGTCAGGAGTTCAGGAGTTCAGCAGGGGAGAAGAGGAGAGAAAGCAGAAGCAAAGATGAAGGTATTGAGGTGCTTCCAGAACCAGAGATGGTTCTCCTGAAGTTTCAGAGAGGCAGGGAGGCTGTTCAGAGGGAGATCCCAGCCGAAGATAGAGATCTACCAAGATAGAGATGTGTGTTTGTGGCTGGGTTTGTGGCTTGGCGAAGCATTGTTCCTTATACAATTCCACACTGTTTCACCAATATGCACCACATTTTCATACCTGTTAGGACCCTCCAGACATTACTTGCTACATGACATTTGGACACTCCACCCCTTTCTCTGTATTTCAGCACCTACACACATGAGACGGTTGCCTGAAATTGGCCAAACATCAATGTGGTCATAGAAGGACCAGTCCTAAACCCTAGAATGCATGGTTTCTGGGATATTTGCACCGCAATGCACTGCAGCAAACTGCACTATGCCAAGATGAGGCAACAGGTGGGGAGAGAGCATAGTAGGTCCCAGTATGCAGTAGCACACCAAGATTGCCTACTCCCAATGTCTACTCGGGGGTATGTCAGCCAGCCACACACACCCATTTTTACTGCAGTTTACTTCCGAGGGCACTAGCACATCAAGCGATAAGCGAATCGGAAGATCGAACTACAGGATAGTTGATTTTCAACATTTGACGAGAGTGTTGTCATGTCTGTCCACAGAACCCTTTGGAGAACGGGTACTTTCTGGTAGTATTTTACTAAAATATATTATAAGTCAGCTTTTATGAAACATTGCAGGGGCCTTCCTCCTTGTGTTGTGTCCATATCATAAAAAGGGCAAAAGGTACATGTAATTTAGCCCTGTTGACATTAAGTTCTTTGCGTTAACATTTGCATTGACTTGACAAGTGAAAAAATGGCATGGAACTGAGTGACCAGTCCACAAAAGGCATCTGGTCTGACTGACAATTACGAGAACCACATTTTGCATGTTTTTAAATTTATTTTTATTTGTATTTATTTATTGGTTATTTGTTATGCGCACTATACAGCAGAATTGTGTTTCAATGCACATTAAGACATGGGTTAGGGGGGAAGGGATGTGGAAGAGGGTATAAAATAAAACAAAAAACGTTCTTAAAAGGTCTTGAAACATTCAGAACATGCAAGTGCTGTAGCATGAGAGCAGGGGCGAGGCAAAGGTGGGGAAGTGAAGGCAGGGGATTGAGGGGAAGGAAAACAAACAAAAACATTCTCACTATGTCGTGAGGCGATTTGGAATGTACACGTGCTAAACATAAAAACGGGGTGAGAGGGAGGAAGGGAAGTGAAGGAGGGGAAAATGTGAGAGGGACAATGCAAACAAAAACAAGTTAGCAAGTTAACAAAAACGAGTTCAGGAACAAGTAGGTAAAACTGCATCAGTGAATGACCAGACATGCAATTGTGACGGCAAGTATGTATGACTGCAACCTGGAAAAGCTTCGCCTCATGGAATGAGGGGCTACATCAGGCATACAGGCAAATAAAAAGAGATAAAGAACACTATTGGAGTAGGTGGGAAGTGCAGCATGTGTATGCCTCGCCTCAGGGGCAGGGAGCTTCATCAGGTAACGTACAAGTAAGTAAATTGCGAATTTAGGGAGCCAGACAATCAGGTGCGACAAGTCAGTATAGGTGCATTCAGCCTGGGAAAGCTTTGCCTCATGGTCTGAGGTGCACATTAGGCATGCAGACGGCAGTGAGCAAGGTGGATAAAGGACACAGGTTTTGGGGGCACAGCAGCAGCATGGGACTGAGTGCAGAGTCCGGGTGAAATCACAGAAATGATTAATTGATATTGATATTGATATTTTATTTCTATCGCTTGCGTACACAAGTGTTTCAGAGCGCGACAAGGCAAGGGAAGGGGAACAGGGGAGAACAAAAACAATGATCTTACTAGGCCCAGTGACATTGAGAATGTGCAAGTGCAGGGTAGAGGGGGAGGGGTAGAAGTGCATGGAAGGGGGTACAAAAAAGGAGAGTGCAGAGCGAGGAGGAAAAAACATAAATAATAATAAATGTATACATAAAAAGGCAACAAACAATGGGAGTGCAGCAGGAAGTGGCAAGTGCTGGGTTTAATGCAGCAGATCGGGTAGGTCTGATAAGTGCAGAAAGAAAAGGGGAGGGCTGTATGGGTACAGATACAGACCCCAGTGCAAGGGGTGGCCCGGAGGCAGTGCGTGAGGGTGGCAAGATGAGCAGGTACCTGGGCCCGGAGGACAGAGGGTGGCCAGGTACATGGTGCCAATGGAGAGTAGAATCAGCAGAGGAGGGGAGAAGGCAGAAGCAAAGAGGAAGGTCTTGAGGTGCTTCCGGAACCGGAGATGGTTCTCCAAAGGGTTTAGAGTGGCAGGGAGGCTGTTCCAGAGTGAGGCCCCAGCCAAAGACAGAGATCTAGCCCCAGCTCGTTTCTTTGAGAAATGACTGACCCTGAGGGAGTTAGAGGTAGAGGAGCGGAGTGCTCGAGATGGGAGGTATTTGCAGAGGGATAGCTAAAGGTATGTTGGACCCAGGCCCCAGAAAGCCTTGTGGACAATGCAGAGGGCTTTGAATTTAATCCTTGCATCCACTGGGAGCCAATGGAGAGATTTCAGAGATAGAGAGATACGATCCCAGGGCTTAGGGCCAAGGACAAGTCTCGCAGTCCTGTTCTGGATAAGTTGCAAAGGGTGGAGAGTAGAGGCAGGTAGATTAAGAAAGAGGCTGTTGCAATAGTCTAACCTAGAGAGAACCAGAGCTTGGGAGACAGTGAGCTTCTGGGGGAATGAGAATGCCAGAAGTCACAAGATGTGAAGGATAATCAAGTCAGTAAGTTGCAGCAGGAATGAAGATTCCGCTCGCAGTAGACAAACAAGCGGCAGGGTGTGCAGGCAGTGCAAGCTTATAGCAGGAAGACGAATGTGGAAACGAGGTAGGTAGAAGGTGATAGCTGGCTCTGTACATAGTTGCAAGGGCGGGAGGGAAGGCACGCCCAGTTCGGTTTGACAAGAGGCAGGTAAGGTAGAGATGAAAGTAGTGGTGAAGGTTGCGAAAAGGGGGGATGCACAGTAGGGGAATGCAGTGAGGAGCAAGGGAAGAGGGGATATTTAAAAAGGGCAGGTAGAACAACTCAAGGAATGTGAATTTAACAGCTCAACGAGTAGGAGCCCACATACAACATGGATGCAGAGAGGGCATATTACCTCATAGATCAGAAGTGTTGAAGGAAAGAGAGGAAGAGTAGCATCTGGAAAACAAAGGCACAGGGGGCCGCTGGTGTGCTGTCCGTGCCCAGACAGGGGAATCATCAGAACCCTTAAATGGAGCCATTAGAGGGTCTGGCTTTGCCTGCTGGCTCCCGACAAGAGAAGTGGATAAATCCCGCCCCAGCCAATCTGCACTCTGCGGAGGCCAGATGGAGACAGGAACAGACATCAGTTCTCCGGAGGCCACAACAGACATCAGTTCTCCGGAGGCCACGATGGCAGACATCTCATTTTTATTAATTTATTTGGCATTTGTAAAGTGCCCATAACCCGTAGGTATCTGGGCGGTGGACAGAACATTTACAGACATGTATACACGTGCACAGCATTAAAACAGTATGTGATATAATTTACAATGTACCGTATTTACAGGAGATGCAGATATTTACAATATGCTAAGGTGACAAATAGGAGAGAGGTGCTGCCGTTTGAAGGTAAGAAGCCAGTTTTTGAGTTTTCTGTGGAAGGATGTATGTGAGGGGTCGGATCTGATGGATAACGGGAGGGTGTTCCATTCTTTGGCTGCTATTACTGGGAAACTATGTCCTCCGGCCTTGGTTCTTTTGAATTTGGGAACTGTGAAGAGGAAGGCTGTGGAGGCAGGAGTAGGTTTCGTTGTTTGTGTAGGAGCCAAGAGGTTAGTAAGGTATTTGGGGGCTGTATTGATAAGGCATTTGTGTGTTGTTGCTAGTATTTCGAACCTGATTCTGTCCTGGATAGGAAGCCAGTAGACTTTGCATCTTGTTTCTGTGATGTGCTCTCTCCTGGGGATACTTAGTGCCGCTCGAAGGGTATTGTTTTGTATATGTTTTGGGTGACTTGGAGTTTTTTGATGCTTCTATTCAAAGCACCGGCCAGGAGGATGTTGTAATACTCCAATTTGGATAGGATAAAGGCTCTCGCTAGGGTCAGGCAACTGTCAGATGTGAGGTAAGGTCTGCAGGCATTAATGAGCTTGGCTGTATAGGATGCTGATGAGATAGAAGCGTTGACCTGTCTAGACAATGTTAGTGAGGAGTCCAAATATACGCCTAGGGTTTTGACTTCCTTTGAAACAGTGATGGAATTCCCATCTATTATGAAGGCTTTGTATTTTGAGTCAAGTTTTTTAAGGCAGGTTTGTGTGCCGACTAGTAGGAGCTCGGTGTTATCGTCATTTAAGCAGAGTTTGTTCTGGGCCATCCATGTTTGAATGATCGAATAAATGTTGTTGAGTGTGGAAGTATCTTTGTCATAGATTGCTGTGAGGTGCAGTAGGATCTGCGTGTCATCCACGTAGTTGCCATGTCTGGGTCTGAAGCCAGATTGGCGCAGACCCAAGAGGTTATTTGTTTCCAGGTGTTCTTGGATCTAGAGGTAAGCTGCACGGTCTACAGTTTTCAGGAGGAATGGTACTGTGGTGATGGGACAGTAGTTCGTAGGAATATTAGTGTCTAGTGACGTTTTTTTTAAGAGTAGGAGGACACAGGCATCTTTTAAGTTCTTAGGGATCATGCTTTCTGCAAATTAATTGTTGATAAGGGATGTGATGAATGGGGCTAATTCAGTGGCATTTCATGGAGCGGAAAAAACTCTGTAGACATTGAAAGCCTTGCAAGGATTTACCTCAGTAGGGGCGACCTCCTCAGGCCACAATGTTACTTTTTGCAGGATTTTAAAAGGACTGGCCCAGACATATTGGTGCTTTATTTCTCATCCTTGGTGCCCAATTGCTTGACATCAATGCAATTGAGGTTATGCAGCCCCAAATGTCCTAAAAAAGGCTTCTTAGGCTGTGGAGGGAGATCATTTTTCACTCTGGTACCATGCATGTGGAACTTGTTGCACCTCTTTCAATAAACCCATTAGCATCAGTGCCAGGAGGCCATTTATGGTGATAGTTATTTTTATAAATCCAAGCAAATAGCTCACCATAGCATAAGAGAACATATCCTAATTTATGATCCCATCTGCATTTCTAATAGGCCACCTTGACAAACACAGTGTATCATCTTTAACAGCCCAGTGCTGACACTCAGTACAATATGTAATGGCTATTGTGTGCTGCGTTTGCCACTTGTCCTAGTGCTCTCTATCTCATGTGCCATTATATTGTCCACATCTATGTTCTGGTTGTATATTTAGAATACAATATGTGAGACTATTAATGTAGGTTGTCCCTTTTCCCTTTATAACATTATAACAGGAGATCCTAAACAACTACAGCCTATGTAGTTTTTCGTAGGAAAAGTAAGACATGAATTGCTTCCATCATTAAATGCCTTCTTTCTTCAGCGGTTCAAGGCTGCACTGTACAATATGTTTGATGGAAGGTTTTAAACCTTTTCTCAATTAATTCACTTAGCATCTGTCCAGATAGTTCTCCTTTTTGAATCTATGGAGTATTCATAAATTGACGTCCTGCACATTGTATTCTAATGTAAGTGAGAATTTGAACTGATTTGCATGGGATTGTTTTCCCAGGGTTGCTCCATATGTTACTTTCCTCTTCAACTCATCGCCTGACTGTTCCACCTTTCCATTGACCTACAAGTTGGCTACTGTCATCGCTATCCATAAGAAACCTGGCTTGCCAACCTTTGTCCTGTCTCTCTTCCACCTCACTGTTCCAAATTCCTAGAGCATGTAGATATCAACCGACTCACTGAGTTCCTTGACACACAACCTGAGGCTTTCAACCTCTGCACTCCACTGAGTCAGCTCTCCTCAATGTCAGCAATTACATCTCTTCTGCTGGTCATGATAACCATTCATCTATTCTTATTCTTCAGGACCTCTCTGCTGCCTTCGATACCATCAACCATTCTGAACTTCTCTCAACACTATCTCTCCTAGGTATCAGGGACAAAGCCCTCACTTGGTTTGCTTCAAGTCTCATCCCCAGACACTTACAAGAGTCCTGGAACAGCCTTACCTCCCCACTCACTGCCCTTACCATTGGTGTTCCCCAAGGGTCTGTCGTAGGTCTACTTCTCTTCATTCTCTATACCCTAGCTCTTGGCACATTGTTCTCCTCCTATGGCTTCTCCTATCAACTCTTTTCCAATGACACTCAGATCCTCTTCTCCTTTCCCTCCTTACCTGATGAGCTGCAGTGAAACATTTCTAACCTCCTCTCTGCAATCAAATGCGGTTTTGCATCTCACTCACACATGCTCAATTCCACTAAGGCTGAGGTTCTCTACTTCCCATCCGAACAGGCTATCCCCTCCTCTCCCCCTCTTCTATTCTTCTCTCCTGACCACCTTCCCTGCTCTGCTCGATACCTTGGTGTCATCTTCAACAAATGTCACAACTTCTCATTCTTCATCTCCAAATTTACCACTGTGGCCAGATTTAATCTCCTCAGCATCAGAAAAATAAGACACCTTCTGCCCTTCTACACTGCTAAACCTCTCATCTCCTCTCTGTTACTCTCTTAATCTGACTACTGTGCCAGTCTCCACTATGGCCTTCACAAGTATGCTTTTTTAACTCTCGACAAAGTCATCAACTTTGCGCTCTGAACACTCTTCAACTTCCCCACTTCACCTCCATCTCCCCCAGCTCGTTGTCAGTTATGCTGGTTATCTATGGGACAGAGGGGATAGTTTAAACTCATTCTCATCATCTTTAAAACTCTACACAGACTTGCCCCACCCTACTTATCAGACCATCTCACTCCCTACCCTCCGCCTCGCTTCCTATGATCTTCCTCAGCTCACCTCATCGCCACCTCTCATGCCCCTTGCGCTTCCTCTTGTTTCTGCTCTCTCCTTTTCATCGCTCACTTACTATGGAATGATCTTTCTCTCTTTCGCTGCACTACTCTGACTCTGGCACTATTTAAATCCAACCTCCTAGATCTCCTCCCTTCTGAAGTACCATTTTCATAGCATTCCACGCCACCATATCACCCTGTTCTTTTCTCCCTCTATCTCTCTACAAGAACCTCACAGCACTTATTCCTCAATCCATCATCCTAAACCTAGCACTTCTTACACTATCCCATTCCTATATCATGCTCTGCTGTCCGTTCATGTTTCTACCCCCCCTACATCATCTGGTCTTATATCCACATCCTCTCACCCATTGTTAAAGACACTAGTTCACCGCTCTAAATCAATTATACACATTCTGTATCTGTTTTTGTGCCAAAGATGCTTTGCTTTCCCTCTAATTTCCATAAATAAATACATCTTGCTACCTTCACAATTATGGCCAGTAATTTGTTTTCGGAAAATGGTCTTAGCACTTGGAGTTGAGGCACTTCAATTCCTCAGCTAATATCTGAGATTTGGGCATCTCATGCAATTATAGCTAATTGTTTAAGCTAAATGCATGCATTTACATTTTTTTTACTGGTTGCGATTCCTCGGAATGTATGGCGTGGGAAATGTTCTCATTAAGAATAGATTGCAGTGTGTCTGGCCCAGTGTAATGCACATGTCTTAAAAAAACCTGAATGTAGGAATTGGATTAGGTTATATGCTTCTACATACTGCAAGGGAAGTGGTCGTATGCAGTCTCCTTGAAATACAGATAAGACTGCAGCAGTATTCACTCGAGTTATCACATTATACACTAAGCAATCAAATGAAAAAATGATCAATATTTCTTCCAATTATGTGGGACAGCTATCTCTGTACATTAATCTCTTTATGGCAGATAACAAAAGAATATGTCCTATATAACAATTATCATTCCAAATTAATTCAAGCACATTGTATGTACATTTCCACCAGTGATTTTTCATGGTTTGATGGGTTCTTGGGATTCATGTTTGGCGACAGCTTCCCTACCAGTATTTTGTAAAAGTGACAATCCGATCACACAACTGAAAAATCATGCCTCTGGCTAAAGAATTCTGCAAAACTATTGGTGTGTCTTCTTGACTATAATCTTGGGTTCATTTTGGATATTAATTTATTCTCTCTCCCATTTCTACCCCATCCTCATAAAATTATGTTGGCTACCCATCCGAGCCAAGATAGTCTTTAAAATCGTCATGCATCACATATACACAACTGCTGCCCAAACGCCAGCCATCCTATCAGGTGGAACATGCTATTTTAGGAGTCAGAGCATTGTAAAGTTTGAAACTAAAATGGCACCCAAAGAGAACAACAACCCAGTCTACTAGGATGTCAACTAATTCACAATTAGGACTGCTTCAAAGTTCATGCATTTCAGGCTGGAACTTAAGACCCTACTCTTCAGTGACTAACTCATGGTATTTTAGGAACTGCTACTCCTCTCTACATATCAACACTGCAGTATGGGATATCCAAGCTTCTATAACAGTAACCCCCACCTAAACTGATCCTTAACCCCAAATTTCTTCTACTTCTCTTCTCTGTTGCAGTCTTGCCTGGTTCGCTGTTGCTGGTACATCATGTCCCTGAAACCATGTCGCCCTGATCTCCTGAAGTCACAATTACGCAAAGCCATTAATCCCTGAAACTCAACTTGTGATACTTCTGTGTACACTGAGATTCGGCTACTAGGCTTAGTTAGAAGCTGTTGAGTCTTATGTTGTTATCCGCACTCTGTTGTTCCTACAGCTGTGGAAAATCTTCAAGCAGATTTAATGGGAAAGTCACATCTTCGATTGAATACTTGAGTACTTAAAGCCTCTATGCCCAGTAAATACATTTCAACAATTAATGTGCAAATTAGGATTTTCACGTATGTGCATGGGGAAATGCTGGAATGTTGGTGCAAATCAGTCACAGGTATCTCTTTAATGGGACAAATATTCATATTTTGGGGCAAGGCAGTCACGGGTGTGTCCTTACAAGGCAAATGCTGGTATTTTGGTGCAACACCATTAGAGTAGTGCATTTATAAATGCAAGTATTTGGTGCCTAATAGTGGTATTGCTGCTTTGATTTTAAGATACCACAAGCATCCACTGAAGTAGCTCATTGCAGACTAGAGTCGCTTGCAATACTGTCTCTTATTAGCAGTAGGTGGGTGTGTGCAGATATTAAGCCAACAATTTAACTAAATCATAGAACATTCCCTTGCAAATCATTCTGGTAAAAAAGATTATCTAAATCGTGCAAACCAAACTCAGTTCATTGCCACTTACCCATGGATTTTCATGTGTATTAATTGGGGCAGAGTCGATAGTGCAGTATCCCAATGCTCCAATCTGTGCTATGCAAATGGAATTCTACCTACCCCTAAGATTCCAGACACTGCATAGCGTACAGCTTGAAATTCTGCAGAGCTTCAACAATTTGGTGTTAATGTCATTGGCCGTATGCACTATATCCAAGTGGATATATGTGAGAGTTCTACAGCCTCAGTGGTCCATTTTGCATTGTGTTCAACAGCTTTATACAACTGTTACTGGCAGTGAGTCACCTTGATGGTAAATTAATGCTATTATTTACTGAATCCTACTGAGTATCATTTATATTTATGGAGCTTGGCAGTGCTCATGTTTATTGCTGATGCTATCAGTCTATTTATAGAGCGCAGAAGAGTGTACATATTTACTTCCGATTGCTCGTCTATTATTAGAGCAGACAACAGTGTAAAACATCCCTCCCTCGGTGTCCTAAGCTTACAGTATTGCATTTTAAGTCACTGCAAATTATTGTGTTTTCGTCTGAGTAATACTGCTAACCTCTGTAGAACTAAGCACGGATCAAACCAATAATGTGTATGCGTATTCTCACGCAGTTGAAGATCTGGGAACAGGCACTGAAATGTTGAAACTCCAGCTCTGGACCAATACTGCAGGTTCAAGTCTGAAGACAGCATTTGCCATGACCTAATCTGGCAACGAATTGTGTGCTAACTCCCCTCCAGCGAATATTCAAAGGCCACGCTTTTAAAAATGGGTTGGTCTGTGAATAGTTATTTATCCCTAGTCGGGGGTGAACTCCGACACAGAGCCTTGCCCAGCCACCATACACTTACCCGTTTGACCCCTACAGCCCCTTTCAACACCCTCCCACCCTCATAGCTAAAATAGCTAAACTCACTTAAATGATCCCACCTGTGGAACTATGCGAACTCTCTTAGTGCCTCTTGAGCCACCAAAATAAACAGTTAGGGCCTCATTACACAGAAGGTGGTAAACCATGGTGCTACTAGCACCATGGTTGCTGCCGGTACCATACCGGTACCACCATGGAGAAAAGGGGAATTACCACCCCATTCCTAGGTTGGCGGGGCGGTAATTCCCCCATAGGGCATAATGGGAATGGGGAAGGCGGTAAGTACGGTACCGCAAATTGCGGTACCATAATTAGCACCAAGGTCCCTTTGCGGGACCCAACTTTAACGGCTGGTCTACACCAGGCGTTAAGGTTGGGTCCCGCAAAGGGACCTCATAGTAAGGCGGTAAGGGTTAACGGTCACCGGTACCCTTACCGGTGACCATTAACCCTTACTGCCTTCCATGTAATGAGGCGCTTAGTTTAGTTTTCTAGCATGGAGAGGGCGCGCTCCATCCTGACACTAAAATGACAAAGAAAACATTTTGGTCAATCCCCACTGCCCCAAAATGTCCAATGCACGTTTCAATTTGGTTCGTGCAACTCTGCCAATCCACATGTACTTGTCATTCAACAGTGCCTGAAAAAAGAAAAGAACTTATGTGATAGACTTTTTTTTTCTAGCTTAGCCATATAAGATGGATCTTTTGCCAAATAGATTTCAAGTATGTTCTAAATAAACACAAGTTGTTTGATAACCAGTGCTTTATTCAGTTTGTACGTAACAAGTACCCAATAAAAGGACAAGAAAACTCCTCATATTCATTTATAAATGTATGCATTTATCAACATATCAGATTAAAATCAGAAACTAGCAGGCAAAGGCATCACTTGCCAGACACTTTATATGTTCCCAGAATCTTGGCGTTGCAGTCAGCCGACGCACAATGCAGCCTTCACTCGGACCCTTTATCTTGTTGAGCGGCCATCCACACATGTATTTCCTTTGTCCGCATCGCTGACATACCTACTAGAAAACAAACTGACCTTTCCACTCTCTCAAGTGCAGCTTATGACACAAGGTTCTAGCCACACTCAACATGCACTTAATACCTCAATGCCTTAGAGAGTCAGACACTTGACTTTGAAGGCAGAGTTGCACAAAATCAATGGAAAAGCACATTGGTAATTCAGGAGGGACTACATTATGAAAGGGAGATTATTGGGCCTGAATTTGTTTGCCATTTCTACAGAGAGCATCCAGCACTGGAGAAGGGTTGAGCTCAGTACAAAGTAAATGTACGAGTTAGGCCCCACCAAGTTCCCTTAAAGTAATAGGCCCTCCCTGAGTCTGCTGTTCATCACGTGTCCCCTCTTGAAATTAAAATTCAGTTAACAGAGAAAACAAAGTGACTGAGAGGGGAAGGGAAGGTAGAGATAACAGCAGCTAGGCACACATTTCGTGTGAGTGTTTATACTAAAGAAAATTGCAGGAGATATTGAACCAAACAGTAAAGATGCCATCTTCCGTGGAAGACTGTGCAAAAAGAAGAAGAATTTTGCACATGGTACACAGAGTTAAGTGACTACTGTTAATGTTTTTTTTTTTTTACATTGCTTCTCTAGAATAAACATGTGGTAAAATAGCATTGATAGACCAAAGTGGACCAACCTAGGCAATATCAATGAATCTCACCTCGTCATAATGTCCTTCTACAGTTTAAATCACCTATCAGTACCAGTCATCTAGGAGGACATATTTACATTCTTTTATTTATCACTACTGATGACATTCTCTTGAATGAAGCAGCATCCCTAGATGATATCTTTACTTTATGTGGTCTATAGCAGTTCATTCAGATGTAAATGTGGTGCTGAGGTTTGCTAGTATGTGTATGTGCGTTATTTAAAATAGGCTGTTCATAGTGAATCTCATCCAACTGCTGCAGGTGTAAGGTTAGAGAATCAGTGTCACCGATTTAGAATTGCAGCACACCCACTCTAACCTAGGAAAAAGGTTTTCAGATTGTATTGAACATATATATTTATATTAGCTGTACCACCCAGTGTTGTCTGGGTCTGTAGTTGACATGCACGTGGGAGTCTGCTATAGCCTTGTGTATGTTTTATTGTGTCATAACTTCCTATCTATGAAATATCACAAAATCGTCAAACTCCCGAAATCGTCAATACTGATAGCACGAACCAGAATCCTCTCGACCCACGTGCAGGGCGAATGGTTTGAGTTGGTCAAATTTCGCTATCGCCAGTGCTCCCCAGAATGATATGCTGACCTTGTGTCCTAATTTTCTATTTTTGGAAAACTCGCAGAATCAGCAATCTCCCGAAACCGCCTATACTGATACCACAGGTCTGGACCCTGCCATGTGCAGGGCGAAAGGGTGGGATTGGTGACATTTCACTTTCGCCAGTACACCCAAGACTGGTATGCCGACTGTGGGCCACAATTTCAGCCCACCAATGGTTCTGGGGCTGGAGCTAACCCTGAACATACAAACACACTTTCCCAAATATATATATATATATATATATATATATATATATATATATATATATATATATATATATATATATATATATATATATATATATATATATATAAACCCTCCCTTTTTGAATTACATATGCATCTCACTGCGCAATTTCCGAAGGAGGAGTTGCATGGGATTTACATTATTTTTATGGGAATAGAAACTACTACTTTAAGCTCCCTTCCATTCATAGGTATATTTTAAAATATCTACAGCATCCACGGGTTGCACATTATTAATACATTCTCTGTCAGGCAATAAGGCACGGGCCCTCATGTGGGGTTTAATTTAATGAGGTTGTCATTTTCAAAGAGTTATGCATCAATTGCATACAATTCTATCTGTTTCATGGCACACACAGCTTAAAATGTATTTTCTGTTGGATTGAATAAAACCTATTTAATTAATGTCTTTTGAAATTACCTTCAGACACCGCCCCCTTCTTGGGACTAGGTAGGAAAAATAAAAATGGTGGGTAGAACTCCAAAGTTTTTACTTACTTTGGGGCATTATCATAGTCACTTTAAATACATCTTTAAAGGCATGGGTCAGCAGAAGCCCTCAAGTGTTCCAGGAAAGTCTCAGGCAGCAGGCCCCTCTTGGTCCCTTCTATGAAGTCAGGACAGTCTCGGGTCCTCTTCTCTGCAGGTTCCCTAGTGGACAAGAATCATCCCCTGGAAGAGGTATCTTCCTTTCATACGCCCTTAAATTGGTCTCTCTCTGATTCATCCAGCTATCCATCCCTCACATTTCTCTATGCTCTCATTTATATTCAAAAAATTTCTCATACTCTGTCATCATGATGTTACATATTTGAATTGGTTAAGCTTGGCCAACCCCACAGTCAGACACTACCACTGAATACACAACCCCAACCTTCATTGGATGTTCACAGTTCTGTATTTTGATCAGAAAAAGTTGGGGGCACAAATTGCTTCTAATACTTTGTGGAAAATGGATTCTGTATTATATGTCCAGTAGTTCTTACATTGTAAACTGCTGAAAACATTTTTAATGCTTTTCTAACTAATGACTAGGCCTTGCCTCGTGATGTATTTAGCGTGCACAATGCATGCCCAGTCAGAAACTCGCTTGGCTAAATGAGTAATTGTCATGGGTTTTGACCCATGTTCGTGTTATTATGCTGCAACATTTGGGGCTGTGGGCTCAGAAAATCCAAGATGGACGAAAAAGCCCACATTGTGTCACAATGACACTCCATTCCTTTCCCCAATCAAGGGAGAGAAGAGGACTTGGCCAATGATAAGTTGTGAGGGGCATGCTTAGTTATGCCCACGCACACACCCATTTTCAAAACATATAAAAAGGGACTGCTTTGGACAAGCAAGACACTCACTTTCCACTTTCTTGCAAAGCATTTTGTCGGACGACTTCAAAATCCAGAACTCAACTCTGGATAGATCCAGAACTTAAAGCAGGGGCCAATCCACAAGCTGAATCCTCTTCGGCAGGCCTCCAAATATTTTGCAACCAACCTATTCAACAGCGGGCGAGCTGTTGGATTCTTTGCCAAGAACTTTTGCCAGAACCGGTAGCAGACCCAGAAAGCAGTGCTGTATCCAGAGAGACCAGAACCAGAGAGACCAGTCCGCTGTGAAGTGCCCCTAACAGACTCAGACCAGATCGCTGTGAGCAGAACCAGTACCAGAAACCGCCCAGAGTCTAGTCCAAACCTGACCAGACCTTGACGGCCTATTTCAAATTTATAGTGTGAGTACTCAGCTAGAACTGTGCCAGAACCAATCTCTTAGTCTAAATAATCTGATTCAAAACATTTGAACCTGTCCAGAACTGCATCATAGGAATCGGTATTCATTCTGTCATTTCAAAGCTGTAAAAGTGTCATTTTGTCATTCTGAAGTTTACTTTCATTTCGAGAAACTATCTCCACAAAATCGTCCGTATCTCTGGAACCGCGTGTGCTAGGAACAAGATTTAACTTTCATTTTAAAGCTAAGATTCTAAGCTTTCCAACAAGCCTAAAACTTTCTATTCATTATAGTTTTTCCGTAATCACGCTCGACGCACTCGGAAAAAGTGCTGCGATTTGCGATTTGGTCCAATCAGCTCCTTTCAAAATAGCTGCTTTTGCTTGAACTGCTAAAATTCGTTTTCAACCTGCTAATCCCTCATTGAGCATCGCAAGGGCGACTTGAACTAATCTTAAGTAGCTATCAACTACGCTAAATCTCCTTTTTGCATATTTTTCCATTCTTTGCAAATCACACTTGAAGTATTTTGCCTGTGTTTTAAAATCATCCCTGTGATCTAAGCTTGCTAGGGGGTAACTGAACTACATTTGATTGTATGCCTGAAAACTGTGTGCTTTACTTCCATCTCCTTATCTTGCATAGGGGGAGTGAATTGCCACAAGGGGAAAAGTGAACATATTATCTCTTGTGAAACCCTATCAGTTTATTTCTGTATTGCATTTAATTCATCATTGCATTTCCTTGAAATCATAAAAGTATTCTCAGCTACCCTATCCTCCCTATACTAACTCTTAAGTAATTAAATCAGTGTGCTAGTGTAACATCATCCATTGTTGATCATTGTCATATGCCTAAGTGTGCTATCAAATATTAATGTATTCATAAAAGTGTGATATATATATATATATATATATATATATATATATATAAATATGTATATATATATATATATGTATTGTTTACTTTCTCAATAAACTTTGTAAATTGCAAAACAAACCTACTTCTTGGCTCAGTGAGGTCAGGGGCATTCAAAGAGAGGGGCGTTATATAAGGGTTTATCATCCAGAGTATAACTTGTCATAAAAATATATAAATAAGGGCTTCCCTTGGGTGTCCCAGACGAGGCACTGACTTAGTGGGATTGCTGAATTGAAGTCACATTAACATAATACAGAGACGTGAACTTTGGACCTGCTAGTCTGAACATTAGGACATTACAGATGTGATTCGTTTTGCAGAACTTTCTCAATATGTTTCCTCAAGTAATTGCAATTGCTAGGGATAAACATATACATAAATAAATGTCTGACGCAGACTTCCCATTTCTCAAAGGAAGCTTGCTAGAGGTTTCAGGATGCTGAACTTTCGCACGGAGCACATGTTATTTTGAACCAGCTGTAAAGAATGAATCATGAATCTGTAATATATACTGCTGACGTGCAATGTATATTTCCATGCATAAAACCTTGACACAAAGAATATTTGTGCAAGCTTAGCATGATAATACGAACACGCAATGTCTACAGCTTCGCACATAGGGTCTGAAAATTAAGGTATAAATTTCTAACCATTTTGCATTGACATCAGAGAGAGTCGCGACGACTTGTTTATCATGTCTTTCCCACTTAAGTGAAATTAAATGTGGCTTGAAAAATGCAACTTTTGTCTCTGTGTTGGACTCTCATTCTGTTTCCTTCCATTCTTTCCAGACGGGGCTGAACCCAGAGTGTATTTGTAACTGTTTACAACTTTTCATGCTAAATAGTTGTTTTGGTATACCTCAGGCTAGGAACATGCAAACTCCATGAAACCTGGATTGCTGTAATCTGTCATCATAGATGCACATCTGGTTATGTAACATCAATGGATAGCATAGTCATTCACAATTTTATGAATAATAATGATTGTATTAATTATTAAAAACTGTATACAGTGTAAATGTGGTGTCAAATTGAAGAGGAGCTTTGAAATACATTGTTCCGTTTGTCTCGCTTTAGTTAAAAAACATATGAGTATATTGGCTTTTACACATAGGCTTAATTGTAAATAACATTTGTTGTTTAAACAAGGGAAAACCATGATTGGACATGCCTTGTATTTCTGTCATGATGCCCGCTCCCTGGGAGCCGGTTCAAGCCCTGCATCCCCGAAAGCGGACATCCAGTCCCCAAGGAAGGACCCAGCAACCCCAAATAGGGGCCCTTTGGACAGTGTCCTGGCGCCAGGCTCATTATGGAAGTGCTTGGCTGCACTTACCTGATGCAGACCATGCTGCAGGATCCCGGCCTCCTTGAGGCCTGAAAGGAACTACTTTACCTGTGGGACTAATTTACCATTCGGGCGTGGTCGGGGAAGGATACATACCTGATTGGAGGGAGGATACATACCTGGAACTTCTTCCAAGGCTATTTAAACCCCACCCGAACAGCCACACGTGCTTCGCGTTGTTCTGCATCTAGCAGCTGGACGCTCACCATGTCTGCTCCTGCATCCTGACTTCTGCCACCCCTGCCAGCATCCTGGATCACCTGCAAAGGAAGAGAAGAAGAGAACAGAAGAAGGAAAAGTCCTTACCTGCTAAATCCGCATCCCGGAGACATCTCGCCGACAATCCTGAGAAGGAACACTTTTATTTAAAAGCTCATCGCTTCGATCGCTGCAGTGCCGCATTCCACTCACCTTTACAGGGTGCCTCCATATTCAGCAGCGATCATCCGGATTCACAGTCACGCCCCAGCGCCTAGGGAGAAAAAGACCAGAACAAAAGGTGAGAGAGAGAAGGGAATAAGGAAAGCTAAATCTCCATGTTAAGACCTACCTGTTGATTTATTCCCTCTTCATTTCGGGTCCGCGCCGCATCCTGGCATTTCCGGACCCCGGCCCCTACGGGGAAAAAGAGACATCAGCGTTAATGAGCGAATGAAAAGACATTACCAAAAAACGCTCATTAAAGACTTACCTGATTTCTACAAGAATTTCACCTCTCATCTCGGGTCGGTGCCTGTTCCCCGGCATTCCGTACCCCGGCCCCTATGGGGAAAAAGACATTAGCATTAGTACATTAATGCATGGACACAAGGGGAACCTCTTATCAAAACAAACTTACCTGGAAGCCAAGCAAGTTTGGTTCTCACCAATCCGAAAATCCAGTGAAGTAACTGGAAACCAACGCGCCCCTGCATCAGAAGCAGGATGGAGAGCTCGTCCTTCCAGACCCTAAGGTGAGACGCTACGAGGAATCACAGAAGGGTTTCGAGGAGGGTGAGAGGGGAAAGTGGGAGGCTGATTGCATTACCCCGCAGACAGTTAATCCCCTATTTTCGCCTACAGAAGGATACTTCTGCGAGCCAGACAAGCCAGATTTGGGGGCCCGGTCCAGTCCGTCTTCCGAACCCTGTGCATCACCTTAGAAGAGGTCACAGCAGCGCGAACCAGGCCAGCACCTCCGTGGGAGTCAGGTGAGCATTACAGAACGCAAAGCGTTCCTACAAATTCTCACCCAGGCGCTATGGAAAGTTCTGAGACTGATCAGTTGGCCCAATTCAGTTGGGGAATTACGGGCCGAAGTACATGCCGCTCGTCAAGAGACTAATGCCCTCAGGAGGGAATTAATAATATCAAAGGAAAGAACTGATGACCTGGCCAGACAGCTTTTGCAAGGTCAAGCTGGGCAAACTCCTCTACCCGGTTCCGGAGGGAACCCCGCTCCTGTGGTTTCCAGTAACCCTGTGCAGATTAATCTACCTGGAAACATGCCGCTGGCCCCACCCGAACGCTTTGCTGGGGACCCCAAACGATTAGCCGTATTCATGAATCAGTGTCGTTTGCACTTCCTATGCAGACCTGGGGCCTTCCCTAATGATCAGACCAAGGTAGCCTTTGTATTGTCATATCTCAGCGGCTGCGCTGCCGATTGCTCAGTTCCACGGGTTACTCAAGATGACCCGATTCTCCGTCATTTTCAAAGGTTTCAAGCAAGCATGGAAAGGTTATTTGCTCGACACTCTCAGGGGCAGGCTCTGGATGACGAACTTCTATCCCTGGGACAGGGAAATCAGGACCTCCTATCCTATATTGCAAACTTTAATAGACTAATTGTGGAAACGGGATGGCCAGAGGATAAAAGAGTCACATTGTTTTATTGAGGCCTACGCGGAGAACTTAAAGATGTCTTGGCCCAAGTTGTAAATCCGCCCCAAGAATGCACAGAGTATATAGACTTAGTGGTCCAATTGGATCACAGACTTCAAAACAGAAAAGCAGATCAGTCCAGGTTTGAGACCCGGGTGTTGGTCAGACCCATTCTAATCCCAAGGGAGTTGATGTCTCTGAGCCTATGCAAATTGGAGGGGTTAAAGGACCCTTAACTCAAAAGGAACGTGAAAGGAGGCTGCAGTTAAAATTATGTCTTTATTGTGGGAATTCTGGACACTTTCTACGAGCTTGCCCGGCAAAACCGCCCCGAAAGGCGGTAGGAGCCGCTGATAAAAACCATGAAGACTCTGTTTCGGGACACAACTCCGCCCAACAAGTGTAGGGGTCCACTTGCCGAGCTTGAAAACTAACTCTCAGACCTCGCATTTCATTGTGCCAATGGTTCTCGTAGATCCAGAACAGCCTAAGTGGTTGCATGCAATAAAGGCATACATCGATAGTGGGGCTATTGGAAACTATGTGGATCGTGAATTGGTCTCTAGGATTAACCTCCCTCTCCGTCCTAAAACCAGCAAAGATGTCATCACCACAGTCGATGGAACTGAAATTGCCTCTGGACCGGTAACACATTCCACTACTGAGGTGACTCTTATTGGTCCCGACGGCCATCGGGAGGGTGCTGTGTTTGATGTAATCAAGGCTCCACATTTTCAGGTTATTCTTGGAATCCCTTGGTTAGAGACACATAATCCTCAAATTGATTGGCGAGCTAAGAGAATAACCTTCCCGGATTGTTCACAAACCTGCTACCCAGAAAACCTGAAGATTAATCTAGCATCTGTAACCTCTGCCTCCATGCAACTACCTCTGGAATACCAAGACTTTCAGGACGTCTTCCAAAAGGAACAGGCCAACACGTTACCTCCTCACAGATCGTACGATTGCCAAATCGATCTGGTGCCCGGTGCACAACCCCCTTGTAGCAGGATTTATGCCCTTACCGAACCTGAGAATCTGCATTTGAGACAATATTTGGATCAATACCTAGCTAATGGTTTTATTCGTCCGTCAAAGTCCCCGGCATCCTCGGCTTTGTTCTTCGTGTCCCAAAAAAGAAGGCGACCTTAGAACTTGTATCGATTACCGCGCATTGAACCAGATAACGGTTAAAAACCGTTATCCTCTGCCTCTGATCCCTGAACTCCTTGACCAGGTGAAGGACGCTTCCATATACACCAAGTTAGATCTCCGGGGGGCTTATCATCTGGTACGAGTTAAAGAAGGCGACGAATGGAAAACTGCCTTCCGTACTAAATACGGATTATTCGAGTACCAGGTGATGCCTTTCGGATTGTGTAACGCGCCGGCTGCCTTCCAATACTTCATGAATGATGTCTTTCGGGAACTCATCGATGTTTGTGTTGTCGTATATATCGATGACATTCTAGTGTACTCCTCTTCGGAATCTGATCACAGAAAACACGTCAGGGCAGTACTTGAAAAACTGCGCCAACACAAACTATTTGCTAAATTGGAGAAATGTGTTTTCCATACCACAGAAGTCGAGTTTCTAGGTTTCATCCTGACACCCAAAGGAGTCCGAATGGACTCAAGAAAAGTGGATGCCATCCTCAAATGGCCATCACCTAGCTCTGTAAAAGGGGTTCAAAGCATGCTCGGCTTTGCCAATTTCTATCGCAGGTTTATCCCGGAATTTTCATGCGTGGTATAACCCATTACTGCACTCTTGAGGAAAAATAAACGTTTTGAATGGTCTGAAGAAGCCGAGCAGGCCTTTCAGGATTTAAAAGCTAAGTTTACCTCCGCACCTATATTGAAACACCCGCGTCCATATCTCCCTTATGTCGTCGAGACTGACGCATCCAGCCTAGCCATGGGAGCTGTCCTGTCCCAAAGAGATCCCGAAACCAACCAACTGCATCCCGTAGCATTTTGGTCCAGAAAATTCTCGGCACCCGAGGTTAATTATGCAATCACGGACAAAGAACTGTTAGCCATTAAGTCCGCTTTTAAAGCCTGGTGGCATTATCTGCTTGGCGCTCGACATACCATCACAGTGATCACTGATCACCGGAATTTACAGTATTTGAATACCGCTAAGGCTCAGTCATCACGGCAGCTCCGATGGGCTTTGTTTTTCGCTGAATTTGATTTTGTGATTACCTATCGACCTGGCTGCAAGAATGGCAAAGCAGACGCCTTATCCCAAATTGGAATGGGAGAATCTGATACAAACTCAGAACCAGTACCAATAATTCCCGAACAGAGGATTCTAGGCATGACTTCGTTACAGACGCTTGAAGACATTCAAGCCAGAGTGAAACAACTCCTGGACCCTACAACCTTACAGGATTGGATACAAAAGGGATCAGACTTTACCATAGATAATGGTTTACCTTATTTCCAAGGACGCTTATTCCTGCTACATAAGGAATTACAAGAACTAGTTATTTCCGGTTATCATGATGCATTAATAGAGGGACACCCCCGTATTGCCAAGACAGAGGAAAAGGTGAAATGACAATTTTGGTGGCCCTCTTGGCGAAAAGATGTTAAATCTTTTGTGATGTCCTGTGGTGTTTGCGCCCAAAATAAAAGTCAAAAGAAAAGACCAGCCGGTCTCCTTCAACCTCTAGACATACCGCCAGCACCGTGGCACACCCTATCAATGGATTTTATTACGGACCTGCCTCCTTGTTCGGGGTACAATACTAGGTAATTGTGGATTTGTTTTCCAAAATGGCCCACTTTATTCCTTTGAAAGGTTTACCTTCAGCTTCTGTCCTAGCCAAAGAATTCCTCGAAAATATTGTTCGGCTACATGGATTCCCATCTATACTAATCTCTGACCGGGGAAGCCAATTCATTTCCCACTTCTGGCGCAAATGTTGTCAAATGGCGCAGATCGACGTAAGATTATCGACCCGTCACCACCCTCAGACCGATGGTCAGACCGAGAGGACAAATCAGACCCTTGAGTAATACTTACGGTGTATGTTACAGCAATCTGAAAGCAACTGGAAAGACATTCTTTGGATAGCCGAATACGCATATAATAATTCGGTACACTCTGGAACTGGCCACAGTCCTTTTTATACTTTGTTTGGGCATCACCCTCGAACCTCAAACCTTGACTCACCTCAGAACCTCGGAATGCCTGCAGTAGAACATCTGCATTCTACAATTACCCAAGCCTTCAAAGAGGCAACTACGCATTTACAACAAGCCAAGAGAAAATACAAGGAGAATGCTGATCTACATCGGAGTGAAGCACCTCCGTATCAGATTGGGGATCAAGTGTGGTTAGCTACCAGACATTTACCACTCAAAGGGCCTCGAACTTTTAACCCAAAATATCTGGGACCTTATTCTATTACGGCAATAATTAACCCAGTGGCTGTTAAACTTGATTTACCAGCTAGTATGCAAATTCACCCTGTTTTTCATGTGTCACTTCTGAAACCAGTGGTACCCGGAACCCGACTACTCAAACCTCCAGAACCTATTCTAATAGATGGGGAGCCCGAATTCGAAGTGAAGAACATTTTAGACTCAAAAATGTTTAGGTCAAAACTGTTCTACCTAATTGATTGGAAGGGGTACGGACCTCAGGAGAGGTCGTGGGAACCCAGCGACCATGTGCATGCACCTCGATTAGTCAGGAAATTCCACCGACTCTTCCCAGACAAACCAAAACCCCCGGAGGGAACAACCTTGGGAGGGGCCTTGGGGGGGAGTGCTGTCATGATGCCCGCTCCCGGGGAGCCGGTTCAAGCCCTGCGTCCCCGAAAGCGGACATCCAGTCCCCAAGGAAGGACCCAGCAACCCCATATAGGGGCCCTTTGGACAGTGTCCTGCTCCTATGGTGCCAGGCTCATAAAAGACATCAGTCCTGGCGCCATAGGCACCAGGCTCATTATGGAAGTGCTTGGGTGCACTTACCTGATGCAGACCATGCTGCAGGATCCCGGCCTCCTTGAGGCCTAAAAGGAACTACTTTACCTGTGGGACTAATTTACCATCCGGGCGTGGTCAGGGAAGGATACATACCTGATTGGAGGAAGGATACATACCTGGATCTTCTTCCAAGGCTATTTAAACCCCACCCGAACAGCCACACGTGCTTTGCGTTGTTCTGCATCTAGCAGCTGGACGCTCACCGTGTCTGCTCCTGCATCCTGACTTCTGCCACGCCTGCCAGCATCCTGGATCACCTGCAAAGGAAGAGAAGAAGAGAACAGAAGAAGGAAAAGTCCTTACCTGCTAAATCCGCATCCCGGAGACATCTCGCCGGCAATCCTGAAAAGGAAGACTTTTATTTAAAAGCTCATTGCGTCGGTCGCTGCAGCGCCGCATTCCACTCACCTTTACAGGGCGCCTCCATGTTCAGCAGTGATCATCCGGATTCGCAGTCACGGCCCAGCGCCTAGGGAGAAAAAGACCAGAACAAAAGGTGAGAGAGAGAAGGGAATAAGGAAAGCTAAATCTCCATGTTAAGACCTACCTGTTGATTCATTCCCTCTTCATTTCGGGTCCGCGCTGCATCCTGGCATTTCCAGACCCCAGCCCCTAAGGGGAAAAAGAGACATCAGCGTTAATGAGCGAATGAAAAGACATTACCAAAAAACGCTCATTAAAGACTTACCTGATTTCTACAAGGATTTCACCTCTCATCTCGGGTCGGTGCCTGTTCCCCGGCATTCCGTACCCCGGCCCCTATGGAGAAAAAGACACTAGCATTAGTACATTAATGCACGGACACAAGGGGAACCTCTTATCAAAACAAACTTACCTGGAAGCCAAGCAAGTTTGGTTCTCACCAATCCGAAAATCCAGTGAAGTAACTGGATACCAACGCGCCCCTGCATCAGAAGCAGGATGGAGAGCTACGAGGAATCACAGAAGGGTTTCGAGGAGGGTGAGAGGGGAAAGTGGGAGGCTGATTGCATTACCCCTCAGACAGTTAATCCCCTATTTTCGCCTACAGAAGGATATTTCTGCGAGCCAGACAAGCCAGATTTGGGGGCCCGGTCCAGTCCGTCTTCCGAACCCTGCGCATCACCTTAGAAGAGGTCACAGCAGCGCGAACCAGGCCAGCGCCTCCGCGGGAGTCAGGTGAGCGTTACAATTTCACCTTGGGAGCCCCGTGATCAGCACATGTGTTATATTTATGAGCTCTTTGTGAGGCCTTTATCAGTGATGGATTGGGCACTTTTGGCATGCCCCATTGTCCTGCTTGCATTAACGTGAACATGGCCAGCTGTATTGCCAGCCGGAGATCAAAACTGTCACTTTATTGGACAGATGTGCCTTTTAGGCTGGGTTGTAAATCCAACCAATTGGTCACTCCTGATTTTAATCTCTCAGAAGACCACAGTTCTATTTTCTTGGTATTTAAGAATATTTTTCGAATATTCTCCCTTTACAAAGAGTTTCCCAAAGGTGGGAGTCAGTTTCAGGTAAAACTCTGGTGATGTTGAAGTCAGCACCATATCCGGCTGAATTAAACACTAATGTTTTTCAACCTAATATAAAAGTTACACTACAATACATTATAAAATGACCACCATATTGTTATAATATTTTAACAATAATCAGTCAGTGATTAGGAACAAAATAAAATATTTCATAAAAAAATATTCTGAATAAAATGGGTATTAATTTTCTTCAATTGATGTACAGTAGGAAAACTGCATGAGCACACCATTCAAAACTCTAAGCAACATCCTACCACTTGACGTTCATCATATTGAGATTTCTGTAACACAGTCCACGTTCTCCAGTTAAATGGATTATATTTTTGTCACACTTAGGACTCTTCACTTCTTAGAGATGAAGTTCCATTTTAAACTGGTGCTTTCTGCCTCCCCTGTATTCATTTGCATTGGTAAAAACCCAGTCTTTGGGTGAAATGGGCTCAAGGCCCCATATTGTTCTTTGGATGGTTTATTTTGTTGTGCTATTCAGATATGTTGAGTGCTATATTTCGGGTGTGAAGGTAGCGAGTAAAAGGTGGAAATGATTAATTAAATTACGCATTTTTTCTGATACCTCTCACTTAAACTTGATACAAGCCCCATTTGTCGTTGATTCATCCCACAATGGGGACATTCATTATACATTCTGGGGCCGATTCATGGAACAAACGTTTCGCCGAAAATCCCAGCGCAAGCAGGCGCAAGGTGGCGCAAGCGTGAGAAAGCAAGTGCACGCGCACGCATGCGATTCAAGGAAGGCGTTGCGCTTGTTTCCCACTGGTTGTGCACCAAATCTGTGCATGGCGCACGCGGGCCTACATGTCATCAAATGGCGTGTGCTACACGCACAGCAAAAGCACACATAGCACGGCGCACACAACAAAAGTGAGCGGAACAGTGGCCGTAACACGCGGAATGGGGAATAACGCGTGAAAAAGAAGGTGTAACTGGGGAAGTACTGCAGGGAACTACACGGAACGCCCACACGCACGCGAACAACCCGTATTCATGGATTCTAATACGGGAAACCCGCGCACGGCAAAAGACGCGCACAGCCATCAACGCATCCACCACACGAAGGCAGGCAGAAGCGTCCCCGCGCACAGTATAAAAGTGCACGCAAACAACAAACACGTATATACAGCTGCGATGAATGCCCCACTTGTCGCAGCACTGATCGTGGGACACCGCAGGAGGAGGAGAATAGCCAGGGCACGCATTTTTTCACCACGGACAAGCCTTTTTAGGATGCCTGACAACCAGGTCTATGGCAGGTATAGGTTTCCACCCCATATCATTCTAGACCTGGTCAGGGAGTGGGAAGATGACCTTACATCCCCCACCCTCTGCTCCCAAGCATTGAGCCCCTTGGAGAAGGTGCTCAATGTCCTGCATTTTGTGGCCACTGGGTCTTTTCAGCGGACTACTGCCATAGTGGGGGGGTCTCACAGGCCACGTAGTCACGCTGCCTACACAAGGTCTTGGCAATCATGACAGCACGCCCCTCAGTCCGCAGGCACATATACATGGCCAGAACACCCGCAGAAAGGCAGGCCGTTATCCAGGACTTTTACAGGGTGGCACACTTCCCCAAAGTGCTCGGTGCCATAGATTGCACCCATGTGGCCCTACGTCCACCTAGAGCCACTGAGCACATCAACCGAAACTGCAAGCACTGGCATTCCATCAACATACAGGTGGTATGCGATGCAAAGGGAATCATCACCTCTGTCTATGCAAACTACCCTGGCTCCACCCATGACAGTTTCATATACAGAATGTCCGCCCTGAGTCGGGCCCTGGAAGCTGGGCAGCATGGCGACACATGGCTCTTAGGTGAGTACAAATGCCTGTGCACATGCATGCATCTCACACACACACACAAATACACAAACCCCAATAATCACAACCACTGTCACCTCTCCAGGGGACAGTGCCTACCCTCTGAGCAACCACATGATGACGCCAATTCGGAACCCACCACACCACCCCAGGTAAGAAACAACGTGGCTCATATTGCAACCAGGGCCATAGTGGAGCGCACGTTCGGAGTGCTCAAGTCACGCTTCCGCTCCCTTCGCTGCTCTGGCAGGCAGCTACTCTATGCACCCCCAGTAGTGTGCAGGATCATTGTGGCAGCATGTGTCCTGCACAATGTTGCAACATGGCAGGGCGTACCGGTGGACATGGTGGTGCCCCCACATCCCCAAACACAGGCACAGGCGCTGCCCATGGGAGGGGAGAGGGCACGTGACGAGGAAGCCCGGACCCAGCTTGTGGCCACATTTTTCACCTAAACTCCCAACCCTGTGGAGTGCACACAGACCTGGCACATACCAGGTGACAATCGATGATGACAAAGAGACAGTCAACTGTCACAACCTTACCACCCTGAGATTGTTGCCATGGAATTGCCACATTGTGTGCATCCCTAGCTACTTAAACACAAGCAATCCTGTGTGACCAAAAGACACACATGCAAGGTGTGAATCACACAGACCTGCAAAACAGGCCATGACTATCACTGGTATGTCACTCAAACCCTCCCAAACCACAACATGACATAGCAAGCAATAGCCGTACACCAACACAGTACCAATAAGGTACACATTGCCATGTGAAAAATGTAAATTGGCATCAGACAATGATGCCTGACATGGAATCAGATGAAATGACTGACCAACAACCTCCCACCCAAAATAAGTCATACCCAAATGCATTCCAAAAGTTGTAGTTGTAACATAACAATGAATGCCTGTCTACATGCACAATGTGCATTGCAAAATCAACACTGCAGCTTCTGTGTGCCGTGTCCACCTCCTGCAACACACTGCTCAGCACACAGCACAGTGAACAGCCATTGTGTGTGATGCACACCCTAAGCATCATATCTAAGTGACAAACTACAACAAAAAGCAAATTAGGCATGTACAGGATCCACAATTTGTCATAGAACATGTGCTGCAGGGACACAGTGGGCACCAGAAGGCAAACAGAGTGTACACGTGGACATGGAAGGGTGGTTGTACATGTAGTGGATTATAGTGCGAGTGTGTGGGTCAGTAGGGACATGCACTCAACATATGCATGTGCAATCAAGTGACCATCAGTGTCCTCTACACATCACATGTGAACATTCACCATGTGTATACCCAGCATGTCAAACCACAACTATCCCCTCACACCTGAAAGGTAAACACAACACATGAACAGGCATTGATCAGCAGAATACATCATGTACATAGGATACCACAATTACAATGTCAGGGTGACCATCACACTGCAGGGCAAGGCAACTATCAACAACAAAACACCCCCCGCCCCTCACAAATCACCACGACCCACTGAACAACTGCACCTGGGTTATTCAGCCTTCATCATTGAATTTCACCTGGCCACAGGATCACCCTTCCCCTTTGTCACCATCTCCCACCCTGTGTGTAAAAGGTTGCCAGCACCCTCAGAGTCCACCTTGATTTGCAAAAGCACCAAATCCAAGAGAATTCAAAGCAGGCCAACACAGAAGCCAAACAAATAGCCTGCAGGCAGTAAAACAATGTCACAACAGTAGATGACTTGAAGTAGCAGTACGCCACAAAGGCCAAGTACTACCACAATGATGTCAACAACCAAGGTAGCACAGTAAAACAATGTCACAACAGGATGTGTACCATGTGTGGTACATAACATAGAATGATGCACCATGAACGGATGTGTACTGTCACAGCTCCCGTGTACAGGTGCAGGAGTGGCACGAACCAACCACCCCCACCGTGGTCTGGGTGCCTGCAAGGTCAAACTCACACAGTCCTATGAGACCCTGGTGGGGAAGGAGGGTCAGGGATATGCAGTCGGGACAGGCATTGGCATACTGGATAACTGGAATGAGGGGCAGGAGAGGGGAGTAGGATTGACACGGGAAAGTAGGGAATGCACAAAAATGTAGTACTCACATTAACACATACACAATTTGACCAAACTTGTTCATCATGCACATAGCAGCAAATTACTCAAATGGAAGTCAAAGAGAAACTTATCTCTGGGGCAAGTGCTGGCCTCCTGCCTGCGCACTCTCAGGTCCGGTAACAGGAGCAGTTCAATGCTGCAAAGAAAGCCACAGTTAATAATCTGTGTGTGCCCAAAACACACAAACACACCACCAAATGTGCCTCAAAGTAACAAACTACTCTACAAACAGACAATCTTGTGTGGATGCTTCGTACCCATACGTAACATTACCCCTGTGATGGTTCACCAATGTGTCACGATTCACACAACATGCATTGTTCCCTGGGTAAGCAGACAGACGCATATAGCAAGGTATGACTTCAGAACAAGTCGTGTACCACCATGACCAAAATAAAGTAGGCAGTGCATGTTTCAAATTCTACTTGGAAATGAAATGCACTGTACCCGAGTCTGTCCCTTGCTGTCTGTCCCTGTGAGCTGCTTCTTTCCATGTCTCGGAATGCTACATGGCTAATACAAGTGCCTCAATGGACCATGGTGGAACGGAGGGTATGTGCCACTGCCCCTGCAGGTGCCCCAAACAACTTTCCCATCAACCAGCCATCAGTCCACTAACATATCTCAGCTGTATTGTGCGCTTCAACACCAATATTTGTCCAAGCTCACCGTCAGTGCTGCTACTAAGCATGCATGTCCAACTGGCCTGGTGGAAGGTTTGCTGTGTTGTGACCCCCCTGTGCTGCTCACCTTGCTTGGAGTCCCTTGAAACACGTCAGCAGTTTTTCGGATGTATGATCACAATCCCTGCGCCTCTGCTTGCGAACACATGTGCATGTCGGCACCACCAAAACGTATCCAGATTCCAGACGTCCAATGGCCCATGTCTGCTGGCAAAGGTGGTCTGGAGGCTCATCCCCCTGCAGAAAGGCCATGATTAATTATTTAGATTCATCTGTGTGTGTCTCTTCAGGCATTTCATGACTGGACCATGTCAGAGACGTACATCAGAAATTACACCATCAGTCCTTCTTTCACAGCCAAAGTGTGGAACACACTATATACGGCATGAATTACAACAAGCACATGTACAGTAAAGATAAGAAACATACTACATAATGCATAGCAATGAATGTACACATGAATCATGAAACACCCCATCTAGCAAAAGAAGAACAGTGGTCAATTACTCCCCAATCATCCCCACTAGGGGTGTTAACACAAGTTCCACAGCAGCAGACATGCCACATATATGACAGTCCAAAGCCCTTGTGTAATAGGCTGTTACACCAAACCATCCTTGCGAGCCCATGGATAAGGGAAGCAGGAGTGGCATATGTGAGTCAAGGACCCCAAGCAGCAAACACATACACAAGACAAGCTTGAAGGGCCCAGCTGAAACAGACAGTGGATGCTTTCAAAAGCTACAAAGCACCACACCGTCACATGAAAGCACAATAGACAAGCAATTTTAAACTATATTAACTAATTACACTAACTATGAAAAACCTACGTTACCTATTTAAACTAACTATCAAACAGAAACGTAACTAACTAAGCTAAAAGAAAAATCAAAAATGGCCACATATGACCCAGGGGGGGAGGCAACCAGAAGGGGGGAGGTACAGGGTGTTGCTCAACACCCACATGCGATGATGCTGAGGAAAAAAAAAACCTCCATGGGCTCAATGCCTGCACAGCCCGACCTATGTGGGAGTTAGATTGTCGTCCGAGTCTGGCTCTTCCTGGAAAGGAGGACCTGGCACAGGAGCATGACCACGCCTAGCCGCAGCTTTCCCCTTGTCGGCAGCAAGTCTGCCGGACTGGTGAGCCTGGTTCTGTGTGGCGATGACACGTAGGTCTGCATGCAGAACCTCCCGTGATACACGTGCTTCCTCTTGCAATGTACCACGTGTAACACCGAGTTCCTCCTGCAACGCCTGGCTGGACAACCGCTGCACCTCCCGGCAAGCATGTAGCTCAGACGAGATGGTACGCTCAAGCTGTGCAACCCTCTCCTCTGCCCGCTCCCTCTGGGACATCTGAAGGACACCCAGAGTGGATCTGAGGGAAGCGTACTCCTCCCTCAGGGCCTTCATGTGTGCCTCTGCATGAGCAGCAATTGCTTGACGCAGAGACGACATTTCAGCCTGGCATGCCCTGTCTGAGGCCGCCATGCCCAGCCTGAGCGAGCGGGATGTGGACTCTGCTGCCTGCTGCTGGAGAAGCACCTTCCTAGCAGGGGGGAGCATGGATCAGGCCACACGCTCCATGCTCTCAGCGATGTTCTCCATTGCTGCCCCCTGCCGTTCAGAATTGGCAGTCATGTCTTGCTCCCACTCAGTATACTGCGGTTGCATGCAGCGACCGCGTTGCTGGGCTTGACCCCTGCGGGACCCAAGGACCGGGTGTCCTCGTTGTGTTGGCACTGCCCAAGGCTGCTCGACTACATGCCCCCGTCGATGTGATGTCCCAGGCACATCAGTGACTGGTGTGGAGGGTGACCCTGCGTCCCGATCCACCACGGGCGGAGGTTCCAAGACTGTCTGACCCCTCAGTGCAGGTGTCGCAGACAGAGGAGTGTCCACATCAGAATCACTCACCCCTGACATATGGACCTGATGCTAATCCAACTCGACATGGTTGTCAGAGTGTTCATCAGGGCTGGACTCATAGGCAGCCAGAGCAAGATGGACTGTAGCACTTGGGGGTTTTCGTGGCCTACCACCCCACGACCCCCACTTGGCTGGGTTGATGTAGTGATAACAACCCTGTGCCTGGCATGACAACACCATCCTCCGGCTCCATTGCGTCATCACCTGAAAAATAGAGAGAAAAAAGGTCACTACACATGTTAGAAGCACACAACACACACACCGACACCAAACACATCAGGCAGACATGTGACACACAAAATAGAACCTGGCATGCATGCTGGGTCAACTTGAAATTGCTTCTGTGATTAGACCTGTGGAAAGGTGGCAGTTTGCACTGAAGTGGGTCTATGCAGTGCAGCAAATATGTATGTTACTCACTATCTACATGTACAAGGACTTCATGGTGTGTGTCAGAAAATGTGAAGGCAGTGCAAGGTCAACTTCAGGCATCACGTGCAATGTGCATTCAATGGGTAGCATGTCTACAAGCAAACCACCCCTCCCCCCAAGTGCAAAAGCAGGGATGCCTAGCATGGTATCAAAAGGCTGACCATAGACCTGTGTATTGACAGACAGTGTTAACTAGCATCAACAGCATCATGTGAGTCAAGTGACAACACAGCAAATGATGATGGGAGAGTAAGCAGGACACATGATGAAACCTCTGGAGTACACCCATGTGTGAAGAAGACACTACACCAGTTCGACAGAGTCATTGGCCATTAAACAGGCTGAGGCCTGTGAGCCACACAGATTGTCAGACCCTAAACATGCGTGCAATGCAGTACTGAGCCACAGTTGACATGGGAAGGCAGATGAAATGCCATGCAATGTAGGTCATCCAGGACTTGTATTACAGTGATCATCCAGTCATGGACACATAGGGGCATGCATGGAATGCACATGGAGCATGAATGGGCACTCATGTCCCTGCGGGGCATCTGACCTCTGCACAGTCCAAGTGAGACACCCTGCATCAAGTACTAAGAATGTACCACACAGCATATGTCTGGCAGATTGGCCACTGGATGTTAGAATGTACACAGGAGGCAAGAACAGGGAAGTACCCAACGGCAATATTGTAGCAGACCAGTGCTAAGGTGGAATTAGGGTGCAGAGCGGGGGTTTGAGGGGCAAGGGAGCATGCCTACATTGAGTACCGGCTTGCAGGCAGAGGACATATGCACGTCAGTCATGCTATGCATAGTCCCTGGGCTGAGAGGAAGGTCACCACACGCTACATGCAGAAGTGCCAGTGAGCTGGAACATGGACCGGAGGGGCATACTGGTAACCAACATGTGAGTAGGGTGCAATAGTGGTGATGCGGACAGTCCCCCTCTGCTCCACATGTCCACCATCCAGCAGAGTAGACATGCATCAGGGAAGCATTGCATTACTTGCACATCAGAACCATGTACACGTGACATGTAGTGGCAGTCATGCACAACACATCACACAAGTAAAACACACACGTCCTCGACAAACACGCATCAACACTCACTGGATTGGGCATCAAAGTCCGGCATCTCTTCCACTCCTTCGACCGGTTCAGATGGTATGAACTCCGCAACGAGTGACTCATGCGGAGTGAGGTCTTCCTCCTCTGGTGCAGGCCCACTGCCAGTCACCAGAGTCAAATTGTAATTTGAGGCACGCTTAGCCTTAGCGCCGCGTTTGAGGTCATTCCAACGCTTTTTGTTCAGTTCCTCTTTGCAGAAAGGCTTCTTCCTCGACGTGCAGGAGGTCGTGGCTGTGTGTGGGGTCCCAGCCTGTGCTGCAGGTGCAACCTTCCTCCTCTTGGATTGTGGTGCAGACCCTGGCTGGCTAATGCCGCACTGATCAGTATGGCCAGTGGGTTCAGTGGATTGACCCAAGGGAGTGGCAAGTGGAGGGACGACCAAAGGCCTGACTTGTGTCAGTGGCAGCTGGGGGCCCTCTAATGGACCCTGCACAGCAACATCGGCTGTGGCAGGGTCATTGACCGCAACTGTCCTGGTTGGCAGACTCACAACCGGGGTGTTATTCGGTGCATCTGCCCCTGCACTTGCCAACACCCGCTGTTCGGGGCAGCAGATGACATAACTGCCCCAGGGACACGTGTCTTGGTCAGGGCAGCCCTGCGTGCTCCTACGTTTCCCTCCTGGCCTGTTGTAAATCTTCCAAGGGCTGTTCAAGTGCCAACGCAGCCTGCGCTGGTAGACCCTGAGCCTGGGTGGTGGTGTCCACAGCTGCACCTGCAGCTACCACTACCCTTGGGCCCGTAGCAGTCGATGAAACGGACTGCCAGGTCACACGGGCGCCAGTGCCAGATGCAGAAGCTGCATCTCCCGGAACCACAGGGGGTGGTGGCATGACTGCACCAACACATGGCACAATATCGTGCTCAAGTGGCGCACCCCTGCCTCTTCCCCCTCTGCGGCCACCCTGGACACCCTGGAGTCCCCCTACTCCCTGGTTACCCCGGCCACATCCCCGACCACCCCCGCCACAAGGAGGATGCCCAGCTGTGGCACCCCTCACCTTTGGTGGCCTCCCAACCATGGCAAAGATGTATTAGTGCCGGCACAGATGGAGTAGTGCCAATGGGAGGTGTACACCACAATTGACCTGGGCAATTGGGGTGAAGTGGGTGGGATGCAAGATGTTAACAGCCCCCCTGCACCTGCAAGGCTGTATGTAACCTCGGTGATGTAGTGACGGGTCATGCAACGCTCAGGCACCCCAAAACTGCAGTAAAACCATGCACGCAACCCTGCAGCCTATGTGCGTGGAATCAACCTCCCGCAGTACGCGGTGGCACCCAGTAACATGAAAAACACGTATGCATGGGATACGTAGGCTATTATGACCTCGAAAATGGGTGCGATACACAGGGGCACCCACAGTGGGAAAAATAGCGTGCACGACTTACCATCTGACTAGCACGATGCAGAAAAACACACGTAGCCAATACCCCCGCCAAAAGAAGAGATACGTCCTTGATAGCTGTGACGTTGTGATGGCGCGCGAAACAACACGAAGCAGGAACACACGTCGGTCTCCACGAAAGGCACGTACAGTGAACTGCTGGCCCCGCTCACCATTAACCCGTGCTGAGGGAAACGCCTGCACGCGTCACGTCACTTACGCGCATAGGCCCTTTCCTCGGATTACAGGCATTCACTTGCGGATGTGCAGTTTTTTCACGCATGCTGAACCGTTATGCCCATGTCACGAGGGAAACGCCCATGCGCGTAATGTCACAGAAGCGCTTACGCACTAAGGGCCTTTGGTCCAATTACACGCGGACGTGCAATTTTTTCACGTGCCAAATCACTCCATATCAAGCTGGCCACGCAACAACACACGGAAGACCAAGCTCCTGCCCAGAAGGCCAAATTACTGCCCCCCAGAGCCCTGAGCACGCTCCCACCTGCCATCTGCTGCTGCCTGCCTGCCTGCTGCCCACGTGCCCTGCTATGTGGTGCCTGCACGTCAGCCAGGGTTCCAGTTGCTGTGTCCACCCCTTCTGGAACAGAAGACTCCCGACTGGGATACCGTCACTCCACAGCCCAGCCCCAGGACCCAGTTGCCCACCTACGCCTGCCTCGGGGGCCGCCATGTCGGAGCAAACACGGTCTGAGACAACTGGTGACCCCCAGACATAGAGGCAGAGAGTCACCAGCTTCAGTGTGAAGGAAGTTGGTGTCCTGGTGGAGCATGTCCTGGGGCATTTTGATGCCCTCTTCGGAACATCATGCGCCAACAATGAAGGACGGGAGAGGATCTGGGACGACGTAGTGGTGCCATCAACGTGGAGGGGGTGGCAATCCGCGACATCAAGCACGTCAAGAAGCGCTGGGAGGACTTGAGGTCCAGGTCCCTCTACAAGGCCCGGCACCTCGCGGAGGGAGGCCGGGTCAGCATGAGTGACATCCAGATGAGGGTCCTGGAACGCGTAGGCCCAGCGCTCCACGCCCAGATCCTGCAGAGGAAGACCCGTCTGGAGTTGAGCGGTAATTGGCCAAGCATTGGTGTGTGAGACAGGGCATGTTGCAGTATGCTAGTAGTCTGATACTTGCCTGTATGTGTGACATAGGCCATGTATGGATGTGTGTGTGTGCAGGGACATCATGGTCATGCATGTGAGACCAGTAATGTGTGAACCACATGGTTGGTGCATGAGCTACAATGCAACATGGGTAGCTGTATGGCAAATGCACACATGAAAGCATGCCAGTGTCTGTTCTTGCACATGGTGAGGGTGTGAGGGATGGGTGCTGCTGTCATGTGCATGTATGGTGCACATGTGTGTGTGTCTGAGAAGTGTGTGTGTGACTTAGGTACGCCATGGATTCATGACACATGTCTGTGATGATGTGTACATTCACTCATGCAGTGCAGTCACCGTTGTATGCACTGTGTCTATCCACTGTGTCTGTGGTGTGCAAGGCATGATGCATGACCCTCTGGTGATGTGTGTGCATGGAATCAGTGTGAGCCATGATGCATGTGAGTTTGAAGGCAAGATTTTGGTTAATAGAGGCCCTTGTACATGGATGCTGATGTTGATTGCAGACGCCGTGCCTGTTCATGCTTGTGTGTTGCGTGCATTCACCCATGTGTTGTGGAGGGACAGGATGGAAGTGACGTTAGACACTGTAACTCATGTGTTATTGCTTCCTGTCTAGGGGAATGTTGTACTGTACCCTGAAGCTTGTGTTCTATTTCTCCCTCTACGCAGCGTCAAGTGAAGAAGAGGGCGGAGACGGCGCTGTGGAGCCAAGCGGCGGGGATGCCTCCACCGGGCGGCACGCATGGCCCAGCCACCCTCCCAGGACTTGCCATCATCTGGGAGCAAGGGGGCTGGTGCCGCGTCTGCCACTACGGCTGTGGCGGAAGGGCCGGGTGAGCCCCCACAGGGGCTTGGAATGGCGGAAGACAGTACGGAGACGTCCAGGTTGGTGGTCTCCACAGAGGAGGAGGAGCCCGCAACTGAGCCGCACATGGGGCCTGGTGGGGGTAGTACCACTGGTGCAAGTGGTGCAGTCTAGGGCCATGGTTAGGAGGCAGCACAGGTCACCGTGGAGGGGCCTGTGCATGTCCCTGTCCTTGACCCTGTGACTGCACCACCATGCACCAGTAGGGATGCCCCGTCCCAGCCCGTCCGCAGGTAGGGGAGAGTGCCATGTCATCTGCCTCTCCACTACCTGCGGACGAGGGGTCCCATGACCGTATGAGCCGCGTCCTGATTGTTGTTGCGCTGCGCACGCGTGACATTCGTGATGACGTGCATTCTTCCTGGGCGGAGAACGCACGCCATCACGAACAGCAGCGTCGCGACGTGGCACTGTTGGGAGAGGCCCTGGTCGGTGGGTTCCTACATGTGTCGCGCACTCTGGTGGACCTCTCCTCCTCTGTGGAGACTATGCACCAGTCATTCTCCCTGCCATCTTCCGGCCCACATTCCACCAGGGCCCACTGTGGACCTGGCCCGACCAACGCAGCCAGCTTGGTGGAGCTCACATCCCTGCCACAGTCGGGAGTCGGCGATCCAGCAGGGGTGGACACCACAACTGGAGACCAGCTGATGGAGGATGTGCAGGCGCCATCGGACAGGGCACATGGACAGCAGCAGGAGCAGGCTGTAGGTGGGAGCAATGATGGCTCAGGGCCATCAACATCAGAGGGGCAGGCATCGGCCAGAGGACAGGAGGACCCAGGAATGGGAGTGTCTTCCGTGTGGCAGCGGTTGGGACAGCGGATAGATAGGGAGCGGCGGCGGGCAGAAGAGGCGCGGCTCACCATGGTCAGGGCGGAGTTCTCCATGCGTCGGGCGTTGAGGCGGGCAGAGTGCCTCGAGGCAACTTGCAGGGAGTTGCAACAGGCCATGAGTGCCTCCCTGCGAGACCTCGGGCCAGGGCAGAGGCACACCTCCAGGACATCGACATGGAGTTTGATGATGCCCTGGCCTGGGACAGCACAGAGTGAGACGCAGGACTTGCCCGTCGCCATTGTATATAGTTAGATAGTGTTAGGTTTCTTTTTGTTTATTTTGGGGCGCTTGGACAAGGCACCACGTTTTTGTATATAGTTCTTTAATAGGTAGTCTTTTTTGTAAGTTTCATTTCATTTGTTGGGCTCATGGACCCTGGATTGGTGATTTGTATATAGTTGAACAGTGGATTTGTCTTTTTTTTTTTATTTCACCATGGAGCAATGGATTTCACTTATTTTTCTCCCTTGGATTTGCTTTGTTGGACTGAGACTTTGGACACATTTTCATTTGGATTTCTTTGGATTTTGATTTCATATTTTTGATTATTTTCCAGACATGCTGCATTTTATTTCTTCTTCACATTATTGTGTGTTTTCTTTTCATTACATTCATTTTGGGTTCAATGCATTTTTGTTTCATACTTCGATGTGTGGTATTCTCTCATTGATTTCATGCCTGTCATGATGTGGGTTTTCACATTCACTTGCACCTATTGTCTGTGTTTGACGGACATGTGTTCATTTACATACTTGCCATTCGGGTTGTATCAAGTAATGGGCATTTCTATGTGGGTGGATGCAATACTTGGTTGGGTCTTTGGGCTGGGGTGGCGTGGGGTGTGATGTGGCTGGCCATATGAGACTCCCCGTGCAGTGGGGTACGTGTATTCGGAGGGGTGCGCGGGGAGTTTAACAGACGTTTTTTGTGGTTAGGGGCCTGTGCGCCATGCATGGGATTTGTGCGCTGTGCATGGCGCATGGGGAGGGATTGGGGGCGTAACTGGCGCTGCTGCAGGGTCGCTGCACTACTCTGCACCACAGCTGGTTTTGTAAGCTAACATCCATGAATACGCTGTGCGCAGGAATGGATTTTAGCGCACGCGGCTGGCGCAGAAAGTCGCACGCGCACACTGTGCACCAGCCGCGTGCGCCACTTGTGCGACACTTGTGCGCTAAATTCTATGAATTACCCCGTCTGTTTCTAAAACGTTCACAACTTTGCAAGGTTTTGAATCGTCACATGAAATGTTTAAAATGTATTTAATTCCGCTTCTGAAAATATTGTGCCATAAGCAGTGCAGAGGCGCTTACTATTATCTGCTACTGGTGAACACGTTTAGGCTGAAGAATCTACTGCGATAAACAAGTTTGAGACATATATTATTCTAATATCTTACATTTATGTTTGCTTTCAGCAATATTTTATATTTTGTTGTTGTTGCATTGGTGTTTTGATTGATTCTATTGTATTATATTAAGCCTAATGAATTTGACCTGTTAATTATTATGTAGGTTCTATGAACATTGTTTGAAAAACATCAATTGACTTCACATGAAATCCGTCAAGCATCTCATTTGGCTTCTGACACACGTTGCAGAGGTTGAAGCATGTAAAATGTGAATTCATTTACAGATGAAATTGTTATGAGAGGGCTGCTTGATTCAGTCCCTTTGCAGTAGTTGTCATCAATGATATTCAGTGTAGATAGGAACAACTCTTGCGCCATTTCACCTGCTAGGATCACTTTCCCCAAGGCCCATCCACCATCATCCACCATGGACCAATTGATGCGGCAGCTTTGTGAATGTCCAGCAGTTGTATCTGCTGGAGACAGGACGTATTGCTGGGTGATCTGCCACCAGCTCCAGATCAAGCATGGCTGTACTATAACTAAGGGCTCCAGCTTTGTAGTCACATGCAGGAGTGAATCAGGGTGGGCTTAAACCTCATTAGAATCACAACTCTTCGCCATTTGTTATGTATTATGCTCATACAGTAAAACAATTATGTGCATTACATTTGAGTAACAAATGGAGTAGCGGGACACAGGGACAGGAGAGAGATAAGTGCAGAAACTCTAGCCTCAGTCCCCCTCTCAAGCACAGGGGCTCAACCTTTCTTGAATGGGCCTAGAGTCATAGCCTGTATATGGTGCATGAGTGATGGTCAGGAGTGCAGCATCATAATGGCTGTTAGTTATTGTAGACAGAAATGTGAGAGGTCACATTAAAACATTTCCTTTAAAAGTGTGACAAAGTCCCTGAGTGCCTCTTGGAATAAAGGATGCAGTGGTCACAGAGGCTGGGTGCTGCCTCATGCCCAAAGAAGCAGGCGAGCAGACACTATTCCACTTACTCCCTAGACCCAAACGGCGATGGACAGCCAGGTTCTACAGAGAGGAATGCTGGGAGGAATTGTGGGCACTCTTAAATGAGGGTACATTTCGGTGGATGGCTGCACCGGCAGTAAAGCACTGGACTGGCTGCTTGGAGTTCTTGAGGCCTGCTAGGAGCTTTATGGGAATAGTAAAGGAGGTGGTGTGAAAGGTTGGATTCCTCTTGGTCTGAGGCTGTGTTCTTCCGGGAGTTAATACTCATAATCCAGACTTTACAACCCTTCTCAATCGGGTCTGCAGTTACATTGCCATGTTACTAGAGGGAAGCAAGACAAATTTAGATTCAGAAGAGTTGTAGAGTCTACAGTGAGTGATGTGGCCCTTTTCCTTAAATGAGTGTCGCTAATATGTATTATTTAATTATTTATGGGACTGTGGCGTGCTGTATCTCACCTTGCCACTGACTGACAGACCATTTTGGATTTATACAAAGTGACATGTCATTCCAAATAAGACTTTACAAAACATGACATAATATATCAAAAAGTGCCGAAATAATTAAACGTCTGTTATGTAATGAAATTGGAGGAGGCTAAAAGGATAAGTATACACAGAGATGAAATGAAAAATGATTGCAACTCCCTTAAAAGTGAAAATGGCCTTCATTAACACAATCAAAATTTAGAATGAAGAAAAAAACACAAAGCTGGAAAGAAGTGGAAGTCAAAAAGGTATTTTTGTGCATGTGTGTTGAGGGGCAGGTAATATCCCTCAAAGCTATCCGAAGGTGTGCATAAACACTAGGGATCCATACATTAGGGTTCTCACTATTTCTTCAGATGTATGTCTGCCAGCCAAAGGGATTGCAGTAGATCGTGTCAAAACCCAAATTAATTTACTCCACAGCAGATTCCCAGACCAATATACTTCCACAACAGCATCATAAATAGCAACTGGGCAGTACCAAGGGAGGTAAATACTTCCTGAACCCTTTCAAAATGCAGTTATACCCTTTGAAGCCCACATTCATTTGCATCAATGCTAAACCCCATGATAGGCATTTTCCAAACAGCATCGATAAGTGCATTTTATTTCATTGAGTCAATGGGCCTAATTGCCAGAAAAACATCAAAAGGAGTGTAGTGTCTGGTGGGAGACTGAAAGAAGGATAGGAAGGAGGGAGCAGTCTAAAGAAGGTTGGCTGTGACATGAGGAGAAAAGATGAGGAGTATGTTCACGAGAAGGTTGAAGGTATTATCAAGGGAAAAGAACTTTGTGAAGCAGGTTAGAGAAAACACAGCCAGAATGGAGATGAGTGTATTAGATGGGGAGAGGAAGATGAATTGGGGAGGGAGAAGAGGAGAGGACTATTTAAGCAGTCGGACTATAAAAGACTTGCAGGAAGTAAGAGATGAGCAGATGCAGCCTAAGGCTGAAGGGTGTGATTGGAGGCTGGGTGGTGGTGCAAGCATTTGGAGCAGCATTGACCAGAAAGTAATGAATGAGAGAGGAGAAGAGAGGACCACTGGTGCATGAAATGTCCATCTACACATGTTAGTGGTGTGTCTCATCGAGGAGGTCGATGAGAGTGGGGTATTGGGGGTTAGAACCAGAGCCAAAACACAGGAAGGTGTTGAAGACACCCTGACGACCTGAAGAGAAGCTGTGGGTGCTTTTCCCAGTATTATTATTATTATTATTATTATTATTATTATTATTATGTGTGGAACTAGCTTGGGGAAGCAATAGCACACTTTGCACGTCATAGGGGGAAGTACACAATGAGGGAAGCAGAGATACAAGGGAGTGGGGCGCTAACAATGGGGGTGGGGAAGGGTGGCCAATTTGGCAACAAGGAATCAGCACTATCTCCCAGCCGTACCATTTGCCACTGTCCAGGCGTAGCATACAGGTGCCCTTTTAGCCCAACACCCTGGCTAGCGTTTACCCAGGAGTCAAAGATCAGAAGGGTGGGACCTGAATCTACAGAACAAGGAGCCAAGAAAGAACCCCAAAGGCTATGAATGATGGAAAAATATCTCGCAAGGGACACCGAGATTGAGGATTATCAAACACAGATACTTTGTTGTCAGAAGGCCAAGGCAAAGAAATCATATTCCTATTGTTTATTTACATTTTCCTCTCTTGCCTCACTTGTAGTGTTACTTAAGTCAATCGTTTATAATATAGTTGGAGGCGTGCATGTTTTTTTGTAAGAAACGAGCATGCTGTCAAACATTCCCATTGGCATTCTACATAGCGGACTAATATCATTATAAAATATAGCAATGCATTTAAAGTTTCACATGCATACTCGGTACTCAATCACACACTGTCAAGGACAATTTCTCCCAGCCACAGGGCCCTCCTGAGACAGCAACTGGCGGAAAAGACCTGTGTCACTTTGAAATGTACCAATTTCAGCACCCTGGTGCCCCATGGCAACTCCCGCTCCCCAACCTTTACCCTGGCCCCCCTCCCATCCCACCTTCCGGTCGGTATGGTAGTGTGGTTTTCTTAAAACAAAAACACCGGGTGAACATTGTGCTCCTATGTGAGCAGACCTACGGCATCCAGCGGTTATAGCTTTTTAAACTAGGTCACATTGTACGTTGTAAGGGAAGGAAGGATGCTCCATTAGAATAATGAGTATTATTATCATACGTGAATATCCCCTTATTTAACCAATAAACACACTAAATAATGTCTTTTTTTAAAATCCACAAAATACTTAGCTGAAGCAAGAAATGGAGTGGCAACATAAGGGATTATAGGGAGCTGTAGTTTCTTGAGTTTTCTTGCTGATAAAAGAAAAGGGAAGTGCCTAATAGGAGTGTATGTGCATGTCATTTTCTGGGTATCGGCCCGGGCATGAAAGATATGAGTATTGTTCACACTAGGCTAACATTCGCACACGTTCAACCACTTGCATTCACAAATATAGACACAACCCTTTCCTAGCACACAATCACACATTTTTTGTATACATTGCATAACTACATAAAACGTTTTCCCTACTTACCTGCTCACTAACGCTGCCTCGCCTACCGAACCCCATGCTATATGACGACCCGGATGGCCTTCCTCTGACATGGGGCCTCAGCTGTTCACTGGCCTGTTTCTGCTGTCAATCAGTAGGTTGATTAAATTACCAAGTTTACTTACTGAAATACAGCCGGCAGGGCAGACCTCAGACGCCCCGCCGGCCTCCTCATTGACTGGCCAAGTAATTTAACGTAGAGCCTCAAGCTCTCTGAGCACAAAATAAATTGAAATGTGCTTGGAGCCGGACGCGCCCCAGGAAAGCATTGCCCCCTCACTGCTGTCACTAGCCAGTAGCCACCACATGATGGCGCTGTGCCTGACAAAAGCAGGTAGCACTGCAAAGTCAAGAAAAGATGCTAATTTTTAAAAACATCCTACACATTACACTTTATCTCTGAGAAGCTCGCCATGCTGGCAACGCGGCTGTGCCCCTGTGCCCTGCCATAGCAGCCGCCACTGTACCGTATATGATCACGTGATCGCTGTCCGGTCACGTGATCAAGGCTACAAACAGATGTAGTTCAATTTATGATTATTTCCAATCTATTGAGACTTGATGAAAATAAAAACATGTAAGTGTAAGTCTCATCACAGGCCAATTGTATAGATGGATTCACACGCACATTTTTCTCGATCACATGACAATCTATCCCGACAGGATATATCTTACTTTTTCTCAAGTGACTGACTTATAGTCTATCTGTACTGTCACTATGCAATTGTCACTGCTTATTATCATACAGAGTTTAATGATCCAAGAATAATAACTGTCTTTCAATGTCATGGTTACCTATCGAACTATATAGCGAACTTCATGGCATAGCATACCCATATACTGCTGTACTGACTAATTATATAACAAATAGTGACTGCAATAGGGTTCGTAATACCAGACCTGGAAGTAACGTCATCGCGCCGGAATGGGAAATGCGCCAGCGGCCATCTTAAAAAACACAATCCATTGCAATCCTCCTAACACAGCACTGGTACAGAGTAGAGAGCAGGCCCAATCAAGCTATCATGTCCAAGGCTCCTCAGAAGTCCACCCCCCGCATGCGTAAGAAGAGCTTCTCGGACGAGGAGCTGAATATGCTAGCTAATACGCTGGTAGCCCATGCCGATGAGGTCTTTGCCAATGACCTAAAGCGCGCAGCCCAACTGCGCAAAAAAGAAATATGGGAGGAGGTGGCATGGAAGGTGACTGCGGTTGGCACCACCACCCGCACGGTGAAGGATTGCAAAAAAAGATGGGACAATCTAGGTCTCCGGGTGCGCAACATACTTTCAGCCAACCGCAGGGGGGCCATTGCTACAGGCGGCGGGGACCACTCACCCACCAAATTGATGAGATGGGAGGAGGCATGTAGCACCACGATCAATATGGAATCGATCGAGGGCTTTGGAGAAATGGACCGGGTGTGCCGTCATCGGCAGATGGAGGTGAGTGTCCCCACAAACCCCAGAGAACCAAAGCATGACGAGGCACAACAGATGTGAAAGTGAACCAAGCCAATGCATGGCCCATCATACACACATATACAGATACATGTCCAGATGGTGGCCCAAACCCTGGCACAATGATATGCATGATGCATGCCAATCCCATTACCAATAGACACCCAACACATAGAGATAAATCACATGTCACACATTACGCAAACCGCAATACAACGGTATGCCACCTAGTCCACATCAGTCCAGAAAGGAGAGTCCAGGGCGTATGCCAATATGGCCACCCCCCCCATTGCAAGTACCCTGTGCGTCAAACCTACAACAATGCAATGCATGAAACGTGAACTACTGAACAGCACCAAATCATGCATCTTGCACGTACAACCATCACTGATACCCTGCATCTCTTGTTCCCCCACACGCACAGATGCAGAAAGTGAAGGCCAGGAGCCTGCCCCAAAGGCCAGCACATCCTCCAAGGTATCCAGGGCCAGTCAAACAGGCACAGTGCCTTCAACCTCCAGGGCAACACTGATACCCAGACTGCAACACAGGCCAGCACCAGCGGTAGAGGGCAGGCCAGCTGAAATGGAACAACATGTGAGACACCATCCGACGCCACTGCCACAAAGGAGTCGTCAACTGTTGCAGAGGCAGAGGGTGATGGCACGCAGTCTGCTGCTACCAGTTGGATTGGGGAGGTAGCTACTTCAGCCCCCCTCAGCGATGTGGAGGGCGACACCGAGGAATTTCTAGACATGGGTGTTAGGGAGAATTCTCTGTTTAGGCTGAATTTCCTAACCTAGTGAGTCCCCCAGCAGCTTTGCTGGATTTCTGGAGTTTGTTTTTTTCCATCCTGCCAAGAGTGAGACTCTTTTTCTCCCACTCTTGGACATGAATGTGTGTAATTCCTTTGAATGTTAATGTGTTCTATAGGCTATGGGGTCTTTTACTCCATAGGGTCTCATATGTTTTGCTATGTGTGTTACACTGTACCCTCCGTGCAGTAGCACTGGGGCGTCCTAGCGGACCTCCGTCATAGACTCCATACCCGGGGACTGACTACTGTCTCCCCGGGCATGTAAAGTCACCATTGGCTTTACTAGACCTAAATTTACTAACAGAACTAGTACAAACCATCCTATTGTGGACGTACTAGTAGGGGTAATTCGATTACTCCTGGGTCTGTTATTCGAGGGGGCACTGTCCCGTCCCCCCTCGTTGAGTTTTGGCTGGTGGCAGTGGAAACTACTTGTTATGCTCGACCCCGAATATAACCCTATGGGATTCTTCCCATTGTTGGAGATTGATACTTTTCCTCGTTAATCTCTAATATACCACTGGTTTACTTATCTTAAATAAGTCTATCGGATGGTATTTTCTGCCAGAACTCGGTTTTTGAAATGACGTCTGTTTTCGTCTCTGTGACTCCTAAACCAAAGGTTGAGCCCTTTGTTCCACTTTTGGCGGGCTTCTCTACAGAGACCCTCCAAAGTGGTGCCATTCTGTCTGGGTTCCCACAGGGGTATGGGAGGGGGTTTAGGCACCCTGGACCGAGTTGCCTTGCCAACTCCGGTCGCACTCTGGTGTGATTGGCCCAAGTGGTGAGCCACCCCGCTCACCACTTAGCGTGTTTTGATTGACAGCTAGGCTGAATGAATGGGGGTTTTCTGCATAAAAGCAGGGCTTTTGGGACTGGATCTTCAGAAGTCGCCACAGGACCTAAGAATCCGACGAGGGTAAAGCTGAGCCGACCTGCAAAGATGACACCTCCGGTGGAGCCCTGCGGAACCGACTCACCACTTCCCGACGACAGAGGAGATCTCCCTGCCGGAGCGTCTCTTCCCCTGACTGGTGGGAACAACCAGTCCCCTTTTGCTTTTTCTTCGCTCCAGGATGCAGTGGTGGAGTTGCCCGTGCAGAGCACCTCGGCAACCGGATAGCCACTACCCCTGTACGGCGACCAAAAGGTGGTGCCTTGTGACGGAGCACTCCGCGGCTGGTCTCTTCCCTGGTGGTGCACCGGACTTCACTTTTCTCCGACGACGAGATCATCTCTACTCTTGGCAAAGACCCGACGTGCATCCACCACCAGGAACAACTGCCCCCGCCGGAGCTGTCTCTCCACAAACAAGGTACCGTGTCCGCCTGGCTTCCCTTTCTGCCGGATCGAGTGAGGTGTCTTAATCCTCGCCTTTCCATTGGGTCGCCTCCAAGCTTTCTTTAACGTGTTGTTCTGAACTGGTCCAATCTTTCCATAACAATTTTGCGATAAAGACTCGAAGCGCATTTCCACTGAGACACTTTTTGGGACATACCGCCTTGCCTCTCTCCGAGTGGGCCTGGCCTCTGAACTTTGAGATCTGTAGTAGACCCTGCCTTACTTGCCTTGCATTTGTCCGAAAAGTATTGATACCGAGTTGACTTCATAACCTGCCTTATATTTCTCTCCCATCCTAACGAATACTAGTGTACCATCTAGGTTAAAGCATACACCTCTGTCTGCAAATAAGTGATGCCGGTGAACCTAGACTTGTTAAACTATTGTTAGGGGGATTGATCTTTTTCTTCGTATAGTAATTGTGATTGAAGTTGTTTGCCGTATTAGTGCCAGAGTGTTTTCCATAGATGTGTTGTTATAAATAAATACCTTTATATATTTACACCGAAGCCTTGTTCCGTGTTTGCTTGTTCTACTGTGCGGATTGCCCTATATTGTATACTCCACATCCTGCCTTACTCTTCTTGAGGGAAGTCTGACTGCTCAGCCACAGCTACCAAGTGAATCTGTGTGGTACAGACTGCTACCAAGTGGGTTTACTGCCAAACACCTGTAGTCCTAAATCTTTTGCAGTGGTCCCAGAGGGACTGCACAGGTTTCCGCTTAACACTAGTGGCAGCGGTGGGATTTGTATCGAGTATACAGTTTAGAGTGCTTTTCGACACTTTAGGATAACTAACCACAAAGCTTAGCACTAAAAAGCAACTTTCAAAAACATGTCTACGACGGAAGCTTACAGTCAAGAGTCCTTGTCGGGTGAAACTACTGAGAGTTTACGAGCTCTCTGTAGGCAAGAGAATCTTTCTGTAAGAGGCAAGAAGTTAGAACTGATAGCGAGATTGCTGGAAAACCAAAGTCTGGGTACTGGTTCAGAGGAACCAACTTCTCCAGAAAATATAGATAACAGTGATGGTGTTGATCTAAATCATAATTCTGATGATAGTGATGAAGAGGCTGACGAGGAAGGAGAGGCTAACGAAACTGTCCCCCCTGCTCCTCTACCTGCCTTACCAGCTGTACCTACGGGGCCCATACCAGGTCCCACATGTAACCCTGCTTATTTTGAACTTGAAAAAATGAAGCTCGAATTAGAATACAAACGGTTCTTGGCTCAATCTGAAAGAAACCAAGAGCTCGAGTTCAGACGGATGAATGCCCAGGCTGAGGAGAAGCAAGCTGAGTTAAGGCTCAGGGAAATAGAACTTAATCACAAGTTAGAGATGAAAAAGTTGTCTATAGAAAATGCTTCTCTCTCCTCTGGTTCCTCTAGGAGCTCCAGTCCCAAAAGACCCCGGATGCCGAAGGAATTAGTGGGTATGTATGAACCGAGACTGGATGTGTTAGATTGGTTAAAACTGTTTGAGTACAATCATGGGCTCCAGGACATCACCGGGAATGATTTACTTCCCTGGTTGTTGTCTAGGCTCCCCCCTGTTGCGACTGATGTGGTAACGGAGTTGGGGGAGGCGGATAAGACGGATTACGAAAGTGTGAAACTAGCTTTGATAGCTAGATTCAGGAAGACCGCTTCCCAGTATCTTAAGAGGTTTAGAACCCTCAAAAAGCATGATGGTACCCCTTGGGCTACCTGGGTGAGTGAAGGGTTGAAAAACTTAGAGGGATGGATTAAGGGTTACAAAGTGAACACTTATGAGGGTTTGAAAAATTGTAACGCTCACCTGACTCCCACGGAGGCGCTGGTCTAGTCTGGGTTGCTGTGGCCTCTTCGAGCGTGATGCGCAGAACTCGGAACACCGACTGAACAGGACCCTCAAACCTTGCTTGTCTGGCCCGTAGGAATATCCTTCTGCAGATGAGAAAGGGGATTAACAGTCTGCAGAATAGTGTGCATGCTCCCCTCTCACCCCTTTGTTCTTCTCTAACTTCCTCCGAAATCCCCGGTTGAAGCTCACCTTATGGTTTGAAAGGATGAACTCTCCATCCTGCTTCTGGTGCAGGGGCGCGTGTTAGTCCATTTACTTCACTGGTTTTCAGAATGGCGCTGGCATAATCCACTTGACTTTTCCGAGCGGAACGCCGTAAGTATGAAGATTACAAAAGTTCAAGTGTTGAGCCTCCTTTTCTGTTGCCTTCCTAACCTGTGATCTGTCCTTTATTTCAGGTGCAGAATGAAGGCAATGCGTTGAGGGATTGAATTGCCGATGGTAAACTCAGGTGAGTTAGCGATGGAGGCGATCCCTCTTAATGTCTTTATAGTCCTCCAGTAATGTCTTTTGTCCTTTCCCCATAGGGGCTGGGGTGCGGGACCTGCCAACGAAGCGGCGCCGACCCGAAATGAGGAATGGTCCACCAACAGAAGACCGGTAAGTGTTATGGTGGAAAATTAGGCTTTCCTCATATGTTCCTTCTGCTCACCTTTTGTCTCTTCTTCTCTCGCCTAGGCGCAGAGATGTGGCGACCGGTGCAGACAGTCGCGGTGGAGCCAGAAGAACTCCCGAGGATAGGTGAGTGAAGCGCGGCGCTGCAGCGAGCAACGCGGTGCTTTTAAATGAAAGTCTTTTCTCAGGAACAGGAACGCTGGCGTGAAGGTTCCGGATGCAGGTAAGAAGTTTGATAAAATTCTTGGTTTTCACCTTTCTCTTCTCTTCTTTCCTTACAGGTGTTCCAGGATCGAGGCGGGCGTGGCTGGAGACCAGATGCAGGAGCAGACACAGTGAGCGTTCAGCTGCTTGGATGCAGAACAACGCGAAGCGTGAGCTACTGTCTGGGCGTGGCTTAAATAGCCCCCAAAGTAGTTCCAGGTAAGTATCCTTCCCTGGCCACGCCCGAGTAGCAAAATAGTCCCAATGAAAAAATAGTCCCTTTCAGGTCTCAGGGAGGCCTGAATCTTGCAGCATGGTCTGCATCAGGTAAGTGCACAAAACACCTTCCTTTATGAGCCTGGCACCTATGGCGCCAGGACTGATGTCCAACATGAGCCCAAAGAGGGCTTTTACCCGGGGGCATGATGCCTGCTCCCGGGGGTGCTGGGCCTGGCCTGGTGCTCCGGGGGTAGGCATCACGACAAGAATCTTTTTATGTTGGAGTCTATCTCCTGAGCTCAGACAGCACTTGGCTGATTCGAAGGAATTGGATTCCCGGAAGCTAGCTAAGGCTGCTGACTTATGGGTTGCCAACAGGGCTACTCATAAGGATTCTGGGGCAACTCAGAAGAAGGATGAGGGAAAACAGCCTAAAAAAGACTCAAAAGTGAATTCGAATAACTCAAATTCCAAAGAGGGCCCCAAACAAAACCCGAAGGGTAAGCCACAAGGAAAACCGCAGCAGAATAGTGTGTCTTCTGGTGCCAAACCGGAAGGAGGCCAGAACAAGCCACCATTCCAAAAAGCATTCGGTAAATGCTTTGTTTGTGGCTCGACTGACCACGTGAAAGGAGATCCCAGATGTAAGGGTAAACCTTCAGGGGTCCAGCTTGTCTCCTTAGCCTTCGCTCCAGAGGAGGAAGTACAAATGGCAAGTGGAAACTTTCTACTGCTAGCTGACAAACCCATTGGAGTCTCAGCCAGCGTTTCTTTAGTATCTCTGGGGTTGTGGGAACAACAGAATTTAGATGTCTATAATTCTATCCCCGATAATACTAAAGAGTATTATAAGGACAGTGTCCAGGTGAATGGTCAGGAGACTCCTGCCATTAGGGACACTGGGGCCAGCATAACCGTGGTGGATAAATCATTTTTTCAGGCTGAGGATGTTGCTAAGGCACCCAAACGCCTCACCAAGTTAGCTGGAGGGCCTGTGCAGATGCTTCCCCAATTACCAGTTCTCATCCAGTGTAACGACATGACTGTGAAGATACGTGTCAGCATACAGAGTGAGGTACCAGGACGCGTACTGTTGGGTAACAATTTGAAAACTGTCGGAGTTGTATCGCATACTCCCAGACCTCCTAGTAAACGGTTACAGGAGCTAACCAGACCCGCACGAGAGAGAACCATGCGCGGTACTCTCCAGGAGATGATGAAGAAAGAGATCACTCCTGCTCCACTGGAATTGTCGGCCGCTGTCTCGAAGAAATCAGAAGTGAAAGGGAAACCTAAGACTTCTACCCCGAAACCAGCATCCAGCATTTCAGTGCAGCCAACACGGACTTCCCCGCGGTTGTCCAAAGTTACACCCGTAACTCCACCTCCAGCTGAGGCTGAGAGGGAGGTACGACCCTGTGTCGTAGAATTAGACTCTGAAGAAGAGCTAATGGAAGGCCAGGACTCATTGGAGATCTGGATCCTGTTAACCATCCTGAGCTGCAGTCTGTACTGGGAGAAGGTGGACCCAGCAGGGCAGACTTCAGTAAGGGACAGAGAGAATGTCCAACTCTGGAAGGTCTTCGCCACCAGGCAGAAGCTCAGGCTAAAGGGCAAGAGCCTGGGAAATACAGGTTGCACTGGGGTGATGGCCTCTTCTACAGTGAACCGACCGAGTCTGCACCTGGACACTACAAGCGGCTTGTAGTACCCCAAGAGAAGAGACCACAGTTCTTGCAGTTAGCCCATGAGATTCCTTTGGCTGGTAACTTGAGTTTCAAGAAGACTAAGGAAAGGCTCTCTCTCTACTTCTATTGGCCAAAGATGGGGGCTAAAGTAGAAAAACACTGCAGGAGCTGCCACACCTGCCAGACCTCTGGTAAGGTTGGCTCCAAGAATGTGGCACCTTTAGTGCCTCTCCCAGTTGTGGGAGTCCCGTTTGAGAGAGTAGGGATTGACATTGTTGGTCCCCTTGATCCTCCAACCTCCTCAGGCAACAGGTTTATACTTGTTGTAGTAGACCATGCTACTAGGTATCCTGAGGCAATTCCTATGAGGACTGTTACAGCTCCGGCTGTGGCTAAGGCCCTCCTTGGTATTTTTACCAGGGTTGGGTTTCCTAAGGAAGTAATCTCTGACAGGGGGTCAAACTTTATGTCCCACTACATGAAAGCCATGTGGAAAACCTGTGGAGTTACTTACAAGTTCTCAACAGCCTACCACCCACAAACCAATGGGTTGGTAGAACGGTTCAACCGAACCATGAAGAGCATGATAGGTGCTTTAGAGGAACCCCTTAAGCGTAAGTGGGACCTTCTACTGCCATGCCTTCTCTTTGCTTATAGTGAAGTCCCTCAGGAGGGAGTAGGTTATTCTCCCTTTGAACTTCTCTATGGTCATCCCGTCAGAGGTCCCTTGGCCCTGATTAAGGAGGGGTTGGAGAGTGCTCCTTCTCCCAAGCCAGTCAGAGTGACTGACTACGTGATAGGTCTCCGGAGGAGAATGTCGCACATGATGACAGAAGCAAGCGATAACTTGAAAGCTGGACAAGCATTGGTCAAGCACTGGCACGATCAAAAGGCTAACATGGTTGAGTTCGCTCAAGACCAGCTCGTTCTCGTTATGATCCCAACAAGCAGAGGGCCTTGCAAGACAAATGGATGGGATCCTTCAGAGTTGTGGGTAAACTCGGAGAGGTTAACTATCTGGTGGACTTGGGCAATCCCAAGGAGGCTCTGACCATCTTCCACACCAACCGACTCAAAGCGTATGTCTCATGACCTGATGTAGGAGTGTTGCTTCTAGCATCATCCGAGAAAGAAGAAGAGAGTGAAGCTCTTCCGGATCTCCTCAGAGGCTTGCCTTTGGACGAACAAATTGAAGGAGTAAATATCTCCTCCAATCTGACACCCGAGCAACAAGACGAGTGAAAATCCATGTTGAATCAGTTTGCCTCTCTGTTCTCGCTTTCACCAGGCTTGACCCCTTGGGACCAGCATGACATACTCACTGGTAACTGTCTGCCAGTCAAAAGCAGAGGATACCGAATGTCAGAACACGTACGAACCCACATCAAAGGTGAGGTCAGCAAGATGCTTGATCTCGGGGTAATAGAGCCCTCTACTAGTCCATGGTCCAGCCCAGTTGTGTTAGTACCAAAGGCCGGATCTAAAGAGATTAGATTCTGCGGGGATTATAGAGCTCTTAATGCAGTCACCAAGACTGATGCCCACCCTTTGCCAAGAACAGATGAGTTGGTGGATAAAATTGGCGCCGCCAAGTTCCTCAGCACATTTGACTTGACGTCAGGCTATTGGCAAATAGCCCTGACAGACCATGCCAAGGAGAAAACTGCATTTTCGACCCCTGTTGGCTTATACCAATTTAAGGTAATGCCTTTCGGATTGAAGAATGCACCTGCTACGTTTCAACGGATGGTAAACCAGGTTCTGAATGGGATGGAGGACTTCTGCATGGCATACTTGGATGACATAGCAGTGTTCAGCAATTCCTGGGAAGAACATGTAACCCACCTGAGAGATGTTTTGCAGGCTCTTGGACGAGCCAATCTGACCATAAAGGCGAGTAAATGCCAAATTGGACAGAGTAAGGTAGTCTATCTTGGACATGAGGTAGGAGGTGGAGAAATAAGGGCTTTGCTCAGTAAGATTGAAGCTGTGCAAAATTGGACAACACCTACTACTCAAACCCAAGTGAGAGCCTTCCTAGGCCTCACTGGGTATTACAGGAATTTCATAGAGAACTATGGGACTATAGCCTCTCCACTGAATGTCATCTCCTCTCCCAAATTTCCTAAAAAGGTTATTTGGAACGAGGAGTGCAATCAGGCTTTTGAAAATCTGAAAAAGGCTCTTTGCCAAGCCCCAGTACTCAGAGCTCCTGATTACCGCCAACACTTCATTGTGCAGACAGATGCTTCAAATGTAGGAATAGGTGCCGTACTCAGTCAACTGGATGGGAAAGGTAGGGAGCACCCCGTTTGCTTCATCAGCCGCAAGCTGAAGGATCCTGAGACAAGGTGGGCAACAATCGAAAGAGAGTGCTTTGCTATCGTGTGGGCTCTGAAGAAGTTTAGGCCGTACTTGTATGGTTCTACTTTTGTCATTCAGACTGACCACCAACCCTTGAGATGGTTAATGCAAATGAAATGGGAAAACCCGAAACTATTGAGATGGTCGATCTGCCTGCAAGGGTTTGATTTCACCATTGAGCACAGGTCAGGGTGTCACCACCAAAATGCTGATGGTCTCTCTAGGATGTATGTCATCGGCTAGAGCTATGAGATTCATCCAGGAGTGGATTAAATCCTCCAGTCCCTTAGTCTGGGGGGGGGGGGCGAGTGTTAGGGAGAATTCTCTGTTTAGGCTGAATTTCCTAACCTAGTGAGTCCCCCAGCAGCTTTGCTAGATTTCTGGAGTTTGTTTTTTCCATCCTGCCAAGAGTGAGACTCTTTTTCTCCCACTCTTGGACATGATTGTGTTTAATTCCTTTGAATGTCAATGTGTTCTATGGGCTATAGGGTCTTTTACTCCATAGGGTCTCATATGTTTTGCTATGTGTGTTACACTGCACCCTCCGTGCAGTAGCACTGGGGCGTCCTAGCGGACCTCCATCATAGACTCCATACCCGGGGACTGACTACTGTCTCCCCGGGCATGTAAAGTCACCATTGGCTTTACTAGACTTAAATTTACTAACAGAACTAGTACAAACCATCCTATTGTGGACGTACTAGTAGGGGTAATTCGATTACTCCTGGGTCTGTTATTCGAGGGGGCACTGTCCCGTCCCCCCTCGTCGAGTTTTGGCTGGTGGCAGTGGAAACTACTTGTTATGTTCGACCCCAAATATAACCCTATGGGATTCTTCCCATTGTTGGAGATTGATACTTTTCCTCGTTAATCTCTCACATACCACCGGTTTACTTATCTTAAATAAGTCTATTGGATGGTATTTTCTGCCAGAACTCGGTTTTTAAAATGGCGTCTGTGTTCGTCTCTGTGACTCCTAAACCAAAGGTTGAGCCCTTTGTTCCACTTTTGGCGGGCTTCTGTACAGAGACCCTCCAAAGTGGTGCCATTCTGTCTGGGTTACCACAGGGGTATGGGAGGGGGTTTAGGCACCCTGGACCGAGTTGCCTTGCCAACTCCGGTCGCACTCTGGTGTGATTGGCCCAAGTGGTGAGCCACCCCGCTCACCACTTAGCGTGTTTTGATTGACAGCTAGGCTGAATGAATGGGGGTTTTCTGCATAAAAGCAGGGCTTTTGGGACTGGATCTTCAGAAGTCGCCACAGGACCTAAGAATCCGACGAGGGTAAAGCTGAGCCGACCTGCAAAGATGACACCTCCGGTGGAGCCCTGCAGAACCGACTCACCACTTCCCGACGACAGAGGAGATCTCCCTGCCGGAGAGTCTCTTCCCCTGACTGGTGGGAACAACCAGTCCCCTTTTGCTTTTTCTTCGCTCCAGGACTCAGTGGTCGAATTGCCCGTGCAGAGCACCTCGGCAACCGGATAGCCACTACCCCTGTACGGCAGCCAAAAGGTGGTGCCTTGTGACGGAGCACTCCGCGGCTGGTCTCTTCCCTGGTGGTGCACCGGACTTCACTTTTCTTCGACGACGAGATCATCTCTACTCTTGGCAAAGACCCGACGTGCATCCACCACCAGGAACAACTGCCCCCGCCGGAGCTCTCTCCACAAACAAGGTACCGTGTCCGCCTGGCTTCCCTTTCTGCCGGATCGAGTTAGGTGTCTTAATCCTCGCCTTTCCATTGGGTCGCCTCCAAGCTTTCTTTAACGTGTTGTTCTGAACTGGTCCAATCTTTCCATAACAATCTTGCGATAGAGACTCGAAGCGCATTTCCACTGAGACACTTTTTGGGACATACCGCCTTGCCTCTCTCCGAGTGGGCCTGGCCTCTGAACTTTGAGATCTGCAGTAGACCCTGCCTTACTTGCCTTGCATTTGTCCGAAAAGTATTGATACTGAGTTGACTTCATAACCTGCCTTATATTTCTCTCCCATCCTAACGAATACTAGGTTACCATCTAGGTTAAAGCATACACCTCTGTCTGCAAATAAGTGATGCCGGTGAACCTAGACTTGTTAAACTATTGTTAGGGGGATTGATCTTTTTCTTCGTATAGTAATTGTGATTGAAGTTGTTTGCCGTATTAGTGCCAGAGTGTTTTCCATAGATGTGTTGTTATAAATAAATACCTTTATATCTTTACACCGAAGCCTTGTTCCGTGTTTGCTTGTTCTACTGTGCGGATTGCCCTATATTGTATACTCCACATCCTGCCTTACTCTTCTTGAGGGAAGTCTGACTGCTCAGCCACAGCTACCAAGTGAATCTGTGTGGTACAGACTGCTACCAAGTGGGTTTACTGCCAAACACCTGCAGTCCTAAATCTTTTGCAGTGGTCCCAGAGGGAACTGCACAGCTTTCCGCCTAACAATGGACAACAACCTCCATGTGGTATGTCCACATACCCGGAGTCCCCAGCACACCCCCTGCACTCCACACAGTACACACCAGTCAGCCCCATGCAAGTACATGACATAGTACTGGGGAGTCCCCATATGTCGTCCCCATCAGAGGGCAGTCCAGATTTGGCCCGCCCTACCATTGCACCGTCCACCTCCAGAGCCACCACCAACATGGAGGCCCTCTTGACGAGGGTTGAGGCCCGCCAGGATACCATGATCGAGCTGGTCCGGCAGTATGTGGCGCAGGGGGAAATGACCCGCTGTGAGATACGCGATGCAAATGCCGCTAACATCACAGCCATGAACACCAACACCATGATCATCCGCGGCAGTTTAGCTGCTGTAACCCAAGTCCTTGGCAGGATTGTTGAACATTTGCAGCCGCAACAACCGGCACCGACGGTCCTACAGGCATCCACCTCTACCCCATTCACAACACCTGACAGCTCGGCTCCCGCAAGCCCTGTGCGCATGACCAGTTGTAGCGCACGCCACACAGACATGCTGCCCCCAGACCCAAGGAGAGGCCGCAACTAGCAGGTGCACCCTGCATGTGCTAACTGCCACACAAGAAAAACCATGATTGGCACATCATGTTTGGGTGACAATGGGTGAGGGGGGAGGTGGTGTTGGGGGTTTTGGGGGGAGGTTGGGAGATGGTGTTGGGGGTGTTGGGGGGAGGTGGTGTTGCAGGTGTTGGGGGGAGTAGGAGAGGGGAGGATGTGTGTGAGGTGGAGGGTTCAAGAACAATAATGTTAAGTATCCAATGCACCCTTTGTGTTCAAAATCATATCATGACTGGACATTGTTGATTTCGTGTGTGTTTATTCAATTCATGACCGCGCACAGTGCCCAAATCCCTACACACCCTGTGTCCATATGCACACGATCCTTATGCCCACTGTAGTACTAACACAGAACCATCAGCATCCATGTGGTTCAGAAGAAATCATCAATCAGTCATTGGCGCACAGCACGGCCATCTTGTGCATCGCGAACTGGCAGGGGTGCTGCATCTCCTCCATCATCATCACCATCCTCACCCGGCGCATGCAGGTCAATGTATGTCAGGTGGCAGTGGTACGTTTCGACGGATGCACATGTTGTGCAGCATGGCACAGACCATGGTGATCTTTCCCACCTTCTCAGGCCCATAAAGGAGTGCTCCACCAGACCTGCTGAGGCAGCGGAACCGTGCCTTCAACAGGCCAAATGGCTGATGCACATGTACCGTGGATGCAGAACAATGTTTTTCCACCCATATTGGTGATGTATATTACTCTGTATGTATTGCCACTAGTGGCATTGCCACAGGTGTAATCATGTTTTGTCATCCATCGCTTGACATTCCCATGGCGGCCTGCCTGTACGTCTGGCATATTGTCATTGTAGTGCAGCATTGGTCTTATGTATGGCATTGATGTGTCATGTTCAGGTTGGGATGTTCAGGGCAACAGTGTTTAGCTGTATGTACATTGGCCACTCACCACCCAATCCCTCCCAGGTGGAGAATGCATCCCCCTAATCCCACCCAGGTGGAGTATGCATCCCCCCCAATCTCACCCAGGTGTAATATGAACCCCCCCATCTCACCCAGGTGGAGTACGCATCCCCCCCAATCTCACCCAGGAGGAGTATGCATCCCCCCACAATCTAACACCCCCACTGCACTGCCATGGGCCTTTCAGGCAACCTACCGAGCAGCCAGGCACGTTGTCCAGCATGTCGCTCCATGTAGCGGGGTAGCGTGAAGTTACGCAGCACCATAGCATCATGTGTGGATCCGGGATATCGGGCACAACAATGTGTGATGATCTTGCTGGAGTTACATACCATCTACACATTGATAGAGTGGTATTGCTTACTATTGCGGTACACCACCTCTATGGCATGAGGGACCACCAATTCTACATGGGTGTAGTCAAGGGCACCAACGCAATTGGGCATGCCTGGCAGTGCGTGGAAGCCTACTTTAGTGTCAGTGAGCTCCTGGCCAGACCATGGTAGGGATATGTGGATGCTTGCGTGCTTCAGGAGGGCATCCAGCACTTGGGTCAGCATGCGTGACAAGAGAGGTTGTGATATGCCATGCAGTTGGCCCACTGTGTGCTGGTAGGGGCTTGTGGCCAGGAAGTGGAGCACAGACACTACCTTCAGTAGAGGGGGGATGGCAGTGCGAATTTCTATCAGGCTGACAATGCTGTTGTGTATCATGTCCACTATGGTGGTGATGGTGTCCCGGTCCAACCAGTACAGGGTGTGGATCTGCACAGGGGATAGGTTAAATGAACATAGCTCTGATGCGAGGGATTGGTGGCTGTCTACATGGTACCACTGGCTGCACTGGTGGGACTTGCTGGGCCTGTCTCACCCTCCTTCTCCTCCTGCGTCTCCTCTGTGCTGCCTGTTGTTGTTGTTGTAGTTGTAGTTGTTGTTGCTGGTGTAGCAGTACAGGCATGTCCTCCAGCCCCAGGATTGCAACAGCAAGTGGGATCATTTTGGTGTAGGAAGGGGTGTGATGTGTGGGTTAGCTCCTTTTGTTCTGGGACAGGCTCCATTGCCTCCACCTGTGGAGAATGTGTGTACCTTTGGCAGTTGGGTACACAGCAGGTTGCTATTTACGGGTGATCCGCCATGCCTGTAGTAGCGCCATCGTCCAGACCCTATTTACCGCCTTCAGGATGCCGGTAGGTGCATGCCCACCTTACTTGTGATGTCCTCCTGTTAGCGGCATCCTGGTATTGCCGCCGCCAAGGGCGCGTGGATGCGTGTAGGCCGGTAAGAAGGGGCACGGTACAGGCGGTGGAGGTAATGCTGGGTTTTAAGGCTCGTAATGGCCCAGACTGGTACTCGATGCCGGTATTACCATTCCGCCTTCCTTTTTTCATTACCTCCATGCTCGTAATGAGGCCCATTGTGTACAAGTTTCCCATTGGAGGAGGGGGCTTCAAAAACACACCATGAGAGAAACATTGTGCTATGAATACATTTATGGATATAGGGGGTCATTATGAGTTTGGAGGTAGCCATGGCGCTATTAGCGCCATGGCTGCCACCAAACCCGGGTCCGGGTCCGGTCTGACTGAATGGGGACTTACCGGGTCGTTCCGACCTTAGAGGACCCGGTAAGTCCCCATTCAGTAAACCATTCCACATTCCCATTTGAGCCCCCATAAGGCTCAATGGGAATGGGGAGGGTGCTAATAACGGGCCTGCAAATTGATGGCCCGTTATTAGCTGCAAGGTCCCTTAACGGGACCCGCAGAGAACGGCTGGTCAGAACCACTGATGACCAGGTTTCATCAGTGGTTCTGAGGAGTTTAATTGGTATAGTGGTAGCTCTTTATGGGTAGCAAGAGATTATCTGGAGCACCAAAAACATTTAAGTAAGAACTGAATACATTCATTACTTTTCAGAAGAGGATTAATATATTAGTAGTGCCCCCAAATCTGAATACTAATTTCCTACCACACTATTAGATTATCCTCATTTACCACCACATCTATTCAGGATGGAGCAGGCTACGCACCACATATCACTGTAATAACACTCTGCAGAAGTAAAACTCATTGGGCCTCATTACGAGAATTGCAGAAAAAATGCAGTCATTAGCGGCATGGTGTAATTAGCGCGTCCGTGTTCCCTCGACACCGCAAATAGCGGCTGATTACAAGAGCGCGAGCATGCGCGAACGGCCATGCCGTTAATGGCTGCACCGCCATGCCGCTAAAGACCCCCCCAACAGCCTGATAGCTCCATTACGGAACCAGCCGATACCGCCTCCGCCTAGGAGCAACCCCTTAATAACAGACCTGGCAATACCATCATGTAAATACCGGGTTCGTAATACCGGACCCGGAAGTAACGTCATTGCGCCGGAATGGGAAATACGCCGGCAGCCATCTTAAAAAAACACAATCCTTTGCAATCCTCCTAACACAGAACTGGTACAGAGTAGAGAGCAGGCCCAATCAAGCTATCATGTCCAAGGATACTCGGAAGTCCACCACCCGCATGCGCAAGAAGCGCTTCTCGGACGAGGAGCTGAATATGCTAGCGGACACCTGGTAGCCCATGCCGATGAGGTCTTTGCCAATGACCTAAAGCGCGCAGCCCAACTGCGCAAAACAGAAAGAAATATGGGAGGAGGTGGCATGGAAGGTGACTGCGGTTGGCACCACCACCCACACGGTGAAGGATTGCAAAAAAAGGTGGGACAATCTAGGTCTCCGGGTGCGCAACATACTTTCAGCCAACCACAGGGAAGCCATGGCTACAGGCGGCAGGAACCACTCACCCACCAAATTGATGAGATGGGAGGAGACATGTAGCACCACGATCAATATGGAATCGATCGAGGGCTTCGGAGAAATGGAGACGGGTGTGCCGTCATCGGCAGATGGAGATGAGTGTCCCCACAAACCCCAGAGAACCAAAGCATGACGTAGCACAACAGATGTGAAAGTGAACCAAGCCAATGCAATTCGGCATGCCTGCCATTGCGTGGAAGCCTACTTTAGTGTCAGTGAGCTCCTGGCCAGACCATGGTAGGGATATGTGGATGCTTGCGTGCTTCAGGAGGGCATCCAGCACTTGGGTCAGCATGCATGAAAAGAGAGGTTGTGATATGCCATGCAGCTGGCCCACTGTGTGCTGGTAGGTGCCTGTGGCCAGGAAGTGGAGCACAGACACTACCTTCAGTAGAGGGGGGATGGCAGTGCGGATTTCTATCAGAATGACAATGTTGTTGTGTATCATGTCCACTATGGTGGTGATGGTGTCCCGGTCCAACCGGTACAGGGTGTGGATCTGCACAGGGGTTAGGTTAAATGAACTGGCTCTGATGCGAGGGATTGGTGGCTTCCTACATCGTACCACTGGCTGCACTGGTGGGACTTGCTGGGCCTGTCTCACCCTCCTTCTCCTCCTGCGTCTCCTCTGTGCTGCCTGTTGTTGTTGTAGTTGTAGTTGTTGCTGCTGGTGTAGCAGTACAGGCATGTCCTCCAGCCCCAGGATTGCAACAGCAAGTGGGATCATTTTGGTGTAGGAAGGGGTGTGATGTGTGGGTGTGCTCCTTTTGTTCTGGGACAGGCTCCATTGCCTTCACCTGTGGAGAATGTGTGCACCTTTGGGAGTTGGGTACACAGCAGGTTGCTATTTACGGGTGATCCGCCATGCCCGTAGTAGCGCCATCGTCCAGACCCTATTTAACGCCTTCAGGATGCCGGTTGGTGCATGCCCACCTTATTTGTGATGTCCTTTTGTTAGCAGCATCCCGGTATTGCCGCCGCCAAGGGTGCGTGGATGCGTGCAGGCCGGTAAAATGGTGCACGGTACAGGCGGTGGCGGTGATGCTGGGTTTTAAGGCTTGTAATGGCCCAGACTGGTACTCGATGCCGGTATTATCATTCCGCCTTCCTTTTTTCATTACCTCCATGCTCGTAATGAGGCCCATTGTGTACAAGTTTCCCATTGGAGGGGGGGCTTCAAAAAACACACCATGAGAGAAACATTCTGCTATGAATACATTTATTGATATAGGGGATCATTATGAGTTTGGAGGTAGCCATGGCGCTATTGGCGCCATGGCTGCCACCAAACCTGGGTCTGACTGAATGGGGACTTACTGGGTCATTCCGACCTTAGAGGACCCGGTAAATCTCCATTCAATAAACCATTCCCCATTCCCATTTGAGCCCCCATAGGGCTCAATGGGAATGGGGAAGGTGCTAATAACGGGCCCGCAAATTGCCAGCCCGTTATTAGCTCCAAGGTCCCTTAACAGGACCTGCAGAGAACGGCTGGTCAGACAAGCTGGGACCCGCTAAGGGACCTCGGAATAGGGCGGTAAGGGTTTACCGGCACCGGCATCCTTAACGGTGCTGGTAAACCCTTCCCGCCCAACTCATAATGACCCCCATAGTGTTTTTAAGGGAGTACATACAACCTGTGACATAAAGGAAAATTGTGTTGTCATAACAAATGGCCCACTACCCCAAGAGTGAGAGTACAGATACAGCCAAGAGCTGCCAAAAAAATTGGATGGAGACCTTCCAATAACAAAATGATACAATGTCATGCATTACCTTTAAAATCGTTCTAAAAAGAAGAAAGAAAGCACCAATGCACACATTTCGAGGCAGAATGGCAGAATGGCTATTGCAGAACTGCTCACAAATCAACCTTCAATTCACCAACATGCCCATTGCCAATGCTTTAAGTGGGATGTAAAATGGAGGGAGGAGGCTAAACCATCACAAAACAATAAGTATTTGGGGCTTTATCTAAGAATGAATTAAAGACCCTTTATAAGAGGTGTGGCCTTTGTCTCTATGCAGGCACCTAACAAATCAGTTGAAGGTCTCTATTACAAAATATACCTGGCATGAAAGGGATAGACATCTGTACCACAATAAGATATGTCTAATTGAATATAACTAATCAATATAAACGACTGCTGATATAAACATATTGCAATACAAAATACGAATCAAAATCGATCCATGGAGATGACAGGCCACATCAGATAAGCAAGAATGCTAAAATGCCTACTGCAGAATTATGTGATGTACCCTGTAGGTCAGAAAATCCAATTCCAGAAAGATAGTCCAATTGCTCAATATGCCTGCTGCAGCAATCTGTGTGATATGCATGCAGAACACTGCTCCCGCAGCAAAACAACAGTAAACGTGCAGTCCTATACTCACGATTTCAGACAATCCCCAACAAAGGTGAAATCAAGTTCTTGCTTAAAAAGACGGCAATGCAAATGCCCCTTTTTGTAGATCAGGGGTCGTCCAAATGTGGGCCTGACAGGGGGTGGAGAGGACATGGGTGCTGTCTGAGTCAGGGGGTAGAGGGGGGTCATTGAAATGTGAGGACGAAACTGGATTTAGCAGAAAATATAAGCCATTAGCGCATTTGGGACCATGCCAACACTCACATTACGTTTACTCAGTGGAGTGCTGAAGGGGGATCAGCTTAACAAAGGTTGTGATTGTAAACCACTATTGTAGGAGAAAAAAGTGGAAGGCTCGTTTTAACAAAACACGATTTCCCTTCTAGCAACACTCTGTAGTGATCAGTGAAGTGTTCATGTGTGCAGTCTGCTTTTGAGTTTCACTTCCTCCCGAATGAGCTGCGCATCTCTCTCAGGCAAGCCAAGCTATTTCCGTTTTCTTAAACCCCCTCCGTTTTCACCGTAGGGAATTTGCTCTCATTGGGCCTCATTACGACCCAGGCGGTAAGTTACCGCTTGGGCCGTGACTTTACCACCATGGCGTAAACTACGTTTACGCCATGGTGGTTGGCGGACTTACCGCCCCATTCCGACCTTGGCGGGGCGGTAAGTCCCCAATCCCCATTTACCCTTCCCCATTCCCATTTTTGCCCCATAGGGCATAATGGGAGTGGGGAAGGCGTTAATTACGCCACCGTAAATTACGGTGGCGTAATTAACTCCATGGTCCCTTAGCGCCATGGATTTTAACACCTGCTAAAAGCAGGTGTTAAAAGCACCATGGCGCTAGGGGACCTCGTAATTGGCGGTAAGGGGTCGGCGCAGCTAACGCTGGCGTAAACCCCTTACCGCCAGGGTCGTAATGAGGCCCATTGAGTGTGCAGACAGCCGAACATTCAACTTGGATTCAGCAAGTGCATGTCCGAGCATGTCTGCGTGTGCGGAGAACCGGCCAGACCATGGTAGTCTTAGTCTATTCGCGCCAATTATAGTAGCTTGCTTTCACCTTCAGCCAACATCTGTTAATATGTATGGGCATTTCACCATACTATGTTTCCCATGCACCAGAAACATGCTGGTTCAATTTTTCTAAAAGTGAAAAGCATTTTATGTTGACTGGTTTTAGAATATTCGGAATGTGATAGAATAAAGGCACATGTTGTTAGTTTCAACAGAGGGGGCAAGGATTAACTGGTCATGCCCTCTTAAGTATCCTTTAAATCCATAACATGGTATAATACACAATGCTGGGCATTGAATAAACATATCATTATTCACAGTATGAGTATTTGCTCTCTTTTTTAATGCAACAAGCACAGAACTTGTCATTCTGAAGTCTATTATTTTAGTGAGACTATATCATCAATTCTGAGCAATTCTATGTAAATGAGACAGCTCCAGCACTACCTAGCAGGGCTGCTACCGTGCAAAATATTTTCGGCGGGACAAACACTTTTGTTACTGGGAAAATATAAGGTCTTCATGACACAGTACCAGAATTGTTTGCAGTGTCAGCTAAGCAACTACCGCTCAATCACCCATCTTCCCTTCCTAGGTAATATACTTGATAAAGCAGTAGCCACACAACTCCCCAGATCTAACAACCTCCTTTTAGTCATACCAATCTGGTTTCTGACCCAGATCCAGCATGGAAACAGCTACCAGCAAGGTGATGAATGATGCTGGTAACATCCTTGATGATGGCTATATTTGCCTCTTGGTTCCCCTTGACCTCTCAGCAGTATTCAACACAGATGACCACCAGACACTCACTGACATTCTGCATAGCCAATTTGGGGTCTGAGAGACCGTCCTTAGCTGGTTCAAATCCGACCTTGCTAAAAGTGTAAGAGTGGGAAAAAAGGCTCACACTCTTACCAGATGAAAAAATAAAATACTAGAAATCCAGCAAAGCTGCTGAGGGACTCAGTAGGTAAGGGAAATTAGCCATTTTGGAGAATTCCCCCTAACAATAGACACATACACTGTGTTAATCAATAACTTTTACATTCAAATACATGACATGCATGTTTTAAGTCTTGCACAAAGTTCTAACAGCTGGCACGAAAATGATGTTCAGCAGCAAACTCTAAAAGGTGCAAGCATGAAATAGACCATAGAGAAATTAAAATGGCAAAAAGTAAATCTGAATGCACAAGTGCATCAAGAAACCTTTAAAAGGATACCCAAAGCCGTAGAAGGGTGTGAACAAAAACTATGTGCCAAAAGTACACACAGATGTAAAGATGTCCCGTAATGATATCCATTCGGCTATCTTTACAGAAGCTGTTCATTGCTAAGCAGGCAAATGGCATCCCTGCTGGGGTTACCATGTGTCTTTGATGACATTCTGCTGAACGCTCAGTACTACCAGATAAACCAACTGCAGGTTATGTTACACAATGCATAACTGTGATGTTTATAAGTCATTGTTACATTAATTATGTTTTAAATACAAGGTAGGACTTTTACTGTGAAACAGTACTTCAAACGACAGCAGGACATCTATTTCTATACCCACAAATCTCAAAATGTTCCTATGTATTTCACAGTCCAACCAACTCTACGCAGTTAAAAAAACGTTTTAAATGACCTTAAACTCAATCTGGCAATACCCATAGCCAAAACCACACCCACAAAGGTAACATTGTGCTGCAACGCCCGATCCATTGCTCAATTTGACTCTTGGAGAGTTTGGTATTTTGAACAATTGCACAAACAGCAATGATGTAAGCAGTATGTACCATCGAATGTGTCATAAAAGTTCCTGTAGCATGCAGTTATGAGTAATGCTGTTGCTTCTCACACATGAATGTTCAGGGTTGCCCTTGTCTATTACTCCACCAGGCAAATGCACAGCCAAAGATTCCAAGAACCTTCTACAACTGTCTTTATTCTACTGAAGTGTGTATGCCCAGGCAGAGTTTACAAACTTGTTGTTTTGCCATATAGTAATTGCATTCAAGCCCAAGGGATTGGAGGTACATCGGCTTCAGCAGGTAACTTGCCTTATTTCCATTTCGCCCCCTGCTAACAACAGAGCTGTAAACATGCCAAGGGGGTTGAGTTCTTTTTATTCAACATTTTTATACGATGTGTCTGGACCCCTTTCATATATTTCATATGTGAACTTTACCATTTGATAAAACCGGATGTATGATATGATATATGATATGATATGATATTTTATTTATATCGCGCTCTTACACAGGTTTTTCAGAGCGCGACCAGGCAAAGGGAGGGTAACAGGGGAGAAACAAAAACAACAATCTTACTAGGCCCAGTGACATTGAGAACGCGCAAGTGTATGGAGAAGGGAAAAAGGGGTAAAGTGCATGGGGAAGGGAAAAAGGGGGAAGTGCAGAGCATAGGAGAGAAACAAAATAAATAGGAAGAGGCAAAGGTGCTAGGTTAGTCAGATAGGGAGTATCTGATAAGTGCAGAAGAAGAGTGGGTGGGGAACTGTATGGGTATAGACACAGGCCCCAGTGCAAGGGGTGGCCCGGAGGCAGTGCAGGAGGATGGCAGGGTGAGCAGGTACCTGGGCCCGAAGGGCAGAATGTGGCCAGGTGCAGAGTGCTGAGGGAAAAAGGCAGATCAGCAGGGGAGAAGCGGAGCAAAGGCAGAAGCGAAGAGGAAGGTATTGAGGAGCTTCCAGAACCGTAGATGGTTCTCCTCAAGTTTCAAGGTGGAAGGGAGGCAGTTCCAAAGGGAGGCCCCGGCCGAAGACAGAGATCTACTCCAGCTTGTTTCTTTGAAAAACGACTGACCCTGAGGGAGTTAGAGGTAGAGGAGCAAAGGGCTCGAGAGGGGAGGTATTTACGGAGGGATAGTTGAAGGCATTTTGGACCCAGGCCCCAGAAAGCCTTGTGGACAATGCAAAGAGTTTTAAATGTAATCCTTGCATCCACTGGGAGCCAATGAAGGGATTTCAGAGCTGGAGAGATAGGATCCCAGGGCTTGAGGCCAAGAACAAGTCTCGCAGTCCTGTTCTGGATTAGTTGTAAAGGGCGGAGAGTAGAAGCAGGTAGATTTAGAAAGAGGCTGTTAAAGTAGTCCAACTTAGAGAGAATCAGAGCTTGGGAGACAGTGAGCTTCTGAGGGAAAGTGAGGAAAGGAAGAGTACCTCTAAGGAGGTGCAATAAGAAGTTTGATTTTTTAGAGACATTAGAGATGTGTGGGGAGAAGGAAAGTGTGGAGTCAAAGATGACCCCGAGGTTCTTAGTAGACATTTAGTTATGTTGCATTAATATTACAGACCAGTCTAGGTGCTGTGACAGCAGGCAATTTATGAGAAAAACCAGATATTAGCATTGAAACCACAATTCCTCATTTCAACCTTCTCTCACTTGTGTCAGGTTGGCAGACAGCTTATGATTTTTTTTATTGTGTTCTCTGTACAAATAGTACATTTACTCAATCGCATTTATTATAAAATACATTCACATTTCATATAAAATACATAAATCATAACAAAAGTAAAACATCACAGTACAAATCCAAAAATCACCCAGAAATCCAACCCTCATAATTACTAAAATACCCAGTCCCCAAGTCCTTTAATCTTCATTTATAGCAGTCAAATCCCTGTTCCGAGACCTTATTCAACTATGAAAAAACATTCATTAACATCCTAACCGGAGCCAAGATAAGTGAAGTTTGCTGACTAGTCATGAGTCTACTCCACAAATCATGAGATATAATCTGTGAAGTTGAATGGTTGAATGAACAAATCTCTCAAAAGTGTTTATTCTCAACTCTGCAAAGAACAAGCAGTACTTTACAAGATGAGTAAATGTTCCACTTCACCCATATTGCACATTCTACATGTTCTAATCTCAATAGTTATGGCAAGCATGGGTCCAAGAACTGAAGGGTGGAAAGGCATTGCAACATAAACCTCAAATACCAGTGTCTACATTTTTCTGATGGGAATTGAACCAGATAAGACTTTGGCTTGGGGATGAGCATGGGAAAGGACTCCTTACCCTTATAGAGCCTACGTCTGCACAATTCTAGTAGGTCCATGGATCTATCCCAACACTCAATACTCCATTTCATCACTCCACATACTTCTGTACGCTTCAGGTCCACCACGTCCCTCATCCTATTGCACCGCCTTCTACATTTCTTTAAATAGGTATTAGTGTCTGCAGATATCAATGCCCCTATATAGAAGCCCAGCACAGATGTTCCTGCCTGCTTCAGATTGTCCATAAAAGAAAGGGTCCTTCTGGTGTATTGCACCCACCAGGATGTCAGGCCCAGTTCCAGTCTGATGACACTGAGTGGGACTGAAACTGAAAGGCCTAATGCTCGCTTCAGAATCCTTCCCTCCATAACATCAAAGAATTTCCTGTCCCTAATGTTACATAATTCACAGCCATACAGAATAATTGGTGTCACCTTGGCTTTATAAAACTCAATGGGCCTCATTACACGGATGGCGGTAAGGATTTACCGGTACCGGTAAAATACCGGTACCAGTAAATCCTTACCGCCTTACTACGAGATCCCTTTGCGGGTTGGGGGATTTAACGCCTGCTTTTTGCAGGCGTTAAAAACCAACCCGCAAAGGGACCCAGGGAGCTAATTACGGTACCGCAATTTGCGATGCCGTAATTAGCGCCTTCCCCATTCCCATTATGCCCTATGGGGCAAAAATGGGAATGGGGAAGGGCAATGGTGGAAGGGGGGATTACCGCCCCGCCAACCTTGGAATGGGGCGGTAATTCCCCTTTCCGCCAAGGCAGTGCCGGTATTTTACCGGCATGAACCATGGCGCTAACAGCGCCATGGTTCACCGCCATCCGTGTAATGAGGCCCAATGAATGGTACCAGAGAGAACGCACACAGTTTGGCTTTTATAGCCATTAACAGTGAAATACAAGAGCAAGTTTTTTCTTCCAGTCACACTTAAATATTTCTTAACTGATATAGTCATTCCGAGATAGCAAATTGATTCTGCTCTCTGAATCGTTGTATTGTCTATTTTCCACACAAAGCTCTTAATTTTCTTGCACGTTGTACTCACCATAACAAATGATTTCTCAGGGTTAATCTGAGGTGATTCACTCTCAGATTCTCTACTAAGCCCTGTAGCTGACGCTGTAGGCCCTTCAGTGTATAATCTACCAACACCAAATCATTGGCTTAAGCAATACACCTTACTTCAAATTTGGGGAATTTGGGCACATATGCTCCTCACTCTCTGCTCTTCACCCAAAGATCAGCCAAATATAAGTCAAAGAAAGTGGGGGCTAACACACATCCTTGGTGTATACCTTTGTTCAATGGATTCTTTCTTGACAAGCCGCCAAGCATATTTAATCTGACTTGAGTTGAATTCTAAGAGTAGAGTAATTGGATCAGGGATAACAATCTCAGATCTATACCCCAGTTCCACAATTTAACCCAAAGCTCAGAGATGTTAACATTGTCAAAGGTCACAGAAAGATCAACTGTAGCCACATAGAGTGATCGATCCATCGGTGGTCCAATATCAGACAAACAAGCCGTCAGGGCTATCCCACTAACTATGGTGCCACAGCCCTTCCTAAAACCAGTTTGGAGAGGGTTAAAGATGTTAGCTTCCTCCATCCATTTTGTCAATTTCTCAAGAAGGGTAGCACAGATGTTCGATGTTGTATCGCTCAGGGAGATTAGCCTTTATTACAAGGGATTCTCTTTATCACCTCTCTTAAAAATCGGTACAAGAATCGAGGACTTCCAGGAAGTAGAACATGTGCCTTTAGAATGTGGGTGAACAAATGATGCAAAATGTCCACCCGCAATGCTGGATTACTTTTGATAATGCCTATTGTCACTCCGTCTGGTCCTGACGCTCTGGAATTATTTAAACTACCAGTGATAATTTCAATGTGAAATTGGTCAGATAACATGGGATTAGAGCAGAGGGGGGGGGGGGGGGCAGTTGCAGGGTTTTCAAAAAACCTTGAATCCTTCCATCGCTATGATTAAAACCACATTTTTCAGAGAAGTAATACACCCATACCTCCTCCAATACTCCAGCTGCCTGACAGCGTATCTGATTATTACCTTTATTATTCCACCATAAGTCCACCATATTGCACGGGTATCCTGTAGGACAATTTAATCACACTTGTGTATATTCCTAAATTCCTTCCTCATTTGACATTTCCAGACTTGTACATTTTTATCAAACTCGGGGTGCTTCCCTGAAAGGGTCACTATGATTGGGCCAGTGCTTTGACATTCTTATGTTTTTTTAAAATGTTGATAATACTTTTGGAAATACATCAGGAACTGAGTGTAGGTTTTTGCTCTATATTGGAATGTAAACGGGCCAGCCTATTGCCTTGCGTCAACACCACAACCGAGCCTCTCTACATGGGCCCTTCAAGGATCTTAGAGAATGAAGGGCTCAAACTCAGCTGTAGCATCGAGTGATCACTAAGATTCATTTTTATTATGTCACATTTAACCATCTCTTCCACCTTGAAGTTATTTAAGAAAACACAGTCCATTTTTAGAAGATGCAAAGCCATTTACCTATGAAGGGACCTCTGATAGAAGTCCTCCGAAGAGCCCCCTGGTCAACACAAAAGTCCATCTTGATAGAAATTGCGACCAGATCCGACTGAGGTTCTCCTTCGCCAACAAGTGTGTGAACGTAGAGATACCAGAAATCTAGATCATCCCACCCTCCCTATGTTATCACACACTTACAAATAAAGTACCCTGCCAAGAAGATTTCTCCCTCAGGATAGTCTTCGAGCCAAAGTGTTAACACCATGTCAGTGTGATATATGACATCATCCACTTCCATGGTGAAAGGGTTGAAGTAAAGGTTGATCATCAGAGTAGCTGATTGTTTAGCATTAATATTAGTGTCGCAGATTATTACTGGCAGGAGACTTTGAGAACTTGTTGGTAATTTCTTGATATGACATCATATTTTAATTTTCACTACTGTGATAAAACCGGCCAAAGGCCTCCCTCTTGTACCCTTCTTTGGCAATGTGGAGTGGAATTAGTACCCGTCCAATGTAGGGGATGGCCTTAGCCATGTCTCTTGGAGGAGTATAAAATCATAAGTGTCCCAAACATATCTTATCCTTGCTCATAAATGAGTTGTGACCCTGTGAGTTCCAGTTTAGGAATTGGATCATGTCCGTATTAGCCAGGTCTCCTTCCTGCTGAGGCTGAGAGCGCAGTAGCAAGCCAGCCCCAATTCCGATTTCCTGATTCAAAAGGCACATACTTCCTTTAGTCTTGGTCGAAGTAACATCTCACTGTGAGATTGGGCCTCTGTTGATTATTTTGGTGTGCATTCTCCTTGGCACACGTGATACACTCAATACCTTTCAGTAGGAATTCCTCCTGCTGTCTAAACACTAAATTCTCTATCATTTTAGAGTGAAAGTGGACCGTACATTTCCCCAGATAAACCCGATCAAATATATGGACAAATTTTAAGTCTCTTGAGGGGATTGCATTAAGCTCTTGGATGGTTGACATCAGAGCCAACAGTCTTCTTCGGTTCCTGGATATGTTCCAGTCTTCCTCAAAGACCAACTCAGAGATCAAAATCAAGTCACCTTTTTTTTTTGTTACGTCAATGTGGGACATTTGGAAATACTTATTCGAGGCCCCTTCCCCTTTGAGGGGCATTGGTGACCGCCCGACTTGCTGCCTTTGGGTACTTCGCTCATCCCGTTTGTGTCTTCCATACCCCTTTTGGCTGGCCGGATCCACCTTTAAGTTGGAATTACCCCTTTGGTCCACTCCAGTCATACGGTCTCCAAAGTCGACGCTATGCAATCCCACCACCTCATCATTTGACTTTAGATCTGGTGCCGCTTCTGTCACCACCTTTGAAGATTTATTTCTTCCTCCTTTGTTAAGGGGCATCAACAGAGGTATGAGGCTTAGGTGAGGGTATGCTGGGCAGATATTGGCACCCTAGTGCACTATTTCCAGCAGTATTCAGCATCACCTTCATTGATTTGCCATCTCCTTTCACTTGCAAATAATTCCCCTGCTGTAAAACGTCATCCTTGGATTGAACAGCAATTCTTGCAGCAGCAATGAATTTCCTGGACCCTTTCTTAGCTGATTTCAGGTCTGATCTCATATTTTTCCCCTTTGTGGATTCAGACATGAGTCTTTGCTAATAGAGTTATCGACCACGATTACCTCATCCAGTTGTGCCTCCATCTTAGACCTCTGAATTTGCATTATTGGCATTTCATTGTTGGTTCTATTAGGTGCATTCTAGGCTAAGGCCACCGCCGGGGTCTTAGTGGGGCGCTCTTGCCGCTTAGCTCTGCTCTGAAGAAGTGACATTATTTCTGTCAGAACCCCAGAGTTCATTCTTACCTCATATGGCACTGTATCATAGAGGCGTATGAAGGGTTGCAGCACTATATTAAGTGCTGCAATTGAGCTCCCGCCCATTTCTAAAGGGTAATTGAATGATGCGTTGTTGCCCTCAGGCAGTTGTGGCATAGATTCCAATGTTGCTGGTATCTCACTAGAATTATTGCCTCCTCTAAAAGATTGTTTTCAGACCTAACCAACAGTAGGCAATTAGCCGTAACAATTGCCTCTAGTGCACTTAACGGTAGAACACACTGCCTTCTCCAAATCTTGGGCAGCAGAGATCTGAACCACTCTTTCTACTAACATAAAAAAGAAGATGACAGGCTTGAAGTAATAGAGAGGAAGCAATCATTTTCTAATCCTTCCAACCGTAGACACGTCCTTATAGTGTTATGGTGCAAAATGAGGAGGAAGGGGTGTAGTTTGGACAGCGCAGACAGAGTTTGTTCAAAGGGCGGAATCTGGTGAAGGTGCAGAGTCTGGCAGAGGTGGAGTAAAGCTGAGTGGGAGCACATGCACTTATTTGGGCATAGGGCAACAAAAGCCTAAATGTGCCACTGCTCATAGTGCCACACAACATCCACACCCACCAATATGTATTTGTTTATTTATGGGAATTAGAGGGAAAGCAATTCATTTTTACACCATTTTTAACATTGATTTACAGAGTGGAGGACCAGTGTCCTTAATAATGGGTGAGAGTATATGGATATAGGACCAGATGATGCATAGGCGGTAGAAACATGAACCAGGGACGACGACAGCTTAGCATAGTAAAGGAAGAGCATAGAGGTGAACATGCTGAGTTTAGGAGGATGGGTTGAGGGATAAGTGTCATGGGGTTGTTGTAGAGAGAATGGGGGAGAGGAGAGCAGGGAGTTGTGGTGGCACAGAATGCTATGAAAGTGTTCTTTAGAAAGAAAGAGAGCAAGGTGGATGAATATAAATAGTGATAGAGTCAGAGTAGTGCAGAGAGCGAGAGGAAGATCATTCCATCCTGAGGGAGCGAGGAGAGGGAGAGAGCACAAATGAGAAGGAGCACAAGGGGCAAGAGAGGTGGCAAGGAGGTGTGCAGAGGATGATCATAGGGAGCGAGGAGGAGAGTAGGGAGTGTGAAGGGCTGATAGGTAGGGTGGGGCAAGTCTGTGCATAGTTTTAAAGATGATGAGAATTAGTTTATACTTTGCCCTCTGTCTCATAGATAGCCAGCCTAATTGCTGAGGAGTCCTGAGGAGTCAGAGGTGAAGTGGAGATAGTTGAAGAGTGTACCCACTGCAAAGTTGAGGACTTGGTCGAGAGGTGAAGAAGCATAGATGGCAAAGACATGGAGGAGACTGGCACGGTAGTCAGATAGAGAGAGTAGTAAGGAGGTGATTAGGTGCTTACCAGTGTTGATGGAAGATGTCTTATATTTCTGATGTTGAGAAGATTAAGTCCGGGTGCACTTTCAGATTTGAAGATGAAGAGCTAGAAGTTATGAGATGGGTCGAAGATGACACCAAGGCTGCAAGTAGAAGCAGAGTAGGGAATGTGGTTATGAAATGGATGGGACGTACAGAACTTAAGTCTTTGAATGAGCAAGAGAGCTGCCATCCAGTATTTGATGGTGAAGAGACAGACATGTTTAACCATAGCTCGTCAGGAGAGGTGGAGAAGATCTGAATGTCATTGGCAAAGAGTTGATAGGAGAAGCTGTAGGAGATCAATGTGCCAATACCAGAAGTATAGAGAGTAAAAGGAAGTGCACCGAGGAATGACTCTTGGGAAACACCAACAGTAAGGGGGTGAGTGGAGAGGGTAAGATTGTTCCAGGATACCCGTAAGTGTGTGGGGGCGATATATGAAGCAAACCAATTGAGGGCCCTGTCTCTGATACCTAGGAGAGATAGTGTTGGGAGAAGGTCAGAATGGTTAACAGCATTGAAGGCAGCAAAGAGGTCGAGAACAATAAGAATAGAAGAACGGTTAACCTGACAAGCGGAAGAGATGTAGTTTCTTATGGTGAGGGGAGCTGACTCAGTAGAGTGCAGAGGTCTAAAGCCAGATCGAAAGCCAGATTGAGGTGGATCCCAGAGGTTGCGTGTTTCAAGGGACACAGTGAGCAGGTTGAAAACCACACGCTCTAGGATTTTGGAATAGTGTCGCAGTAGAGAGACAGGAGGAAAGTTGGCAGGACAGTTAGCATCAAAGCCAGAATTCTTAATGATAGGGATGACAGTAGCTGGGTTGTAGTATGATGGAAAAGTGGCACTGTCAAAAGAGGAGTTGAACAGGGACATAAGATATGGAGCAACACTGGGAGCTATGAGTTTCACTATTTGCATGGATAGAGGGCGGACGAGGGCACATGAAGGGTTAGCACTGAGGAGAAGGGCAAAAATCTCATCTAGGTTAGTGGGTCAAAGAAAGAAATTGTCACATGAGAGACTGGTAGAGGTGGTGGAGAAAAGTGAGCAGGTGGGTAATACAAGGTCATTTATAGGGGTATTTTGAATGTTGAATGTAAAGAGCAAGATCACTAGCAGAAAGAGTGGAGGAGATGGAGGAGGGTTTAGGAGGTGAGAGAATTGAGTTGAACATTTTTGGAGGTGCCTAGGTTGAGAGGATTGAGATGAAATTTGAGAGAGATAGAATTCAGGAGCAGAGGAGTAGTTTTGAAGAGCAGTCAGGTTGAGGAGTGTTTAAATCTTTGCCAAGTGCAATAATTTTAGTTTTAAGGGTGCAGATGGAAGGTGTAATACAAGGCTGTGGAGGAGAGGGTTTAGGAGTGAATGTAGTGAGAGCAGAAGGGAGCAGTAAGAGCAGTGTTAAAGTTAGTGAATGCTTCAATAGTGGATGGAATGGTGGATGGAATGGAATGAGCAGATGACATGCAGTTCGCAGCTGCAGTAAAGCACCTAAGGGTGCATTTTTGTCAAAATGGCCCCAGTCTTCTTTTTTCGCCATTTCTTTGTGGAAAGGTCCTCCTTGAGATTTACTCTGCGCGCCAAGCCAGGTTTGGTCCCTTTGTTCATTTTGCCTTTGGCGGGATTCACGAGTGAAGCCCACCTCTGGCTCCAGGGTGTCTGGCGGTGGAAGGAAGCGGCAGAGGTGCCCGTAACTCCCTGTGCTTAGTCTCCTAGGAGACAGGAATTAACTCTTAGGTGATTGGCTTGCTGGCTGGCTGGCAAGGACAGCTAACCTGTTGGGTGACTGATAACTAGACTGGAATGAATGGGAGAAACCTGCATAAAAGGTGAGGCTGTTTGGCTTGGAAGGCAGAGTCCACCACTGGATGAAGGAATCCAAAGAAGAACTTGAAGAGGATGTCTGATGCAACTCCTGGACCATTGGTTTGCCCAGTGAAGCCCTGCTGCTGTGCTGAAACTCTAATTTCGTTTCAACTAGAGAGGCCCTGCAATAACGACTTCTCGCCTTGAGTTGGTGGGACCAATCAACTCCAAAGTAAGCCACCTGGACATCCTCTCAGAGCTGGTTGAAATTCCACTGCAGTTGCTGCTGGAACCGAATAGCCAGGTAGGGGACCACCAGTTTGTGTGTGTTGCTTTTAAGCTGGACAAGAGCTCCAGGAAGATCCTCCGGACTCCCAGGAAGCAGGACTGACCGAGCCTGATCCACCTCAACAGAGTGCTGGACCCGAGATGCAAGGAAAGCCAAGCTCAACAGCCAGGAACTGCAGTGTTGCTGTTTGTGGTAGATGCAAGGAGCTGAAACACCAAAGTGCCACTTGTTTGAAGATTGCCGGTTGCGGTCGGTGACCATCCCATTGCAGTGCAGGAGTCCCCAGAGGTCCTCTCTCTTGTCCCCACGACTGAGGCTCACGAACACCAGGATCTGCAGAGCTGCACAGGAATAGAAGCCATCTGCTGCACTTTTCTTCAACCTAAAGGTACTGTACAGTCTAAGAGAACTTACCTCTTATTGTGTAACTGCACTTGTTCTCTGCTGATGAGACTTGTTGTGGTTGCTCTCTAGAGTTGCTGCTTTGAATTCTTCTTTTCTACAAAGACTTCTAAAACATTGTGCATGACTTTTACTTACCTGCAAGAAGTGCTTCAGTTCACCTAGACTTTTGACCAATTGACTTTGGCCTAGCCTGGCTCCCTGAATGACCCGTCTTCCCTCTGGCATTGTGTTTTTGTCTTCCTTCTAGGAAGGGGTTAACTCATGTTGCATTGGGGGTTACCAAAAGTACTTACCTGCTTCAGAATATGTGTGTGATCTCTTGTTCTGTTCTAATAACAATTTTTCCTTTGACAAACTCTTAAGTCTGATTCTAAATTCCAACAGTGGTAGATTAAGTCCACAGTGTCCTAGTTATTAAAGTCACCTTAGGGTGTACGAAGTGTCTGTGTGCCATCCCAAAAGGGTACTTACTGACTTAGAATATTAAGAGTGTGTATTTCGAAGTGTATTTGTGTGTTACTATTATATTGCCCCTTTCTGAAGAAGGCTTACTCTAACTGACTGTTAAATAAATTAATAATTGTTTAATCAAGAAACATTGTGTGTAAGAGGTTATTTGAATACTTGTCAATGTGAATCTATGTTTAACTCCCCAACAGCTCACATTGAACCCTCTTGGGATACGCCTGGCTGCTCAACACGCTACCATCCTGTGTAGTATAGGCTTATACCAAAGGTCGGGTTCCTATTGCCAGGAGGTCAGGGATGTTGTAGTGCACCCAAAGGGTACTGCATACAATCCTGACTAACAACTATCAGATCACTGAGTTACTCTGTGTACTGTAGACTAAAACAACTACTTAATTCCTGAGGAGCCTTGATGTAGATGGTAATTTTAAATATCCTAACTAGAACAGGCAGCTTTGCACAATAGTCTTCCTCGAACATCCCTTAGAATATTCCAATGTTCAGTATTACTCCAGGTGCATTGATTGACAAGGGTGCCCTATTATAATTTATGTTGCATGTACTGCTAAACTATCTTAATTTGGGTAGATAACTTTGATGTTCACTTACCTATTCTACTGCACAATATTACAATGCCTTCCCCTTCCCTCTCTGCCCCCTCTCGGGCTCCTTCTACACCTCCGCAGGGCGTACCTCTGATCTGTAACCCTCCCCGGAAGGCCTTCAAGGATGGCAACCTTCTCCATATTGCCACCCTAAATTCTCGCTCTGCTGTCAAACACTCCTCTGATATCTGCCGCCTTCTGGAAGAGCTTGACCTTGACGTCCTGGATCTCACCGATACATGGTTCACAGCCAGCTCTGTCACAAGCTTTGATACGCTCCTTCCCAAAGGCTACAAGATCCTCTCTGTGCCCAGGTCCAACCACTCCGGTGGGGGTGTAGCCCTGATCTTCCCTGAGTGGATTCCTGCCTCTGTCACTCCCACGCAGGCCTATTCCTCTTTTGAATGCCTCATCTGCAGGCTCTCTCTCTCCCCTGGCCATTCCCTTACTGTGGCTACTATCTATCGGCCACCTGGTCAGATTTCCTCCTTCTTCTCTGAGTGGGCAGACCTCTCCTCCTCACTCCTGGCCTCTACCACTCAACTCCTCCTTCTTGGATGCCGCCTGTCCTCCCTCTGGACTCTTCCGCGACCACTGCGACTCTCTCTCACTCATTATTCTCCCCTCTGGCCCGACACACTCTGCAGGGCAGACTCTGTATGTTCTGATCTCCTCAGACCTTCCCCTCTCTGTCCCTTTCACCACTCCTCTCCCCTGGAGTGATCACTTTCTCCTCTCCTCCCACCTTACCCACCCTACCCTTCAGGCCAAGCCACTTCCATCACTGCCACCCACCTTCTCAGTCATCCGACCCATGAAGCGTGTGTCAGCTGAGGCTTTCTCTGCCACCTTCTCACTCCTCCCTCCCCCCTTGGCTGACTCTTACCCTGACACAGCCCTCTCCATGCCCCACTCTGCTATATCTGATACTCTTGATATCCTTGTCCCTGTCATGAGAATCCGCCTGAAGCCCAAAGCCAAGTGCAACTCCTGGTACGACTCAGACCTTGTCACCCTAAAACGTAAGTGCAGGGTGGCCGAGAGAAAATGGCGTTCTTCATGTACATCATCTGACAAACTGGCTTGCCGTCTGTTGCAAAGGCAATACCGATTCTCTGTCCTAACCAAGAAGAGAGTTCATATCCAAGCCCGCATCTCTGCAGCATCTAACAACTCAGCTGAACTCTTTAAAATCTGCAAGGAACTGGCCAATCCTGCTGCAGTCTCTACCTCTCCTGTCCCTTCCCAGGCCCTCTGCACGGCACTGGCATCTCACTTCATCTAAAAAACTCAGGACATCCTGTCCTCTCTCTCCGCCTCTCCCCCTCCTCCCTCTACTCCATGCTCTTCCTCTGGCCCTTCTTCAGTCACCTCTCCTCCCTCCTTCTCTGCCTTTCCCTGTTCTCCGCTGACGAGGTTTCTAGACAAGTCCGATCTATGAAAGTCTCGTCCAAACTGGTTCACCCTTGTTCCTCCAAAACCATCAAGGACCACATTGACACCTTGGCTCCTGCCCTGGCTAATTTCTGCAATACCTCCTTCACCACTGGAGTCTTCCCTTCTCCCCAAAGCACTCCCTTGTGCACCGTCTTCTTAAGAAACCCTCTCCCGACCCCTCCTGCCCGGCTATCTATCACCCAATCTCCATCACTGCCTTCCTGGGCAAGCTCCTGGAGAAACTGGCCATCTCCCAGCTTAATCTCCACACTGAATCTGTGGGTTGTCTTCATGACCATCAGTCTGGCTTCAGAGCTGCCAGAAGCACGGAAACTGCTCTCCTGAACATCCGTGAAGACCTGCTCTCCAACCTTTATTCCAACACCCCATGTGTCCTCATCTTACTTGATCTCTCTTCTGCCTTTGACACTGTCAACCATACCATCCTGCACAACCGTCTCCATGATAATCTGGGTATCACTGGTCAGGCTCTGGCGTGGCTGACTTCTTTACTCTCTGTCCGACCCTCCCAGGTTCAGATTGGGTCCTTCCTCTCCGCTATCTTTTTCTCCACCTGTCGTGTCCCACAGGGGTCTAACCTCTCTCCCTGGCTGTTCAACCAATACCTGGCACTCCCTGCCCACTGCATCTCCACTTTCTGCTCCAACCTTCAGTGCTATGCGGATGACACCCAGCTCATTTTTCCCTCATCTCTGACTGTCTGTCTGCTATCCAGGAGTGGTGTGCCACAAATGACTTCTGCCTTAATGCCAGTAAGACCGAGATTCTCCTCATCGGCACACCCACTCCCTCCTTCCCTGTAGCTCTCTGGCTGGCCTCTCTTGGCCCTCTTCCTGCTCCCACCTGCTAGGCAAAAAACCTTGGGGTCATCTTCGATTCCACACTCTCCTTCTCTCCTCACATCTCTGATGTCTCTAAGAAGTCACATTAGCAGCTGTACCTCCTCCAAGGGATTCTTCCTTTCCTCTCCTTCCCCCAGAAGCTCACTGTCTCCAGAGCTCTGGTTCTCTCTAGGCTGGACTATTGCAACAGCCTCTTTCTAAATCTGCCTGCTTCTACTCTATGCCCTCTGCAACTTATCCAAAACAGGACTGTGAGACTTGTCCTTGGCCTCAAGCACAGGGATCGTATCTATCCAGGACTGAAATCTATGCACTAGCTCCCAGTGGATGCAAGGATTATGTTCAAAACTCTATGCATCGTCCATAAGGCCTTCTGGGGCCTGGGGCCTCAATATCTCCAACTCTCCCTTCCTAAATACCTTCCTTCTCGAGCTCTCCGCTCATCCACCTCCAACTCCCTCAGGGTCAGTCGCTTCTCCAAGCAACAGGTTGGTGGTAGATCTCTTTCTTTGGCTGGTGTCTCCCTCTGGAACAGCCTCCCTGCTTCCCTTAAACTTGAGGAGAACCATCTCCGTTCCGGAAGCACCTCAAAACCTTTCTCTTTTCTTCTGCTTTCTCTCCTCCTCAACTCTGCTGACCTCCTGGTTGAAACCTGAACCACTCTGGCTACCTGGACACCCTCTTTCTCAGGCCCAGGTTCCCCCTGCCTTCGTCTCTCACCTGCACTGCCCAATTGGATAACCCAGCACTGGGGGACTGTTTCTGTATCCCTACAGTCCCCTACCAGCCCCTGACACCTGTTGTCCGCACTTACCCTTGCCACTTGCTGGCTGCTACGTACTTATTGTTATCATCTTGTACTGCACTTGCCACTTGCTGGCCGTTACTTTCTTATTGTTATCATCTTGTACTGCACTGTCCCTGCCCCCTTTCCATGCACTTGCACGATCTGACTGACAACTGGCCTAGTAGAATCGCTGTCTGTCCTCCCTCTGTTCCCCTCCCTTGCCTCGTCGCGCCTTGAAGCACTTGTGCATAGGCGTGTTATAAATGCCATATCATATCATATCATGTGTTTGGCACAAAATTCAGCAGGTATTGCCCAAGCGAGGAATTCTGATGGACATATTCCATTGCAAAGTTCTGCTTTCTGGCTATATTTCTACTGAGCACACAGTATTTCTAGCATGCATCCAAGGATATAACTGTGTAATTAAACTAGAAGAATTAAAAAAACATGTTGGGCACTACAGAGTGCTGAAGCATCAAGGGATGAATTTTTGACTGGCTCAGGTAGTATAGCTTAGTGGTGATGTACTTGTCTTGGAACCAAGACGACACAGAGCAACACAGGTTCGAATCCCGGGTCTGTGATTAGAAACCCCTTCGGTGTGTTATAAAAAAACATTTATAATAATGAGATCCTAATCAGATCCATATTTTAAAACAGACCATTGAAACTGTAAAAAATAATTAACTCCTCGCTCTCTGAAGACTTGTTGTTTGTCCATCGGCTGTTTCTGGTGAATTCTCAATGGTAAGAGTCTAATCAAGGGGCAATTTCAATAGAGAGCATGCTCTCTGTAATAGACTATTCCCTACTATGACAAGTCACCTTCCGGGGCACCAGTGGCCCAGGCATGAATATTGGGTTCTAAACCATCAATCAGCCCCACACCTCTGTTACACCAGAAGGGATCGGAACAGATTGGAAACACAAGCAAATTATAAACCCCCTTGTCCAATTTTGTTAACATGGACAGAACGGCAGGCTTATCTCCGAAAGGCTGTGTATTGTTGATTAGTTGCAACAGAGCGAAAATACAATTATTACCCAATGATAAAAGGGACTGTTCAGTCAAGGTTGTATAAAATATCTACTTTGTTATTATCAAAATAGACAGTTCTAGCAACACTACGAAATAAAACCCACCCTGTAATGGAATGCAGAGGACAGACAGTTTCAAATAGGAAAAAGCAATGCACTCTGGATACTGACAGGAGGGTGGTCGATATACTAAAAGGTTGCAACAGTTCAAGGTTAGTTGGATTCAGCACAAAGGGGGCAAAGGGTGTTAATATGTCTCTGAGGGCATTCGGAGAAGAACCAGGAGTGACAGAAGCACAATTTACCTTGTGCTTGTAGCTGTTGATCGTGCTCAACAGGGTCGAGTTGGCTTCAGTGATCTTTTCAGGCTTCTGTGAAACAGTTCAAGATTGGAGTCAGCTGCGGGTATTAGGCAGCAAGACAGTTCAGCAAGCAAAGCTGGTCAAATGGCTGCAGGCTGGCTTACATGGTGGCTTGGCGGTTTGACAACGGTCAGTGTTGCAGTTGGTTGCAGTTCGAGGAACTCGACTGGCTCAAAAAAATGTCCTTTAAGGCAGACAGCAGTAGACATTTGTCGAGGCACTTCTCCCAGCTACTTCAATGGGCTTGTGTCGTCCTTTAAGGGAACAGCCCAAAGCAGAGGAGGGTGTTGCAGGCAGCTGTTTTGTCCTTGGTTTGGGGTTCAGAGACAATTCCCACCTAGGAAGCTAGCAGGGCACCTAGGAAGCTAGCAGGGCATGCTGTGTGCTGCTAGCTCGGTACCAGTTCTGGAGCTGCTGGAGGATCCTATGGATTTGGTATCTCCCTTTGTGCCCTGGAAGCTTTTTAGGGGAGGGATCATGATTCCCACTTTGGTGGTCCTGGCCTTCTTTCACTGGTGGAAGATGTAAGGCATACTGCACCTTCGGGCAGGGTCCAATGATGAGTTGTTCTTGCTGCTCTATTCATAGTCTTCAGATGATCTGCCAAAAGAGGGTCTGTGCCCTCTTTTAAAGCCAAATGGACCACAGCGATTGGTGTAAGCTAAGCCTACCTTAGTGAACCAATCCTGGTCCTGACCAACAATCTCATGAGGTGAAAACCAGAGTGCTTTGCAACAGAAAAGGTAAAGGGGTGAAAACATGTAATACTAAGTCCCACCCATCTTACTGTCTGTTGTGCATCAAAGGGTCTCTCTAGTTAATGGAGCTCTCTGTGGTTCCTCATTGAAGTGGCAGGTCTCCCTTGAAGCTGTGATGAGACCAGACCTTCTGTCTCCTGCAAGCCACATACTCTTACCTAATGAATGGGATCCCCTTGTGGAGGACACACAATCTCAGACATGACAGTTCACTGTCAATCGATACTGAGGGCGGCAGTTGGCTTCTGCTTGACACCATTGCATATGAAATGTTGTTGGTGTTTCCTGCCTCCTTTGTTAGCCTCTACAGCCAGGCCCCATGTGGTCCTGTTTGAATTACCTATGAATGGTATCCAGCTGCAGGGCACAACAAAAGGACTGGGTGGTTCCATGGAGCCTTTATTAATTAATTATACTGTCCATGGCAGGGGGACGGTTTGGCCCTCCCCCTTCTGGAGATGAATCATGTACTCCTCCTGTCATATCCCAATTAATTATGACAGGGGGACTGTGCCTGTAGGCTGTGTCTACTCAGAGTGAATGTGTCTATGCAAATGCCACCAAGTGAGCATAGGAAAATGTGTGCGAATTAGCCCGACACATTTTCCGGAGGTTGATCTACCATCATTCAATTTCATTTAAAATTTCAAAAAAAGCACAGGCGAGCGCACATCCACTGTGCGGATGTCGAATTCCTCACTGAGGGTATGGTTTGTCATCAAGTCGAAAGTACCGACTAAGGCCATCTGCATTTCCATGCTGGGAGCCTTGCTTGTGCTGGATTTCCATATCTAATCCCTGTAGGGATATGACCCAACGGGAACGGTTTTCCCCTGGCATGGCCATTAACCATTGAATAGACCAGTGGTCTGTTTGGATAGTAAAGTGTGACCCAAAGATGTAGGGTTTCAGCTTCTTTATTGCTCACACGACCATGTAAGCCTCTTTTTCAACAGCAGCCCAGTTCCTTTCCCTTTTTGTCAATCGCCTGCTAATGTAGGTGACAGGTTGCTCTACCACTTGAGAGTTCAGCTGCGCCTGCAGGGCTCCAATCCCAAAATCACAGGCATCTGTCTGGATAATGAACTCCTGACCATAGTCTGGCACTTTCAGAACTGGGGCCCTGCACAATCCTTCCTTCAAATCCTGAAAGAAGGTTTGACAGGCGGGGCTCCAAAGTACCTTCTTTGGCATTTTCTTGGAAGTTACATCATTCAGGGGCTTGGCAATGGTCCCATAGCCATTGACGATTGACTGGTAGTATCCAGTGAGCCCTAGAAAGGCTCTCCTCTGTGTCTGTGTGGTGGGGCTGTCCCAACCCTCACCCTCACAGCCTGTACCTTCACTTCGAGAGGTTGTTTCTTACCTCCACTGACCAGATGGACTAGGTAAGTCACTGTGCCCTGTGCTATCAGACATTTTGTGGCCTTGATAGTCAGACCGGCATTCTGCAGAGTCTGAAGCACTTGTTGCAGATGGGATAAGTGATCATCCCAGGTGTGGCTGAACACAGAAATGTCATCTTAATCGTTGACACTGAAGTTTTCCAGTCCAGACAAAACCTGGTTAACCAGTCTCTGAAAAGTGACAGGGGCATTCCTCAATATGAAGGGCATAACAGTGAACTGATAATGTCATTCTGGAGTTGAGAATGCTGAACTCTCCCACTCCATCTGTCAAGCCGACTTGCCAGTCCCCGGCTGTGAGATCAAAGGTACTCATGTACTTGGCAGAGCAAAGCTTGTCAATGAGCTCATCTGCCCAAAGAATAGGGCGAGCATCTGTCTCTGTGACAGAATTTAGCCCATGGTAGTCCACACAAAGGCAGACTTTAGTCTTCCCAGCACAGATTTTTTAGAGACCAGTACCACTAGGCTAACCCAGGGGCTGTGGTATGCCTCCATCACTCTTGGAAACATTCTCCTTGGTGGTGTCCCTGAACTCTTCAGACATCTGGTAAATCCCACTCTCCGCTGGCTTACTGTCTCCAGTGTCCACATCATGGGTGCACCAATCTGCGCAACCTGAAGTCAGCGAAAACAGGCCGGCAAATTGTCCCACTAAACAGCGACAGTCTGTCAATTGCTGTTCTGACAGGTCCCTTGCAATGTTGACACCTTCAACTGACCCATCTGTGGCTTCAGTGTGCAGGAGGTCTGGGAGGGGATCGGTCTCCTCCTCCGTCTCTCTATCTGTCACTAATGCTATGACCAAGTCATCCCGGCTATAATGGGGTTTCCGCTGGTTGACATGAAAGACCCTGTCCATCTGTTTAGGTCCTTTCACGTCAATGAGATCACTTACCTTACTGATCTTTTCCAGCACACAGTAAGGTCCAGTCCACTTGTGCTAAAGGACATTGGGATTAACAGGCTCCATAATCCACACCCACTGGCCTGGAGAATTGACTGTCACTGCGGCCTTCTGGTTGTGCCAGTGCTTTATCAGCTCCTGAATGGCCTTTAGGTTTTTCATTGACTGTTCCATGTACTTTGTAATTCTAGACTGAATCCCAAGTACATAGTCAAGCACATCTTGCGTAGGGGATGATGGATTGCCCTCCCATCCTTCCTGCAAAAGAGTGAGGGGACTTCATACAGAGTGTCCAAACAAAAGCTGAAAGGGGCTAAACCCTACTCCATTCTGTGGCACCTCGGTGCCAGCGAAACCGAAGGCATGGCAGGAGAATATCCCATTTTCTCCTCAGGTGCTCTTCCAAGCCACCTATGATACCTTCTAGTGTCTTGTTGAACTGCTCAACAAGCCCATTTGTGGATGGAAGAATGTAGAGAACTGTTAGATGACCCCACACTCTTCCCACATAGCCTACATAGATGGTGGTATGAGGTTTGATCTCCTGTCAGAAATGAATTCTTTGGGGAATCCAACACAGGAGACTATCCCAATCAGAGCCTTTGCAGCCACAGGGGCTTTGATGCTACTCAGAGGGACAGCCTGAGGGTATCTTGTGGAGCGGTCTATCACCAGCAAGCTGTATCGGTTCCCTGAGCTGCTTTGAGGATCCATAGGACCCACAATTTCCATGACTATTCTCCTGTGAGGACGCCCAACAATAGGTAGTGGAATGAAGGGGGCCTTTGTGGCACGACCTACTTGCCAGAAGCCTGACAAGTCGGGCAGGACCGGGCAAAGTCCTTAACTTTTCCGCCAAACTGCAGCCAGTAAAAGTATGTAGACAACTGGTCCAATGTCTTAGTCACTCCCAAGTGACCAGCTAAAAGAATTTGGTGAGCCAAATCCAAAAGGAACTGTGTTGCATTGGGGAATCACCAACTTTCTGGTGCCCTCGCCCTCAGATTCTTTTGACTCACTGCACAGGAGTCCATCCTCCCAGTACACTTTAAACAGTCCAGGGTCCTCGCCTTAGCCTGCTCCTATGCCTGCTTCCGCAGGCCCACCAGGGTGGGCTACTCTCTCTGGGTTTTGAAGAAGTCAGTCTGATACAAGTCCTTCAGATATGAGCTCACCTGGTCCCAGGGGAGTTGCTAGGCCTGGAAAAGACCCGGGGCTAAGCTGATGTTGGAACTGTCGGGACTGGGGGCTAGCTAGTCTTTTGGCTGTAGCTCCTGAGATTCTCTCCGGGGCTACAACCAAAAGATCTGGGGCTATAGCCTCCTTAGCTCCCCCCTAGCAACGCCCCCGCCTGGTCCTCCACCTCAGGTTCCTGCACTGTGCCAGGCAACTCTGAAGTAGCTGAGTCCCCTGCTACCAAATTAGGGTCCTCAGTGGCTACTGGCCCCTTTCCTGCAGGAGTAGGCAACTGTGCAGTCTGTGGAACTGGACCTGGGGCTACCAGCCACGCCTGTCTCTCCAACAACCCCTTTGGAAGAACTCCAGACCCTAAAGCTCTGAGAGTGTTCAATCTAGCCACCTCTTTGGCCCTTGATCGGGTATTCGCTGCTACTATCTCGAGGTCAGGAAGATCATTACCCAACAGACATGGGACACAGATGTAGTCTTTTACCGCTACACAGCGCTAAGTCATTTCACCTCACCAGTTGAACTCTACTATTGCCAAGGGGCACTTACTCTTTCCCGCCAAACCCAATGATGCTATAATCGGTCCAATAATCAATATACTGGACTGGCTGTACCCACTGCTGGGTGATAGCAGTGAGACTAGCCGCGGTGCCTCAGAACGCAGGAGTTTTGTGTTCATTGATATACAGATGTTCTAGATAGAGTTGAGTATTATTGGAAGCTAGGATCTCTTCTGGAGACCCCGTACCATTCCCACTCAGTGTAACCAATCCATATACGGCCACTCCTTGGCATTGTGGTAAGCCCTTCTCTAGGAGGCCCATACTAATGATGCCCTCTTAAGTGAGTTCAGCATTCACTATGGCTTGCTTGAGTAAGCCCTTGCAAGCAGAATCCCCTTTCCTATGGCCCAGCACCTCACACACAAAACCTTTGAGTAATGAGAATGTAGTGTCTCAGTTTTAGGGGTACTTCTGCTCTTCTTTTCGGTGTGCACGGCCGAACTAAAGTTTGGGGATTTCCCATCATTCTTTTGTGGACCTGACTATGAAGATGAGTGAGTTGGACCTTTGTCCTTCGTTTCCTTTTTAACTTTCTTGTCAAAAGATTTTTGTTCTAGTATAGGTGTATTCACCTGAGCCTTTTTCTGGACTCGAGTACTTACAAACTTATTGGCAGCCTTTGCGAGCACCCTATGGTCTGTAATAGTCTTGTCCACACGATGCTGGTGTAGGTCAACCTCACAATTCTTCAGTACATGCTCACACGCAATTAAATTGTACATCCCTTTAAATGTGTCAACTTTGATACCTTACACCCACCCGCTCAGAAATGTCAACGATAAGTGTGCCAACACTTCACATGTCTGCCCACCTTTCTTTCAGAGCTCTCTGAAGCTCTAGAGATACTGTTCTAGGGTTTTACAGAACTTCCTGAGGAGGCCCGCCATCATGCTTTCATAAACCGGCTTTTCATCAGGAGTTAACTGAAGAATTGCATAAGTCCCTGTTGTCGGTAAGCGACTCACCAGGGCTGCAACCCACAGTACCTCACCCACCCCCTATAGTTGAAAAGCAAGCTTGAGTGCTTCAAACCAGTCAAAATATCCTTCCTCACTTCATAAGCCTGCACTACATCTTTGGGGATCTGGTGCCAGGGCTCATCCTGGGCACCCTGTTTTGAGGCACTACTGCTGCTTTTGCTAGAAGTGGATCTGCTGGCCTCCTTCTCTTCGAGCGCCAGCATGTGCAGTTATATGGTGACCTTGCCCCGCTGTTACTGTTCCTCTAGTGCTAGTCTCTTCTTCTCCAGCAGAAGCTTTCTAACCGCAACCTCGATAACAGACAGAACAATTGCAGGGCCAATTAGAGACCGCGCTGAGGCCTGGGAACTGTGGGATGCGACACTAGCCCCTGACCTCGCGGACACTCTTGAGTATTGAGAAACCATGCTCGCCCAAGGAAGGATGGTTGGTGAGAAACACTGCTCATGCTGTCTTCCTAGTCATCTTCCACTACCCTTCCCAGAAGGTCTTCTTCATTTGGGTACACAGGGCCTAGCCCATCCTCAGGGGTCTTCTTCCCAACCACTCTCGCTTCTACCCAAGCTTGAAGGCTGGTCAGCAACTCAGGTTTATTGACCTTAGTGCTCTGGGGAAGTCCCCTCTCTTGACATAGGACGCACAAGACATCCTTGGTCATGCCTTTCACAGTCTCTATGTCAAGATCCATGGTTATTACAAATATCAAGCAGTGTCTAAACGTGGCCTTCAAGAGTACTTTTAGCGTTGGCTGACTAATCTGCACGCAAGGCTCCAACTAGATCTGACCGTCTGCTACCAATGTGACGAGTCAACTTCCGGGGCACCAGTGGTCCAGAGATTAATATCGGATTGGAAACCATCAATCAGCACCACACCTCTAGTACACCAGAAGGGAGCCAAACAGATTGGAAACAAAAGCAAATTATAAACCTCCTTGTCCAATGTTGGTAACGTGGATAGGGCAGCAGGTTTATCTCTTGAAAGTTTGTGTATTATTGGTTAATAGTAAGACAGCGAACATTCAATTATTGCCCAATGATAAAAGGGTCTGTTCAGTCAAGGTTGTATCAAAATATCTACTTTATCTTTATCACAACAGATAGTTCTCGCAACACTACGAAATAAAACCCACCCTGTAAAGGAATGCAGAGGACAGGCAGTTTCAAATAAGGAAAAGGGATGCACTCTGGATACTGACAGGAGGGTGGTTAGTATAGTGAATAATCACAACAGTTCAAGGTTACTTGGCTACAGCCCAAAGGAAGCAATGGGTCTTAAAATGTCTCTATGCGCCTTCGAAGGACCAGGGGGACAGAACCACAATGTACCTTGTGCTTGTAGTTGTTCTTTGTGCTCAACAGGGTTGAGTCAGCTTCCGAGTGCTTTGCAGGCTTCTGTGACAGAGTTCAAGACGGGAGTCAGCTGCGTTTATCCAGCAGCAAGAGAGTTCGGCCAGCGAACCTGGACAAACGGCTGCAGGCTGGCCTATGTGGCAGCTCAGGGTCAGGAATAATGTTCTCAGTGCTGATTAGCAGTTCTGAAGCACTGGCTGAGACGTCTCGCATGTCTTTAAGTGACTGTGGCCTGACAACGGTCAGCATTGCAGCCGGTTGCAGCTCGAGGATCTTGACTGGCTCGAAAAAGTCCTTTAAGGCGGATGGCGCTAGATGCTTGTCGAGGCACTTCTCCCAGCTTCTTCACTGGGTTTGTGTCATCCTTTAAGGATTACGGCACAAAGCCGAGCAGTGTGTTGCAAGCAGCTGTCTTATTCTTGGTTTCAGGTTCAGAGATGTTCTGGCACTTCCCACCTAGGAAGCTTGCTGCAGAGCCTAGCAAGGCATGCTGTGTGCTGGCTGGCTACCAGTTTTGGAGCTGCTGGAGAATCCTCTAGATTTGGTATCTCTCTCTGTTCACTGGCAGATGTTTGGGGGAGGGATCTTGCTTCCCTCTTTGGAGGTTCTGGCCTTTCTTCACTGGCAGAAGATGTAAAGCTGACTGTACCTTCAGCAAGGGTCCACCGACGAGTTCTTCTTGCTACTCCTTTCAAAGTCTTCAGTTGATCTGCCAAAAGAGGAGCTTGGCATCTTTTACAGCTAAAAGGACCACAGGGTTTGGTGTAGGCTAAGCCTACCTTAATGAACCAATCCATGCCCCCATCAACGGTCTCCTGTGTGTGTGAGGTCATAGCCAGAGTGCTATCTGTTGTGGGTCAAAGGGTCCCTCTGGTTAATGGAGCTCTCTGTGGTTCCTGATTAAAGTGGCAGATCTCCCTTGAAGCTGCAGCGAGACCAGACTTTCTGGCTCCTACAAGCCACATACTCGTAACTTATGAATGGGGTCGCCCTGCGGGATTGACTAGTGTAAACATGCATTCCCAGACATGACAGTTAACTGTCAATCAATACTGAGGGCAGGAGCTGGCTTCAGGTCGACACTGTTGCATATGAAAGATTGTTGGGGTTTCCTGCCTCCTTTGTTAGCCTCTGCAGCCATGCCCCATGTGGGCCTGTTTGAATTACCCTATGAATGGAATGCAAATTGCTGCCACCAGCTGCAGGGCCCAATAAAAGGGCAGAGCTGATCCATGGAGCCTTTGTTAGTTAACTTGGCTGGCTATGTCACGAGGAAGGTTTGGCCCTCCCTTTTCTGGAGATTCATCGGTTACTCCTCCTGTCATATCTCAACTAAATATGACAGGGGGGACTGCGCCTGTAGGTTGTGTCCACCCAGAGTACACGGATCTATGCATATGTCGTGCAGTGAGCATAGGAACATGTGTGTGGATTAGCCCCACATATTTTCCAGAGGTTAACACTGTGCAGATGACCAAATTCCTCACACTTACCATATAATGTTTAACCCATTGGATTGTTGAAAGGTGATTTAAAATGCACAGTGCCTCATTTTCCAAACATTTCTTAGGGGAATCTTAGTTAGCTCATGTACTGCTCTCTCTGGATCCCTAGCAACACTATTTTTCAGAAGCCTATAATGTTGGTGTTGCGATGCCAACAGCCAGCATCCCCACTCTGAAAATTGTTCCAGTACTACTGGTCTACATAAACTTCAATAACAAGCTCTCAGAAGATCAGGTTTATTATGATATCACAAGCTCCAAAAAAAGAGTGAATAGGTTTGTGAGTACAGATACATTTTTGCGCAGCAGGGGTTCTGTGTTTTTGTATGTATGATATTTGCATGATTGTGTGGTTGGATGAATGTTTGGAGGATTGCATAAAGGGTGGACCAGTATTGCTATTCATGGAATCAACTGCAAAACATTCGTGTTTTCCATGCCCATGCATGTTAATGCCACCCAGTTCTGTTTTTGCTTGCAATTCTGGGACTTGTAGTTTTTCTAAATATCAAATGGGAAAGACAAAAACTCCAAGTCTCAGAATCCAAAGGGGAAAAATCAGTACTGCATGGCCTTCTCACGCATGACCATGGGAAACTTGAGAGCTCTGCCTTTGACCACTTAGTACCATTGTGCGGGAACGTATTATGCTTGTATGCAAAATGCTGTCATAGTACACCCATGTTGTGCAGGTACTCACAGCATACTGTGTGAAGCATCAGTGACTGGTGTGCTAGTGTGATCAAAGAAGTCTGCAGTGATTCACAGCAGTGCAACAAGGATTAATAGCAAGGATGGCTTGATGTACAACCATTGAGGTTGAGACAGTCCTGGTATGCAAGGACTCATTTTCCCTCATGATGATCAGGTGCAGGCTAGATAGATGCATGAGCCCTGAAGACCCCCCTCACCTCAACAAAGCATGTAGCAAACAAGTCAGAGTCACTAGAGCTACAGAAGAGGGGACATTAACTGCTGTCAGCCGAAGAAGCACCAAGGGCGATCAGGAGTGCAGACGAAGCTGTGGCTTATGAGACAAAAAACTAGAAACAGAGGCTCAGGAGTCAATGAATTTGAAGAAGAGGTTCAGAAGTCAGGAATCCAGAAGAAGAGGTTCAGGAGCAAAAACTAGTTAGTGTGGGGTGAAATACCACAGGCTGAGACGCACTGAGTGATGCTGGAAAGGAGACACATAAAACAATGTATTTGTTTTATTTGTTTACCTATTTATTTCTTGTATGTACGTTATTCACTTGACATGCTTCTGTAACTAAGCTCTAATTTATATTGTCCGTTTCCTATTGCGCCCAGCTACCTAAGGGTGTGGTGCGCACTACCAAATAAACAAACAAACAAACAAACAAACAAACAAACAAACAATTAAACGTTTTAAAAATACTTTTGGCCTAAGCTTTATCAAACAGTGACCCAATACTATTTAAAAAAGCACAGATTGCTGATAACGTAAAGATCGCTGATAACCACTACAAAACTCATATTAATATTTAATATGGGGTGCACCTTTTGGTCCTAGCCCCAAAGCACTTTCATTCATTTTTGCTTTATTTTGATCAAAATTACCATAAAAGTTCATACAACAATACAAACAGTACTATCACAGTAAAACATCTAATCATTAGTACAGGGCTAGTTAAGATTTGTCATGCCGGCAATCAAAATTCATCTACCACTTGGCCCTCTTTGCTATTGTACCTGAGATTGGGCCAAGGAATAGAATGGGACACACCAAAGATCAAATGAACCAAGGACCGGCAAAAAGAGCCTACATAATTCAGTTGATAAGTGTACTCCTTCTCCAAGCCCTCAGTAAAAATCAGCCCATGGCAAAAGTTGCAGCAGGGTCCTTGTCTGATAAGCATAAAAACAGGGCCTCTGCAACTATATGTATGCCTCGAGCAATAAGGAGAGGTTTTCAAAATCTCCTCCTTAGGTCACCATAATATGGGCAAAGGGAAAGAAAATGAGCCATATTTTCTATTGTAACCTTACACAATGGGCATATTGGAGTAACATCATGGTTCGATTTGCTCCTCAAGGCAGCCAGGGGCAAAATACCAGCATAACCCTTAATGAACAATGCTTGCATCTGCTTTGGTTGCATCTGATCTAAATAATCTTTGTACCCCAAAGAGGCCTTCAATGACCAATATCTAGTAAACTGGGCCAATACCACCAATTTAGCACTATGTTTATCCTCCCTTACTACTCTAAGGGCATTTGCAATAGGAGTTTTGAAATCTCGTTTAATGGTACCAGGGCAGTCCAGTACTTATTTAGACCAACAGCCTGAAGTTCCTTCTTCACAAACGAGAAACATGGCAAAGATCCCCCACCTCCTTCCTCAGAAAGCACACTGACAAGTGCCAGTCTATACTTCACCAGATAATCACTGGCCCAAAACCTACCCCAGTAAAATAATGATATGGCCCTACAGACCTTTGCAATTGGCCACAACTGTAGACCAGCAGGGAGATTTTTATGCACAGGTTAGTAGGTGCTGCAGGTTCTTTAAGAACTGGTTTTCGATTGTAGCCAGGGTCAACTTATTTGACCAGCACCACAACTCTGCACCAAAGAGTGCTACCTGCCTGGGATTTGTATGCCTCTAGGGTTACTCCCACAGCCCCCCTTGCTCCCTGGTAAACTTAGCTTGTGTGCAATTACAACTAGCAAGCACCAGTGCAGCGTTACCCAATTGCTCAGACCTTGTGCAGTTATCTTTGATTCTAATGCCCAATTAGTCATAAGCATGTACTTGTTCAATTGGGACAGCCCCCTGGGAGAGTTTAAGTTTAGCTTGTTTCCTCATCCTACTCCCCTTGAACACCGTGGCCTTGGTCTTTTCGGTGTTGATGAAGAGACCATGCTCAAGGCAGAACCCCTCTCAAAATGATCAGCTGGCGATCAGTCCCGCTGGTGTCAGAGAGAAGGACTGTGTTGTCTGCAAGCATAAGAACAGGATCCTGTCATTTCCCATTAGCGGCGCACCTGTGGGTACCCTCAGAAGGTCATTTAACACATCATTCATAAAAAGGCAAAACAACAGGGGGGCCACTACAAAGCCCTGCTGGACCCCCATTTCAATACTCACTCTTGCAGACCGTGCTCCTGTCAGTCCCCAATGTACCCTTGCCCCGTTTTCCACGTGCAAGTCCCTATTGGCGTTCAACAGTTTGTTCGGGATGCCCACATTCACCAAGAATGCCCCAAGCCTAGTTCTTGGAATTGTGTCAAGCACCATCCTTAGGTCAATAAAGACAGAGTAAATAGGCATACTCCTCAGGTCTACATATTTATCGCATACGAGGCGTAGTCTTAGGCACTGGTCCACAGTGCTCACTCCCCTCTGGAAGCCTGCCTGGAGATGGCTCAAGACTGCAGCCTCTCCTGACCATGCCTCAAGATGCCCCAGGAGTGCTCTGGCAAAAACATTACCACCAGCATCAAGAAGGGAGATAGTCCTATAGTTATCTGGGTCGCCTCTATCTCCCTTCTTGAAAATCAGCACTATAACTGCCTGGGTCCAGGACTGAGGGACTCTGTTCATACTAAAAGCAGCATTAAAGATTGTTATCAGATAGGGGACACAGATCAAAGGTTCATTGCCAAAGAAGGCCACCAGAATCATATTCGGTAAAAAAAAATAGAAGGAAGTCTAAGAGGAGAAAGTTCGAGAAAGACAGATCATCATAATTCAGCACCCAATGGAGACGAGGCAAATTGGAGATGGTTGGCTGGTTTGTTGGCAGAAAAAATGCAGAAACAATAGCATCCAATACCAAAAAAACGAAAACGGAATGGTCCATCCTGAGCTGGAACACAAGAGGTTTGTCTCACTTATTTCAATCGAGCAATGAGATAATCTCAGAAACAGACATACTGTGTTTCCAGGAAGTATGGCTAAAAGAAACCCCTATAATAGAGGGGTTCTGGGTGGTATTAAACCCTGCGTTTAAAAACCAACTGGGGCGCCTGATGTGTTGATTGATTGTAGCAATACAAAATGAGCTAGAGTGGACATTAATATATAGCCACCACCCCAAGTCTTTTGTGCAGCTAAATGAACCCGAAGAAAAGGGTAGAACCCTTATAATAGTGAACATTTATTGGAATCTGGCAGATGCAAGAACGAAGAATATGCCAGATGATGTGGTGCATCTGATCGATGAAGAAAGAGCAAAGTGGAGAGATCCGCTCATAATTATTGTTGGCGACTTAAACTGCTCATGTCTTGATAGTGATAACAAGCCAATTTTGGAAGAACCTACGTCATCATCCAATAAGGTAGAAAGGGGAATTACCTGGAGGCAGGGTCTACAATCTAGAGACTGTGTTATCCTGAATGGGATAATGAAAGGTGATACCAGGAAAACCAGCTTTGAAGGGATCCACGAGTTTGCAGATTTTGGATTACATCAGTGTTTCCTCAAACATGAGCTGGAAATATTGACTGCATGGAGGTTCATGAAACCAAGAAGAGTGATCATTATCAACTAAGAATGGTTTGTAATAACATAAATAAAGAGCCACCGGTGATATTTGAAGAAAACGTGAGGATAAATCCCAGCCAAAATAGACTTAACATCAAACAAAGTGGTTGCCAAAGTTGACTGAAAAATTAATGGACTTAATTGAATCAGCCACGGAGGGTATAGGCAAGAAAGGCATACGCTATACCCAGTTATTTCAAGAATTTAGAACACAACAGAGAGTTGGTGACCGGATGCCATCGATGTCACACAAGCATACATACGACATTCAGATTGTGGACAAGAAGAAGCTCTTAAAAAAATAAATAACGCATGTAAAACAGAGCAAATTAAATAATAAAACTGAGGGAATACGCAAATTAAAACAAAGATACAGAAATTGGCTAAAGGTACATAAAAACAATGACAAACCAAGATGCACAACGCATGTTAGATAACATAAAAGCCAAGAACACCACAGCAATGTGGGCTACAATAAATCAAATGGATGCCCCACAAGATGCTCTGACGTCTAACCCAATTTCGGCAACGTCTTGGGTCACATATTACACAAATTCCTAAGAAGAGCAGGAGGAGATACCCCAAAGTGAACATGCAGCTTTGTTACAACCAGTTTGCCTCAATATGGAAGCAGAGCTATTGGACTTTGAAATAGCAAAAATGGAAGAGTTAATAAGGAGGCTGAAGAACTCCAGGGCACCAGGCCTGGATGCACTGACGAGTGTGCAGCTGAAACAAAATCCGGAACTATGGGCCATTTTTCTCCACCATCTATATAGAGGGATATTGACAATGCCACTAATTCCTCTGACATGGAAGACCGCGGTAGTTGCCCTGATTTTCAAAACTACTGCCCAATCGCATTGCTTGATGTGGCTGGAAAAATCTTTGGGTCCATTTTGTTAAAAGCTTTGTCACAATGGAGTGAGAGAACGGTACATCAAGATAAATGGCAGGCGGAGTTCGTAAAGGGTATTGGCACCTCTGCTAACATCTTTATATTAAACCTCTTAAAAGCAAAAGCAGCACAGAGCGAAGGTAAAAAAAGACTACATAGCATTTATAGACTTGTCGAAAGCCTTAGACTCAATCAAAAGATCACTGCTATGGGAAAAACTTGAGGCATGGAGGTGTCCGAAGATCATTCTGAACAACATTAAAGGCCTGCACAAAGACACGTCAATCAAAGTTAAATTGGATAATATAGGGCATTTGTCCGAATCTATCCCAATAAACATCAGGGTTAAACAAGGATGCCCGTTGGCTCCAGTGCTTTACAAACTGTGTTTACATCAGACATGCATAATGCCTTCCTACAAATGCGTTTTTTTGCTTCAAAGTTGGCTGATACTGATATCGGAAGACTACTCTATGCTGACGATATCGTCATTTTGGACCAGACCCCAATAGGGTTACAGAAACAGCTTGATGCCTGGCAAATTTATCTTGACTCAAACCAGCTAATAATCCAGAGAAATCGCAGATTCTGGTTTTTGGTGAACAGAAGAGGGGAAGAGTAAAGAGAGAGCAAACATGGTATTTGAAAGGCCAAAAGATAAAAGTAGTTAAATCTTGCACATACCTTGAGTCAATACAAGCATCATTGAACCTCTGCGGATTGCAGTGCTTCGAAGCAAAGCAGAAAAACTGGCGGCGTTAGGAAAATACAAACTAAAACAATGCTTTGGGTTCTCGCTGATACCTTTAATCTCCTTTTACAGATTGACAGTGGCCCCAATTTTAACCCATGGGACAGAAACATCTTTTATGTTGGATGAGAATATTTGTCCGAAACTGGAAAGTATCTTTTGGCGTACTGTGCTGGGCCTGCCAAAATGTACACCAATTGCCATATTGAGAAGAGAACTGGCGTAAACATCACTAAAAGCAATTCCCAGATGGAAATCAAAATCCTTTTATCGGAAATGTATAGAGGAAAGTCCGAAAGGAGCCTTGCAGATGTTGAAAAAGGCAAGGAAGGATCCAAACAGAAAAGCTTCTCGAGGAATGGCAAACCATATGCCAGCTAACAGTGATAGACTTAAATGAATTGGAAGAAACATTGGTCTGAGAGCCAGGGAAGATCAAGAAAAATCTATATATTAATGACTGGATAAACACGCGGGAAGAGATTTATAAATATAAACATCAAGAGGATTTCTGGTCCGGGGTATGCAAATTGAATGAAATACCCCCATACATACAAATCTTTCCAAACTGGTTCCTGAGAATACAATATATGATATTCCGGCTAAACTTTATATCTCCATCTAGATGGTTAGAAAGAGGAAAGGACAACCAAAATGCCCACACAGGCAGACTGTGTCAACAACCTAATGAGGCAGACTCATTAAAACCTCTAGTAATCAACTGCCCTGTGTTGCATAAGGGAATAATTCAAGAAATGGGACCCATTATTGCAAATTATGGATCACGGTCAGCAAATGCATGGTGGCTGATTTAATTGAAGCAGATAAAACCCACATTATATTGGCACTGGCAAAATTCCTGTTAGCAATTGCTGTGAAATTGGAAGTGTCTGGAGCAAGGGATCAGGAAGAAGAATAGGACATAAAGGGCCTCATTACACGAATGCGGTAAACCATGGTGCTATTAGCACCATGGTTGCCACCGGTACCATACCGGTACCACCATGGAGAAAAGGGGAATTACCACCCCATTCCAAGGTTGGTGGGGCAGTAATTCCCCCTTTCTCCATGGCCCTTCCCCATTCCCATTTTTGCCCCATAGGGCTGAATGGGAATGGGGAAGGAGCTAATTACGGTACCGCAAATTGCGGTACCGTAATTAGCACCAAGGTCCCTTTGCGGGTCCCAACTTTAACGGCTGGTCTACACCAGCCGTTAAGGTCGGGTCCCGAAAAGGGACCTCGTACTAAGGCAGTAAGGGTTTACCAGTACCAGTGCCCTTACTGGTACCGGTAAACCCTTACCGCCTACCATGTAATGAGGCCCAAAGACTCTAAAAATGCAGGAAAGAGACCGTCAGGAACATGTGCCGTTAAATAATATGAGATCAGAAGAAGAGCTCTGGAGAAACTAGATCTAATTCATCAGAACAATAGAAAATGTACACGCATGTCAATGTTGATATATGATTTAGAACATTTTTACTGAGATATTTGTTTAGTCTTATTAAGTTTTAAATGTTTAGTCTTGCACAATGTGCGCTCATTCTGACTAAAGGTTTTCAATGTTGTAAACCATTTTAAGTCATAATAAAAAAAAGAACCAAAAAAATAAATATTCGTGGCCCGGGGCCTTGCCCATCTTTTACAACTCTAGGGCAATCCTTAATTCTCCCTTCATGAGACTCAAGGTGGACACAGTCAGGCCAGTACTAATAATACCAGCACGCCCACTGTCAAAGACTCGTTGGTCATTATATAAGTTTGTGAAGTTGTTAACCCACATCAATTCTGGAATAGACCCCAGTAGGCGGTTATGCTCGATAGGACGCGCTCCACTCAGGAATTCCCAGTACCTATTTGAATTCCCGCTTTTCTTTGGCTGCAACAATGAGTTCCACAATTCGCTCTGATATTGTTGTTTCTTTCTTTTTATGATTAAAGTGTAATCCTTCCTTGTGGCACGCAAACGATCCATCCCTTCATTTCTCACCACTTTGGTCTGTCTAATCAGAGGGCCTTTGGCTCGTTGACACTCACCGCAATACCAGGAATTAGTCGCAAAGCCAAATTTCCCACAGTTTTCATTGGCTTTGAGAATAACCCTTCCAAATTCTCGCCAGTTCTTTATAAGCTCTTGCAATCTCCATTTGTTCATCAAAATGCAAAGAAAAATAGCTCTGAAGGGTGGAAGGATATGATTGTAAATCTCATGTAATAACAGATCTGTGTCAGGCTTTGGCCACCTCAGAGCTCCTCTCGAATGCCTAGTAGTAGAAATTGGGATTGCACTGCCAGCATCCTGTTCCACAGCCACTCCAAGCAGCTTTGGAGAAAGTTAAAATTAAGGGGTAGTGATCATTCTCGATCCTCGGTCACACTTCAAAATCGATAGAGTGGCCACACCTCGAGATTTAGCAACACATAATCGATCGAATTTGAGAGATTAACACAGTGGAATGTAATTCCAGATGGACAGTCACCCGGGAACCTGCCATTTCATACTCTGAGGCCGGACGCCATCAATGTACAAGCCCACCACCTCTGAGTTCTTGTACTTCCTTTTTGGTGCTGTGGCAACTAGCTCCCCTTCTGCCCCAAACTCTAACCTCTCCCTCAGTAATGTCAACAATAATATCAACTAGTTCATACTGCAAATTTAAATCAGCCATCACTAGGATCTTCGAATGATCTCCATGTTTAGACCTCCAGGCATCCACTCGACCTTACAAATGGGCAAAAGAGAGGTTCCACTGAGTCCAGCCTCACAGTTGTACATGTTAATCAAACGGAGGCTTGTCCCATCGGGACAATTTAAGTGGAGTTCCATAAACTACAGGTGGTTAGTCTCTACCACTTGGATTGATCTAAATATCAATGGGTCTATCCAAATGAGTAGCCCTCCACTCGACCAGCCCCCTTTTCCCTGAACTTTTCGGATGGAATAAGTTGCAAATCCCTGGATACTTGGTGCTACGAGGACCAATGTCTCTTATAGACCAATAATTTGGGGCTCACGTATTAAGGACAGTCAAGATTCATCTAATAGATGCCTAAAGAGGCCAGCTATGTTCCAAGATAGTGCTTCCACTCAAAATCCTGGAGGAACCACAACACTGTTAGTCATCAGGTCATCTATAGCAGGAACAGAATAACTTTGATCTGCTGGTATTGCATCATCCCAAGCTCCCTCTACTTGAAGGTGCTGGGCTCTCTCCCTTCTCACTCCGCCCCTTTCCCTTATTTGGGCACATGGTCAAGCCATTTAAGGGCGAGCCAAAGTAATTGCAATTTCCAAGCCCGATGGGGGGAGCGCCCCCTGCTTCATGCCTAAAATGCCCTCCAACAGATTGCCCGAGACCAAATGAACTACAATAAAATCTCTATTTAGGGTATATGAGGGCTCTGGGAACTTAGTTGCCAACTTTGTGACATTACACAAGTAAAAACAATATCTGTCTATTTAGATAGAGGAGGGAAGGTATATATTACGATTTCTCATAGCACTTGGGGATGGAACAGGTCTTTTCAGTGGATGGCTTCCCTTATGGTGCTTTATGGCCTTCACAATGCCATCCATTATTGGGCCCAAAGATCTTGTGAATACTGGGGCGGATAGTTGTGATTTTAATGGAGCAAGATGATCCGATCCTGTGCCAGTCATGACCTGTTGGGCTTCACAAAGGAGTCCCATTTCAAGTTGCAACTTATTAAGCTCACGATGCAGGACTTCATTAGCAGCCTGTAAATCGTTAATTAAGGGGCCCATATGAATACAACACACACAGTTGAGGTTTTCGTGCTGGGCACCCCCTGGGGGAGTATGGCCACCAGCATGGGGGGCTCTTTGTGTCTCACTAACAGTGGCAAGTGGCTCTACTTTGGTTATTTCTAAAGCACATGTGTATGGAGTGGGCACATTTCCAAAAACACGGAACTGGTTAGATGTGGGAATATTCGGGATGAGCTACAAAATCCAGAGTCAAGGGTCATAGATACCTGGAGAAAGAGCCAGCAGGTCATAAACCTCTCAGATTTTGGCCTGGTCGTTAATTTTAACACACCCACTGGTAGTTTTTCCTCTGCGCTGTGTTGGCCCATTTAGTTCCACCTGAATACTGTATGCTTTACCCTCACTTTGTGCTGGAGAGTTTGGAACTTCATAGCCCGGTAGAATTTCACCCACAGCTACCACTGCTAACAGCACCCTAACTGTTATCATGCTTTCCTGCTCCAGACTCTTCATGTCCATTAATGAGGCCTTTTTGTTAAACTGAGGACCTTTTACAATATTAAGAGATCTGTATTGGTGACATATCAGATTCAATAATTAATGGGATGAGAGCCTTGTTATCTGCCACTACACAGATATTAGGGTGCATTCGCAGAGTCTCTCTCCTAGATTTGGACCTACCCTTAGGCAACAAGTTGGGCAGGCGTGGGAGAGCAGGCTCGATCTCGTACAGCAAGGAGGCTAATTCAACCATCATGGCATTTGCCTGCTTGATGTGTGAGGTTGAAACCACCAATCTCTTCCCCGCCTGTGCATTAGTGGGGGATTTGGTAGCCTTGCACTTGACCGTAACAAAATTGTGTAGGTTAGCACAAAATGTAATATAACAGCATACAGTCTAACAAACAATCACTAGGCTAATCAGCACCAAAGCACCTCTAGCAACTTCCCAATGGCCTAGGTGAAGCTAAAATTACACAACACAAAACTAAAACACATTAGCCCTGATAATAATATAAAATGTTTACAAAATGAATTATCATATCAGAATCAAACCAGCAAAATGAGTTTCCTTCAGGGGCACGTGCAAGTTCGCACCAGTCCAGGCGAGGCACGCTCAATTGCTAAACGGGCAGCCAGAGTCTGTCACCCCTTCCTCGCCTGCAACTGGATGTGGATATATTGGGTATGGTAGGTTGAGTTATATTAGCAAAAAAAATAAAAATCCTTAAAACCAATCAAGAGCATCCATCAACCGACACCAATAAAACCAGTCAAGGAGTACAACAAGCTACAAAATCCAGAGTCCGGGGTCATAGAGTCAATGCCTGGCTCATGTAGGCCATGGAAACCAACGGTCCTGTGCAGTAAGGAACCGAGGCGAATAACACACACTGGACTAATTAGCAAACTTTTAGTAGTCTTGCACAGTCTTTGGACACAAAAGCCTAGGCGAATAGTCACAGGGTCCAACAGAGTTGGTCTCAAATGGGTTTAAAGCTGCGAGCCTCGCAGGCAGTGACATTAAAATATGGCATGGGGTGTGTAAACTGAACACAGCACATTTCTCTACGCTTCAAGATTCCAATAGAATTGGTCACTGCAAAAGCTCACAACAAGCAGCGCTTCAGTTAACGGTGGTCTCACCCCTGCCTGTTTGCTTCCTAGGGTATACTGTTTTCCCTTGTGCTGTGCCTTCCAGATGCCAGGTGGCAGACTGTGCGGGGTCTTCTCACTCCTTTAATATTAGGAAGACCAACCAATGGTCAGGTGAAATCTGTGTCAGACACAGCGAGTCCCAGCCCACGCCGTCACAAACAGTCTGGCTTCCTCACAAGCTGATTCACGGGGCTTCCTCACAATTATATCAATTACTGCCTCGCCTCACCTCATAGACTGGAGACATTGGGCCTCATTATGAGTATGCCGGTCCGGTAACAACGTTGCCGGTAAGCTGCCGGAACCATTGTTACTGGACCGGCACACTCCGTGTCCTGTGGGTGGGTGCCGTCGCTCCCACCAGGACTGAACTGGTGGGTGGAACGGCACCCGTTCTCAGACTTTGACAGAAGCACCGGCACTGTCATTTACAGTGCCGGTGCTTCCGTCCTCCCCATTCCCATTGAGTCCTATGCGACTCGAAAGGTAATGGGGCGTAAAACATTTTCTGGCGCCTGGCTGTGGATAATTACCGGGACCGCATATGCGTAATGCCCTGGTAATTCTTGATTGCCAGGCGCCAGAAAGAAAATTACTCCGGCGGCAGATTTACCAGCACAGCTACCGCCAGGGTCGTAATGAGGCCCATTATATCCTGTCCAGGGAAACAACATTCATGGTGGGTTTCTGAACATGCACGCTGCAATACGTTTCCCAATATGTTTGCTGAATCTGCGCAGGCTCAATAAATTGCACGGTATAACAGATGGTCATCCTCTGTTAAATGCCTCCAAAACACCCAAAACAGGCCAAAACAGCAGCAGCGCTGTTTTCCGCAGCAGGCATTAATTTGAGTGTTTAAAAGTTTTATTGAACTGCTTTTCGGTTTGGGTTATTCACACAAAGCGCCAGGGGACCACTCCGGTGGTGATAGTGTGCGGTACAAATATCCTTTAACATTAACATTAACAAACGGCAAAAGCTGCTTCCAATCAACAACATGGCACAGGGTCTGCCCTACTCACCCCACATGTTGGCCAGAGCCACACCCAACTGGATGGATGGGGCTGGGTATTCCACAGGCGTCCATTGCCTGCTACTTGATGTCTGATCCTGAGTTCAGTGCTTGCCAGTTTCCCCAGACCAAGATCTTAGGTAAACCCTCTATGCAATCCACTAAGCATAGACTCAAAGCACCATATCCAACTGTACCCTGAAAAAAAAAGTTACTTTATGCAGTATTCTACCAACGGGCGAAGAGGGCCTACTGGTGGCTCGCCCTCTCACTGAAAATGAGTGTATGCACAAATGTACAAATGTCTACATTAAAACCCTGTCCATTTTGACAGCTGTAACTCATTTCTGTGGAACACCTAATTATTTGGTTAGCCCTGGTGTGCCTGTTCTCTTATTTCTGCACAGACACGTTTTGAGAGATGACTAATGGTGAGGGACTTTTTGGTTGACACCTTCTGCGGTAATACCTCGCAAGCTGAGGACACATCCACATGAGACTCACCACTAACCTGCATTATGCTTCTATTCACGCAAGTGAGCAAGGCCTGGATTTGAGAAAGGCAAGTCAATTTTTGCCGAAACACGTGTCATCCACTAAAGGCTATGGTAATTTGCAAATAAAGCAATTTCAAATATTCTTCAAGTCTTCTCTCTTCTGTTGAGAATCCTCGGTTCTGTGCATCACTGATATGATACTATTTATGGGGCGCACTAAATGTGTAAGCTCATCCTACCATTGACGTTTTGAGAGATGCACTGTACATTTTGGTTCCTGCCATGTTCTAATGGTTAGGGTCAAACTCCTAATCACACCATGCAATCCATTCCATGCGTGCCTTGTGGGAATACAGACTGCCAAAGACCAATATCCAGTTGCATATGCATGCACCAGGATCTATGTTATTATGTTGGGGGAAAAAAGCAGGGGCCGAAAAATGCTAATTTCTTTTTAAATGTGTTTTGCTGCATATATATGTGGGGGAGACCCCCACAACCTCCCCATAATCCCCCACTTGTATTATTACCCTTACCCACCCCCCACATATATATGTAGCCAAATGCATCCCTCACATTCAGCATTTTCGGCCTCAGAATTATTTCTGGTACAATACCCATGTACCATCACCACATCTTTGATATTCCATCTATCACATTCACCTGCAAAGCTGCATTATTCCATAGGCTACCACAGGTGGCTGCCACCACTCCAGGCAAATACTACCTTATTGCATGCAAGCAAAACTTTGAAAACCTCTGTTCTCTCTCCTTTTTTCTCTTCTCCCATTAATGGTGGCACCCGTTGGGAGGCGCTCCTGGCCCCCTTCCACTCCTCTAAGACCATCATTAATGTCTACTTAAATATCACCATCTTGGTCCAGGGCCCATAGGCCAATCTCCTCCTTTATGATAGATGCTCCATGCGCCTTACCTACTTCCTTTCCTCTCCTGCCATCCATTCTTACCCCTCTCTGGCTCTTCTGTTGCCTCCTTCCTCTGTCACCTCTTTGGAACCCCCTGCTGCTTCTCTGGTTATGCTGTTGCCTCCCTCCTCCACCACCCCTCTGGCACTCTCTTCTCCTTCTCTGACTACCATGCCTTCTCTTCCTCCCTCCTCTGGCCATCGTCAGGCACCTCCAACCCTTCCGCAGGGTGTACCTCTGGCCTGTACGCCTGCCCAGAAGTCCTTCAAATGTGGAAACTTGCTCCACATTACTACTCTCAACTCTCGTTCAACTGTCAAACACTCCTCTGACTTCTGCCGTCTCCTGGAAGAGCTTGACTTGCAAGTACTCTGTCTCACTGAGACTTGGTTCACGGCCAGTTCTGTCATGAGTTTCGACATTCTCCTTCCTGATGGCTACAAAATCCTCTCCAAACCCAGAACCAACCGTCCCACTGGGGGTTGTAGCCTTGATTTTCCTGGAGTGGATCACTATTTCTATCATTGCAATGCAGTACTGCTTCTCCTTTGAATGCCTTGTCTGCAGGCTCTCTATCTCTCCTGGCCTCTCTCTCACTGTGGTCACTATCTACAGGCCACCTAGCCCAGTCACCCTCTTCCTCTCTGAGTGGGCTGACCTCACTTCCTCGCTCCTTGTCTCTACCTCTCAACTTCACCTCCTTAGAGACTTGAACATCCACCTGGATGCTACCAGCCCTTCTTCAGGACTCTTTCACAAACTCTGCAAATCTCTCTCTTTCTCTATTCTTCCCTACGGCCCGACTCGCTCTGTAGGGCACACCTTGGATGTTCTGATCCCCTCAGACCTCCCCTTTCCTAACCCTCTCACCACTCCTCTCTCTTGGAGTGAGCACTTTCTCCTTTCTTCCCACCTCTCTCTCTCTTCCCCGCAGGTCAAGCCGACACTAGCACTGGCCCCTACCTTCTCGGTCATCCAACCATGAAGCTTGTGTCAGTTGAGGCTTTCACGGCTACTTTCTCTCCCCCTCCTGCACCTTTGGCTGACTCACGCACTGACACAGCCCTCTCTAACCTTCATCTCTCTATCTCTAAGACTCTGGATGTCCTTGCCCCAGTAAAGAGGATTCACTTGAAGCCCAAATCCAAATGCAACTCTTGGTACGATTCTGACCTCGCCACCCTTAAACGCAGTGTAGGGTGGTGGAGAGGAAGTGGAGGGCATTGGGCGTGCCCCCTGACAAACTGGCCTGCCGCTTGCTCCAAAGGCAGTACAGACTCTCTCTGTCCTCTCTAAGAAGAGATCCTACATCCAAGCACACATCTCTGCAGCATCTAACAACTCAGCTGAACTTTTCAAAATCTGAAAGGAACTGGCCAATCCTGCTGCAGTTTCTACCTCTCCTGTTCCCTTCCAGGCCCTCTGCAGGCCTTGGCCTCTCATTTCACTAGAAAAACTCAGGGCATCCTGTCCACCCTCTCTTCCTCTCCCTCTCCCTCTTCCTCCTCCTCTTCCTCTACCACTCTTGGCCTGTCTGAGACTGTCTCTCCTCATCCTTTCCCCTGTTAAGCACTCTCTTGTGCACACCCTTCTAAAGAAGCCTTCAGCTGATCCTTCTTCTCCAGCTAACTATTGCCCGATCTCCATCACTCCTTTCCTGGTCAATCTCCTGGAAAAGCTGGCCATCTCCCAGCTTAATCTACATAGTGAAATAGTTGGTTGCCTCCACGACCACCAGTCGAGCTGCCAGGAGCATGGAAACTGCTCTCCTGAACACCAGTGAAGACCTGCTCTCCAATCTTTACTCAAATCTCCCTTCTGTCCTCAGTGTCCTCGATCTATCCTCTGCTTTTGACACGGTCAACCATGTTATCCTGCTCAATCGCCTCTGTGAGAACCTTGGTATTACTGATCAGGCTCTGACCTGGTTGACCTCCTTTCTCACCAACCGACCCTTTCAGGTCCAACTGGGGTCTTTCCTCTCTTCTAGCTCTCTCTCTACTTGTGTTGTTTCCCAGGGGTCTAACCTCTCTCCATGGCTCTTCAACCAGTACCAGGCACCTCTTGCCCATTGCATCGCTACTTTCTGCTCCAATTTTCAATGTTGTGCGGATGACACTCAGGTCTCTTTCAGACTCCCCTCACCCACCTCTGCTTCTTCTCTCATACCAGACTGTCTGGTTGGAATTCAGGAATGGTGTTGCGCCAATGATCTCTGGCTTAATGCCATTTAGACTGATATCCTCCTCATTGGGACACACGCTCCCTCCTTTCCTATCTCTCATTCTGGCCCGCCCACTCTGGGACCTCTTCCTGCTCCTTCCTGTGAGGCTAAGAGCCTTGGTGTCATCTTCAATCCCACCCTCCCCTTCTAGCCTTACATCTTTGATGTCCCTAAGAAGTCAAACTATCAGCTGCACCTAGTGAGAGGTATTCTTCCTTTCCTCACTTTCCCCCAGAAGCTCACTGTCTCCAGAGCACTGGTCCTCTCTAGGTTGGACTATAGCAACAGCCTCTTTCTAAATCTTCCTGCCTCTACTCTTCAACCTTTACAACTTATCCAGAACTTGACAGCAAGACTTGACCTTGGCCTGAAGCCCAGGGATCATATCTCTCTAGCTCTGAAATCTCTGCATTGTCTCCCTGTGGCTGCTTGGATCAAGTTCAAGACCCTCTGCATCGTCCAAAAGGCTTTCTGGGGCCTGAGGCCCCGCAACCTCCAACGTTTTCTTCCAAAACATCTTCCTTCTTGAGCTCTCTGTTCATTCACCTCCAACTCCCTGAGGGTCAGACACTTCTCCAAGCAGAAAGTAGGGGGCAGATCTATCTCCTCAGCTGGGGGCTTCCTCTGGAACATCCTCCCTACCTCTCTCAAACTTGAGCAGAACCACCTCTGGTTCCAGAAGCAACTCAAGACCTTCCTTTTCGCTTCCGCTTTCTCTCTTCCTCTCCCCTGCTGATGCACCTGACTGCTCCTGGCAGTGGTCACCTGCTCACCCTCTGAACTCAGGCCCAGGCTCCTGCATGTCCAGTTGCCCTTGCACTGCCTCCAGGCTCCCCAGCATGTAAGGGTCTGTATCTGCAACCCTACAATCCCTTCTCTCTGCACTTATGAGCCACCCACTGGCTGCACTTGTGAGTTAACTGCACTTCCTCCTTCCCCTGCCCCCTGGTACTTCTCCTCTTCCCTCTTCCCCACACTTGCACGAATTGAATGAGTAGTAAGATGGTTATTGTGTCCTCACTTTGTGTCTCCCTCTTTGACTTGTCATGCCTAGAAACACTTGTGTACAGGCACATCATATTTTTTTTTTTTTTTTTTTTTTTATTGTATATGGTTTACAAAAAACCTTTACAAATAGAACAAACTTTATAATTAAAAAAAACAAAATAGTAAAAAAAAGAAAGAGATAAACATTCATTGCTTTGCATTTGCATTTGAAAAAAGAAAAAAGAAAATACCCGCTAAAGAAATACGAAATAACAGATTTACATAAGTTGCAAGAGTTGGCAAATTTTACAGAAAAGGGACAGACAATAGATAATCAACCGGTTTCAGATTTGAAATTTGATTGTCTAAGATTAGTCAAGTCAATATAAAGTACTAGTTACAGAGAATAACAGATAGAATAAATACAAGGTATAAAATATGAAATACATTGCTCATATTAAAAAACACTGTGCTCCTATAGTAAAAAAATTCATAGTTCCAAGAATAGGAGCAAAAATCAGACCAAAGGGGCATATAGGTCAAGGGCTCTGATAAAGCCCGCCACAGCCAGACCAACCTTGATGTTCGAGATTGAGAGACATTGTGACCAAATCCAATTGTCTACCCCAAGTCGCCCCATAACATTAAAAATGCCTAGATATTTGTCCCTTAAAGAGGTCAAAGCCTTGCAATCAAGAATGAGATGCCGAGAAGTTTCAGTGACCCCCAAAAGTTTGCAAAAACGACAGGTGGGATCCAAATCAGAAAACTTCTTCCTTTTACGTAGGACTTCCCGAGTGGGAAGAAGGTTCCATCTGAGTTTTATAAGAAGAGAGCGGTAGTGTCTATTAGGAAATTGGAACAAAATAAAGGACATCACACCTCTCTTCTTATGATCAAATTGAAGATCACTCAGTGAGGAATAACCATGAAGTTTTTCGATAGTGTTACTCCAATCATGGCTGAACAGAGACTCCTTTACCTTGTTAGGGTTTGTAAGTAATGTGTCCCTGTCAGAGGATATATCCATCAGGGTCTTATCGCAGAGAGTGGAGAAAAGATGGAGATATATGTTGTGGCCCGAGTGTGTCTGGGAAAAAATCGTGTGGCCCACATCAGCATATAAAGTATCGGGTCTGGGGGAAAGCAAGGCTGAGAACAATGAGAGAACCTTCCAAAGAATCCTAGCTCGTAGAGAAACCAGACCCAACTCATATCTAATGGCAACAGTAGGAATTGAATTGGGCAGTTTTAAAACTTTCCTCCAGTAAATACCTTCAAGAGAGTCCCAGAAGGGCAGAAGTGTAAGGTAATGGAGTTCCATACCATACAATAACTTTGGAGTCACCTTACCCTTGAAAAAGTCTACCACAGGTTTAAGGGAGAACGTACAATATTTATTCTCCAAAGTACGTGATTGGGAGATGAGAGGGAGCAGTTTCTGTCTAAGAAATCGTCTCAGTTCTATCACCGATGGTTGGGCCAAGATCAAAAAGCCCAAATAGACGATTTTGTTAACTCGAGAAATGTTTGTTCCCCCCATTTTCCATACTTTGTTGTTTCGGGTTCTCCCCTTTGAGAATTCCATGATACGTGTTTTACCAGGATTGATCTTCAGCCCATTTAGCAGTGCATACTGTTCAAATTTACACAGGAGCCTCTGCAGGCCCACTTTGGTCTGGTCGAACAAGAGAAAGTCATCGGCATATGCCAACCATGAGAATCTCAGGTCCCCAAGTTTAGCACTCACCATGCCTGCATTTTTCAGGAAGTTATCCACATCCGCCAAATAGAGGATAAATAGACAGGGAGCTAACGAGCAACCCTGTCTCACCCCGATACGCGTCCTAATCCTCCTAGAGAGAGTACCAGCCAAATCGAGCCTGATGTGTACCCCCGAGTTTTCATAGAGGGCCATAATGAGAGAAAGGAGGCCCGCCGGGATGCCCCATTTAGTTAATTTTTCCCATAATCTGGATCTAATGACCAGATCAAATGCATTGGATAAATCAATTGAGGCGACATACAAAGGACCATCAGATTTTCCCCAGGAAGAGGTCTGAAGGGCAGTTATAATAAGACCATTGAGATTGGTAGAGTGGCCGGCCCTGAAGCCAGTTTGGTATTTGGGGAGAATATGATTGTCCCTAATCCATATGTTAAGATGGGAGAGGAGCAGAGAAGCAAAAAGCTTACAGTCCGCGTCTATAAGAGAGATCGGTCTATAATTCTTTACCTCAGAGCGTAAGCCTCTCTTAAAGATTGGGACAATGTGGGCCGTATGCCAACTCATAGGGACCTTCCCGGAATTTACTACGTCCTGAAAAAGCAGGAAGAGTAGATTGGCCCAAATCTCGGGCTCGGCTTTGAATGTATTGTTCGTAAGGCCATTTGGGCCTGGCGCCCTAGATTTCTTAGCCTTAGAAATAAGACAGAACACTGTCTCCAGATCAAAAACTGGTTTCCATGTGTCATTCGATGGGTAAATCATCAATGCATCCGAAGCCAAGTCTTCCTCCCCAATATCAAAAAGTTTAGAGTAATAGTCAAACCATTTGGCCTCTGGGATTGCATTAAGCTGATCAGCCATCAATGTGTTATCAAGGCTGGAAACCGAAGCCCAAAAAGCCCTCACATCTCGTTTTATTAGTACTGCAAGCATATACTGTGCGTCATTTTGAATCATAGTAATTTTTCTATGCTTACAGTAGTTTTTGTATTTTTGACGAATGGTTTTAATTTTTGTTGTTTTATCTGCCCAATCCATATCTAGGGCTTGAACTTCCCTAATAAGTTTCTTAGTAAGGGCCTTAACATTGGCCAATTGTTGGTCGAAACTATGGTTGTGAGATTTTTTGAAGACCCCTTTCCTTAGCTGGCCATAAATACTACTCTGTAAGACATTGAGAAAACTATCAAAAGAAGAAGTGTTAAAGACTGCTATTTTCCAGCAGAGCGAGGTGTGGTTAAGGGAAGAGATCAGTTTATTATTAAGAACACTGATGTTAAAAGGAGACCACCTTATCCCTGTCCCTTGCCTAACAGTATAAAGCTGAGTGGGTCCACCCTCCGGCAGAAACTTGGTGAAAAAGGGGCATAGAAATTGAACCCGGAGAATACCATGATCGCTCCATGAATTAAAGGACACCTCGACATTAGAAGAAAATGGAATCAGGGAATGGTCGACAAAGACGTAGTCTAAAGTGGAGAATGAGGACGATCTACGCCAGGTTGGGCAGGAAGGATTAGTAGCATCATAATGGCTGTTAAGACAAGTTAGGCCAATTGAATCCAAAGCCAGATTCCAAGATCGGCCCCATGTAAGTTTTAGTCCTATACGTGGGTCGTCTTCCATAACCAAACCCAGGTCATCATAAATGGATTCCCGACAAAGAGTGCAGTCTGAATTTAGATCGCCCGCCAAAATGAGTTTGCCCATGGGGTGCAGATATCTCCAGGCAAGGATTGTATCAGTTAACTTCTCCAGAAACAATTCGAGAGGAGAGATTCCCGTATGCCAGTAAACATTGACCAAAAGAAAGTAACAATTAGAATCCGGAAAAAACACCTCTAAGGCCATAAAGCCAAAAGGTGTATCCGAAAGCTCCTTAGCAACAGAGCCGAAGGAGGTTCTTACCCCTATAATGAGTCCCCCCGATGCGCGGCCTCCCAGGCTAGGTTTGGCACATTGAGAGAAAATATCGAATCCATCAAGAACTGGAGTTGAAAGTAGCCAAGTTTCTTGGAGAAAAAAACAATGCGAAGCCTTAATCACGGCAACCGTTTCTAGGTTCGTGAACAGATGGGAATTACCTCTAGAGTTCCAAGAAAAGAAACTGAAGCTATTTAGATGGCGGGCCTTCGAAGAGGATTCTGATTTAGCGGGAATTAAGTCATTTCCATAAGCCTGCGGTGACATGTGCCCAGCTCGCGGAGTCTCCATTAGATTTGGGCAAAAAATGCCTCCGTTGGGGTGGGGGAGTTCTTTCTGGATGGTAGACCATTGTAAGATTACCTCTATATTCAGCCCCCTCTCCGTTATTTTTGGCAAATTGAGAAGAGTCCACTATTTTTGCTTCAAATCCTAGTTGCTTCAACCCTTCCATATGCCCCATGATCAAGTTTAAAACTACCTTCGATCTAAGAATAATATTACTAACATCTACCCGATCATGGAAAGGGAATAAAATGCAATCTATGTCATAGCTAGAGATAAGCGAAAGCGAAGGAAGTTGGCGAAAGATTTTAAGTATGTTACCACGATTTAAACAGATTGGCATATCTTCGCCCCAAAGACTGGAAAGCTGTATAACATCACCAGAACCTTTTGTTGTAACAGAGACAGGTAAGGACTCAGTAATTTTTTTGGTAAAGTGAACAAGGGGGTCAGCCGCCAGATCACAACCCCTTGCCCCTCTTAGTATAGTCCTATTGTGGTTGACATTTGGCCCCAGTGGAAATCTTTCCCAAGATTTGGAAACGTTCTTATTATGGGCAAAGTCAAACCCAGAGGGGACCGCTTCTCGAGCCGCAGACATACGCATATTTGAGATGCTAAGAGAAGCAAGGTTAAAAGGGGGGAGAGTCGATAAGACATTGTCTGATCGATCTGTCATATCTCCATCCCTCTTAATGCAGTCCATATTAACATGGGGCTCCTCAGGAGCAGACAAGAATGCCGGGTCAGAAGGAGAGAGCCGAGTAGTAGGAACCTCGTCCTGTGACAAGCTTACGTTGGAATTAGACACTGTCACCTTGCTGATCTTGGGAACAAGTAGTGACTGAAATAAATGTTTAACCATATCAATGTTAACCATATTAACAGTCGGCGTAGTTAGAGAAGTGTCCGGATAATTCAGGCTTTTTCCAGAAGTAGACTCCAGAGAAGTAGAGGGGAGAATTGCTTCTGGGGCAGAGTCCATAGCCTCCGCTGCAACAATATCAGTAGGCAGTGCTACAGGGTTGGTACTAGTGGATGCTGGTACGGTAAGAGGTGTTATCCGAATGCTAGAAACTGCAATTTCACCAGTACCCACAGTCCTTGGCCCCGCATCTATAGAAGCAGAGGTATTAATCAACATACCCACCGCATCCGTTAAAACAGATGCAGGTGGTAAAATAGGTGGAGCATTGGTGGTAACTGGAGTGGTCACATGAATGGAAGGGGGGATTGGTTCAACAGAGTTATCAGTCCCCTGTGGAACTGCAACAGTGGTTGAAGGGACTAAAGAGTTTGCCATAAAGAGGTTTTTGAAAAATTGATTAGTATACGAAGTAATCTTTTTGACATTCTTCTGATTTTTAGTTTTCTTCATTTGTTGGCTCATTTTCCTTTTCTTTCCTAGACAGGGGGGGACTTTTGGACAGGAATTTTCCTCTGGGGGCTCAGAGGAAATTGCTGCGATTTCTGGAGTTAGGCTAATCATGTTTTCTCCTAAGGATGCGATATGGTCACCTTTAGAACGGACGGCCGACTCTGCAGTCCCACCTGCACATGAACGATCTTGTATAGAGGGTTTGAGGGATACCCTTGGCAGATCCTCCTGTACTTTGTCCTCTCCTCTTTCCGTAGAGAATACAGTCGGGACACTGGGAAGTATATCTGTAGGGTCGTCATCCTCTCGCAAACCATCAGAGGCAGCTCGGGGAGTCATAGAGGAAGGGCCCCGGGAATCAGGATCTAGTGGTTGGAGAACCAGAAGACCCGGGGCCGCATTGGGGTCCACCCCTAAAGTAGTTGCCGTAGTCCCCGTAGGCCCCTGATGTAAATCGTGTATAGGGGCCAAAGGTGGATTGATGGAGGGAGGGTCAAGACCTTGAGTGTTCAAAAATTGATTTTCTTCTTTTATAATTTTTACTAAATCTTCAAATCTATCTAGGCCCTCCAGCCTAGAATATATTTCAGAAAGTATACGTGAATGGGATGTAACCTCTGACCAGATGTTATCATAGAGACTCACAAAGGAACTCAGAACCATATTCAACGCAGAGATAGTTGGATGAGAGAGTTTAATTCTATCATCAACATCTTTAAGGGTATGATGTAGAATAGACTCACTGGGCGGATCAGTTTTGAAGTCCGGAAGAAGACCTCTTTCTTTTAACCAGTTTTGTTTTTCAGTATACTCGTCAATAAAGTTAGTGAGATCTGAAGGGGAACCTGCCCATGATTCATCACAAATTTGTTGTGTTACATTATTTGTTTTGTTAAGATGGGAGTCCAAGTGGCTATCAGCAATAGCCTTATCTGCACATTCTATGATACTGATATCGTCAATATCCTGGACTGAGAGATCTTCAATATCCAGTTTCTTAGCTACGTTAATTAAGTTAGTGTGGGCCGGGGTATGTACTGGAGGAAGAGGGTAAGGAGATTTAGCCAGAGTGCTAGAAACAGATTTCTTACCAAAAAAATGTGTGATGTTTTTCCCCTGGATTGGATTCCCCTGAGTACCTAGATTAATTTTTATTTTTGATATTGAGTTACGGGGTTTGTTGAGAGGGGTTTTGAACGGCAAAGGGATCCCATTAGGGGAGAAGGGAATTCCCACCACACTAGTAGAAAGGTTAACGTGAGAAGAGGCTGTGTGCTTAATATCACTAAGTAATACTTTGGATCCTAAAGAGGGTTGAATGTGAGAGATAACAACGCTCCCACTGTCCTTCTTCTCTAATAGTTGTGGTACAGTAACTTCTGATTCATCCACCAAGACTGGGGGTATGGGCATACTAGGATTCAGTGAGGCAGTCATTGGAAGAGGGATATTAGGCAAAGGGTTGTTGTCATATGCCATATTGCTTTTTGTCTTTGAGAAACTGACCCCGACCAAAAGATTGGAGGCAAGAGTAGCAGCTAGACGTTCTTCCTGAGTATCTATAGAAATGTCATGTATTCCATTGAAAATACAGTTATTATGAGCTGTGTTACGTAAAGTGATACCCATAGCATTGCAAACCTCAGGCCTCTCTCTCACATGAATTTGGGCCTGGGCTATGTCCCTTAAAAGGAGAGGGTTATAATGGGCCTGAAGTGGAGCATCATCAGAACTCCCCATAGCAATAGGAATGGGGGTTTCTGGCACAATAACTGTAGATGGCATGGAGGGTATACTGACAATGGGCGGAGGGGACAAAGGAGGTGAGACCTCCATAACAGTCTGACTTCTAAGTCCCTTACGTGTCATTCAGATAAAACCTCAGCCTGACAGTAGGCAGAATGAGAAAGAAAATAAAAGTTATGTCAGAGAAGGTACCCAGAAATACGCTAGAAATAAGCCTAGATGTCAGGGGAAGTTAGACATAGAGACACACAGTAAAAAAATACTAGGCAATTTTTAAATTTTAAAAATGCAAGTGTTAGAGTATGGCACAAATAGCGAAAATCAAACTCTGAAAGACCAGTATATTGTCTAAAAACCCTATGAAGTATATATGTACCCTAGCATTAAGAGCGAATTAAAATAAAAAGCAATGTTACACACTCAATTAAATAAAAGTTTTAGTAAATGAGTTGTGTCAGCGTAATAGTCATTTTCTGGGAAGGGAACGCCCGACGGCTTGTGGAGCTGCCAGAGTCCGACTCTCCACCCCAAACCCTCGTAGTAAGAATACAACTTCAATTGGGTTGGCTTGGGAAGGCCCGGAACAGTGTACTCACAGATCACAGCCAAACAGCAAAACAGTATCTCCAGCCCTTACAGTCTCCAGGGCTTAACGCCGCAAGGGCGGCTGAGCCGGCAACTTGTGCAGGCTGGCAGTCACGTGCTGTGTCACGTGTTCAGGAAGGGGTCCGCCCCCTCCAGGAAGCAGAATGGGCTGCAAGAGCTCTGCTCGCAGTGCAGCTGTGAGGGATGGACCTTGCAAGCACGAGCGTTCGAAGGAGAATGAAAACGCTCCTTCCAATCAGCAGGAAATACGCCGCAAGGGCGGCTGAGCCGGCAACTTGTGCAGGCTGGCAGTCACGTGCTGTGTCACGTGTTCAGGAAGGGGTCCGCCCCCTCCAGGAAGCAGAATGGGCTGCAAGAGCTCTGCTCGCAGTGCAGCTGTGAGGGATGGACCTTGCAAGCACGAGCGTTCGAAGGAGAATGAAAACGCTCCTTCCAATCAGCAGGAAATACGCCGCAAGGGCGGCTGAGCCGGCAACTTGTGCAGGCTGGCAGTCACGTGCTGTGTCACGTGTTCAGGAAGGGGTCCGCCCCCTCCAGGAAGCAGAATGGGCTGCAAGAGCTCTGCTCGCAGTGCAGCTGTGAGGGATGGACCTTGCAAGCACGAGCGTTCGAAGGAGAATGAAAACGCTCCTTCCAATCAGCAGGAAATACGCCGCAAGGGCGGCTGAGCCGGCAACTTGTGCAGGCTGGCAGTCACGTGCTGTGTCACGTGTTCAGGAAGGGGTCCGCCCCCTCCAGGAAGCAGAATGGGCTGCAAGAGCTCTGCTCGCAGTGCAGCTGTGAGGGATGGACCTTGCAAGCACGAGCGTTCGAAGGAGAATGAAAACGCTCCTTCCAATCAGCAGGAAATACAGGCACATCATATCATATTATCATATCATTATCAATGGCATGCAGGCAAATGCCTTGCATTAATGAGTGATTGACAATAGACAATGTGCAACTCTCTAGTCATCGACTAAACGTGTAGGCCATAGGTGGGTGAATACATGATTCAAAGCAACAAAGCAACAAAACTTCCATATGCCATTTTTCTGCAGCTGCTCAATCCATTGTACCACTGTGGAGGGCTGGCCTCATCCTAAGAGTAGTGAATTCCTGTTGGCAATGAACTCCATATACCCTCCTCCATTATGCTCCCCACTAGAGGCTGCTGAATGCCTTTCAATGTGCTAATTCCCACCCCCAAACATGCCTGTTGGATGTGGAATGACCTTAGCAGTGTTGTAGTACTGGCAGCATGATTGTTCTTGAAGATTCCCAGGTTTAATAAATCTACCATGAATTGCAACCAAAATGTACCCTTCTTGGCAAAAGACCTCTCTACTGTCCCATGCTATGAGGGCAAAGATAACCACATTTTCAGACTTCACTGATATAATTACACTTCACCCATCTGGTCAACGCCAGGTGGTAATTAGTTTATCTGTGTTCATTATACACAATTCAAATCGTCTAAGACCCCTTTGTGCAGAAAGAAGTACCCAAAACAATGTATTGTTTTGGGATTATACTCTGCCTTTCAATAAACATTTTGGTATAACCATGTGTACTGGGAAGTGGTTATTGACTAAACGATCCTATCAAATGCTGCTCTATATATCCTAAATGCACACTGAGAAGATCTGATCTCCATTGGGACACTGTTAAGGAGGGCCAATTGAGCGATTGATTGTTTCTCAGCCACACAAACGTCCCCCCACTGATATGGACCAATAAACGTTCATCTCATGGCATACATTTGTCATGCAAAATTGATTGGTCGAGACTGCTAAATAAAAATATTTTGATAAGCAATCCAATGTATTTGATTAGCAAGTGTGTATAGCCTTACTTTCAATCATCAGGGCCAATGCAAGACTTGTTCCCACTGTACGGCAGCAGAGGGTTTAGGGGGTTTGCATTCTTGCCTCGCCACTGGTTTTATGATGAGAGGATGGCTTTTATTGGACATGGAATCGAGCACCGCTACTCTTGCAAATTCAACAGGGCTTCCACTAGGGCCTCACAAATAGTTAACACACTATGTTATTGGTAGAGCATTTAAATGGGAAGCTCCTTATCTGTTATGGCTCACTGATGAACTATTGTTTCTGACAAGTGCTCAATTCACTTTTCCTTCATATGATATGTAATGGGAAGCGTGAATATCAAACAATGACTACAAGAAGGGGACCTTTTCATAGAATAACTGTTAATGTTTGTCTAAGTCTTAAATGTACATTTCCCAATGTCAGATGCTGTTTTTTAGCCTCTCATTACTTTGCCTTTTAATTCTTGTAGTTTCCCATTCAAGAATGGGAAAATAAAGCTATGACCATAGTGTTTATTCTAAACATTTCTATATGGTTTTATACCTTGTTCAGCTTGGGTGATGATTTTTAGATCCATGCAACTATTTCTACCAACTACAGCTGGGGAGATATTTGGTTAAGTACCTTATGTTGCAGACTGGTCTCAAATGCCGGATTTACAATTACCTAAAGTGTTTGGCAAATACGTGTAATTCACATTGTGTTATCTGCCAAAATGAGAAGTGCCCACAAGCTAATCAGTTCACATGTATGCACTACATAAAAAAGCTCACTCAAGGTACTGCTTCATATATGCTAATGATAATGGCACTTGTTAGCATGCACATCAAAGGTTATTTGTTCCTTGGCTCATTTATAGGGTAGGCTTTATTTTTATTTTTTCGCATTGCCATGCAAAATATAAACCTGGCAACTTTCTGTGGAAAAGATCTGCATGCACTTTTTCAATCAAGTTCCTACCATATGGCAAGTACATTCATTACAAAAATACTAGCCTATTCCTTGCATGCTTGGTCCAGACCATAGAACCTGGCAATAGCAGGCTTAACCATAATCTTATCTTTTGATGCAGTCATTGAATCAAGGGTGTTGCTAGGTCTGGAAAAGATCTGGGGCTACGATAATGTCGGGACTGTTTTGAATAAATTAACTTTGGGTTTCACCCTAAGTTAACAGGGCGATCCAGACGTGGACCCCTTGCTCACTGTTCTTAGAGAGGCAACAGTTTCACCTCACTGATGATGCCCAACAAGGCTGAAACACGTGTATGGGGTTACTGATGGTACTCTTGTTCAGAGGAGAATTGCCTAGCATTTCGGCACTGGACTGCCCCTGGGCAGGACAAAGGCTGATATGCGTGGAAATTTCTTCTCTGTGAAAGGGACAGTGAGCTAAAGACTTGGTAGAGTCTCTCCCAGGGGTTATTCACCCAAGAACAGGTCATTAGGCTGTGTTCGTGCTGGTAGAGAGATTCCCAGACCCCCCTTTGTTTTGCATGCAAAATATAAACCTGGCAACTTTCTATGGAAAAGATCTGCAAGCACTTTTTCAATCAAGTTCCTACCATATGGCAAGTACATTCATTACAAAAATACTAGCCTATTCCTTGCATGCTTGGTCCAGACCATAGAACCTGGCAATAGCAGGCTTAACCATAATCTTATCTTTTGATGCAGTCATTGAATCAAGGGTGTTCCTAGGTCTGGAAAAGATCTGGGGCTACGATAATGTCGGGACTGTCGAGACTCGGGGCTAGCTAGTCTTTTTGGTTGTAACCCCTGAGCTTCTATCTGGGGCTACAAGCCAAAAACCCGGGGCTATAACCCCTCAGCCCCCCCATGCTACCTAGCAATACCTCTGCATTGAATTAAAATGGTGCCCAAATGGTTACATGTACAATAACCACAGCAACACATACCAGGGCTTTGCACAAGCAATGTAGATTTTCACATGCACAAAATAGCCTTTTGCATACGCACATGAAAGCATATCAGTTCTAAGACATTGCGGTCTGAGCGGAATGTAGAGCTCAGCAATGGTGGGCAGAGAAGAGAGGAAAATTAAAAGACAATTGATTCAAGAAGTAAGAGGCATGAGAAAGAAATAGATGAAACAAGAGCAACTGAGGGGCGATTAGGGGAGAAGGACAAGAGAGAAATGTATAGAGACAGGTGGATACATGAGTGAGAAAAATGAACAAAAAAGGGGTAGAAAATCCATAAAGGATGCAAAACTGAGCAAAAAAGTAATGAAATTGGAAAATGCTGGGGAACAGAGGAGGAGGGAATGACAGATAGGGTTACTAATTTAGTACCATACTGACAGCAGCTCCCACCCAATATTTACAGCTACTAAGACAAGCTCCCACACAGTAGTCCCTCTTATCTGCAGTTTCCATCTGCCAAAGTGCTCATTAAAAGTACGCATTTGGGTGAGCCTGCAGCCTGGATCTCTGCTTTCCTTTGTATAGACCCTGTGCGGTTCTGGAGTTTGGTGCACAGAATAATAAACATGCTCATCTTCTCTGAAATCACATTGCAGTTAGTGCAACATGATTTATAAAATGAAAATCAATTAATTATTATTGTATAGTGAATTGTGATGCGATACTGCTTATTTTATGCCTTACAGCCAGCCTACAAACATACTTTGTTCTCCACAGCTCTACCCAATAATATTTTTTTATGTTAAATACAATGGTTTATTGTGATGGTGTTAACTACGAAGGTACTCATAAGCAACCTAAACCCAATACTAATTATTAGCCACACCACACAGGAAAACTAAATGCCCCTCTTTGACTCAGGCCAACTAAAAGGGCTACATATAGCCTGGATAATTTGGAAAGTCAAATTCGTGAACACTAAGGTCTTTATACCAGTGCTTGGTGCCAGTTTTGCCAGTTGTTAGCACTGGTAATAATGAGTGTAAGTATTACTCAACTTAGTTGTATTCAATGAAGTAACTTCAGAGGGCAGCCCAGAACAGCAACGTTGTGACCTGCAGGTCAAACCTTCAGCTTCCACTGAACTTCCTAAGCCATGCTGTGTGAATATTAGCTAGTCGAAAGGCTCAACGACAAATTAAAATGAAACTGCACCCCATTGCATGTGCATCCCACTCCACGCGACCCACTCACGCAGTCACCCTCCTTTCATTCTCCCAGTCACCTGTCTCAGTCACTATCAATAAAACACCTACACTCTGCCCTAGTATCACTCACGCCCCTTGCACGCACTCCAACACCCAAATATCACTTTTGAGCACCAACCAATATCTCACCTTGGACACTCTCCCTGTAATCCTCCTCCATGCTCCACTGTACTCTCGTTCCTCCACCTGGTTTTTTGGTCAGCCTTCTCCTCCCTTGACCTCGCCCAAACAACCCCAAACTGCCTTGATCTTTCCACCCCCTTTTTTCCTGCCCCTTCCCCTTCTATTGGTTCTCTCCCTCAACGTTTCAACCAGACTATTGGCTGGATTCCTTTCACCCAGGGGCTGGGTTACATGCATCAGAGAACATATACCAAACTATAAGCCCTGCCCGGTTTTCATGCATGGGTCACCAGAGTTTGGTAATGGCAGCCCGCTAAAGGTATAGTCAATATCACAGTTTGTATTCGGATTAAGAGGAGCATCTTGATTTGCAGTTTGATGCATGCTATGTTCCTCATAAGATCTGCCTCTCTCTCTCTCTCTCTCTCTCCCTCTCTCTCTCTTCTCTCTCTCTCTCTCTCTCTCTCTCTCTCTCTTTCTCTCTCTCTCTCTCTCCAGTGAGCTGCAGGGCTTAGGTCTTTACTGCTAGGAATCCTGGTACTCATGGTCTTAGGGAAAAAGAGAAAGAACACTAGCCATCATGTTGCACATCAGGTCCGGTGAATGTTGCACATCAGATCTGGGGCAAGTAAAAGTAGTATACTTTGATCAGTTAGCCAGGTACAGGTAGTAAGGACAGAGAATGGGGTTCTCCGAACTCCCACACCCAGCCTCTGGGGCAGGAATGGCTGTGGCAAGAACACTACTAGGCCTCCTGCCCCAGGTTGAGGGGGGTCCCCATCCCCTCCTGATAGGGTCAGTTCCCTGATCCTGTACTGCACTACTGGCAGCAGGTGCACATACACCTTCTAAGTGGGTGACTATATTATGTAAATGCTTTCTCTTTTGTTTGATGGAGAGAAAACCTAGTTTCAGGTTTTCATTTAAATGTCTATACAAGGCATCTACTGGCACTGTACTGTTGGGCTGCACGGGCAGTGGGAAATGAGTCCCTAGGCTACCCAAACTAGGCCCAATCACACAATGTCTCCCCAAGAAATAACACATCCCTGTAACGGAGTGGGAACCAGTCTGTGTAGCTAAACTGTGCGGCTGATGGTGCAGACAGGCTGGGGAAGGATGAGCTAGACGATGGGCCAGATGACAGCTAGTGCACGCAGTACTCTCCTGTGCCACCAGTGGTTCTTATAGCCATTGACACAACTTCAGCACTTGCATGCGTATAAATGCTTATAAATCTTTGTCATCATGCCAGCAAGTGCTGATGGGAGCAGAGGTCTCCTGAGTGATGTCATAATATTGTATCTGTGAAAGAGACAGGTCTTGGAGGTTGCATCCATTGGGAACAGTTGGATTTGCCCATAACAGCCTTCCAAGTAGTGGAATATTTCTTAAATGTGCTTCGAGATGTGCTGGTAAGATGTAGGGTGTTTACCCATTTTCTTTAGAAATCTGCACAGAAATATTTTTTAAAATTCTCCATTTGTACCTCCCACAACTAGTCGTTGGGGGATGCGGCACACTTCCTACACTTGCTTGCTGCAGGCAACTCAGGGTGTCTTTCTATGCCCCAACACTTTAAAAATTAAATTGCCCCACCACCACTATTCACTTCACTACCAAAGTCTAACTAATAAAATGCTACACACAAGGATAAGCAATGCACTTTGTGATGAGTTGGTGTTAGGGAGAGTTCTCAGAAATTTGGTAATTCCCTTCTACCTTTGAGACCTCCAGCTCTTTTTGCTGGACGTTAGGACTTTTAATTTTTATCCTGGAGAGAGTGAGACCTTTTTCCCACTCTCTCATGTATTTTTCTTTGATTTGAACACTGTGTTTCTTTTGGTTTTGGAGTATGACAAACTCCATAGGCGTCATCTTTTCACATTGTGACACAGAGCACCTTTAGTGCAGTAGCACAGGGAAGTCTTTCAGATTCCCCAAAGGTTTAAATACCTTCTCTTGGTTAAACTACGGTTTTCAAGAGCAGTAAAGTGAAATTGACTTTACTTACCTTTTGTATCTTTGACGCTATCTTACATAGAGTGCTGGAGGGGTTACTTAGTATCCCCTTTTGGCTACTTTCTCATGAACAATCTTTATGTTACCCTTTCTACAATTAATGACTGGTGGCAGTGGTTTACTTTTTCCTACCATTGTGTGTTTCTACAGCGGGCTGCAATCGAAGCTGCAGTAAAGCACCCATGGGTGCCTGTTCTGTCAAAATGGCCCGGTCTTCTTTTTTCGCCATTCCTTGTTGGAAAGGTCCTTATTGAGATTTACTCTGCATGCCAAACCAAGGTTGGTCCCTTTTTTCATTTTGTCTTTAGCCGGGTTCACTGCTGAAGCCTGCCTCTGGCTCCAGCGTGTCTGGCAGGGCAGGTAGCGAGGGAGGTACCCAAAACTCCCTGTGCTTAGTCTCCTTGGTTACAAAAATGCAACTTTAGTGATTGGCTGGCTGGCTGTCCTTGGAGGACAGACAACCTGTTGTGTGAGCGACAGCTAGGCTAAAAATGAATGGGATGAACCTGCATAAAAGGTGAGGTATTTTAGACAGAAGTCAGAGTCGACCACTGGATGAAGGAATCCAAAGAAGAACTTGGAAGAGATGCTTGCTGCAACTCCTGGACCATTGGTTTGCCTGGTGAAGCCCTGCTGCAGTGCTGAAGCTCCGAATTCGCCTCGACTAGAGAAGACCTGCAAGGACGACTTCTCCCCTTGGGTGATGGGACCAATCAACCCCAAGACAAACTCATCTAGAAATCCTCTCGGAGCTGGCTACACCTCCATTGCTGCTGCAGGAACCGATTGCCAGGGAGAAGACACCAGAATCAAGTGTATCATTTTTAAGTCAGACCTGAGCACAAAGAAGATCCTCCGGACTCCCTCGAAGCGGGACTAACCAAGCCTGAACCACCTCAACAGAGTGGTGGACCCCAGATGCGAGGAAAGCCCATAAGGTATCCGAGAACCGCAATGTTGCTAGTAGCGAGAAGCTGAAATCGTAGTGCAGGATTCCCCAGACGTCCTCCCTCTTGTCCCCATGACTGGGGCCCAGGAACAACAGGATCTGCCATACTACCACAGGAACAGAAGCCAGCTGGAACCAATTTCTTCAGACCTTAGATACTGTAAACTAAGGGGTACTTACCTCTTGTTGTGTAGCCTTGCTAGCTCTCAGTTGAGGCTTGTCTTTGTTACCTTTTGCAGAATTGCTTGCAGCTTGGCCCATCGCAAGCCTCCCAGCTTGTGGCCCAACAGTGATTTCTTTTACAACAAAAACGTTTCACTTACCTTCAAGAAGAACTCTAGCTCCCCTAGACTTTGCTCAATTGGCATTGGCTGTCCTGGCTCCCGAAGACTCTTCTAAACTCTGCCTTTGTGTTTTGATCTGTCCCTCCAAAATGTTACACATTCTATAACTTGTGTAGCTGGGAAAGGGTTAATCTACATTGAATTGGAGGGTTTAAATGTGCTTACCTGTTTGAGAAATGTGTTAACCATTGTTTTCTCCCTTAACCTTTTCCTTTTGACACAAAACTCAGTATTGCTCTAAATGTACCAGTGATATATCAATGTACACAGTGTCCTAGCTATTTAAGTCACCCCAGGGTGTAGGAAGTGTCTGTGTGCCATCCCAAATGGGTATCTACTGATTTATTGAAACTGAGAGTGTGTATTTTTAAGTATGTTTTAAGTGTTACATATGTGCTCCCTTCTAAAGAAGGCTTATTCAAACTGACTGTAAAATTAATAAATAATTACTTAATCAAGAAATCTTGAGTGTAAGTGTTATTTGGATACTTGTCACTTTGAAACTCTATGTTAAAACCCTACAGCTCACATTGACCCCTCTTGAGATAAGCCTGGCTGCTCAGTCACTCTACCAACTTGTGTAGTACATGCTTATACTAAAGGTTGGGTTAACTATTGCCAAGAGAACAAGGGTGGTGCAGTCTCCCACAGGGGACTGCAAACAATCTTGCCTAACACTTGGCAGATAAGATTAGCAGACCCTCCCCACTTAGCTTCCTTAACTGCATCAAAAGACAGACCTAAAGTCCACTTCCTTAAACGTGAAAGCAATCATTACAGAACTTGGCACAAAACAGGTGCACAGAGAATAACACGCATTGCTTTTTCACGTCTCGGATATCCTGGACCATTTCCATAACTGCCTGCCGATGCAGCCAATTGCAATTATGGCACACGGAGAATGCTCAGGTGACCATTCCAGAATCATACAAAGGTAGAGTATAATGGCGCATTACTAAGTTGGATGTCTTTTCACACACATAGGCCACACATAGGCCATTTACCTTTATACAGGTCTATAGTTTTTCAACACATATGAGCCAAAACCTAAACATGTATCATCTGTTGTGAGGCATTCCTGCTTTATCTTTAGCTGTCAGGAGCTGCTCGGCTTCTCGGCTGGGCAGCACTGCTAACATTGGTCGAATAGCAGATGTCCTTCTGACAGAAAGATGGGGGGAAAGATTAATTGGGGGTGTGCAGGTGTAAGCTTCTAAATTTGGCTGACACGCAACATGAAGGCGAGTTGACAGGTATGCGTGGCTCTATTCATGCGTTCCTACCAGGGCCACTTCACTGTGACACAGTTTAATTTGCAAATATTTAAAAGCACTTTCGTGTGAAATTTGAAGCATTAGAAATGTGGAAAAAAAATGTATAGAAACATATCCTGCTTCCTAAACCTGCGAAGAGTTGCAGCACAAATTACGTATATGTTGTCATGATATGTGCTACAAGGCAGCTTCCTTGGACACTCTGCTTATGCTTCTTCAGGTGGGATTTATTCATAGATCATTACAAGATGTCCCATCACCCAGGCTAGCCTCTACCAACTGACTAGCCCTAGAATCTTTACATAGCATTCACATCCAAACATTCCACACAACACACCAACATTCTCTCAGCTCATCATTCACATGCATACATTGCAAGCATTTCACAACACATCTCCCTCCCTACAGACACACAAACACACACACAAACACACACACAAGGATACACATGGGGAGCACACTAACAACACATCTTTTTTAATAAGAGATGCGACTCACGAAATGATTGGAGAGCGTCCTCCCAATATTCTCCACATCATACGCGGAAGGCGTCCTCCCTCTCTACGTTTGCTGGCTTCCATCCATCATTGCTCAAACATATTAGGATGTACCTACATCCCTGAATTGGTACAAATACATTCTACTTACTCTCTCATCTCTAATGGAAGGAGCGACTATTCAATCCCTGTGAGACCGCATGCCCACACTCACACTCTAGGAAGGCACAACGCTCCAACTCTGTGGGACATTCACATTCACACTTGGAGAGCGCGACTATCCAACATAGTGGTACACCGTACCCACACTTACACATTCAGAAGGCGCGACGCTCCACAATGTGGGACACCATACTCTCACACATTCTCAGAATGCGCGACACTCCAACTTTGTGGAACACTATCCCCACTTACTCAGCCTCATTACACTTACAGTAGGCGCAACCTTACAACTCTGTGGGACATCATCCGCATCCTCTCATTCTTGTCAACTTCACTTTAAGAATTTTACACATTTCTCGTATCAACATGCTTCCATTTTTTTTAAACATGCTTTATCCCACATAACCCTCAACATAAGTTAACTGCTAAAAGTCCACGCTGATAAGCATCAGCTCCAAACCTGCAACTCCTCAAGAGGTTAATTCTGGACCATCTACTCAAACTCACCTCTCACGCCACTTCAGGCTCACTTCATGCACTCCCCTAGAAACAATAATCATACCTAACAACTTAAAGTCCAGAAATGCACAGTCCAGGTTGCATTTCACACTAACCTGCAATCCCTCAAAAGGTTAAACTCTGGCCCACCCACACAGGCTCACTTACCTCCCCATTAATCAGTGACAATCAATAATCGCATGCAAAGGTGCATTCGTCATCCAAATCTTTAAAACTCCTTAAGAGGGTTAACCAAACAATGGTAAAACTGCACATTTCTTAATAGAGTACATATGTTTTGCAAAAGGATACACATCACGTGTCATAAAGCTATTCAAGAAATAGATAGTGCACAGCGCTGTATGTCTTGCAGCTAACATACTATCTTCCTTTTCTCCTGGACTCCCCTGGCAACAACTGTGTTCAACTTTCGTCTTTATCACTTTATCACTGCACAAACCATATGCCCTCTCTCAGCAAACCGCTGATAGCTCCCACTGTACGCGCCGCGCCGTACACCTCCGAGTCCCGATGCTACGTCACCATTTGAGCATCGACCAGCAAACCTTGCAGAGTTCCTTTCTCAAAACGACTTTCTCACTCACGTGGCTGGATGGGACATAGTTCATCATCTCACCTCACAAGGGGTAACTTCTCAGACTGGCCTTTCCTGACCTGCGCAGCACCACAACTCCAATTGTGGAATCATAAAAATACAATATTAAGGCTTTTACACCAAGCAAAGGAAAATACACTGACACGGGCTAGAAAAGATTCCCAGAATCTTTATTACAAAACTGAACAGTTACCAAACAAAGTACACAAATAGCTATTTGACCGTCAATACATCACAGAGACCACCAGCAGGGTTCAATGTGAGCAGTGAACAGGAATTGTTAGCTGGACATCGGCTTATTTATACATTTTCGTTATAACGATGTCCAGCCTCTTTCAGGTTAATTATGAACTGGGCTAGGGTCGCGCCAGGTTCGTTTCCTAATTTACATATCTCGTGCATGAGGTTTACTTTTCAACATATTTACTAACACACACTCTTATTCTCTAGTTTAACGTTACACTCTTTACACATTGCTTTAATACAGATCAAACAAATGTTTCACATGTCGTATTTGGATAGCGTTATTGTTCTTGTATACTTGTAGGTTAACATCGCTGATTCAAGTAATCTCCTGATCCCGAGGTCAACGAAGGACAAGGTCTACATGACCCTAACATGTAGCCTGAAGACAGGTTGGACATTAACTCTCCTACAGAGGTTGAAGAGGTTAAGGCAAGAACAAGAGCACACGAGATGGCCATTTTAGACTACAGGGTGACTTTATACAAAAAACTAAAATGGCAGCTTTAACCTAAAATGGAGGCTTGATTCACTTGAGGTCACGACTTTGTAATACGAATTTCCTTGCAAAGAGACTGGGCATAGGCCAACATATACGATGAGGACGAAACAATATTATATCAGTTCTAACACAATCACCAGGTAATTGCCCAAATGTCATATAGCTAGGCTCCCATTTCTTTGCACAGGGATTATCAACGTGTACAGGCAGTCATGGCTGCTTTACACTTATTCGCTAAAGCCAGCACATTGCTCCGCTCCAGAGCTTTAAATCAAGTGCCAGTTTGCCTTCTTCTGTGGCCACTTCAGGCGTCTTTCGCCAACTTTGGACTCATGTTAAACTTCCTCTGTACCCAACTAGGGCTGCCCCTTCATACGTTGCACTTCGTGGATGCCACCCAGCTTCAGGTCCCTTCTCTGTGGTGTTTGTTACATTTGAGCTTCTCTGTCTGACCAATCCTAAACACCCCTGATATTTCGGGACCATATAATCACTGGATTTCAGCTCCAGCCTTTTTAACTTCCCCTTCTCTTTCCCCTGGGTGATGGGACTTACTTCTCTTGGGGGGCAGTGGTTCCTCTGCTTCTCTGCTGCTCCCCCCTCAGCAGACTGCTCATCATTTCTTTATCTTTGCGCGTAGGCTCTTTTTCACTGCTTAGAAGAAATCCTCATCGCCATTGTTATAAGGCAGCTTCCTTGGACACTCTGCTTATGGTTCTTCAGGTTAGATGTATTCATAGATCATTACAAGATGTTATAGCGAACCATTGGGTCCCATCACCCAGGCTAGCCTCTACCAACTGACTAGTCCTAGAACCTTTACATAGCATTCACACCCAAACATTCCACACGGCACACCAACATTCTCTCAGATGATTCACATGTATACATTGCAAGCACTTCACAACAATATGCAGATATCAAATATCTGAATTATCAAATGATAAATACTGAAATACCCCAAAGCTTTTCAAATGTCAAGTCTATAAATGAAACAGGATGTGATGCTTCTTGTGCACTTATTTTCAACTGGATAGCTCAGGGACAACGTACTCGCCTTGGAAGTAAGACACAGAGCGCCACAGGTTCGATCCCCGGGTCCGCGCTTTGAAACCTTTTAAGCATGTTATAAATAACCTATCATATCATATCATGTCACTGTGCAAAGGAAAATGCTCAACTGTGCAAAGGAGTATGTCTCACATTCACAGAATTGACAACATAAACATTCATTAACTTTTTCTATGTTAATGAATAATTAAAATGTATTTCACCTTTCCAGTCATTATTCAGATGCTTATTTGTGAGCCGCTTGGGAAACAGATCATTTATATAATCTTATTTCTTTGGAATCTTTGGATAGTACCACATTCCACCTTATGGCAGCATCAAAGTGCTATGAGAAAATAAAGGTAGGATGAAAGAAGGATAGAGTCAAAACATAATGTCAGGCAAATTAAATAAAATTCGTGATGTACACAGTACTCTACGGAGCATGCCTGAATATCACACCCTCTTGCCACAGATGCAAAGTTGACGTTCTGGGAGAGAAGATCTTCTGAAGAGAAGAGTCTGATGCTGCCATATATGGGGTATTTGCAAGACCAACAGGTTATGGCAAGCTGACCATCAGCATCTGTATTGCTGGTACGTTGTCAGAACCGTGGACACATATTGTGGTAGCAGCAGTCACTGCAGCGGCACTGTTCCCTTGAAGCTGTGCCATGTGAGCTTGCCCAGCTTCCCTCTGGGTGCACCTCAGAACAGTTTTAACAGCGCACGCAGACAATTCCCATCTTCTCAAGAACTAAAAAGGCATGAGCAACAGTAGTTTTGTATTGGATGTAATGTGAATAATGTCCAAACACCAGAATTTCCGCAGCCAATAGTGCCTTAGCAAAAGTGTCACCCGCACTGTGCAACCTTAACTGACAGCTCAAATATAGGTTACTTGCTGTATGTAAGCAGGGGCACCTCCAGCCATTTTTCATAGTGACAGCCATAGGGGTGACCTGAAAACCTTCGAGTGGCAAATCTCTAAGAGGCAGGTGGGCCGGTTGGGGGGGGGGCAGCGTTTTTATTATGGTGGCTGTGGCCTCCCCTAGCTCCCCCTGGCAGTAAGCAGTCTACTTAGATGTATGACGTCATACCATGATTCCTATTCTTTTTTTTATTTGTTTTTATTTTGAATCAGTTTACATAAAACCTTGCACAAATAACTAATGCAATAAATAAAGACACATTATCACCCCACATAAATCTCCACCACAGTAATTCCTTAGAATAGTCAAATAAAAACAATTCAATTCTTAACAAAATGAGGTAGATCTAATCCCATCAGTGCTTGACAGTCAAGGATCCAGTGTTTAAGGCGTTCAATACCGGTCATAGAGTTACAAAAACAACAAGCCAACACTGCATCCTCAGATTGAATTGTAGACCAGTTTTTCATCCTCTCTTTGGTATGAATCTGATTAAGTTTGAATCGCATATACATCTTGCGACTATTCATACATTGAAAATACTTCAGGTAAGTTGACATTTGACCTCTCCTATGGGGAAACCTAGCGTATTCACAATATGAGCAATATTTGCAAAGAAGTTTTATCTCCAGTTAGCCTTGAAAGGTTTTTGCTTCACGACATCAGGTTTAGATGATAGCTCCATCTCCGATGAACCAATTCTTTCCAACAGATTTTGCATTTCATCCCTCAATATGGCAAGTGTTTTTGCAGAGCAGTCTACCAATATCTGCTTCAAATCAATATACAGAGAGTTGTGCGGCGGAGACAGAAACCTACAATAAGTTCACAGTTGTCACCAATGATATCAGGCTTGGAGTGAATAATCGGGTTAGGAATAGAGAGAGAAAACCCCAATACATTCTTCCAAATTGTTCCTTGGAAAGAGTCAAGATATGGACCCACATTTACAGATGCCATATCCAGCCCATACAATAGAGCTGGCTCAATCTTGCTTAGATAATATTTTAAAGTCAGAAAAATAGAGAATCAACACAATTTTCCAAATATATGTTTCATTTTTGCTAACACTGGAGACAATCTATCTTTTAAGGCTACCTTCCACATATTTATAGAAGACACATTCGTAAGATTATAGCCAAGATAATGAAAAGATGAAACCAACTCAACTCTTTCAGGCCCCATGGATCAACATATGCTTTTTTTCTTTGTTATTCAAGAAGATAACCACCTTCGATTTGCACCATTAACCACTAAATTATTTCTCGAGCAATACTCATAGAATAGATTCAATTATTTTTGGAGACCGTGCAGAGTTCTGTTGAATAAAGTAATGTCATCCACAAAGGCCAACCAATGTATCTTTAGATGACCCAGTTTTACTGGTACATGTCGCTATTCTGCCACAAATCCTCTGTATCGCTTACGTAAGCATTAAAAAGTGTAGGCACCAGGATACACCCCTGTCTAAGTACCAATTTTAGAGAGATTGAAGTGAACTCTTAACATAGATTTTTGTTGTAAGAGAGAAATCAGCTGCACCAGTTTGGGCGGAGTTTTCTATTTGAGCAATTGTTCCATACATGTTCTTGTATAACACAGTCCAAGGCTGATGACAAATCCAACCAATTCATGTATATATTGCAACCTTGAATATGTTTAACTTTATACAGCAGATGTTTAAGTATAGTGACATCAAGAGATATAACCATATTTTGGTGAAAACCCACCTGAAAAGGAGATAAGATGTTATATTGATTCAAGAAGGTGTTAAGTTCTCTCAGCAGCAAGTTAGCAAAGACCTTACTTACCGCATCCATCAAAGCAATTGACCTATAATTACCTGGACTATTTAGGTCTCCCGTTTTAGAGATGGCAATAACGGTGGAGTACGACCAAGAGTCTGGTACTATGTGTGTTGCACAGATGTCCTCAAAGTGAGGTTTGAGGAAATGGGCCCATGCAAGAGGGTCCCTTTTCAATAAAAATAGCAGAAGACCATCAGCACAAGGGGCCCTAGATGTTTTAATTTTTTTTATGGCCCATAATATATCATCAACTTTCCAGGGACAAAGACCATAAATAACACATCACCCAAAAGGATCCACATGTTTCTCAAACTCTACGGGAATACAACATTTTGTATTCCCGTAGACACCCAAAGAGATTCCTGGATGACATCTCCAACACAGGAAGCAACGGTCCCAGCTTTGTTGTTAATGTGTGTCCAGAATTGTCTCGAATTAGATTTTAAACGAATCCTAAGCATACTCTGATTGTCTCTCAAATACACATTATATTTTATAGATTTGACAACATTTCGATGTTACTGGCAGGCGTGCCTCCTGTGAGTTAGATATTCATTCAGAGGAAAATCATTTGCCTTCAACAACCTAATGTCTTTCCGTTTTTGACCCTTGAAGGCCTTGATTCCGGGATCAAAGTAATGAAGATGCATTTTTTTAACATTCACTTCAACTTCAAAGGACACCATAATGCATTCAATAATGCATGTGTCCAGGGGTTTACAACCCACTTGAGAAAAATCCCCATCCTCATCCACCAGATCGTTCACATTGAAAAATAACCTTGATTAGCCTATTATAAAGTCTTCCATCCCAAGGACAAACTCGACCCATCCTGTCTGGTCTCACAGGAAACAGCATAGGGCAGACTTTGTTTGAAGCAATTTGTAATTTCAAAGTAAAATAGATAATTAAATGATCTACTTGAGGATCATAAGAATCCATACTGCTACACATAGGTTTTAGAATATACATATGTCACAAAGGTGTTTTGAAGTGGTGCTTCCAATGTTAACTTGCCCTCTAAGGATTTTGTGTAGGCAAATATCATGCTCCACCTCTTGTACTTTAGCAGTGGTAATGGTACCCGATAATTGGAGAGCAATGTTGGAATACCATCTACCTGGTCTACAAGGGATTATGGGCATGGAATATGGCAGGCACTACTCATACATGGCATTAGGGCAATGAATATTCAAACAGCTGCATTGCTTTTCAAACAACCTGCATACTTTCTATTACAGAATTTCAGAGTTCCATTGGGCATAGACCTGAATAAATGCTATGGTAATGCTCTGCTAGTTTCACTGACCACTTGTACAATCTTACGAAATGATATTAGGGGAGGTTACAAACCATCTGGTTTACACTGCAAAATGACATTTTCTTAAACTGCCCATAATATCACAATGTGGCTTAAAATATTTTTTGGCTGCCAAGTGCTGTTGTTTATGCAAGCATCCCAGTGCGTGTCTTACTGCTACATTCACTCCCTTTTTACAATGCTCTATCAGCTAGTATTGGATCCAGCGCAGTATCAGGAAGTGAGGATTGAGGTGCACTGGCAAAAACTACTGGGGGTGAAAAACAAGTCAGCAACCAAGTCAGATGTTTAGGCAGTGCAGTACTGTGAAGGAAATGTGTTGTTTATTTGCATTAAAGGATAGTAAACTGTAGTAACAATGTAGGAAACTGCACCTTCTGTTTCTTTCCATGCTCGGCTGCTGAGGGATTTTCAAAATGATAGTGCCTCTAGCCTCCTCATGCATCTTTTTTAACTGATAGTGTATTGCAGAAAGGGGGCCCTAGTTACAGGAGAAGGCACTCCATCTGTTGTCCCTCTAATCATTGCTGCTATTAAATTAAAAGGGGCACCATAAAACACCTCAGTGAGGCTCTTACTGAATTCCATCTAGGCTGGGGCAAGGAAGGGTGAGGGAAATCCCTATAGGCTGTATTATGTCCCCAGTTATTTCAAGTCCCATGTAAGGGTTCGAATAGGGGATCTGATCAGATTTGACCTCCTATTTGGAATCAAATGATCGTTTAGTGAGTAAAAAAGTAATTAGCTCTGCCCGGGCTTATTAAAAGATGTTTCCTGTTAACATTCCTCTTGAGATCAGGCAGCAATATTATTAGAGCTTCTTCCTATGGTAAAGCTGTGCTAGTCATGGATTTGAAAATACCACACAAACATTGTGGGTAGAAGCAGGGGGTAGGCTCTGATTTGTTCAAGGTTTCACATTTTTTTGGGGGGCTTATGTGTACACCTTATTTTTTTTACTAGGAACACGTTCTTGTTTTTAGGGCGTAAAGCTGGGTGGTATGTATGCCTCTTATCTGTAGAACTGGTTTTGAGTAAGTGATGTCACTGCTCTGACAATGTAATGTTGATGGTAAGCAGTGGCCTAGGCATTCCGATGATCATAATCTGAGGTGTAGTTATTCTGATGCAATTATCATTCAGACACACATTATGTAGGCATGTTCTCTTGCACCGTGAATTATTACTTCATTAAAGTGCACAAAAGCTTTTATTGGCATATGTTCTGGCACTCTACTTTTTATTTCCAGTCAGATCAGTTGTGATAAGAATTCTTTTTTATAACACATAAGTGTTTCTTTTCCAATGGCATGAAACACGCTCTGCGTTGTCTCTGAGCAGTGACAACAAATATCCTCAACTAAAATTATTGTTTATACTGAGCATGCCATTTATTTTGTGCGTACACATATTTCTTTGTGCTAGGAGTACTTTTACTAGGTACTGTTACAGATATTGAAATCGTGCACTGGGTGATGAACCCTCTATGATCAGATCTAAGAAAAATGTTACCCCATATCTTTGGGAAAAAGTGCAGTAACATGTACCTTTTACACCGATTTGTGAAATTCCCCACCAAACGCTCTTCAGAGATGGTAGCCCACTATTTGTATTTTATTTTATTTATATAGCGCTTAACACATAAGTGCCATCACCTAATGCTCACAAAAAGGCGTACCTTCATTAGTCAGTTGCGCACATGGAAAATAATGTGTGCACAAAGACAACTACTTCCACACATAGAGAAAAATAATTAGAGGGAACATTGCCCTGAACTTTGTTTCCCCTGAATGCCGCCTTGCTCCCCCTGGAAATGGGCGTGGCCACCTAGCCACAGTTTTATTGCCTGGCGCTCCTCACCACCCTCTCCTTTGCCTTGCCTCTGCAGTCTATGGTGCATGCAAAGGCCCACAACACACCCAACATATATGACAGAAACTCCCCAATATCAGGCCGCGCTGCACAACACGGAAGCTGTCCTTCAATTCAAATAATGTAAACTAGGGAAATTCAATGGAAATTCACAGGATTTGGCGACTCAATGAATGAGTAAAGCCCTTGGAGGAAGATGTAATCTGGTGCCAGGGAGGCATTGGGGTGGACCACATGTCAGTGGTGCACGCCCTAATTTCAGTTGGGCGGGCCATTCAAATATTGATCCACTCTCGATGCGTAGTCAGCGCTACAGTACCACCCTTTATAAAACGAGGGCTGTGATCTTTAGCGCTTTCTAGGAAAATGAGAAGATATCATGAGCACTGCATATGGAAACATAAAGTAAATGCTCACAATTCCAAACATTCAGTTCCAGGGTGAAAAAATACAACACAAGTAGACCTACCGATTGCAATAACACTAGTACTACCTTTAAAAGGAAATGCGCATTTCTTTAAGACCACACCATATTTCATGGGGCACAAAACGGTTCCATATTGTCTCCCAGGTGTTCTTACACGTGAGAGAAATGAGCTGAGTAAAGGGATCTGGAAAGAGCACAGCATGTCCCCGCCTCCCCTGACGTGAAAAGCCCACGCAATGAGTCATGGGAGAGACTCCATTGGGCCTTGTTGTAACTCCCATTTATGTACATCATGTGGGGACCAGAAGAGGTATTCTGGGAAGAGGTATTCCCAGGAAAAAAGGTTCGGGGCAGTGTGGTAATTTTACTAGCTAAACCAAAAATTAAGCTATAAAACAAGCGTATTTAGTGGAGACGTATTGCCCTCACACATTCAGCGCACCTGCGTATTTCCTATTCACAAAGGATTAACAGGAAGCAAGAGCAGAGGACATTTGCATACTCTCATCAGCCCCTGTGTATTCACGGAGGCCTCTCATGACATCTGCCTGGCTTCTGCTCGCACAGGAATCCCTTTACAGGAATGACGCACGCTGGGTAGCATACAGCTGCACATATTATTGTGTCTTAAACATGCTGTTGTTAGCAAGGAATACACAGGGCTTTTATGGCAGAACTCTAACCAGAGACCTTGAAGCGCCTCTTCGGCGCAGGGAACAATAGGACTTTCCAAACAAAGCCGCGCGCAGAACTGAGGCCGTTTAGCCCGTGTGCGAATCCCACGATGGCGCGGCCTTGGTTAACCTTGGCATTTGCAAGACTACGAAGATTGCATCGAGCGTTTCCGGAGGAGCCTCTGTGGAATGATGTCACCCGCTCCGCACAGCCTTGCACTTCCCGCTGCTAGGAAGCTTGGCTGTTTCGATAATTGCGAACCCATTCGGCCTCTGCTGAATGGGTCAGCAAGCATTGGTGTTCTGTGCTAGATGCATTAATGCAGCCCTGCGTATAAGCGGCGAACCAGACACTTTCACTCGGTAAGAATAGGAAAATATTCCCAATACAATAGAAGGTCACAATATGGCCAACAAACAATAGGTAAAAGAGACACAGCTCCACAGATATGCTTTTGTCATATCAGCAGAGCAGTGCCAGAGGAATAACCTTGGCACTGGCAGGGGTGGACTGGCCTATAGGGAACTCTGGAGATTTCCCGGTGGGCCTCTGCAACCCGGGCCTCTTTTGTGTGTTATTTCCACATTTTCTCATAGGAAAAGCATAGGGCTTGCTGAAAATTTGCCATATGGGGCCACTTTGAACTTTATTTCGAGGGCCTCTTTTGGTCCCCACAAATTATTTCCAGGGCCACGTTTTAGTTCCCAGTCCACCCCTGGGCACTGGGCCACTTCCCGTCATTCTCCCACAGGTATGACCCTGTTAGCATGCACATGTCTTAGCACCTGCAGCATTGCTTTTAACACCCAATGCCATTACTGGAAGCCCCGTTGTTTATGGCTTAAAGGGTTGCAGGTTTATTTAATGCAACACACTCCCAACTCTAGATTTACATTTCTATATCATTATTATCATCACTGCGAATCAAAACCTTGATTAAATTGTCCCTCCTGGGGAACCACCATTGGACATTGATACAACTTTAAAATTATGCGGCAACCAGCCGGCTAATTTACTTTATTACTTTCCCCCCATAATTCCATCCATATTCAATCAGGCCAACACTCCCCAGCAGTAAGTCCCAGCGGACTGCCTGCCCTTGCAGGAGATCCTGGGCTGGAGGAGCCGCCTTACTGCTGTGGGGTAGCGGAGCTTTTCTCCTTTATTAACTCACCCGTTCAAGGCTGGCCTCAGAGTGGGGGTCTGGGGGGCTTATAACGGAAGAGGCTAAAACCCCTCCTAAATTCTGCCAAACTCATTTCCTTTCGAACACTACAGTCCCCCTGGTTGCTTGAATACCGCCACCCCATAGAAGGGTCCACGCCCTTCTTTGGCTCCTCCCAGTAGTTCCCGTCCTCCGCCTTCACATTTCCATCAACCGTGGTTAAGTTCCCCAAGTATAGGTTCATGCTCTTTTCAGACAGGTGCACGCTGTCTTTCAAATAATACGGTGGTACTTCCAGACTGACCAGCCCGTGCTATATTTGTGAGAAGCCCATTCCTTTGCAAAATTTTGGCATCACTTTATTCGGCTTCTTGCAAGACTTCTTCACTGCCTGATGTGATCTAGCCCTATTTCACTTGAATCTGGCTATGTTTTCAGACCACATGATGTCTGCCCCCCGAACCCACCACCAGGCAGACTGATAGCTTCTGCAGGGTTACAACAACCCCATTGCTACACTTGTTGGGTTGTTGCCGCCCATGTATATGACCAACATCTGCGGTTTCCAACTTTTCCTTAAAACAGTCTCCACATGGTTCTCCAGTTGTGCCCATCTCATGCCTAGTTTCCCCCACCAATGTACTTCAAATGCTCCCACTGTGATCACCTCCCTCTGGTGGCTCCAACTCTTTTTGGCCCTAGATACAAAGGAGTGACCAATCACCAAACAGATCTTCTTGCAATCCGCAGGCCACCTGTAGCGGGACGAACGGGGGTGGAATGTTCACAATATGTTCATCCTCGCATATGTATTATAGCAGTCTGACTTTCAACCCCCAAAATGTTTCGTCCCCTCTGGACCCATGGCTGCCCCTGCTGATGATGTGGCAGTCCCAATCCTGAAGGAGTGGGGGCCAAATCCCCCCACTATTAGACCTCTGTCCTTCAATGCCTTTGAAATGGAAACGGCTCATCGCTGTGCCATTCTGGTGCAATCATAAGGGTGCTTCCTTGTAACTAAGAGGTCTCTGAGCCCAAAAAAATTCTAGGCAGCATACAGGGCTGTCCTTGATGCAGTGAAGAGTTACCACGTTACCCTTTACCACTCTGGTCTGTTTTCAATCTCCGGATGAGTATCCGCACCACCTCCCCCCCTTACCACTGAATCTTGCCATCTCAGAAACTTGAGCCCTTCCCCTTTTTTATTGTGTGGTACCAGCTCACTGACCCTGAGGGCCCTGAAGAAGGCCAAGCCAAAGGCTGCCTTAAACAAGGCGGTTTAAAAAACGCCCTTACATGTCTCTAGTGTGCGGAAACACCTTTGTGTGGTCTGTCACCCCACCTAGCTTATGGTAGTTTGCTATCGCTGCCAGGTGATAAGCCATCCAAACCCTGGACTTTCTGCTGTGAAAAGCCCACCCTATGAAGTCTCTGACTTCGGCCTGCTTGCCTGATAGGCACTACCTAAAACTCAAAAATGTGGTCCAGCATGCCTTATACCATATTGCTGTGCCTCCCACCAGTGCCTTGTTGATGAGAGGGGTTAAGTCTTGCCAATAGTTTTCCACAGCTCTTTTCGGAATGGGGTTATCGACTCGCTGGCTTCAGGCATCACCTCGCTGAATCTTGACCACTGCAAATGAGAGAGAGTGTCAGCCACCATGTTCTTCAACCCAGGGATGTGCCTGGCCCTCACTACCGTGTTTATTCTGAGCAGGTTCGCGGTCAGCATTCTGAGTAAATACAGCACACTAACCCCATTTGAAAGCCCCCCGTTTATCACCTGGACCACTGCTTGGTTGTCTGACCACAGCAATACTCTTTTGTTCCTAAACTGACCCTCCCACAAATAGAAAGCCACAGAGATGGGGAACTGCCCAAAAGCGTGATATCAACTGTGATGCCTTTGTCATGCCAGTCCTCTTGCCACGCTTGTGTGCACCACTCATTACCCAATATCACGCGGAAACCATGTCTGCTTGATGCATTGGTGTAGAGCCTCAGGCTGTCACTGCTAGCGCAGGGTTCCACCGCATGAGCATGCCGTTGACCTTGTCCAGGAACAAGTCCCACGTTTTCAAATTCTCCTTAATCACCAGGCCAATGCAAACGAGCTGTGCTACTTGTTGCAATCCAGCTGTTCTGATTTCTATATTTCTCACGAAGACCGTGCCCACTGGGTTTACCATGTCTGCAAAGTTGCGTTTCCCTGCCAGGATCTGTAACTCCCTCAAGGTTGCTTTGTTCTTGCCCAGCAAGTTCCCTATTGCTCTCTTTTTGGGTCTAACACCTTCTCCATAAGGAGCATGGTGATTTCTTATTCTGTGTCAATCTCTATGCCCAGGAAAACTAACCGTCCGAGGGGGCCCTCTATCTTCTTGTGTGCTAGCGGCACTCCCATCTCCTCCGCCAACTTGGTGAACGGTCCCAGTTAAACTTTGCACTCGTAGGTGCTCTCCCTGTTGATGAATAGGAAGTCATCAAGCAAGTGCATGGCTAGCCCCTCAGACACTCTTCGTTTCAGGGCCGACTGCAGAAACGTGCTAAAATTCCCAGCGAGCGCGCGAGATATTGAGCAGCCCATTGTTAGGCATTTATTATCGTAGTACTTGCCTATCGAATTTGAAGCCCAATAACTTGTAGCTGTTTTGATTGATTGACAGAAGCCTAAAAGCTGACTCAACGTCTGCTTTAGTCAGCAGTGCCCACTTTCCGGCAGCCCTGACCATGTCCACTGCGTCATCAAATGATGCGGAATCCACCGTTCATTGATCCTCCTTGAGACCATTGTTAACTGATCCCCGCTGGGAAAGATAAGTGATGGTTCAGTCGATACTGGCCCTGCTCTTTCTTGGGGACCACTTCCAGTGGAAAAAAGAACAGGTTAGTGAGGTGGGGGTACCAGGGGGCCAGCGACTCTGCCCAGGCTAATTTCTGTATCAATCTAAGCTCTCACCACCTGAGGTTGTGCTTTCGCTGACTTCTGGTTATCGAACTCCCCGAAAAGTCTGAGTATGGTATTGTGAAACCCCGGAAAAAACGTCCCAAATCAACTTGGCATCTTGAGTGTTGTGGTAGCAGTTCAGGAGTGGGAGGATAATATGGAGTTTTATAGGAGAATGTGCGTGTATGGGTGGGCTATGGCTTTTTGGGTGTTTCTTTGGTTTTGGATCCGTCACCTTTTTTCTACTCTCACGGGAGGATTAGCTGTGCGCTCCCATGTATTTTGTGTAGAGACGTTTTTACGGGAGGGCAAAAGGGGCCCCTGCCCCAGGCCCCACCTTGGATAGGTGCCTCAGAAGGCTGCTTGATCTAAAGAAGTAGGATTCCATTGTTCACCAGACTTACATGCCACAGGTCAGGATATTTTATGGCCTGCTGATGAAACTCCAAATCTATTGCCTTTCTGGTTTGATCACTGCATCATGTAATGTGTTCTGTGTTCACTCTGGTATACACTGTAGCATTCTTTACTTCCTGTGGGAATTCTGTTGATCATATGCAATAGCCAAAGTTGAAATGCATGTTGATATATTGAGTGCCGCAATAGTTCAGAAGATAGTGCAGTCTGCTAAGCACCCATTGCAGTCATATGTATTTATGTACAAGATTAGAATAGCACATTCCAGCAAGACTGACTGAGCCTTGTGTGTGTATGAGCTGTATAAACCTGCCTGCATATGTTTTGCAGCACAAGTACTATTATCAGCAATGTACCTGCACCAGATAGGGGCTCCTATAAAAACTAACGTCATCTGTATGGTGAAGGTCTAGAAATTGGCTTGTTCAGATGCCTAGGCAATACCTCTAACGATAAGCATAAACTGTTAGACCAAGAGGTGAATAAGTATCCAAATTCAAGACGGTGAAACCAAAGCGTTTGTGCTTGTATCCTGGCTTTGCCAACAGACAATACAGTGATCCTGGTCAGATCACCTAATATTTCTCACGTTACTGTGCTGTATTCTGTGAAGTTTGCCTTCTTGCATGCTGGTGGCATTGTTTAGCCCATTACTTGATCTTTCTTCTTATGTAGGTCATTTCAGTGGAATAACGGTTTGCTTTTTTGTAAAATCCAAATGTTTTTCTGCACGTTTATATATGACAATTTCACAAGCCAGTGTTTTGCAAGTATTTAAAGCTTTAAAAGACAAAAGACAAACCTAGATTATATCTGATAAATCACATTGACTGTTATGCTGGTACTTAAATACTTCCCTCGATGATGGAGAGAATGAAGCTAGAATTATTCTCATTTTGCCTAACAGTCTTCTATAATATTTTGTTTTTATAAATTGTCATGTTTGTTAATGTGATTTGTGTACTTTCCAAGTCAGTTTTATACAATTAGACTATTTTAGTTTGTGAAAAATAAAGTGGAAAAGAAGTGTTCAAATGCAGAAATTACAGAGTTGGCACAAATCCCAGCTTCTCTGCTGAACCAATCTGTAGTGCTGGGCATCTCATTTAATCTTGTATTGCCTAACCTCTCAAAATTGCCAGTCCCTAAACCTTTCAAATTTGTCAGCCCTTCCAAGTGATTGCCATCTCAGGGTATGATCTTCAAAAAAGCTTCACTCATGTTTTTCCTAGCTATAGTGTTGCTTCCACTATAATAGTGAGCCTTGATATATTGCGCACCCCAGGCACGTGTTTCTTTGATCGCTAATGGCAACACTATTTGAAAACCATGTCCCACTTCTAATCTCAGTCTGCCTGGATACAAACACCATCCTGGTAGCTTCTAATCTGCATCCCCTATCTATGCTGTGTTATATGTAGCTTTCTCCTTCCTTCCAATTGGTATCCTCTATCCATGCTTTCGCATTCTGTTAGGCTGCTAATGCGAGTTCTCTGTCTATTCTGGGTTACATGTACCTTTTACAAATGATCCAGCATTAATACTTTAGGCCGCATACCTTCCTGGATGGTATTGATAAAACGTATCCTGTATCTATACTAAAACAGAAATAACCTCTTCATAGACTGCTAATGTTGGCCTTCAAATGCTACTTATCACTCTGATTACAGCAAGAATGAAGAGCGTGAGGGGACTTAAAGGGGGTAAACATGCTTATTTTGAATGCTGCAAGGCAGCATATCAACCTGTGGGTTATGATCGGGACAAGGGGGGGACCAGATATTCTTGATCACTTAATTCCTTTGGTATGGTGGTGGGGGCCCCAACGATGTCTGTGCCCAGGGCCCCAAAAGTGCTTAAAATGGCCCTGACTTTGTGCACGCATGTTTGAATCTACACATTTTCCCAAATGGACATATCCCATATTTCCAGCATGGGTCCTGTTCCCTGTGGTTGAAATTGGATCTGGGGTTACAAGAAAAAAGCGGCCCTGAAAGTAGCTCCTTCTCCTGTCATAAGGCCACTTATCCTTAGGCCACAATCTCTCCCTCTGCCAAAACTGTTTAGCTGTCAGCATTTCTTCTACGTAGCCCATTACGTCTACCTCATCCCATGTCATCCTGGGACAAACTTGCATTTTGCGCCTGAAACCTCTGTTGTACTTGAGCTAAGCGTCTCCCCTGTATGTCAAATATGCATTGTGTATGTACTGCTCAAAGGAACATAAGGCTCTGAGTCTCCTGGGTACATTCCACTATGATAGAAGCCAGCATCTTGAACCCTGCTAGCCAGTTATCGATAGTTTCTTCCTTCCTTACTCTCTCCTTCGCTTTCTTTTCCTCATCCTATTTTGACAATTGCTTTATATCCAGCCCTATCTGCCATAACTGTAGTAAGATAAAAATATCTATAAACTCCTTCTGCCAAATCCTTTCCTTAATGTGCAGCAGTTTGTGCCAGACCAATGTGTTCCCTTTTCACCGGACAGGTTCACACTCTGGCATGCCTCTCCCATGAGCGCTACCACTGAAACTCCAACTTCCATCTTGTTGGTGTGTTCCTGACCCCAGCTGTGCTGGCTGCGCCACGCCTTGGCTCCTACTTTCCCTGTGTCTGCTGCTGGCATGCCACTCTCCCCCAGGTTTACCCTGTTATTAAATGCATGCACATTGCTGCACAATAACTGCTGTCCATTCCTACCCCCACCTCACGCCTGTAAGCATTGGATAACGATACCTTTCATTTGCTCCAAAGACGCAGATCCCTGTGACCCGTCAGCTGCCGTGCTGGCTTCAAGTGTGCCTGTCTCACTGCAGTTTTCCTTTGGCGAGTCACTCACAGTGGCTGCCATATTGGCTGCAGACCCCTTTATCCTATGCCTTTGTTACTTGTTGTCTTTTGTATGGCTTCTCATTTTTTCTTTGTGCCTCTTTTTACTGCCTCATTACCATTGCTTTCGTCATCCTAGTGATACGCTTTTCCAATACTTGGTCCTCTGTTGATGCTGGGAAAAGGAGTGGGGATTGTGTTGCACTCCTTGAAGGCCCAACTCTCTCTCCCTCAAGTTCAGCCAAAATTTTTGAGAGTCAACTGGGTCCATGTCTTGCTGGTGCCACCCCTGCCATTTGCAAAATCTGTTCCAGATCCATTTCTGTCCCTTCACGTCCCTGTGAGGACTCAGTCTGCGCCCCTTGATCTGAATCCATTTCCACAGCACGCCTACTTGGCTGTATCTACACTACTCTTATTGTTCACTTCTACTGCTTGCCATGTGCTCTGGTGCGGTCATTCATTCTCCTCTTGCCCTTTCACATGCCCTTGCAGACCGCCATCCACAATTGCGGTGATTGTCTCTCGGCGTGACACTGCTGCACCTTTGACTGAGGACCACGTCACATGACAACCCGGGTTTCCGCGGCAGCCCACTCTCCTCCGTTGTTCTTGTGGACTGATCGTGAGTGGAGTGGGGAGGGTTGGTTATTCGGTCTCTGCTTAGCTGGTCGAGTGCTCCGCTCCCTCTGTCCTCACCCACTTCTCGTCGGGCTGCTGGCAACAATCTGCATTCTCCTCGCTGTTCCCGCCAGCCCTGTTTTCTCCCTGCTGTCCGGCCAATGTGAATGCTGCTGAGCCAACCCCGCGCCTGCCTTCTTGTCGGTCCAACACTGACAATCTTCACCTCGCACACACTGCTGCAATTGCCTTTCTACTTGCCGGCCTGACACCGACAATCTTCATGTGCACACGCTGCTGCAATGACGCTGGCCGCCTAGTTGTCCCGGTGGGTAGAATGGCAAAAAGAGGCTCCAAACGCGGGTGGCCTCTTTGTAACCCTTTTGCCCTTGTCCCTTCTATTGGCTGTGAGCCAGAAGTTAAGACCACCCACAGCCAATCACACCATCCCTAACGTGGTTACTGTCCCCACCTCCCTTTGCTTTCGTGGGCTTTGTGGTCCTTTTCACGGGCGTCCGCCCCATCAATTGTCTGTTCTGACCAGGGCCACAACCCTCATTAAACTTGTGCCTTGCCATTGCTCGGCTCCATCTCCCACTTCATCACCGCCAGGAGCTTAAATAATATTAGCACATGGAAATAGTTATTGACCTCCTCTCAGCCAATCAGAATGTTTAGAGTGCAGTCAATAACTACTGGTATTGACTGTGTTCTGAACAGTCTATCTTCAAAAGCAGACAGGGAAACAACGATGGGTTTTCCATTTCAACAAGATGCTTCCTCTCTGAGGGGACGTTTTTGCTACAACATACTACTTAACGCTAGAGAAAGCTAAAACATAGGGAAAAGCTTTTGCTTTCTTAAAGAGACACCTTTTACTTTTACATGACACCAAGTGCCTACTCATGTTAAACCAGTTCCAGTTAATCCAAGTTTGCAATCAAAACGCTTTATTTATGAGAACAATCATGTTATTTGAATAGTAAAATGTAAAACCACATTTAATTTACTAACTTGTTTACCCATTTACTTTACTCAGCATTAAAGTAAAATGTTTTACTTTACCAACGAGACTCCAAAACATGTATTGCTGTTACTATAATGTGTTAATAGTCGTCGAGACCTCCGAAACAGTCATTTTCGCTTGGGATAATGCCCCTTCCCCAATTTATGGCCCAGAGTGACTACCGCAAACCTGACCCCACCCTCAATCTATAAGGATACATTAACACCGGGCCTGAAGAGAAACTTAAAATTTACAATGCATTTTTCATGAGTTACTAGGGACAACGGAGTGCAGATTTAAAAAGATATCTATTTTTAAATTGGAAATCAATTTGTACTCCCTTAAACAATTGCCACTTCAGAATCTTAGCTGGAGCTCTGCGTGGATGAATGTGTCTTGTTTGTATTTGTATTTATTAGGTTTATATAGCGCTTTACACCAAAGCGCTACACATTTTAACAACAGGATACATATAACAAAAACAACAGTGACAGTAGAAGCAAATACAATTTTGAATCAGACCAACAAAACAATATGTAGAGCAATTAGACAGAAGGTAAGGGAGTGGTGGAGTAGAACTGGGAGGAAGAGGGAGGGATGGGAAGGAAGAGGGGTAAAGGGATGAGAATAGAGTGGAGGGGAGTGGAGTGGAGTGTTGATCTACAACCCCTCTGATTTACACCAAGTTGGGCCTTTAGTTTTGGCTGATAGAGGCAACGCTATCACCATAGTAGTGCAGGCAAAGGGAAGATGACATAAGAGGAAGGACACACAGCCTGAGGTGTGCTTGGGTTTTTAACCTATCCCTTGAATACCCTTGGCCATGCTACGGGGTCGCTTTTCATTTACAACCGAACTTGAACTGGAATATACCCTAGCAATGTTGGCTGATGCTGCTGTCCATTTGTTCTGCCTTCCTGCCTTATCCCATCATAACAACCTGTGAGCTGTGATACTGTCTTGTCCCCCCTTTCTTCTCACACCTTTCCTACCGTTGTAGCCCGGTACTTCAATGTGCTTCCCTGCCATCCTCACTCTCCAGCTCCCCTCGCCGCAGCTCTTCCCGTTGCCCTGCATCGGCATAACCCGTATCATAACCCTGTCCAGGCGGGCACCACCTTTGGGCTACTTGGGCTCTGGCCTCTCCTCCCTGCCCTGAATTGCTGGGATGCCGCCGCTCACGTCGCCAGCTCGTTCATAAGGACAGGATGCTGTTGATGAACATTGTAAGTACAGTGCAACCCAGCACCTTAAAAAGGGCCCAGCATTAACTTCTTTAACACATGGCTTTGTTAGCAACACTGCCTTTTGTTATCTGTGAATTTTCAGCTGAATGGAACTCTAATGGGTAGATTTTCAACTGAAACCCCACACACAGCTCAATGGATGTGCTGTGCCAATCAGTGACTTTATTGCATAATGTCTTTAATACAGTGTCTTGAAGTCCAGAAAGTACAGTTGGGTAAAACCAAGGTTCTTGTACAGGCCCTCATTACTTTGCATGTGTATAGTATTTAATTCATGTAGGAAACAAATAAATCTGCAATAATATTATTTGTGCTTCACATGTTTCTATAAGTAGTTATACCATGTCAAATAGTTGTACTATGCGATTCATGCACTTAACAACTAATCGCTACACGACAGTATTATTATAGTTCTTAAATGCAAAAGTATAAATATGCGTATGAACTCGAGCCTGAATGGTCTATGTTCAATTGCCAGCATTGCAGAGTTAGTTTAATTCCTAGCTTCACTGCTTAACCAATCTGTGTGATCCTGGGCAAATCATGTAATCTAACTGTGCCTCTACTGCAAAATATGCTAGTGCCTAGAAGTAATTCAGTTCAAACAATGTATGCTATTTGAAAAAAAGACTCTCTCATGGTTTCATGTACTGTAGTGTTGCATTTTTTTTTATTATTATTTGTTTATAGTTACATAGTAACTTTTACAAACAAGTACATTTTTTTTTAAAACATCACATGAGCATTACAAAGGCTTAATATACAGACATAATTTCTTCATACAAGAGTTTACATTTGCCACTTCCATTTTCAATTCATTTTCAGGATAGTAACATAACATCAATATGCAGTTTAAAAGAAATTCATTTAAAAATATTTCTTCTCCTCTTTAAATTTTTTTTTTCATCCTTAAACCTAAAATGTAGGTCACTCTCACAAAAAAGAAAGAATTCCTCTAGATATTCCTAACGGGAGTTGATACTCAAAACATCTACTGCTTTTTTTCACATTCACTTAAAAACAGCAATAGAGCTTCAAGAACCTGACAACAGCGATCTGTAGCTTGACACGTTTACCATGGAGCATGTCTAACCACAGCAGGTCCAGGTCCACGCACTCAGTATTTGGAACATATTTACTAAAGTGACTGATGGGTTCAGTCCTTAGACCATCACACTCAGTCAGTACATGCTGCAGAGTCTCTTGATTCTCCCCTTGTTTACAAAATGTACAAAAGGAGGATCCACTACTCTGTCCACTTCTAATGTCAAGTATTTGTCCAGTACTCAACACATTAAAGCGGAATCGCATATATTCCTGCCTCCACATTTTATCAGGAAATTTAGTTACATATGGTTCCAGTTCCCCCATCTTTTTACAATCAGAAACAATGTGTTTGTATAATTTAGACATTTTAACCTCTTGAACTGTTAAATTCCAGTCAGCATGAAGCAGTAATTTTTTTACTTTCATGGGATTTGCAATAAGCATATCTCTGGGGACCCCCAGTTTGTTGAGAACCTCATTTGCTTCTTCCAGCATATCCCTAAGGAACTTAGAAGTAGGAGCACCACTCCTGATACCCCACACATGATGTCATATAAGGTGGTATCTTTGCTGTTTAACAATTTCCTGAATAGTGCCATTCTACGCCATTCGATCGTACTTCTAATCGAGTGTAGGCCAAGCTCATATCTTATTGCCACCAAAGGAACACACTTCGGCAGGCACTTTACAATAGATTTTAGGATTTTTGATTCGTACCCAGCCACCTCCTTCTGCACCATAAAGGAGCCAGTTCTAGACCATAGCAGAATTGGGGCACTAGTCTATTTTTATAAAGGCGAACACATGGCATTAGGGAGAATTTGCCGTACTTTAGGTCAATTTTGCATAGTTGGGCTTTCATAGGGCCGATTTTCGCTTCCAGTAGAGCTCTAAAGTTTACCTTGTTCTTATTACCGAACACTGGATATCCCAAATATCTTATTCCTGATTTTGTTGGTAGTTTCTCATGATTTAGGAACAGTGCATTAATTTTTTGATTTTTCTTATGGGACAAACATAGTATCACTGTTTTAGAGTAGTTGATTTTCAGGGCATTTGTGAAGATATATGGGGTCATTACGACCCAGGCGGTAAGTACACCAACTTTACCACCATGGTGTAAACTATGTTTACACCATGGTGGATGGCGGATTTACCGCCCCATTCCAAGGTGAGTGGGGCGGTAAATCCCCATTTCCCATTTACCCTTCCCCATTCCCATTTTTGCCCCATAGGGCATAATGGGAGTGGGGAAGGCGCTAATTACGGCACCGTAAATTACGGTGCCGTAATTAGCACCAAGGCGGTTTAGCGCCATGGATTTTAACGCCTGCTAAAAGCAGCCGTAAAAATTGGAATCAGGCGTTAAGGGTTAACGACGGCATTAACCCTTAACGCCTGAGTTGTAATGAGGCCAATAATCTTTGAATGCAGTTAGGAGTCGTTGAAGACCTATGGGGGTGTGGTCAAAAAGAGTTACATCGTCTGCGTAAGCAGTCCACTGTACCTTGATGTCCTCCACTTTAGGTGAGTTTATAACCAATTTGCCGAAACATGCTCCCAAATCTGAAAAATAAAGGTTAAATAACGTTGGGGCATATATGCATCCTTGCCGCAGACCGTTGGTTACCTTGATATCCTGTGACAAATTTCCCTCCATGCTCATACGAACCTTTAATCTAGAGTTTTGATGCATGTTATATACAATTGAGAGGAGCGAAACAGGCATCCCAAGATTCGCTAATTTGGTCCATAGAATTGTTCTATCCACTAAGTCAAAAGCAGATGTGAGATCGATTGAGGCCAAATATATGGGGAGATTTCCAGGGGTCGAAGCCGCATTTTGCATAACATTGATTAACAAACCTCCTGCGTCAGTACCCACGTTTTTTCTAAAACCAAACTGCAGGGACGAAAGTATTTTATGTTGGTCCATCCAGCTCCGAATGTGCTCCAGAACGAGGCTTGCAAATATTTTGGAGTCGACATCCAACAGGGCTGTAGGTCTATAGCTTATAGGAAGGGCCCTGTCCCCTTTCTTATAGATTGGTATTATATAGGACATTTTCCAGGTATTTGGAAGAAGATGAATCTTTACAATGTCTTTACATAACAGGAATAGGATTTTGGCCCATAAATTTGGCTTCTCCTTCAGAACCTTGTTGCAGAGCAGATTCGGACTAGATGCCCTGGAAGGTGAGCTCTTTACAATAATGTCTTCGATATCTTTTACGCAGAAAGTGATGTTCCATGTGGCATTTTCAATATCTGAAGGCACAACCCACGCTGCATTAGGGGGACAATAAAGACTCGAAAAATGCCCTTCTCATTTCTTTGAGTTTATACAGGAGGTTTGGGACTTGATTTGTTCTTGCCCCCCATTGTTGACTAAAGACCAAAATCTACGGGTATTTACCTTGCACAACGAAATTAGCATAGATTCTGCGTCTCCCTGATAGAGCTTTGCACGCAAGAATCTTAACTTTTTTTTCCATTTATTTTTTATTGCATGTAGTTCCTGTGCTTCCACCTCTGTAAAAGGGATTGGATGCCGTCTGCGGAAAGCACGAATTTCGCAATTTCTACCCTGCTTGAGTGTATTCATATCTGCAGAGTAAATATGTTTGTGTCGTTTGTTACCTTTGGCCTTTTACTTTATTCTAGCCTTTCCTCTGATTACCGATTCAACGTAATTCTCAAAGGAATCATGACAATACATCTTTTTTTTTCACATCATAAGCACTATTTTGAAAGTCAGCCTGAAACAGTATATTAACTTTCTCAATATTATTTGTATGCCAGGAAATTCTATTCGATTGGATGTTCGTTGAAACCTGAATTTCCCACTTTTGCACCTCTCTCATGTCCATATCCACCGAAAGAGACATTCTAAGCATTCTGTGATCACTTTCCTTCGTGTCCAGCAGGCAAAAATCATGGACAAGGTCAAAAGTGTTTGTACAGACAAAAATGTAATCTATGGTGGATGACCATCTTCCATTCGACCATGTTGAATTTTCCGAGGAGTCATCTAAAAATTCATTTACACCTTGGAAGCCCCAGCCTCCCAGGAAGAGGGCCCATGTATCCCCCTGATGACATTTCCGCTGGTCGATTCTTTCACTGATCAGTCGTCCAAACCTACATTCATTTGAATCTTCCTCTAGGCATATTTTAGAGTTAAAATCCCCAGACAGAATCATATGTAGCTCATTGTTCGTATCCTGGCATTCTTGGATTACATAGTCTATTGCCTCAATGTTTGCCTTTAAATCACCTTCAGGTTGCCAATAGATGTTTATTATTAATAGGCACATAGGGGCACTCTTGCGATCTATTTCCACAAGGACAGCTAAACATCCTTTGTTTACATGAAACTCCTTTTGGATTTTAAAGTCTATATTATCCTTAATCGCGATTAATAGCCCACCCGACGGTCTCCCCTTAGATTTTTTTATGGCGGGTTCCTGAAAAATAGTAAAGCCATCCAAAACAATAGCGGTCTCTGCCCAAGTTTCTTGAATACATAGAAACGAATAAGGCAAGAGCTCCGCACACGTATCAAAAGAATGCAATAAAGCACGTGATCCCCTTGAGTTCCATGATACCAATGTGAGTTTCGCGATACTCTAGGTTGAATCTTTCATGCCTTGGATTTTGGATATAGATTCCCTCAAGGTTGAGGCCAGCCATCTCAGCTCCGCCACCTCATCGGGGTGTATCTCAGCATTCTTGGCTCTTGCCCCTTCTCTATCATTTCTCATCTGCATCTCTCTGGAGAATCCTCCCCTCTCCCCTCCCTGCTGTTTCCTTGCACCTTGGCTAAAGTTCACTATATCATACCCAAAACGTTGCAAAGCAACTCCTTCTGTAAGGTCAAGTTCGTATGTAGCCCTGGAGTAGAAACACAATCCTGACACAGTCATATCTTGTTGGGTGAATGTAATCGATGAGCTTAATGTCACTTGAAGTGATTGAAGATAGCCGGGGGATTTAATTAAATAATGACAGGATCCGCCCTCTATGCAGGGATGGAGGCCCTCCTATTGTGAGCATAAAGTTTAATATTACACTAGGGTCATCCACAAATTTCGGCTCTCTCCACTCACTTTGATCTTCTGGCCAGGCACTAGATAACATTGGATCATGTCCCTCGGCCCTCGGATATCCTCCTATCTCCCACTCTTTGTTTTCTCCTCTCATATTATCCCTATTCCATTCATTGTTTCGTTTGTTTTGTTCAGGATCTTGCTTTGTATTCCACCTTTCAGCTATCTCCCATATCCTCTCTTCAAAGCCCATACTCTCAGTTCGGGGTTTAATTATTGGTATCCCCCCATCCTTACATTCCTTTCTCATGTCCCTCCCACTTCCCTGTGTAATTTTAGGGGCGGGTGCTTGGCTGTGTATGCTGTCCCACATGTCTTTGACATCATTGTTAGTAGTTTGAGTTTGAGTATTAGATCTCTGATCCATCTGTTTTTTTTCTGTTTCTATCTCTTCTTCTTTTTCAACCACTATTATCCTGTGCTGTGCTCCCTCGAGTCCTTTTTCATTGAATAACAGTGAACGAGGTAGTAGAGGATGGACATAGTTTGATGGAATTTGGAGTAGTTTGAAAAGTGCCTCTTGAACCAATTTATTGATATCTTCACTGGGTATCAATAGTGGAACATTGTTGTTAGCCACCTCAATCACAGTGCCACCCTCTGGTTCGACTTCCTCTCGCAGCCTAGAATTGCTACATTTATTGAGGCTTTCCTCTGCCTGAGGTGCTATTATGACCTCTTGGGCTTTCTCTGCAGTTTCCGGTACCATATCCACAGTCAACTTTTGCTTATTTTTTATATCGATAAATTGCTGGATACCCCTATCCCCCTTGTGTCCCCTGCTTTGCTTCCAGTCATCTGCTTTAAGTTCTTTTTCTTGTTTGTTTCCATTATTCTACATTTGGAATTGCCCTTATCAATTTTTCCCTTATGATTCATGGCTTCTGAGAGAGTATTCTTGGCTTCTCCGTATTCCTTGCCATTTGTCTCCGGCAATTTGCCCTCTATAATGACTGAGTCATCCTTCTTAGTTGGTCCTTGTCTATCTGACACTTCCTTCACTTCCAAAGCTCTTTTGCTTTCTTCATTTAACTGTGTAAAATCTAGATGTCCTGCCTCTAGATGTCCTCCTTCTACTGATAGACTACATATGTCTTTGAAGTTTATGTTGGTGTTTTTCATCTTGGGGGAAGGTTGATTTTTGTTTTTTTTTGCTTCCATTATATTTGCGCCCTTCTCACTCTTTGCTCTTCTCTTGAGAGCCCTTTCCCGCATTTTCTTTTCTCGTCGTGTGATAGCATACACTAACGGTGTCGCATCTTCTTGGGTTAGTTCTCCACCAGCCTTCTGCTTCTGAGCCTGCATTGTGGCCTCTTCATTTACCATCACTTCCAAAAGTGCCGATGGGCTGTCCAGCTTAATCCCTACTGACTGCTCTGGGGTACTTAATGTGGTATTTTCAGCCTTCCCAAATTTAGTTTCATTTTGATGTTCCACTTTTTCGATTTTTTCCTGATTTATTGCTATCAATCTTTTTAGTTCATTCATATTTTCCCAAGTCACGTCCCCTTCTTGTGGACATAATTTGTTTCCTGTTTGGGAACCTTGGTTGAATGTACTTATTTTTTCCAATGGCGGAATTGGGAGGGTTTCTTTCATGCTTAAAGCATGAACAAACCCTTCCAACCTACTCAATTTATCTATGCATTCAACCACCATGCATCGTAATTCCTGTAACTCCCCATGAGTCCTTTCATGACCTTTATCTAAAAGGTTCAAGATTTTAGTTAGTACCGGGAAAGCCTCTGGTTCTAGCATGTTCTCATCTACCTCACTTTTCTTGCTATGCTGGTTGTGCATGCTTTCCTCAAACTATCCTTGCCCAGAGGAGATAGGATGAGTCGGGCTGGAACATTTGTTTCCAGATACCTTACGTTCTCCCGTTTCGCTACCACCAGACAGGTCCAACGTGGGGCCCTTTATGTACTCGCCTAGCTTCTCCCTACTTTCCAGGATGGATTTGTGTAGGTGGACATTTTCAAGCCCTCCACCCTGGCCCTTGCAGGCGTTGAGGGGCCCGTTGAGAGTCTCACCCTCCTATCCAGTTCGGCAGACACCACAGGAGCCAGAAGTGACATATCCAGCTGGGGTGTGGTGGGCATGGAATCGTCCATGTTTAGGACAGAGGGTCTAACAGGTACTTCTTGGACAATTTGAAAGTTTTTCTGTGCAGCCTCTTCGACGAGATCCATTTTCTGAATGGAGTCCATTTGGGTCTTTATCTGGTCATTTACAACATTGGGCAAAGGCGGGAAATCAATACCGCTTAATTCCCACTTTTCTGTCTCACCTACCCCCAATGTGTCCCTAGAATCTTTATCGTTCATTTTGGGGGAGCTGGGGTTTGTCATGTGGGTCTTACTTGTTTGGGTAAACACAAAAGTCCCACTTGCAATAATTGTATTGTGTCTCTCAGGATTATTTCTTATATTTTGCCGCTTTGGGTGTTTTTGAGTCTCACACACTGTTGGTATCGTTCCACTCCTTAGGGTTCCCACCATACTCCGAATGCAGGAATCCCTCTCACTTGGAGGCAAGATACAAATGCCTTTTCCCCCCACCCGAGACCAACACAATGTACACAGCGCTCCCTTATTCAGGGTGCCTAACTATACAGTTTGCTGCAGGATTAGAAGGTCTAACTTGTACCCGCCGTGTTTACCACGACTACTTAAGGTCTATACATAGATGCAGCAGAAATCTAGTGGGCACCACGAATCATTACCACCCTGACTCTGATCGCCCGACCACACACATAAGTACAAAACACATGTGCTAATCTACCAGTTATTCAGGTAAGGCTGTGCTCAATTACAGACTACAAATTACTGATTGCAAAGTCAGGAGATTTTATAACCACGATCCTAGATAAGGACACTCAATGATTTCGCCTGATAATGGTTCTATAACGGAACAAACACCATGCATGGTAGGCGGCTTTCAATATAACACAAAACTAGCCCACTCCCTGGATCCTGCTAAATGAGTCCCCCATAATAGTAAGCATCCGCTTACCGCTGTCACCATTTATAAAATGGATTTCCACATAGAGTTAAGATGCCAACATAAGCAGTCGCTCCCAGAACTTTAAATCATATACACAGATGGCCCCAGCGCCCCCGCGCACCGTGAACAGTAAACAGTACTTCTATGTACCGCGCGGGTGCGCTGGGGCCATGTGTCTTATGGGAATCAAGGAAGCGTCACCACGCCAGGGGGGCGGGGCCTCGTGCAAAGTGCACACCCTTTTTTTTTTTTTTCCTTTTTCCTCTATCCGCAAGTCAGGCAGAGTGTGTAACTGCCAGGGACGTCCTCCTGTCTTGTCCAAAGGCAGTGTTAGAGTCCTGATTTCGTTCTGTGTGCTTCAGCTGCTGTCTCTGGACCTCCGTGCCTCTGTGCTCTAACACTGCCTTTGGACAAGACAGGAGGACGTCCCTGGCAGTTACACACTCTGCCTGACTTGCGGATAGAGGAAAAAGAAAAAAAAAAAAAAAGGTAACTGTTTTAGTTTCACGAGTGGATTCACTGCCACAGATTGGTTTAAACCATTGACTGTGTTTTTCATAAGAACGCTGTGATCCTACGTGACACCCGCACTCTGTGCTAGTTAAAACTACACCTTGAGCCCTAGTGGCTGCTCTTGTCACGCCCCTCTGAGTGACTCTCTGTTTTGAATTTCTTTAGCAAACCGGCTCCTAATTGCTTTTTTTCTTTTTTTAGGGTGTGCACTTTGCACGAGGCCCCGCCCCCCTGGCGTGGTGACGCTTCCTTGATTCCCATAAGACACATGGCCCCAGCGCACCCGCGCGCGCAGTACATAGAAGTACTGTTTACTGTTCACAGTGCGCGGGGGCGCTGGGGCCATCTGTGTATATGATTTAAAGTTCTGGGAGCGGCTGCTTATGTTGGCATCTTAACTCTGTGTGGAAATCCATTTTATAAATGGTGACAGCGGTAAGCGGATGCTTAATATTATGGGGGACTCATTTAGCAGGATCCAGGGAGTGGGCTAGTTTTGTGTTATATTGAAAGCCGCCTACCATGCATGGTGTTTGTTCCATTATAGAACCATTATCAGGCGAAATCATTGAGTGTCCTTATCTAGGATCGTGGTTATAAAATCTCCTGGCTTTGCAATCAGTAATTTGTAGTCTGTAATTGAGCACAGCCTTACCCCGATAACTGGTAGATTAGCACATGTGTTTTGTACTTATGTGTGTGGTCGGGCGATCAGAGTCAGGGTGGTAATGATTCGTGGTGCCCACTAGATTTCTGCTGCATCTATGTATAGACCTTAAGTAGTCGTGGTAAACACGGCGGGTACAAGTTAGACCTTCTAATCCTGCAGCAAACTGTATAGTTAGGCACCCTGAATAAGGGAGCGCTGTGTACATTGTGTTGGTCTCGGGTGGGGGAAAAAGGCATTTGTATCTTGCCTCCAAGTGAGAGGGATTCCCGCATTCGGAGTATGGTGGGAACCCTAAGGAGTGGAACGATACCAACAGTGTGTGAGACTCAAAAACACCCAAAGCGGCAAAATATAAGAAATAATCCTGAGAGACACAATACAATTATTGCAAGTGGGACTTTTGTGTTTACCCAAACAAGTAAGACCCACATGACAAACCCCAGCTCCCCCAAAATGAACGTAGTGTTGCATCAAATATAATAATCGTGACCATAATCATTTTTTCTCTTGGATATCTAAGAGTATGCTTTGGGGGGGGGTTGGGGTTATGGTGTATGGAGGCCCATTTGCAATTCACACGACAAACGGAATGTTCTGTACATTCTTGAATAGGTGTTTTTACCATTTACATCAAACTAATATTATCAAGTATGGAGGGGTGAAATGCTGGTCCAAAGTGAACTCAAAATGTACCTGCCGGTCTAAGCAAAGCTCACTGAGGTTTTACGCGCTAGCCATCGACTAGTATACACATGTACATCTCAGTGGCCATGAAAAGCAAATGGAAAAGTGTGCACACATTTCGTTGTGCAAAACGCAGCCTTGAAATGTATGCACTAGTGACTTGCAATGTATTGTAATCATTTTACTGGTGTCCCTTGCAATGATTTTCACTTCTTGTAATGTCACTTTTCTTGATACCCTTTTGTATGAAAGACTGATGTCAACTCCAGTGAAGTCAACACCAATGCAAACTAGGGGGTTCACTCATCTTTTGCCCCAATGGACTAAATTCAGGATTGACTCTATCAAGGTGTATTCCAGAGCCAGGGCTTGCCACTGTGTCGCGCTTCCTAATATCTGGGATGGACCTGCCTGCACGCTGCAGGCTCTGAGCAATCAAGGGGTGCCTGAATCTTCTGTGGATTTAGAGATGTGCGAGACTAGGTGAGGAACCTGGCTATTATCTCTATGATTGATTGGACACATGGACCAATTGCATTAAGTTTGACAGAGTTTATATTTCTTAATAAAAGATGCCTCCAAGTGTAACTCATGTCTGAGTCTCAGGTGCACTCAGCCCTATCTGTGTCATCACTTCCTGCATGCTACTGGAGACATGCTTTGCCCCACTCATCAACCTATACTTCCGATACGGTAAGTAAGCAGGTGGGGAAGAAGCTGGGAATGCTGTGTTTTTGGAGGAAGACAGAGGTCTGCCGCCATTTACAGTCTAGCGTGAATCAACGGGCCCTGGTTGCTGGACTCCATCTGCCATGTTTTTGTTGCATGGCTGGGGGTGATAGGCAGAATACACATGGCAGGAACTTCATACCTCAGCACTGTCATGTTACAAAACCCATCCTCAGTTGGGTGAAAGATCTCTGTTGCAGAACGAGCATAAGCCCATCAGTGGGCACAGGTGGCTCAAATCTATCAATCAGCGTGCAACCTGGAGGAGGAAGTCCACTGTTATCAAAATGCCTTCTGTTGCATGTCAGAGCACAGAATCCACCGATTGCTGCAGTAGGTAACCACAAGCTTCCCTGCACAGTAATACACTATTTTCTGTATCACCCACCATGTATCTTTTCTGTTTTCACACCAGTTTCTCTTGTTTTTGTCTGTGTCTAGACTATTTTGGCCAATTCACATTACAGGGATCATTGTCCTTCTACCTTCCGTAGTGGTATTTTAGTTGATCATCTCGTTATCCTGACTACACATGTCCATGAATGTTCGCCTCCATAAATAATCTACCCTAGCTTGGTCACAAAGAGTGTTCCCTGTTCTCGCCAGTATATACTGTAATAATGTAATAGGTTAGAAGGAACGTTGTCTGCAATCTTGGTCATGTGTTGTCTGATTGGTAGGAAGGGATATGTCCTACTTTCTAGATTCCATGTAATATGGTGGATTGAAGGGAACACTTGCTGGTTATGTCCCTAATTGCATTGCAATTGTTCAGGGCTGGTTCAAGGATGGTTCAAGGATAAAAGCTTCTTTCACTCTCTCTATACCATAAGGAAGTCTTACTGCCTACTGCGCTGGCAGTCCTGCATCTTCATGGGGTAAGCTTGTTTTTTTCTATGTGCAAAATGGCAAGATTGCAAAAGAAAATCCAAAATCAGAATGCAATGCCAATTTGTTATGAATACATCCTTCATTATCTGCAACACTTTCAAAGGAACTAACAACAGGGTATTCACCCTCTACGCTCCGGAATCACTGCAACGTTCTACTTGGCCCTAATCCTTAAGGCCTTCTTGCTAAAATGGCTACCCCCATTGTGTTCACAAGCTGTGCCCTTCTGCTCTAGCCTGCCCCTTCTCCGATTGGCTGGCCTGGACCTTTTCATCCAGTCACAGCATCTGGGAGGCGGGAGCCGGCCTGTCTCACTAAGGCCCAAAATTAAGGCCCTGTCTGCTCCTTTTCCGCTGTCTGGACTGGTCTGCGGGCCCCCACCCTTCACCTGATGAGCTGGGAAGTGATCCTATCCGGCACTCTGTCGATGCCCACTGAACATTTCGGGACACTTCACTTCCTTGAGGGTCAGTCGCATCATCAACTCCCACACCCCGTCCGCATTGCGTTTTCATCTGACTTGCTATTTTGAATTTAGCTGAGCCCAGTGACCACTGTTTTCATCTGCCTTGCTATTTTGCATTTTACTGAGCCCAGTGACCACTGTGTTTTCATCTGCCTTGCTATTTTGAATTTAGCTGTGCTCAGTGACCACTGTGATGTCATCTGCCTTGCTATTTTGAATTTCGCTGCGCCCAGCGACCACTGTGATTTCATCTACCTTGCTATTTTGCATTTAGCTAAGTCCAGCGACCACTTTGGTTTCATCTGCCTTGCGATTTTGAATTTAGCTGGGCCCAGTGAACACTATTTTCATCTGCCTTGCTATTTTGCATTTAGCTGCGCCCAGTCACCACTGTGTTCTCATCTGCCTTGCTATTTTGAATTTAGCTGCGCCAATGACCACTGCGATTTCATCTGCCTTGCTATTTTGAATTTAGCTGCACCCAGTGACCACTGTGTTTTCATCTGCCTTGCTGTGCCTTTCAAGTTCTGTCTCTTCTGCTTGCCCCCTGTTCCCTAGCCTATTGTCTCCACCTGCCCTCCGCACTTCTCTCATTCCCCACCCACCCCGCTCTCTCTCCTCTCCCCCCTCTTCAACTATGTTGCTACCTGTTTCTCCTATCTTCTCCAGCTGTTTCTCTATCAACTATCCTTCCCTTCTCACTAAGTCTGGTAGGAATAAGTTCAAAAAGGATATCCTGGTCTCCACCCCAGGCCTCCCTATCGCTGATACCTACACCAGCGCTTCCCCCAGACAGACCCTCATCGACATCCTCCTTGTCATTCCTTCGCCAGACCTATGGACTCTTCATATGGTCTCTGTGCTCTCTCCTTACTCCTCCTCTCCCATTAATGGTGGCACCTGGTGGGAGGCCCTCCTAGCTTTCTTCCACTCCTCTAAGGTCATAATTAATGTTTACCTCAATGGCAATGTCTTGGTCCAAGGCCCTCAAGCGAACCTCCTCCTCTTAAATATACGCTTCCTGTGCCTTAACAATTTTCTTTCCTTTCCTCTCCCGCTGTCCCTACTATCCCTTCTCTCCTTTCTTCGGGTTTCTTGCCTCCACCCTCTGCCACTACTCTGGCACCCTCTTCCTCCCCCTCGGCTACCTTGCCCTCTCCTTCTACCTCCACTGCCCTCCCTTGGGCTCCTTCTATACCTCCTCAGGGAGTACCTCTGATTTGCACCCCTCCCTTGAAGTCTTTTAAGGATGGCAACTTTCTCCACCTCGCCACTCTTAACTCTCGGTCAGCCGTCAAACACTCCTCTGTCATCTGCCATCTCCTGGAAGAACTAGAACTTGATGTCCTCGGTCTCACCGAGACATGGTTCACAGCCAGCTCTGTCATGAGCTTTGCCACTCTCCTTCCTGATGGCTACAAGATCCTCTCTGCTCTCAGACCCAACCGGTCCGGTGGGGGTGTAGCCTTGATCTTCCCGGAGTGGATTCCTGCTGCTATCATTCCTGTGCAGACCTACTCCCCCTTTGAATGCCTGGTCTGTAGGCTTTCTCTTTCTCCTGGACACTCTCTCACTGTGGCTACTATCTACTGGCCACCTCGTCAGATCTCCCACTTCCTCTCAGAGGACCTCTCTTCCTCCCTCCTTGCCTCTACCAGTCATCCCCTCCTCCTTGTAGACATCAACAATCACCTGGATGCTCTCCGTCCCACCAGAGGACTCTTTTGTGACCACTGCGATTCTCTCTCGCTCTCCATTCTTCCCTCTGGCACGACTCACTCCGCAGGCACATTCTTGATGTTCCGATCTCCTCAGACCTCCCCCTCTCTAAACCTCTCACCACTCCTCTCTCCTGGAGCAACCACATTCTCCTCTCCTCCCATCTCTCTCTATCTACCCCACAGGCCAAACCTACTCCCACACTGCCACCCACCTTTTCAGTCATTCAACCCTTGCAGCGTGTCAGTAGAGGCTTTCGACGCATAGTTCTCTCCCCGTCCTGCACCACTGGCTGACTCACACCCTGACACAGCCCTTTCCGTGCTCCACTCTGCTATCTCTGATACTCTCGATGTACTTGCCCCTGCCATCAGGATCTGCAGGAAGCCCAAAATCAAGTGTAACTCCTGGTACGACTCAGAACTCGTCACCGTTAAACATAATTGTTGGGTGGCTGAGAGGAAATGGTTGGCATCTTGTTCATACTCTGACAAACTGGCCTGCCGCCTGCTCCAAAGTGAATACTCTTTGTCCTCAGTAAGAAGAAAGCACACATCCAAGTCTGTGTTTCTGCGGCAGCTAACAATTCGGCTGAACTCTTCAAAGTCTGCGAGGAGCTGGCCAATCCTGCCACAGTGTCTACCTCTCCTTTCCCTTCCCAGGCCCTTGGTTCGACACTGGCCTTTCACTTAATCTATAAAACTCAGGACATCCTTTCCACCCTCTCAGCTTCCCCTGCTTCTCCCGCCAGTCTCTCCTCTTCCTCTAGGATCCCTGCAGCCACCCCCCCTGCCTTCTTTGCCTTCCCTCTCTTCTTCCCTGATTAGGTTCCAGACAAGTCCGATCTATGAAAGCCTCTTCAAAACAGATTTTTCCCTGTTCTTCCAAAACCATCAAGAACCACATTGACACCCTCGCCCCAGCCCTGGCTGACTTCTGCAACCACTCTTTCACCTCCGGGACATTCCCCTCCCCGCTGAAGCACTCTCTTGTGCACCCTCTTTTCAAGAAACCCTCAGCGGACCCCTCCCTTTTGGCTAATTATCACCAGATCTCTATCACATCTTTCCCGGCCAAACGTCTGGAAAAGATGTCCGTCTCCCAGCTTAACCTTCACACTGAATCAGTTGGTTGTCTCCATGACCATCAGTATGGCTTCAGAGCAGCCGGAGGCATGGAAACTGCTCCATTGAACATCCTTGAAGACCTGCTCTCTAACCTAGATTCTAATCTCCCCTCTGTCCTCATTCTGCTTGATCTCTCTTCTGCCTTTGACACTGTCAACTATGCCATCCTGCTCAACCGGCTCTGTGATAACCTGGGTATCACTGATCAGACTCTGGCCTGGCTGACTTCTTTCCTCTCTGACCGACCCACCCAGGTCTCACTTGGGTCCTTCATCTCCTCTATCTCTCACTCCACCTGTGGTGTCCCCCTGTGGTCTAACCTTTCTCCCTGGTTGTTCAACCAATAACTGGCACCTCTCGCCCACCGCATTGCCAGTCTCTGCTCCAACTTCCAGTGCCATGCGGATGACACCCAGCTCGCTTTCAGGCTCCACTCTGACACCTCTTCTCCTTCTCTCATCCCTGATTGTCTGACTGCAATCCAGGAGTGGTGCACAGCCAATGATCTCTGCCTGGATGCAAGCAAGACGGAGATCCTTCTCATCGCCACACCCACACCCCTCTTTCCGCCACTTTCCGGCCGGCCTCCCTTGGCCCTCCTCCTGCTCCCACCTCCCTTGGGGTTATCTTTGACTCCTCACTGTCCTTCTCTCCCCATATTTCTGAAGTCTCTAAAAAGTCAAACTACCAACTGCACCTCCTCCGAAGTATTCTTCCCTTCCTCTCTTTCCCCGAGAAGCTCACTGTATCTAGAGAACTGGTTCTCTCTAGGCTTGACTTCTGTAACAGCCTTTTTTTTAAAAATCTGCCTGCCTCTACTGCCCGTCCTCTGCAACTCATCTAGAACAGGACTGCAAGACTTGTCCTTGGCCTCAAGTCCCGGGATTGTATCACTCCAGCACTGAAATCTCTCCATCGGCTCCTAGTGGCTGCAAGGATCAAGTTCAAGACCCTTTGTATAGTCCACAAGGCCTTCTAGGGCCTGGGACCAAAATATCTCTAACTTTCTCTTCTGATGTATCTTCCTACTCAAGCACTTCGCTCCTCCACCTCCAACTCCTTGAGGGTCAGTGGCTTTTCCAAGCAACAAGTTGGGGGCATATCTCTCTCTTCAGCAGGCGCCTCCCTCTGGAACAGCCTCTATGCCTCTGAAACTTGAGCAGAACCATCTCTGGTTCTGGAAGCAGCTCAAGACTTTCCTCTTTGCTTCTGCCTACTCTCTTCCGCTACCTTGCTGATCCAATGTCTGATACTGCACTGGTTTACTTCGCTACTCTCTGAACCACGGGCCCAGGTTCCTGCCCTCCCAGTTGCACACCTGCACTGCCCACTGGCAGCCCCACATTTGGGGCTGTATCTGCAACCCTACAACCCCACACTACTGCACTTATCTATCATTTGTTTTTATGCACTTAACCTTGCACTGCCACCTGCAGGCCACACTTCTTGTTTTCGATTTGTGATCCTATGTCATGCACTTGCTCCTCCTCCCTTTCCCCTGGCACTTCTCCCTTTCCCCCTCCCCTGCACTTGCGTGATCTCACTGTCACTGGGCCTAATAAAATCATTGTCTTGATCCCCCTTGTTCCTATCACTGACTTGTCACACCTTGGAACACTTGTGTATAGGCACGCTACAAATAAAATATATATCATTATTGGGGCCCGATGCAAAGTGTCACTTTGCCACAGACTCACTGCTGTTTCCTCGGAATGAGTGATGATGCAAGTAATTGACATGGCTGCCTTTTGCCAAGCAGCATGTTGAGAGAGTGCCCTGAGTTAATGCTCCGTAAAATGAGTCTATGCCCGGTATCTGTGTGGGATGGCGGTTGTTATCCCTGTGCCTCTTGTCTAGCCTTCTTTAAAGTGCAAGTATCATCCAGATTAGTGTTACACAGGCAATCCAGTAGTCATAGACGTGAAATATTGAGTTGCTCTATTTATCAAGATCCCGACTTATCCTATAGCTGAAAAAGGTGAATTAAGCAAAATGGAACCTGCACCAGATTCTGCCCTCTAATACTCTACTAGAAGACTTCTTCATTGCTTCAATGTGGTGACAGAGTTGAAAGGGATCTGCAACTGCCAGTAGAGTTCTGCACGTGGGCAGCCAGCAACCACCAAGCAAGTCACTCTCACACAGGTCACATAATCACCAACCAAAAGCAAGAAGCACCATTCAGCTTTGGTCAAGCAGTTCATTCTGTACAGCTGCATCTTTGAAGAGCCAGCAGAGTATTCACCCATTCATCTTTTGGCCAGATCTCCAGGCACTGATGGCCCAGGGAACATCCATCCCAGGCACGCACTGTAATTCATTATTGTGATGGTACCATCAAAGGGCTGGGGTCAAAGGAGAGCTCACCCCATTCTGAAAAAAGATGATCCCTCACAGAAGTGAGGGCCAAGAGAGCACCAACCTTATGCTACAAAGGGCTAACCCCCACAGTAATACAGGTCAGGGGAGAGTTCACTGCCTGTTAATTCACACTGCCTTTGCAGGAGTGAGGGCCAGGGGAAGTTCCACCCCAACTTCACTCAGACCAGCTTTACAGGTTTAAAGGCCAGGAAAAATAACCCACCCCATTCTTCAGTGTGTGAGAGGCAGGGATTGGGTTGCATTCCCAACAGTTTTCTCTGATGTCCAAAGATAACATCTACTAAGCTATTGAACCTCTGCAAGGGTAGCCAGGGTGTAAACGCTAGCATCAGCCCCAAATCGGATTATGCGAGATACTTTTTACTCCATATGTCAACTAGGGCCATGTCCACAATCTGAGTATGGTATGACCTTTCTACAACACCAGTACTGTAGGGAGAGGCTGTAGGGAGAGGCTAAGGTTCTCAAATCCTTTTTTGATAATATTGTACACTCAGGCAAAATACCAGAGTCTTGGAGAACATCTATTGTAATACCGATCTATAACAAGAGGGACCGCCTTGCAGCCTCGAATTATCGCCCCATTTCACTCTTAGATGCGGATAGTAAAATCTTTGTAGGTCTGATCTTGAGTGAAATGGAAGCATGGGCTAAATCCAAATGTATTATTCCCTAGCCGCAAACAGGGTTTAGATGAGGATTATCAACAGCTTGAACGGACTTGTACTAAGCTGTATTAGCTCACCATCCAGTATGAAGGGAGGCGCCCCACTGTTTGGGGCCTGGATTGATCTGTCCCAGGCGTTCGACACTGTCAACAGAAATCTTTTGTGGCGATAGTTGAACGCCTAGGGAGCCCCCTCCAATCTTTTGTCCATTTTAATTGAGCTTCATCAGAATTCCTTGATACGAGTCAGGCTCTCTAGTTCAGGCTCACTGTCGACTCCGATTGGGGTCGAGAGAGGTGTCTGTCAGGGCTGTCTGATCTCTCCATTCCTCTTCATCCTCTTTATGTCGGATTTGTGCCTTTGGCTGCAAGGTGTATGACTTTTTATCCCAAAAATTGATGAAACAAAACTAAATTGGTTGGCCTGTGCCAACGATGTAGTAGTTTTAGACCACTCACAAGTCGGGCTGCAACGACTCTTATCAGCGTTGGCGGATTATGCCCGGATGAATGACCTAAAAATAAATCCACAAAAAAGGAAGATGCTGGTCTTTAAACACCGAATAAGATACTTAGGTCTTATATTTGGTCATTGGACAATCGCCAGGTCGAACTGGTTACTGAGTTAAATCATCTGGGGGCAGTGATGAGAGCCTTTCCAACAATGAGCCATCTTCTTCTGATTTTTGACCACAAGATAATTAGTTTGGGAGCCAGATTAAAACAATTTGCTCTAAACTGTGTACATTTTCCATCCAACCTTAAATGAGGTTCTATATAGGAAAAGTGGTCCCTGTAATTCTTTTTGGCTTGGATTCGAATCCCTTATCTATGAAAATTGATTGGGATACATTGGAGGCCAAGATTTGGAAGAGGTCTTTGAATCTGCCCAACTGTGTTCCCATAGGGTGTCTAAGATATGAGTGGAGCTTGTCCCCTTTGTTGGCCAAGATGGAGTGGAAATGGATATCAATGTTTAGGATAATCCTTGATCCTCCAAAGGGCTCGGTATATGAGGATGTAGCATCACTGTTGAAAAAAGCTGACAATGCTTTCCTTAATGAGCTTAGCTTAAAGTGTGGTGAAATCCTGGCGAATTTGGATTGTTCTATTGATCTTCTTACCCAAGATCCGGAGAAAGTGGGATTGAATTCGGACGACGAATTAAATGAGGATGGCAAAACTATCAACATCGCATGCGCGTTTTGAAAAACCCAGATCCTGGCTCCCTCATTATTTGAATACATTTCCTGACCCAGCGGTGAGAGCTGAGTTCCTGAGATTTCGATTGAATCTGTGTTTAATGGTAGAAGTTCACTCAATTTGAAATAGTGAGGATACCCCTCTTCCATTTGCGATAAGTGCAATAATAATGAAAGGCAGTTGTTTGAAACATCGATTCACCCACTGGCCAGGAACGTGGTCACTGAGACTGGCAAGATTTCAGAGATTTGTTCACGATCCTGGTTGGTTGAATTCCGATATCTTTTGGGATAGACTGTCGTCAGGTGATGAAACACTCCTGACGGTCGAAGTAGTTGCTCTTTCAACAGATCTTTTGGGGGGGGGGCTCCCTCTGTTGAGGTGTTGGATGGATATCTGGGTTATTTTATGTGATATTTCTATTTGCTTTTTTTGAATTTTCTTGATCACTGTGCTCTTATTCCTTTGTATTGATTTATGTGTTAAAAGTCAAAAGTATGTATTATATTGTTTTTGAATATGGCTATGACACAATAAATAGATAATTTTCAAAAAAATGTAGGGATCTGCCTCCACTTCATTTCACTGAGAAATCAGTAGCTGTACTGTGACAGGAGCAAGCAGTCTGCCCATGTTGACGAATTGCCATTTGGCAAGGGTGGAGCAGTCCTAGCACTTTTCTTTTAATGAAATGTATAAAATGATGAAGGTAATTTCATCTATGGAAGGGAAATATGCTGATCAGTTTCCCCTTTCATAAACTCCATGCAAAAATCATGTTGTGTACCTGTTTCCTGCTGCATCTGCACCCTGATTTGCAGAACCCGCCCTACCAGTGGCACAGAGCAGGTTCAGAGGCATGGGTGTTGCTAGGTCTGGAAAAAAATCAGGGGCTAAGCTAATGTCGGAACTGGTGGGATTTGGGGCTAGCTACAGCGTTTTGGTTTGGTCCCTGAGCTTCTTCTATCCGGGGATACAACCAAAAGACCTAGGGCTATAGCCCCCTCAGCCCCTACTAGCAACATCCATTTGACAGCTGCCTTGACAACAAAGTTGCTTCAACACACAGGCTGCATTTGAGATATGTGCCTGTATTCCAAAATCCTATAATTATGGGTCTACCTCCTGGTGGCACAATAATCTTCAAATATAAGCCATACCTGATCTAGGGAATGGTGATTGGTATTATCCTAATTATTACAGCTACATCCAAATTGCTAGCACAAATGTGTCCATTAGTGTGAGCCAAGCTCAGATGTGCAAGGTGATGTGTATTCAGATTATATGGCTTCAGCCTGGCAATAACCTGAATGACAAGTCTCGTTTTTGCTCTCTTTGTGAGTGTAGGTAACACCCTCCACCAGGGACAGACGCACAGCGGGCAGCTGCCCTGGGCCCAGGCATCAAAGGAGCACACCCATTCATAGGGAGTAGCCTCACACAAGGGTGCTGCTTTTCTAAAGGCTTTTAATCCTAGTGAGAAAGGAAAAGGTGGGGTTAGAATGGTCAGGAGCGATCTGTTCAGTGAATGGAGACTTCAACCATTTTCTTTCTTCCTGCTTATCTCGCACTCCTCTTGCGCAAAGCCCTTTGGGTGTGATGTCCAAAGTGCAAAGTCCACTTTAGAACAGTGATTGGACCACTAAGAAGGCTAGCTTTAGTTCAATCATGTGCAAGCTTTTGCCTTTAAAAAAGGGGTCTCCAACAAGTTCTTTGATTCACTTTGGAATAACACCTGATAAGAACTCACTTAGGGAAAGTCAAACTTTCAAAGCCCTCAGCCTGAGGTGGAGAAGGAGCCATCCAAGGCAGAAGAGAGATCTGCCTCCAACCCACTCACAGGGCACGCTGGGGGTGAACATTTGCTGTGGACCTGGACCTTCCACTCTGCACCGGAATATCCGAAAGCTGGGAGAGCAAACCCTGTACAGTACCATTCTGTCCTCGAGTCCCACGGAGTAAGCCTTACAGCAGCTTGCACTTCCAACCAGCTGGATGTTGCATCATGCCCTAGCAGGACTCGTTACCCTCTACTCTCAAATCCACTGCTCGATGCTGGGGCCTAATCTGAAACACTGAAGAATCCAATGCCGACTCTAGCCAGGGGTTACAACCATGGCTCGTCCTTTCTAGACTTTGAACGACTACTTCACTGACCCACACATCGGCGCATCCAGATCACCATTTTGATGACCATCACTCGCCAAAATCCTTTTGAAGGAGGGAGGCATTATATTGTGGGTGTGATGGAAGGGTGGAGGTCTTATATCCTGTAAATGAGTGGTGATGTGAGCAAGTGCCGTGGCTGCATGATGCTGAGTAGAATGTTTAGAAGTTCCCCTAGTGAAATTTTCATGAGAATCAGTTGAAGCCTAGCAGTTACGTATGACGGTGTGCCCAGTGGGTGTTCCTTCCTGTGTGACCTGCTGTTCAAGTGTTCTGTTTAGTGTAACATAGTGAACTATAGATCCTGATTTGTCCTGTAACTGAAGGTGTTAGTCCAGAAAATACCCTACCTTAGCATAGACGGTATATTATGATTGGCCGAAAACCAACCGCATCATATGCCCAGCACCGCCAGTACAGAATCGCCATAAAAAAAACCATAGGGCGTCCATTTTGTACTAACAGAATTCACCATTTGCTTTTCTTGCCTTTCTGTTCAAACACTTTGCAAAGATGAATTCTATTTTGTTCTGCCCCTGCACAGAGCAAGGCCACAAGTTACATGTTGAGAGACTAGCCCAGACAGAAATACTTTGCTTTCCTCCCTCACGAGTCCTTCAAGGCGAGAAGAGAGGCATTTAAACAACAAGCAGGAGCCAGCCAGTCTCACTAAAACTGCAGAAACTGCAGAAATAGACAGATAAAGACATGAATTAAATTCTCTTCCACGCCCCCCCTTACTGAGCCCTTTTGGATCAAGTTGACCCCTAGCACATGAATAGAAACTAGAAGATAGCATGCTTGGAATGTGTCTCTCCTACGAACGCAGCTTGTACACAGAACAAGAGCAATATTTTTTCTGTAACAAAGAATAGTGTCTGCGCCTTCGTAGATAGCAAACTGTTGATGAATAAATGTCTTAGAAGGTGACAAGCTTGTCATCATTGTCAAACACCGAACCCCTGCGATAGAAGATACATTTATGGGCAGTTTTGATGTGTCACTAACTGATGATATGATGATCTTTTTGTATATATGTAACTGTTGTTGAATGCTCGCTCTCTTGCGTACCACGAGGTCTGGGTGTCACACGTTGCGGGACATGAGACCCGGTCGGCTGACTGAGACTACTTTGCTTTGTAATAAACCCTAGATTTTGGGAATTGAATCTCGTGTTTGGCGTATCAGTCCATGTTTGGTGATTGTGCCTTGTTTCCATACACGAGGGTCCCCCAGGGGCCCGTCAACAGAAGTAGATGAATCAACTTAGAATCTACACCTTATTCTGTACAAGCAAACTTCTACACCTGCTCTGAAAATTGGGTTATTTAATGTTTTTAAGGTCAAAATGGTGACCTGTCACGGTCTTGCCTAGAAGTGCATTATTGCCGAATCCGCCCTAGCTCAGTCCCTTATCACTTGATTAGTCAACAGAACCAACATTTGTTTCTAAACATGCTGCTGACAGTCACAAGAGTTGATTGGGCAGGCAAAGCCTTCCCCACACAGGAGAAGGAGTGAAGCTTTTCATTATGCCCTGACATGTTATATTATTGGGTCCTGCATAGACCAACCTATGTCATTTTCATGATCTTTTAACAATTCAAGATCTGCAAGAACAAGAGTCTTGGAAATGGTTTAACACAGAACAACGTGGATTTGTTGCAGTGTTTATGCGTGCAGATCTGAAAAGTTAGGGCTCTGCGTAGTGTGCACAATTGTGATATTTTACAACTTATTTGGAGAAGTGGTTAATGTACCTTCTTGGATGATAAAGTAAATTGGTGTGTGGTTGTTTATGTGGTCTGGCAGAGTAGTATAAGAAGATTGCCAAGAGTTCTGTTGTAAATCTATGGTGGGTTTGTGTTGTGCTAAAATAACTTTAGTTTAGATATGTGTCTTGGGTGGTGAACATTTATTGCTTTAACCTTTGTGGTTCTTGTTGGAGTTGTATGTTGAGATGTGTTGTCATCCACGGTGGAACACATAATAATGAAAAGATTGGTATTGCTGACATAATTTGCACAGCAGAGCACACAAACACAACTACAACCTTTTTTGATTTTGGAAACAATAGCAGACTCCTGTAGGGTCTAAAGTCGGGTGGCAGACTGGTAGGGGATAGGGGCAAAAGGTGCATTGACTTGGGATGCTGGAACTGGACGCCATTTTATTTGTTCAGCTGGTTTGCTTTGACAATGTTTTGGCAGGCCAGGACCTTTGTTTGGGGGTTGTGAGAGACCTGAGGGATCGAAATTAAGTGCAAAATCATTAACAAAGTGTACACAAATTAAACCTATAGTGCTATATTTTCATTCATTTTAGAATGTTTCATTTAATGTAAAAGTCATACACAATGTAAACAATTGAGTTTTTAAATTGTGTTAAAGTTTCTAAAAATGAATAAAACAGATATAGGAAATACATTTGTTGTCATAATTATCATATGCTTTTGTTATTTTTTGTAATTAGTGTGTCAATATTACATTTATGTTGTTTCAATGATGTTTTTAATAGTCATATTTTGTTTTTCTTTTTAAATAAGCTTGATTATTCGGATTAATATTCATTTTATTTTGAACTAATAGTGTATTTTTACGAATTATTACATTTTGATTTTTAAGAATATGTATTCTCAGTATTTATTTTATTTTGTATTGGCAGTGTGCTTTTAATTAATTATCACATTTTGGCGTTAATTCTGTAAGTAATCTGAATGACCAATTCACAATATTTATTTTATTTTGTATTAGAATCACAATTTTCTTTAATAAGAACTGCTCGATTCGAAGAAAATATATTTTATTGTGTTATTAATAGACTCTGGACTGATAAATTAAAAGGGAGAAAGAAAAAAATAACTTGTAAAGTCGAAAATAGTGCACACCTCCACAAAATTAGTGGACTCAGGGGTTTGCCCTTATTTTTTTTCATGCTTTTACGCAGCAGTTGCTCACATCAGGTCCAGCAATTTAGTTTGTTTTGCGGGAAAGCATATCTACTACAAGTATAAACAAATGTAAAATGTGAAAAAATATAAATGTTAAGCAACATTTGTGCTTTTAGTAACAAACCCTGACTACAATCTGTAGCACTGTAGCAAGCAACAAAAAAAATCCCATCTCCAGGAAAACAAACAGTGTAGCTCATTCTGTGATCAAAGCATCGGCATTCTTAACAGGCAATCTGCAACAGCGTTTGCCATCTGGTGTACCCGGTACAAGCACTTGTATCAGACCTGGTAGTGACCAGGGTGATAGTGCTGCACACCCCAAGCCCTCATTCAATTTGAATCATGGGGTAAAAGTGCCTCTTCTGACTGGCATTGCAGTGCTGGATATAATATTATGTGGTGAGGTACAGTCAAAGGAGTGGGAGCAAGAACTGGAGAAAAAACAAGAAGGTCCAACTGTGGTTCCCGACAAGGCAATTTATTCAGATTAAGATTAGTGCATAAGGTGGGAATGATCATGACAGTGAGGAAAATATCAATGGGAAGCATTCCTCACTATCACCACTTTCAGGCTACTTTGATGCCTGTGATCTGTGTGGGCTCCTGCACACCCTGGTAAAAGGAATATGCAAGAATCTACAACGTGCTCTAGTGATGATGATGATAACAGGGCTGTTTATAGTGAGGGCAAATGTGAACAGAAGCATTGCACAAAGCACACAGAATGTATGGTGTCAATCAACAAGCTTGGCCAAATCTTCCCAAAACACCTGTCACAAATCTATGCGGGCGCACTCACCAGAGTGAGATGAATCCACAGCAGCCTTATGAAGAATTGCAATGTCTGAATTTCTGTCACAAGTTCGGACATGTTCAGGAAGCCATTATGTAGATTTAACATCACACGCTGATTCAGACCATATCATCATTGCATTCAGGTATTCTCGAGTGGATATGGGTGCTGGCAGGTGAGGCGGGGCTGATCCACACCAAGAGTTGGACAAAGATAGAGATTTCTGAGGCATTTGGTGGGATTTCTCTTTTCTTTGTGGACTGAGTGTTATTTGTGATTTGAATCCATTTCGTTTTTAGCTAGGAAACATTTGTTTTAGTTTTCTCACTTTGTACCTGGCGCTCAGGCAGATTATCTGGTAAGACATTTATTTGGTTCATTAGGGAATCCTTTGGGTTGTGATTTGAATTTGAAAACTTTGTTACTTAAATTGGGGAAACATTTATTTTTTCTTATGTTGTAAGCCAGTTTATTTGGGACGCTAGTTTATTTTGTTAGGGTAATCTATGATATGTTAGTTGACAAACCTTATTTCTTTTCTTTTCTTAGAGAATAAAGGGTACTTTTATTTTGTTAAGTAGAACCTCCTTTTATGTTGGGAAAAATGTCAGAGGCAAAGGGAAGGAATCTGATGTGGTACTGTCTGTGCATTAGCAGATCTGGATCAAGTGGGCCTCAATCTCTTATCTGCCTTCTTAGAGTCAGAAGAGAGGGAGGCACTCTAAGGATAAGGCACACAGCACGCTGACCTGCTCAGCAGATGTTGCTGCTGCTGAAGAAGTCCTTTGATGCATTAATTGTTGGAGATGAGGATGTTGATGGAGTAGTGATGGTGGGAATGCTGCAGATATTGACTGACACAGAGGCATGAGAAGATCCTGAGCTGGTGGCACGGCCAGCACCACCAAGACAGGGGGTAAAGTAGTACTGAAGGGGTCAGAAGGAGGAGAGCCAGTACTACAGGGCTCAGGAGGAGGCACAGCGCCCCATCAGGGTTAAGCAAAGGCCAAGGAGATCCTCCAAATGCACAGGGTGGGCAGGAAGACAGATTCAACCTTGACACCATCCTCACAGGCCTGGGATACATTTAACATGCACTACGAGCTGAATCCATGGAGTGCACCTTGGAAGAGGGTCGAACATCCTTAGGAGGAGGAAGAGATGTGCTACCCATTCACTGGTTTCCATGACCCACCCGTGTTGTTGGTACTGGTATGTCTACAACAAGTTCTGCCTACCTCAACTGCATATCAGCATATCAGTAATGAGGAGGAGACTGCTGAAGGAACCTGCCAAGAGTGCAACAGGTGATATTGAGATTGTCATCGGAAGCACAGGCTTGTTTCAGCAGTGACTGAGTTCTGCTCATTCAGTGACCGATAGATACCTATCAATAGAAGGGTCAGACCAAACCCAGCTGCCATTGAAGAGAATCTAGAAGAAGGGTCAATGTCCAAGAGGGCAGTTTTGTGGACAACATTGCCCATCAGATCAGGATATTGTCCCTAGTGTGCAGTGACATCTTCAGCCAGGGTGAATTGGTACATGAGAGGGTAAGGGCCATCATTTTCAGAAGCACCACCCCAAGCACATTTAAAAATACTTAGAGTTTTGCTGGGTGGCTTAGTGCAGGGGAACTTTGTACAACCAATTTGTTTTGTTTCTGGAGAGAGGCTATCTATTTTGTTTTCTTTTTCTTCTACCATCCTTTAATTATTATTTACAAAAGTTGAAACTTTGAAAAAGAATTTAGCAACAAAAATAAAATACCCCAAAAAACACATTTAAAACGTTTTTCATTTTAGTTTATTTTTGGGTGTTAAATATTCAATTGACGGAAGAAATTTGAAAACAGGCGTACTACGTCAGGATTTAGGATGAACTTCTCAGGATAGGATTGGAATCATATGGCACTCGATGAGACTTTAGTCTCTCTATCCTCTTTTCGATAGGTGTTGCTAGGTTGCGTACCATTATGTTTTATGGAGCTAGCCGTGGCAGCTATCTTTCCTAATACAACAAACACTCAAAATTCAGGATGCTTAAAAGTTTACCCAGGGGCAACATCGTAGTATGCCTTGCTGAGTTTTGGTAATGATGTTTTTCAATGAGTCTCGCTGCTTGAAGGTACTCAGATCAGACTTGAGAGTGGTTTATCAAGCCTCTCTACTCTATTTGGGTTCATGTCTCCTGAGAGTGATGTAAAAATTCAGACTGTGCTCCTGTCCCTCCAGGACAGGAAAGACATCAAATTGGAATGTGTGCCCTCATCCATAGAGGACAGGAGAGACATAATATGTGACTATGTGCCCTAACCCCCCTGCAGTACAGGAGATATATAACAATTGATTTTGTGCCCTCATCCATTCAGGACCGGACAGACAAATTAAGTGTGTGCCCTCACCCCAGCGAGACAGGAGAGATGTAAAGATTCAGGCTGTGCCCCCACACCTGCGAGACCAGAGTGACTTACAAATTCAGGCTGTGCCTCAAGTCTCTCGTGCTTCCTCCCTGCAAGTCAGGAGAGACATGAAAATTGAGTATGTGACCTCACCCATACAGGAGGGTCATAAAAATTGATTGTGTGGCCCCACTCTTGCGAGACAGGAGAGACTTAAAATGTGTGTGTGCTCTCTCATCGCTGTGGGATGGGAGAGACATAAAAATGCAGGCTGTACCCCCATTCCAGCAGACAGGACACATACAAATTCAGGCTCTACCCTCAACAATATGTGGCAGGAGTAAAATACACATTGAGTCTGTGCCCCACTCGTGCAGGACAGGAGAAACACAAATATCGTGACTGTGACCCACTCCTGCAAGACAGGAGAGATGTAAACATTGTATCTGTGGGCCTCATTCCGAGTATGGAGGTAGTCATGGTGCTATTTGTGCCATGACTACCTCCCATACCGGGTCCGGGTCTGACCTGTTTCAATGGGGAGTTACCGGTCCATTCCGACCTTGGAGGGACCGGTAAGTCCCCATTGAAAAAACCATTCCCCATTCTCATTTCAGCCCCCATAGTGCTCAATGGGAATGGGGAAGTAGCTAATAACGGTACCGCAATTTGTGGTACCGTTATTATCTCTCTGGTCCCTTAGAGGCTCCCGCTAAGGGCGCCTGGTAAAACCAGGTGCCCATTGCGGGACACGCTAAGGGACCTCAGAATAGGGCGCACAGGGATTACCGGCACCAATGTCCTTAACGGTGCCCGGTATCCCTTTGCGCCCACCTCGGAATGAGGCCCTGTGACTTTATTATTGCAGGACAGGAAGGAAATACAATTTGAGAGTGTGTCCTCGCCATTTTGAGACAGAAGAGATGTAAATATTGGTGCTGTGCCCCACCTCGCGAGGTAGAAGAGACATACACATTGAGTGTGTGCCCTTACTCCTGAGAGACAGGCCAGACATCAAAATTCAGGTTGTGACCTCACCCCTGCAAGACAGGAGAGAGCTAAAAATTGAGTGCATGCCCTCATCCCTGCAATACAGTAGACATACGAACTGATTTTGTGTCTCCATTCTTGAGAGAAAGGAGAGAGTTAAAAATGCAGACTGTGCCCCCTTCTTCGGGAGAGAGGTGACATATACAAATTGAGTGTGTACTCTCACCCCTGTGAGACTGGAGAGACATAACAATGTAACCTGTAAACCTGTACACCCCTGTCCCCCCACCCCTGTGAAACATGAGAAACATACAAACTGAGTGTTTGACCCCACTCCTGCAAGACATGAGAGTAATAATTGAGTGTGTGCCCCCAATTCTGTAAGAAAGCAGAAACAAACAAATGCTGTGCCCCCACCCCTACGAAACTGGAGAGACATACAAATTAAGTATACACCTCTGTTCCTTGCTGACAGGAGAGGTGTAAAATGTGACCCCAATCCTGCGAGGCAGGAGACACATAACAAATTTAGGCTGTGCCCACCCCCTGTAGGTAGGAGATATACAAATTCAGTCTGCTCCCCCACCCCTGTGAGACAGGCGTGACATATACATTGAGTATGTTCTCTCCATCCCCACAGGAAAGGTGAGACATAACGAGTGTGTGCCCTGACCCCTGCAAGACAGGAGGGATGTAAAAATTCAGGATGTGACCTGAAACCGGCAGGACAGGAGAGACATACAAACTGAGTGTAAGAATGACTCTGTTCAATCTGAAATCCATCAACAGAGAACATTTGAAAATATCAAACGGAAACTCCTAATGTAATCCACACATCCACACACACTCTTCTCCAAACCAAGTTTATAAATATCAAAGATTGAATGAAGCTCACAATATGTGCTCATATCAATCCAAAATGATGGCTGAAATCATACCTTTCCAAAAGTAACAACACATCACAGATCCAGTTATAATTTAAGAACTGACCTTTCTCTACGAGCATTTGGGAACATTTTAAGGCAAACCTTAAAAAAATGTCTTTGACACTAGGAGCAGAAAATGAACTAACTAAGCCAGTAAAAACAGTAACCCAAGTACGAAATATATACTGGCCCACAACGTATACATTCTGTCAGCACATGCCTGGCTGATTCCAATATCTGCCCATTCATGAACATGCAACAGGACCTTTTGAGCCTCATCACAAGTTGGGCAGTAATCTGAGCGGAAATAGCATTACCGCCGGGTCCTGCGGCAGTATTAGTGCTGCATCACAACCTGGCGTGAACACGCACCCCACTTTGGCAACAACCCTATTATCGCCTGGTGGAAACAGTACCGAAATAAGGGTTACTGCTGAAGCATCAGCGCAAATGGCACTACCACTGGTGATCCCGGTGCCAATCGAACCAGTGCTATTAGAGCCGGCGGAAATTGCATCACCGCCGGAATGAGAAGCATTGCGGCATCCATTTTGAAAAACACAATCCATCCAAAATCTCCATTTCCGGCAGCCATCCGGACCTGGAAACAAGCCAGAATGTCACAGGAGAGGACCAGAGGCAAGTTGCCTAAAAATCGTTTAAGAAAACCTAAGTTCAGTGAGGGGAAGCTGGTGGTCCTCACTGATAAGGTAATTGCCCACTCTGAGGAGCTATATGACAGTCAGCAGCGTAAGACCACAGAATAGTGCAAGCCAGCTATCTGGCAGGTCATTGTTAGGGAGAATTCTCTGTTTAGGCTGAATTTCCTAACCTAGTGAGTCCCTCAGCAGCTTTGCTGGATTTCTGGAGTTTGTTTTTTTCCATCCTGCCAAGAGTGAGACTCTTTTTCTCCCACTCTTGGACATGAATGTGTGTAATTCCTTTGAATGTCAATGTGTTCTATGGGCTATGGGGTCTCTTACTCCATAGGGTCTCATATGTTTTTCTATGCGTGTTACACCGCACCCTCCGTGCCGTAGCACTGGGGCGTCCTAGAGGATCCCCACCATAGACTCCATACCCTGGGACTGACTACTGTCTCCCAGGGCATGTAAAGTCACCATTGGCTTTACTAGACCTAAATTTACTAACAGAACTAGTACAAACCATCCTATTGTGGACGTACTAGTAGGGGTAATTCGATTACTCCTGGGTCTGTTGTTCGAGGGGGCACTGTCCCGTCCCCCCTCATCGAGTTTTGGCTGGTGGCAGTGGAAACTACTTGTTATATTCGACCCCGAATATAACCCTATGGGATTCTTCCCATTGTTGGAGGTTAATACTTTTTCTCGTTAATCTCTAACATACCACCGGTTTATTTATCTTAAATAAATCTATCGGTTGGTATTTTCTGCCAGAACTCGGTTTTTAAAAATGGCGTCTGTGTTCGTCTCTGTGACTCCTGAACCAAAGGTTTAGCCCTTTGTTCCACTTTTGGCGGGCTTCTACACAGAAGTCCTCCAAAGTGGTGCCATTCTGTCTGGGTACCACAGGGGGTGTGGGAGGGGGTTTAGGCACCCTGGACTGAGTTGCCTTGCCAACTCAAGTCGCACTCTGGTGTGATTGGCCCAAGTGGTGAGCCACCCCGCTCACCACTTAGCGTGTTTTGATTGACAGCTAGGCTGAATGAATGGGGGTTTTCTGCATAAAAGCATGGCTTTTGGGACTGGATCTTCAGAAGTCGCCACAGGACCTAAGACTCCGACGAGGGTAAAGGTGAGCCGACCTGCAACGACGACACCTCCGGTGGAGCCCTGCTGAACTGACTCACCACTTCCCGACGACAGAGGAGATCTCCCCGCCGGAGAGTCTCTTCCCCTCACTGGTGGGAACAACCAGACCCTTTTCTTTTTCTTCGTTCCAGGACGTAGTGGTCGAATTGCCCGTGCAGAGCACCCCGGCAACCGGATAGCCACTAACCCCTGTACCGCGACCAAAAGGTGGTGCCTTGTGACGGAGCACTCCGCGGCTGGTCTCTTCCCTGGTGGTGCAACGATCTTCAACTTTCCTTCGACGACGAGATCATCTCTTCTCTTGGCAAAGCCCCGACTTGCATCCACCACCAGGAACAACTGCCCCCGCCGGAGCTGTCTCTCCACATACAAGGTACCGTGTCCGCCTGGCTTCCCTTGTGTTGGTTAGCGTGGGGTGTCTTAATCCTCGCCTATCCATTGGGCCGCCTCCAAGCCTTCTTAACTTTCTGTTCTGAACTGGTCCAACCTTTCTGTGACAATTTGCGCCAAAGACTCGAAGTGCATTTCCGCTGTGATACTTTTTGGAACATTTCGCCTTGCCTCTCTCTGAGTGGGCCTGGCCTCTGAACTTTGCGATCTACAGTAGACACTGCCTTACTTGCCTTGCATTTGTTCGTAAAAGTGCTGGTACCGAGTTGATTTCATACCCTGCCTTTTTCTCTCCCGTCCTAACGAATACTAGAGTGCCATCTAGGTTAAAGCATTCACCTCTGTCTGCAAATAAGTGGTGCCGTTGAACCTAGACTTGTCGAACTATTGTTAGGGGGATTGATTTACTTATAGTAATTGTGATTGAAGTTGTTTACTGTATTAGTGCCAGTGTGTTTTTCATAGATGTGTTTTTATAAATAAATAACTATATATCTTTACACCGAAGCTCTGTTCCGTGTTAGCTTGTTCTACTGTGTAGATTGCCCTATTTTGTATACTCCACATACTGCCTAACTCTTCTTGAGGGAAGTCTGACTGCTCAGCCACAGCTACCAAGTGAATCTGTGTGGTACAGACTGCTACCAAGTGGGTTTACTGCCAAACACCTGTAGTCCTAAGCCTTTTGCAGTGGTCCCAGAGGGAACTGCACAGGTTTCCGCCTAACAGTCATCAGAAAGAAGGTGACTGCTGTGACGAGCGTACCCCGTGACAGAGAGAACTGCCGGAAGCGGTGGAATGATCTGAGTGTCAGGGTGCGTGTACTGCTGTCCCAACACCGCCAAGTGTCCCTGGAGACTGGAGGAGGCACCATGGAACCACTGGTCCTCACCACCTGGCAGGAAAAGTGCAGCACGGTTCTGGATATGGAGGGAATAGTGGGAGTCGAAGGTGCAGAGGCAGGTGCCAGCAGCCAGGAGGTGAGGCAACTCCCCAGCCCAGCACAAGTGCATGCACAAATGACAGATTAGCATAGTGGACAGGAACACATGTCAGCAGACCCAGAAGCTGGGCATGCCAACAGGGGTAAGTGACAGGGTGGCACTTAAGCGACCATCCAGAGCAGGCCTGGGGCAGGGCACCAAGGGCACCCCTGAGTGTTACCGCAGCAGGAAGGGGTGGCAAATGGCCTATCCAAGAGCCATGAACACCACACCCCTGCTGATACACACTGTGCCAGTGGAATTGTGATGTGTGAGCAACCACAACACCATGCAGCAGTCACACCAGCATGTTGCGGGCCCAGTTGGCCTGCCCCATGTTGGCATGGCAGACAAGCCACATGGAAGTACACCGACATGGGCTCAGCTAGCCACTCATAATACACCATAGCGCAGCCCTGCTGGCTGCACAACAGTGCCCCATAGATCAATGCCAGTGCCATAGAGTAAGCCACCACACCCACTTCCATAGGGTGAGTGCTACCCGGGCAGGGGATGTGGGGGCATGAAGGATCACAAGCATTCAAGCCAAACGTCAGCTGCCCCATCATGGGTACCCTGCCCCCCCACACACAGGCCAAAGAGCAACTGTCCATGTATCACACACTCATTGCTGCAACCATCCCCACAATGCAGTGCGCACATGCAATCTCCCTGGACCAACCATGCTCATCTGCCTGAATATGTGCGGTCCCACTCTGTACCATAGCAAAGGTGTCTTGCATGCCAACACATGTGGTAGAACCATAGCTGACAACATTTCCTATGTCCCCTACAAGCACTCACGCATCACCAGAGGCAATGGAGGAGGATTAGGGGGCAGGCCCATCTGGGAGTGGCGTATGCAGGCCCTCAAGGTCTACCAACACCACCCCACAAAGGCACAGACAGGCTACGCCGAGGCGGATGTCCCGCCGTGAGACACTGCAACCCAACAGGGCCAAGCCCATGTTAACACTACAGCCACCAGAACCACCTCAAGGCCTACTGCACCCACCCCCACAGCTGCAGGGTCTGACACTGAGGACACACCTCCAGGCAGGGTGACTGTGGAGACACAGGGGGACATCAGCCCAGTGTCAGCGCCTACAGAAGTGCCACAAACTCTGAGAACCCTCACTGCCACCAGCGTGCACAGACTCCTGAGCCGGACATTGACACGCCTTCCTATGGCTCCCCTGACAACAGCCCCGGGTCACTGCACAGCCCCCTTCTCATACAGCACACACCACCAAGCAACACCATGCTGCAGAGGTTGGATGAGATGGAGAGGCGACAGAGGGAGATGGGGCAGTAGGGCTTACACACTCTGAACACCTGCAGGCGATTCATGACTGCCTACAAGGCGCCAACCGCAGGATTGTGCAGGCCATGATGAGGAACCGGGCAGAGGCAGCTGCCAATACGGCCGCCCTGACAGTGTATGGGCAGAGGGTCAGGGAGATAACCAAAGGGGTCTTGGCACTCTCAGAGGGCATCTGCCAGAGCACAGAGGTCACACTCCAGCATATCCAGGGGCCAGGCTTGACAGCTTCCATTTCAATGATACCCACTGAGGAGTCGCAGCAGAGCACACCAAGGCACTGGTCTCAGCACCATTTCGGCTCAAGATCATCGGGGGCTAGCATGGGGGAAAGAGCGCACAGATATTATTGACATTGAGACAGTTATTGACCCGAGTGCCCATGCTGGGGAGTTGATGGTGGGAGGAGGGAGGGTGGATAGTGAGCTGGTGAGTTGGTGGTGGGAGGAGGGAGGGGGGATAGTGTGCTGGGGAGCTGGTGGTGGGAGGAGGTAGGGAAGATAGTGTGCTGGGGAGTTGGTGGTGGAAGGAGGTAGGGGGATAGTGTTCTGGGGAGTTGATGGTGGAAGGAGGGAGAGGGGAGAGTGTGCTGGGGAGGGGTGGAGGGTAGTGTGCTGGGGAGTTGATGGTGGGAGGTGGGAGGGGTCACATATCATTAAAACTGTTAAACTTCATCAATGCGAGAACATCCCTTATTGTGTCATTGTTGGGTTTATTGATTGACGTGAGTGTCTCACAGTGGTGCTTGGCATGTGCCATGTGAATGTATCAAAATACATTTTCTATCAGTCCCTGGCAAGCCAGTCTCCCATCCCTCTCGTCATCTCTGGCAATGCGTGCATTTGTTTCTGCCACAGGCACTACAGCCTCATCCTCGGTGAGAGGCATGTCCACATCAGGGATAGCAGTACATTTCTCTTCAGGCAGAGATTGTGCAGCTTGCTACACACAAACACAATTTTACCTACTTTCTCTGGAGCGTACATCAGGGCTCCACTAGTATGGTCAAGGCAGCCAAAACGTGCCTTGAGGAGGCCGAATGTACGCTCGATGCACACACAGGTCCTGCTGTGAGTGTGCTTGTGGGACCTTTGGTGTTCGTGGATCATGCACAGGGGTCATAAACCAGGGCAGCTGTGGGTATCCACAGTCACCTGCATGGGGGAGGCACAGACAGCAGTCTTGGTGTGCAATGTGTGGTGGTGGCCTTACACAGTACCAGGGCAATGGACATCATGTGCATGCATATGGGCCGTCATTTTGTGGCATGTGTCTGTGCAATGTCTGTGCATGCTGTATCACTTGTATCATGCATTGTTTTCACTTCACATGCACCCTGTTCCCCTGCAGCAATTGTTATATAAGGTGACATGTGCAGCTGACATAGAGGCTAACTTGTGGCAGTGTATTTCTCACTTGCATGTGGTATGCTGGGTTTCCCATCAGCCCTCACTAGGCTTTTGGGGCTATTGGGTCGGCATTGAGGGCTGGGCATACATGGGTGCATGGTTGTGCTACTGACAGGGATGCCATTGTGTGATGCCATTTGGCAATCTGTCAGCATTGCTTTGGATTGGGCATATTGCATTGTGGTACCTGTTGCCTTGTTTCAGTTATGAGTTGCTAATTTATGTGTACATCAGCTTCACCATCCAGGTATGTCTGACATGGGTATACTTCCTCGGGCTGTACTGTGACTTTGGTGCGGGAGGTGGGCAGGAACGTCTATTGCATTCGCTTTTCATGCCATGCTTTGTGTGATCATTGCTAACCCCTGCCCTATTTGGCCAGGTGCTCTACTGCACAGGCATGAAGGCAATTCTACTCACCCACTATCCATGTCCGTTGTCGTCTGTGCCTGTCCATGTATCCGGGCAGTGTGTAGTTCTGTAGGACCATGGAATTGTGGGTGGAACCAGGGTAGCAGGCAAAGCAGTGGGTAATATATAGTTTGGGGTTGCAGGTCAGCTGCACATTTAGGGAGCTGTAGCGCATGCAGTTACGGTACACTGCTTCATGGGCCTGGGGGGCCACCAATGCAGCATGGGTACAGTCCAGGGCTGCTATCAAATTTGGCATTTGGGCAACAGCATAGAGCTGCGCCTTTGTGGCATTGACCTGGGCTGGGGTGGTAGGCAGTGAGATGCAGTGTTGCACTTGTCGCAGGAGGGCTTCAAGCACCTGGGCCAACACTGCACAGAATGCGTGCTGTGCCATGCCATGCATCATGGCCCCGGAGTGCTGGAAGGTGCCAGTTCCAAGGAATTGTAGGAAGGACTCTGGCTTCAGCAGTGGGGGCAAAGCTGTCCGGATGTTGATCCTGCTTCCTATGGCATCCTGTATTGTGGTGAGCAGCTCGGTTAAGGTCTCCCTGTTGACGCGGCACAGGGTGACCAACTGGCTGTCAGTGAGGGTCCAGGGTGAGGCCCTGTCCCTGGAGATCGGTGCATGCCTTCCTTGGCCTTTCCTCATGCCCCAGCCCCACATGTACTCCCGGTGCCCTGGACTGGTTGTCCTGCCTCTCTACTTCCAGGCACAGCATGAGCAGTTGCCTATCCCAGCTCACAGTGGCTAGTGACAGCATAGTGTAGCCCTCTAGAGTGGATTGGGATCACCTGTGGCTTCATTTCTGACACATGTGTTAATTCACCTGGAAGTAATTGCACTGTGTATTCGGTGGTATTAGCACCGGTTTTCATTGCTAATACTGCCGTACAATGGACTTGTGATGTGGCTGTGATGTGCTTCGTGTTACCTGACCAGATACCGCTCGCTGTAATAGTGCCAGCTGTAATAGCGCAGCTGATTTTACAGTCTGCAGTGTTTGCACCTGCTCATGATCTGCTGGAGCGGTATTGGTGGCACTAATTCCTTTACTTCAACTTTTAAGGATTGCCGCCGGACTCCTGATGAGGCCCTTTGTCTGATGCTAATTTCAATGCCGGGCCATTTACCGTCAGAACCGGTAGGCGGTTTATTTGTAAAAGGAGAATAAAACGGTGTAAGTTTGCAGGACATAAAACCAGATATAATTGTGGCTTCTTGTAAGTATGGATTATCTCTGATCCACCCTACTGATGAGGTCCAACCAGACCGAAACACATGTCTGGGGTTTCTGTTGGTACTCTTGTTCAGAGGAGAATTGCCTAGCATTTCGGTGCTGGACTGCCCCAGGGCAGGACAAAGACTGATATGTTTGGGATATTTCTTCTCTGTGAAAGATAGTGAGCTAAAGACTCTGGGTAAGCCTCTCGTAACCAGGACTAATGTCTGGCAGAGAGACTCCCAGGACCCCCTTGTTAATTTGGATTATCTCTGATACATGAGTATAAGATTTTAATGTTCTCAGATGGGAATTGTAAGAACACCAATCCCATTTTTCTAATGTATACCCAAAAGATATCTTGAACTCATAATAGTCTGCGTTGCAATGGTTTAAAAAAGTCTCCCAAACTGCTTTTGAAAAAAAAAAAAGTACGCTTTTTTAAGTTTTCCAAGAAAGGAGGACATTTCAGTTCACATACAAAACGTCTGTTTAGCAAGAACAAGCAACATTTCAACATTAACAAAACAACCTGTGTCTTTCCAATCACCCCCGCCATCCTCCATCCCCACCTCCCTGCAGTCGACACGCACCCCCTCCCGCTCTCATAACAACATTTGTATGGCACTCAGGTATTCAGTCTCACTTGTCTACTTTTGGGGAGGTATTGATCTCTGAGGTCAGTTTCTCTTAAATTTCAGTATCAGTTCATAACATAGAAGACATAAAGCACTTGGGGCGTCGTGACTCACACCACTACCCAAACTCGGATTGGGTTCTCTTCAGGCCTGTCGTATGTATTTACCACAAAAAGATGAACATCCCAATTCTACCGATCCGGGGTCACTGTGGATTGCTGCTGTTAAGCATTGCTATGAATATAAATTCCGGGCTGTGTTGATCCATTCTTTCTTAGCGGGCAGCAACTCTCTCTTCCAGTGTGTGCCGCCAGGCATGCCCTTCCTGCAAGAAATAAACCATGGACCATTTTCAGTAGTCAGATATATTCTCCCTCAAGTTCTTGTAAGCCAAATAAAACCAACATCAGTGTTTTCCCCCTTGTGATCCCATCCAGGTCCCTGATCCAGTTTAGGACCTCGTCCCAGTAATGTTGCACCACGTCACATCCCCACCACATATGCCAATAGTCAGCACTCGATCCGCACTCATGCCTGCAATTTGGACTCACTCCTTGGTACATTCTGGATAGCATAACCGGGTCATATTGCCACCTGTGCAACAATTTAATGGCATGTCATTTATACTGGGAGGAGATCGAAGTATGGAAGGCACCCTGAAACATTATCTGCCATGTTGGGCGTCAAGCTCCATCCCCAGGTCTCTTTCCCATCTCTGCCTCAGTCTATCAGAGGCGCCCCTTCTTGTCTCACCTAGCGTTCTGTATAAAGCACCAATCAGTCCCTTGTAATCTGATGTGGTATCCAAGATTATCTCGAAGGTTGTGAGCTCCCTCGGAATCCTTTCCATCCATGCCTCACCCATTAGTACCCCTTTCAGTTGTAAGTACGAGAAGACTGAGACCATCTCTATTCACAGGGCCTCTTCAAGCTCTGTTATTGTGATAAAGCTACCGTCTCTCCACATTTGCCTGACCCTTTCTAATCCTGCCTCAAGCCAGAATTGCAACCTTTCTGGATTTGGGGTAGCATCCCTGACTCCCGGCACCCAAAGATGACCCAATGGTAAAAGGCATGACTTGATACACCCCCCATGCCCTCTCCCTGTCTCCAGATATTCCAGATGGTTCCCAGAATGGGATGTTCCTTTATCCTCTGTGGTAGGTTAGCTATAGTTCCCCACAACCATTCTCCCATCGTAGCTGGTCGTAGATGGTAATTGTCCAGTCCTACCCATTGTAGGTCTTCCTGTCGTCTAAGGTGTGGAATCAGAATCCTCAGCTGTGCAGCCTTATAATACAAATGTAAGTCCGGTAATCCCACACACCCCCCACGTTCCTTGGGAAGACTCAGGACCTGACTGGAAACCCTAGGTTTCTTCCCCTGCCACAGAAATCGTAAGAGAGTCCCCTTGTTACGTTAATAGCCAAGTAACATAAAGTTTGCACATTCACTTTCATGCCTCGAGTTGAGAAATGCCTCAAATCCTCATCCCTATTTCTGTCGACGGGGGAAAAGACTGATTGATATTTTTCAATCAAGCTGACCGCAGCAGGCACTGAGGACAGTGGGTTCACCACATGCAGGAGCATGTCGTCCGCATACAGGCCAATTTTATATGTCATCCCTCCCACCCCAAATCATTCTACCCCACGGTCCTCTCTCAGCCTATGGGCCAGGGTTTCCAACAAGAGCGCAAAGAGAGCCAGGGAGAGCGGGCAATCTTGTCTTGTCCCTCTGCTCAGTTGGAACCATCGTGAGTATCCAACATTAACCGCCAAACATGCCCTCGGGAGGAATAGATCGCCATTATACCACTCTTAAGTCTCTTGCCTATCCCACATTTGTTAAGCACTACCTCTAAAAAGTCAGACTCCAGCCTATCAAAGGCCTTCTCGGCATCCAGGGAGAAGAGAGTGGGTTCCCCCGGCACACCTTGAAACTCATTTATCATGTGCAGCATCTTCCTCATAGTGTCTGCTCCCTGGCACCCTCTGACAAATCCCACCTGGTCAGCGTGAACAAGCCTTGGCAGGTGTCCTTCCGGCCTAAACACCAGGACCCTGGCATATATTTTAGCGTCTATATTTTGGAGAGAAATTGGGGGGTAGGAGCCACAAGACCTAGGATCCCTGCCCTCCTTTGGTATTACTGTAATGAGAGCCTGTACAAATGAATCTGGAGCTCTACCTGATTCCATAATGTCGTTGAACAACATTCTGAGGGAGGGGAGCAAGACCGGCAAAAAGGACTTATAAAATCCTGATTTAATACCATCTTCCCCAGGTGCCTTTCCCAACCAAAGGCGCACTGTAGTGATTTTAATGTCTTCTCCTCTGATAGGTGCATCCAAGGGACCTGATTCATCTTCAGTTAGCCATGGGAGGCGAGCCTCTTATAAGTAATTCTTAACCACTTCAGTATCAACGGTCCCTTCGCTCCTGTGTAAAACCTGAAAACGAGGCAAACACCTGGATCCCTTCTACTGAGACCTCTGTTGTCCCTTTCCTTCCCTCTATCTCCGAGACCCATCTCTCTGCCTGTTGTCCCCTTAACCTTGCGGCAAGTAAAGCATCAGCCTTATCTCCATAACATATCACTGCCCTTAATTTATAATTTTCTCTAGAGTTCCCTGTAGGAATCTCCCTTGACTCTGATTCAGAGCATAAATTGCGGCAAACGTAAACCTTATTTTTTTAATCCTACCTGAGATCAACAGAACCCTTCCCTCTGAGTCTGACCACACCTTGGTAACTTCTATCCTGAGTCCTTTCCAAACCAGAATCCTGACTCCCGCCTTTGCTGTCAACCCTGATCCCCAATATTCGCATCCAATCAGACCACAGAGAATCCTACACTCCTCGCCCCTCAGATACTTGGTCTCCTGAATTCCCTAAATTCCCTAGTGGCTAACAACCTCTTGGTCGGGGAGTTGAGCCCGTCACATTCAATGTACACACCCGTAGGCGGTCTCCCCTGGTTCCTTCCCACGAGTCAGCCATAAAAGAATCCTTCAACCAAACAGAATCTCTGATTCAGAATCAATCCCCCAACACTGTATTGAAAAGGTCCTTGAGTGAATGTAGCAAGAGCCATAACATAAGTTTTAAGACGTCTTCTCCCCCTCCGCTCTCCTTCCCCTGCCCACCCCCCATTACGTCCGACTCTCTCAGTTACCATCACTAGGCGAATGCCAAACCACCAAACTGCCCGAGACCCAGGCCATAGCTCCTTTCACCTCATTATCCGATGCCCACACTCCATCCCCCAGTACTTCAACCAACAAAATAACCACAAGCAAATTTTGGACCTCTGAATCTTACATGCCACCACTAACCTAAACAATTTCAAAGTGTCAGCAACATTCACATTTGGCCTCTCCCATTTCAGCCATGAGAGACTCTACCATGTTGAAAATCACCAGTGTCACACTCATGGCTCCAACTGGAAGCTTGTTCAGGATGTGTTAGCCAGAGAAGTGTTCAGCTTCCTGATTGTCCTCGAGCTGGGGATTCTTCTCCTATGAGGCCCCTTGATGCGCCACTGCCTATTTCCGTTATTGTCCCCCTGTGGTGAGGGAGGCGACTCCTCCTCCCCAAGCAACTCTGTTGAGACTCTATTTATTTCTTCTTCTCTAATCAACCTATACATATGTTTTTCCCAGCTCAAAAGTGATCAAGAAGGGGAATCCCCATATATATCGGACTCCTTTTGCAGTGAGCCATTTCGTCAGGGGGTGAACACAGTCTCCTCTGCGAGAGTGAGAGAGGACAAGTCCTGAAAGACAGTGATTCTTACTGTGCTGTGCCCAACATCACATGGCCCTTAACCCTCACTCTCTCCAGTATATTGAGCTTGTCTGGATAGTTGTGGAAATGCACCAGAACTGATCTCGCCATTGGCCCTATGGACTATGCAACTTCATGGTTTATGGTCTTTCCATCGAAAATATACCATCGAACGTTAAATGCATCGAAATGCATCCAAAGAAAAATGTTTCATCGAATTGCAATACATAAAATGAAAAGCGTTTATGTATCTAAACCCATTCATCTAACTGGGTTTCTTTATATAAACTCTTTACCTTTTTTTGCATGGCAATTCGATGAAATATGCATACCGTTTTAACTTTACAGGGAGCTGTCCAGTGCTGAAAACTGTAATTTTAACAAACAACTTGTGGTATGTATTGTTATTTAGGTGGTAAATCCCCCCAACGGATCCCCAACCACCCCATTTTCTAAATGTAACCCTTTCCTCAACGCAACAACCCAATTTCCAACACAGCCATACATCTACTTTAAGAGTATGTTTGTGTTGGAAATGCATCGAAATCTGTTGAATTTCATTCAATAAAAATGCTTTTCGATGGAAAGGAATTAGTTGGAAAGACTGTATACCCAACTTCATGTATGTTCCTCCTGAGGTCCCTTTCAGTCTCTCCTTCCTTCTCCGGTATCCCAAAGAGTCTAAGGTTATTCCTTCTTTCGTGATTTTCAAAGTCATCCATTTTCAGATTGGTTATATTCCACTTCCTGTAGTCTCTCCTCCATCTTGTCGAGTAAGGGTATTCCTTCTATCGTGATTTTTCAAAGACATCAATTTTCAGATTGGGTATATTCCACTTCCCGTAGTCTCTCTTCCATTTTGTCGAGTCTGGTGTTGCTCTTGTCAACTTTTCATCCTATATCCGCCTTCTAGTAATAAAGCAACATCTTTCTTGGTTGCCATCGAATCCTCCCCTCCGGCTGCCATTTTCTTCCCTGCATTGTCGGCTGCTGTGTTATGTCTGCCTGGGTATGTACATTCAGCCAACTTTGATCTGAGCTCCATGTACAACCGGGCTGGTGAGCAACCTCAAGGGGAAACAGGGCACACCCAGCACCCCCTTCAGCCGGGGGAGAGTCCACATAATGACTCTTGTGACTCAACATGGCCCACCGATCTGGAAGGTTCACAAGAGGGCCATTTCACCTCCATCGCACTAGTGCAGCAAAAACGAATCTCTGGTGTGCAAGTGGTGGGTGGGAGAGAGAGCTCAGTGCATGTGAGGCATCACAGACCTCCCTAGCAGTACCTACTAATGTGTGTCCCATTTGGAGTCACATTTGCGGTCTTGTGATCTCCACCGTTGCTTTCACTTTCTCCACTGGGCTACTCCAGTCCCCTCGTTGGTCTTTAACAGAGTCTACCCACTCAATTCGACACCTCCATTATCCGAATAGAGCCCTCCGGGTCTCCTCACAGTGTCTTACTCCTCTTGGGTCAGAGTGACAGGGAGGAAAGCACACACTCCAGTACTGGGGACCCACACCTCCCTGGGGGTACTGTTTTCATTGAGGAAACAGCTGCCTTGCTACCTGGGAAGCACTTTGGGCCCCAACTCAGCTCCCTCAATGTGAGCATTGCAATTAGCAGATTCACACACTCCTGCCTTAACTCTTCTCAACATTCTGACGTGCCCGCTGCCGTATTCCTTCGGACCGGAATCGTGTACTAAGTGTGCCGCTCCTTCCGGTACCACCTCGCTGTTAATGGCAGTGCACAGGCCGGCCTTCTTACTGATGGCAACTCGGCTAGGGGGGGGGGCAAAACTCTGCTCCTGTGTCTTGGTTCGTGGAGGGCTGGAGTCTCACCTGCGCTTTCGGTTCCAGGGGGTGGGTGGGGCGATCCACCCGCAATTTTTACAACATTCCTTTGCTCTCACCAGCACCTCTGCCGAACAAGTCTGCATTCTTCTACGGCCCGCGCCACAATGAAAGTACTTTCACTTTCCCACGCTGATGTGGGCACGTCAGTTCTCTGGTTCCACGAGTTCTATTCTTTCTGTTTTTTGGCCCAGATGCTCAGTGCTGGTTTATATATCCCTCCAACACCACGATTTCACTCTTGGGGCGGGGGACATGAGTGGGGGGTCACACACTTTTCGGGGTCTTGGTGACAGAGGAGCACGCTCAGGCGACCTCCAACCGTGCACCCCTTGGTGGCTGTCGCAAACGACCTTTTTGAACTTTGCAGTCCCCCTTAGCTGCATTTTCAGTGTTTGTAATAGAAGGCATTTAGGATTTGTCATAGCCTTAATATAGAGTAGTCCACATTTCTTAAATACCATAGCCTCCATGGAGATAAGACCCAATTCAAGTCGGAGTATCTCCATGGCGACACCGGTGGGGATACCCAACATTTTTTGCCAAAATCGACTCTCTATATTCCGCAGCCAAGAAAAATCATTACTAGGGATACATTACAGCCAATATAAAAACATAGGGCAAAAGCACTGCTTAAATAAACGGACTGTGCCATCAAGCATAAAACCAGCAGTCTGACTAGAAAATCTTGCTATGAGTGCTGTAAGCTGGGATGCCTTTCTAACACGGGTATTAATACATTCAGAATAGCCTGAACACCGATCCATCTCAACTCCCAGGTATCTATAATTATCAACATATGCCAATTCTCAATCCATCATTAGTAGCTTGGGCCTTCTTACTTTTGCATTATTAAACAGGATAGCCTGGGTTTGGTTCCTGTTTATTACTAGATGGTTTGCCTCAGCATACTGCCATAACTCATTGGTTGATTTCACTAAGCCCATAAATCTGTGACCCAATATCACAAGATCGTCGGTGTACGCTAGGCACGTCAAATGTCTCTTCAAGGTTTTAGGAAGACCACCTTAAATCTATGGGCCTCATCAGATGTTTGGAGGTATCCCGGCGGTAAATCCACGGGGATACCGCCAATGCAAATAGCATTTCTGCAACTCGGTCCGGCGCTATTAGCGCTGGATCCTGAGTTGTGGTAAAGCTAATACACCCTGTTTTGTTAAGAGTCCATAGGACTCTATGGGGCAGTATTGGCGCTATTAGCGTCTGCGTTAATAGCGCTGCAAATGGGTGAAAAGTGGCAAGATTTACCTCCAGCTCAAAACTGGAGGTAAATCTGCTACTTTCTGCCCAAATTCGGGATTGGGCAGAGCAGTAATGTGGCGGTAATAGCGTTACAGCCACATTGTTGCCGCTCCACCCAATGCTTGATGATGACCTACATATATATAAAAGTGTGGATTTGTGGCTTTGTGTATGTTCCCTATACGATTCCACACCGTTTCTCCAATCTGCACCAAATTGTGCACAGTCACCTGTTAGGACACTCCGAATATTACTGGCTACATGACATCTGTAAACCCCAAACCTTTCCCCAGATTTCAGAAAAAATGCAAATCTGGGTGTGGGTTTCTGTCTTCACGTCTGTTCCCTATTCAATTCCACATTGTTTCACCAATCTGCACCACAAAAAACTCTCTGGGTTTGTGGTTTGGCGAAGCATTGTTCCTTATACAATGCCACACCGTTTCACCAATCTGCACCATATTTTACGTAGTTATCTATTAGGACCCTCTGGACATAACTGGCTACATTACATTTGGAGACCCCACCCTGTTCTCTGGGTTTCACCACAAGTCAACATTGTTTGTTTGGTTTGTGGCTTGGCGAAGCGTTGTTCCTTATCCAATCCCACACTGTTTCACCAATCTGTACCGAATTTTGCATAGTTACCTGTTAGGACCCTCCGGACATTACTAGCTATAGCAAATTTGGACACTCCAGCCCTTTCCCTGGATTTCAGCAAAAAAAACTATTTGTTTGTAGCCTGCCGCCGAAGCCGTAAACCATGTTCACCAGGAAGGGAAACAAAAAATGTATGAGAGGCGAATGGACCTGAGAGTCAAAGGCGAAGGCAGGTAGCATTCTAGAAGTTTCCAAAAGTTTGCTGCATCAGGTGAAATTACTTTTCCAGGGGATTTTTGCAAGATGCTGCCTGCCGACAAAGCCGTAAACCATGTTTACCGGGAAACAAAAATGTTTGCTGCATCAGGTGAAATCACTTTTCCAGAGGAAACAAAGCCATACATCGTGTTCACCTGGAAGGGGAAACAAAAAAATGTTGCTTCTAAACAAGCATTACAATTAGCATGTCATTTAGTAATATTGAACTTTAGGGCCATAGTTGGTGGCATCATCGCCATCATGTCACCCATCATGCTGCTCATGAAGCTCCACGTTGTTCTCCTGTAATAATAACCCAGACATCGCCGGGTACATCAGCTAGTTTAAACTAAGGCAAATCTGCCAGGTGCAGGTTGAAGAGCAGGGGGCATGGACGCAGCCCTGTTTTACCCCTCTCGAAACAGGAATTGGACTCATCAGTGTCGCCCCGACATCCAACTTAACCTGAACTGTATTGCCCTCATTGAAAAGCTTCATTTAGTGTAGAATGTATTCTGGGCCACAAAGGGACTCTCATTTTTGCCATAGTTTCAATCTACAGACAGTATCATAGGCTGATTGGAAATCAACAAAGAGTGCATATATTCCAGGATTATTCTTTATTTTTGCTTTCCCTGATAAATCCATCAGCCTTAGATGATGTAAGGTTGATAACCTGGCCTGAATCTTGTTTGGAAACGGTCTAATACACCCGGTGATTCCACCCATTTCTGCAATTTTCCCAGTATGAAAGACGCAACAATTCTCCATGTCACATCCAAGATAGACAAGAGTCTATAGTTGCTGTGTACCACATGGTCACCTTTTTAAAAAAAACAATTTTAAGATTGCTGTCTTCCACAACACAGTTTTTTTTCCCATTTCTAATACATTATCAAACAGGATTCCTATGTTTGTAGCCCAAGTCTCAGGATCACGTTTCAGCACTTCATTGGCCAGACCATTAGGTGCCCGGTGACTTCAAAGCCATTAGTCTACCTATCTCGTATGATATATCAGATAGATCAATATTCATACTGGTGTTAAAATTCACACTCCTTCTCGGGAGAGGGTTCACCTGTACTCCATGAATGGAATTCACACTTAAATATTCCTTCCATTGAGCTTCATTCACTGGATGTAAAGTTTATCTTTAGTGCCTTTGGCTTCGCGTAGATGTTCTATATATTTCAGGAATCTCTCGCATTCGGGGCTGCTAGCAACTTTTACCATCCAGCACATCTAGCTGATGGCCGCCACCAACTAACCCAGTTTCTGCACTTGTTTTAAATATTTTTAACCAATGTAGAAGTAGTATGGAAGTCGCAGCTATTTCTTATGATGCAGCAAACTTTGCCACCCATTTGCTTCTTATTATGCCTTATTATTTTATCAAATGATAGGTTTGTATTATCTTTGCACATGATAAAAGAGAGCTTATGCACTGCCATCTTGCTATAGAAGTATTGTAGCCATTTCTCAATACCATCCATGTCCATTCATTTCATTTTCAGAACTAAGCTGGTCCCCTATCCAACAATACCACTGCTAGCTGTAACTATATTTTTGGCTGACCAGTAAATTCGATTACCAGCATAATTTCATTCAATTGTACCAATGCTTTCAGTCGTTTTTTTCAACCTCATTAAAACCCAGAGAAATAGTAACTGTAGCGTGATCACTGAGCTTTTTGGGTTTTATGGCCACACGTTCAACTATCTGCAAACAGGGATGATTAACAAAAAAGAATAGTCCAATGTGGCCTTCTTCCTTAGAACCAAGTGTAGTTCCCAGGACAATCACCCCTTCTGCGCTATTTCAACATATATAGTTCCCATGTTTTTTCTATTTCAGTAGTTCATTACAAACTTTTAAAATACAAAACTAATAAGAAGAAAAAAAAGAAAAACATCACGCTTTTTCTCTTTTTTAAGTCCTTCCTATATCAAATGTCACTTTCCAAAACTACTCACATTTTTTTCGATTTCTTCCAGAAAAAAAGTTAGTGCAAACATCACTTGTTTGTTTCCTCCTTCGTCCAGTAGGCTCCAAGCATCTTCCGTGTTTTGACAAGTCTTTATTACGCTCACTTTCTTGAGAATAGATAGTCTGAAGTCCTCAAATTTAGAACAGTGTAGGACCAAATGTTTTAGCGATTCGTTGGAGTTTTTGCAGAAACAACATTATTCAACATCTGATAAAGCTTTACTCCAAATACTCCTTTTTTCTTTGGTTCGATAAAGGTTCAATCGAAACATCATAAATGATCTTCTCTTGATCTTAGAGGGAAATTTCTCCAAGTAGTTTGGTAGCTTGTGACATTCTCGGGCTTCCGGAGGAGCATGTTTCATGCAACTGTGTGATCTTCTTTGCTCTGATGTTTCATACCAATCTTGATCCCATAGTTTCCGTTTGATTTTGTTGGGATTCTGGATTAGCATATCAGCGTCCAATGCCAGGAGGGTTAACGTTTTCTCAGAGGCTTCTTTCCATAGCTCAAAAATTATTTTTCCCTTGAGATTCTCTGGGTTCCAATATTTGAAACTGTGGTAAGTAATCCGCACCCATGATCTTCCGATATAAGACCAAGGTATTCCACTGGATTCTCACATTTATCGAGGTCATACCGATTTCATATCGGAGGCAAGCAATCGGTGCTCCCTTCAGTAGTTTGAGAATCGTTGTCCAGAAGGTATTTTCGCACCAAGGCTAGATTTTATATGTGCAACCCAGCATAGTTTCAGCTCCGAAAATAAGTGATGGGATCCCTTTGACTCGATAGAATTCCATAACCGGTTTTAAACTGAATTTGCCATATTTTCGGTTGATTACTGTGCCTTGGGCCGTCAACATTCTGCACTTCCACCTTATTCTTTGAAGCATTGGTTCATCAGTTATATTTGAGTTGATAGTTACTCCCAAATATTACACCTGATTTACACGCACTACTAGATCGTGCCCAATGTACCACTTTGGATCTTCGAGTTTTTCTTCCGATTGTTACTCCTCAGGTTTTGTAAAATCAAGATCTCTGTTTTGCTTGGATTGATTATTAGACCATTTTTTTTCGGTATATGTTTTAAGGGCGGTTAATTTCCGCTGCAAACTGATGGGAGTTAGGTCTAATAGGAACATATGGTCTGCATAAACCTTGTGTCCTAGTTCTCTCCCGTTTATCTTGGGGGGGACAGATCGAGTTTCAGATAAAGTGTTGTCTACGTCTGAAATTAGCAGGTTAAATAGTGTGGCTCCCAGGGGGCATCCTTGCTTTACATCCCGTGTTGTCAAAATAGGGGTAGAGAGCAAACGTGCTTGATTTAGTCTGATCCTGATTGATGTCTCAGAGTGCAAATCATGAATTGCTGTCATTAGATTTTTTTGGGCAGTCATATAGCTCTAGCTTTTGTCACAGGATTTGTCGATCCACACTGTCAAATGCACATGCTAAGTTGACGAAAGCTACATAAACCTTGCTGTTCTTCTTAATTGCTTCCATCTTTAAGATATTTAGCATCAACAGGTTTAGGGAGCAGCCCACTCCCCTTACAAACCCTGTTTGTCTAGTGTCATACGTCTTTGTTTCCTTTATCCATTTGACCAATTGATTGAGGATCTGTGCAGAGAATATCTTTCCCACTACGTCGAGCAGTGGTATAGGTCTAAAATGTCCTTGCAGTGCTTGATCTCCTTTTTTAAATATGGGTACAATAATGCTCTTCTTCCATGTGTTAGGGACTCTCTTGTTCTTTTGAATATTCAGGAAGAGATTATTATAGAATTTTCCCCATGCTTCAGGATGTTCTTTAAGGAGATAATTAGTCAGCCCGTCAGGACCAGGGGCTCTTGAAGAACTAAGACCTTTAATGTTCTTTAAGATATCTTCTTCTGAGATTTGAAAATCCCAATCCTTTTTTACTTCAAATAGTTTGTAGTCACATTCAGTTTGTTTAGAAAACAACTTAGTGTAATGAATTGTCCATTGAGATTCTGACACTAGACTTGACAAAGGCGCTCTTTGGGGTGCCCTGACATTGTTTATGACTGCCCAGAATTTACTTAAATTCCTATTTGACATTAATTTCCTCTAGATCTCCTCAGCATCCTCTTGCAGCATATTGTGTTTATGTGATTTTAACCAGCTTTTGTATAGTTTTTTGCTCTTGTTAAATTCAATCCACCAGTCAGGTTTCCCTTCCTTTTTTAGTAGTCTTTTGGTTTTTCGCAAGTCTCATTTTTTTGAACTATTTTTTGGTCGTACTTGTGTTGGTGGCTAAAGATAGACTTTTTTGATCCGCAATCTTTCTCTGAATATTGGTCAAGCAATTACGTATATTCGTCGACATTATCTAATTCATCTATACGGGATCTTTCCAGTATGTTTGTCATTTTCGAGGTTTTCCTTTCGTTCAGCTGAATTCTATTTCAGCCTGGTTCCACAGTAATAGGTATTAGCCAATGACCTCTGTCTTTTCGGTGGTATCCATTTATTGTGGCAATTAGTAGATTATGGTCAGTTTGCTTCATCTCGATGATGTTGAGAGATTCAGAAACGTAGATATAGGGCCTCATTACAAGTACACCAGTCCGGAGTTAACGCCAGCGGTAAAACCATACCGGCACCGTTTCCATGTCCGCCCAATCATGACCCGCTGCCCCGGAAATAGCACCTCCTCAAAACGCCACCACGGAGTTAAGGGTCCCGTAAAGTCCACCTGCATGGAAACCCCTCCGTTACCGGCAACACGAAACACCGCGAGCATCACAACTAGCGCGGACATGGAAACACCGCCAGAAAAATGGCGTTAAAACCGTGATCACGGTGGCGGTACCGCCGCCACTGCGAACATGACGTTAAACAGTGCCTGCTGAACAGAATCAGGGCACAGGTGCACCAAATCAGCCCAGCTGGACCCCGCAGCACACTGGGAGCCCACAAAAGGGCCACACCCAGCTCAACACAACACAGAACCATGCAGGCAGCAGCTCTAGTAGCACTTGGACTGGGCCTACTCAACCAACAGGCAGCACTGCACATGATGGCAGTAATGGTGCAGAGGAGGAGGCGGAGGCTGAGGAGGAGCAGGCGCCAACCAGCCAACCCTGCACCTATGGCAAACCCCATTGTGCAGCCACCACTACCCCGCAGGCAGCCTGCAATACCACGCATCAGGGCCTCACCTTGGAACCTTACCCCAGGACAGATCCACACACTATACCGGCTGGACCGCTCAACAATCCTGTACATCACTGCCATGATTGAGGACGACATCAGCAGCCACATAGACACCCCCACTGCCATCCCCCCTCCTCAAGGTTGTGTCTGTGCTGCATTTCCTTGGCACTGGCACCTATCAACACACGTTCGGTGAGCTGCACGGCATATCACAACCCTGTTTCTCGAAAATCCTGGTACAGGTACTGGATGCCCTTTTGCGCCATGTGTCGGAACACATAGCCCTACCCCGTACCCTCCCCGAGGTCATTGCCACAAAGTTGGCCTTCCATGCCATAGCAGGCATGCCAAATTGCATAGGTGCACTTGACTGCACCCACATTGAGCTGACAGTACCACGTGCATTTGAGATGGTGTTCCGCAATAGAAAACATTATCAATCACTGAATGTACAGATGGTATGTGATACCACGCTACTGATTACACACTGCTGCGCACGTTTCCCTGGCTCAACCCATGACTCAATGGTAGTGCGGAATTCCACGTTGCCACGGTACATGGAACGCTATGCCAGACAAAGCACATGGCTATTGGGTGAGTACAGCTGACAATACTCTGACCCTGTTGAAGCATTATGTATGTGTCCAGGCCAATGAGCAATGTGAGTGTGCCGCTGGACCGCACATGCATCACCCCCCCTCCGATCTACCAAATAGACAGCGGATACCAAACATCACAAAGGAAGACATGGCAGGTCACCACAGTGTGCCTGTACACACCCTGCCACAGCCCATCGTGTCACTGTCCCATACACCTTGTGCCACAGCAGACACCCACCCACAAATGGAACACTGCCCTCCCAATGCACGAGATGCCTGTAAATGAGACGTCGTGCATTGACTACTTCAGTACAGTGGAGTCACTCTGCCATGTGTGCATATCACTGCACTATGACATACTCACACTCCAATGTCACCCGCAGGGCACCGTACACATGCACATAAATGTGTACGCCAATATCCAGTTGGGGACATCCACTGTGATGCCCAATGAACACTTCAAACCACTGCATGGCACATATGCATGAATGAACAATGATACAAGATAGCACAGCATCAGATTAAGACATGATACCACAAACACTGACATGTCCCCCCATCTTCATCCCATGTAGGTGATACTGGGTATGCACTCATGCCATGGATGATGACACCTGTACGGAGACCAAGGAGCAAGCATGAAGAGGCATACAATAGGGCACATGTCCGCACACGTGGAATGATTGAGAGGACATTCGGACTGCTAAAGGCCCGTTTCCGCTGTCTGAGCAGATCTGGGGGATCACTGCTGTACAGCCCAGTGAAGACGGGTAAAATCACGCTCGTATGTGCCATGCTGCACAATCTGTGCCTGCGCAGGAACATCCCAATGCCGCCAGGCACAGATGAAGAAGATGGGGATGGAGATGGGGATGGGGATGGGATGGCACCACCTCCCCCTGGGGGTGCACTTGATGGCCAAAGAGCACGGGATGAGTTGATTCGCATTTACTTTTGAGACACAGCAGATTCACAGCAATGCATAGAGTGATGACAATAAATGATTTGTTGTACTGCAAATGAAATGATAGATGTCCACACATGTATGTTTTGCTTTCAAATGATGATATATTGATGAATTCACAACAGGTAAGGAGGAGAAATGGTTAGGGAAGCTGTACACCCGGGCCCACCCACCCACCCCCCAAACGTACCCACCCCCACTCAGGCCCCAATGTTCAAACACCCAAAACAACCTCCCCCACCACCCAAACGTACCCACCCCCACCCTGGCCCCAATGTTCAAACACCCAAAACAACCTCCCCCACCACCCAAACGTACCCACCCCTCACACCCTTCAAGTCCACGTGTGTCCTGCAGTGCCCCACACACATATCATCACTTCCGTGTGCGCTTCTGTGCCTGTGCATCCTTGCCCGAGAGCCCCGTTAGCCGACTTGAGCGGCTCCTTGGACTGGCAGTAGTGGAGCTTGATGGGGTGGTGGTATTTGATGGCACAGAATCTGGTATGGATGGCATCCGTGCAAGATTTGCCTGTTGCCCAATCAACATGGCCTCAATGAGTCTGGAGGTGTTGTCGTTATCCTCCCGCACATGGCGTACCAGGGTGACTATTGTGCTTGCAAAGCGTCCAATAGACCTTGAGAGGCGACGCACTGACGTGCTATAGCACTCCCTCTGCAGCCTAGATTCTTCAAGCTGCCTCTCCACCAGCTGGGTGAGGGTTGCCTGCTGCTCCTCCATCCGCTGCATGCAGGAATTCAGCTCTGCCATGGATGGGGTGGGTGACCTCATGGGACTTCTAAGTGAAATGGGGCTAAACTCCAGCTGATGGAAGGAACCCAGGTCATCAAATGTGGGCATCGCCCCCTGTGGCCCAGTATCAGAGTGCTCTACCGGGGCACTGTTGTCACTACAGGCCGCCTCCTCTGCAGTGAAGCTGCCTTCTGTGTTGGTTTGCGTGGGCATGGTGGGTTCCCGTGGCACCTGTCTTGCCTCAGGCAGCGTGGAGACGGTGGGGATGTCGGTGGTGGTGGCCGGCACATCTGTTGCAGTTGGTAGTAGGGGCTGAGATGCCGAACTACTGGCAGCATCCTCTTGTGTGGGGGCAGTGGCTTGGGCACGTGCCGGTGCTGATTGCCTGGCCTGTTGTGCAGTGTCACTGTCACTGGATACGTCTGTGGGGACACAGAGGACATGCAATTAGTGTTGTGGTGGTGGCTGATGGGTGCATCACATGCATCATACAGGTTGGTCATTGTATAGTGTTCGTTACATGCATCTGATTGCTTGGGGTATGCAATGTTGTGATATTGGGTGCCATACGGATTTTGATGGGTCCTTTGGGCCAGTCATGCACTGCCTGGGGGGGGTGGGTTATTAATGGGTCCTTTGGGCCAGTCATGCACTGCCTGGGGGGGGGTTATTAATGGGTCCTTTGGGCCAGTCATGCACTGCCTGGGGGGGGTTATTAATGGGTCCTTTGGGCCAGTCATGCACTGCCTGGGGGGGGGGGTTATTAATGGGTCCTTTGGCACTGTAATGCCATCAGCATATTCTTTTATGGCATTCATGTTTGACCACTTACCAGCATCTGCAGGTGGGCTCACTCCTGCCTCAGCCTCCCCGATCCCATGAATGCCCTCAAGGTGGAGGACACTGCTGCAACGCTCCTCCCATGCTTGCAGCCTCAGTGGGGAAGGGGGTCCTCCACCTGTCCCATTGCTGCGTTAGCGGTGTGTGGAGATGAGGTTACGAACCCTCAGCCTGAGATCGTCCCACCGCTTGTGGCAGTCCTTGACGCTCCTCACTGTCACGCCCACAGCGGTGCACTTGCGTGCTGCTTCTGCCCACACTTCCTTCCTCCGCTGCTGTGTGGCACGTCGTTGATCGGCACTGAACAGCATCTCTGCATGCTCCACTATGTGCTCCACGAGCACAGTTAGCTCCGCCTCACTGAAGCGCTGTTTGCGGTGCCTCTGCGCTGGAATCCTGACAGACATGCTGGTGGTCCCTTTTGCCTTCTCACAGTATGGATTGTGCTTGTGCTGACTCTGGATGGCATTGGATTTTGCTTTATATGATGGCCGCCTCTCTGTTTCCGGTTTTTGGCGATCATGGTATTTCCGGTTCCGTTTCCGTGGCGACGGAGGAGGACACGGGTTTTGCGCTACTTGTGGCAGCGCTATGTCCATTTCCGTGGCTTTTTCCGTGACGGTGGTAACAACGTTTCTGCGTCCGTGTGGTACGCACGACCGACAGCACGTAATCGGACGGTCTTTCCGCAACCTTGCGGACACAGAAACTTTATTACTGCCGTCATGGAATCACCGCGATCCGAAGCATAGTCTAGGATCGAATTATGCATTCCATGACTCCAAGTATACCGGGCGGTATATCCCCACTTACATTCCCATTCAGGAGCAGCATTTTTCTTGCATCCATTTCTTCTACCCATGTTGATTTTATGAGGTAGGGATCCTTTTGAGTTTCGGTAAGTGTTTTTTTTGCAGTCTATCAAATGAAGAGAGGTCATATTTAGGTCGCCACATAATATTATCTGGGCTCCTTTTTCTTCACTTTCCATTGAGTCGATCAAATTGCATATCTGGTGTCATCTTTTCAGTTATCGATGTTTGGATATATGGCGAAGGATTTTTTGAGGATCTCAAGTGCTTGTTTGTTCCACTTTTGACTAGCGTTATCAAACCAGCTTTTGGTCGTCCTTTGTTTTGTTTTATTGCTGGATTAAAGGCTATTTCATGGTTAATTGCAGCTGGCCTTATAGAAACCCAAGTTTCTTGTAAACAGACTATATCAAGTTGTTCAAGTTCGGTTGGTGCAGTATTATAAAGATGGAAAAACCCTTGAGTGTTCCATGATCCAATCTTCATGCCCCGTTCTGTCGGTTCCTTCTGGTGCTATCTTTCCGAGTTGTCGTTTAGGGCCCCTGCAAGCCAGGACCAAGATTCTCTTTGATGGTATCTGTGTTGGTGGAGTCAAGGCTTTTGTTCAGAATGGTCACGTTAGCCGCGAAAGTAACCTTGATCGCTTCCGGTTTTGACGTTCTCACTGGCACGTCATTGGGAGTATGTTTGTCATTTTTCCCCTGTGAACAGTCAACCTTTCCAGGTGGAACTCGTCTTTCGAGGATGACATCTTTCCTGTGTTTTTCAGTGGGATCGTCACTGTCTTTGAATAAATTGTTTGTCGTTTCTCCACAAGACATTGTGGGTTGCTCTATGCGCTCGTCATACCAATCCATTCACATTCCTCCAAGTAATTAGTCAATTTCCTTCCTTGAGCATTTGATTTATTCTGCCTCGTGATTCTATTTCGTTCCACATTTCCAAATGTCCCAATAGTGTTAGTGGACACACATTGGCATTAAAATCACTGCCTAATAGAACAAGATTACCATTTTCGTCACCAATCCATCCCCTCAATAGATCATTCAGTGTCTCAAAAATGGGGCTCGTACACATAGCTCCCATAGATCTATCTTGCAGACAAATAAACAATGTTTAACTGCTATCCACACGCTGCCATAAGGTCTACCCACCACTCCCTTTTTTGCCAAAATGTGGAAGATATGATAGTCGTCAACATTTAAATTAGTCAGCATCCAACTCTCTTGCAGCATAAATATCTGATTACATAGTGATGGTTGCAAAGATTCTTTTGAGCCAAGAAGATACCTGAAGACTCGGATATTCCATGACATAATTCAATGTCTTGTATTCTTTACCGTCTGGAGCGATTCAGCCAACCATTTCATAACCCTTTGTATTTCTTCCAATGTTGAGCCCTCCCCATCCTGGCTGATCTTATTGCTACTTAAAAGTTTACCAATCACATCAGGGTACGGTGCATTCACTCTAAGATCAGGGTCCGGAGTCTCAGGGTCCGCATCCAATTCTACACCCAAGTCTAGGAATTGCATGCAGTAATTGCGAATCATTGTGGCAGTCTCGTAGTTGTTGCGGTGGATCTGGGTAATATTTGGATAAATGCACTCCAGTGGTTCCACAAAATCAAAATCCCCTGTCAACAAAACACGCTAGGGAGGAAATTGCTTCATGATTTGTAAAAAAGCAGAAATGTTCATCCATTTGTTCCTAATTTTCTGCTGTATGTTTTTTTTACCATTATTGCAGTCCATAACACACACGGGGTAATTATAAATACCTGTGCATTTTCACGAACCAGAGGTTCTTTTGGGCGAGATGTTTTTACCCTATGACGGTTGGGGCTATATTCAGTTCCAACGGGGGGAGTGATTGATAGCACAATATTCGGCACTGAAAAACCTATTTCCTCTTCGGTATTAATACTTTCTGCCGATTTGTCACCATTTAGCAGCCAGCTAGTTAATGTGCCAGCATTTTTAGATGTGCGCCTCTGTTTCCTTGACATCTTCTTTCTGGCTTTCTTTGTAATTTTCCCCACCCGCTGTAATATGTGCCCTGTTCTTTAGTGGGATTCAGGCTAGATTGAACGTTATTGCCATGTGCACATTTTCGTGGCACCATTCTTTTTTACTTCGCGTCATGTAGATTTCAGAGGAATCAGAAGGCTCACAATCAGCCACCACATCGGGGTCTTTCACTTTCTTGTGCCAGCACCCTGTCTCCAGCAGAACTTGGCACATTTATTGGACCCTCATGAGTGGTGGCAATTTTAGGAATCGTGACTTTTGGCTGGAGAATAATTTGATTTTGGACGGCATTTAAATTGACATTTTTGTCATAAATATTACCACATCATTTTGAAAGGATCTTCATGGCGAACTGTATTGTTACCATAAACGACTGCATTTCTACTCACGAACGTGTGCTTAAATTAACTTCCTCTTCAGAAACAAGAGAATCCATTTGGGGGAAAAGATCGGAGGATGCTGACAATCTGTTTGAGTCTTTATTAATATGTGTGGCTCCCGCCTCAATAATTGCTGTAGTTGCGATCCCCCACTATGTATTTTAGGTGTATCAACCACTGCAGCTATGCTTTCCTGAAGGGAACAGCATAGGTCCAATAAGAAGCTGTTGTCTATGCCCCCAAAGGTAGAGCTTTCCTCATTTACTTGACCATTTTTAGGAGAGGAGCCATTTGCAACAGATATCAGCATATTAGAAAGCTGATTTACACCAGCAATAGGAATTGGGGGTTCTGCTTGAAAGAATGCAGCTAATTTGACCTTAGCTCCGACCTCAGCCGTAGATTTAACAATATTCGCTAGGTGTACTTCAGGTGGTATTCCAGCTACAGGCTGCTTGTTTGCTGTAGCCGTGGACAGAGGCGTTGCTTGGGAGGGGGTTTAGGGGGCTATAGCCCCAGGTCTTTTGGTTGTAGCCCCGGATAGAAGCTCAGAGGTTACAACCAAAAAGGCTAGCTAGCCCCTGAGTCCCTACAGTCCCAAAATTAGCGTAGCCCCGGATCTTTTCCAGACCTAGCAACACCCCTGGCCGTGGGATGTCTCCCGTTTCGTAAATTAAATTGTGATGCCTTATTTTTACTTTTACTCGGCCTACTCTCTTCCCGTCCAGCTATGCCTCTCACATAGTATCACAGTTCCACAAATAAAACAGACATACACTCATTGCAAACCGCCTAGTACCTTAACTGCATATAGTTCGCAGCAGATCAATCCATAGCTCTTGATCAAATCCTCTTTCTTGACCACTCACTACAGTACATTACAGCGAGACAGTCCTCACCCGAGCACTCCCCCAATGCGCACGCCTTTTTACGTCAAGGACTAAAGAAGGTTCATTTGCACATCACCCTTGTGAACATTTCTGGCAATGCTGACGCCAGTTGTGAGGTGGTGGGTTAATACTTTATTCAATTCCCTATACTCTATCACTAATCATCACCCCCCATCTTTCTCTTTATCAGCCAAATTAGGGCAAACAATGGGACCTGTTCCTGTGCTTTGCAAATGATTCCCCTTGCTAACACTTTCTTGATGGTTTCAATAATTGGTGCAGTACTCTGCTTAGGGCCACTGTATGACTTCACATGTTATGGATTTCTAACAGTTCAATCCCTTACACTACTAGAATCTAGCCTCACAAGCCACCATCTAATTTGCTTCATATTTGACTCCACCAGAGCAGAACATACACTGTAGCCTGGCCCTATCACAGTTGTTTTGTAGCATTGGTATATTGTGGGGGGCACTTTCTGCAATGTCCCTGTCTTAGTATGTGCTTTTTCCCATTAACACTGGAAGTGCTATGATTTCTTTCTGTTCTCGGGATCAATTTGCTGCCAGAAGTCATTATGACTCTCATTGTGTATTTGAGGGAACCGGCACTGCCCGAGCCTTTTCCACTTGTGTCCTTAACTTCTTCACTATCTCTTTGGCTTGTGAACCTCTTTTTCTAAGTAATAAAAGCTCTTCCACAATTTGACTTGACCTTCTGTGCTATTATACATTGTGTTGCCTATCTTATCCCAAATCACTCTCCTTCTTCCATGTCCTCTGCTCATTCCAACAAATGTACTTCTGCTCGCTTCTCCAATTCCTTTCTATCCTCCTTTGTGGATTTTATGGCAAGGGTGTGTACAGGAGGGCGGAGCAACCTCTGACGGGCCCATGGGATCAGAGCTCACCCTCAAGTACTTTAAGACGAGATAGCTGCACCTTGAGGAGGATGGGGTGCAGGATTCTCTTACTCCAACACCAATCAATAAGGACAATTCAATGTTTTGGCAAAGGGAAGTCCGTTTAATGACAAGTAGAAAAAACGGGGAAACAAATGGAAATCAACAGTGATGCAATCACCCGTCTCGCTTCAACTTCCAATTCTTCATTCAGACAGCAATAGTTATGGCATGTTTTCGTCATCATTGACGCGTTACACTCATAAGTTTGTCATGCAATTCTATTGGTCGGAAAAGGTAACTGAAGTATAGGTGCTATGTATATGGTAACTGAGTGTGGGGATTGGATAACTCTTATCGGGTGGGTGTCTACGCCCATCCCTCTACATTACTCATGATAGACATCACTAAAAGTATGACGTCTCATTGGTTCTACTAGCTATAGGACCCTAGATTATTTGGTCCATTGTGATTGGGTGGGTCACACCCCTAGGCATAAATCTCCACTTTAATTAGCAGCATGCAGAATGGACACCCATATATGGTGTGCCCCAAGATTCACCCTGCCTCCCGTCCATCAATCAGCACTTTAGGGCTATGTGTCAATTAGTTGGCAGAGGATGGCCTTTAAACTGTAGCTTCTTATCAGGAGAAGTTATGGCATCCTCCGGGTTTGGATGACATCAGACGTGGGTACCTCTTTGTGCTTGGCTGTTCACGTGTCAGTTCACAGTGAATCTGCTTCATTCTCCCTCTATTTGTGTATTTGATTCTTCTTTTAGTCTTGCCACCTGGCTGGGCCTCCTTATCTCGACCTTCACTGGCTGGCTGCTATGCTCTTAAGTTTCGTTTCTTCGGAGTTGCCACTCTCCACCCTTCCTGGAGTTGACCTCGAATTCCCAGGCATGAGCTGTTTCTTACTGAGTTTCGATTCTGCTCTTTCGTCTGACTTTGGGCTAGTATATGAATCCTGGCCTGTTTGTCCTCCACCATCCAGGGCTTAATTCTGCTTTTATAAATTGGAGCCGCACTTGTATAATGTGCTTCGTTGAGGTAGATATATAGTTGGCGCTTGCCGCTTTATTCTTCTACTAATCATAGCAAGCAATACTGTTTTCTTAGCTTCTTGCGTTCCAAGCCTATTTACAGGCGTTTAGCCAGTTGCATATTTCCATCCTGCTTTGTGGTTACGTTTCTTTATATTTCAATATCATCTCTTCTTCTATGTCCCTTACATCCTTATTGATATCATTTCATTGTTATGTGTCATCTTTGGATTGTCATTTCGTTCATCTGAACGTCTGTCCGGGCCATTGTGTCGTCACCGTTCGCCTTCAATTAGGAGCCTTTTGGGTCTCTTCAGGGACAGTTTGTAAGTTCTCTTCATTTCGCGTCAGCTGCTGGTACGGTTGTCTCAATGGGCACCGTGCAGCCCACGGTTGTCTGGTTATAGGCACTTCAACAGGTATTGCTCTTCTCATGGGCACTGGGAAGAGCCCTAGCGCTGCTCTCTGTTGGTTTATTTGCTCCTTATACATCACGTATGGCAAGTATGTTCCTGGTATCTCAAAATGGGTGGCTGGAGTGCAGGCCATATCCAGGACCTCCTCTACAGGTGTTTACTGAACTAACATACCAGACCATATAAGTACCCAAAGTAATTTCAAATTAAATAACCAAGAAGCCCATTGTGTAAGACTCTAGTGATAAAAGGATGATGTTGGACAAGCTTGAACATATGTCTTCAGTCAAGCAAGGTTGAAAAGAAATCTGTAGGGATGACCTGTGTATATTGCAATATCTGAGTGGAAGGGAAGTGTTGAGAGACAGATGACTATGGGCCACATTAGGACTCTGGCGGTCCTGTAATCAATGGTGCCGGTACGGGACTGGCACCATTCATTACAGGCTGCCCTATTACGAGGCCTGAAGCGGGTCCCGCTTTTCACGCCTGGTCAGACAAGCCGTGAAAAGCGGGATACGCTAGCAGGCCAGGATGCTAACATTAATAGCAACTGCCCTTCCCCTTGCCCAATATCAGCCTTATCCCAGGTCTATACAAGAAGAGATGGGCTTGATGTAACCAAAGATGGCAAGGGGAAGCCGACCTGCTGTTAGACTGGCATACTTGCATGCAATAGACATGAAGGAATACAGACATTAAGTAAAATGTGTATTTAGACATGAAGAATATTGCTTGCACCATAAAGACACAACACATATAACACAAGCAATGTATAAGCTGAAAAGCAACACAAATGATATACGTAGATAGTTTATTAACGTAGAAACACAACAGTAAAGGGCTGTCATCTTTGTTAAAATTAATAGAGGTCTTGAAGCTTTATGAAAACTTAAAACTGCTGAATCCACTGAAGTGCAGGTTTGTGTGGGCTGCATGCAAGTGGCTGCATGACCTCTCTTCAAGGTTATGGAAGAATTAAGCAAGGGCTTGAACAGTCTAGAAGAGAACATGAGATAAGGATTCCCAAGGCACAAGACATATTTCTCTTAGATTAATTAACCAACAAATAACCTTTGAAATTCAGGTGCCGACTAATTATAAAGTAAAACATAGTAAAGAATGGATCAACCAAGTCGCCAGTGGTTGGAAAGGTAGTAACACTCACGTTCATAGTAGCTTAAATCTCAAATAATACAGGATAGAATAATTCAGAACATTTTCTCCTCACACGTGACCCATACCTCAAAACTAGTGTCTATTTATTAGGACCTGACACAACCCAGCACCTGCCTCAACTCCCCACACATTCTCAGAATCAATACGCCTAACAAGGTCAAGTACAGAGAAATATTTCTGGCTCATGGCCTAGGGATAAGGGATAGCGTCTTATTTAATTGGAAGAACGTAGATCTTGGAATTCTCACCCCTCACTCCCATTTTTAGTTCATGTGCTGATGACCTGTCATAGCCAAGGTTGGTGAGCAAGGTACCGACCAATGAACACTTTTTATGCTGTACTGCCTAGTACATGTTGCAGTAAACAATAGTCAACTTTAAAGATGACATGCATTCTTTCTTATCAATCCAGAGGTGGTCGCAGGTGCAGCCATCAGATAGCAGTACAAGCAATGGAAGGACTAGCCCATATATTTTCTATATGTAGACAAATCCCTTAACCAATCCTGGTACCCTGTAGGTTTTTGCAACCAAGATTGTAATGTAACGCCCATGTGACTTATTTTTATTTTTTAAGCCGTTGTCATGCTTGAGAAGGATGAGAGAGCACAACTGTTTTTTTGTATACTGTGCCTGATTTATGTGGATTGTTAATAAAGCAGGGTTCTGCCATTTACTTTGACTATTTCCATTATTGGGTGGGAGAGTATCCGGCGCATCTGTTCCGCTGAGACTGGGCTTTCCTGTCTACCTTTATAGAAGTGTTTAAAAGAAGTTCCTTTGTCAATATTGTGATAATTTTGTTCTGTAACTGTACCGAACAATTTATATAACTATTATTTGTATTGTCAAAGTAAACCCTAAAAAAATAATTGACGTGATTGTAATACTTTCTGCAGTTACAAGTGAAACCAGTAACTGGTATTTGTCAAAAAAGAGACACCACAGAGTGATTGTGGTATGCCAAATGCAAGGTAACCAGTTTATTGCAATAGACTGGGGAAAAACAAGATAAAAGCCAACCTCTCACTCCAACATTCTCCAAAGTTTCAACAGAAAACAGGAGTTTATATAGTACAAATGAGTCATTGTGATATCACAGTTATGAAAACCTATCGCTCCTGGTAATAGGCTCCCTCTACTAAGCTACATATGGAATCCTATATGTGTACAACTATGGATTGGACAATCGTTATCTAAAATCCCACCCATGGACCTTCCCCTTAAAAGCGCTACCTCATCATATCTGGAAATTAATTGGTATGCCCTTAATTACTTTTGCAGTGAAAAAAGAAACATGTGCTTCATCGGTCAGAATGTGGTCACACTATCCATGAACTGGCTGCATGATGACACATTTTTGTAGGTGAGAGAGTGAGGGAGACAAGTGCACCACCTTATTTTAATTAAATCAAATAGCCCATGTTACCTCCCAAGCTATGTGTCGCCGAGGCTCAAGGCCTTGTTCGCAATCCCTGATCGCCATCCTGCTCTCGACATATTCATGAACAATTATTTTGTGAGTCATCCTGCTTTTACCCTGCTGTATTGCTGTAATTAGTTGTTTTTTCTTTAGTTGCTTCTTGCTCCTTCTGTCACGCCTAGCTGGCTGCAGAGACATTAGTCTGCCAGCTCCTTCTAACTTCCTGGCATTGTTACGCTCACCTGGTATCCACAGGGACGCCACCCAGCCGGGTTACTCACTGGTATGCTTCTCAGCTTGCCCTGATGTGGTCTGCGGGGAAAGTTCTGCCTAAAAATACAGGAGGACTGTGTTCAAGACTGACCGACTGGGGTAAGTATCCTCCCTCCACCCCTGTATGATTTCAGTTTCTGGCCACCCCCTCACCTTGTGGTAGAATTAGGCGTGCTCTCCGTCCTGCCTTCTTTGCAGGGGCACGTTGTCTTTCATGGGCGAGTGCGGTCCAGTTACTTCACTGACGCCGGCCCGTTTGATATTGTTCAGGTAGGTCTTATTGCTGTTTTTTAGTTTTGTTGCTATCCTGCATGCCTTTCTTTGTTTAAAATGTCTCTTTTTTCTCCTTTAGATATGCAGAGCTTCAGCGCGGCGAACTGGCTTGGTTGAGCCCCGCTGGTAAATGATGGCGCTTTAAGAGCCCTATGATGAGGTAAGTAAGCGCTATGCGCAGCGCTGCAAAGTCTTGCCTTTGCTAACCTCTGTTTTCCTTCCTTGTAGGTCGCAGTGTTCTTCAGCACGAGTGGAATGTCCAGAGTGGTGCTAGCCGAAAGGCGACCAGCCAGGTAAGCCTTTTGAGCAGTTCATGATTTGTAAATGTCTCTACTGCTTTCTTTAATGTTGCCTCTATCTTCTTCTTTCAGGTCATTCTGTCCGGGAGGCATGCAGATTGGAGGAAGCTGTTCTCAGTAGCTGCGAGTGTTTAAAAATGAAGACTGCAGGTAAGATGCTGCTGCTAATGATGTTCCTTTTGTCTCCTTGCAGGTTCTGCTTCTCTGAGGTTCGAGGGAATAGCTGGACACGGTGAGCGTCACGTTGCAAGCTGCAAAGTAACGCGAAGCGTGTTGTCTTGATCGGGTGTGGTTTAAATAGCCCCAACAAAATAGTCCAGGTAAAGTAGTCCCTAGGCTACCACACCCAAAACACTAGACCGCATAGCTTGGTTCTTAGGCACCAAGCTATGTGGATGCCTCCATGTTGGCTGACAATACAATAAAGTAGTTCCCAAGCACATTGTTTTCATGGTGTATGAGCCTGGCGCCATAGGCGCCAGGACTGGCCCCATGAGGGCTTTTGAAGGGGATGCCACTCTCTAGAGGCCCGAGTCCTGACTCCACCTGGCCAATGGGTTTGCCAGAGGGGGTTTTGGGCGAGGGTCATGACAGCCATGCCCAGTTTGTCCCATAAACTTTAAACGGTTTGCTGTGTCTTCGCAACTCAATTTTTCTGACAGCTGATCGAACACAATCATTTCTTGTTCCGAAGGCCTTGGGCTGTTGACATTGCTTTTAATGTAGCTACCATCTAGCCGGCTACAGCATTTCCCCTGATTTGTTCAAGTGTACTTAACATGGCTTTTCTTAAAGCAGCAGCGCACAATTCTCTGCTGCAATTTAAAATGGCAACTTCTGTTCCTCTGCAGGACACATTTGTTCTGCATTTATTTGCTGCCTACCTATGCCTGGTGCATGCCTGGCACATAACATTTCTACATATGGGTATACTGCAACCTCATCCCTACCTATAGAAATGCTGCCCTACTAGTGTTGTGAGTCCCTCATCCTTGGTACACCCTTACCTGCCACCTAGTGTATTCTATTTAAAAAGACACACTAATTGTGCAAGCTAATGCCTCCTCTGTCCCTACTTGTGTAGCGGAACTAACTATTCTTTGTGCCAGCTGCATTTCCATGGGATTTTAAGGTGCAGTTTCAATTTCAAATGTGTTGTTTCTGATTTTGTTATTCTGTGTTTTCTGGGGAAGGCAGGGGGGCACCTGCTCTCTAGCCAAAAATTTCCCCACTACAATCCCCCTCTGGTTGAGTCATCGACCACACCTTCATTTTCTCTTATCATATTACAGCCATCCTTGGGTAGCCACACTCTGGTGACCCCCCTCACGTTACCTTCTTGTGCTACATATTCTGCTGGACTGCATGTCATAAGCCAGCGCTCGCCATTGTCGTCACATTTCATCCAGTGCTCGTTGTAGTTAGTTATGGGTTTCTTTGGGGCATGTAAACAATGCTCCAGGTTGTCTAACTGTCTGTCCCAATGGGTACATGGGACAATAAGGTTCCTCATCAGATAGAGTGCACTGATATTCGGTGTCAGCCACATTAAACATTACTGTCATTTGGAGTGCCTTCTCGGCAGTATTTTAACATTGTCTTATTGCTATTCTCAAGATGCAAAAATCCATTAGGACCAGTACCAAAATTGGCAACAGAAATTCTAATGCATCTGTCAGCCATGTAGGTATGCAGGAGAGTAGATAACAGAACCAGCCATCTTCCTCAATGTCATTTACTTCCTGCTCCATTTTATCATGTAGCTCCTTCAAGGAGTATATGGCCTCTGTCAAGGTCCCATTCTCCTCATCATGTGCAGGTACATATTTACAGCAACTTGGCCCTATCTTTGCACACACTCCTCCTTCCATGGCTTTGAGGAGGTCCAGAACATACCTGTTCCGTAGAGTCATTAATCTGACTGCTCTTAACTCCTCCTTGATGGCATTGAAGCCTTTTATTGTGGCATTAATAGTTTGCAACAGCTCCCAGCTAGTTATCTGGATCCATTGAGCATTTGCTGCTGCTTGCAGGCCAGGCATTAGAAAGGATGTAAAGAACGTTGTTGCTTTAACAAACATCCTATGACTCTCTGGGATTTCATCGAATGCAGCATTGGCTTCCTTGGAAAAATAGTTAGTTCTTTTTGTGCATTTTATGCCTAGGGATATTTTCTTCCTGTTGTGTGCCATTGAAGGAAAATTCCCAATGTCAACCACACTTTGTGGTATTACTAGTGCTGGTGCGTTTAGTAACACTATTGTACATATGCCACCCCAGTTGGGTGGAAGCTGCATGTAGGCTCTTGTACCGCAGGCCCAGTAATGGTCCATTAGTACAGCTGTGCCAACTTTCATACTTGGCAAATCCATAATGCGTTTGCACCCTTCATTGTCACCAAGCTTTACTGAACCATTATTTCTAAAGCATAATGTTGGGGCTTGCAGTTTGGTTATGGATAGTGGTCCTGCTTCATCTTCCACCCATGTTGAACATTTAGCAGTTTCTTTCCATTCCTCATGGCACACTCTGCCTGCGTTTTTTATCACTTCTATTGGCTCAGTCTATACTGCCTCTGCTTTGCATTACATTATTCCATCAACCCACCCTCCTGATATGATATGGCATTTATAACGTGCCTATAAAAAAGTATTTCAAGGCACGATGAGGCAAGGGAGGGGGAACAGAGGGAAAACAGAGACAACGATCTTACTAGGCCAGGTAACATTGAAATTGCATAAGTGCAGGGGAGGGGGATGGAAAAGGGCGAGGGGAATGGGAGGGGGCAGTGCAGTACATGGGATCAACAGTAAATATAAATAAAAACCAATACATAAAGGTACGGCAGGCTGGTGGCAAGTGCAAGGGTAAATGTAGACATCAAGTGTCAAGTGCTGATAGGGGACTGTAGGGATACAGAAAACAGCCCGAGTGCAAGGGTTGCCAGGGGGGCAGTGCAGGAGTGCAACTGGCGGGCAGGGGACCTGGGCCCAAGATCAGAGGGTAGCCAGGAGACCAGTGCTGTTTCAGTTTCAGCCAGGAGTTCATCAGGGGAGAGGAAGAGAGAAAGCAGAAGCAAAGAGGAAGGTCTTGAGGTGCTTCCGGATCCAGAGATGGTTCTCCTCAAGTTTCAGAGAGGCAGGGAGGCTGTTCCAGAGGGAGGCCCCAGCCGTAGAAAGAGCTCTACCACCAACTCGTTGCTTGGAGAAGTGAATGACCATGAGGGAGGTGGTGGCGGATGAGGGAAGAGCTCGAGAAGGAATATATTTACAAAGAGGGAGTTGAAGGGATAGAAGCCCCAGGCCCCAGAAGGCCTTGTGGATAATGCAGATGGTTTTGAACTTAATCCTTGCAGCCACTGGGAGCCGGTGCAGGGATTTCAGTCCTGGAGAGATATGATCCCTGGGTTTGAGGCCAAGGTCAAGTCTCGCAGTCCTGTTTTGGACGAGTTGCAGAGGGCGGAGAGTAGAGGCAGGCAGATTTAGAAGGAGGCTGTTGCAATAGTCCAGCCTAGAGAGAACCAGAGCTCTGGAGACAGTGAGATTCTGGGGGAAGTAGAGGAAAGCAAGAATACCTCTGAGGAGGTGCAGCTGGAAGTGTGACTTCTTAGAGATATCAGAGATGTGAGGAGAGAATGAGAGTGTGGAGTCGAAGATGACCCCAAGGTTTTTAGCCTCACAGGTTGGAGCAGGAAGAGGGCCAAGATAGGCCGGCCAGAGAGTGACAGGGAAGGAGGGAGCAGGTGTGCCAATGAGGAGAATCTCAGTCTTACTGGCAGTAAGGCAGAGATCATTGGTGGCATACCACTCCTGGATAGCAGACAAACAGTCAGAAATGAGAGAAGGAGAAGAGGAGGCAGAAGATAGCCTGAAAATAAGCTGCGTGTCATCCGCATAGCACTAAAGGTTGGGGCAGAGAGCGGCAATGTGGTGGGCGAAAAGTGCCAAGTATTGGTCGAACAGCCAGGGAGAGAGGTTAGACCCCTGGGGAACACCACAGGTAGAGAGAGAGAGATAGAGGAGAGGAAGGACCGAAGTTGGACCTGGGATGGTCGATCGGAGAGGAAAGAGGTCAACCAAGCCAGGGCCTGTTCAGTGATACTTAGGTCATCACAGAGACGGTTGAGCAGGATGGCATGGTTGAGCGTGTCAAAGGCAGAAGAGCGATCAAGTAAGATGAGGACACAGGGGGTATTGGAATTGAGGTTTGAGAGCATGTCTTCACTGATGTTCAGGAGAGAAGTTTCCATGCATCTGGGATCTGTGAAGCCAGACTGATGGTCATGGAGACAACCGACAGATTCAGTGTGAAGATTAAGCTGGGAGATGGCCAGCTTTTCCAGGTGTTTGCCCAGGAAAGGCGTGATTGAGATCTGGTGGTAGTTAGCCGGGCAGGAGGGATCGACTGAGGTTTCTTAAGAAGAGCGTGCACAAAGGAGTGCTTCAGGGGGGAAGGGAAGTGGCAAAGGAATGGTTGCAGAATTCAGCCAGAGCGGGAGCCAGGGTGTCAATGTGGCCCTTGATGGTTTTGGAGGAACAGGGGAGAATCTGTTTTGACGGGACTTGCAGAGATCAGACTTGGCTAGAAACCTTGTCTGGGGAGAACAGAGGAAAGGCAGAGGAGGGAGGAGTGGTGGCCAAAGAGGGGCCAGAGAAAGAGCAGGTAGCAGAGAGGGATGGGGAGAGGAAGAAAGAGAGGACACGATGTCCTGAGTTTTACAGATGAAATGAGAAGCCAAGGCAGTGCAGAGGGCCTGGGAGGGGACAGGAAAAGTAGAGACTGCAGCCGGATTGGCCAGCTCCTTGCAGATTTTAAAGAATTTGTCCAAGTTACTGGATGCTGCTGAGACGTGGGCTTGAATGTATGCTCTCTTCTTGGTGTGGACAGAGAGCCGGTATTGCCTTCGGAGCAGGCGGTAGGCCAGTTTGTCATAGGATGTACCGGATGCACGCCATTTCCTCGCAGCCACCTTGCATTCACGTTTAAGGGTGACGAGGTCTGAGTCATACCAGGAGTTGCACTTGGCTTTGGGCATCAGGCAGAGCCTCATAACAGGGGCAAGAACATCGAGAGAATCATATATAGCAGAGTAGAGTATAGAAAGGGCTCTGTCAGGGTGTGAGTCACCCAAAGGGGGTGGGGTGGGTGAGAAAGTGGTGGTGAAAGCCTCAACTGACACGCGCTTCTTGGGTCGGATGACTGAGCAAGTAGGTGGCAGTACTGGAGTTGGCTTGGCCTGAGGGGTAGAGAGGGTGAGATGGGAGGAAAGGAGAAAGTGATCACTCCAGGACAGGGGAGTGGTGAGAGGGATAGAAAGGGGAAGGTCTGAAGAAATCAGAACATCCAAAGTGTGCCCAGTAGAGTAAGTCGGGCCAGAAGGGTAGCTAGAGAGTGAGAGAGAGTCGCAGAGGTCGCGAAAAAGTCCAGATGAAAGACAGGAAGCTTCTAGGTGGATGTTAAAGTCTCCAAGAAGGAGGAGTTGTGTGGTCAAAACCAGGTGGGAGGAGGAGAGGTCCACCCACTCAGAGAGGAAGGAGGAGTTATGACCAGGTGGCCGATAGATGGTAGCCCCAGTAAGGGAATGGCTAGGCAAGAGCGAGAGCCTGCAGATGAGGCATTCAAAAGAGGAGTAGGCCTTCGTGGGAATGAGAGAGGCCGGAATCCACTCCGTGAAGATCAGGGCTACACCCCGTCCGGAAAGGTTGGATCTGGGTGTGGAAACGATCTTGTAGCCATCAGGGAGAAGAGTGTCAAAGCTTGTGACAGAGCTGGCCATGAACCATGGCTCAGGGAGACGGAGGACATCGAGGTCTAGTTCTGCCAGGAGGCGGCAGATGTCAGAGGAGTGTTTGACAGCTGAGCGAAAGTTGAGAGTGGCAATATGGAGATGGTTGCTGTCATAAAAGACTTCCGGGGATGGGTACAAATCAGAGGTATGCCCTGCAGAGTTGTAGAATAAGCCAGAGGGGGGCATAAGAAGAAGGAAGAGAGGGCAAGGTAGCCAAGGAGGAGACAGCAGGGGGAGGCAAGGAAGCTGTGGAGGGAAGAGAGGGGACAGCAAGAGAAGAAAGGAAATTGATGAGGCGCGGGAAGCGTCTATCGAAGCAGAGAAGGCTGGCCTCAGGGCCTTGGACCAAGAGGGTGCCATACAGGTAAACATTAATTATGACTTGAGATGAGTGAAGGGGGGCCAGGAAGGCCTCCGACAGTGTGCCAATATTAATGGGAGAAGAAGAGAAAGGAGAAAGCACAGAGACCATATGAAGAGTCCATAGGTCTGGCGAGGGAACGACAAAAAGGATGTTGGTGAGCGTTTGCCCGAAGGAGGCACTGGTACAGGTGTCAGTGATAGGGAGGCCTCGGTTGGAGACCAGGATGTCCTTTTTAAACTTCTTCCTACCAGATTTAATGAGAGAGCAGGATAGTCGATAGAGACGCATTTAGAAAAGATAGGAGAGACAGAGAGCACCATAGAGTAGGTAGGGAGAGGAGAGAAGAAGAAAAGGGGTGGGAGGGGAGGGGGTGCAGGGAGGCACTAGGGAAGGACACGGGGAGGGGTGCAAGCAGACGAGACAAAGAGGGACGAGAAAAAAGAAGACAATTGACTAATACAACAAGAGCTCAGATAATAGTAGAACAGTTTGCAAAATGAATGATTTGCTGAGAAGAAAAAAACCAAGAACAACAAGGACAACGTAGTTGGCAGATGAGAACCTGGAGGAAGGAAGAGTGCAACGGAACACACAGCAGTACATTGTAGGACAGGGCAGTCAGTGAGGCAAATACAAAATACAAGAAGCTACAGAAAACCAACACAGGAGATATCGGGGAAAGCGGACCTAAAAGAGGGAGGAATATAAGGAGAAATACTGGCAGTGTAAGCAGAACAGGTAGGAAAAAACAACAGAAATGAAGAGTGGTGACCTAAGTAGGCAAGATACAGCAGAAAACAGGCAAGTTGGACAAACATCGATGAAGACAGTCCAGGCAGAACAGAGGGTGTGTGGGCGCAGAGGGGAATGAGGGGGGTGCATGCGTGGAAGTGCGCAGAACATGCAGTCGGAGAACGCAAAAGTTGCGAGACACGCGGTAAGGGAGTTGCGAGGAACCACGCAGTCAAGGATTGCGAGGAACTACGTGGGCAGTGCGAGACAATTCACGGGGCACGCAGTCAGCGAAAATGAGGAAGTTGCGAGGGGATATGATAAGGGAGTTGCGAGGACCATGCAGTCAAAGATTGCGAGGGACTCCGCGGACAAGCACGAGGCAGGGAACGCAAGGAAGTTGCAAGGACACACAAAAGGGAGTTGCTAGGAACCATGCAGTCAAGGATTGCAAGGGGACCACGCGGGCTAGTGTGCATGGAAGCGTGAGGCGTTCGGCCGTAAGATCACAGTAGGATGCATGGACACGTGATCAGGGAGTTGCAAGGAACTATGCAATCGAGGATTGTGAGGAACCACTCGGGCTGGGAGCAAGGCAAGCGTGGAGCGTGGGGCGCACGGTCAGGGGATCATGGGAGGAAGCAAGGACACACAATCAGGGAGTTGCAAGGAACCACGCAATCAAGGATTGTGAGGAACCACGCAGGCTGGGAGTGAGGCAAACATGTAGCATGGGGGTGCAGTCATGGGGTCACGGGAGGATGCGAGGGCACGCGATCAGGGAGTTGCAAGGAACCACACAATCAAGGATTGCGATGAGCCACATGGTCTGGGAGCGAGGCAAGCATGGAGCACCTTGTCAGGGGTGTGAGGAGGAAGCGGGGACATGTGAGCGGGGGTGCGAGGACACTCAATCAGGGATTGCAAGGGAAGGCAGGCTACATTGCGCACGTGACCGCAACAGGCAGCACAAGGGAGGAGTGCGAGAGGCAGCACAGATGAGGGGGTGAGAACACACACAAGCAGGGGGGATGGTGCGCGAGGAGTGGAAGGAAGTGCAGAACATTCAAGCAACTCCCAACTTCTTACCTGGCGGCCGCAGACATAAGGGTGACATGTCCGCGCTCACAGTCTACGCCACATACCCCTTTGTCATCAAACACCTGCGTCGCTCACCACTGCAGCCTTGTCCTGCGAGGGCTTTTGTGCAGAGGGTCCTGAACCTCGGATTATATAGCTTGGCAGTGTGGACATAACAAACGTGCTATGTGGAAAGTCGGGCAGCGTCTCCTGTGCACCTGCCTCGCTCAACATTGCAGCCTTGTCCTGCAAGGGTTTTGCCACATAGGGTCCCGAACCTCGGATTATGAAGGCCCGGTAGCATGGATGTAACAAACGTGTTAAAGCGTGACGGTGGGCTGGCAGTTATCTTTCGTGCTGAATATGTTATTACTCAGTTACTCAGTTACCTTGTCCCCACAAGCTCAACATGGAATCCTTGTTTTTCAGATGTGCTATTTCACCGTCCTGCATCAGCCATTTTGTGCTTATATATCGCCCCCCTGGACGTATAGGACACTTTGGGAACTATCTGCTTGACTTAGTGGCAGACATGTGTCTGCAATATACTAATTTAGTAGTGCTAGGTGACCTCAATCTCCACTTCAATCTTCCTAGATCGAATGAGTTGAGTTCTTTCTTTGATAGTTTATCTGATCTTGATCTACACCAACTGGTCCAAAGCCCTACCCACATCCATGGTAATACTCTTGACCTGGTTTTCTCGAAGGACTCAATGCTATGCCCTGGGATTGTCGAACCAGTGGTATGGTCTGACCACCATTTAGTAACTTGTGCATTCAAGTCTGTGAGCGCCCCCACTAAGCTTTTACCCCTGGAAATTCTTCTACGCTCATGGTGTACAGTTGATACTAAAGTACTCAGCGCTCAAATAATTACTAACTGTGCCTCTCTAAGGTCACTATCGCTGAGGTCACTTTCTCAATCACTCCTGGACGCTGCAGACATCTGTGCTCCGTTGAAATTGGTTCAGGGTCGCAGGCTACCCTCCCAACCCTGGTTCTCAGAACAACTTAAAGCCGCCCACTGAAGTTAAGGCAGACGGAACATAAATGGTGAAAAAACTACAATCTCAATCTTAGAGAATCATATAAGTCCTGTCTCTCAATCTACCTGGCTGATATTAAAACTGCCAAAGCCACTTTCTTCTCCCATAAGATTGGAACAGCGATGTGTCAACCTAAAACCCTTTTTACCATTGTGAAGTCATTAGCATCCTCTGAAACCCTTCCTTCCAGGGTTAAACCGCCTCAAAAACTGTGCAATGATCTTTCTCTTTTTTTCATTAATAAAATAGAAGTCATTCGCACCAATTTTGCTAAATCCCTGGCTACATCGGCCTCTAATGCCGCCAAGTTGCCGCCCGTTCTCCCCACTGAATCCCTCGCCAACTGGTAGACCTTCCCTCTTTTCACCGAGACGGAAGTTCTAGCTGCTATTCATAGAATTAAATCGTCCTCCCCTGTGGATGCTATCCCTATTGAAACCATGAAGAAGATCCCCCCTGATCTCTTGGTAGAACTTACATCGGCAATAAATAATTACTGCCAATCAGAATTTGTCCCCCCAGAGTTGTTCCCCTTCTTAAGAAGCCCTCACTCGATCCCATGGTCCCTGCTAATTTTCACCCTATCTCTTTGCTCCCTTTTCTCTCCATACTATTGGAATCACTAATTAGCCTTCTACTATCTTCTTTTTTGGAATCCTCAAAGGTCTTCAATCCTGCACAGGCAGGGTTCAGACCAGGTAGAGGCACTGAAAGTGTGCTTGTGTCTGTGCAGGATGATATGTCCAGGTTGGTTGACTCAGGTGCGGTTGGAGCACTGATTTTGTTGGACCTCTCAGCAGTGTTAGATACGGTCGACCACCCCATCCTGTTGTCACACCTGGCACAGATCGGAATATCTGGCCAGGTTCTTGCTTGGTTCACCTCTTTTCTAGCAGACCAGTCCCAGACTCTTGACATGCCTCCGTTCCTCTCTTCGCCCTGTCTCCTCACCTGTGGTGTCCTGCAAGGTTCTTCACTGTCCCCAATCTTGTTTAACATTTACATCTGGGCACTGGTATGCCTTATCCGCTCCCACGGCCTCAACTGCTACTCATACACCGACGGCACCCAAATCTTGATCCGTTTAGATCAGGATCGAGTAGAGGTGTGGTTGTGCCTTCGTGACTGTTTGAGTGCCGTTGGTGATTGGATGGACCATAACTGGCTTAAGCTCAACGGCGACAAGACTGAGGTGTTGGTGGTGGGCTGTCCCCCGGATCCCTCATTTTGGGCCACTGCTTTCTGGCCCACCTCTCTGGGCCCTCTCCCCAGCCCAGTTAGTAAGGTAAAAAACCTAGCTATTATTCTCTCTTCCTCCCTTTCCATGTCAAATCAAGTCACGGCTGGGTGCCAAGCTGGCCACCACCAACTCAGGGTTCTGAAGAAGGTTCTACCTATGATACCCGAACCTGTGCACCCTCCAGTAGTCGCAGCAATAGTTCTTTCCCGCTTGGGTTACTGTAACTCACTGTATCTGTCGCAGCCTATTGGCCTGACACAGCAGCTACAGCGTGTACAAAATCTGGTGGCTAGGCTGGCTACAGGCACCCGTATGGAGCTCACATCACTCCAGTGCTGCACTCACTCCATTGGTTGCTGGTTTTCCAGCGTGTCCGCTTCACAGCCTTGTGCAAAGTTCACCGGGCTATCCACTGTCAAGGGGCCGAGTTTTTGCAGGCCAAATTCTATCGTTATCTGCCAGAGCGGGACCTACGCTCCTCCACCGTGGATCTTCTTGTTGTTCCAAGATATCACCGTACTAAGGTTGGTGGTAGGGCTTTTTCCATAGCCACGGCAAACCTCTGGAATGGTCTCCCCTCTGTAATGAGGAAAATTCCCAACCACCTTGCTTTTAGAAGAGCGCTTAAGACCACCCTTTTCGAGCTCTCTATTCTGTGGCTTTTTACTAATTGGTCAGTTTTCCCTCTTCAGCGCCATGATGCCTTCAGGCGACTGTGCGGTATACAAATGAAGATAACATAACAAAACATAACATTATGTGGAAAGTCGGGCAGCGTCTCCTGCGCACCTGTGTCGCTCAACACCGTGGCATTGTCCTGCGAGGGCTTTGCCGCATAGGGTCCCGAACCTCGGATTATATAGGCTCGGTAGCATGGACGTAACAAACGTGTTACGTGGAAAGATGGGCAGCGTCTCCTAGCAACTCCCAACTTCTTACCTGTTGCTGAGGAATATACCTTCCCTTTTATTTGTAATTGCAGTCTGTCGACACAATGAGGTATCAGATTAAATTGGGCATATATACACCTTAAAACTTGGTGATCCACGACTTCAACATCTCCTCTTTTAGTATGTACTTGAGTACCTTACTTTTCCTTCTTATGCCCTCCATCATGTGTGCTTCTTTTACATAGTTGTCTAGATTTTCAGGTGTTGGCATAGGATTTGGTGATTGACCAGATCGAAGGCCGCAGAGAGGTCCAAGAGTAGTAGTAGTGCTAATTTGCCATTATCTTTTAAGTCCTCTATTTGAGTTTTCAGATCTAATAAGGCTGTTTCTGTCCCATGCCTGGGTCTGAAACCAGATTGTCTAGTGCCAAGTAAGTTATTAGTCTCCAAATACTTCTGTATCTGGAGGTAGGCCGCTCTGTCTAAGATTTTTAAGAGTAACGGGACCGTTGTGATTGGTCTGAAATTCATTGGTATGGACGGATCAAGTGTCGGTTTTTTCAGCAGAGGGATGACCCAGGCGTCCTTAAGGTTGTTGGGTACAATTCCGGACTGAAATGAGGAATTAATGAAGGTAGTAATGAAGGGAGCAAGGTCGTGGGCAGATTCCTTGATGATAGGGGCCGGGCAGGAGTCCCCTTGGCAGTTAGAAGGTTTAAGGTTGCTGATAATATTTTCAACCTCCGAGATAGTGAGAGGAGTGAAGCTAAATGGGGGCTGGGTGAAAGTGGTGGGTGTTTTGAAATCTGCTGCCCACTTTTCTGAAAACGCCACCAACTGGATCAGATCCTTCCTTGACAATAGTCTCATGAGGGTATTCTCACCCACGGACTCTGCTGACCCATCTCCGGTCCCATGTGGAGTTCCCCAAGGATCGTGGGCATCTCCTACGCTCTACAATGTTTTAACCAAGCCTTTGTTTGATGTGCTTGACTATCTGGGTGTCACCTACACCAACTACGCGGATGACACCCAGATACTCATCCCCATCACTGGTGACTACATTGTAGACGCCAAAGCCGTGAACGACGTATACCAAGTCGTCCAAGCATGGATGGTACATCATGAGCTCTGCCTCAATGATGACAAGACAGAGCTTCTCATCCTTGGTACCCAACAAAGACTTAGCAAGCTTGACCCGTCCTTCAGCACCTTCAACATTGATGGTAATTCCATCAAAGTGGCTAAAGAGACCAAAACTTTGGGTATCTACCTTGATTCCACACTGTCCCTCAACCGACAAACCAATGCAGTCGCCGCTGCATCTGCGTACACTTGTAAGTTGATTACAGCCTGCCGCCCTTTCCTCTCTACCCAGAACTGCATTATTCTTGCCAGGACATTGGTTATGTCTAAACTTGATTACTGCAACGCACTGTATGAAGGTACTAACCAACGTAACCTCAACAAACTTCAGATCGCCCAAAATAATGCGATCAGGGCAGCCCTCGCCATTCCAAGGTCGGCGCACATCTCCGACACCAGGAAGAGTTTACATTGGCTCTCTGTCGCCCAAAGAATCTCGCTCAAATCACTGACTCTCACTCACAAATGTGTCAACAACCAGGCCCCCACCTACCTAACTTCCCGCTTCTCGCAATACATCCCCTCACGGACACTAAGATCTGCCCAAGCACAATCGCTTACTATTCCGAAATACAACCTGCAGACTGCCGGTGGCGTCAGCTTCCCTGTCCTCGCATCCAAACTTTGGAACTCTGTGCCACTAGCCATCAGAACCCTACCGTCCGCCTCGCTTTTTAAACATAAAGCCAAGCTATGGATATCCTCCACACATCACTCACTACCAGCCTAAGCCACCTGCTCTACTATTCATGCACTACTGGCACTTTTACTTGTGAACCTATTGCTTGCCTGTACCTGTAGCCATGCCACTTTTGTACCTTTGTGCCTTAAGATATGCACCTGTGAATATAATCTCTGCCTGCCTGTAACTGTATCATTGCCATGTTATTGTACCTGTGCCTAAGATATGCGCCTGGTTGCCCTCGGGCCTAGCGCCCTATACAAATAAATAAAATACAAATACAAATAGATATGGGAATTTGGATCCTGTGACATACTTTATCATGGCCGATTGTCCCTGAAATTGTCCTCTGGTCCGGCATACTGCGAGATGTACCAAGCAGTGTACTCTGTACTCAGGTACTTCTTGAGGTATAAATACTCGAGATGCTGTCCTGGCATAGGGGATAAGTGAGCAAACAAAGCATCTTTCCCTTGATCTCTCTCTCTCCCCACCTTCTCCATTGACCTATACCATGAGTTTTGTTCAATATTGATGAAATTATCAAAATACCTTCTCATGAAATACTTCTCCTAGCCCTTACTGTCTCCACAACTGTGTGGAATACCATTTCATGTTCTAACTGGAAATGTACTTGTTTCTTTACTTTTTCACTAACATTATGCCATAGGGACACATTTATCTTATCATAATCCGTTAAGTGTAGTGTGAGATAAAATAAGAAACAAAGGAGAAAGGACAACAGAAGCACTGCAATAGCCATGATGTCTGTTGTGTTCAGATATGTTCTGCAGCGTATTGATCGGGATATTATGAAGAGATCATGTACATAAGGATATGAAAACATTTGTACAGTTTGCTTAGCACGCAATAGTGAATTCGTATTTTTGCCATGAAGTGAGGCGAGCTGTATATACCTTTTTCAAAATATTTTGCAACCACATGAAAAAACAATGATACAATATTTGATTGATGATTTTCAAACCACTTCCACTATTATGTGGTTCATTGAAATATATAAAAATATCAAAGTAGTTCTGATAAAAACATAAAAATATAAAAAATTGGGAAAATAGAATCCCAATAAAAAGGAAGGAAAAACAGTCTGTTGTGGAGGTATGTACAGGCTCTTGTGTAAAATAGTATAAAAAATTGTTCCAATAAAATGTAGAGATAGGAAAGTAGAGAAAATAGTCTGTTAAAGATGATTGTTCTTGTGAAAAATAGTATATAAAATAGTCCAATTACAATGTTGAGGTACGAAAGCAGAGAAAATAGTCTGTTATAGATTATAGTCCTTGTGAAAAATAGTCCTCAGCATCAGCAGAAATACTATGCTGGTGATGTATTCAAAAAGTCCTCTGCGTACTATCATTTAAATCTGTGCCCAGATGTGGCTTGCTGCTTTGTTCCTTTGGGATATGCTAGCAACACCTCCTTTCTTATTGTTGCAGTGACAGTTTTGCTTCAAAGTTCAGCATCAGTGTTCCGCAAGTGGTGCAATGTGATTTATTTCTCCTTTATTCTCAAGTTCCTTATTCCTTTTATTTTCTTTCTCAGTATGCACTTGAGCTCTTGTCCTGGGTCTGTTTTCATTCTCTTGTCCCTCAGGATCCTGGTAGCTGGGCAGGGAGGCAGCACTCTTTTATCGTCTTATGTTGGCTATGTTGACGCACAGAGGGAAAAAAAGTGTTGACAACTGCAGTAATATTCAATTCATTTTTGTTTTTTTCTGTGCCTTTAGCGCGACCTCCCCACCATTCCTTTTCTGTGAAGAACCAAAAGAGAGAGGTTTTTAGTCATGGATATAAAATATTCCTGTAAAACATTTACAAACACAGTCGCAGTACTTTTTGGGCATTTGTCTGCGTGCGCATGGCCGACATAATGGGCACATGCATCCTACAACCTGTCACCAACTCATAACGAGTAAGGTGAAACCTTGCTAATCTTGCTAACCCGTGATGCCTGAGAGTTTTGTGCTTTTTATAAGTGTAAAATAAATAAATAAATAAGTAAATCTCCACAACCCTCGCTGAGCTTTTTTAACTCTATATGTACAGCAGTGGTGCAAGGAGGTTCTGATGGCACTATCACTCCCTGCTTAATTAGCAAATTTATTGTTGCATAAAATACCCTCATCTGCTTCTTTGGAAATTTGGGGACTGCTTTACTGAGGTGGAATTGCCCCTTTCTTTAGTTTAAATTTTACTGTTTCAATTCCTTATAACAACCCCAAAGCATATGGACTGGTCATCCATAGTGTGCCAGGTAACCTTGCCAAATCTCTTTCCATGAATGATGGTACCTTTTTAGGTAGCATTATTTGTTGTGTCACCTCTGTATACTCTATTTTCAATTCAAGGGTTGTATATATTCTTTTGCTGTCTGGAAATATATGCCTGGTGTAGATCATATTATGCTGTCCTTTGTTAATGATATTGACATATTTAGTTTGGTCATTGTTAGGAAAGATTTCATATTGTATGTAATTTTCCCTCCATGTGGCAACCCCCAAACATTTTGCTGCTGTTTTACACCCTGATTTAGACTTTGCCAGAGAAGCGCAGCCTTCCACCGCACTCCTCTGGGCTTTCGCTCAATTCTTATGGGGAAACTGACATGCCCTTAAGACAGTCAGTACTGGGAGACTTCGTTTCCCTTAGTCCTTTCCTCATGTTGCAGCTTTTGTGCAACATGAAACAAGAGTGCACTGTAACTTACTTTACCGCGCTCTTGGGTCTCTAGTCATTCCAAAGGCCCTAGAAAATCTCGCTGGACTTATTATGAACCGTGCAAAGGTGTCACGGACAGGACTGGTGGCAGCTATCGTTTCTTTTGTGTTTTGAACCCTTGTTTGTCATATTATCCGCCCTTACCGCGTTTGGCACGAGTAAGTGGCCAGGCTGCAAAATGGCCATGCCACGAGGTTCTTTGTCGTGTCCGCTGACCGTCTTGCCCCTTCACCTTCCGCCAGGTCGAGCCAACCCGGGGCTGTCCTTATTTGGTCATGCACTTTCCCGCGAAACCCCAAAGCTTTCACGGGCTTCTGCATGCCTTGTGTGTGCCTCCAGGATGTGGGCTGGGATGTCTGTTCCCAATACACATCCTGGGTGCCAGAGAGTCTAGAGTGTCCTGAATGCCTGGGACCACCGTGGTCTGTGATAGGTCCACGTATGGTGTGAGTGTGAGCAGATCTCCCATTGGGTCCCCTCCGTTTTGGGGCGAAGGGAACTTTGGATAAGAGGAGGCTGAAAACATCACTACCATGTCGATCTCCTGAGTTCACACCGAACAAGGGATAAGGAGCCAAGTATCCTGCAACAAGAAGCTGAGTCGAGGAACCGCTGGTGACCCGCTGAAGGTTTGGCAACCTGAGCCGCTGTCGTCCTGTGAGGCCCCTCTGCATCTGATCGTCCTAGAAGGTCTGCGAAGGCGCTTCGACCCATTGGAATAGTGGGATCAACTATTCCCGGCACCTTCATCAAACCCTGCAAGTAAGTCTCTTCGGAAGTGTCTCTGGGCCAACCAGTGGGCTGACCAGTTTACACAGGACGCTTTGCTCTGTCACCGCCGCCGTTTTGGGGAAGCCCTCGAAACTTGGTCTACCGCTTGCTCTGCGTCCACGGCACCCTCACACTGAATTTCGTACACTTGGCATTCCCAGGTCTGAAGTGAGACAAGTGCGCCCGGACCAGAGTAAACGTGGTTGCCTTGTTGCCCTGCTGTGGTAACAACCTGTGCACGTCCGCTGCATTTGGGACACCCTCGACCCTGCATCCTGCTACACAGAATCTACACGGTGTCGAGACGTCCTGATGATCGCAGCTGAACCTGCCAGCATCGTGAACTGAACTGGAGAAGTCTGGGTCTGCCTGCGTCGGGGACCGGTGAGTAGTCCATACCCAACAGGTGGCCCCTCACACAGGAGCCCATTTCTTTTCTACCGCTGTTGCGAAATAGCGACTCTATCCCGCACTCTCGCCCTGCCTCTGCCCACAAGTGGAGGCCTTGTTTGAGTAGTGGGGACTTTTTCTGCATCGATTCATTCACCTTCCTGAACTGCCTGATATCCTTGAAGAGGCCCTCTTTTGTCCATTGGCACCAGCGCGTGCACGTACTTTTGAGCACAAGGCTCCTCTCTTCGCAGGGCTCGGACTTCCTCCTAGTTAGGTGTATTTCAGATGTCGAACTGGGTCTAATGATACTTGCACTGCCTGTTTTCCTCCCCATCTAGGTGGTCCGAGTTCAGAAATCCATCTTAAGAAATTGGTGGCAGCGGTGGGATACAACTGAAGGTATCCAGTGTTGCGCACGAGCGAAGGCATTTCAAGTTATTCCTACCAGGACATGTAGTGAACTATCGTAGTACAACTTTTTAAAGGCCATAGTCCTATCTAACAGTATGGAAACAAGTACCTTGTTAACTTTAAATGCTTCTAAATCCGAAACATTGAAAAAGATGTGTGCTGAGAGAGGCGTCTCCTCTCAGGGCACTAAAATGGAAATAATCCAAAGAATCATGGCGTGGCAAGAAGCTCAGCTTAGCGCTATAGCTTCAGAGGACAGTGCAGAAGGAGGTGGGGCTGCTCTCATTGGTAGAACTGACAGTTCTGCCGCTGCACTGATCCACAACCACCATGAGGACAGGGAGGATGAAATGTCCAATGTTTCCTCTGCCAGTGCTGATGGGGAGGCCAGGCTTGAATTCAAGAAGCAAGAACTGCTGTTTAGGCAGAAGGAGCTTGATTTCAATATGGCCAAACTAAAAATCGAACAGGCAGAAAAACAGAAAGACAGGGATCACCAGCTGGAACTGGCCAAGCTTCAATTTGCCAATGGATTCAAGGGTCCTGGACATGGGTCTGGGGCCTCCTCTCATCCAAGGTTTCCAAAAGATTTGCTCAGTGTGTATGAGGAAAAGAATGACATTATGGACTGGCTGAATACATTTGAGTATGCATGTGAAGTTCAACAAGTTGACAATGCTGATAAAATTGCCTGGTTACTTAGCAGACTACCCTATTCTGGCTGCAGTGCCATTATGGAAACGTTGAAAGCTGAGCGAGCAGATTTTGCAATGTTGAAGCAGACTCTCATTTTAAAATTTGGAAAGACTCCTGGCCAATACTTAAAAAGATTCAGAGAGTATAAGAAAAAAGAAGGTGGTACTTGGGTATCTTATGTCACTGAATCCTTAAAAAAATTTGACTTGCTGGGTCGAAGGTTATAAGGTTTCTACCTTTGAAGGTATGATAAATCTCGTCATGCTGGAACATATTTTTGCATCTTCTTCCCCTGAGCTTAAGCAGCATTTGGATGATTCGAAGGAGATAGATCCTAAGAAGCTTGCCATTGCAGCAGATTTATGGGTGTCACATCGAGTGTCCCATAAGGACAAGACTCATCCTGGTAAGCAGGAGGAAGGGAAAAAGTCCAAAGATAAGGAGGGAGGGGAAACTGATAAATCTTCTTCCCAAAAGGGCCACAAAAAGAAAAATAAGGGTAAGACACAAGAGAACTCACAGGGTAGTGGAGGTCAGCCTCCGAAACCGAACTCTGGTTATAATAAGCCTCCCTATGTAAACAGACCCAATGGATCTTGTTTTGCTTGTGGAGCAACTGACCACGTGAAGGGGGATCCCAGATGTAAGGTCAAAATCTTGGGGGTCCACTCTGCTAATCTGGCCTTCTCCTCCTTCGAGGAAGAAGATATTACCGGAGCATCCTTCTCCTCTGACTCCTTCCCCAGTGGGATAGAAGCTGAGGTAGTTTCAGTTTCCCTGGGTTCCTCAGAGCCTAAAGTCGCAGAGGCTTATGCTCGGATTCCAGATAACACCAAGCACTACTTTAAAGACAGTGGGCCTCATTACGACCCAGGCGGTAAGGGGTTTACGCCAGCGTTAACAGCGCCGACCCTTACCGCCTGACTACGAGGTCCCTTAGCGCCATGGTGATATTAACGCCTGCTTTTTGCAGGCGTTAAAATCCATGGCGCTAAGGGACCATGGAGTTAATTACGCCACCGTAATCTACGGTGGCGTAATTAACGCCTTCCCCACTCCCATTATGCCCTATGGGGCAAAAATGGTAATGGGGAAGGGTAAAATGGGGATTGGGGACTTACCGCCCCGCCAAGGTCGGGATGGGGCGGTAAGTCCGCCAACCACCATGGCGGAGTTGGCACCTTAGCGCCATGGACCATGGTGCTTATAGCGCCATGGTCCTCCGCCAAGGTCGTAATGAGGCCCAGTGTGCTGATCAATGGAGTAGATACTCCAGCTCTTAGGGATAGTGGGTGCAGTCGGACTGTAGTGGATTCTACCTTGGTAGACTCAGAGGAAGTTGCCAGAGCACTCTGATGCCCACTAAGTTGGCTGACGGCCCACCTCTCATGCTCCCAGTAATACCTGCAAATCTTACTATCAATGGTACAGCAGTCAGGATTCCAGTGAGCATTCAGAGGAGTGTCCCAGGAAAGGTCTTGTTGGGCAATGATCTCAGAGCTTTAGGGCTTGTGGGAGATACTGCTGACAGACCCTGCACAAGGTCTCAAACGAGGGCCGCATTGGCCAAGACCAATGCCCTGCCCCAGCCAAAGGGGAAACCCACAGCTAAAGGTTAGAAAACCAAAAAGAGGGAAAGAAAATATTCCCCCTAACTCGCCTACCACTGCGGTGGAGGTAGTTGGTCAATCACCCAGACCTGATGAGGAGGTGGTGATACCTGAAGTATTTGACCCCAATGTCCATCCTGAACTAAACGATTTGTTAGTAGAAGGTGGTCCTGACAGGGAAGAATTCAGTAAAGGCCAACGTGAGTGCCCATCTCTGGAAGGCCTAAGGAGACAGGCCTGCTCCAGCTTGAGGGTGAACCTCTTGGGAAGCATCGGATTTATTGGCAAGGTGGACTCCTGTATAGTGAGCCCAAAGAGTCTACAGAAGGAGACCATAGGAGGTTGGTGGTTCCCCTTGCTGTAAGAACCTTCCTCCTGCAGCTAGCGCATTAAGTGTCCCTTGCTGGTCACCTTGGTATTAAGAGGACCAAGCAAAGGTTATCCATGCACTTCTACTGGCCCAAGATGGGGGTGCAAGTAGAAAGTCACTGCAGGAGTTGTGCCTCCTGCCAGTTATCTGGTAAGAGTGGTTCGACAATCCAAGCTCCATTGGTACCACTCCCAGTTGTGGGAGTACCATTCGAGAGGGTAGGGATCGACATTGTAGGTCCAGCTGAAACCCAAACATCCTCAGGCAATAGGTTTATCCTGGTATTGGTCGACCATGCCACCAGATATCCTGAGGCCATCCCGTTGAAGACTGTGACTGCCAAGTCAGTCGCAAAAGCTTTACTCAGCATCTTTAATAGCGTTGGCTTCCCTATAGAAGTTGTGTCTGACAGAGGCAGCAACTTTATGTCGAAGTATATGCAGGCTATGTGGAAAGAATGTGGGGTCACCTACAAGTTTTCTTCCGCATACCACCCCCAGACCAATGGTCTAGTGGAACGGTTTAAACGGGCCTTAAAGAGTATGATTGGGGCTCTGGAAGAGCCTCAGAGAAGAAAATGGGATCTTCTTTTACCATGCTTACTGTTTGCCTACAGAGAGGTACCCCAAAAGGGTGTTGGCTTCAGCCCCTTCGAACTTCTGTTTGGTCACCCTGTGCGGGGACCCTTAGCCATAGTCAAGGAGGGATGGGAGATGCCCACTCCCCCTATTACTACCAACGTAGTAGACTATGTGTTAGGGCTCAGAAAAAGGATGGTACTCCTGATGGGTCTGGCTAGTGATAAATTGAAGGCAGGACAAGCCCTGGTGAAACATTGGTATGACCAGAAAGCTTCCCTCATCAACTTCACACCTGGTCAGCAAGTCCTGATCATGAATCCCATAAGGCCTAGAGCTTTACAGGATAAGTGGTCAGGCCATTACACAGCGGTGGAGCCCCTGGGTGAGGTCAACTATTTAGTGGACCTTGGAAGGCCTGGACATGCTCCAAAAGTGTTCCATGTAAATAGGCTGAAGGCTTTCATCCCAAGAGTTGAAATCGCAGCACTGCTATTGGCTTCAGATGTTAAGGAGGAGGAGTCTGAACCTCTCCCTGACCTGTTGCAAAGCAGTCCTTCAGATAGCTCCTTTGAGGGTGTCCGAGTGGCCCCTCACCTGACTTCTGATCAGCAGGCTGAGGTGAAAAGTTTGCTTAGGCAATTTCCCCCCCTGTTTTCACAGTCCCCTGGGTTGACACCTTGGCGCAAACATAACATAGACACAGGAGACAGTGTACCTACCATAAGTAGGGGATACAGGATGTCAGATAAAGTACGGTCTTACATTAAGACGGAGGTCAACAAAATGTTAGATCTTGGGGTGATTGAACCCTCCAGTAGTCCTTGGTCCAGCCCTGTGGTTTTGGTTCCAAAAGCAGGTACTTCTGAATTGAGGTTCTGCGTGGATTACAGGGCTCTGAATGCTGTCACCAAGACAGATGCACACCCTTTGCCTCGAACAGATGAGCTGGTGGATACCTTGGGTGCCTCCAAGTACCTAAGGACATTTGACCTCACTGCAGGCTATTGACAAATAGCCCTGCAGAACATGCCAAGGAGAAGACAGCATTCTCAACTCCGGAAGGTCTTTACCAGTTCAGGGTAATGCCTTTTGGGTTGAAGAATGCACCTGGCACTTTCCAGAGGCTTGTGAATCATGTGTTGAATGGGTTGGATGAATTCTGTCTTGCATATCTAGACGATATAGCAGTTTTCAGTGCCACCTGGGAAGACCATGTGAAACACCTTGGGGTTGTGTTACAGGCTCTTCAGAAAGCCCACTCGACCATAAAGGCCAGTAAATGCCAGATTGGACAAGGCTCAGTGGTTTACCTTGGACATGAAGTAGGTGGAGGGAGGATACAGCCTCTGCCCAGTAAAGTACAAGCAGTACAAGACTGGCCTACCCCCACTACACAAATCCAATTGAGATCCTTCTTAGGACTCACTGGGTATTACAGAAATTTCATGGAAGACTATGGCACCATAGCTGCCCCTATGACTGCTCTCACCACTCTGAAGAAACCCAAGACGGTAACTTGGACTGACGAGTGTGAGAAGGCCTTCAATGGCTTAAAAGACTCCTTGTGCCAGGCCCCTGTTCTCAGGGCCCCTGATTACCAAATACCTTTTATTGTGCAGACAGATGCCTCTGACACTGGGATAGGAGCTGTGCTATCACAAGTAGATGAGAAGGGTAAGGAACACCCTATTGGTTTCATTAGTCGCCAGTTTAAGCACAGAGAGCTCAGATGGTCCACATTAGAGAAAGAAAGTTTCTCTGTTGTGTGGGCCCTACGGAAGCTAAGGCCCTAGCTCTATGGGACCCACTTCACAGTGCAAACTGACCATAAGCGCTTAAAGTGGCTGATGAACATGAGGGAGAGAATCCAAAGTTGCTTAGGTGGTGCATAAGTCTACAAGGCTTTGACTTCACTATTGAGCATAGGCCAGGTGTCCAACATAGCAATGCTGATGGGTTGTCCAGAATGTTTAACAGACCTGAACAAGAAACTCATCCAGGGGTGGATTAGTTCCCCCTGTCCTTAGTCTGGGAGGGGCGAGTGTTAGGAAAGATTTCATATTGTATATAATTTTCCCTCCACGTGGCAACCCCCAAACCTTTTGCTGCTGTTTTACACCCTGATCTAGACTTTGCCAGAGAAGCGCAGCCTTCTGCCGAACTCCTCTGGGCTTTCACTCAATTCTTATGGGGAAACTGACATGCCTTTAAGACAGTCAGTACTGGGAGACTTTGTTTCCCTTAGTCCTTTCCTCATGTTGCAGCTTTTGTGCAACATGAAACAAGAGTGCACTGTAACTTACTTTACCGTGCTCTTGGGTCTCTAGTCATTCCAAAGGCCCTAGAAACTCTCGCTGGACTTATTATGAACCGTGCAAAGGTGTCACGGACAGGACTGGTGGCAGCTATCGTTTCTTTTGTGTTTTGAACCCTTTTTTACCATATTATCCACGCTTACCGCGTTTGGCACGAGTAAGTGGCCTGGCTCCAAAATGGCCATGCCACGAGGTTCTTTGTCCTGTCCCCTGACCATCTTGCCCTTTCACCTTCCCCCAGGTCGAGCCAACCCGGGGCCATCCTTATTTGGCATGCACTTTCCAGCAAAACCCCAAAGCTTTCACAGGCTTCTGCATGGCTTGTGTGTGCCTCCAGAATGTGGACTGGGATGTCTGTTCCCAATACACATCCTGGGTGCCAGAGAGTCTAGAGTGTCCTGAATGCCTGGGACCACCGTGGTCCGTGATAGGTCCACGTATGGTGTGACTGTTTGTGAGCAGATCTCCCATTGGGTCCTCTCCGTTTTGGCGCGAAGGGAACTTTGGATAAGAGGAGGCTGAAAACATCACTACCATGTCGATCTCCTGAGTTCACACCGAACGAGGGATAAGGAGCCAAGTATCCTGCAACAAGAAGCTGAGTCGAGGAACCGCTGGTGACCCGTTGAAGGTTTGGCACCCTGAGCCGCTGTCGTCCTGCGAGGCCCCTCTCCATCTGATCGTCCTAGAAGGTCTGCGAAGGCGCTTCGACCGATTGGAATAGTGGGATCAACTATTCCCGGCACCTTCATCAAACCCTGCAAGTAAGCCTCTTCGGAAGTGTCCATGGGCCAACCAGTGGGCTGACCAGCTTACACAGGACGCTTTGCTCTGTCACCGCCGCTGTTTCGGGGAAGCCCTCAAAACTTGGTCTAGTGTTTGCTCTGCGTCCACGGCACCCTCACACCGAATTTCATACACTTGGCATTCCCAGGTCTGAAGTGAGACGAGTGCGCCCAGACCAGAGTAAACACGGTTGCCGTGTTGCCCTGCTGTGGTAACAACCTGTGCACGTCTGCTGCATTTGGGACACCCTCGACCCTGCATCCTGCTACACAGAATCTACACGGTGTCTAGACATCCTGATGATCGCAGCTGAACCTGCCAGCATCGTGAACTGAACTGGAGAAGTCTGGGTCTCCCTGCGTCGGGGACCGGTGAGAAGTCCATACCCCAACCGGTGGCCCCTCGCACAGGAGTCCATTTCTTTTCTACCGCTGTTGCGAAATAGCGACTCTATCCCGCACTCTCGCCCTGCCTCTGACCACAAGTGGAGGCCTTGCTTGAGTAATGGGGACTTGTTCTGCATCACTTCATTCACCTTCCTGAACTGCCTGATATCCTTGAAGAGGCCCTCTTTTCCCATTGGCACCAGCGCGTGCAGGTACTTTTGAGCACAAGGCTCCTCTCTTCGTAAGGCTCGGACTTCCTCCTAGTTAGGTGTATTTCAAATGTCGAACTGGGTCTAATGATTACTTGCCCTGCCTGTTTTCCTCCCCATCTAGGTGGTCTACATATTACGTGCTCCTAACTCCTTAGACCCCTCTGTCTTGTATATATATTGTATTGATTGTGATGTGTTGGTTTACTTTAGTATTATTGTGATTCTTTGCTATGGTCGATGTTACAAAGGCCTTGTAATAAATGTGTCTATATTTTTAATATAACACCTGTCTGGAGTAATTTGTAAGTGTCCTTGCTTTGTTTACTCATTGCGGGCTTTCAGTCACCCTCACCCCTCTTGAGACTTAGTCTTGACCGGCCCCATCGCTACCCTGATTGGTCTGGCTTGTCCAGAGGTTACCCTGTTCAAAGAAACTAGGCTGGCCTTTTGAACCTCTGCCCCTCCAGGCCTGAGTTCAGAAATCCATTTTAACAGTCATAACATCTCTTCCCAATATGTTAGCAGGTGTCTTCCTTGAATATAAGAATGGGATAGCTACTGTATGCTCTCCTATTGTCACAAGATGTTGCTGTCCCAGTGTCAACTAAGAAAGAAAGAGCCTGGTCGCCTATTGATACCTCCACCCTCTGTTCCTGTTCAGTGTCTGTGATTACTGACAGGATAGAGCAGGTTTAAAAACCTATCTTTTTAAGTAAACTGGGTGCATGTGGCCTTGTTCAGCATCCTGTTTCTCTGGTGCTATTTTTCTCCAGATCAATGTTCTTCTGTCATTATGTGGTACCATCTACGCCAGGATTCGATCAAGTTCGTTGTGAGCGCATTACAAATGCTTCAAAATTCAAATTCAAAATTCATAGGGCATATCAAGCTATTCTGTGTGATGTCCTATTGGGGATACATGTTCAATCCTGTCCCTGTAAAAGGGTTCCCCCCAACCACTGTCACTCCTCCTATTCGTGGTGTCTATGGCAGAATATTGATATCCCACAGTGGCACTACTTGCTGTGATTACACTGCACTCTGTGGTTGCTGTGTCAATGTCTACTGTGGTTGTTGTGCCACTATCTGTGGCTGTATCTGTGTCCCTTGGGGTTTCTGCACCTGCTGTGCTTGTGTCTGATCTGGTGAATAGTGTATGTAGTCATAGTACTCATAGTTTTGCTGTGATGCACCATATGGTGCTGTATATGCCACCCCCCTCTTTGTCCATACTGCATTGCACCTTGCTGCATTGCTCCTCTACTTCTACACACTTGTGAAATGTCTCCTATTTTCCCACATGTCTAACATACTCCAGGTCACCCAAGGTCTCCAAAGTGGGGCTGTCCCCCCAACAAGCCCAAATCTGTTCCCTCTGTAAACAAATCCTCTTCCTCCTCTGGGGTAAAAAAACACTCTCCCCTCTTTCTGCAAAATAAGCACCCATGCCCTACTGTGGCATAATAACTGCCTGTCCATTATCCCTGTCTTCTACCGCCATTTTGGATATTTTTTTCTGTACCAATTTTGCCTCTCCCTTTTGCCTTTCCTCTACTTTCTTTTGATCCTTCTCCTGTTTTAACCTACAGTGATTGACAATAGTTAATTGAATTGCTGGCCATGGTCTCTTTTCAATCCCACAGTCTTTTTTTAACTGTCTCTGTACTTCTTCAGGTAGGCCCTGGCATAGAATGTGATAAAACACAGGTATATTTTTATCCCAATGGTGTTTAGTTCTCAAATGCCAATGTTCTTTGATGATGATCATAGGTTTTTTATGAGGCGCTTAATATCTGTAGGTTTCTAAGCGCGGACCCGACGATCGAACCTGTGTTGCTTTGTGTAATCTTGCTTCCAAGTTGAGCATGTTGCCCCTGAGCTATCCTCCCGAGACATGTCTTTAATATAGGCAGCTGGGTCCTCAGTAGGCCCCATCTTTCTAGTCATTACGGCACTCACGTCAGATTGATTTGGAAATAGCTCCCTCAGTGCCTTCCCTACATTAGCTCTGCAATCATTAAATGATCAGTGAAGGCAGCTTATCCAGCAAGTTATGTTTGTCTGTCTGATTGCATGGAGTGTAGTGGGTTGCCCTAATCCCTTGTGGAGCACTGCAAATTGTGTTACCCCTTTCTTGCGCAAAGGTGATGCTCCGCAAGTTTTCCTTTTCAATGTCTCAGCTACACAGTGTCGCTGGCGTTTTGGCAAGTTTCTTAAGAAATATGGTGATTTATGGTCTTCATTTATGGGCACTACTGAAGTGAGGGGTGGATACATGCTTAGGTTTGGCCCCAGTAAATTTGCTATTTCTCCCACGCCTGGTCCTGTGATACGCATTTGTGGGCTTGCACTGCTTCTTCCCCCTCCTCTTCACCATCCATGTCTATCCAATTTGTCTCCCTGTCACTTTCTCCACTCTCGTCATCCTCAAGTATGAGATGAAATCTCACTCCCTGACCAGGCTCCCTTACATATGTTCCACTCATTGGGCCTCATTCCGAGTACGGCGCTAACCAATGGCGCTATTAACGCCTTGGTTGACGCCGTACCCGGACCGGCAGCGCCTTGGTGGTTGGCGGAATTACCGCCCCATTCCAAGGTTGGCGGGGCGGTAATTCCCCAATCCCCATTTACCCTTCCCCATTCCCATTCTTGCCCCATAGGGCATAATGGGAGTGGGGAAGGCGTCAATTACGCCACCGTAAATTACGGTGGCGTAATTAACATCAAGGTCCCTTAGCGCCATGGTATTTAACGCCTGCTAAAAGCAGGTGTTAAAAGCACCATGGCGCTAAGGGAACTCGGAGTATGGCGGTAAGGGATTACCGCCACCGCTCTCGTTAGCGGTGGCCGCTATCCCTTACCGCCATACTCGGAATGAGGCCCATTGTCTCTAGCAACACATCTCTTCCCCTGGTCTCTGGGGTTGTTGTTCCACTCCCTTCTCCCCACATCTCTGACATCATACCTCTGTTCATCTTTTGGCTCATCTCCTTCCTCATTTTTTCAATTTCTTCCTTTTCACTTGTCATTCTCTTGTTCTTCTCGTTTAGCCTCTTTACATACTCATCCCGTTCTCCTACCTCCCTCTTCCTTCTTTGTCTTTCCTGTTCCTCTCTCTGCATCTTCTATGCTGCTCTTTTTTCTGTTCCCTCTCTTTCTCCCTTTGTGCATTTTGCTCTATCTCTCCCTGTGTCTCCCTCTTGACTTCCTCCCTGGCTGCTTCCTTCATTTCCTCATACTCAACTACCTTCACATAACTATTTTCAGTGCCGTTTCCATCGAGTTACAAAAAGATTTGTCCTCCTACTCATTTCTCTGGTTTCATCATGGTCACTCCACTATCACCATTACCTATTGGTACACTTCTTGCCCTGTGAGCATCTATCTGTATGCCTCTCACCTTCTGGAGCTCTTCCGTAGCTGCTTTTGGATGCTTTTCTAAGCTATATAGCCCTCTGTATTCTTCCTCATCCCTTAACTGTGTCTCTGAGCTGTGCCATGCTTCATTCTCTATTTGCACCAATGGTGCCTTTCCTTTTATCACTTTCACCCTTTTCCTATTTTCATAACTTTCCTCATCAGGGGATTCATAACTGGGATTACAATACCCTACAGCTGCTGCCTGCACCGGGTACATTCCTGGGATGGTCGAGCCTGGTTGCTGTCCTCATATGAAGTGGTATTGTGAATTGTGTGGCAACCTGCCACAGCTGATGGTGGCGGAGCTGTTGGCTGTGTGTAATCGCTTTGTGTATGGGTAGACTGATGGGAACAGACATGGCTGTCTTCTATGTAGTCAGTAGCATAACCGAATTATATATGGGCAGTGTACACATCTGCAATGTCTATCTACTGCTTGAGCCCCAGAATCATTATAATTATTCTTTTTTAATGTGCTTAATACCAGCTGATGGTTTTTAAGCACAGCATCAGGATTCAAACCTGTGTTGCGCTGTGTTGTCTTGCTTCCAAGACAAACGCCTTGCCCCTGAGCTATCCTTTCTCCCTCAAGAAGACTTGAAGATGCTGGTAAATGGTTTACTTTTATCAATGTGTTATTGACTCACTGGCTGACAGCTGGCAGTGCTTGATGTATGTCTGAGACAGGGTTTGGCAGTGCAGACTGTGCTCATTCATGTACGGCGCTTTCCAGAATCCCCTGCTTCACACTGGGAGATCCTAGGGATTTCTGCAGCTGGCACTTGCCATTGAATGAATCTAATGCTGGATTATTGCATTCTTTAGGCCTCTATACAATATGGCTTTCATCACAAAATCACATCTTTTTTTTTTTTTTTTTTTTACTTGATTTAATTGTATAAAACAATTTTTACAAGGTTTTGAGTCCTTGAAGCCAAAAGATGAAAAGAAGAAAAGAAGAAAGAGAGAAAGAAAAAGACCTTGGTGTTAAAGGGATCTCACAGTCAGAAGAGAAGACAGAGAACAGCAGACAAAGAGGATAAGGAGAGAAATAAGGACGGGGAAAACTGCAAAAGTCATGATGTTTCTCTCTGATCTCCCACAATGGTAATAGAGAGAAGATTTTCGAGCCATGATTTCCATTTGCTGTCCCTTCCTTATTGAGTTATTAGGCCAATAGCACGGAAAAAGCCCACCACTGCTATGACCCAGGACGTCTTTTCTCCGCTGATTAGGCGACACCACCATTCCTCTTCATCGTAGAACTGCAGATTTCTGAATAGGGGACCGAGATGTAGTGTGCGTGCTGTCAGCACGGCCGGGCAGTTCATTAACAGGTGCTTAATAGTTTCCACCTCGTCCCCAATTTCGCAGAATCTGCACCCGTTTTCCTCCGACTTGTTCCTTCTTAACAGAACTTCCTTTGTATGAATAATGTTCAATCGAATTCGCAGGAAGGACTCTCGTATTTTTTTGTCAGGACATTTCGACAAGTATTGTTTAGTAGAATTAACTTTCTGCCAAATTGAGGGTAGGTCGGATATCAGTTTCGAGGTCGATGCCTTCTCCAATGTGTCGATCCAATCTTGCTCCTTAATGCGCACTTTCACCTTTACCGGATTGTTAATGAGTTCGTCACTGGAGCTGTTTGCCCAATCTAGGAGGGTTGTCATTCTTAGTGACCAGTCCAGCAGCATTTTGCACGACCCTGCTATTATTTCTTGATGTATTTCCTTTAGTATCAACGGCGGAGAGGGTAGTAGCATTTTTCGATAGAGCATGATTTCATTTCGAGCCACAATGGAGCTCAGCGATTGCAGTGTCAACTCTCTCCTTATTAATACCATTGGGAGCGACTGTGGCAGATTGAGCAGGTGTTTCCAAAAAAGTCCCTCCACTTTTTCCCAGAAGTTTGATGGTAAATTGGGTAGGGCTTCAACTCCATACGTCAAAGTGGGAACTACCTTCGTTCTGTAGAAGGTCAGGACTGGCACTAATGTGAAACGGCCGTATTTGTTCACTACCGCTCTTGCCTGGGTTACAAGAAGGCGAGTTTTAGTCAGTATGTTCTCTTGCATTGGGACTTCTTTTAAGCTTTTGTTTAAGATAATCCCAAGGTACTTGAAGTTAGTCACTTTTTCCAGCTGTTGGTTGTCTACTGCCCAGACGAATTTCTCCGCATCACGCGACGATTTTCCAAACGTCATTATTTTGGTTTTGTCGAAATTCATCTGGAGATGATTTTCTTTGAGATAGGCATTAAGATTGTTGATCTGTCTCTGGAGGCCTATAGGTGTAAGGTCCATGAGAATAATATCATCTGCATACAGCAGGCGCGCTATTTTACTTGTTCCCAATGTCGGGGGAAAGCTTCGTACTCTCTCCTCGTATTCCTTGTAATCCGCTATATAGGCGTTATACAAGGCCGGAGCCAAAGGGCAGCCTTGCTTAACGCCTCTCTCTGTCTTGATCTCGGAGGAGAGACGGCGCAGATTGTTTAACCGTACACGCATTGAAGTTTCTGAGTACAGGGCCTTTATTGGATCCAGAATCTCAGATGGACAAGCATGATGATATAATTTCTCCCAGAGTAGTCCACGATCCACACGGTCGAAAGCCTGGACCAAATCAATAAAAGCCATATATATCTTAGGCCGTCCCTCTGAAACCTTGGCTTTCAGTGTGCTCAGAGCCAATATGTTTACCGTCGTGCCAATGTTTTTCACAAATCCTCCCTGTAACGGATCATGGAGGGCTGATGTAAGTATCCAAGATTGAAAATTGTCCAACAATAGAGCTCCAAAAACTTTGCTTATGGAGTCTAGCAGCGCTATTGGGCGATAGTTCGATGGAGTGTCTTTAGAGCCCTTTTTAAAAATAGGTACCACTAGAGCTTTCTTCCATGATAGTGGGATCTCAGAGAGCTTGACACATGCCATAAAGACCTCTTTAATGAAGATTGACCATGCTTTCAAATTTTTTTTCAGATCATAATTCGTGATGCCATCCGGGCCGGCAGCTCTGGAGCTATTAAGTTTTTTGATTTTCCACTCAATCGTCTCGATATCTGTCGGAACCGCCCACACGATCTTTTTTGTCTGCTGAGCTGGAATAGGTAGGTTTTTAGATGATGATGGAACCCCATAGAGGTCTAGGAAGTGAGCTACCCAACTTGCATCGCTTATTGAGTTTTGAAGGGCTTGATTCAGGACTTTCGAGTCCCCCTTAATTAGGGACCAGAAGTCTCGCGCGTTCTTACCACAAATGGTTCGTAACATGAGCTCAGCGTCATCTTGAGCACGCTGGTATTTCGATGACCTTAACCATGATTTGTAGTTGATCGCCGCCCGAGTTGCTTCTTCTTTTTTCCCTGGAGAGTCCGAGATAGCTGCTGCCCGCTTCAATTTTCTCAGCCTTTTTCTGCGTTCTACTAATTGCAGGTTGAATACATGATTAAATGGCTTTGCTATTGGCTGCTTCTTGCCTTTGTTACAGGCAAATGTTGAGAGTACTGAGACATAATCTGTCGATGCCTTGGCCCCAATAAGGTTCCCATTTTTCTCTTCTTTGTACAGATGTGTCAACTGAGCTATTGCAGATACGGACATCCTCAGCCGTATGCCACTTTGGTTAACTTCTAAATCTGCATTTGTGTAACGGACTTCTGCTCTTGGAGAGGCCCAAGAAAAACTCACGATGTTATGATCACTGTATTTGGTCCTCGTCACTTCAAAGGATTCCTTTATTGCTAGAAAGCTCCTTGATATCTGGATGTAATCAATGATGGCCGTTTGATTATTTCTCTCCCAAGTTGGAATAGCCTCTGCATTAGGGGCTACTCTTTGTAGCAGATTATGTATGTCTCTAGTCTTTATTAGATTTGTCCATCTGCGAGATCTTTCCGTAGCCGAGTTTAATCCTTTGGTTAAGTCGACGTTCAGGTCGCCAACCAAGATCGTGTAGTTGGCAGTGCTCGAGATTAGATAATCATCGATAATCGTCTCCATTTGATTGATGTAATTATCACAGGTCACCCGTTTAGGGTTCCAATAGGTGTTCACCAGTAGAATCTCACGCTGCGGGGCCTTATCACCCACGTTGCGGGAAGTGTTCCAATTAAGGATTACCGCTAATATAAACTCTGTTGTTTTGACTATCTTTTTCAGGTAAAGGCCACTTCCCGATCTGATGGCGATAATAAGCCCTGATCTGGGTCTGCCCATGTTTTCTTTAAGGGCCGGCGAGTGAATCAAATGGTAACCGTCCAAAGTGGGTTTTTCCCTTAACCAAGTTTCTTGTAGACACAACACATCGAAACCTGTAAGGTCGACGTCTGACTCCACAGTCAGATGTTTGTAGCCTCTAGTGTTCCAAGACCCTAGTTTTAGAGAGGGGGGATCCCATATCGACGGTGCCTTGGTATCCCCAAAGAAGTCCGTGATTAATCCTTGTGGTGGCTACTTGCTTCTTTGTGGACCTCTGCAGGATTCTGGCTTATCTCCGTTTTGATCATTGAAATTCAAGGGCTGCAGATCGCGTGGAGGCATCTTGCGAACCCCTCTATCACTCAATTGATGTTCAACTAGATGGAAAATTCGACGAGTAGAAGGTATCGACTTCTCGTCTTGTTCCCATTCCCTCTCATTTCTGCTTCTTCCGGTAGATAGTTGCTGGAAACTCTTTCTTGCTAGTGGGGTGTCCTCTAACTTGCCAAATTTGGTGAAGCCCCCCTCTTCGCTTCGTAGTTCGTGTCTTCGCGTGATTTGCGAGATCGGCCTTTGGCGACCGTAGTTTCGTTCGTTCACCTTATAGTTTGTCGCTTTTCGTGAAGCACCCTCTTGGGATGGTTTGGGCCCCAGAATGCCGTCCGCGACATAGAGCAGCTCGAAGCCCAATTTCAAGAGGTTAGACCTTTCCCCCCAAATCTGTTGCTGTGTATAGTTTGAGTCAATGTGGAGATACGAGCTGTCTTTTCTTCCATTGGGATTTGGCTCAAGAATGTTAATCTCCTTTGTGATGTTGATTTGTGAGAGACGAGCCTCGCTAAATAGTTTTGCCAGGGCTCTACGGTTCAGGATCCAACTGTCCTGTTTTTCATGGACCCTTTGGAGTTTGAAGATCCTGGTAGTCTTTTCTTTTTTTCCTGGGGGATCTAGATCCCCAGCTGCTCTTCGTGAGAGCCCCTCCGACCCGTCTCCCCTTTCGTTCCTCCTCTGCTCGTGGACTCGTGATTTATAATGCGGATTTAGAATTGCTGTGGAAGCTCTTCCAGCCTTTGCTCTCTCTTTACGGTCTCTTGCTTCCCTCGGCGACCTCTCTCTTAGCACTACAGGAGTTCTTTTGTTGTCACTATCACCCTTTTTCCTGGTAATAGGCCGGGGGGAGCGCCTTTCTTCCATGGGTTTGTGTGAGAATTTATCCTTCTTGGTTCTCAGTCCCTCTGGACCTGTCTTAGAGGTCTGGCTCAAGTTCCTCTTGTTCTTTGCCCGAGGGGTGCATGTTGACGAGTCCATAAGGAGGGCTTTTGTTTTTGGTTCTTCCGCAGCTCTGTTTTCGCGAGTCTCTGGGGTTTTTCGTTTTTGCTGGATTGGGGGCGACAGCTCTATCTCTTCCTCTTCCACCGAGTATGTGCTTAGGTCGATAAGATCAATTGAGTCTAAGTCGCTAACCGACTCCGAGTCAGGGGGATCCTCCTGATTTTGATCGGCTGGCTTTAGTTTGAACACTTTTCTATTTTGCACTGGCGGTGGGTCATTTGCCATCCTTGATTCTCTTGTATTGTTCGGTTTCAGCTTCGCTGTTTTCCTCGACTCAGTTGACATTGGTTTGGCCGCCCTCTGGGCTTTTTTTCTTCCTTGGGCCGGATAGGGAACTCCTACATGCTTAAAGATTTCAAAAGTTGACGGGATCCGGAAAGCTGCAAAATTGGATCCCTTCTCTGCAGGTTGAATCTGACCATCTTCCGGGAGGTCAAGAACTACCACACCGTTTTTCGTGCCTGCTGAGTTCTTTGTTTGCGGGTTTGTTGACATTGCCTCGATCCTAGGGGGCTGGGGGAAGATTGCATTTTCCCTTATGGCCCTCAGATCAGCTGAACTGCAGACATCCTCCGTTGTTTGGGACTCCTGATTACTTAAGGAAACCTGTTTGGGCACCATTGACGTGTCAATCAGGTCCCCGTCCGCATGTTGAGGTCTCTTATTACTCAAGGGATTTTGAAAGTCAAGCCCACAAGTCCTGTGGGCCAGCACGAAGCCCTCCAGATAGATGAGTTTAGAGTGCATCAATGCTATTAGGGTGTTTTGATCTTTAAGAGTTTCGTGGATCGATTCGTACAGCTTCCCAAACGGAGCCAATGCTATCGTGACAGTGGACAAGATCGTCATTGGGTCTAGCTTTTTCCCAGGTGTTTCTGGCATCGGTTTGGCAGTTAGTTCGCTCCTCCGTCGAGGAAGCACAGGGGAGTTCAAATGCGATGCGTTCCCGGAGCATTTATCTAAGCCGCTTCCTAACCCTGTCTCCTTAACTCCTTTAAGGGAAGGGGGAAAATCGAATCAAGAGGCGGCGGAGGGAGGAATGATTTGAACGACGAGGCTGCCCCCTCTTCCGAGTCAGGAAGGAGCGAGGGCTTCTCCTTCCTCTCCCGCGAGCCCCTCCTATCCTTATCCTGAACTTCCTGGGGCTGCCGACCGGGGTCCTGGGTTTTAGCAGCTAAAGAGCACTCTTTTTCTCTTGGTGCAACTTCCAGAACGTCACTTATCACTGAAGGAACTCTTCTCGCATCCGGACCAGCCTGAGTGTCTCCTTCCTCGCCAAGCCCAAACTCAAGCCCTGGTAACAACTTACTGGGAAAGACATTTGCCGGCCCGGTGGGTAGCTTCGCTACCCCCGTCATGTTGATAACCTCTTCCGCCTGAGGTTTACGTTTGGGGGGTAGAATTAAATTTGAGAGATGTAGGGCCGTGTCTTCCATTATGGCCAGCAGCTCCGCGTCAGAGAATTCCTGCTGTCCCCGCCCTTCACGGCGCGAGTTTTTGCCAAAAAAGTCTTTGAGGGTAATCATTGCATTTGGGGGATTCAGATGTTGAGTTTTTTTCCCTCCTACTCCCCCTCTCTTATACGGAACTTTTGGGCGCGCTGGTCTTTTGGGGAGCGTTTTCTTTAAATTCCCCTGTGTCTTTAGGTAAGCAGAGGGTTCCGTCCTCCTTCTATCAGATAGAGGACTCGATGGTAGGATGATCACAGGAGAAGCGATGGGCAATGGACTTGTGTTCGGCTGGGACAGCGCTACCGGGCTAAAGGAAGCTGTGGTAGCCGAGGCGCTGTGGTCCTGGGGGTTTAGAGAGTCTATTAGACTGGCCTCCCCTTGAGGCGACAATGGTCTCACCCTGTCCGCTGGCACCAGACTCTTCAGGGAGGTAGAGGGACTAAGTTCTAGAGCTACGGAGCTAGCCTCTAGCTCGATTGATGATGTGGCGGTGTTCGCAGGTCGTCCATTTCCCCCATCGTGTGTATCATTATATTCACTTGTCCCCCCCCCATAGAAAGCGTATCGGGTGGGCCTGCCCCCAAGGTCCCCTTCCTCCCGTTGGCGTCCACTGGCTCTTTCTCCGAAACGAGCGGGCTTAGGTGGTTCTCTAGTCTAATGGGGGGGGGTTCCAACCGTGGGACTTGGCTTGTCTTGGGTGACGCTTGGGGTTCCCTGGTTGCCCCTTTTACCGCATGGGGCAAAGTTTTAGGCGTGGGTGTTTCGTTAGTCATAGAGAAGTCTATAGCACCCTTCCCCGGGGTGGAGGTTTCCTCCCCCCTCCCCTCAATCGTGAGGAAACTGAAGACACATTCTGAGTGTTGTGATTGAGTCTTTGCATTATTCGAAGATGTTGGTAGGGGGAGGTGATGATGTGTATCCGGCGAAAGGCCAGATTCTGTTACCTGTTCAGCTGCATCGGTAAAACTGCTATTTAGAAGCTCTGGACAACGCTGCTTCTTGCTCCGTAGATTTCTCGGCTCGGGATCATTCACCGATGGTTTCCTTTTGGCTCTCTGCACCAGCTCAGACATGGTAAGAAAAGCCCTTCCCTCGACGCGCGCTGATTGCAGACCTCTCCTTCCTCCTCCCGCCGACCGCGGACTGCTGACTGCCCTTGTCAGTCCCTTCGCGGTCCGCTTCGCGGAGGGTAGTGGTTAAGTGCCAGAGGCTCACCAGAGCACACGCCTCTCAGCACACGCCTCCAAAAGAAAGTGAGGAAATACTGCGCTCTCGAACAGCGCTCACTGCTCACACTGCTGACTGCCCTTGTCAGTCCCTTCACGGTCCGCTTTGCGGAGGGTAGTGGTTAAGTGCCAGAGGCTCACCAGAGCACACGCCTCTCAGCACACGCCTCCAAAAGAAAGTGAGGAAATACTGCGCTCTCGAACAGCGCTCACTGCTCACACTGCTGACTGCCCTTGTCAGTCCCTTCGCGGTCCGCTTCGCGGAGGGTAGTGGTTAAGTGCCAGAGGCTCACCAGAGCACACGCCTCTCAGCACACGCCTCCAAAAGAAAGTGAGGAAATACTGCGCTCTCGAACAGCGCTCACTGCTCACACTGCTGACTGCCCTTGTCAGTCCCTTCGCGGTCCGCTTCGCGGAGGGTAGTGGTTAAGTGCCAGAGGCTCACCAGAGCACACGCCTCTCAGCACACGCCTCCAAAAGAAAGTGAGGAAATACTGCGCTCTCGAACAGCGCTCACTGCTCACACTGCTGACTGCCCTTGTCAGTCCCTTCGCGGTCCGCTTCGCGGAGGGTAGTGGTTAAGTGCCAGAGGCTCACCAGAGCACACGCCTCTCAGCACACACCTCCAAAAGAAAGTGAGGAAATACTGCGCTCTCGAACAGCGCTCACTGCTCACACTGCTGACTGCCCTTGTCAGTCCCTTCGCGGTCCGCTTCGCGGAGGGTAGTGGTTAAATCACATCTTTTGCGGAAACCAACCCTCCAAACACCTTCTGTATTCCATAAATGATCATCGGATATGGCCAAATAGGACCAATACAATGTATGCTGCTGAGAGAAACATTGCAGAAGACTATTGGGTTTATGGTGTCCAAAGTGAAAATATACTCCTTTGCACCAACTATTGGAAATGTTAGGAAGAAAATACAGGTAAATGCCCCCCACAATTAATTGCATCAGCGGAGGGACATTTTAAAGGTATCGCTATGGAATTCGCCAGTTTTTTCAAGTTGTAAATTCAGGTTGATTGCAAAGGAGGGTGGTAAATTTGTCATGTGGACAGATGTGTCATGTGGAGTGGGAAAGGGGATGTACATGTAAAGTTTGCCTGCACCCAATAACCACCTGACAGAGCGTACACAATCCCATGGATTAACACTGCTTTTTACCAACCCATGGTGTCTGATTCTTCTAATACTGGATGTTTAGTGCTGCCATTTTCTGCTGCCATCAAGCATTTCTCATATTGATAAAAGATAGGTTTTTCGTCTACAAGCCAAGTCTTGTATATTCGTAGTCACAGTATGTTATTTTATGAAAACACCAAACTGTGATCAACCTGGGAATCAGGATTGTCTTATCCACATACATTAACGCATTATTTTTCATATCCTTGACCTCAGGTGACTGATTACTATTAGAGAGCAAGAACCACTGTGGAAAATGTGCCAATTGTGAACTCTAGTTGACAGCATTGTTTTTGGTTTGTTTTCAGGAAGACCACATTGTTGGGATTAATTAACTTTGAGTGTTCACGTTTATCATCACAAGTAGTTGCATTTCAAAGAACGCGCCTTAAAAGTGGCCTGTGTATATATAACTATATATATTTTGTTTAATGTAACGTTTAAATTAAATATTTTTCCAACAAACGAAGTGTCTGGTGCGAGATGGGGAGTTCCAAGACACAAGACTGTGCAGGTTCTGCAACACAGGAGGAGACATTAAAGCATTTGGTGGTGTCGTGTTGAAGCCTCATATCACTGGGAATGCAAATGTTTGCCTGATTTATTGATCATGATGTATTATTTTCTGACGATAATTTATGGAATTGGGTTTTAAACTCCAATGAAATATCTCTTAGTATCATAGTTTTAAACTAAATTGAATCAGTTTTAAAAATTGTGTAAATTTATTGTTTGTTTTGTATTGTGGAATTGTATTTATGATGTGTTGTATGTGTGTTCGTTTGCAAAAGGTTATTTGTTAACCATAATGCAAGCAAAAAAAAATATATATAACTATATGAATAAGCGAGTCATCCCCAGTTCAAAAGGTGTGAATTGTTTACTTGGACTAGCAGAGTAAAACATGCACTTTAACTTGAAAAAGCAAGATCCATGTTTATGACACAAAGCTGTCATCGAATGAAAGTGTGAATTAGGCAGGGTGATATTGTGTGCCCTATTTTTGTAGGATGTGTAATACAAGATCCACTAAAAGAAGCCCTGTGAACATCTGCAGACCTCAACCCAAAACCTTTTTTTTGTTGCAGAGGGGGGTGGGGGGGCACCTTTTGGCATCATCTAATCTTTATATCTTTGTCCCTGTTCAGCTGAAGTCCAAGTGAATGTGTTACTGTATTTCCCATTATATAGCACCAAGAACAAAGTTAATATTATGTAGTAATTAGTGAAGGGCGTGACTTGTTTATACTGCTGTTAGCTGTTGACTGCTTGGTTGCTGGTTCAAGCAGTATCTGCTACGGGTGACCGGAGACTGCGGGCCTAGTGCCTTTGATCCGGTCACTTTTCCAGGATGACTTTACAAGCGAAAATGAAAATTCTTTCATCAAACAACGATGGAAAACAAGCCCCTGCTGATGTCAAACTTGAAGAGACGGGTCGGCTTCTACGTAGCGGGTGTATTACTACTTTCGAGAGCCCAGACAACTCGCTGCACTTTGAACTGCAGACTCGGCAAAAGGTCAGCTCTTTAACGATCCATTCGGATTCTGACATAACACTGCCCACTCTTTCTCAGAAAACATTTCCTTTGCTTCCAAACCTCAGTCCTCCAATCCCTCCCTTGAGATCTCCGCATAAATTACGGTCACCTCAGGGTTGGCGAGGAATAGGAGATGTTTTGGGGAAATTGACCCCACCTGATGCCGGTGTTAGCCCAGTTGCTGACCTTGCCATTGTTGCTGGTCCAGTTAACTCAGAACAGATTCAACGCGTCGGGACAAACCAGCAGATAGAGACAACGCAGGGGGCACAGCAGAGCTGGGCGGAAGAGCAAAAAACACCATACTTAAATCAACGCCCCGAACTTGATCCCGCTAACACAAAGCCTGTCATCGTTGCGGGCCCATGCAGGTCCGCTGAGCCGTTTACAAACCAGCTAACAGACCATCTTTTGACAAGACAAAAACTTTCGGCAAACCTCTGAGAAACGCAAAAATTCACAGGAGGTTATAGTACCCTCCACTACCTCAAATGGAAAAAATGAAACACATCCAGTAACCTCTGGAGGCGGACTTCAAAGTCCTCATTTGGACCTCACAGACTTTTAAAGAAAATATCTTCTTGAACGAAACCTTAGCTATCTCTGAGGATTTTACAGACGATCCTAATCTTTTGAAACCTCACAACTTGGTCCTTGAATTTGGGGCATTCACACCTGAGCCTTATTCAGGAGAGTCAATTGGAGACATTTCCATTCCGGCACAGGCCCTTTCTTTGTCCAAGAAAAATCACGAGGTGCTAAAGAGCCTTCAGGAGCAAGCTCCCCCTAGTGTCCTAACATCAAAGACAAGCGTTACCTTACTACCTTCCTCACAACAGAGGGCAAGTACAAAAGCTCAATCCAGGAAACTGATCCCACATAAACTACACGCTACGAACCATATTGGCAAATTTTTTTGCAAAATGGAGAAAACAACTTCGAGCAGCGCAGGAGAGCTTTCTGACGCTGAAATTTTAGAGGGAACGTCTACTTCCATTATGGACAATGCCCTCGCCTTTAATGGGAAGGAACATTGTGCCATAGATGGTAACTCCACAATACCATTACGCTGGCACTATAAGGAAACAAAATCATCCACTCCAGCTTGCAAGACCCATCAACCAAATACTTTCCTTTCTCCTTTGGGTCATAATCTACTGAATCAAACGGTCAAAGCTACCTTTCCTTGTCAAAAAACAGAAAAGGCCAGGGTACCATACATCTCAATTTTCGAATCTCCAACTGCAAAAAACAACTCATCCACAACTCACATGGGTCTTAAAGAAGACCAACGGGTAAACCCTTCCTTAAAACCTAAAGAAACATCACCTTTTAACCAAATGGTTTGACTTCACGTCCAAAATTGACTTTACCCACTCCAAGAGAAGACTCAACTCGTGTGTCCCTGCGCAAGGGGAGGCAAAGGTCACAAGACCACACACATCTTACCAAAAAACCAAATCAACCTTGAGAGGTATCGCTTGGGCAGAATGTATGGACTCTTGGGATCTACATAACCTAAACCAACTAGATACCTCTGCAGAGCCGGAACCTACTTGGGAGATGCAGGCTACAAGAGCATCATTGATTACATCTACACATCTAAAGACTCTACGTTCTTATCGATTTATTCAAAGTACTTAAAACCACCTGCAGTGACCATAACCTCCTAGCTGCATCCTGGCCTTCTTTCAAAGAACAACCAATGGTAATGTCACATCCCTCAGAAGTCACCATCCAAGGCACTCATCTAAAAATCTCTAAAGAAGCCCTTACGCAAATAAACTCTTCATATATGGGAAATCTTTTAGATAAAACAGCAGATGGATTCCCATCAAACTTGGATTACTACCCATTATTGGTTCCGTTTCAAAGGCCCAGATCCACAAGAACCGGCTCTGGAAATCAGCACCTGCACAGCTACAACGAGGAATTCAAGCAAAGAAAAGCTGGCCTTAGAAAAGCATCAAGGCTAGCCCTATAAGTACCATCAGCTGAAAACATCGATCAGCCGGTGGTATTAAAAAAAAGCTATAGAAACTGGCTAAAATCGGCAAGATGGAGTCTCTATCAACAAGATGCCGAACTAATGCTAGGGACCATCAGCAAAAGAAACCCTAAAATCCCATACGACAAATCAACCATTTTGAAAAAAATAAAGAGCCTTAATGATTCTTGAGCACCCGGGCCTGACGGAATATCTAACATCCACTTAAAACAAGACCCAGAACAATGGACTTCCTTGATTTTCGAGATTTTCAACAGATCCAAGGTGTCTAGAAATATACCCGGATCATGGTAGACAGCAACTATCATTCCAATTTATAAGAAGGGTGCAAAGAACGACCCCAAAAACTATAGGCCTATAGTGTTACTCGATGTTATCGGAAAACCATTTGGAACCCTGATCCTAGAGGTATTTCAAGCCTGGCAAAAATAATCTAATACAATGGGCCCATTTCAATCAGGATTTGTTAAACACCTAAAAACCTCAATTAACATTCTGATGATAAATATTCTAAAGGTCAAAGTCATGGAAAACCACCCAAAAACTTTGGGCAAAACTAGAGAAGGCCAAATATCCAGCATCTATCCTTGATCCGATTAAAGCATTACATTCTGAAACCTCAATGTGGGTTTGCTTAAATCCATCAGGTGAACTATCCTCCTCCATACCATTGCCAGGGGGGTAAAGCAGGGCTGCCCACCCTTTATAATGCTTACATGGCTGATATCAAGGACAACGAAAATAACATTCGTTCCTTTCCACCATCAATAGGGGAAGCTAAAGTCACCCGGCTCCTCTATGCCGACGATATACTACTTATGGATCAAACAGCTATAGCCCTTCAGCGCCAACTAAACAGTTTGGCAACATACCTTAAAGCAAATGATCTGGACTTTAATCCGAGCAAAACAAAGATTCTCATCTTGGAAAAGAACAACACTAAACTTAACGGCAAATTCCAGTGGGTCATGAATTTGGAAAAGTTGGAAGTGGTTAAAAATCTCACTTATTTGGGGGTCAAAATTTCACAAAGTTTCATTGAAGTAACTATGCAAGAACATCTTTTTGCAAAAACCAAAACCCTCACTGCTCAAGCTGGAATCCTAGACAGAAAATTTGGAAAATACTCACTACTTCCTGTAATTAATTTTTTCAAAACAAAGGTTATCCCGGCAATAACCTATGGGGCAGATGCTATGCCCCAATTACCGTCCGTTCTGTGGCCCAAACTGGAAGCCCTATTTTGGAGGCAAGTTCTAAGACTTCCATCATCAACACCAATGGCTATAATCCAAAGAGAGTTATGCCTTCCATCAGTGAAATCAATAGTGGAGAGAAACACACTACATTTCTTGGGAAACATTTTACGAAAACCAAGACAGAAAACCGCTCAGAGTCTACATGATGAACTAACATCTGGCAAAAGTAGCACCCTTAAAAACTGGCTTAAAAAACATCTTGACCTGCTATTAAAAATCGGAAGTTCAGAATGGGAGCTCGAGTTTATTCCCGATAAAGTTAAGGAAAAAATGAATATCTGGGATTGGATCGCTACCCTGGATAGAGACAACGAATACAAATCATCTATGGATCTTTTTTGGGACTCGCATAAAGTCAAGAGACCAGAAAATACCAAAGAAAATTCCCTGACAAAGGGCTGCGAACAATGTTTTTTAGGGCACGTTTAAATCTTATGAAAACAAATGAAATACTGTATCATCGAAATCAAACAATAAATGACAGTTGTAGATTCTGTGGTAATTCTACATCTATTGAAACAGTGCGCCATCTCATTACCCTCTGTCCAAGGACAACACACCTTAGACTTATTCATCATCAATCTTTCAGGCATCAAGTATCAACATTTTCTGAAGAAGCTTGGTGGTGCTGGTCCATGAGTGGCAAGAATGTATCCCTGACTATAGCTACAGCTAAATTCCTTCGGGATCTTGATCTGAAATCAAGACAAGCTACATAAATAGGGAAGTAAGAAATAAACATTTTCTTCTACCTAACCAATGAAGAGTCAAACTTTGTAAAAATTGTCTAGTTACAATAAAAACCAAAAAAGACCCCAAAAAAATATATATATTATGTAGGTCGGTGCTGTTGTCTGGTGGCATATTGGATGCCAAAAAGACATTGAAATGTCTAAAAATATTATCTGGCAACAAACAATCATCAAACTGTTACTGATACATGTTTAATTGGGATTGAATAATAATATTGTAAACAGAATGTGTTGGGATTATAAACTGTCTTTGTCAGGAGATGGGGGCTCCACACCTATTCTCATGTTCCTTAAATGAAGTAGATCTAGAAAACAAGAATTTCTAAATACTTTGTGAGCCTCTTGATGTGAAGGGAGCTGGATCTTCTCTTAAGTGGAAGATTGAGTTTGTGATTCCATGGGTGGCGTGGGGTCTATGTTAGGCAAGAAGGGCTGTGCGATGTTTCCCCCCGCTAGTCCAGGCCCTGCAACATTACTGTGCATTGCTTGCATCAGGAACATCAGAATGGCCACTGGAAAGCATTCCGCTCGCTAAAATCACCCAGAAGGGCGCAGTACAAATCTGACAAATATGCCGCCATCCACTTTTGCCTATGTCAGTGGTAACACAGGAGACCACTGCCAAAACCCATAATTTGGCTGCCCACAGAGCAAGGCTGATTGCAAAAGAAACACCGAACTGTGTGAAAATCTGCTTTTTCTTGGTTGTCAAATTTGCAAATATCATGGCTCACAAACCACCCAAAAGATCCAACCTCCTGTTGGGTGTTGAATATCATTCTACTTCAAGAATCCACATAAATATAATGTCAGCAGAAGTATATGCTATCTGGACAAAGTCCACTTTTGAAGATGGCTGCTGGAAAGAAATCTGTCAAAAATAGGTGCAATACCGTTACTCGCCTCTGTCAGACGCTGGGGATTTCTAAATGTGACAGGAGAAGCTGTGTCTCAAAAGCTAAATATACCAAAGAAGGGATTTCCATAAAATGCAATATAGGGTGCCACACATTGATTTTTATGTTGAAAAAGACTGGAATTCAAGATATGTTTGCTGATTTTAAATTTGTAACAGTAATTTTTCACAAGGAACTATGTCACAATTGACCATAAGATAACCTGAATCAGCTAAAACTTCAAAGAGGCTTTCTTCCCCTGAGAACACCCCCACCCTGTTCCTTCCCACCAAAAGGAGAGGATATTCCTTGAACTGAATGGAAATGCTAATTCGGGTGTGACTGACATTAACTGCCCTGGCAGGAAGACAAGCCATGTGACTCTCTGACTCAGTCAAGCTTTGGAGGTGGGCCAGACAGAAAATGTGGATTGAAACTGGACTAAATATATGTTTAAGGAAAAGACTTATAAAATATTGTACCAAACTGACAAAAATATGAAATTTAGAGATTATTAAAATGAAAAATTCACTCACAGTTTAAAACTTATCTGGAATCTGTGCGACATTCAGAGACTGTTCACAACATTTTAATATTGTAACTATTATGATTATGCTAGGAACATGAACAATTACAGGAATATGCCCAGAGGGTATGTGCATGTATGTATAAAAAAATCGTACAGATCCTAAAATGTGTAACCAATCAAAAGCGCGAAAAATTGTCATTTATGAACCAAAATTCGTAGGAAGATAAGATTTTGACAAAAACGTACCTTAGGCAATCTGTGATGTGTATATGTATTATTAACAAGTTGTGCATATTGAAAATATGATTTTTGGGAAAAATAGATTTTCTGGGTAAAAGCAAAGGGGAGGTTCTTCCCTAGATTGTAAATGGCGGCATCACTCTGACACATGATGACACCTCATGACACACTGTTCCTTTCTCAAATCAGGGGACAGGGAATTCTCTGACCTATCAGATCACTAGAGGGTTGGGCACAGACAATCAGCCTCCCCACTCACTTTGGAAAATGGATAAAGAGTGACTACTGAGGACAGGCAAGACACACACTCTTTCACTCATCAACTGATCCACTGGCGAAGCACCCTGCAGGAAGATCCAGACTCCTGAACCAGACTCCAGATCCAGACTCTAGAACCAGACTCTGGAACCCTGAAGCAGAGGCCTAATCCAAAAAGCTTAACCCTTTGAGCAGGCCTTTAGAAAACCTTGCAAACCTGATTTAACCCCTAACTTCCACGGGGCCTAACCTAATCCATTCAACAGCCTGGCTGAGCTGTTTGCTGCTTCTGGCCAATAACCTTTGCTAGAACCCAAGATCCAGATCAGTCCAGCAGAGCTGTAACCCAGAACCTGTCAGATCCAGTCCAAGAGGCTGCGCAGAGACCAGAGTGTTGAGAGCAGAACCAAGCGCCTGAGTCCTGTCCAGTGGCGAGCGGAGTCCAAGCCAAACATTTGACCAGATCTTTGACGGGTCAATTCCATTTTAAACCAGAGTTGTGAGTGTTTAGCGTAGAACTGTCCATAGTCATCTCTTAGTTTAAAGTAATCCATCCAACCCATTCCAACAGACTGCATTGTAGAATCTCTTTTATCCATTCTGAATCCGTTCTCATCCATCTAATCCTGTGAGATTTGTTAGTGTAAGCCAACCTGTTTGTAATTCAAAGCGAAATTTCATTTGAAATCTTGACTCCTGTTGAGAAAAATCGACCTTTACTAAAACCTCTGTGACTTTTGAACCTTATAGTTTTTCCGTAATCGCATTTCCCGCATGCGGAAAAGTTTCTGCGAATTTGCATTTGGCTAAATTTCACCACCTGCAAAAACATCTATTTCTTGATTTCAACTTCTGAATTTCATTTTCCATTCTAACCATTCAACAATCATTGCTAGTGTTTCCCTGAACTTATCCAAAGCAACCCTCACTTGTTCTGAATCCCATTTAGCGAATTAAAATAATTTTTAGCATTTTTCCCATCCAATTCAAACCACATCTAAAAGCAATTGACCTGTTTTAAAATCATTACTGTTCTCTCTAATCTTGCTGGCTGGGAAACGGGATTGAAACTGAAATTGTTGATTGTTATTCCTGATACCTGTGTGCTGTCATTCATCTCTTCATATTGCATATTGGGGGGAGTGAGTAACAACAGAGGGGAAAGAGTGATTATATTGTCTTTGGTTGAATTCATATCAAGTTTCCTTCTGAGTTGCATTCTTTCCTATCATTGCATTTCCTTGAACCACACAAAGTTATTCTCTGCTACGTTATTCTTCCTATTCCTAATTGATTAAAGAGATTGTTGATATTGTCATATTACCCATTGCAGATCATTGTTCATATTCATAAATTTGATATTCAGATATTATCCATATTTATAAAAGTGTGATATATATATTGTTCAATTCTTCAAATAAATCTTTTAATTTGCAAAACAAACCTATTTCTTGGTTCAGTGAGATCGGGGGAATTCAAAGAGAGGAGCGTTATATAAGGGTACATCATCCAGAATTGAAATAACTTTTGACATAAAAATATATAAATAAGGGTTTTCATTGGGCATCCCATACAAGGCATTGACTTGGTTGGAGTGCTGGATTGAAACCACTTACAGATTTGGGGCTCGTAGCGGGATTTCTGGATTAGATATACCACTTGTGCAGCTTAATACAGTGTGCTAACTGACAGGATACATAAATCCTGTTGGGCTACCACGCTGCGTTACACTGTAAAAGCACCCCTCAAAAGGGAACGCTCTAAGGAAATGGTCTCTTTTGCAAAAACAAAATAATAAACTTCTCTAAGTCAGGAAGGAACTTAATATTTCCAAAATGGTGACATTGGTAGACATCAAGATAGTTAGAGAACATATTTTACATAAGTTATTTATGAGAGGTGAGTGGACTGAACAGGACCAGAATGTGTGGTTGCAGGCAATCACACAACAGATCACTGCAACAGGGTTTGATACCTGGAGAGATCAGGGTCCCTTACATGTGGCCCTGAGTGAACTATATATGGCCCCTAAAGCCAAGGATGAGCAAAATAAGATTGCCAAGATAGCGGCATATCTATATTTATCTATGGGAGCCATACAGGATAAATATGCTGAAGGCCAAGATCTGGCAAGTAGGCAACTGATGGCATTAGGAAAGGCCCAGTCTGATCTGGACTCTTCTGAGCAGAGGCTGCAGAGGAGCCAGAAGTCAGAAAATGAAAGCAGACAGTATATAGTTAAAATAAAAGAGGATATGGGTATCCTGTAACAGGAAAAGGCAGAAAAAGGATACCAGAATTCATTGCCTTGCAGAAGGAGTACCAAGAAGGTTTGGACTCCCTACTGCAGAGCCAGAAAAGGCTGGAGCAACAACTGGACTTCAATAGGGCATGCGCAGAACAGGTGGTCACCCTGCAAAGCCACCTAGATAGAGAGAAGGCAGAGAGCAACAAATTAATTCTGAAATACCTGGACACCCAGGCAGAGTTTGATGAAGAGCGCCAAAAGCTGGTGCCCTTCAAAGACAGAGGGCCAACCTGGCAGCACAGAGGCAGGCTCTTGCTCAGGAAAGGGACACCTTAGGCCAGGAAGTCTGTAACTTAAAAGGGAAACTGGAAGAAAATCACCTGGCCCTCCAGGGACTGGGTGACCTCCAAAAAGAGCATGATAGATTGTTAGAGCACACCAGGAGGGTGGAAGATGCTCTGGTAAGAAAGGAGCAGGCCAGTAGGGACGGGACTCAGGAGATAACCCTCCTGCAGCAAAGACTGGCCCAGTACTCAAAGACAAACCAGGAAGCACAGAGAGAAAATGAGGCTCTCTGTGAGAAAAATGATAGGCTCCACAGGCAGGTGGCCATGCAAGAGAGACTGATAGAGACTAGTAAGGCCTTGATTGAGGAACAGAAAGCTCAGGTTCTTGCATGGCAACAGGGAGCAGGGGCTGATAGAGATGAGGTCCGCTGGGAAAGGGAAACACCTGAGCATAACCTCAGGAACCCTAGTACCAGAGGCCTTCATCTCTCCCAGTCCCTGGACTCTGCCACCCCCATGTCCACTGGCGCACATGAGCCCAGGGCCACAGGGATGGTAGATTACTATCCAGTCAGAAGTATGGGGCTCATAGACCAGTACCTCCCAGGTATGGATGGGTGGGCACCTGGGTATGGGTACCCAACTACAGTGAAATTTAGTGGGGAACTCCATGAGGGTAGGCCCACTAAGGGCATCCTGAAAACCTCTGCCCAGCTAGGACAAAGGGGGGGGGTATCCATCAAATCCTGGGAGCAAGAAGGAATCAGAAGACTCCTCTGAGCGCCCCAGGACACATGAGACTAGGTCCCCACATTCTGCCAGCCATTCTCAGGCTCGCAGAATCTGGGAGAACCTAGAAGACCAGACGGGCACCTCTGGGAGCACTGCCTCTGAGTCAGAGGATGATTGGACTAGGGTTACCCGAACCAAGAAGGCCAATAAGGCAAAAAGGGACTTGCTTAAGGACCCCTTAAAACAGATCAAGGCAATAAGGAGCGTCATCACGCCTTATCATAAGAAAGCTAAGTATTCTGTTTGGGAGCACTTAGAGCTCTTTGAACAGATGATGGAACCTTTCCATTTGAAAGACAGTAGTAGCTGCATTCAGTATGTGAAATTGACATTCTCACCAGAATACTCCAGTTTCTTTGCGGGGCTGGAGGACCAAAATCATTCAAGATGGTCCACATATAGGGCGGCCATCTTGAAGCATTTTTCTGTTCACAGAACTCCCCAAGAGGCTCGCAAGGCAGCCTACAACTTGCAAGGTGCGGAGGATCAGGCCCCACAAGAATTTGTGCAGGAGTTAAAGCGTGCCTTTGCGCAGACTACCAGAAGGGTGCGCACGGACAGCAAAGATTTGGTAATACTTTTTTCCATGCTCTACCAAAATACATCATGATCCAGCTAGTGAGAGATTTTCATGAGAAAAGATCACTAGACTGGGTCATTGAACAGGCCACCCGGATCTATGAGGTGCAAAAGCCCATAGAAAACAAGAATGCTCAGAAAAGCCCCAAACCAACCAACACGCCTACTGCTGCTAAGGTGGCAGAGGTAAAGGTTGCCCCCATTTTGGATTTGGAGATGGGGGGCCTAGAAACCTGCCTGCACAGCAGAATAATTCCAAGCCCAGAAGGCCCTCGGGCCAGTCACAGACAGGGAGCCAAGGAGGTAGTCCCACAAATGGGATCCCTCACTCCCCTGACTATGTAAGTCCCCGCTACAAGGGGAACAGACCCATCCTGGGTTATGTGTGGACTCCTCCAGCCCAAGGGGGGATCCAACCAAGCAGCCCCTAACCCAGGGAACTTCCCTCCTCACTTCCCCTAGGAAGGCAGAAATTCCCCAAATCCTGGGCAGAACTTTTTCCCAAGGTATCCACACAATTTTCAACTCCAGAATAATCCATCCTTCTTTCCCCACTTTCCTGAGCCCAGACAACCTAATCCGGGAGAGTGGAGGCCAAGGGTGGAGGGGTACCCAAATCCTCCCAACCCGGGGTAATACCAGAGAAGGGATAACTACCCTTCCTGGGATCAGCCCATGGGAGAAATGAGAACCCTGTATCAGCCTGAGCGGGTGTCACAGTTAGAGCGCCAGGTCCAAAACATGGCACAGGATGTGGGTCACATGCTGAGGGCTCAGCAGAACCCTCAGATGAACATGCCAGCGCAGAATTCCCCAAACTCTGAACCTGGTGCTCCAGAACAATGACGAGGGCAGCACCCCGACAACCCACCGGTTCCCAGGGAGGAGGCACAAGGGGGAAGGGGGGTGTAAAGCCTTGGAAGAAGCTTCCTTCCCCACTTGTAAAAAGCCCCTGGAAGCCCAGGAACCGGAACAACAATGTCCTTCTCCTGAAAGCCTGCCACCCAAGGAGCAGAGGAGGGGTAGGAAAAACAAAGGACCCAAACAGACCCATTTTGTGGAGGAGGTACAAATCTTCCAATTTGAAGGAGAGGAATCCTGAGAGGATCCTGGCAAAAGGATCTTCTCCTTCAGAGATGGGGGAACTCCTCCCAAGGAAAAATGGGTCCCAAAGGATACAAATCCAAACTGGGTAGATGTGGGGACTGAGATAGCGCCGCCCATCATCCAACCCCAGAACCAACAGCATGAAAATCCCCTGGTTCAAATCCATCCTGGTGACTGCCTCCAAAAGGGGGGGGGCAGCCCAGAACCATAACCAGGGGAACTCAAAACTTCTCCCATTTCCAGTTGCCATCTTTTCTTTTCAGATTCCCAAGGCTTCCAACAGAATTCTGCCCAAATCTCTTCTCTCTCAATGTCCAAAACTAGAAAATTAACCCACTAGTTGTCCAAAAATGTACATTATCTGTGCCCCCTTGCGGAGAAGGAGGGAAGATATTATGCCCCGGTACAAGTACAGGGGCAGGGTATAATTTTGACACTGGTGGACACGGGATCCCAAGCTACCCTTCTGTCCAAAAAGGCCTTTGATGAACTGAATTCAGGAATAGGGGAGAATTATCAAATTCCTCTCACCTCTCTTCCTGGACAACTTCAGAACTTTGACGGGAAGGAAATTCCTGTCGAGGGCATTGCGGATTTGGACATTAAAACTGGGCGACACAAGGTGAAGCACCCGGTCATAGTTATAACCCAAGAGGGCACCCCTTGTTTACTAGGGAATGACCTCCTGCGAAGGTTGTCACCCCTAATAGACTGTGTAAACAAGGTCCTCTGGACCCAGACTACCCGACCGATAAATTTAAGTGTCAATCATGGTACCTGGTACCTACCTTCCTGCCTGCTGCTCTTTTTCACCACTTAGCAAGCCCCGCCCACCTGGTGCCTTCCTTCACCATCACTGTCTTGTGGCCAATGCTGGATTTGACTGTTATGGACTTCATTCATTCACAGTGCGTCACTCTTTCTCAACTCTCATGCTGGACTTCCTTTGCATCTTGTACTCATGGTGGCCCTGAATCATGCTGTTCCCATCTTCATCTTGTATCCTGGCTTGCAACATTATGTGTTACTACTGACTTCTGCAATTGTATTTGCTCTCCACTTTTGCTTCTCCACTCTTTTTGACTGCTTACTCTCTTTTCTCTCCTCCTTTCCCTTCTCCCTTTTCCTATCTCCTCCCCTTACTTTCTTCTATGCACTTACTCTATCAGAATTGTCCCTGAAACTAATATGATAGCAACCTCGTCTGTTTCCTCCACCCTCCCATTACTGTTCTTTTCCATCCCACCACCCCTCCAGCACTATCTGAAATGTCGTCAGCCTAGTATGATAGTTGCTTGTTTTGTTCCTCCCCTCCCTTTCTGCACCCCTCTCCCTCACCTTTTGTTTTTCTTCGGCTCTACCAGAAATATTGTCAGGCCTAGTACGGTAGTCGCCTGTCTGTTTCCATTTCCTTCCCACTCTCCCCCTCCCTTCCTTATCTATGTCTTAGCTCTTGCACTATCTGAAATGTCGTCAGGCCGAGTACGATAGTTAATTTCACATCCTTACTGTTCATGGCCTGTAAGAATGTGGTTGTATTTTCCCTTGTTCCCTCCCTTGCCTTGAAGCGCTTTGAAACACATTGTGTAGAGGCGCTATATAAATAAACAATCATATCATATCATATCATATCACATGCTACATGGTTGAGCAAAAATCTGACCAAGTAGAATTTCACTTCCAGAACAACCAAATTCCAGACGTGACAGTAATAGCAGTAGGGCAACAGACTGGTGATGGGGAGTCCTCTCTATTTCTGAAAATCAACCTTCCTTCCAGTCTAAGGTGGTATTCAACACTGGAAGGAAACACTCTGAAATTCTTTACCAATCCACAATCAGACATTCCCACTCCTATAGTCCAGAAAGATGAGAAATCAGCTCAGAGCCTGGCTGATATTCAGCAAATTGGGGAGCAGTTGTTCATCCCTGTTCAGATAAATGAAGGGAAAGACTCTGTTCTCGCCTGAGTGTGTGAGAACAATGGTAAGAGCTTCATCAGCGAAGCCATGTTCCGTCAACTCCCAAAAGATCCAGCAATTCCCACATTTAGACTGATAGACAAATGGGAAATGGATCTGGAAATACTCAATTCCAAACATCTCCTGCCAAGCAGGTGTATGCCCAAAATCTCCATTGGCAACAAGAGCATAGTCCATAATTGTTGGGTCGTGCGAGACGTTACTGCCGCCTTTTACTTAGGCAGTGATATTCTCAATCGCTTTGCCATTATTTTGGACCTAATAAACTTCAAAGCTTGGTCCTGATTAGAGGATAATCCCATGGGCTTTGATGGCCTAGAGAAAGCATTTAGGTCAGCTCAACTGCTGCCTTATGCAGTTGAAATTCAGATTGTAGAGTAAGTCATCATCCCAGAAAGGACTCGACAATTCTCCCTGGAAGTGAAAGTTAAAAGAGAACAGAAATTGAAAAACCCTGATGCTTATATTCATCTAAATGCTTCTCTCCAACAGCAAGGGTTGGGGGTAAACCCAACAACACTAGTCAATATTGAACATGACACCATTCCAACAGAGGTGGATAACAGTGACTTAAAGAGTATCACTCTAGCCGCAGGCACCATTATTGGAATGGCGGTTGATGACCGACATTTTTCCATTGATTTAGGCAATTAACTGTTAGGACCAATCCCCAAGGACTGTTTTGACAGTGACAGTGATGACAACACAACACCAGACAGGATTTTCACCCGGCATGGGGGGAACTTCCTGGTGTACACTTCCTGCCCTTATGGTAAGGAAGATGTGACTTGTGACTTCAGGAGTGATGAGGTGATTTTACAAGTCCATGAGGGCTGCCTTTCCCACCTGAAGCCACCAATCCAATTTCGCACTCTGACCAGGGGCTTCTCCATCCAGCTGGAGGAGGCCGCTGAGATAGCAAAACCAGAAGTCTTTTCAGGCTTCAGGCAGATGGTTGAAGAGAGAGTCAACCTAGCTGATGCCTGTGAGACTCTGGAGCAGAAGCAAAAGTTGAAACAAGTTTTCTTGGATTTTCAAGATCTCTTTGCGGTGGACTCATATGACTGTGGTTGCACCGACATCCACACAACAACAATTCCCACGGACCCGGGCATGACTCCAATGTTTGTGAAGCACTATCGCTTGCCTTTCGCATCAATGGAGTCCCTTACTGAAATAATTAAGAACCTTCAGTCCCGTGGGATAATCCGTCCAGTCCACAGCACCTTCAATAATCCGGTGCTGGGGATATTGAAGCCAAACGGCCAGTGGAGACTCTGCGCCGATCTTAGGGAGCTCAACAAACGGGTCCATACTTCCCAATGGCCACTTCCCTACATTGACCAAGGGCTGACCCAGATCCAGGGGTCACAGGTATTCACTGCAATAGACCTGACCAATGGATACTGGACTGTACCTGTCAGTGGGGAGGACCAATACAAGCTGGCTTTTACCTTTGGGGGCAGCAGTACACATGGACCCGGACTCCCTTCAGATACATCAACTCCGGCAATGAATTCAACATTTTCGTACATAAGGCCATGCCCGACCCGTGTGAAAGGGGTAACCTGACCTATGTAGATGATGTACTCATCAAAAGCTCAACTGTGGAGGAGCACATAGCGGAGATCTGTTATGTTCTAACACAGTTGAGGGCTGCCAGAGCAAAACTTTCCTTTCAAAAGGCACAGTGGTGTAGAACCCGTGTCAATTTCTTGGGGCATGAGATTACTCCTCAGGGTCTCTGTCCTCAGGAAAAGAAAGTGGAAGCACTCCAGAAATTAAAAGACCCGACAACTCTGCGGGAATTAAGGAGCCTCCTTGGACTGACTAATTACAGGAGAAAGTTCATTGAGGGCTACGCAGAGATCACCAGACCCCTGATTCATCTTTTGAATGGGGGGTCAAATGGGAATGGGATCCAGAACAAGCCGAGGCAGTAACACAACTCAAAAGAAGCCTCTCACAAGCGCCTTGCCTAGCTTATCCTGTCAGAAACAAGGAGCTCTTCTTGGAGACATGGTTCTCTAATACATGCTCAACTGCAGTATTATACCAAAAGCATGACAAGGTCAATAAAGTAATCTCCTATGCGAGTAAAACTTCATCCTCTGTGGAGGAAAAATTCAATGACTGTGAGAAGGCACTCCTGGAAACCGTGTGGGCATTGAAGAATTACTGCCCGTTTATCCAGGGGGAACACATCATAGTGGAGACTCCACACCAGCCTCTGCAATATCTCCAAAGTGACAGAATCCGAGCCGGAAATGTGTGTAATTCCCAAATTATTTCATGGATTCTGTCAATGCAAGGCTTTCCTGTGGAGGTCAGATATGGACAAAACAAGAAGAGTCCTCTCGCGCAAGGTCTGTCTGCCTTGCATGATTGTGCCAGAGAAAACTGTCTCGAGGACGAGAGTCTAAAAATCAAGGACAACATGGAGGCATACCTCAATTCCCCACACAAAGTCTTTAAAGAAGACAAGTGTGAGGGAATGCCCACTGTCTATGTGGATGGATCCTCTTACCATGTTGACAACAACGGGGAAAAAGAATGTGTGGCCGGCGTAGGGAATGCATGGGTGAATGAGTCCCCAGAACCCTCCGCTAGGTACAAGATTGGTCCCCGAAGTAGTCAAGTGGCAGAGTTGATGGCTGTGCATTAAGCCATCCTCATTGCTGTCCAACATCAACTCCACGAACTGGTCATAATCACAGATTCGGATTATGTACGGAACGGGTTTGTGGAGCACCTGGTTAATTGGAAAACCAGAGGCATGTTATGTGCTAAGAACAAACCCTTGAAACATGGGAAGTTAATCCAAAATATTGATGATCTGGTCACCTCGAATGGATGGGATGAACATCTACTGGAAAAAGATCAAGGGTCATTCCAAAGCAAAGGGACCAGACAAAACTGGAAATGACTTAGCTGATCAGCTGGCCAAAACCATAGCCATCCAAGGGGATCTAATTGAGATCGAGTCCCTGTTGGGGGAAATCCAGGTCACTGCTATCACTAGGTCCCAGACGAATGCTCACAATGATCTCTCAACTGCACAATGGAGTAAGGAGACCCCAGATGCTGATTTGATTACGGCTAAAAAAGGGGATCCAATAATTGGTAAGTTTTATCAACACATTGAGGACCCTGAGAACTTTCCCCTGACGGATACCGATTACATAGGAAAAGAGGACCTCAGAGTGCTGATGAAATGTCCAAAAATGTTCCGAATCCAAGACGGTTTGTTGGTAAGGAGTTCCCTAGCTGGCCATGATCAGTGGGTGGTCCCTACCTCATTCCGAAGCCTGATGTTAAGTCACGCCCATGATGCGGCCACAGCCGGTCATAGGGGGTTTCATACAACACTTAAAATCTTAAGAGAAGTTGCCTACTGGCCACACATGGGGCAGGACCTCGACCAATACTTCAAGGGGTGTCTTTTGTGTGCACAATTTCAGCCAACATCCCCCACACACCGCCTCTCCAAAAGAGGGGGATGACACTGCCATGGTCAGATTTGAAAGTCGACTTTATTGGGCCCGTGATTCGCTCCTCTAGGGGAAACAAGTACATGTTGACCGTGACATGCTTGTTTACTAAATGGGTGGAATGTCTCCCAGCCCAAAATGCAAGGCATAAACAGCAGCTGCCCTGATGATCGACCACATCTTTTTGCATTTTGCACTACCCCAAAGGATCGAGTCAGACAAAGGTAGCCATTGCACCAGCAAAGTAATGACACAGATGTGGGAGATACTTGGGGTTAAAAGGAAGCTACACATTGCTTACCGGATAGCCTCTAGTGGTGCAGTCGAGAGATACAACAGGACAATTGTGAGCATATTAAAAAAGTTTGTGGCAGATTCTGGGCCAAGTTGGGATATTCGATTACCTCTTGTCGTAATGGCCATCAGATCTACCCCTTCATCTGCAACTAAAATGTCACCGTTTGAGCTGATGACTGGACGCAGGATGGTGCTTTCCCAGCATCTGCTCTATAGAACCCAAGAGCAGACATTGGTCAATGCCTCCACAACTCATGAGTATGTTGAAAATCTAAGAAAACACCTTCAACATGCTTTTGCCTATGCTCTGCGAAATCTTGAGAGATCTGCAGACAGCATGAAGACCCTCTATGACTTAAAGACTACCAGGAAAGAATACAATGTAGGAGACTGGTTCTACTTATACAATTTCCAAAGGAACCAGGCCAAACAGCGAAAACTTTTGCCTACCTGGAGGGGTCCTTTTGAAATTGTAGACAAAATCTCACCTGTCGCCTACAAAATCCAAATCCCCAAAGGAAGTTTGGCAGAAGGGGAAGACAAGTGGGTCCATATTAATCAACTAAAGTGCTTCCATCCTAGGCACACTCTGCAGCAACTGGAGGAGTCTTCTCGAACCCCAGATGGGGCCACTCAAGATCCATAAAATTCCAACTCTAAAATATTCCATGTATAGTCTATAAAATACAAAAATAAAAATGTGTCCTGATTTATCAAAATGTATGTGTCCACGCCACTACATTAATAGTGGTGTGGAAATGTCTATGAATATGTTTTTGCTTTGTCATCCTAGGATTGATAAACCGTGGAGACGGAAACCAAGGAGGACTACCCGGGGACTGGGAGCAAAGATCCAAGGGGCCCAGAGTATCGCTCAATACTCACATCAGGACTGGCAAGGAGAACTGATCGCTCCACCTTTGACGTAAGAAAAGATGATGAACTTTGCCATTTGTGGAATCAGAAGAAATGAAACTGACATTCCAGTCTTGCGCATTCCCACTGATGGAAGATCAACGCCAAATCGCAAGAGGGGGGCTTGTGGGATGTTTTCCCCCAGTAGTCCAGGCCCTGCAACATTACTGTGCATTGCTTGCATCAGGAACATCAGAATGGCCACTGGAAAGCATTCCGCTTGCTAAAGTCACCCAGAAGGGCGCAGTAAAAATCTGAAAAATAGGCCGCCATCCACTTTTGCCTATGTCAGTGGTAACACAGGAGACCACTCCCAAAACCCATCATTTCGCTGCCCACAGATCAAGGCTGATTGCAAAAGAAACTCTGAGCTGTGTGAAAATCCGTTTTTTCTTGGTTGTCAAATTTGCAAAAATCATGGCTCACAAACCACCCAAAAGATCCAACCTCCTGTTGGGTGTTGAACATCATTCTACTTCAAGAATCCACATAAATATAATATCAGCAGAAGTATATGTTATCTGAACAAAGTCCACTTTTGAAGATGGTTGCTGGAAAGAAATCTGTCAAAAATGGGTGCAATACTGTTACTCGCCTCTGTCAGACGCTGGCGATTTCTAAATCTGACAGGAGAAGCTGTGTCTCAAAAGCTAAATATGCCAAAGAAGGGATTTCCATCAAATGCAATATAGGGTGCCACACATTGATTTTCATGATGAAAAAGACTGGAATTGAATATATGTTTGCAGATTTTAAATTTGTAACTCTAATTTTTCACAAGGAACTATGTCACAATTGACCATAAAATATCCTGAATCAGCTAAAACTTCAAAGAGGCTTTCTTCCCCTGAGAACACCTCACCCTCTTCCTTCCCACCAAAAGGAGAGGATATCGCATTGGGATGCTAATGAGAAGGTGTGGGAGACTTCCTCTGCTGTTCTGGGAAAGAGACAATGGAGTCCTTGACTGAATAGAAATGCTAATTCGGGTGTGACTGAAATTAACTGCCCTGGAAGGAAGACAAGCCATATGACTCTCTGACTCACCCAAGCTTTGGAGGCGGGCCAGACCGAAAATGTGGATTGAAACTGGACTAAATATATGTTTAAGGAAAAGACTTATAAAATATTGTACTGAACTGACAAAAATATGAAATTTAGAGATTATTAAAATGAAAAATTCACTCACAGTTTAAAACTCATCTGGAATCTGTGCGACATTCAGAGACTGAACCACAACATATTTAATAATGTAGCTATTATGATTCTGCTAGGAACATGAAAAATTACAGGAATATGCCCAGAGGGTATGTGCATGTATCTATAAAAAAATCGTACAGATCCGAAAATGTGTAACCAATCAAATGCGCAAAAAATTGTCATTTAAGAACCAAAATTCATAGGAAGATAAGATTCTGACAAAAACGTACCTTAGGCAATCTGTGATGTGTATATGTATTATTAACAAGTTTTGCATATTGAAAATATGTTTTTTGGGAAAAATAGATTTTCTGGGTAAAAGCAAAGGGAAGGTTCTTCCCTAGATTGTAAATGGCAGCATCACTCTGACACATGATGAAACCTCATGACACACTGTTTCTTTCTCACATCAGGGGACAGGGAATTCTCTGACCTTTCAGATCCTTAGAGGGTTGGGCATAGACAATCAGCCTCCCCACCCACTTTGGAAAATGGATAAATAGGGAATGCTGAGGACAGGCAAGACACCCACTCTTTCACTCAGCAACTGATCCACTGGCGAAGCACCCTGCAGGAAGATTCAGACTCCAGAACCAGACTCCAGAGTCTAGAACCAGACTCTAGAACCCTGAAGCAGAGGCCTAATCTAAAAAGCTGAACCCTTTTCAGCAGGCCTTTATAAAACCTTGCAAACCTGAATCAATCCCTAACTTCCACGGGGCCTAACCTAATCCATTCAATGTCCTGGCTGAGCTGTTTGCTGCTTCTGGCCGACAACCTTTGCTAGAACCCAAGATCCAGATCAGTCCAGCAGAGCTGTAACCCAGAACCCATCAGATCCAGTCCAAGAGGCTGCGCAGAGACCAGAGTGCTGAGAGCAGAACCAAGCACCTGAGACCTGTCCTGTGGTGAGCAGAGTCCAAGCCAAGGATAAAGAACATATGCAAGCCAGGCCTGGTCTCACTGCAAAAGGGGCAGTCCAGCCCAAACTGTATCCCTTCAGCATGTGATCACAATACACTATAGGCAGGATTTGGCCTCATTGGACATCATTACTGTACCATCCTCTGTAACTTGCATGACAACTAACTTATGAACAAGGAAATGGTAAAGGGGTGCCCATGGCTTGTACTGTACGCTTTGTACATTTTAATTAGCATGCAGTAACCAAGAATTATTCTGGTCTTTCCAATTGTTTTGATGAAACAAGCACAAATGAAAAAAATCTAATTCTTCAAAAAGTGTACCAACAAAGGGCAGCCAACTGAGGATATATATTGTAAAAACTAATTGTTTATTTATACAGCACTTACACACGAGTGGAGTGCTTCAAAGCGCTACAAGGCTGGAAGGGAACAAGGGAATACAGTAATCATTCTTAGGCCTTGATGTTTCTGAATGATATAAACAAAAAATAACTAGCGAACTAGGCCTGACAACCAAGCTAGCGAGGGGGCATGAGTGCCAAGGATGATCAACTCAGTTTTTTCGTCATTGAGACAAAGCCCATGATGTGCCATCCATGCTTGTATTACAGAGTATATTTCAAAGATATCAAAGAGGGGCTTTGTGAATACATTATACAGCGTCGGGGACACACAAGAGCCTTGCGGGACTCCACAGGGTAATGGTAATGGTTCAGCAGAGTCAGTGGGAGAGAAGACCCTCATGGTTCTGTTTGCCAGGAAGGAACTGATCCAGGCACTGGCTGCGTCTGAGAAGTGTGCTGTAGTTTTCAAGTGGTGTTTGGTGGTTAACCAAATCAAAAGCTGCTGATAGGTCGAGCAGTAAGAGGAGTGCCAGTTTGCCATTGTCTTTCAGGATTTGGATCTGGGTAGTGAGGTCAATTAATGCAGTTTCCGTACCGTGTCTAGGTCGGAAGCCGGATTGCCTTAGTCCCAGGAGATTGTTTGATTCTAGGTAGGCCTGTATTTGTAGATAGGCTGCTCTGTCCAGTATTTTTAATAGAAAAGGTACGGTAGTTATCGGCCTATAGTTAGACGCGTTGGCTGGGTCAAGAGTAGGTTTATTGAGAAGTGGAATGACCCACGCGTCTTTTAGGTTGTCAGGTACTACTCCGGATTTGAAGGAGGCATTGATGAGGTTGGTAATAAATGGTGCCAAATCATGTGCGGCTGCTTTGATTATCGGGGCAGGGCAGGCATCACCTTGGCAATTTGATGGTTTAAGTTTCCTAATGATGTTTTCTACTTCCCAAGTTGATAGGGGTGAGAAGCTGAAAGGTTTACAAGTTGACTTAAAGGTGGGTGATTTGTTAGATAATTGTTTGTAGTCAGGGTCAGCTAGTAGCAGGGATTTTTCGCATTGATTTTAGATTGTAGGCGATATATTTTATCTAATAAGGCCTTCTGAATATTATTACACCATAGTGCGTCAGTAACGCATTTGTCAATAGGGGCAATAGGGGATTCTAATTCTTTTAGAATCTTGAAAAGTTCTTTTGTGTTGGATTCCGCTTGCGTAATCCTTTTATTATAGGTGTCTTTTTTCGCAAGAAGGATGGCTTCTTTGTAACTAGTGGAAGCTAAGGTTAACTTATTGGTTTGCTGTGGGGCACTTTTCCAGTGTGCCTCTGCAGTTCTCTTAGTTTCGCGTAGTTCTCTAAGCTGCGGCGTGAACCATGAATTAAGATGACGCTGGGGTTTAGGTTTCCGCAATTTTAAGGGGGCGATGGTGTTCAATGCTTTAAGAATAGCCTGGTTATAGATATCCACTAGAACAGTGGGGTCAGCGTCTGAGTCAATATTGTTCAGGATAGGGAGTGAAATAGGTAGGAGTTTGTCAGGTGTAATGTCTTTCTTATTTCTCGTACTGGTGGCTGGGGCGATGATGGGAGCCAGGTGGTGTGTGTTGGCTTTGATGGAAAAGGTTATTTTATGATGATCCGACCAAATGCATGGGTCATTGGATAGGAGATCAATAGGGCAATTGAGGTGAGTGAGCAGTCCAGTGTTCTACCTTTGATATGAGTTGGCTCATGAATAATGTGGGTGTGACCCAGGTCAGATAATGTGTTGGCTAGATCATGGGCGTTAGTGTTCTTGGGGTTGTTAAAACCAAGATTAAAATCCCCAAGTAGGATGGTTTGTGAATTAAGTTTAGTGTCTGTGGTTATGAGTGATGCAATTTCCTCAATAAAAGACGAGACGGGACCTGGTGGTCGATAAATAAGGTGCATTGTTGCTGTGTGGTTAGGTGATAAAGGTAGTTTGATGGACAGGGATTCAGCAGAAGGGATTTGAGCGTCTTGGATGACTTTAATGTCAAAGGTATTTCTGAATATAAGGGCGAGTCCACCTCCCTTCGGCTGAGTGGTGTTTCTGTCACATCTAATAATGGCATAATCCTTAGGTATGGCAAGGGCCAAAGAAGGACCGGAGGCAGCATTAAGCCAGATTTCCGTGACTGCAAGGAGATTGAGCTTTTCATGAGTTATAAAGTCAGCGATGTCCAGAGCATGGGCAGGGAGAGACCTAGCATTCATTCACCGCAATCACACACATGTAGCCAATCTAAAGATCCCAAGACTAATTCAGACTTTGCAGACCAACTCCCTCTTGAGAAAGCTGAGCTCTGAATACAAATTCTACTGGTGAGGATGTCATACTCCTGTGGGTCCCATCCTGCCATGGCCTAGCACATGAACTTTGTCTTGCTGAAGACTCTTACATTAAGTTTTCAGCGATTCTCATGGACATTAATGCATCTCCTTAGACTTTAATTACCCTCTGTAATAATTGGTCCAATGCTCTTTTGTGAGTCTTTTTAAAAATTAAATGTCATAGCCATACAGTTTTCACACTCATAATAACCCTCACAACCCCTCACCATAGAATTGGAACACTTTCTTGAACATTCTAAGTCTTCATTACAGAAACGTTGCACCAATGCATGTGCAATATTGCAAGGTATTAGCACTAAGTTAAAAATCTTCCTAAAGCAATTACGTATTGTTGCACCACGGCCATGTTGCATTAGTGCTACTAAAGTCTGTTATTAGTACTAGGGCAAACATTTCCCTCTGCAAAAATAAATTGAAAGAATACATGTTTGCATTGGCACAGTTTTTGCCATGGTGCTAATTGTGGCAAGTCAGAAGACGGACTAACGGCTCCCTCGATTCCTGGTTACGGCATCAGTTTGCAGGCATTGTGTGCACTAAGAGCTCTGTATGGTCGGGCTTGCAGGTAAACTTCACTTCGGGTGGTCTTTTGTTCACCACCAGTTGTCAAAAATAAAATTCAGCTTTACCTTGAGCCAAGCACATATCGGTATTGTCAATAGTATCTTGTGCCAAACACATCGATGTATCGTCAGCAATGTAGGCAGACAATATCTTGCGTATATAGAGTTCCCCATTGAAATGGGAGACCTTGAGGGGAGTCACTAGAGAGGGTTTTGCTTAGTGGGCTCACCTCCCTAGCCACAAAGGAGGTGGCTCGCCCTAAGGAAGAAGGGACACAGTCTCCAGACTCATTACATAGCCTTCCGTTAAACAATAGGCACCCCCTTCAAAATGTAAAAAATAATTAGCTGGAGTGCCCTGCACTCAGTGTTGGTTACTGAATATTTCTCAGGTGTCTCAGGAATTTTTCACGGTTCTGGAGTCTTATTTCACTGCCCTTGGCAGTCTGTCAAAGTTCCTCAAGTTTCCCAAATTCAACAACAAAAAGTCTTAAGTTCCAGCAAAAACAAAATGTCCACATTTCTTTAGATGGGGGGGGGCTATTCCCCTCATATCTCTCCACCACTTGTGTTGGTCTCTCCCCACTAGGATCATGTATTGGGTGCCTCAGTGTGCCTCTTGTGTCTGTTCTTCGCTTTGTTTATTGGGCCCCTCTAGGTCCCTTGGGTTTCTCTGTCCCAATGATTCATTTAGCTCTCTGGGAGTATCGGTAACCCCTCTCTTCTTGTAGCTCTCTTAGCTCATGTGAATTTAAGTGGCCCTTCTGGAGGTTTATCCTGTATGGGTTTCTCAGACTCCTGTAACCCTTTTCCTTCTCTCATTCAGTCTCTCTCACTGGTCCTCTATGACCCTATGACGGCGTTAGGACAATCCTTTCTTCACCACTCACTCTTTCCTCTCTCCCCCTCAGATCTGGACACGAGCAGGTTTCGGACTCTGCTAGTCTTGGCATTCTATCGCCCTTCTGTGCTCTCGTTGTGAGCAAAGGACTTTTTGCTCCTTTGGTTCCTGGTTTTGGGACCTACAGGTAAGCCTTGAATTGGGTGGTCTTAGCTTCTCAAGCTCATAACATCTCTGTTTTGGGGCGTCAGCGTCTCCCTTTGGAGTTTGTTTCCGTGCCACAGCCGGCTCAGCTGTGCAGCATGGCTCATGTCAGAGTATCGCCTCTGCTTATGGTTTCTCCTCCTCCACTCAAGAGACATTGGTCTTTTATTCTTGTTCCTGTAACGAGATGGGGCATATTGTTCATAACTGGTTGTCAAACTAGTATACACTTCAGCATTACCTTGAGCAAAGCACATAGAGTTCATGTCAGCATTATTTGCATAGGGAGTTTCTCATGGGAATGGGAGTCCTTGTCCCCTTGAGGGGAGTCACTACTAGGGATGTTTTTGCTTAGCAGGCACACCGCCGTAGCCTCAAAGAGGGTGGCTCCCCCTGGGAAAGAAGGGACGAAGTCTCCAAATTTGTCACAAAATTCAATTAAAAATTGCTCTTGCATGGTCGCAAGGTTTCTGCAATGAAGCCCAACCAAACCTTAAGACATTAGCTCAGGACCATAGTCGTACTACACAGTACTTAATCTGTAGACACAAATGCTAAAAATCTGACCTATGTACTCCAACTTGCAGGAGTAACAGAAAAAGGCCCAATCACCCAGATCCATTGTACCCACTCCCGGGCACCACACAAATGATTAAATTCACATCAACAATGCAACCTAAGATTCACAGAAAGATGAAACCCTGACAATTCTGTCCCATTGATACCACTCCTAGTAATTCACATATGAACCAACATACACCAAGACTAATGCTCAAAAGCCATGGAATGCCCTCCTTCTGAACACCCCTCTGCCAACTACAAGAATACAAAATCCACTCCACAGGATAGGATCTTCCATGAAGTCAACCCAAATGTGAAGAGCTGTGTCTCACCCAAAGAAGCGCAAACTTGGCCACGTCACCACGGAAATGGCAAATGCTACGCTATATACAAACCATCTAATATACCATTAAAAGAGAAAAAGAAAGGTCCAGTGCAGGAATCAGTGCAAAGATTTTCTGTCCCTCCCCACTCCAGAAACAGAGAGGTTTGTATTTAAGTTTGTATTTGTATTTATATAGTGTGGACCTAACTAAGACCCCCATCACCCATGTCCATGCCCCGCAGGAAGCCCACACCACAGGGGATCCCCAACACCCGTGACAATGCCCCGCAGGCAGCCCACACCACAGGGGACACCATCACCTGTGAACATGCACCGCAGGCAGCCCACACCACAGGGTATCCTCCATCACCCATGACCATGCCCTGCAGGCAGCCCACACCACAGGGGACCCCCATCTCCTGTGAACATGCCCCGCAGGCACCCCACACCACAGGGGACCCCCATCACCCTTGACCATGGACCACAGGCAGCCCATCACCCGTAACCATGCCCCGCAGGCAGCCCACATTGCACCATAACCTGCAGGCAGGCCCCTACACATGTCCCCCCCCACCAGTGACGGTAACCTGCAAGCAGGCCCCTACACATGTCCCCCCACCAGTGATGGCAACCTGCAGGAAGGCCCCGACTCATGTCCCCCCACCAGTGATGGAAACCTGCAGCCAGGCCCCGACTCATGTCCCACCACCAGTGACGGCAACCTGCAGGCAGGTCCCGACTCATGTCCCCCCTTCTCCTACCAGTGACGGCAACCTGCAGGCACGCCCGACTCATGTACCCCCACCAAAACACATTGTCCCAACATGCAATTAGGCAGCAAATGTCCCCCAAAATGCCACCACACACTGCCCCCCACAGTGCAACTGAACACCCATCCATTGGGCCCACTCCCCAGTACAGACCTCATGGCATGGGAATCATAAATGCACACATGCATGCACCCAAATACATGACCAACATTATACACAGCAGTGACACATAACAGAGCCAATGCTGAGTGACACATGCACCAAAACTTTGAGAGCATACACCACTTAGATGAGATTGAATAAAAATGTAATAGAAATAGAAATACACACCAAACGAAAAAGAGCATGATACTGAAGAAGAAATTAATGTAAATTGAAATGTAATGCTAAACCAAAATGGAATCCTGAAATCAAAAAATGAAAAAATCCAGAAACCCGTCCATGTCCAAATGAAGTCCTCATGGTCAAAATATAAATAAAAATAAAATCCATTACTCCATGGTGAAAATGAATGTCCCAAAAAATATACTATTTACAAGGATGAAGGGTCCATGATCCTAAAAGGCAAGAAATTGTACATAAAAAAACATATAAAAAAGTAACTATATGCACATTGTGGAGCAATGTCCATGGATTCCGAATAAAAAGACAAACGAAAGGAAACCTAAGAATACAGAACTATTTACAAGGGTTGCGGGCTAGTCCTAAGACTCACCGATGTTACCAAGAGTCTTGGCCAGGGCATCGTCAAACTCTATGTCTATTTCCCAGAGGCGGGACTCAGCTCTATCCCCGAGGGCTCGCAGGGACTTCGCCATGCTCTTCTCCAACTCCCTGCAAGTCTCCTCGAGGAGCTCTGCCAGCCTCTCTGCCCGATGCATGGAGTTCTCTGCCCTGGCCATGGTGAGTCGTGCCCTATGTGCCTGCCACCGCTCTGCATCTATTTGTTGGCCCATCCGCTGCCACATGGAAGACACACTTGTTCCTGGGTTCTCCTGCCCGTCGGCCGATGCCTGCCCCTGTGATGTTGTTGGCCCCAAGTCCTAATGCCTCCTATGTTGAGCCTGCTGCTGCCTTGAAGCCCTGTGCCTGCTCCACCAGGACTGCCTCCGGGATGATGACACCCCCTGGGGCAGTTGTGCACATGCTGTGCTCGAAGCTGCCTACACAAACTCCCTTGCCAGTGTTCCTGTTGCTGGGGTGACCACCTCTGCTGAACCTCTGACTCCCGACTGTGGCAGGGATGTGATCTCCACCAGACTGGCAGCGGTGGCTGGGACAGGTCCACAGGGTGCCCTGGTGGCATCTGGGCCGGAAGACGGCAGGGAGGACGACTGGTGCATAGTGGAGGAAGAGTAGGAGGTGTTCGCATCAGGGCCCAGCACATGTAGCAAATCCGCAACAATGAGTTGTGCTAGCCAGTCCAGGATGGCACAGACCTCTTCGTGATGACATGTATGGTCCCGCCAGGAACCACGCACATCATCACGAATGACGGCTGTGCGCATCGAGACACCGACTAGCACGGGCTCAACCCTGTCACGGATTGCCAGGTCTGCAGGTAGAGGAGGAACAGTTGACGTGGACCCATCCCCTACCTGCGGAATGGCCTGGACTGAGGCATGCCTGGAAGTGCCCACTGATGCAGTCGCAGGATCAAGGACAGGATTAGGCACAGGCCCCTCTGCAGTGATCTGCGCTGCCTCCTGCCCCTGCCCCTGGACTGCACCAAGTGCACCTGTGGCATCACCCCTCCAGGCCCCATGTTCTGTTCTGATGCAGCCTCCTCCTACTCCTGGTCCACCACCAAACTGGATGCCTCTGCACCGTCTTCCCCATTGGATTGCCCCTGTGGGGGCTCACCTGCCCCTTCTGTTGCGGAGGAGCCCACGTCCAAACACACATTCTTGGGCATCCCCTTGGCAGCTGCGGTCGTAGTCGCGGATGCGGCACCAGTCCCCTCGCTCCCGGAAGATGTCGTAACCTGGGAAAGTGACCGGGCCTTGCGTCTCTGGCTGGTGGAGGCATCCCTGCCGCTTTGCTCCACAATGCCGTCTCTGCCATCTCCCTCCATTGGCGCTGTAGATAGGGAGACATTGAAAACAAGCATCAGTGCACTGAACAAATGTCTGCTAGACACAAAGCAAATGTACACGAGTGGCACTGTCAAACGTCATAAACATCATCCCCCTTCACAACACATGGGTCAGTGCAAGCAACACACATGCACAAACAAGCATGGCACATGCAACAGACATTTGCATCCATGTCCAAGGCACTGCGGGAACTTCAGAAGGGGGGCTGGACCTCACATGCATCATGGGACATGCACATCACATGCACCCACACAACCTGACAGTCATGCATCTGGCCATGTGTACCTCCCGTCACAGTGCACTCATGGACAACTGTGCCACATCAGTCAATCACACATCGTGATGCTCATGTGTCATGCATCCATGGCATTTTCCAGTCACACACTCACTACTTAGACACAAGGAAATGTACACCATGCATATGCATGAAGGTGACATAAGCATCAATGCCTCACACCCCTCACATGGCCAAGCCCAGACACAGCCATGCAAACATGTGTGCATCATCACATGCTGGTGCACATCATGCATTACAACACATACACCACTGATGTGGAACAGGCTTGACTGGACTCACATGCAGCACTGTCATGGACATGCACACAGACAACTGTACATGTGGCATGCCAGACATGAGGCCACGGCGCACACTCCAGCCACACCTCAACATGCACTACACTGGACAAGAACACATGGACACTCACCACTCGACTCCGGATGGAGCTGCAACTCTAGGACCTGGGTGTGCAGCGCTGGGCATATACGCTCCAGGACCCTCATCGCGTTGTTGCTCAACTGGCCGCGGCGCCCCTCCTCAGCCTTGAAGAGGCGCTGGGCCTTGTTGAGGGTCCTGGACCTGTAGTCCTCCCAGTGCTTCTGGACACGGTCGTAGTCGCGGGATGCCACCCCCTGCACGTTGATGTCATCCACGATGTCCACCCAGATCCTACTCTGTCCTTCCTTGTCGAAGCGTAATGTTGAGAAGAGGGCATCATAATACCCCAGGACTTCACCAGGATGCCAACTTCATTGGCACTGAAGCTGGCAGCCCTCTGACTCACTGCCTCGGGGGTTGCCACTGGCCCCAGATGTTGCTTGGTCTGACATGGAAACCCCCGAGGCAGGTGTGGGTGGGCAACTGGGTCCTGGGGCTGGCTATGAAGTGATGGTACAGCAGTCGGGAGTCTTCTGTGTCAGCAGAGGTGGTCTCAGCAACAGGATCCCTGGCAATGTCTTCTGTGCAGGCACCACATTGCAGGGAACGTAGGCAGCAGGGACACTGGGCCTCATTACGATTCAGGCGGTAAGGGTTTTACGGCGGCGTAAACAGCGCCGACCCTTACCGCCTGATTCCGAGGTCCCTTAGCGCCATGGAGGTTTTAACACCTGCTTTTAGCAGGTGTTAAAATCCATGGCGCTAAGGGACCTTGATGTTAATTACGCCACCGTAATTTACGGTGGCGTAATTAACGCCTTCCCCACTCCCATTATGCCCTATGGGGCAAAATGGGCATGGGGAAGGGAAAATGGGAAAATGGGGATTTACCACCCCGCCAAGGTTGGAATGGGGCGGTAAATCCGCCAACCACCATGGCGTAAACGTAGTTTACGCCATGGTGGTAAAGTCACGGCCCAGGCGGTAACTTACCGCCTGGGTCGTAATGAGGCCCACTGAGTGGGCTGGCAGCAGTAGTTGGCTCGTAGGAGGCAGCTCGGGGCGTTGGGGTGCAGGTAAATGGCCTTGTGGGCAGTAGCATGGTCTTCCGTGTGTTTTCGCGTGGCCAGCTTGATGCAGAGTGAATCTGCACGTGAAAAAACAGCGCGTTAGTGTGTAATTCGAGGAAAAGCCCTTAGCGCGTAAGCGCGTAAGTGACGTGACGCGTGCAGCTTTGCTTCCGGTATGGGTTAAAGGTATGTGTAGGACACCAGTTCACTGTACGTGCTATTCGTGGGGACCGACGCGTGTGTTACTTCTTCTTGTGGCTTTGTGGAATCCGAAAAATACAATATTAAGGCTTTTACACCAAGCAAAGGAAAATACACCGACACGGGCTTGTAAAGATTCCCAGAATCTTTATTACAAAACTGAACAGTTATAGAACAAAGTACACAAATAGCTATTTGGCCGTCAATACATCACATAGACCATCAGCAGGGTTCCATGTGAGCAGTGAACAGGATTTGCTAGCTGGACATCAGCATATTTATACAGTTTGTTATAATGATGTCCAGCCTCTTACAAGTTAATTATGTACTGGGCTAGGGACGCGCCAGGTTCGTTTCCTAATTTACATATCTTGTGCATGCGGTTTACTTTCCAACATAAAGTAACACACACTATTATTCTCTAGTTTAACGTTACACTCTTTAAACATTGCTTTAATACAGATCAAACAAATGTTTCACATGTCGTATTTGGATAGCGTTATTGTTCTTGTATACTTGTAGGTTAACATCGCCGATTCAAGTTATCCCCTGATCCCGAGGTCAACGAAGGACAAGGTCTACATGACCCTAACATGTAGCCTGAAGGCAGGTTGGACATTAACTCTCCTACAGAGGTTGGAGAGGTTAAAGCAAGAACAAGAGCACACAAGACAGCCATTTTAGACTACAGGGTGACTTTGCACGAATTACTAAAATGGCGGCTTTAACCTAAAATGGAGGCTTGATTTACTTAAGGTCACGACTTTGCAATACGAATTTCCTCACAAAGCGACTGGGCATAGGCCAACATATACAATGAGGACGAAACAATATTATATCAGTTCTAACAAACCCTCCTTTTGGCCTATGCCAAGCGCTAAACTACCTTCAATCACTTTGCGACTAACTCCACATTTCAACATCTATACATCCCGAATCATTGTCGGACATATCTATTGCCATTAGATCAGACACTAGAGTTTCGTTCAACACATACTCTTTGCAAACCTTATCTGGGGCGTATATTTTATGCCCAAATATACTTGTTGCTTGTGCGCAACACCCCCCCTAATACTGAGCATATACCAGGGAGACACTGTATACAACAACAAAGGAACAGAAAACTTCCCAAGATAATCAACAGGGCCGAAAACAATTTCCATCCCCATGACCATAGGAAGTCCCAAAACCATGCACTAAGTTCCCAGTTTCCCTCAGGAACATGTACTTCTGAGCTAAGAACATGTAGATTTTGGATAGCCCTAAAGATTGTTGGAGAGGAGTCTGGTATGTAAACGCAGCAAGCGGACCCCACTAATTTACATACTCCTCCACGCTCGGCCAGAATGGCATCTAATGCCATCCGGTTCTGAAGATCCACTAATCTTATCGCTTTCTGTTCTAACGTCATATTATAGAGTATGTCAGTGGTCCGGTTGATGGTTCTCTCCAATACTCTTGCTAGTCCCCTGATATCTTCTGAATTCGTAATTTGCCCAAAAATGGCACAAAGGATTTCATGATGTCTCCCAGAGTTTGCGCTGGAGTATCCCCTTTCACACCTCGTCGTGGACAAGTTTTTCGAAATTTCTGCAGTACTGGCAATAAATACCCCGGGTAGTAGAATCCCTAAATAGCAGGGTCCTTGCCTATCCCTGGGCAACCATGGAAATGCCACATTACCGCAAACAAAATAGACAGGTTCGCCTACGTACAGAGGTCTGTTCTCATTAGTCAAATTCGCAACGTTGGCGCACTTTCTAAAATTACCCATTGACCGTGTTCCATTCCTCTGTATGCAGAAGGATACTGAATCGGGGCTATGGTTAACAGAATAAGATGGAGGTGTGGCATCCTTATTGCCTATATGAGCCATTTTGAAAGAGATTAAAGACTGAAAAGGATGAGACAATCTATCAGAGGGCCTAACAGAAGCAACGTTTGGCTTACTTCTATTTGCAAAAAGTGAGCATCCCAGGGGCATCAAAACATGCTTTTCGAAACTATTCAAATTTGTACCATCAAAGTTCCCTGAGATGCTGTCATTCCATCGGCCAAAGAATAGTGCTCTAAGAGAAGCATAACAAGCAGTTGTCAAAGGTAAAGGATGAATATACCAACCTAGCCCCTTATCCCCATGTTGCGGTAGATGTGAACAGATCCAGCAATTGGTTCTATTTAAAATTGCATGAGTGGCATTCATAATTAACAAAAGAGTATTATTCTGATAGTTCTGTCTATGTGAGGAATCTCTAGGGGATAAAGTATGCAATTGCACGGAAGGAGTGGGGATAACAGATACATTTTCAATAGGTAAAAAGTCCTCTAGCGGATATGCTTCCTCCAGATACCATAACCCAAAACCAACAGTTACTAAAAATCCAGTTATTATTACAAAAAGTCAACAATACACTTTGGGGGTCCCCTTACATGCTTGATCATTGTCTCTGCAAGTCACATATTTATCTAAAAGTTCGGTACGAGCGGTAGCAGGTGCAGGCATTGTAGTCTTCAATCGAAAAACACCAATTGTTTGTTTGCTGGCGACTCCAGTCGCGGGTCTTCTTAATGTCTTTCCCACAACCCTTAGCCAACAGAATACTTCCGTACAGTCGGGCCAAAAGACAAGCCCTCAAATGATTTTCTAAATCGCACAGTCAGACCGTGCTGTATGTCTATTTCCTTGGACGCAAATTATATTTCACAGTTTCTGGTGAGAAAAAAGTGTTGTCACTTCCTCCTGGAGGTGGCGAGTGAACGGAACTGGGATCAGAAAAGGATTGATACGGAAGTTCCACTGTTGGAGAGTGCGGAGACAAGATGGCCGTTTTGTCTGGCCTTGCAAATTCTGGAACGGTCGCCGATACTCACTTGAAAGTTGTTACTGTTTCAGGCACGTTAATTACACCAGTGGGAAGGGTTTCTGTGTCTTCTGTATCGTATGACACGGGCTGCAGGATCCGTTTGGTGTGCGTCATATGGATCCAGTTCTTACGACCCGCTACCCGCACAGCAGTCTGAGTGACTAGCAGGACTTGGTAGGGACCCTTCCACCGAAGTGCAAGGCAAGACAACCTCTCAAAAACCTTCATGAGGATCCAGTCCCCCGGTCGTAGACTGTGACCAGGACCCTCGTACCGTACAGGTAATGCCTCTCGCACCTGGTGATAAATTGAAAACAGATTTTTAGTCAACTGGTTACAGTAATCTGAAAGAAGCACATTTTCTATATCCCACAACGAACTGCTTTTTGGCAAACCCCAAATATTAGCAGGTCTCCCCATTTCCACCTCAAAGGGAGAGAGCCCAGGGGTTGTTCTCATCGACAGCAACACAATCGGTAAGGCGTCTGGCCATTTTAACTTGGTGCCAGCACACGTCTTAGCGAGCTTGTTCTTTATAATGCCGTCATGCCTTTCCACTAATCCAGCACTTTGCGCATGTCTGGCCGAATGGAACTGTTTATCAATCTGTAATCCTTTGCAAATTTGCAGGATTACAGTAGCGATAAAGTGTGGCCCATTATCCGACCAGATGACTCTCGGCAGCCCGAACCTAGGAAAAAACTCTTTCAACAGAGTTTTTGCCGTGGTTATGGCCGTTGCATCTCTAACCGGGAAGGCCTCAACCCACTTACTAAAGGCACAAATGACAACCAACACATATTTAAGATTGTTACAACGTTCCATTTCAATAAAATCAAAGTGAATAACGGAACAGAAGGTGGAGTGAAACTTCCTCTAGGAGTCGAGGTACCTTTTCCTACATTGTGCTGCAAGCAGACCATGCACCCTTGGACAAAGCGCTCCGCAGTTTTGAAAATCTTATCATTGGCCCATACACTGTGTAGCATTTTAGTCAATTTACGCGCACAAACATGTGTCGGACCATGAGCCATAATAACCATCATTGTAATGTAGGCATCAGGGAGTAACCATTTTCCTTCAATATTGTCCACCCAACACCCATCATCATCCAGTCTCCCTGCACCCTCGATCCATCTCTTAGTTTCCTCTATGGTAGCATCTGCTTGAATGTCTTTTACAGAATCAATACTTTCACCCAATGTGCAAATATTTACAGTTTCTCTTACAGCACACATTTCTGAACTGAAATCAGTGGCAGTTTGTTTAGCTATCTGATCAGTGAAAGCATTCCCTTTTCCAACCTTTTGATGTGCTGCACATTTTATAATAGCTAACTGAGCAGGGAGTGCGAGTGCTGAAAGTAATCGCACTATTAAAGTGCCATGCTGAATTTTCAGCATGGCAAGAAACCTCGCTCTTTCCAAAGTCTACCAAAGTTGTGAACCACCCCAAAAGCATACTGACTATCGGTATATATATTTACTGTAAGCTCTTCAGAAAGTTCACAAGCTCAAGTTAACGCTATAATTTCTGCGGCCTGCGCCGATTTATGCATAATTCTTTTGGTTTCCACAATCGTGCTTAAAGTAGTGACGGCATAAGCAGCCGTGGATGTACCGTTCGGAAGTTTAAAACAAGAGCCATCACAAAATAGCTCTCCTTGTGGGCTATTCAAAGGTGTGTCTTCAGATCATTTCTGCCTTTAGTCTCTTGTTCTGTCATATAAAGGCAATCGTGTGACATTTCGTCACCATCAACAGTATCTTGCGGGACAGGTAAAAGTTCAGCCGGATTTAATACACAACACCTCTGAATTTGAATGTGGGGGGCAAACAAGATTAGTTCATATCTTGTCAATCGTGCGGAAGTGAGGTGTTGCGTTTGAGTTCTATTCAATAAAATATCTACAGAGTGAGGTACCATTAGGGTTAACGCATGACCCAGGACCATTCCCTCACTCTGTTTTACAGACGCAGCAGCAGCAGCAACAGCTCTCAAACATCTCGGCAAAGTGCATGCAACAGGATCAAGGGCGGATGAGAAATAGCCGCTTGGCCTATTCTTCCCTCCATGTTCCTGCGTTAACACAGCAAAGCACATCCATCACGTTCATGCACATAAAACACAAAGGCCTTGTCATAATTCGGAGTTCCTAAAACCGGCGCAGAACACAGCGCAGATTTGAGCAAACCAAATGCTGTCTGGTGTTCCAAGGTCCATGGCAATGGCAAAGAAATGCCCTTCTTTGTCAAAGCCAGCATTGTTTTAATCGTTAACGAAAAGTTAGGGATCCACAATCTACAGTAAGAAGCCATACCTATCAGGGCTCTAACTTCCTTCTGCGTATTTGGGACAGACATGCCAGAAATAGTCTTTATTCGTTCAGGTGTCAACCGTCTTCCCTCCTTTGACAGGAGATAGCCTAAATAGGCGACCTCCTGACAACAATATTGGAATTTTTTGAGTGAAGCTTTGTGGCCATGTTTCGCTAGATGACAAAGCACCAACACGGTGCCTTCTTTATCGGCGCTCTCAGAAACAGCAGCCAAGAGGAGATCATCTACATACTGTAGTAACGTGCAAGTAGTAGGCAACTCGAGAGTATCGAGCTGCTCTTTCAATGCCCTACTATAAATACTTGAACTCTCAGTGTACCCTTGTGGTGCATGAGTGAATGTGAACGAGCGTCCACCTAAGGTAAACGCGAACAAATACCTTCTATCCTTGTGTATAGGAATACTGAAAAATGCGTTTTAAGATCCACAACGCTAAAATGAGTGGCAGAAGCCGGAATCATGGTTAGTATCATTGTAACATCAGGTACAATAGGAAATTGAGGAGCCACAATTTTGTTAATAGCACGTAAATCAATTATAAAACAAAAGGGAATCGCATTATCACCTTTTTTGTATACTGGCAAAATGGGGCTGTTACATAGGCTACCCGTAATTTCCTCAATTACTCCACGATGTACAAAATCAGAAACTATACATTTCAAAGCCTTCAAACATCTTATATTGCGGGATGCGAGGCAATTTTACTCCATGTTTCAAAATAATTTTAACAGGTTCAATTTGAAGAATGCCCACATCATTATCATCAATTGCCCATAAGCATACTGGAACATTACTGAATTCTGGCGGTAAAGGTCGAGTCAAAAACTGAGAGGCGAGTGGTTGATGAGGTGAAATTGTTAACCGAACTCCGTCCGGAGAACAATGTATTACTGCATGTAATGCCTTTAACAAATTTAGCCCCAGCAAGTTCTCCCCACAGTTTGTAGTAAGTAGAAATGGACACTGTTCCGTGAAGGAACCCAGTGTTATCGGTACCGGCAAAGAGACCGGACAAACTACAGGTGTGCCTGCCTGAAAACCCTACGGAAATGTTGGATTGCCCTGACAGGGGAATATTTGGAACCCGTGAATGATCAATGGAACATTTCTGTGCTCCCGTATCTACTGAAAATAGATGCTTCCTATTTCCCACCGCCATCTCAACCTAGGGGCCTTTCTGATGAACGGGAATAGGCATCGGTTCCAAATCCTGCTTTGGGGAAAATCCTAGCGAAACAGAATATTATCAAAAGGAAGCTCTTCAGAGAAGTACGCGGCAGAAGGGTGATCAAAAATGTTTCTATTATCCCCATTCGAAACTTGTTTACCTTGTGAAGGAGGTTGCTGTGATTCTGGGGCAAACTGACCTCTGCCAGGGCCCCCTGCACCTGGGTGACCTCTGGATCGTCTATCCATGTTCCCAAATGACCTTTGCTGCAAGGTCGGACATTGTGCGCGCCAGTGGCCTTCCTGTCGACAATTGGCACACTGGTTAATGGTTACCGGAGCCAGGGGCATACTTCCCTGTGGAAAGTACTGACCTCTAAATTGATTACCCCCTCTAGGGCTTCTAACAATCTGCTGTAATAAGACTTTTGTTTTTAGGTCACCCTTTTTTTTCTCAATTTTTTCCTTTTCATTATTCACACGATTTTCGTAGTACTGAGCCATATGCAGTACTTCTGATTGAGACTTCGCCTGCCAAGCACTTTCAGAAGACAATCTGTAACTGGATGTCAGGCAGCAATCCACGTACAAATTTGTCGACAAACAGCCTTTTTCCTGACTCTGTGCCTAAGTCTTGTCCACTGAAATCTGAAAAATACCTGCTCGAACCGATTGAAGAAATCGGTAGCACCCTCAGATTTTCCTTGGACACAGGCCGTAAACTTGTCCCAAATGATTCTTTTTTCAGGAACTATAGTTTTCAGTTTTACAATAATCCTATCAGGCAAGGTTAATATCACTTGAGGCGGTCGTTCGCCAGCTAGTCTTTCTCTATCTAGCCTAACCATGTTATCCCATGTATCTCCCAACCCAGATATATCATCTATAGTCCTAATCTGTTTCCACAAATCGACTGGCAGGAGTACGGGAAATAATAAATCAATATCACTTAAGGTGAAAACCGACGACTGTAAGACCGACTCTATTTCTTTATAGAACCCGGTCGGATTCTTTCTTACATCGGGAATAGATTGCTTTATGGTGTTCACTTCCTGTTTGAAAACGGGACGTGAACAAACTGCGATACGTAATGTGCAGGAATGTCCACCGCAAGTATTCCTCGTCCAGCATCGGCCGCAATCTCAACTTTCGGGACAAATGTCGGAGGGACCTCTCTCATAGGCAACTGAGAAGTAGGCAGCTCCAAAAACGCTTACTAAGCAACAAAGCCAAATCAAGCGCTAAGGCAGTCGAAGAAGTATCAATCGAAAAGGCTCTCTTATAAACACTCAACAATTCTGCGGGACAACAAATCTTTCTTTTTACACACTTATTCTGTAGGTACTCTACCATCACCTGTATCACCTTCTTTTGCATTTCTATCGTATATTGACTATATGTGTCATATACTTCATCTGGAGTTATCGACATATCCGAAATCCATCATATCGCATCCTTTATACAAATTCGCATTTCCTCACCCATTAATTCATGGCAAGGAGAAAACCGTTTCTGTAAGAACATAATACCCAAACTATCACCATCTGCTTCCTCATTCTGTAACCCTTCCAACTCCTTCCTATACTCAAAAATCTTCTAAACATGCTCATATACTTTCTCCGCAGTATCTCTGGACAATGCTAAGGCATTAAAATCCCGTAACTCATGTGGGAGATCTACATCATTTAATCTATTCCACATTATAGTCAAATGAATCCCTAATCATTCAATAAAGACATTTTTCTTGGGAATACCTTTCAAATTTTCGAGTGTGGAAAAAACATCAGCTCGTTCACCCTTCTCCATGCAATGTTTAGTCCTAGCGATCAATTCATTCTTTTTTTCTGGGGACACAGTATTACGAGTCACAACCCTTGGTCTTGCTCCCTGGTCTACTACAAGCGATGCAGAATCACTTGGAAGAGGAAGAGTAGGCACATTCTGAATATCAACAGGTGGAGGCAAGGGGGCAGGCAATGGAGAGACGGCTGGAAGAACAGCAGGAAAACAACAGGGGGGACCGGAGGAACTATAGGAGGGGGAATAACAACGGGAAGAGGCAAAGCGCCAGGAGGAGGGGCGTACAGAGGTGGCGCGGAGGCATCAGGCCTTCATTCATGCAAAAGTTTATTAATCAATTCATCTGACGTATGAAAATCTTTTGAAGGGTACATTTTCTGAATGCCTAATTGGAACGCCCTGTCCGTGTTCCTAACTGACACCAATTGTTTATTTTGGTCATATAACCGTGCCTTTTTGACACTTGTCATATGTCTACGCATATGTTTCTCTCTACTCTTTTGTTGCTGCTAAGCTTCTGTTTTCCAACTATGCAATGCATCAAATGCTGCAGGTCTAGCCTTTTTCTTTACTAATACAGACTCTAGATATTCTATACGAGGAATTTCAAAACTACCATTGGTTGGCCACCGAAGATTAGAATTATGTCTGGTCTGTCTGTGCCAAATGTCATTAAATGCTATACTACCAAAGCCTTTCTTACAGTACATAGTACATGCCGGCGACCCCTTCTGTGGTACGGGACGGCTATCTTCCAAAGATTGTCTGTCGCTGTGGAATAATGCCCTAAAGCGGGCAGACAATTTCCCAGGCGTATCAAAGTTCTGGTGTTACCTGGTCAAGTAATTGTGCTCGCGAGTACAATGCGTCAAATTCAAATTGTCAGGGTTAAATTAAGAATCGGGACACGATTCACCTGACCAAAGGACTGGGAGGCCCGATCGGGTTACTAAGGACAATGCTAAGGACCCACGTGTCTGGTGATTTTTGGCAAATTTACCCACCTCGATATATGGACCCTCGTCAAGACGTCGTCTTGGGCTACAGCTCACCGTTCAGGGATCGGATCGTGCAGTTTTGTCGAGGAATTCGCTTCTCGTCCAGAGTGGCCATTTCTATTGGCACCGTCCGATCCCGGTCCGATAGCCGAGATAACCTTCAACGAGACGAACTCGAACTTGAGGGTCCCTATTCGGGCGCCATCTGTGGAATCAGAAAAATACAATATTAAGGCTTTTACACCAAGCAAAGGAAAATACACTGACACGGGCTTGTAAAGATTCCCAGAATCTTTATTACAAAACTGAACAGTTATAGAACAAAGTACACAAATAGCTATTTGGCCGTCAATACATCACAGAGACCACCAGCAGGGTTCAATGTGAGCAGTGAACAGGATTTGCTAACTGGACATCAGCGTATTTATACAGTTTGTTATAATGATGTCCAGCCTCTTACAAGTTAATTATGTACTGGGCTAGGGTCGCGCCAGGTTCGTTTCCTAATTTACATATCTCGTGCATGCGGTTTACTTTTCAACATATTTACTAACACACACTATTATTCTCTAGTTTAACGTTACACTCTTTACACATTGCTTTAATACAGAACAAACAAATGTTTCACATTTCGTATTTGGATAGCGTTATTGTTCTTGTATACTTGTAGGTTAACATCGCCGATTCAAGTAATCCCCTGATCCCGAGGTCAACGAAGGACAAGGTCTACATGACCCTAACATGTAGTCTGAAGGCAGGTTGGACATTAATTCCCCTACAGAGGTTGGAGAGGTTAAAGCAAGAACAAGAGCACACGAGACGGCCATTTTAGACTACAGGGTGACTTTGCACGATTAAGTAAATTGGCGGCTTTAACCTAAAATGTAGGCTTGATTTACTTAAGGTCACGACCTTGCAATACGAATTTCCTCGCAAAGCGACTGGGCATAGGCCAACATATATAATGAGGACAAAACAATATTATATCAGTTCTAACAGCTTTACACGCGATATCTTCACTGCGGTTACAGTTCATACTTCTTGTTTTGGCGGGGGAGTCGCGTACGCACACACGCGCGTGTGTTTTTCTTTTCCATGCAAAGCAGAGGGTGAGTCGCGCATGCTTTTGTTTCCCACTACGGTTGCCCCTGTGTGTCTCGTACCCCATTTTCGAGGTCAGAGTAGCCTGCGTGTTCGACGCATATGCATTTTTTGTGTTCCTGGATGCCACGGCGTACTGCGGGATGTTTATTTCACGCACTGGGCTTCCGGGGGGTTGCGTACATGTTTTTTTTTTTTTGGGGTGCCTGAGCATTGCGTGACACATCATTTTTCCCCAGGGGTCATAGACAGCCTTGCAGGAGCACAGGGGTGTGTCTACCATCATGTACCATGCCCCCTTCACCCCTAATTGCCCAGGAGAATTGTTGTGTGCACCTCCCATTTGCACTAGTCCATCTGTACCACGGTTGGGAGGCCACCAAAAGGTAAGGGCGGCAAAGCTGGGCAACCTCCCAGAGGTGGGCGGGTTGGGGCATGTGGCCAGGGTGGCCAGGGAGTCCAGGGTGTCCAGGGAGGCCAAGGTGGCCGCGGGGGGGCGGAGGACAGGGTGTTCCACAGGGGCAGGATGTCCAGCCACATGCTGGGACAGCCATGCCAATACCCCCGCGGCTCAGGGAGATGCTGCTGCTGCAGACATCCCCGGCGCCCATCTGTCCCGACAGGCAGTGTCATCTGCTGTCACGGGCCCCCAGGTAGTGGAAGCTGCAAGTGCAGCTGTGGATACCACCACCCAGGCTCGGGGTCAGCCAGAGCGGGCTGCATTGGCACAGGAGGACTCCCAGGCAGAGTTCCAGGTCAGGAAGGTTGTTGTGACCAAGCCACGTGTTTCTGGGACAGTGGTGACAGCACCCAGCAGCCAATGACTCAAGTAAGGCCTTCCGTCCTCATGCCATTGCCTACTCCCATTGGCCAGTCCACCAGCACCTCTGCCCCTACACACCAGAGCGGCAGTAGCCACTCGGTGTCTGCACAAACCCGCCAAGAGGAGGAAGCGTGTTTCTGCGCAAGAGGCTGTGACTCCAGACACGACTCTGGCCTCTGGCACGTCTAGGAAGAAGAGTTTCAATAAAGTGGAACTGGACGCACTTGTGGGCTACATGTCGGGGCACAACCGTGGCGCCTGCCCAGCTTAAGGTCCTCTGGCAGTGCATTGCGGAATGTATCAGTGCCATGGGATTTGAGAAGCGCACAGCTGATGATTGCTATAAGTGTTGGACTGACCTCTGAGGCTGTGCAAAAACAAGCCGGCTTCTAATTACGTCTCAACTCTGGTGATTGGCGGTGGGCCAGCACCAGAGGACGATCTACTCACTACTCATGAGGATATAGCTTCAGGGTTCATCGATGAGGGCCAAATAAAAGAACTGTGAGAGATGCAGGATTATGATGCAACGTCCGGTGAGTGTTGATGCGTGTGTGTCCAGCCCATGTGTGTTTTGCTTGTGTGATGTGTTGTGATTGACTGCCAGTTGAGGCTGTGTATTCATGAGTGCCATGTGTGACCCATGCAATGCTTGACTGATGGGTGCTTGTTCTGATGCAGTCTGCAAGCAGGCCATGTGCTGCACACAGAGCCAATCCTCCTCTACACACCTGCACCCTCCTTACATGCAAGACACTCGACAGCCTCTCTTGTCCATATCCTTGCTCCCAGACATGTTTGCTGATAGCCTGTGCTGATCTTCCACTCAACACTCGGCCTATGTCGTCACATGACTGATGTCTCTGTGAGGTCTCCCTGCGAGCTGGTCCCCCTCAGTGGCATGCTTCCTTGCATCTCTATCCCACAGCAGCTCACTGTCTCCATGGTACGGGTTATTTACATGTTGAACTCATGAAATTGCCAATTCCCAGAATTCTGTGTATATGCACACTTCCCTCTGCAACTCTGCCACACCTGTACTGTATGGTACATCCTTTGTCCTTGATGCAGGTTGTCTCACTTGCACTGTGCAAATGGCACAGGCTCACAGCGGTCATGAGTGTTCATTCATGGACCATGAGCATTCCGAGCAAGCCCCTATGGGTCCGTGTCAAGCTCCTCATTCTACTCCATCGCCGGTATTTCATATGTCTCATGGTATTTGATCATCCCTTTCATGCTTACTCAGGGTCAGTGCCTCATCACGCCCATATTTTGGGTTTGCTCGTCTGTCTCGAGTGTAGGACTCCCTCTAGTACAACCTCCCTGCCTCTATGCAACTGGTGTTGTAGCTTCACAGTGTCTTGGTGAACTTCTGATGATTACTCATGTGTTGTGCTTTCTGTCCTTCTGTCATCTGCTGACCATTCTGAGACATGCACTGCCTCCCAGCGATTCCCTGAAGGGGGAGGTTACTGTATCCCGACAATCCACTGCCAACACTTTGCACATGATGACTTCAATTGCCCTGACACTTCCCATACACTGCCCTTACACTGCAATCAACACACAACATTGACATGACTTTGTGTTTCGATTGACAGTTGAGACCGTACAAATGTACTGCACTGTGCCCACACCCTTCTGAGCCCTGTTTCAGCCTTCTACAGCCTATTCACTTGTGTGATGTCAAGGTGACCTAGCATTTATGAATCCAAGTGCCTTCGTTCACTGTATTGCAACACACTGGCATTGTTGCATCCTGTGACACATGTGTGCTTTTTGTCGCAGTGATTGACATGTGATTGACATGTCATGTATGGTGACATGGTTTCTACATGGCCACGGACAGTACTATTTTACTTCCATCTGGGGCTGGTTGACAGTTTTGTCATGCCTATGCTACGTGCCATGTGTTTGTTGGCATCTGCCATTTTTGTTTAAGGTTTATGCAATGCAGGCACTTGTGTGTGTTGCAGGTCCTATGCAACATGCAGTACATGTGTAGGCTTCACATTTGACACGCATCCATGTCTGCTTTCAGGGTCCCATTCCATTTCATTTCCACTACATGCATGCCAGAGTTTGTGTAATGTGTGACATGGCTGCTTCATGTGTTGGCTGTCAATATTGTGATGTCTATGTGCATGGTATATGCTGGTGACATGTGTGTTCATGTGTTTTTTTGTTTTGTTACAAGTGATGAGGCACTGGAAGCAGAGGAGGAGGAGGAGATGGCAGAGAGGGTGGAGGGTTTAGGGCACCAACCAAGCACCAGTGGAGGGTCTGGTGTGGTAGGCCATGAGCATGCATCGGTACCCCAGACCATCCTGTCCCGGACTGCCTCTGGGAACACCTCTGAGGATCTCTTTGACTCTGATGCTGAATCAGATGTTCATCAATCCATGCTGTCACAGGTGAGTGATTCTGCAGTGGATGCTGTTCTTCCCGACACACCTGTAGTGGGGGTAGAACCCTCAAGGGGCCAGTCAGTGTAGAAATGTCCGCCTGCATTGGTTACGGGTGCAGGGTCACACTCCACACCAGTTGCTCCTGTTCTTGGGGCAGCAGATCAACAGAGGAATGCAGTCCTGCAGCTACAGGCAGTGCAAGCACAGCAAGGTCCAGGGTTCTTTGGAAACAGGTGTGCTGTCCAGCAACGTGGTGGGCGTACGTCACTGGGGAACAAATGTATGCCATTGCACAGCAACAGGGGGCAGCTATTGAGATGATGGCTCAGGGCATTAAACGTGTGGCTGATTCCATTCTCCCCCCTGGTAGGCAGGTGGACCTCCAGCAGCAGACAACGCAGTCGAAGTGCCGCTCACACAGGCTGGACACGTTGGCCGCCAACAGGGACCAATGGGCTGAACTGGAGGCTCTGAGCACAGCCATGGCTGCTGGGGCAGAGGCCCACATGGAAGCCCTAAGGGAAGAGAACATCTCCCTTAGACATACTCTGGCTACACTTTTGATGGGCCAGGGAACACGGGCGGAATAGCGGATGGAGCAGCTGAAATGCACCATCTCGGCTGAACTCCATGCAAGCCGTGAGGTGGTCCAACTGTCACATGAGGCCATGCAGGCAGAACTCTGTGCTACACGTGAGACCTTGCAAGAGGAAATCCGTGCTACATGTGAGGTGCTGCAAGGGGCCCTCCGTGCCATCTTCTTGCAGGACCAGGCTTACCAGACCTGCATGCTTGCTGCCATGGAGGGGCATGCCGGGGGTTATGCGTGGGCAGGCACCCTTGCCACGCACACCTCCTGATATTCAACCAATGGGTGACAGCAGCGATTACTGATCTCTCACTTCGGCCTAGCCGCGCAGACCATGAGCCCTGCTACCTGCTGCTGCCTGCAGTTTTCTTTCTCTGGGCGGTTCCGCGGCCAGGCTTCTTTTTTGAGCCCACAGGTCGAGCTGCTGCGCTGCTGTTCCAGGCTTGCTGCCCACGCTCTGACACCTGTCTTTATTCCAATGCTAAAGCTTTGTTCCTGGGGTCGTGATGGTCATGTTTGCAGTTACAAAACGTGACCATCACTTCCCAAGGACAAACCATTTGCATTGCAATTAAGCCGGTGTTAAGAGCCATTAACACATTGTTTAAATTACAAATGTGGCGGCAAAAAACGTGAATGACGCTGTGACTCATCACCACCTTTTGGGCAAGTGTCCCGCAAAAGGATCTCAAAAAGTTGCCCACCCTAGGTGTACGGGAACACTGACATCCCCAGAAAGTGTAAATAGAATTTCCAACAAGCATGAGCTTGAGGAATATTGTTTACAGGGTATAACTCTTAAACATATCGTGTCTGCCTCAGTGTAATCCATCTCGACCCGATGGATGAGTAACACAATCTCAGTGGATGTATTAGATGAGAAGCTGCTAGGAATCTTGGGATATGTAGTCCAAAGGAGCAAGGGTGCGCCGTGGATTAGCCAAGAGTATAAGGTAGTTGAGTAAACAGGTAGAAGTAGAGTCACCTTAGACGCACCAAGAATTTAAAATCTTCAGAAAGAAAGGGGCAAGGGATGCCGACTCTGTGTAAAGAGAATTGCTTTATAATATTCACAAAATGTCACCTAATGGATGTTACATGACACATATTCATAAATATAGAAAGTACATGGATCAAAAAAAACTCACAAGAATTGGCTTCATTAATTTATATTAACCTATTAAAAAGTGTTTATGTGGAAATCCACAATTTATTCAATTCAACCATCTTTCTCGTTCAGACCTGTTTGTTTGTCCAACATAAAGAAGTCCATATGGGCATTTGCTAGCATAAATTACCCCAGTGCTATTGCTTGTCGCATAGTCTCTTAAGGAAATTATCGGTTCAGTGTGAGGATGTTGAATGCTATTGCCTTCAATAATGTTGTTACAGTTGTTGGACCTGACGCAGGGGAATGTGCCTTTGTTCTTTGTAGCAAAAGTCTTCTGTGTGTGTCTCTAATGCTCTGAGCTTTGACTAGTGTTTCCTTGAAATGTCTTCCTCTCTTGCAGGCCATGATTGGCAGTCTAGGAAAGAGTTTCTTGAGAAAAGAGTTATGGTGTAGATACTTCTAGTTGTTGCATATTACCCTACATAGATGGATACTTTGCCTCGAGAATTCTGATATGTACAGGATTGGAATTCCTTTCTCCTTTTGTGTGGGATAAAGTAAAGTCTTCTTGTCGATGGTGTCAGCCTTTTCTTTGGCTACTTCAATAAAGTCTGAAGGATATCCTGTTTTCCTAAATTTGTACTTCTGATCTGTGTATTCCTTATGTAAGGAATCCGTGCTGGTAATTATTCTTTTAATCCGTAACAATTGGCTGTATGGAAGATTCTTTATCATTTGTCTCAGATGAAAACTGGCATAATGTAGAGCATGATTAACACCAGTAGGTTTATGATAAATGTCAGTCTCTAGTCTATTCCCAGTTATTTTAAGTTGTACATCTAAGAAATGGAGAAATGGTTCTCCAATTTTGAGGGTAAATTTGATATGTGGATGAACAACATTGAGATAGCTGTAGATCCATTAGTTGTGCCTTGGTACCTAACGAGATACCGAAGATGTCATCTATGTACCTCTTTCAGATGACTAGCTGTGGCGCCCAGTTGGTGTTGTCCAGTATGTATATCTTCTCAAAATAGTGCATCTGAAACCGTAGGAGGAATGGGACTTCACGGGAATGGGGACTTAAACTTTCCGCTGCCTGACATCCTGGGCCGCCAGGACTTCCCAGTGGCACTGGGATATCAGGTGGCAGAACAGAGTTCTGAGTTCGGCGGCAACCCGCCAGTAGCAACAGCGGGTTACTGCCCAACTTGTAATGAGGCCCAAAGTCTTTGAAACAAATGAAGATAGCAGGGGCATAACACAGCTATAGACACATCTACATTACTAAGCAGCCCTACAAACGATATCTGACATGTGTGCACTAACTGTTTGCAAATGGAACAGGAAGTGGCTGAATTACGTAAATTGTTGTTTGAAAAGAAAACAGAAATGGGAGCTATAAACAAAAAAGTGACTGAACTAAATAAGGTACATGTATTAAATAATCCTAGAGCAGCATCTAAGGTCAAACGCCCACCACCCGAGTAATCCACAAGATTCACCCCCACTACAATACATGGGGAAAAGGGAAAATACCAGCCCTGTAGGTAACAGTACACAGTAACAGAGTAAGAAATAAATGTACATGATCAATGTGCTGAGGTTGAAAAAAGGAATATTCGAGGAAAAGGAGAGCTTAGTGAACATATTCATCCATTGGATACAATATCCATGGTTAGGGATGATATTGTAGATTCTTGTCATGTCCATGCAGTCAGCTAGGAGAATCTGGACTACATCAAAATCTCCCAGGGAAAGGACTACCTAAAAGCGGTGACTTCTGTCTATTGATTTTTACATGCTTGCACCACCAGCCCTACAGATGGCATTCAGGAGTAGACCACTGGTTGGTACCAGTGATAGGGTAGCCCACCGTGATACTGCACCAGCTGCACATTCAGCTGCCAACTGTATAGAGGGATCCATGCCACTTAAACTGACTTTTTGACATATGCCCACCCTGCCCCCTGGCACTTACTAGGCTATGCAAGTGCTGAAAGTATCCCTGAACAGGAAGATCTCATAATAGCAACATGGAACATTGCTGATCTGGCTTAACACCTTTATGAAGAAGATCGGGTGAACTTCATCAGAAACCTCGGAATAATCTATTTTCAAGAAACGTGGGCCTATAATGCACTCACCATGGAGGGGTACTCCGATTATCTGATACACGCCACTTGGCTGACACATAAGATGGTGCGGCCGAGGTGAGGTTATGCATATGCGTAAAGGTAAATCTTAATGCCCAGATCTTACCATTGGTAACTAATTCCCCCTATTTACAGGGGCTTCTTATTGAGTTACTGGATAAAAGTACAATTCTAGGTCATAATGTTTATAATAGACCATGTGGTATGGGTGGCCTGGAGACCCTCAACAAGTTGACAGGGCTGACGGAGGAATGGGTTCACCAATGTAATACCAAACCAATTGTGTTAATCCTCTGGGACATGAATTTGGAAATTGAACCACTGAGCGAAATTAAAGAGCTAGAAGAAGAAGAAGAAGAGAACACATTGGACATCCCACACTAAACAAGGCCATGGAAGAAAAAATACTACAAAAATGCTCTTTTACTCATGCAATGGCCGCCTACAAAACGAACACAACCCCAATGCCAACATTTGGGAGTGAGAATAAAACTAGTCATATTGATTATATATTAATGCTCTTGGGTTGCTGGAAAAGTTCAAAATCTTTTAAAGTGATCACAAGAAATGAAAGCGACCATAAAGCAGTTTTCCTGAAATTTGATACACAAATTAGGGAAAATATTGCCAATAAGGATACCCAGGTTTTATATGCCACTAATAATAGGAGGAGGGTTACATGTGATGGTTCTAACTTAAAATAAAAGCTTCCACAAGCTTATTGAGAAATGATCTACTCACTGGAAACAGTGCTGAATCAAATTAGCATTGACAATCATACTATTAAAGTTTCAGCCAATACAATGTCTGCAATGTTAGTTCGCTATTTCTCCAGTGCTTAATTTGTAAAAAATAAGTGCCAGTGGTCAAAAAATATTGGGCACATAATGCCAGGCGCGGTGCCGCCTGCAGTGCGGGTGCGCCGGCCGCACCAGTTCAGTGCTAGACCTACCTAGATCGGCCCACCACCAGCCCATCACACTGCTGCTGCTCCATGTCACATGTTTGGCGCTGCAGCAACTGCTGGCACAGGCTAGTAGTAAATACGCAACTACGACATGCTCCTCCTGTAACTGTGCCTCGATGCCCCCGGGCTGTGTGAGCGCTTTAAAAATGCAATAAAAAGCATTCTGTTTCAGTCACTGTTGCACTGTATTTGTCTCTACCCCTTCTGCCCCATCTGACAGTCTGTTAAAGTACACCAATGATTGTTAATCGGTTACCTCCAGGAAGAGCACCCTCCCCTCAGCTCATTCTTCAGTCACCTCATCCAGGTGTTTTGTGTAATCAATTTACTCTCAAGCCCTTATCAGTCATCACATCTCATAAATGCATCCCCCTTCACCTTTCCTTCAAGCATGAGCATGGTGTTGTATAACTTGGAAAAAGTCATTTCTGCAAGACATTGGGCCTCATTACACGGACGGCGGTGAACCATGGCGCTATTACCGCCATGGTTCATGCCGGTAAAATACCAGCACCGCCTTGGTGAAAAGGGGAATTACTGCCCTATTCCAAGGTTGGCGGGGCGGTAATTCCCCCTTCCACCATTGCCCTTCCCCATTCCCATTTTTGCCACATAGGGCTCTATGGGAATGGGGAAGGCGCTAATTACGGTACTGCAAACTGCGGTACTGTAATTAGCTCACTGGTCCCTTTGCAGGTTGGATTTTTAACACCTGCAAAAAGCAGGCGTTAAATTCCCCAACCCGCAAAGGGACCTCGTTGTAAGGCGGTAAGGATTTACCGGTACCGGTAAAATACCGGTACCAGTAAACCCTTACCGCCATCCGTGTAATGAGGCCCATTGTTGTGAAATCAACGACCTGTGCTACTTCTGCTTTATGGCCTCTTTCCACCTTAACACATATTAAAAAACTAAATATGTTTTGTCACCCAATATTCAGGAGCCAGAGGAGAATGCACATTCGGATATCTCCTTCCCACTGACATGTTCTTGACATACTTCACTAAACTGCGGGGTGTAACAGACACCCACCTCCTTATCTGAGGATTCCAATCTGAGGATTGCATATGGTCTCATTCGGAGCACATGCTCGGAGCATATTCTACCCAGGTTAAGGGGCCACATCTGGTGTATAAACCACACATCAGGATAGAAAACATGCGCTGGAATTATGTATAAAAATGACAGCAAAAGACGGTTGAGAATTATACACGAATACTCAACTAGTACTTTTATTTATGACAACAGATTAGTGGGCACGTGCACCATGTTTATCCCCGTCTAGTTTCCATGTGTGTATCTTTAAGCCTGAAATGGCATTTCAGAAGTTCGTCTTTGCATGAGCTTTTCTCGCGAAGTGCAGCCGGTTCGGTTTCGGCCCAATACGTGCACCGTTCCGGGTGCCCTCGCTGAAGCTCGTTTGTGAACTAATGAGGCCGATAACATTAAAAGGAAGAACGGAAACACCCAGGCAAAAATTCACAGTTCATGTTTCGCTTAGATGAATGCTATCCAGGGTCAGACTGGGGCATACAATTGTCTCGAGTCGGGCTCGGCACCAATGAAAAAGTGGCCAAAGTTGCAAACGACAATTAATTCCTTTTGTGACGGACACTAATGGGACCACGCTGCCGCCCGTGGCCCGCCCGGTCCTGGGCTTTGCCCTGCCTTGCCTCAATCACTTAGGCTACCTTCCGTGGGGTCACACGGCCATGCTGAGCCTGATGATGACAAAAATAGGTGCGCAGTGCAGCGGCCCCACGGAAGGCAAGATTTTAAAAGAAAAAACTTATATTTGGGCGGCTGGGGCCCATCACTTGCAAAAAAATGCAACTCGATAGCCTACTTATCGCCATGTTTAGGACAAGGTTGAATAATAATACTGCAGATAAATGCCATTTGTGCCTGAAGGGCTTACTTTTTTCATGTCCATAGTACAGAGATATCAGCAATAGAAATCTGAAAAACGTTTTAACAAAAATAGGCATTTGATGCATCATTGAAGGGGAAGAAGGTATGTTCAATATATTTAATATATGCTGTTTCTAATTATGCAGACAAAACCTGGAGGAGGAGAGAGTGATTAATAACATATCTTACTTAATATAGCTTGGAGGCTGTAAAAACGTTTAGAGGACCAAGACTTTTAATATTTCAAGCTACAGGAATGAATTATGTATGATTCAGGTTGAGGTGCACAGAAATAAAATAGGCTATTTTGAAGATTTAAACAAGTATATTTCAACTGTCTTGAATTTGTACATTGTATAACGAATGTAATATATTTTAGTATTCGCCCATTACATTCTATTTTATGATTATAGTATATGCATAATTTGCTTGTACTTTTATGGCTGGATACCGGAATAAAGTAAACTTGATGATGATGATGATTTAAAGTGGCAGATTTAACTCCAGCTTATTGCTGGAAGTAAATCCTCCACTTTACCTTCAAATTTATAATAAAAGGATGATAAATCGGTTACCGCCCAAAAGAAGTGAATGTAATGGAATTATAACCATGTTTTTCCCACACCGCCAAACTTGTAATGAGGCCCCTCATTTTTTCCACTATCAGTAGCAAGTGGCGGTATCAGTGGGGTATTGCATATAAAAACACCATAAATGTAAAACTCATTTGAAATTAATTTCCCTTATGTGTAGATGTGGTGCTGTGGATTTCTCGCATGTGCATGGACGTTGACTGTAAGCTGTTGTGAGTTGCATCAGAGTCTTTGGACACGTGTTTAGGGGCACTGTGTCATCAATTTAGAATGTGCAGTGTAGGGGTCCATCCACTGAACATTGGAATATAATTTTATGGTTTTTGACTAAAGGAAGAAATACCTCTCCCGCTTTTCTTTGCATATTTGGTCCCACTGGTGAAGGGTCCTCCTGCTACTGTGTGATGTTTTGAGGTATGAGTTAATGGCATCATTTTCTCTGTAGATGGGAATGACACGGCTAAGCTGCCTTTCATCCCCAATCTGTCTTTTTAAATAGCTACGGCTTTCATAGGTCATAATTATCAATCAGGGAAATGTGCACCCTTCCACAAATTCCGGTGTCAGGCTACACCTGTGAAACACATAGGGCTTAATTTAATTGGCTTTGGGATTTAAAATGAGCAGTGCTTTATCTACACAGAAATGCTATCTATTTCCATTTAAAATAAATATGGCTTGGTTTTGGGTACATTGAGAATACAAAGTGCTGTACCCACTTTACATGCTCAAGCTTTCTATTTGAATAAGCTCCCACTAGTGTAAGTCTCTCTCAGATAAACCAACGGGGTTTTAGCAGATATGTGGCTCTAGAGCGCCTATGTCTAATTATACTGGGGGATTTTCACACTAACTATTCCTCAGGCATAATATCCACTGGACCAGGAGTGGTCACGGTAGAATGGGTTCTTCGGAAGGGATCAGGATGATAGGTCTTCATCAGGGATGAATGGAACACCGAATGAATGCGCTTCCAGGACCTCGGTAGACGCAATCTGTATGCCACTGGGTTGATCTTGGCTGAGATAACAAATTCTCCTTTACACTTGGGGAAGAGCTTGGATGGTCCAATCCATCAGGGTAAATATTTTGTGGACAGTCAAACCTTATCCCCAACCTTCCATTCAGGATTAGCACCCGATAGTCTGTCACCGTAGCTTTGTATTTCTCTTTGGCCTTATGGAGGCATTCCCTGGCCGTCTTATGGTTGTCGTCTATTTCTCAACAGGGTTTCCAGGGAAGGTTGATTGGTGACTGGAATTACCCAAGTTGGCAGAGTCCAAGGGTGCATTCCAGACAAACAGAAGAAAGGACTCATTCTTGTGGATAAATGCCAAGAGTTGTTGTCTGTGAACTTTGCAAGGGCTAACATCTCTGACCAGTTATTCTGTGTATGGGTAATGTAACACGAAGATACTTGGCCTCATTTTAAGTTTGCTGGTCTGCAAACTACAAGTCTGCCTGCCGCAGCCGATGTGCCCAACAGGTCTGACACTGCCGGGCGCAGCGGCCACACTAGGAAGACTTGTCACGTGAGCACTTACACCGTTGTTAATGGGGATAAACGAAATTACCTCCTGGCCGCCGGGCTTGTAATAGCCTGGTGGCACCATGAAAAAAAGGTGCCAGTAATTACTTACTGGTCCGGTGGCAACCAGCCAGTAGCACCAGCAGGGTTACCGCTAGACCCGTAATGAGCCCACTGTTCCATTGTGAGATTAATCCATTCTGTTTGCCCATTGGATTGGAGATGGTAACCAGAGGACAGTGCTCTTTCAATGCCCAATAATCTGCACAAGGAAGACCAGAAGTGTGAGGTATACTGTGAACCTGTCAGTGGTTATGGATACGGGAAGACCATGTAGTCGAAATATGTCACAGAGAAACACTGCAGCCATCTCAGGGGCTGAAGGGTGAACAAATATGCAGTCTTAGTAAAATAATTTACATTGACCATAATAGCCGTGTGACCCCTAGAGAGAGGAATATCCACCACAAAATCAGGGGATATGTACGTCCATGGCCCAGTGGGGACAGGGGACTAAGTAATCATCTCTACAGGCTTTTGAAAGCTGCATTTGCTCTTGGCACAAACCAGACAGGAAGGGATGTATACCCTCACGTCTGTTCTTAATGTGGGCCACCAAAAGGCACGGGAGAAGAATTCTACAGTGGATGTAATTCCTTGATAACCTGTGGTAGGATTGTCATGGCCTAGGGCAAGTACCTTTCTTTGGAGGTCAGTGGAAGGAATCACAAGTCAGTTCTTGAGGAAATATAGTCCTACCCTCTGGATAAAGGAGATCCTATCTTTTTGTGCCACTGACAATAGAAATTGCTCAAACATTGTGTTGACTCAGCCGAGAAAAGGTTGAATGAGGTAGATAACTTGTTTGCTTTGGAGGATTTTCTTCGTTTATCTGATTCCATCTCCTCTCCCATGGTATGCTGGGATAGGGCATTTGCAACCACATTTTGGCTACTTGGCAAATAAGTGATGGTATTTGGAGAAAAAGTAGGCCCATCAGGCCTGTCTATTGTTGTTGCACTCAATCTGTTGCAAGTTCTTATGGTCCGTGTGGATTTCAAAGGGATTATCAGCCCCCAATAATAAGTGCCTCCATTCAATGCATGCTGCATTTTTAGCCAACAGTTCCTTTTCTGTTACCGAGTAGTTCTTTTCACTGGATGTACATGTACAGGAATAGTAAGCCACTGGATGTTCTTCCTTGTCCATCCCCTCGTGGTTAAGTACTGCCCCAATTGCTCCGTAAGATGCATCAGTCTCTACAATAAACAGCATTGTCTGGATTGGCTTTATGAGTACAGGTGCCGAACAGAAGCTCCTCTTTAGTGTCACGAAGGTATGTTCTGTAGTACTGTTCCAAATGAAGGGCACCGATTTCTTCAGGAGGTGGATAATGGGTAATACCAATTCCGAGAAATCGTGTATCAATCTCTGATAAACGTCGGCTACCCCCAGAATCCTTTGAATGTCTTTAAAAGATTTGGGAGCAGGCCAAGATGTGATTGCTGTCACGTTGCATGGATTCATCTGTACAGCCTGACTGGTTAAATGAAACCCAAATACGGTAGAGATTGTACCTCAAAAAGGCATTTCTCTGCCTTTGCTAATAGTTGGTTCTCCTGCAGCTGTTGTAATTCTCCGGATAAATGTTGTTGATGGTCAGCTGGGTCTTTGGCGTATATTAATTATTAATATATCATCCAAATAGATAATGACATGCCGAAAAAGGACATCAGAAAAAAAAGATCGATGAATTGTTGAAATATTGCAGGGGCATTGACTAAACCAAAGGGCACCACTTGGTACTCGTATAGTCCATAAGGGGTGCAAAATGCTGTCTTCCATTGGTCACCTTCCTTTACTCGAAGCAAGTGGTAGGCTCCCTTAGTTCTTACTTGGTGAACAGAGTAGCCCCCTGGACTGCTTCCAGAATGTCCTTTATAAGAGGCATGGGGTAACAGTTCATAATGGTCACTCTATTAAGGCCCCGGTAGTCTATACAAGGTCTTAATCCGCTGGTGTCCTTCTTAGGGATGAAGAATAATGATGCTCCAGCGGAAGACCTGGATTCCCTCATGAAACCATTAATGAGATTGTCTCAAGATACTGGCACAAAGCCTTCTTCTCTGTGCCGGAAAGAGAGTACATCATATCAAAGGGAACTATTGAGTTGAGGAGACTGTCTATAGAACAGTCTTCAGCTCGATGAGAAGGGAGTTCCTTAGGTAGATGATCCTCAAACACCTTGGAAAGCCCCAATACTTGGCAGGAATAAGCAACACTTCCCGAATAGCTGGAGGAGTGACGCTTGGCCTAGGCCATCTTCGCTAGGGCGGGTGTGTGGTCCTGATAACAAAAATACTAACAAAAGTCAGGAGAAAAAGTGACTAGTTTTTCTTTCCAGTTGATGCAGAGTTATGCCTGCATGGCCAAGGGATTCCAAGAATGAGTGGGAAATGTGCAGCCGTATATAAATAATTTCCTGATGATCGTGTATCCACATTTGGACTTCCTTAGTCTTCTTAGTAATCAGACCTGAACTCAAAGGCCGTCCATCAACTCCTCCCACTGGTTGATTTATAGCTCTTTCTTCCAGAACTATCTGATGTCGTTCTGCCCATTGAACGTCCATGAAGACCCCAGCAGCTCCACAGTCAATTAGGACTAAGGTTTCGATGGAGAAGCCTGAGTTGTCCAAAAGTTGCACACTCAATACCATAAGCTGGTCTTCGGTCTCTTCAGTAGACCAGGAGCTTTTAACAGAGGATTGTTTGTTAAAGCCCTGATCTAGCGTCCCTTCTAAGATTGAGGTCTGTAGTTTCCCGGCTTCTGGGGTGGAACTTCGGGACAATCTCAAATGAAAGTGGATGTGAGAACCACAGTACATACACAGACCCAATTATCTCCTCCTTTGTCTCTCAGTTGCTGTCAGAGGGCCTTGGGCTGCACCTACTTACAAAGATTCTTCCAGCAATGGGGTTTCCTTTGAAACAGGGTTTGATATTTGTCTGGGTACCGAAAAACCTCCCTTATGTCTTCTCCTTCTGTGGTGCCGCTCGTGCTGACGGAACTCGATCTGGAGGACCAGAGAGATCAAGTCAGCCAATGAGTCCGGATGCGAAAAACTTGCCAACTTGTCCTTGATATCATCTTCAGAGAGGCCTCTTCTGAAAATGGTAAAATGGGCCATCTCAGGCCACCCAGCTTCTGATGCCAGTTTCTTAACCCTCAACACATAGGTAAATATGTCCTGGTTGCTTTGTTTGAAGTCAAGCAAAGATTCATCAGCCTTGTAGGTTAGTTCTTGTCTCTCGAATGTAGTCTTCAGGCTGTAGATGAAAGCAGGATAGGAGGCAACTAAAGGACTGGCAGTAATCACTAGAGGTGCTGCCCAAGCCAAGGCGCCACCGGTCATGTTAAAGACTGTGAAACCAATCTTGGCCTTGTCAGTGGCAAAGATTGTTTCCTGAAACAAAAAATGCATTGTACATGCATCCAAATATTCCTTTAAGTTCTTAGGTGTGCCGTCAAACTGCCCACAGATGAGACTCCGCGCTGGGGAATCTGTCATGACAGCATCTCTTGCCGTGAACATCTGTAATAGCGTGGCCTTCTTTGTTTTAAGATTTTGTACTTCTGTGGATAAAGTCTGCACGACATTCATGAGCTCCTACAGTTGTTCCATCTTAAGTGGTGCAAACTCTCAAATACTCTTTCTGTTTTCTTGCCTGAGGTTTCTTGATCTGTCTTGTCCCACTGTGGCTTACTGGGAGACTTCCCTTTCATGTTGGTTCATTCCCATAATTCCTAAAAAAGAGGTAGGGCCATTCCTCTCCAGCTGCCAGGGTGGATCTTCCTTATATCCAGAGAAAGACAATGTGGCGAGGCTGGAGGAGTGCCCCCAATCCTGGGAAAAAGCCCTTAGGCAGAATAAAACCTGTTGATAATGAAGGATGGAGCCAACTGCAATGACGAGAATCAGAGAACCTAGACGTGAATCCGAAGCAAAGAGCACAATCAATGAGAGAGTGGCTGAGCACACAGATACATGGAGAAAGGGGAAGAAACAAGAAAGATCCAGCAGGTGAGGTAGCGGTGCAGAAAATGAAGTCTGAGAAGGCAGAGGAATGGCAAGGGAGGCACATGAATACTAGCATCTTACCCAAAGAAGGAAGCTTCCAAGAGGGTTGCAATGCGGTAAGCCCCGCTCGCTATGGGTTGATAAGCCATGGAAGATGCCATATTGGAAACAACTAGAACGGTACTCTGAGGACGGAAGAGAAACATAACGGCCAACACTGCGCTCTCTTCCATCTGTGCTATAACGAACGAGTGGTTGTGACAGTGAGTGTCAGATTCTGTAACACCTGCATAAAGGGCATTACAGTAGTGCATTCTGTCACCAGTGACATCCCTAGCCACTGTGGTGCAGTGGGCTTCTGACAATAATGGTGAAATTTGCCTAGGCATCATCATTTGGAAATTGATAGATTGCTACGTATGAGCTACCTGAAAGGCCATAGAAAGGGATGGGAAAATGCCACGGTTAACAATTAGCCTGGGTAGCGGGGTGATTGAGTAGGTTACAAGTTATAATTATTTGGGAGTTCGGTTGACTGCAAATTGTGTATGGAAGGATTGCTAGGCCATAAAGACCACATATGGAAACTAAGGCACAATAACCATATACTCAAGTGACACGTAAGACACAAGGTTTGTTTTCCAAACAAGTATGGTTTATTTCAAAGTATTCTCAGTCGGTTGACTGGGTCTCAACGCCTCACGACGTGTGTTCCCAGACCTCGTGAGATGCGAGATCGCAAACAGCGCTCAAGCAGCATATATATACATTATACATAATCTTTACAAAGGCAATTTGATCCGCCCACAACATGTCGTACAGGCTAGGGTTCAGTGATTGACAATTATGACAATTATGACACGTTATGACAAGTCTTCATTCAGCCTAAACATAGTTATTCTAGCAAAGGCAACAGAGACAACTTTCTGTTATGGGGAACATGGAGCTTCTGGCTCAGCAAGGATATTGTGTTCTCAGCAGGGAAAACATTCCTTATTAGGTTATCTGTATGACTTTGGTCATGAGCTAAAGGTCAGATAGTTCTGAAGCAGAAAATACCATTCTCCGCGAAGGAGCACCGCTAGGAGAATATAATTAATGGTTTAACTGCCTTTACTACAGTGTTTGCAAGACAGGCGGCACCTGGACTACTGATTAGATGCAGCTTCTGCTCTACTTCAAGGACTTAGTGAGAAAGAAAAACAATGTATTTCTGTAGAGTTTGACATTCCTGTCTGTGTTAGTGTTTCAGCGTTCAGGCCGTGGCCTCGCACTGTGTGCGAGTTCGAAGCATAGAATACATTTGCAAAGTGTTTTGACAGAAAGGATAAAAGCAAATGGCCAACATTTCACAAAATGGACGCCCCTTGGTTACATTGACGATTCTCTGATCGCAATGTTTGACACATGATGCGATTAGTTTCAGGCCAACATATTATACATATCATTCGACTATAGGGTTACGTTTCTAACAAACCCTCCCTTTGGCTGTAAGCCAAGAGCATCATCCATACACCGCATCTTCATCGGACCACGTGTCCAATTCTGAACTACCCATACTGCTGTAATCGTCATCTGAAATATTAATTACCATACATTCTTTAATTATTTCATTTTCGTGTTGTGCACCTTCACTTAGCATGCAAGGAGGTTTCGTTTTGATCACATGTACACACTCATTTGTAATTTGGGAGCAGAGGACTGACAGGCATTGTATGCAACAACAGAACATGAGGATTCCAAATATCAGAACCAGAATTGCAATTTATTTCCATCCCCATGATCGTAGCATTTCCCAGAACCATGAACTTATATTCAGATTCCAACCACCTGTAGGAACATGCAGTTCAGAACTTAGGACATGCAATTTTTTAATTGCTTCAAATATTGTGGGGGAGGAGTCACTTACGAATACACAGCACGCTGACCCCACCAATTTGCATACCCCTCCACGATCAGACAAAATTATATCAAGGACCATTCTATTTTGAAGTGCAATCAATCTGATTTCTTTTTGTTCGAATGTCATATTATAAAGTATATCTGTTGTCCCATTTATCATTTTCTCTAACACCCTGGAAAGTTTTCTTATATTCCATGAATGTATTGCTTGCCCCCAGAATGGTATAAATGATATTGCTATATCCCCTGCAATTTGTCCTGCGGTATCATCTCGACGTGGCCGAGATCTAAATAATTTTGCTATCTCTGAAGTTTTGGAAAGAAATACACCAGGCAGAAGTATACCTAAATAACAGGTCCCTTCCCAAGTTCTAGGTAACCATGGGTAGACCTGATCTCCACAGATAAAATAGACAGAACCTCCTATATATAAGGTTTCTCTTCCTGTTCAAGCACAGCAATGTTCAAGCATCTAGTGAATATTCCCAACGGGTTGGAACCCTTTTTCCGTAGCAAAATGGGACAGAACGTGGACTATGATTAATAGTATAAGAGGTAGGCACAGCATCGTTATTTCCTACTGGGGTCATTTTAAAAGTGATTAGGGATTTGTAAGGCCTAGAGAGCCTATCTACTGGACTTGTTGTTACCGTGTTTATTTTGCTTCTGCTTGTAAAAACGGAACAACCTAACGGTTCTAACACCAATCTCTCAAATTCATTTATATTTGTTCCATCGAACTGACCAGTGACACTATCATTCCAATTTCTGAAAAATAGCGCTCTTAACAATGCATAACAGGCAGTATTAAGTGGCAGAGGATGTACATACCAACCCATTCCTCTTTCCCCGTGCTGGGGTAAATGGGAACAGACCCAACAATTGGACCTATTTAAGATAGCATGGGTCATATTCATAATCAATAGCAATGTATTATTGTCATACTCTTTTCTATGTTTCACTTCTTGTGAGGGGAGAGAGCACATGTACTGGGCTGCTCATAGTGGGACCAGTGGTAGCAGTCAGGAGAGAGTTCAAAGGATGCACAGTTTCTAGATACCAGAATATTGGGACTAATGTAATCAAAATGCAAAGCGGTATCATAATCATTAACATATTATTCTTTCTGAGCCAAGACTTCCTAGGAACAGGCTTAGTCTCTATTTCTATATCACCAAAAGCATTGGTGCAGGAGGGAGCAGGAGCGAATATAGGCATTGTTTGTAATGGCTCATCTCAGGAAAAGTGTTCAGTGTCCGTCGGGGAAAAGTTCTCCACATCAACACACGTTAGCAACAAACGTTCAGGCCAGTCCAGGCTACCCTGCTTATTAATGACAGCAAGCTGATGTAAATTTTCACAAAGCTCCAAAAAGGTAGGAGCACGTATCAATTTGATTGTGTTGGTACCATATGCCCCCGCTTGCCCGTGCAAGGTTGCAATGGTCCTTCACTTTTCAATGGTAGCACTGGGAAACCGTGTGTCAGAGCTTTCAATTTGATCCAGCTTGATACAGCTCATACACTCCTTTTCCCCACGCCTCCGTTCCCACTTCATCCATGCTGGGAACAAAGGCAAAACAAAAGCTGATCACTTCCGATTTTCTGAACGTAGATTGTACCTCAAAGCTCCAGGTACAGTACGATCGATGAATAATGCACTCTCATTTCCAGATGCAAGATCGTGCCATTTTCAGATGCACTACGTAATGATGATAGCGTAGCAGTCGGACAAGGTTGAGGCACCTTTGGCCTTTGATCTTTGTTGCAATCTCCCCAGGCCCTTTCTCAGGCTTAGGAAGCACCTTTGACAGAGGATTGGTGATGATATCTTTGTGATCAAGTGAAGCTGTCTTTCTTTCGATGTCAGGATCATCAAGCGCTTTCTCATGTGGCAAAGGAAACAGAACTCTTTTTGTGTGTGTTGCGTGGATCCAGTGCTTGCGTCCATTCATTCGGACTGCAGTCTGCGTAGCCAGCAGTACCTGGAAGGGTCCCACCCAGCGGGGTGCAAGTGAAGATTTTCTTTCAAAATGTTTGACCAGTGTCCAGTCCCCAGGCTGCAGACAATGTCCTGGGCCGGTATACCTGACAGGAAGCGCCTCCTGAACCTGCTGATGAATCAAACACATGTTTAAGTCAACTGTCTACAGTAATCAATAAGTAATGGGTACTCTATATCCCTAAGTCGTTTCGGCCGAGGGGCATTCCAAACATTCGCTGGTCTCCTCATCACGAGTTCGTAAGGAGAGAAACCAGTCCTTGCCTGTACAGTTGTGCGCATGCACAGTAAAGCTAGTGGTAATGCATCAGGCCATTTCAAATTGCTCCCCGCACATACTTTACTAATTTTGTTTTTCAGGATACCGGTCTGACGTTCTACCAAACCGGCACTCATCGGGTGTCTGGCTGAATGGAATCATTTATCAATTTGGAGACCTACACAAATTTGCAATATTACGGCTGCAATAAAGTGTGGGCCGTTATCTGACCATATGACACAGGGCAGGCCGAAACGGGGAAAGTATTCCTTTAGCATGGCTTTAGCTGTGGACATAGCTGTACAATCTTTCAGGGGATAGGCCTCTACCCATTTGCTTAATGCGCAGACTACCACAAGAACATACTTATAGTTTTGGCACCTTTCCATTTCTATGAAATCAAAATGGATTACTTCAAATGGCATAGACGGAAGGCCAAAACCTCCTACTGGTGTCACTGTTCCCTTTCCAATGTTATGTTGTAAACAAGTCATGCAGTTCTGAACCCATCTTTCAGCAGTTTTTCTAATGTGTGGATTCTGCCATACAGAATCCAGGTGTTGTATCATTTTTCTAGCACATAGGTGTGTTGGACTGTGGGCCATAGTGACCATTTCCATTACATAGGCATTTGGCAACATCCATCTGTTATTCTGTTTGTCCATCCAGCAACCTTCAGAATCTAATTCTGCTGGACCCTCAGACCAGTTTTTTTTTTATTTCATCTGCAGTAGCTTCTGATTGAATTTCCTTCACTGTTTCAATTCCATTCTCTATCATGCAAGGTACCTCTTGTAATCTTTCAACATACATTTCTGTGTGTAAATCAGTGGCAGTTTGTTTCACAATTTTGTCTGCAAATGTGTTTCCCTTTCCAACATCACATGTTACTTTCTTATGTGCTTCACATTTCATTATTGTTAATCGCTTGGGAAGCGCAAGTGCTGACAATAGTTTCACTATCAAAGTGCCATGTTGGATTTTGGTTCCGTGTGATGTCAGGAAACCCCTTTCAGCCCATAATCGACCAAAATTGTGTACCACCCCAATGGCATACTGACTGTCAATGTATATGTTTACATTGAGGTTTGCAGAGATTTCACATGCTCTTGTTAACGCTATTATTTCTGCAGCTTGTGCTGAGTTATATGGGATTCTTTTGCTGTCTACAATATTTTTTAGTGTAGTGATGGCATAAGCAGCAGTTGATGTGCCATCTGGTAATTTAAAACAAGAACCGTCACAAAACAATTCTCCATCTGGCTCTTTCTGTGGGGTGTCAGTTAGGTCAATTCTTCCTTTTTGTTCAGTAACCATTAAGCAATCATGGGGGAATTGTTTTTCACCCCCTTTGTCATTTGGAGGGGGCATTAACTCGGCTGGATTTAAAGCGCAACACCTTTTAATTTGGATATGTGGTGCAAATAGAACTATTTCACACCTTGTTAATCTGGCTGATGTAAGGTGTTGTGTCTGCGTTCTATTTAAAAGAACGTCCACTGAGTGAGGTACTATTACGGTTAAAGCGTGACCTAAAACCATTCCCTCAGTTTGTTTTACTGATGCAGCGGCTGCAGCAACAGCTCGCAAGCAGCACAGCATAGCACATGCAACAGGATCCAACGTGGCAGAGTAGTAACCGCATGGTCTATTTCTCCCTCCTTGTTCCTGGGTCAAAACAGCCAAATCACATCCATTATTTTCATGCACAAATAACTTAAAACTCTTGTCATAATTTGGCGTGCCCAAAACTGGAGCCGAACATAATGCAGCTTTAAGCAGGTCAAATGCTTCTTGACATTCCATGTTCCATGGCAAAGGTAAGGTAACATCTTTCCTTGTCAATGCCACTATTGGTTTCACGATCATCGAAAAATTTGCAATCCACTGCCTACAATATGAAGCCATGCCAATTAAAGCCCTGACTTCTTTCTGCGTATTTGGAATAGGCATATCAGAGATGCTTTCTATTATTTCTGGTGTCAATCTCCTTCCCTCCTTTGAAAGGAGATAGCCCAAGTAAGCCACTTCCGTTTGACAGTACTGGCATTTTTTTAAGCGAAGTTTTGTGTCCATGTGCTGATAAATGGGTCAATAATGCAACTGTAGATTCTTTACAAATTTCTTCTGTGTCTGCTGCTATCAACAAATCGTCAATATATTGTAATAGTATGCAGCCTGTCGGTAGTTCTAGCATATCTAATTGTTCCTTTAATGCTCTACTGTAAATACTTGGACTGGAATTTGTGTGAATGTAAAAGAACGTCCTCCTAAAGTAAAAGCAAACAAATATCTGCTATCTGGATGTACTGGATACTAAAAAAAGCATTCTTCAGGAGAGTAACACTAAAATACGAAGCAGATGCTGGAATCATAGTCAAACTTGTAGTCACATCCGGGACTAATGGAAATTGCAAATCAACCTCTTTATTTAATCCGCATAAATCAATTATAAAACAGTAAGTTATCTCATTATCTCCTTTCTTGTAAGCCGGAAGAATCGGACTATTACAAGTACTACCAGAAGTTTCTTCAATTACGTTTCTTTTAATCAAATCTGATACAATGCATTTCAAAGCTTTTTCTCCCTCAGCTGAAACTTTATATTGCGGAATAGGTGGCAATGTAATTCCTTCTTTCATAACAATCTTTACTGGCTCTACTTTCAAACAACCCACATCATTGTCATTTACTGCCCATATACAAGCTGGTACTTTACTCAATTCAGTCGGTAGTGGCTTAGATACAAATTGCGATACAGGAGTTTTTTGTGGCGAGATTGTCAAATACACTCCACCCGGAGAACAATAAATGACTGCATTCAATTTCTTGAATAGATTAAATCCCAAAAAATTTTTGCCGCAATTTTTTGTCAAAAGAAATGGACAAGACTCTGTGAATGGACCTAATGTTAGAGGTACTGGTTGTGACACTGGACTAATTACTGGTGTACCTGACACCCCTACTGAGACATTTTTATGCCCTGACAGTGGTATATCTGGAACCCGCTGATGGTCAATCGAACATTTTTGTGCACCTGTGTCCACAAAAAAAATGTGTTCCCTATTCCCAACCTTCATTTCTACGTAGGGCCCTTTCTGGTCTACGGGAATAGATACTGGTTCCAACCCCTGTCTCAGGCTGTCCTAGTAGAACAGTACATCGTCAGATGTAAAGTCGCCAGAATAATATGCATTGGTCTGATTGTCAGAAACATTCCCACCATTTGTATTGTTTCGCTGTTGGTTTTGATTCTGATTTTGATTCTGATTCCCCTGGTTATCCTGAAATTGTGGCACTCTTTGGTTTCTATTCTGTCCTTGTATCCCCGGACGACCTCTATTCTGTCTTCTCGGAAAAGCCCCATTTCTATTCTGTATATGCAGGCACTGTGCTCGCCAATGGCCTTCTTCTCTACAATAGGCACATTGATTAATCTCTATTGGACCCCCTTGCATATTGGACATTAATGCAAATTGGACTCGGTACAGTGCATTCCCACCGCCTCTATTATTGTTCGCTACTTGCCGTAACAATACTCTTGTCTTCAAATTCCCTTTTTCCCTTAGTTCCTTATCCTTTTCTGAATTTACTCTGTTCTCATAATACTGGCCCATATGTAGTACTTCACTCTGTGTTTTTGATTGCCATGCACTTTCAGATGTCATTATTAAACTTTGAATTTTCGGCAATAACGCTTGCACAAACTTATCAACAAATGATCTCTTCCCGGGTTCAGTACTTATATCTTGACCACTAAAATCTGCAAATACTTCTTCAAATCAATTAAAATAATCCATCACTCCTTCCTCTTTGCCCTGCAAACAAGCAGTCAATTTATCCCAAACTATTCTTTTCCCGGGCACCAAAGTTTTCAATTTCTCTGCTATTCGCGATGGCAAAGCCAACATTACCTGTGGTGGCTTCTCTCCAGACTTTCTCTCACTATCAATTCCAGTCAAATTCTCCCATGTATCGCCTAACATCGGCGCGTCACTTATGTTTCTAACCTGTTTCCATATGTCTACAGGAAGAATCACGGGAAACAATAAATCAATGTCACTCAATGTAAAAACAGATGAATTCAAAACAGATTCAATTTCCTTATAGAATCCTGACGGGTTCTTCCTAATATCAGGGATCGTCTGCTTTATAGTATTTACCTCTTGCCTAGAAAAAGGGACATGTACAAACTGTGCAATGTAATGAGCTTTTATTGTTTGCGCTGGAGTTCCTCCAGAGGCAGCAACTTCTACTTTCGGGACAAACGTGGGAGGCACCTCCCTCATGGGTAATTGCAAACTAGGCGATTCTACATTTGTTCGTCTATTAAGCAACAAAGCTAAATCAAGTGAAAAAACAGCCGTTCCAGTTTCAGGCGAAAATGCTCTTTTATAAATTGTCATTAAATCAGCGGGACAACATATCTTATTCTTCATACATTCATCTTGTAGGTACTCTACCATGACCTGTAATACCTTTCTCTGCATTTCTGGTGTATACTGACTAAATTTATCATGCACTTCAATTGGGTAAATGGCGGCATCCGTAATCCATCTAAGCATGTCTCGCGTACAAATTCGCATCTCTTCACTAACAGGTTTCAATAGCAGTAAAAACCGTTGCTGAAAATACGACATATACGGTTTATCTTTTTTCAATAGCTATTTATGCAAACAATCAGGTTCTCGCTTAAACGTAAATATTCGGCTTACGTGATCTCGTACTTTCATCGCATCATCTTGCAAATTCGAAGGACAAACAAATCGTGCAACTCTTGGGGTACCACTGTATCGGTCAAATCACCCCATATTTTCACAAGATAATTCCCCATGCATTCCAACAATACCTGTTGTTCACCAAGGCTTCTATGATCAGATATGGAACTCTGCACAGCCACTTCCTTGTCATCATTCATATATGTTTCGGCCCACTCTTTCAGTTCTTCTTTCCTTCCTTTGCTAAACGTGCTACGAGTCTGTCGAATGCTTCCAAGCGTAGGCTCCATCTCTGTAGAACTGCCTGCTAAAGCGGCTATCTCATGCTCTGGCGGCGGTGGAGGAAATGATGTCACAGGCACAGGGGGAGAGGAACTGCTTACTGCAGGTGCAGATGGAATAACGGGAATGGGAGGTACATAAGGAGGAGGTGCAACTGGGTCAGTACTTTGATGTTAATTTCTTCGCTTATTTAATATTTTGTTTTTTAGTTCATCTGATGTATGCAAATCTTGCTGAGGATACATTTTCTGTACATCTAATTGGAAGGCCCTGTCCATGTTCCTAATGGCTTCTGTCTGCTGATGTTGGTCATGCTCTAGCGCTTTCTCTGCATTCGTTTTATGTCTGCGAGCATGTTTCTCTCTACTTCTCAATCAGAGATTAGCTTCCTTCCTCCAGTCTCTTACAACGTCGAATGCTGCTGGTCGGGCCTTTTTGTATAGCAATACTGATTCTAGGTGTTCTATACGTGCTAATTCAAAGCTCCCATTATTAAGCCACTGAAGGTCTGATACACCTCTGGTCTGCCTATGCCAAATCGCATTAAACACTATTGCCCCTATACTGTATTTTATGTACATTTCATGTGCCGGCGACCCTTCGGGTGGCTCGACCTGGCCAGTTTCCAAAGATTGTCTACCACAGTGAAAAAAACTCACTAAACAGGAAGACAATTTCCCAGGCATGGTTAATTCTTACCTTCTTCTTACCCTGGGCATTTGATCTTGCAAGAGCAACTCTCAACCAATATCAGGACGTTTAAGAATCGGGGCATGACTCACCTGATCAACCAATTTGTCACTCAGGACGCAATTCGCCCGTATACAGACACAACCAAGAATCGTCATGACTGCGTGTCTAGCTCAATCTGTCTCGTTCCAGGATCCTCGCATTGATGCTCTCTGGGCGCTGCTTGTCGATCAGGGATCGGCTGTGTACAGATCTACATAGGAGTCTCTCAGCCCTTCTACTGGGGCGCCCTGAACACCTTCAGATCCCGGCTTGACGGCTTCGTCCTCAGTTCACTTTTGCCTTCTTCAACTTCAACAGATACGATTGAGCATTAGTGGGAGGGTCCCTATTCGGGCGCCATATTTGCTAGGCCATAAAGACCAAATATGGAAACTAAGGCACAATAACCACATACTTAAGTGACACGTCACACACGAGGTTCATTTTCCAAACAAGTCTGGTTTATTTCAAAGTATTCTCAGTTGGCCGACTGGGTCTCAACGCCTCACAACATGTGTTCCCAGACCTCATGAGATGCGAGAGAGCAAACAGCGCTCAAGCAGCAATATATATACATTATACATAATCTTTAGAAAGGCAAATTGATCCGCCCACAACATATCGTACAGGCTAGGGTTCAGTGATTGATAATTATGACAATTATGACACGTTATGACAAGTCTTCATTCAGCCTAAACATAGTTATTCTAGCAAAGGCAGCAGAGACAACTTTCTGTTAGGGGGAACATGGAGCTTCTTGCTCAGCAAGGATATCGTGTTCTCAGCAGGGAAAACATGCCTTATTATGTTATCTGTATGACTTGGGTCATGAGCTAAAGGTAAGATAGTTCTGAAGCAGAAAATACCATTCTCCGCGGAGGAGTACCGCTAGGATAATATAATTCATGGTTTAACTGCCTTTACTGCAGTGTTTGCAAGACAGGCCGGCACCTGGACTACTGAATAGATGCGGCTTTTGCTCTACTTCAAGGACTTAGTGAGAGAGAAAAACAATGTATTTCTGTACAATTTGACATTCCTGTCTGTGTTAGTGTTTCAGCGTTCAGGCCGTGGCCTCGCACTGTGTGCGAGTTCAAAGCATAGAATACATTTTCAAAGCGTTTTGACAGAAAGGAAAAAAGCAAATGGCCGGCATTTCACAAAATGGATGCCCTTTGGTTACTTTGAGGATTCTCTGATCGCGATGTTTGTCACATGATGCAATTGGTTTCAGGCCAACATATTATACATATCATTCGACTATAGGGTTACGTTTCTGGTCTAACAGGATCAGGTGAATAGGGCAGGCTTGAAGCTGATTAGGCACTGCAGAGCTATGTCCTGATGTATGCAGGCTCATGGGATAGGCTCAATAAGTGTTATTTTACAGATTTATAAGTGCCAGAGATGTCACCCTTTACGGGTCTGAGTTATGGGGCTCCTATAAGGCAGACACGCTCAGGGTCATAGAAGAGAAGTTTCTCAAAGCAGTTCTGGGCTTGTCTGTAAACATCCCCAATGCCCGAGTTTTCTAGAAGTTAGGCCTGCAAAGCATCGGTTTCTTATGTCACACGAGGCCAGTGTTTTGTTGGGCTACACTCTGGACAAACTGCAACCTGAGCCAGTGCAGAGGTGCCGTCAAAGATATTTTGTCTCAGCCAGGTGGAGATAATTTACCCTGGTTTTCAGCCATCAAAAAAGAGTTGATTGCCCTTGCGCTATAGAGCTATTGGTCTCGCCCGGACACAATCCCTGGGAATTTTAAAATATTAGTAAAAAAGGCTTATGAAACTAAATGGTTGAGAGAAATCTGAGCAAAACTTGTGAGGTCAGCTAGTCTGGTACTTTATCTGTCCCGGAAAGACTATCCTGGTTTTGAAGATTATTTGGACAGAATAAAATTGGAATCAATCAAAGCACTTCATATGAAAAATGCGTGTTGGCATTCTCCCTCTAGCCAAGGCCAAGCATCACTGGAACATGACCATCTCAGCCGCTTGCCCTTTTTGCCCATATGATATTGAGGGTATAGTGCATTTTATTTTGTTTTATCCTGACTATTCTCATATTAGGAAAAGATTTTTGATACTGCTTTTTAAGCAGTTTTGTATAAGAAGAATTGATGAAGTGCTTGACCTTTGCGGGTGACTGTGAATTGGAAATTCATTGTCTGGGAAATTTCTTGCTCCAATCTTGGAGGAAGAGATGCAAATACATCACCTCATAGTCAGTCTCTTGATGCTGAGTCTGATGTTTTTAAATTTTTGCTTTTTAAACCTGCGTATGTTATGTTGTAAATATCTTTTATGATCTATGCTTTGGATCGAAATAAAGTAAATAAACTAAGAAAGGGATGAGTCAAAGAAGACCACTGGGTCTTGACAGCTCAAGGAGGTTTACTTTTGTGGCCTGCTAAGGGGAATTCAGGGTAAAGATTTTGGCTTAGGAGAGGGGGGTATAGTGATCAAAATCTCTGTCATGTCTCTATTCAATCCCAGGAAATGTTCGAACATCCAGGATTCAATACATTGGAATACCTGTTGAATCTTACTGTGATCAGTCTGGGGGTCACCTTCCAGTTTAATGACAATATGTGTGTTGTCTGCATCATTTGAAATGCCATGCCAAGTCCTAACAAAATGTTGTTTAGTGGACTAAGATAGATATTGAATAAGAGTGGAGAAATGCAAGCTCCCTCAGGTACACCAATCTCTACCTCAACTGGGTCCTATACTGAGAAGCCAAATTTCACCTGTGATGTTCTATTATTGACGAAAGATGCAATCCAGGAACTAGCCTAGTTCAGATGTGCCTGTTATGTTACAAAAACACTGGAGAAGTATGAAATGTGCCAGGGCGTCACAAGCAGCTCATAGGTCTGGAAACATCAAAAGACCTACTGACGTATCAACTATAATATGTTCCCTGTGGATCAACGGACAGTAGTTTTCCAATGCCCATCCTGTTGCCAGGAGTGATTTCTCTCATTAATTTAATGTGATCTCAAAGGGTGTCAAAGTTTTGCCTCTATACAAGATCACTTTGTTGAACGGTTCAGGCTTCTGAGATACGCCCACATTTAATTAGGTGGTGAAAAAATCCTGTTTCCAAGTAGATGTCTTTGTTTTTAATCGGATTAGCCAAGCACAGAGCTTAAGAAAGACTTTTTTTCCTTTTTGAGAATCCTACTACATCCACTTCACTCCTGCCTTCAAGAAATGAACCAATGACTGATTGATCCCTGCGTAATTCTTGATGAATTTACAACTGTAGTTGGTCAATCCTAACAGACTTCATAGTTTATGTAGATTTTTCGGTTTTTTTGGTTCTTCAATTTCAGTACAACCACAAACTTCTTAAGGCTCTCGCTGTGATTTCATGGCCTATAGAGTTTACTTTAATTCTGCACCACATTGCTTTCTGAAGGCATAATTTCGCTCCTGCTTATCTTAGTTGGGTTAACACATGTCGGATATCCTCAAGGTGTTTTTCCACAGTTTCACTTTTGATTATATCAAGTTAATGTTCACTGATAATATAAACAAAAGGAGTAAGAATCCAGCCATATGGTTCCCCCCAAATATAAAGGCACCTTTATATTGCCGTTCATGGAGTATCAAGACAGTCCAATATCTATTAGCTAGAACAGGGATATAATATAATTTTGAATCTTGGATCTGTGCAAGGCTCTGATCTATATAAGGTAGAAGCTATCATGACATGTGTTCCATCTTATTCAATTCCCTTAGGTCTGCACAGAGTCTGCATTGTCCATTGGGCTTCATTATTCCTTGTACTTGGTTATTAAAGGTACTGTGGATTGATCGAATTATCCCACAGGATTTTGATAATCTCAGTGAGTGATTATATGGATTCTAGAGGTCACCGGTACTGTCTTGCAAATACTGGTGCCATATTAGGGTTCATAGGTATGGTTGTTTAATGAACAGATGTAGATCCACAATCATAAAATCATCAGACAAACTTTTTCTGGAAATCTAGAAAAACACAGCCTAAAATTTGCTTCTGGTCTTCTGTCTTGCATGCATCCGCCATACTGATCTGTTCTTTGATTATCTGAAGGAGGTCTGGCACTATTTCTGAGGTGCAAGGTATCTTCTAATTAGGTTAATAAGTACTTATTTATGGCATCTACCTTTTGGTTCCTTAGTTACTAGTGACTCAGAATACAATCTCATCTCTAACATGTTACAGCTAACATCATCCACCTTATAAGGGCAAAGGGAGGTTCCCCCTTGTCAAGTATAGAGAGTCTCTGTTATGCTACGAAGAGTATTGTTATAATAATCTTCAGGTATGGGACCAATGATGGGGTTGGCTAAATCCATGGAAAAGTGTTTGAAATCAACAGTCATTCCAATGGAAATTGAGCATGAAATGTTGCTTTGGGAATCATTATTGTCAACCAGTATTCGGGTTGTTGTCATCTTTGAGATACGTGAAGAAGTTGGGTGTATAAACAGGCCTTATCACTGAAGAATATTATATACATTATTAAAATTGTCTTCATTAAGCAAAGTTTGTCCTTTTCTAATCTTGATTCCCTAAATGTATTGTTTCGTATTTCCTAAAAAAGTGATTTCTTTTTTTATTTAAACTTCAGCAGCATAATGCAGCAATTGAGCTTCCTAAATGCCTTTTCAAGACAACTGAAGTGCATAGGGCTTCCTCCAAATCTAGAATAAACTTTTCTATTGATAAAATTAATTGCCATTTGATATATTATGTCATTACAATATAAAAGTCACAAATAGCATTCCTTTCTACCGAGCAATTATGATTGATCTGTTTGTTTGCAATATTGATTTCCATCCTATGAAGTCCTGATTCTCATTTTCTATAAGATGAAAAGTGGGCAATTTCTGATACTTCTGTAATTGCCTAAAAATATATCCCTGATGAAGCTTCATTATTGAGTTAAACAAACTTTGGAGAGAACTGGTTACTAACCTTCATTTAATTAAATATGGAAGAGTAAGAGTTCACCTTTCATTCGTACAGTAGCTAAACCACTGATTGTATCTCCTGAATTATTCCCCGGTTGAGTTTAAACCTTACTGGGGGACTGCAACGGATTGAATTTCAGTGTATTTCCTTTCAAAGCAGAGAACCACCCATTATTTGGAGCAAAATGTATTCTCAAAGGTTCTGTGGGAGTCCCTTCACTATCTTGTTCTTTCACAGACATGATAGTGATGTCTAGAACTTGAGCATTCTGGAAATAAATATCCACTCAGTCTGGATGTTTTTAATCAAACGACTGGTGCAATTCAAAGTAACATAGTTTGCACTCTTTTTAATTTTACGGGCAGCAAGTTTGAGTACAGAGGACCTGATTCACATAATCTATCAAAAGGGAAAGCTTCAAAGTAAATTGTTTCCTGGGTGTCATCCGCATAGCACTGAAAGTTGGGGCAGAGAGCGGCGATGCGGTGGGCCAGGAGTGCCAGGTATTGGTTGAACAGCCATGGAGAGAGGTTATACCCCTGGGGGACACCACAGGTAGAGAAAAAGATAGCAGAGAGGAAGGACCCAAGTTGGACCTGGGAGGGTCGGCCAGAGAGGAAAGAAGTCAGCCATGCCAGAGCCTGACCGGTGATACCCAGGTTATCAAAGATGCAGTTGAGCAGGATGGCATGGTTGACAGTGTCAAAGGCAGAAGAGAGATCAAACAGGATGAGGACACAAGGGGCGTTAGAGTCAAGGTTGGAGAACAACTCTTTACATATGTTCAGGAGAGCAGTTTCCATGCTTCTGGCAGCTCTGAAGCTAGACTGATGGTCATGAAGACAATCAACAGATTCAGTGTGGAGATTAAGCTGGGAGATGGCCAGTTTCTCCAGGAGCTTGCCCAGGAAGGGAATGATGGAGATTGGGCGATAGTTAGCCAGGCAGGAGGGATCCAAAGAGGGTTTCTTAAGAAGAGGGTGCAGAAGGGAGTGCTTCAGGGGCGATGGGAAGACTCCAGTGGTGAAGGAGTGATTGCAGAAATCAGCCAGGGCAGGAGCCAGGGAGTCGATGTGGTCCTTGATAGTTTTGGAGGAACAGGGGTGAACCTGTTTCGACGAGACTTTCATAGATCAGACTTGTCTAGAAACCTCGTCTGCGGAGAACAGGCGATAGGCAGAGAAGAAGGGAGGAGAGGTGGCTGCGGAAGGGCCATGAGAAGAGCAGGGAGTAGGAGCAGGGAGGGGATAGGAGGAGAGTGTGGACAGGATGTCCTGAGTATTAGAGATGCAATGAGAAGCCAGTGCCGTGCAGAGGGCCTGGGAAGGGACAGGAGAGGTAGAGACGACGGCATGATTGGCCAGTTCCTTGCAGATTTTAAAGAGTTCGGCCAAGTTGTTAGATGCCGCAGAGATGCGGGTTTGGATATGAGCTCTCTTCTTGGTTAGGACAGAGAGCCGGTGTTGCCTTTGCAGCAGGCGGCAGGCCAGTTTGTCAGAGGATGAACCTGAAGCATGCCATTTCCACTCAGCCACCCTGCACTTGCGTTTTAGGGTGACAAGGTCTGAGTCGTACCAAGAGTTGCACTTGGCTTTGGGCTTCAGGCGGATTCTTATGACAGGGGCAAGGATATCAATTGTATCAGAGATAGCAAATTGGAGCATGGAGAACGGTGTCAGGGTGAGAGTCAGCCCAATGGGAAGTGAGGGGTGAGAAGGTGGTGGTGAAAGCCTCAGCTGACACGCGCTTCATGGGTCGAATGACCGAGAAGGTGGGTGGCAGTGATGGAAACGGCTTGGCCTGAGGGGTAGGGAGGGTGAGGTAGGAGGAGAGGAGACAGTGATCACTCCAGGAGAGAGGATTGAAGAGAGGGTCAGAGATGGGAAGGTCTAAGGAGATCAGAACATCCAGAGTGTGCCCTGCAGAGTGAGCTGGACAGAGGGGAGAATAGTGAGTAAGAGAGAGTTACAGCGGTCGCGAAAGAGTCCAGAGGGAGGACAGGAGGCATCCAGGTGGATGTTAAAGTCCCCAAGAAGGAGTCGAGTGGTTGAGGCCAGGAGTGAGGAGAAGAGGTCCGCCCACTCAGAGAGGAAGGAGGAGATCTGACCAGGTGGCCGATAAATAGTAGCCACAGTAAGGGAATGGCTAGGGGAGAGAGAGAGCCTGCAGACAAGGCATTCAAAAGAGAAGTAGGCCTGCGTAGGAATGACAGAGACAGGAATCCACTCTGGGAAGATCAGGGCTATACCCCCACCAGAGCGGTTGGACCTGGGCGCAGAGAGGATCTTGTAGCCGTCGGGTAGGAGTGTGTCAAAGCTAGTGACAGAGCTGGCCGTGAACCATGTCTTGGTGAGACCGAGGACATCAAGGTCAAGTTCTTCCAGAGGGGGCAGATATCAGAGGAGTGTTTGACAGCAGACCGAGAGTTTAGAGTGGCAATATGGAGAAGGTTGCCATCCTTGAAGGACTTCCGGGGAGGGGTACAGATCATAGGTACGCCCTTCGTAGGCATAGAGTGGGCCCGAGAGGGGGCATAGAGAAAGGAGAAGGCAAGGTATCCAAGGAGGAGGCAGAAGGGGGAGGCAAGGTAGTAAGGGAAAGGGGAACAGGTACAGCAGGAGAAGAAAGGAAGTTGATGAGGCGCGGGAAGCGTCTATCAAAGAGGTGAAGGTTGGCCTGAGGGCCTTGGACCAAGACGGCCCCATTAGAGTAAACATTAATTGTGACCTTAGAGGAATGGAAGGAGGCCAGGAGGGCGTCCCAACGGGTGCCACCATTAATGGGAGAAGAGGTGAAAGGAGAGAGCACAAAGACCATAAGAATGGTCCATAGGTCTGGTGAAGGAACGACAGAGAGGATGTCAGTGAGAGTTTCCTTGGAGGAGGCGCTGGTGTAGGTGTCAGCAATAGGGAGGCCTGGGTTGGAGACCAGGATGCCCTTTTTAAACTTGGTGTTAAATTAAATATTAATGACCTTGTCTCTTTGAACCTTTTGCAGGGAGTACTGGAGCCTCATAACCACATGAGGGAGCATCATTATTTACAAGTCGCTCATTACCCTTCTTTATGGAGATGCTCAATAATGCCAAGCAGGGATTCATCAAAAGGCTGTGAACCCCCAGCATTTTTCCTACTGCCCTTCCCCGACACCTGTCAATTCCCCCCAGCTGTTCTAAGTAACAAACCAGACCAGGCCTATGGATCATTCAACCTTTTTTGCCTTGATTTTTGTGCTGAATTCCCATGTCAAATTATAAAAAAATATCAATTGTGAGCCGAAAGATCAAAAAGCGATTCTGAGCACAATTAACATAAAGATTATTTTCTTGGAAGGATTCATTTGTGCATGTACTAAGCAGTCCAACAGGACTTCCATGGTTCCCTCCACTGTCCCGATAAGGACTCAACCATCGGTTGTGCATCCAAGCTTGCCACCAAATGGGCAGCTCCCTCTGTTGGCGACCTCTGCATCCTTGGATGGTGTATCAACTGTGACAAATAATTGTGACTTAGATGGTTAATATGTGAGTAATTATGCGGTGCCCTTGATAGACCTTAATAGACCTGGCTTTGACAATTCACTCAAGAACACTGAGGAAGGGGCAGACTGCCACTTCATCGCTGGATTTTCCAATTGGGCCAGGCAATGACAGAATATCTGCCACCAGCATTATTAAATAAAAATCAACCAAACAAGACCACTCTTAATAAAGACCAGACTAAACCCACCAAAAAGTCTAAAAATCTGAAAAATGTGGCCTCAAACAAAAACAAGGGATCCAGACAATTTCTAAGGAAATTAAAGAATAATTTGATTGCCACAAATCAAGCCCTGCCAGATATATCTTTTAAACCGACTACCCCTATAAAGAATCCACAAAGAAACATGCTGTTTTACAAGGCGAACAACCTTTAAGTACTATAAAAGTAACTGCAGGTTTATCTGATCTAAAAATGAACCCACCAAAGGGCTCCATTAAATATTTTCTATGGTCTAATAGAAATGTTCGGGGAAAGAGCATCAGGAACCTTTTTGAGATAGTCTGCCCACCTATTCGGAAGATGACCTTGATGCAGAAATGATGCATTCCCAGAGAATGATGGATTAAACAGAAGCAGGAAAATCCTGCTTTCACACACTTGAAGAAAAGAGGCTTGTTGCGGACAAAAGCCTTCTCTTGGCTTGATGTACAAGCAGCAACTACACACTTCTTCCTTTTCCATTAGATAGGCCCATGCGATTGAATGTTTATTCAATTCAGAGGAGGGTATTGTACTGAATAGACAACATGTCTTGCATCTCTTTCATGAAATCCATCAATTGATAATTCTCACTTCTGTGCAAATATTGACCAGATAGAATTTATAATGTACAATAGACTTGACATTGTAATAATCAATCTGAATTCCAGGTTAGCAGTTGGCCTGGTACTTGAAGAAGCCACCTCATTTTGTGACTAGACTACAACATTTTAAGAACATGAGCCATAGCCTGTATGAAGCAAAGAAATCTGACTGCCACAACCTCATAAATAAAATTGAGAATTCCTCTAAAGACGTGAGCCTTACGATACATGGTAAGGATGAGGCTATGTATCCAAGAAAAGTTTCTATAAGATCATCTGGCTCTAATTTGAGTTAGTCTAAGAAGGTGGACTGGTCTAGCATAACCTCCGTCCTACATTCTGATAAGGGCATGAAAGACTCAATCTGTCGATCCTCTGATGGAACATAAGAGGATATTCCCATCTATTTAAACCTAAGACTAATAATCCTGACTTGAAGGGCTCTGACATCCTTTTATAACAAGAAACATGGTTGGTTGATAAACCTGCCCTGGAAGGATATACTGTCTTTTACTCCCGACACAAACATCTTTAAGAAAACGATCATACAGAGGTCTTGTTACTGCTATAAGAACACATTTAAAAGTAGTATGTGGACAATGGTGAATTACTTTAGGTGATTTTCTGCTTACATAGCTCTCTTGGTTGACCACTGCAGATTGCACTCAACGGCACATAGTCAATTTTTAAAAGAGCCTACTAAGAATGACTGAATCTAGCTTTTCAATTCTCTATCTGATCCTGTGAAAAAAATGGTATATAGAATCAATGGGCCTTCTGATAGTGGCAGGGGATTTGGGCTCTATTTGTTTGGAGGCCCGACTGGTCTGCATTTATCCCTGTGTAGAAAAGCAAACAACCTAAATGGGGGCATACGATTATAGCATTTATGAAAAGATGGGAACTTTGCAGGGTTAATGGTAACCTTCCACATGATATCCCTGTTGGTCCATAATGGAGAAGGGACACCTCTGCCTCACTTCTGGATTATATTTGTTTGACTAAGCAGGCATTGGAGGAAGGGAAAGCTGCGATGCTGATTTTATTAGACCTGTCCGTATCTTTCGACCTCGTCGACCATGGGCGTCTCCTTCTGTGTTCGCAGAATCAAGGCCACTGCTCCTTAGATGCTGTAAACTGGGTTCAGTCTTTATTGACTAGTCGTGAGTCTTCTGTTCTATTGGGCTTAGTTTCCTCCTCTGCCTCTCCAATTGTGTGTGGTGCCCCCCAGGGAGCCTCCATCTCGCCGTTGCGTTTCAATCTTTATCTGTACTCTTTCTGCTCGCTCTTGGAAGACCTAGGAGTATGTTTTACTAACTATGCCGATGATACACAGCTGGTCATCGAGCTGAGTGGGGACCACTCCCAGGATTCCCTGACACGCAACCATATCTATTAATCAATCGAGGGTTGGATGTCCAAGAACTGGCTGTGTCTTAATGGCAACAAAACCAAGCTCCTCATTTTCGGCTCCCCTCAGGCTCGCTCCAAACTTGACCCACATATGACAACTTTCTGCTTTAAGATAATACAATCTGGACCCACAAGAAAGCTAAAACCTTAGGGGTTTGAATGGAGGTCTCTCTTAATTCAGATGCTCAAGTGCACCATCTTCATCAGATCTGCAAATACTATCTTAGGATCTGCATGAAAATACCGAATGGAAAAGCCAGAGTCTCAAAAGTCCATTTTTTCCCCCCTATTTGTTTGCATGTTTATGTGAGGGGGAGCCCCCCACCGTACCCCTATACATTTTTATTAACTTTATCAGTTTATCCCCCCCACACACATATATATATATATATATATATATATATATATATATATATATATATATATATATATATATATATATATATATATATATATGGAAAGAGAGGAGGAGAAGGCGAATCGCACTCCCGCAGGCACAAACATGAATGCCAGGTTCAAAAGGTTCGGAAAAAAAACAAACAGACACAGTGTAAGAATTACTGATGTCTTTAATGTTTTCATAAGGTAAAAACAAAACGCATCGTGCAAAAAGCAAGTACACGATACATAGCAGCACATAGAAGACAGAACAACAACAGGACGCCTAGGGGCAGCAGCCTGCAAACAACGCGTTTTGCGCTATACTAAGCGCTTGATCACGTACGGGGGAGAAGGTTGGACAGTGTAAATACATTTTCAATAGTGGTCCTTCAACTATGTCAATGGCAATGGCTATTACCAGTTTCAAGGGGACAGGGGCGGCCATGTTGGAGGGGAGTGTGCATGTATGCTAAAACATACAAGATTAGAGCACAGTGCTTTGCAAATGCTTTTATCCAGCAAGAAGGACCTCAAACATGTAAAATTACATATGAGGGGACTTGACAACATATCAATACAAAATGTATAAATTATTAGTGTGATAATCGCATAGCATAAAAGATGTAATAAGCCACACTCGAAGTATTAAAAGGTCTCCCATATAAATGCATAGTTAGTCCAGTGACAAAGGTTATTCCCAACACTAAAAATAGACAATGCAATACAATGACAAATGAAACTAGTCAACCACAATTAGATGTAAAATCAGGTTAAAAGCAGTCGGACTGGACCTGAATGTTAAAAATTAGCAGCAGAATAATATAGCCGGCAAGATATTTTTTAGTGCAAACAGTAGAGATAGTAGCTAAAACATCAAATATCAATTATAAAGTGCAAAAGAGCAAGATAAAGCAGCAAGGCACCAATATGCCTATCCAGCCTCCAAATGGTGGATATAATAAAGTGCTGGTGCCTCAATCTGATGAACTGTGCAAAAATTGCAAAAATTAGCAGCTGAGTCATCAAAGTGCAAGTGCAAAACTTGATGTCAAAATATCTAAAACTGGCAAGATATTTTTTGGTGCGAACAGCAGAGATAGTAGCTAAAACATCAAATATCAATTATAAAGTGCAAAAGAGCAAGATAAAGCAGCAAGGCACCAATACGCCTATCCAGCCTCCAATTGGTGGATATTATAAAGTGCTGGTGCATCCATCTGATGAACTGTGCAAAAATTGCAAAAATTAGCAGCTGAATCATCAAAGTGCAAATGCAAAACTTGATGTTAAAATATCTAAAACTGAAGGCAAAAAGGTAGTATAACAGATCCAGAGCATACAGTAGACTAGAACAAAAATTTCGAAGCATTGAAGGATAATAAAAAGTAATGTCAGAAAATGAAGGGAATGAACAATATAACTAAAACAAGGGACCACATGTAAATCCCCAAGATAAGCAAGGCATAGTTGAAACAACACTCCCCCAGTTGCAAAATAATCAGCTAAAACAGACAGGTGAAACCAAATAATGAGCATAAGTGCAAAAACAGAAAAAGATCAGTCAATACCTGCGACTGAACCAACAGAAATAGAGCAGGAATACAAAAATACATAAGCAATAAACCTGAAAGACAAGATAACCCCAACCATGGAAAACATCGCATAAATGGCAAAGAATAAGAAATAATGAAAATACAAATTATGTATAGAAACAAAATTAGGTTCCCAGAAATGTATGCAATTCCTCATCAACATTGTGACCTCTGGGAAATTTTGTGTCAAGATCCAAAATGAATCTGGTTTCGAGTTGTCTCAGCCTCAAAGTACGATCACCGCCCCTCGGATGAGGGGGTACATGTGCCACAGCGAAAAATGTTAGTAAGTTAGCATCATTGTTGTGTGCAGATTTAAAATGCCTGGCCATAGGATATGTCGGATCAGAGTTCTTGATGGCCCTCAAATGTTGAAGAATTCTGAGTTTGAGTTTACAAGTGGTACTGCCCACATACCAGCGCCCACAAGGGCACGAAAGCACATAAACAACAAAATTTGTATCACAGTTAATAGAATGACATATCATCTGCTGAACCTGTGTAGTGGGATGCAGGAAGGATTTCTTAACAATAGCATGGGCACATGCTTTACATTTCATACATTTGGTGAATCCAGTATCAGAGGCTGGAAGCCAGGTGTTGGATCGCTGGATCTTGCCCATAGGAGGTAGAAAACTAGACACAAGTTTGTCCCTTAGAGAAGGAGCACGTTTGTAAGTCACAGTTGGACGCTTGCCCAAAATGGGTTTCAAGTCAGCATCAAGGGTAAGAACATGCCAATGTCTTGATACGATTTTGCGAATGTCATTGGACGAAGTGTCAAATGTAATGATGAGTCTAGGATCATCATTTGAAGCAGTTTTGGAACCAGTATTGTAAATCAAGGTATCTCTAGACATGCCACGAGCTCGGAGATATGCCATTTCTATTGTTCGTTTTTGGTAACCTTGCTTCAAAAAGTCCATAGCTGCTTGTGCACAATAATGATCAAAACATGCGATGTTAGAGCAATTGCGACGATATCGAATAAATTCCCCATAAGGGATTGATTTTTTGCAAGGTGTCGGATGACAGCTATTGGCATGAAGTGGCAAGCCAGTGTTGCTGGATTTCTTGTGTAATGCCGTACTGATACCTGAGTCATCCATCATGACAGTTACATCCAGATAAACAATTTTGGAACAACTGTGGCATTCAGTAAAACTGAGATTGACCTGGTTATTATTAATGCTTTTAACAAATGAGAGCCAGTCAGTTTCGGTGCCCTTCCAAATGACAAAAACATCGTCAATAAACCGCCACCAAGAGATAATCTGTGTCGGAAAGAAGGATAGTAATAGGTCAGAAAGGAAAGTAGCCTCCCACCACCCCATTGTGAGATTAGCATAGGATGGTGCGAAGGTACTGCCCATCGCAGTCCCCCTTACTTGCCGATAAAAATGGCCTTCAAAAAGAAAAACATTGTTGTGTAAACAGAATGAAAGCATGTCCAAAATCATAGTGCTATGTCCAAGGTGATTTAAAGAACGAGTGTCCAAGAAGTATTTACATGCGGATATACCAACAGTGTGGCTGATAGATGTGTACAGCGAAACTACATCTAAGGTGGCTAAAAGTAAGCCTTCCTCCCAAGGTATATTAGTAACGTGTTGCAAAAAATCCTTAGTATCCCTCAGGTAGGAAGGTAATCCCGTGACAAATTGGATCAGTGTTTCATCAATGAATTGGGCTAGATGTTCCAATAATGAGCCGCAAAGAGTCACAATAGGTCTACCTGGGGGATTAATAAGCGATTTGTGCATTTTAGGGAGGAAATAGATGGTAGGAATGGTGTAGCATGTAGGGGTGAGAAAATTAACCAAATCATCTTCAAGTAGACCTTCATTCATCCACCTGGTACAAAGGGCAATCAATTCTGTCCTGATTTCTTCTGAGGGATCTTTCAACAATTTAGTATAGCATTGGCGGTCATGTAATTGTCGGTTGGCTTCAATGACATATTTGGTTCTATCCTGAATGACCACATTTGAGCCCTTGTCGGCTGGCTTGATGACAATATTGCATAGCCGCTGGAGTTCATTCAGGGCCTGGCGTTGAACAATAGTGAGATTGTGTTTACTAGTACCAGCCTTGTGACGGAGTTTTCTGAAATCCTCGATGCATAGATCATGGAAAGCCTCAATACATCCGCCCACAGAAAATTGAGGATTGAATCTGGATTTACTTTTTAGCTTGGTACGTATATCCCAATTGGGATTGATGTCGAAATCAGAAAAATCAATGTTAGATGGATCAAATTGATCATCATCAAGACAAGCCAAATCAATAAGTTTAGGAATGTCTGAAATTAAAAGATCAGTGCCACCCGTACGAGGTATTGGACGTTTCATGGGGGTATCCAAGTTGGCAAAGAATTTTTTTAGCTTGATTTTGCGTAAAAACTTATCAAAGTCTATGCGTATTTGGGCGTAATCATAGTTAGCAGTGGGACAAAAATTAAGACCCAATGATAATAACGAGGTCTGAGATTTTGTGAGAACATGAGACGACAAGTTGGTAATTTGATGAATCTTCATATTATCTATGGTTGGTTTCTGGCCCCAGAGCGTGTTGCTCTGCCCTGTAGCTGCGCCTTTTGACCGGTTCCCACGTCGGCCTCGGCGAATAACTTTTTTGCCTGCGATTTTTGTCCTCTTCCTCGTCCTTTAGACTTGCCTCGACCTCTACCTCTTTTTAGATTTTTCCCATCTTGACATAAAAGTCTCATTTCATCTAGAAAATTCATTTTGAGAATAGGTTCATCAGTCTCAGATGCAGAGATATCTGATTCAGAGGTGGTCGCGGCCAGGTCCACTGATGGAACAGACATCGACTGTATAGCGTTGGTTTTACGAAGAGAATCAAAACGTTTAGCAAAAGTAAAAACACGGCCCATCTCATAGTCTATTTTATCTCGTAGAAATTTCCTATGTTTGCGCTGTTTGATTTCATCTTCATATGCGATTAAACCTTCATCAATTTTTTTGCGTAAAGATTTGCCTTCCTCTGTTATATGGACTTTGGTAAGATCGAGCTCTACAATATCCAATTCTTTCAGTGCTTGTTCACGATCCAATTTGGCATACTTTACTAAGATTATCAAAAACTTGCCAGAGCAACCTTTGCTTGCTTCACCCCATTCCTCAAGCATTAATGGATTTTGGTCCTCAAAGGACGGAGTAGTCATAATGCGTAGGCCTCGTGGTATTCTCTCAACATCTAAATAATTCTGAAGAGAGTGCTCTTCCCACCATTTAGAAATTTCTCTTCGTCGGAGTCTCTCATATTCCCTAAGTAGGAGCACTTCCTTGCTGGCATTACTGCTGGTTTTTCTGTTTATCCCACTGGCTGATGGTATGGGGATAGATTCCTGCTCTTCACAGAATAGATCCTTGGCTTGAAGTAGCCGGGCTGCTACCCAGGCGTCCTGTGTGCTCGACATACTATGGCTGCAAAAATCATAAATGTATTCAAAAATAACTCGTATCCAAACACGAACCCAAAAAAAAAAAAAAGGGGGGCGGAGTACCGTCTATTAGTGATAAGAAATGGTAACAAAAAAGACCTAATAACTGGATATATATGAGCAAATAGGGGTCGGACTTTTGGGCTTCAGACTTTTTTCCCTCTGTCATTTTGTCCTATTCCACTATCTTTCATTTCATTCGCCCTTATCTAAGTTAAAAGAACTCAGTGACCATAGCTCGGGCCACAATTCTATCCAGATTGGACTATTGTAACATGCTGTTATGTGGAGCGTCAAAATTCAACATCCAATTTTGTCAATCTATTCAGAACGACGCAGTTCACGTGGCTCTGAACATCCCTAAAAGATCCCACATTTCCCATTTCAGGCGAGATGGTCATTGGCTCCAGTGCAGGAATGAATCCAGTTCAAAATAGGCACTTTAGTGCATCATTCTCTTTGTGGCAAAGTTCCTTAATATCTGAAAGCCCTGGTTCTACCTTACCAACCCACAAGAAATGTACCATCTTCAACCCTTGCTCAGCTGCAGGGAATTAAGTTTATAAGATGCAGGGGTCTCGGAAGATCATTTCCAGTCATCGCGTCCTCCATCTGAAACGCTTTACCTCCAACCATTAGATCTATGCCCAACCGGAAGCTTTGGGGAAAAACACTGAAAACAATTTTTTTTTAGGTCAATCCTTGACCTTACCAGTTATTCCATCCCGTAACCCTCAAAATCCTTATAGTTGATCACTGTCCCGTTCTTTTGTTGACCTTTTGTGTTTTTGTTGCGCCCCAATTCCTGTGGGCTTTTGGCGCATTACAAACATATAAATAAATAAAAGTTCTGATTATGAACCGGACTAAAGAGAAAAGGATGACATGTCAATGGTATATTGGCAAGACTCATTTAGAGATAGCAGAAAACTGTAAATACATTGGTCCTACATTCAAGCAAAAAATACTGTCTTGAGTGAGTACAACATTATTCAATTGACGTAGCAGCCCACTCACCCCAACTGAAATAAATGTATAACAAATTTGGGCACTTCTCCATTTTATCATTGATTAAATACTGCAAAGTCAAGATCACGACAGAGGGCACAATTTGGCGACGTACCTTTCAGCTGCCTAATGGAGTTCTTAAAACAATTATAAGGCATGAACTGGGTCTCAGCACGTTATACAATCAATAGTTGAAAGGAAAAGATTATCCTCATTTGGAAACCTTATAGATCCTCCCCCTCATTCTTTGTTCACCAAATTGAATGAACTGTGGCAACATTGATCATGTGTACCTTTGAATAATTGGGTGGCCGTTAGTGAACATATTTTAGCCATATTAAATATGCATATTTTGGATTTAATTCACAGTCCAAGTGCAGTCATAAAGAGTGACTGGATTTGTACAAGACATTGTGCTAACAACTACCAACTGTTCACTTATGTGATGGGAAAGGATAAGCCATTAAATCAACTAGAGAAATATTTACGCAAATTCCCAGATCGTTATGGGAGACAAAATGTTATGAGGCTAGATTTGAATCTATTTTTAACAAATGAAGTGATGGGCACTAGACAAAACGTGCAGACAGAGCTTCAATTATATAGCTTCTGTCGCGAAGCAAAAATCATGGAGATTTTGTATATGTGTTTCCTGTCCAGGGTTACTGGCCCTCATTACAACCCAGGCAGTAAGTATCCAACATTACAGGCATGGCGTAATTAGCGTTAACGCCTTGGTCCGATGCCGTAAAGTGCAGCACATTACGACCCATCGTGCACGAGCATTACGCCATGCCGGTAATGTAAACTACGCCATGGCGTAAATGACCCCAAAACGGCCCTTACCGGCATCGTACGCCGTGCAAGGTGCACTACCGCCACCCATCATTAGCGGTCAACGTAAATAAGCGGAACCGGAAGTAGCGTCATCGCGGCGGAACAGGAAAGAGCACGGCGGCCATCTTTGAAAACACAATCCATTGCCATCCTACCCAACCACACCACATTTGACCTACAGACCTTGTAAAACCCATCACCCACCCATTTCCCCACCTAAATATGCCCAAAGTTCTGAAGAAAGCCTGTGATCGGCAGCGGCAGGACCGCTTCAGTCAGGAAGAACTAACGATGTTGGCAGAAACGCTGCAGGAAAAGGCGCACATCGTCTTCTCGCCAGAAATGACAAGAGCAGCCATATCCCGCAAAAAGGAAATATGGGAACTTGTGGCATCGGTACCACCCCACGCACCTCCAAACAGTGCCGCAAAATGTGGGATGACCTCCGGCTCCGAGTAAGGAGCATACTGTCAGCCAATCGAAACCTAGCCCTGGCAACTGGCGGGGGAGCAGACTCCCCAATCAAGATGCAGCCATGGGAGGAGATTTGTGCCTCGACAATTGGCATAGAGTGCATTGAGGGCGTTGGTGGAATGGAGAGAGGAGCCCCGACATCAGGAGACACAGGTAGGTGCCTCCAATTCAGCCATGCAAAACACCCTGAATTACACTTACATGGGAATCACAATGTCGCCCCATATGGGAAACACAACACATCAGCAGGAGACCCACACCCTGCACACATGCAGCATGCCCACTCCACAGCAGACACACACATTTCTGCATGCTCAACCCACCCAAAAGGGAGACAACCTGTATGTCACAGCCTACAAAGTCCACCATCTATCCTTCAAAACCATGGCAATCTTCATGCCTGCTCAATGTTCGCTGACCCATCAATAACACATTCCCTCCTCTGCTCCACCACAGGCTCACAATCGGACACCGGCAGGGACGAGAGTGACACCACCCCAGCCAAGAAGCCCAGGACAGAGGGAAGAGCACAACAACCCACCACCTCTGCTGGACCCATGCCCAAACCACACCAGGCCAAAATCCCTGTCGAAAGACAGCCCAGGGCAGCAATGACCCCCGACGAAAGTGCCATGATAGCACCCACGGGAGACACACAACAACTGCTGCCCACTGAGGGCAATGTGTCTGCGGGGAGCAGTACCATTGGGGAGACTGCTGCCATCGCTGCATGCTCCGAAAGCGACGTGGGGAATATGGAGGATGGCACTGAAGGTTCCCCCAACGCCCACCTTCACTCCCCACACCTGTCCCCATGTAGCCTGCACGGAGACGACACACAGGGGCTAGCCATTGGAGAGACATGACCAGCCACTCCCAGCACAGTGGGAGTCGGGGAGGAGGGGAGTAGTCCAATTGGGCTGCCAATTGCAACCTCCATTGCCCCTGATTTCCAGCAATCGCTGGACGAAATATCAACGAGGCAACAACAATTGTCCTCACTACTGACACAGCATGTTGCTGATTGTGGAGGCGCAAGTGCAGGCATGGAGAGATGTGCTGAGAACATCAAGGCAGCCATCCAATCAGCAAGCAAGGACATTTGTGCAGAACTAGCCGTGGTGCGGAACATGATAATTGAACTCATACAGACAATCATGGACACACGGCGTAGCGAGCAGGCCAGTACCTCCTCCGCAGCAAGTTCTGCCCCAGCCAGCCCAGTCCGCAGGTCATCCAGGAACCTGAGGAGCACAGGCAGGGGGGCCCCAGGTGCCGGGAGAGGGGGCTTCCAATAGTGGCCGTCCAGTGCACCAATGGCACATTACCCAGCCCTTCACCACGGTCACTGTCACACCTTTGCAGGGAGTTCAGGGGGAGGGGGAGGGGGGATTGGGTGTGTTGGGGAGTTCAGGGGGGAGGGGGAAGGGGGATTGGGTGTGTTGGGGAGTTCAGGGGGAGGGGGAGGGGCGATTGGGTGTGTTGGGGAGTTCAGGGGGGAGGGGAAGGGGGATAGGGTGTTTCTGACCTATGCACATTGATAATACACTTTTTTGCTTTGCACAAATCAAATGTGTGGACATTGCTCATTGCGTATGTGTGCTTTATTGGTGTACAGTCCACAGTGTGCACGTCCCAAACACACACAGTGCCCCAAGTGCCGTCTCCATGTTACATACACCAGCCGTGTGTGCTAGAAGCATTGGTCAATGATATTCTGATGCATTTCACGGCCCTCCTGTGCATCGCTGCCTCCTTGAGGTGCTGCCCCATCCCCACCCTCATCATCCTCATCGTCAGGTGGTTGCATTTCTGCGTCAGGGGGCAGTGGAACATTCCGTCTGACACACATATTGTGTAGCATCACACATGCCATGACAATCTTTGCAACCTTCTCATGGCAGTACAGGAGTGCCCCACCAGACCTGCTGAGGCAGCGAAACCGTGCCTTCAGTAGGCCAAATGCCTGCTCAATCACCACACGGGTACGTGCATGGCACGGTTGAAGTCCGCCTTATGCTGGTTCTGTGGGTTCCGGACTGGTGTAAGGAGCCACCTCTTCAGGGGATAGCCAGCATCACCTGTATGTAGGAAACAATGTATGTGTCAGTCATTACATCTAATTCCCAACATGACGTGCCAACATGCACATTGAACTGTTACTTTGGACCACTTTCAGTTGCGCTGATGGATTCACGCTATGCAAACGGTATATGTCCATGGCTCTCATGGACAGTTTTGCATGCCAACAAACCAGGTATGCAGGGTGGTCAAGTGACTTGTGAGTGTCCGTCCATGCCGTATGTTCAGGTGACCTGGCACGTGTCCTGTGATGTCAATGCTCGGATGATTGCTACATTGCTGTCTGCATCATTATGACCCCAGTGAACTATCCGGATGCTGATAGGGACATTTAGTGGGCCTTGCTGTCTGTGCTGTGGCGTTGTGGTGTTTCTGTCCGTCATGTGCCTCCTTTGTGCGCTGTCATGTGGGACACGCCTTTCAGTAGATGGTGTATAGTGATGTATATGTAGGTGCATTTCGTTGGAGTCAATGGTCCAAATTGGTACAATGCACTTGCAGATGGTTGTGTCATGGTTGGAACACACCTTCTTTGACATGGTGGGGCTGCTTCGGTCAGGCATAATGTCTACAGGTGTGAGATTACATTAGTGCTGCTTTAGGGTATGATCGTCTCTGCTAGTCACACCCAGGTGGAGTATGCATCATCCCCCCCTTTCTGCCAGGTGGAGTATGCATCATCCCCCCCCTTTCTGCCAGGTGGAGTATGCATCATCCCCCCCCCTTTCTGCCAGGTGGAGTATGCATCACCCCCCCTTTCTGCCAGGTGGAGTATGCATCACCCCCCCCCCTTTCTGCCAGATGGAGTATGCATCATCCCTCCCCCTTTCTGCCAGGTGGAGTATGCATCATTCCCCCCCTTTCTGCCAGGTGGAGTATGCATCACCCCCCCCTTTCTGCCAGGTGGAGTATGCATCACCCCCGCCCCCTTTCTGCCATACCAAGGTCATGACGTGAGACTCACCGAGTAGCCAGGATCTTGGGCCTGCATGTCGCTCCATGTGGTATTGTGGAGTTCCTCAGGACCATTGAATCATGGGTTGATCCGGGGAATCGGGCACAACAATGTGTGAGCATCCTGTTGGAGTCACAGACCATCTGCACGTTGATTGAGTGAAATTGTTTACGGTTGCGGTACGGTACCTCCATGGCATGTGGGACCACCAATTCCACATGGGTGCAATCGATGGCACCAATGCAACCAGGTATGCCGGCTAGTGCATGGAAACCCACTTTGGTGTTTGCAATCTCCTGGGCAGACTGTGGCAATGAGATGTGGTCGTCTGTGTGCTTGAGGAGGGCATCGAGCACTTGGATAAGTGTACGTGAGAATAATGGTTGTGAAATACCATGCAAGTGCCCCACTGTGTGCTGGTAGGTGCCTGTGGCCAGGAAGTGGAGTACAGACACTACCTTCAGTAGGGGTGGGATGGCAGTTGGTGTTTCTATCTTGCTGACAATGTCGTTGTGCGTCATGTCCACGATGGCGGTGATGGTGTCCCGGTCCAGATGGTACAGAGTGTGGATCTGCTCAGCAGTGAGGTTGAATGGACTGGCTCTGATGCGTGGGATTGTGGGCTGCCTGTGTGGTGGTACTGGCTGTGCTGGTTGGCCTTGCTGGGCCTGCCTTGCCCTCCTTCTCCTCCTGCGTCTTCTCTGTGCAGCCTGTTGTTGTTGTTGTTGTTGTTGTAGTTGTAGTTGTAGCACTTGCATTGCTATCAGGTCCTCCAGCCCCAACATTGCTAGTCCTATTGGTATCATTGTGGAGTGTGACTGGGTCTGGGAAGGGGTTGGGTGTGCTCTTTTTGTACTTCCTGAGTCTGTATTGCCTCCACCTGTGCTGATTCTGTACACCTGTGGCAGCTGGATTCACTGCACAAGGCCCTTTACGGTTGGTTCGCGATGGCGTAATTACCGGCATGGCGGTAAGGTACTTAACGGGCTGGGTGATGGCGTTAGGTGCATGTCCGCTTGGGTCGGCATTCGCGTACCTTTCCGCCATGCCGGTAATTACGGTGTGGGGGGTCGCGTGCGCGCGTCCTTGGTGCAGTTAGCGGCAGCGTTAAATACGATGCCGCTAATGGCATCGTAGTTAACGGTCACGGGTCTTAATCAGACCTAGCGGAAAACGATGGCGGTAATCCTTTACCGCCATCGTTTTTCGCTTTGCGCCTGGGTTGTAATGAGGCCAACTGTCTCAGTGTGAATTATTTTTGCACGCTTTTTGCATGATACATGTATACTAACACCATCATGCTTCCACAATCAAATTTTGTCTGGGTATTACACTTCTTTAACTATTGCTGCCTTGCATTTTATTTAATATATTTTAGGATAAGTTATGTGAATTATATGCAAACATCTAAATGCTTTGAATATGAATGTGTAGATATGTTTTCATTCTTTGATAATTGATGAAATTAGGATGATATTTAACCAAAGTTAGAAAATGATTGTTTTATACTTTTAAAAACATTTTGTACTTTTTCATTCTTCTTACTTTTTTAAAAATATATTGCTATAAAAAGAAAAAAGAAAAAAGAAAAAAAGATTTTCCCTTATTCTGTGGTTTAGAGTATCAAGTACTTATCGAGATATCAAAGTCGCCCATGGCCCTATATCTGTGAGAGCCAAGAAGTCACTCTGTCACTGGACTTGGATAGGCACGAAAACTGTTCCTCTTAAATCTCCAATTTATAGAGAAAGTGTTAGTTAGTATGTAATGCAAATTGAATTTTGATGAATTTTGCAGCAATTCATATATTTTGTTATAAAAATCAGTCCGTTAAAACCTTCCTTTTTATTGGTCTTTTGAAGAAAGACTGCACAAAGTAGTTTAGAGAGGGTGAGTTTTCTTCCTCTATCCTTCGCCTAGAAAGGTGGACATCACTGCTCACTAGGGTTAACGCACCAACCTCCAGGGAAAGTTAGAATCTTTGTAGGGTGTGATGAATCCTGCAGAGTCAGGAGAGCTGATGCAGAGACCCAGACAGACTCTGTCCAGATGGGGAAGCTGGCCGAGCGCATCTCAGCCGCCGCACAGTGAACCGGTGAGTCAGCCTGCTTTCGAAGGAGGCCTCGGGACGAGCGAACATGCTGAACAGCATTGTGAAAGTACTTTTGAATACCGACCAAATATAATTGAATGAAAAAGGCGAATATGGCACAATTCTGCTGACATTAAATGTCAGTTGGGGGAAACCTGTGACAGCATTGTCTTTAAGCCAAAACACAACTACAGCGACAAATATGGTGCAAATCGGTTGGGAGAAAACTGGAAACAACACTGCCAAGAGCCAAAAGAGATTCTAAGAGAAATAAAGAGGCAATTGTGTACAATTCTCCTGACATGAGATGTCAGTTGGGGAAAATCTGGAACAAGCATTGCCAATAGCCGAAAGACTTCATAAGAGAGGTTGACAGAAGGAGCTTGAACAAACCCTCATATAACGGATGCCAGTGTGAGGAAGATTTATGCAAGTGCTAACTGAAATCAACAAGGGCTGTATCAATGGAGAGGTGCAACTGTAAACCTATCTAAGAGGAGAGTGAATGTTACAGAGAAACCTGATAAGGGAATAAGGTAGTAAAACCTTTTTGGAAGGAGACACCTGGCAGGACAGTACACCAGGGGATCTAAGTGAACCAAAGGGGGTTATTCCTGGCAGGAGAATATACCAGGATATCAAGAGTTCTTCCGTTGAATTTGAGAGGTTTCCTGGCAGGAAAGTGTACTGGGAAACTCATTTTGAGTTGGTGTTTTGAAAAGAGGCTTGGTCATATTAAGTTTTAGCTTCACCTCCTACGAGGCATTCTGTCTTTCCTCACCTTCCTCCAAAAAATCAATGTCTCTAGAGCTCTAGTTCCCTCAATGCTTGATTATTGCAACAGCCTCTTCCTTAATCTGCCTCCTTCCTCACTCCGTCCTCTTCAACTAATCCAGAATAGGGATGAGAGACTCATCCTTGGCCTCAAGCCCAGGGACTGCATCTCTCCAGTCCCATAATCTTTCCACTGGCTCCCTGTGTTTGCAAGAATCAAATTCAAGATGCTCTGCATCATCCACAAGGCTTGCTGGGGCCCGAGACCTCGCTACAACCAACTTGCGATCCCTAAATACCTCCATACTAGAGTCCTTTGGTCCTCTAGCTCCAACTCTAGGTAGATCAGATGTTCCTCTAAGGAGAGAGGGGGGGTAGATACCTCTCTTTGGCAGAAACCTACCTCTGGAATGGCCTCTCTACTGCTATCCGTCTTGAACCAGATCTCCTTAAGTTCCGGAAGCTCCTCAAGACCTTCCTTTTTTCCTTCTCCTTCTCTCTACCCCTTCCCTGCTAGTCTCCTCTGCCAATATACCTGGATGTTTGTGTCCCTTATGAGTCTTGCTGGGGTCAGACCATCCTTCATCCAGTCTCCCTTTCTCACCCTTCCTATCAGCTCTTGCCCTTGGTCTCCCTTCCATAATTGCCCTCCAGACTGCCCCTCCTCCCCTCGCACTCTTCCCTTACCCCTGTCTTCCCCTGGCACTAGCCCTCCTAAGCACCCTTTAGCACTTGACCAGCCCCCCTGGTTCCCCTCCCTCCAGCACTTCTCCCCCCCTCCATCCCCCGATAACATCCCTTCCCCTGACCTGTCCCCTCCCACCTGCACTTCCTGATACCGCACTTGCACGATGCAAATGTCACAAGGCCTAGTAGGACCATTAGTGTTTTTTTTCTCCCATGTCCCCCCTCCCTCTTTTGTCTTGTAGCGCCTGGAAACACTTTTTGCTCAATAGTTGTCATACACATGTTCAATACATAAATAAAATAAAATAAATAAATAGTTTCAATTGAACATTTTTCCAACCAGCAGCTTTGCAAAGACATGCATTTTGCCATACTTGATTCACTGTCCTGAAAAAGACTTTTGCTTTGACATTCTGAAAAGTACCAAATACATTTCCTTGCTTTATCTGAACCAGCATTACGAAAGAACATTTGTTTTGTCACCCTGAAGAAAGTATTAGGTGAAAGAGACATTAGTAATACCTTTAGGAGACTGGTCTTTATCGAAACAGCATTGTGAATGACTTACCTGGAGTAATCCAGGGGAAGGGAACCAACCCTGGATACAAAAAGTTTTTTTTGCTGAAGTTATATGTTTGAGTTGTTGGACTGTTCTATTAAGTTGTACTTTGAAACATTTACTTTGCAGTCTTTGCTTGTATATGTTAATGTGAGGGTCAGATTGAGTTTGAACACAAGGTCATCCTGCTTTGGTTTTATTTTCATAGGAAGAGACATTAACATTAGGATAGGGAAAGTGATGCCTTCATCCATACCCCTTTTTCTGTTAATAAAATGACTAATATTGTCGAAGGTATCTCTTTGTGTCTGACTCTTATTGCCGCTCCTCACAAAGGGCTTAAACCTAGTTTTTCAAGGTTCTCAAATGATTTGATTTTCTCTCGCTCTCTTTAATGTTTTCTTGAAATGAAATGGGCGTTAGAGAGAAAGTGAGCTTGCCCAATAGGCCTTGTTTTATTAGAGGACCGTCTGTAATGATTTTAGTCTTCAAGCCCAGCGAAGAAACTAGAAAATTCAGGAGAAAATGTCAATGTTATAAATTAAATGTTGTTTTGGTCATTCTTCAATCCAAATGATGGCGTCATCTGTTCATACAATTCTTGATGTTCTCAAACAGAATATTTAGCTTTTTTTTAAAGGATCATAAACCTTTTAAAGCCTTAATCAGATTGGTTTGGTGTTTCACATACTGTGATTGCAGTTTCCTTTTTCTTTGACTTCTTACTTGAGTGTATCAGAGTCAGAACAACTACTTGAACCCCCCTCACTGCTTGCAAATGTGCTGTCCCCCTGTCATAATGGCATGAGAGAGGTTTCCCATTTGTGTGGTATAGGAGATCAATTCTTAATTATAAAGAGGTTGATCATATTTCTGAACACGTGAGAGGGTGAGGCCTGCACATGTGGAAAATTGTAAGCTCAAAATCATATTTCTTCCATCGTAACAACATGACACATCAATGAAATATGGGTTTCTGGATTCCCATTGTCCTCACAAATGCAGGGATATGTGGCAACAAAATATGACTTGTTTATACATATTTATCATGTTATTAATGTTTAAAAAATAATAGTATGTCGAATTTAGTCTCATTTTGGTTTCATAACACTTTTTCTTTCAATTCTAAGTTGTATGGCTGTGGAGTTATGTCGAAAATTATTTTAAATACATTTCTTACGTTAATTGAAATTAGTTTAATTTCCTTGAAGTATGAAACCTTCTGTCTAGGTATATCTTTCAGCTAAGTATTGATCTGGATTAGCTGACAGGGGCTTCTTTTGTTTGAAAAGCCTCTTGCAAGCTCCAGCTGGAGAAGTTTATTGGGAGGCCAAGTTCACAAGGTGAAACCTTCATTGCATTACGTCCCTTTGAGGTCTAGGAGTTTGGAAAAGAGAGCTCCCAGAATGTGCACTAAAGTTCGATTTCATCTCTTGAGAGGACCTCTTATTTCGCTCTAATGGATATTTAAATGTATCTTTCCTTAAGAATATTTGCCTCGACATGGGTCCATGTGAGGGGGAGGCAAAACATTATGGGGCCGATTCATGGAACAAACGTGCGCCGAAAATCCATGCGCAAGCAGGCGCAAGGGAGCGCAAGCATGAGAAATGCAGTGCACGCGTGCGATTCAAGGAAGATGCTGCGCGTGCTTCCCGCTGTCCGTGCGCCCAATCCAGCCATGGCGCACGCAGGCATACACGGCGTGCGCTACGCGCACAGCAAAAGCGCACATAGCGCGGCGCACACAACCAAAGTGGGCGGAACAGTGGGCGTAACACACGGAATGGGGAACAACGCGTGAAAAAGAAGGCGTAACTGGGGAAGTACTGCAGGGAACTACACGGAACGCCCACACGCACGCGAACAACCCGTATTCATGGATCCGAATGCGGGAAATCCACGCACTGCAAAATACGCACACAGGCGTCAATGCGTCCGTCACACGAAAGCAGGCGGAAGCGTCCCCGCGCACAGTACAAAAGTGCGTGCAAACAACAAACACGTATATACAGCTACGATGAATGCCCCATTTGTCGCAGCACTGATCGTGGGACACCGCAGGAGGAGGAGAATAGCCAGGGCACGCATTTTCCCACCACGGACAAGCCTTTTTGGGATGCCTGACGACCAGGTCTATGGCAAGTATACGTTTCCACCACACATCATCCTAGACCTGGTCAGGGAGTGGGAAGATAACCTTACATCCCCCACCCTTTGCTCCCAAGCATTGAGCCCCTTGGAGAAGGTGCTCAATGTCCTGCATTTTTTGGCGACTGGGTCATTTCAGCGGACTACTGCCATAGTGGGGGGGTCTCACAGGCCACGCAGTAAAGCTGCCTACACCAGGTACTGGCAATCATGACAGCGCGCCTCTCAGTCCACAGGCACATATACATGCCCAGAACACCCGCAGAAAGGCAGGCCGTTGTCCTGGATTTTTTCAGGGTGGCACACTTCCCCAAAGTGCTTGGTGCCATAGATTGCACCCATGTGGCCCTACGTCCACCTAGGGCCACTGAGCACATCTACCGAAACCGCAAGCACTGGCATTCCATCAATGTACAGGTGGTATGCGATGCAAAGGGAATCATCACCTCTGTCTATGCAACCTACCCTGGCTCCACCCATGACAGTTTCATATACAGAATGTCCGCCCTGAGCCGGGCCCTGGAAGCTGGGCAGCATGGCGACACATGGCTCCTAGGTGAGTACAAATGCCCTTGCACATGCATGCAAGTCACACACAGACAAATACCCAAACCCTAACAATCTCAACTATTATCACCTCCCCAGGGGACAGTGCCTACCCTCTGAGCAACCACATGATGATGCCAATCCGGAACCCCACCACACCACCCCAGGTAAGATACAACGCTGCCCATATTGCAACCAGGGCCATAGTGGAGCGCACATTTGGAGTGCTCAAGTCACGTTTCCGCTCCCTTGACCGCTATGGCGGGCAACTACTCTATGCACCACCAGTAGTGTGCAGGATCATTGTGGCAGCATGTGCCCTGCACAATGTTGCAACATGGCAGGGCGTCCCGGTGGACATGGTGGTGCCCCCACATCCCCAACCACAGGCACAGGCGCTGCCCATGGGAGGGGACAGGGCACATGGCGAGGAAGCCCGGACCCAGCTTGTGGCCACATTTTTCACCTAAACTCCCACCCCTGCGGAGTGCACACAGGCCTGGCACATACCAGGTGATAATTGATGATGACAAAGAGACAGTCAACTGTCACAACCCTACTACCCTGAGATTGTTGCCATGGAAGTGCCACATCGTCTGCATCCCTAGCTACTTAAACACAAGCTATCCTGTGTGACCAAAAGGCACACATATGACATATGACATGATATGGCCTATACACAAGTGTTTCAAGGTGCGATGAGGCAGGGAGGGGGGAACAAGGGAAGGCAGACAACGGTACTACTAGGCCAGGTGTCATTTAGATTGTGCAAGTGCAGGGGTAGGGGGAAGGGAAAAGTGCAAGGGGAAGGGGAGGGGGGAGTGCAGTACAGGGGAAGTAGACCAAAAAACAAATATATAGGTCAGCTTGTGGCAACTGCAAAGGTAAGTGCAGACAAGTGCTGGGAAGGGGGGGCTGTAGGGATAGAGAGACAGTACCGCAGTGCAGGGGTTGCCAGGGAGGCAGTGTAAGTGGAGAGTGGCTGGGCCAGGGACCGAGGTCGTGAGAGTGGCCCAGTTGCAGATCCAGTGCAGTTCCAGTGAAGAATTCCGCAAGGGAGAGGCAGAGAGAAAGCAGAAGCAAAGAGGAAGGTCCTGAGGTGCTTCCCGAACCAGAGATGGTTCCCCTCAAGTTCAAGTGAGGCAGGAAGGCTGTTCCAGAGGGAGGGCCCTGCCACAGAGAGAGATCTACCCCCAGCTAGTTGCTCTGAGATGCGGATGACCCTGACATGCAAGGTGTGCATCACACACACCTGCAAAACAGGCCATGGCCATCACTGTTATGTCACTCAAACCCTCCCAAACCACAACATGACATGGCAAGCAATACCCATACACCAACACAGTAACAATAAGGTACACATTGCCATGTCCAAAATGTACAGTGGCATCAGACAATGATGCCTGACCTGGAATCAGATGAAATGACTGACCAACAACCTTCCACCCAAAATAAGTCATTTCCAAATGCATTACAAGAGTTGTAGACGTAACATAACAATGAATGCCTGTCTGCATGCACATTGTGCATTGTAAAATCAACACTGCAGCTTCTGTGTGCTGTGTCCTACTCCTGCAACAAACTGCTCAGCGCACATCACAGTGAACAGCCATTGTGTGTGATGCACACCCTGAGCATCACATCTAAGCGACAGACCACATCAAAAAGCAAATTAGGCATGTACAGGATCCATAATTGGTCACAGAACATGTGCTGCAGGGACACAGTGGCCACCAGAAGGCAAACAGTGTACACGTGGATATGCAAGGGTGGGAGTACATGTAGTGCATCCGACTGCAAGTGTGTGGGTCTGCAAGGACATGCACTCAACATATGGATGTACACTCAAGTGACCATCAGTGTTCTCTACACATCACATGTGAACATTCACCATGTGTACACCCCAGCACGTCAAACCACAACTATCCCCATGCACCTGAAAGGTAAACACAACACATGAACAGGCATTGATCAGCACAACACAACATGTACATAGGATACCACCATTGCAATGTCAGAGTTCCCATCACACTGCAGGGCAAGGCAACTATCAACAACAACCCCCCCCCCCCTCACAAATGACCATGACCCACTGAACAACTGCACCTGGGTCATGGAGCCTTCAATCCTCAATTCCACCTGGCCACAGGATCACCTTTACCCTTCGTCACCATCTCCCACCTTGTGTGCAAAAAGGTGCCTGCACCCTCAGAATCCACACTCATTTCCAAAATCACAAAATCCAAGGCATAAAAACGAACCTGAACACCCTCCAGTAGATGACTTGACGTAGCAGTACCTCACAAAGGCCAAGTACTACCACAATGATGCAACAACCAAGGTAGCACAGTAAAACAATGTCACAACAGGATGTGAACCATGTGTGGTACATAACATAGGATGATGCATCATGAACGGATGTGTACTGTCACAGGTCCCGTGTACAGGCGCGGGAGTGTCACGAAACAACCACCCCCACCGTGTCCCGGGTGCCTGCAAGGTCAAACTCACACAGGCCCCTGAGACCCTGGTGGGGAAGGAGGTTCAGGGATATGCAGTCGGGACAGGTGTTGGCACACTGGATAACTGGAATGAGTGGCAGGAGAGGGGAGGAGGAATGACACATGAAAGTAGGGAATGCACGAAAATGTACTACCTGCATGAACACATACACAATCCAAACAAACTTGGACATCATTGTCATGGCCTTCTGTAGTCCAGGCTTAGGAGTGGTACGAACCAACCACCCCTTCTAGGGTTTTGGCACCTGCAAGTTCGGGGCTTACACAGGCATCCGCAACCCCAGCGGGGAAAGAGGGTTAGGGAACGTTGCTTGGATAGGTACGGGAAGCAGGAACACCGGGTAGAGGGTACAGGGTTCAAAATTGCATAGGATTCTGAGTGATTAGGGGGAAAAAACATACCAAAATGAATCACATATACATCCATGCATTAGTGCACCCCCCAGCAAGCCTATGCAGAGCGGTTTGAAAGAAAAACAACAAGACACTTAGCTCTGGTTTTGAGTGCTGGCCTCCTGCCTGCGCACTCTCAGGTCCGGTTACAGGAGCACTGCAATGCTGCAAAGAGAGCCACAGTCAACAACCTGTACATGCCAATTACACAGAAACACACCACCAAACATGCCCCATAGCAACAAACTACTCTACAAACAGACAATCTGGTGTAGATGCTTCGTACCCATCTATAACATTACCCCTGTGACGGGTCATACACAGTCAATGCAGTAAGTCAGCCGCCGGTGGGTGCGTGGCAAATGGAACACCAATGTGTCACAATTCACACAACATGCAATGTTCCCTGGGTAAGCAGACAGACCCATATAGCAAGCCATGACTTCAGAGCAAGTTGCGTACCACCATGACCGAAACAAAGTTGGCAGTGCATTTATCATAAAGTACATGGAAATTAAATGCACTGCACCCGAGTATGTCCCTTGCTGTATGTCCCTGTGAGCTGCCCCTTTCCATGTCTCGGAAGGCTACATGGTTGATACAAGTGCCTCAATGGACCTTGGTGTACCGGAGGGCATGTGCCACTGCCCCTGCAGGTGTCCCAGACAACCTTACAATCAACAGCCATCAGTCCACCAACACATCTGAGCTGCATTGTGTGCTTCAACACCAATATTCGTCCAAGCTCACCCTCAGTGCTGTGACTAAGCCTGCATGTGCAACTCGCCTGGTGCAAGCTTTGCTGTGTTGTGGCCCCCCTGTGCTGCTCACCTTGCCTGGAGTTCCTTGGAACACGTCAGCAGTTCTAGGATGTAGGTCTGCAATCCCTGTGCCTCTGCTTGTGCACACATGTGCATGTGGGCACCAACAAACGTGTCCAGAATTCCGTCGTCCAATGGGCCATGTCTGCTGGCTAAGGTGCTCTGGAGGCTCATCCCCCTGCAGAAAGGGCATGAAACACATGACTAATGCTTCAAAGTCATCTGTGTGTGTCTCTTCAGGCATCTCATTACTTGACCATGTCAGAGAGTCACAGCATAAATCACACCATCAGTCCGTCTTTCACATCCAAAGTGTGTAACACTATCTACAGCATGAATTGCAACAAGCACGTGTACAGTAAAGATAAGAAACATACTACACAATGCATAGCAATGAATGTACACATTAATCATGAAACACCCCATCTAGCAAAAGCTGAACAGTGGACAATAACACCAAAATCATCCCCACTAGGGGTGTAAACACAAGTCACACAGCACCAGACATGCCACAGATATGACAGTCCAAGGCCCTTGTGTAAAAGTTTGTGACACCGAACCATCCTTGAGAGCCCATGGATAAGGGTGGCAGGAGTGGCATATGTGAGTCAAGGACCCCAAGCAGCAAACACATACACAAGACAAGCCTGAAGGGCCCAGCTGGAACAGACAGTGGAAGCACAATAGACGGGCAATTTTAAACTATAGTAACTATTAACTAATTACACTAACTATGGAAAACCTACATTACCTAATTACCTAATTAAACTAACTATCAAACAGAAACTTAACTAACTAAACTAACTAAACTAAAAGAAAAATCAAAAATGGCCACATACGACCCAGGGGGTAGGGGAGGCACCCAGGAGGGGGGAGGTACAGGGTGCTACTCAACATCCACATGCGATGATGCTGAGCCAAAAAAAAAACCTCCATGGGCTCAACGCCTGCACAGCCCGACCTATGTGGGAGATAGATGGTCGTCCGAGTCTGGCTCATCCTGTAAAGGAGGACGTGGCACAGTAGCCTGGCCACGCCTCGCCGCAGCTTGCCCCTCGTCGGCAGCAAGTCTGCCGGACGGGTGAGCCTGGTTCTGTGTGGCGATGTGATGTAGGTCTGCATGCAGAACCTCAGAACCTCACGTGATACACGGGCTTCCTCTTGCAAGGTAGCACGTTTAACACAGAGTTCCTCCTGCAAGGCTTGGCTGACAACCGCTGCACCTCCCGGCAAGCCTGTAGCTCAGCCGAGATGGTACGCTCAAGCTGTGCAAACCTCTCCTCTGCCTGCTGCCTCTGGGACATCATAAGGACACCCAGAGTGGATCTGAGGGAAGCATACTCCTCCCTCAGGGCATCCATGTGCGCCTCTGCGTGAGCAGCAATTGCTTGACGCAGAGAAGACATTTCTCTGAGGCCGCCATGCCCAGCCTGAGCGAGCGGGCCGTGGACCGTGCCGCCTGCTGCTGGAGAAGCACCTGCCTAGCAGGGGGAAGCACAGATCGGGCCACACGCTCCATGCTCTCAGCGATGTTCTCCATTGCTGCCCCCTGCTGTTCTGAATTGGCAGTCGTGTCTTGCTCCCTCTCAGTATACTGCGGTTGCGCGCGGCGACCGCGTTGCCGGGTTTGACCCCTGCGGGACCCAAGGACCAGGGGTCCTCGCTGTGTTGGCACCGCCCGCGGCTGCACGACTACATGCCCCCGTCAACGTGATGTCCCAGGCACATCAGTGACTGGTGTGGAGGGTGACCCTGCGTCCCGATGCACAATGGGCGGAGGAACCAAGACTGTCTGATCCCTCAGTGCAGGTGTCGCAGACAGAGGAGTGTCCACATCAGAATCACTTACCCCTGACACATGGACTTGATGCTCATCCAACTCAACATGGACATCAGAGTCGTCATCAAGGCTGGACTCATAGGCAGCCAGAGACAAGAAGGACTGTAGCACTTGGGGGTTTTCGTGGCCTACCACCCCACGACCCCCACTAGTGCTGGGTTGATGTAGTGGTAACAACCCTGTGTCTGGCATGACAACACCATCCTCCGCCTCCATTGCGTCATCACCTGAAAAATAGAGAGAAAAAAGGTCACTACACATGTCAGAAGCACACAACACACACACACACTGACAGCAAACGCATCAGGCAGACGTGTGACAAACAACATATAACCTGCCATGCATGCTGGATCAACTTTGAATTGCTTCTGTGATCAGACCTGTTGAAAGGTGGCAGTTTCCATGGAAGTGGGTCTATGCAGTGCAGAAAATGTGTACGCCACTCACTACCTACATGTACAAGGACTCCATGGTGTGTGCCAGGAAATGTGAAGGCAGTGCAATGTCAAATTCAGACATCACATGCATTGTGCATTCAATGTGTACCATATCTAGAAGCCAAGCACCCCTCCACCCCAGTATCAAAAGGCTGACCATACACCTGTGTATTGACAGGCAGTGTTGACTGGCATCAACAGCTGAATGTGATTCAAGTGACAACACTGCAAATGATGCAGGGACAGTAAGCAGGACACATGATGAAAACTCTGGATTCCGCCCATGTGTGAAGAAGACACAACAACAGTTGGACAGAGTCATTGGCCATTGAACAGGCTGAGGACTGTGAGCCACACAGATTGTCAGACCCTAAACATTTGTGCAACTCAGGACTGAGCCACAGTTGACATGGGAAGGCTGATGAGATGGCAGGCAATGTATGTAACCAAGGACTTGTATTACAGTGATCATCCAGTCAAGGACACATAGGGGCATGCGTGCAATGCGCATGGAGCATGAATGGGGACTCATGTCTCTGCGGGAGATCTGACCTATGCACAGTACAAGTGAGATACCCTGCATCAAGTACTAAGGCTGTACCACACGGCATATGTTCGGCAGATTCTACGCTGGAAGTTAGCATCTACACAGGACGCATGAACAAGAAAGTACACATTGGCAAGATTGAAGAGCACCAGTGCAAAGGTGGAACTGGGGTGCAGAGTGGCGGAGGAGGGGCAAGGGAGCATGCCTAAATGGAGTCCCCGCATGCAGGCAGAGGAGACATGCATGACGGAAGCATTGCATTACTTACACATCAGAACCATATACACGTCACATGTAGCGGCAATCATGCACAACACATCCCACAAGTGAAACACACACGTCCTCAACAAACACGCATCAACACTCACTGGACTGGGCATCAAAGTCCAGCATCTCTCCCACTCCTTTGGCCAATTCAGGTGGTATGAACTCTGCAACGAGTACCTCATGCGGAGTGAGCTCTTCCTCCTCTGGTGCAGGCCCACCGCCAGTCACCAGAGTCAAGTTGTAATTAGAGGCACGCTTAGCCTTAGTGCTGCATTCCAACGCTTTTTGCACTCTTGCGCCGTGCGCACCTCATGGCCGAATGAACTGACATGTTCCGCAACATGCTTCCAGTGGGTGTAACGTTGGGCAGCCGTAGTCTGACTATTGGCACCCACTAGCATGTCAAGGCTGTGGCCCTGCATGTAGTCCACGAGGAAGTCCAGTTCCTGCTTACAGAAAGGCTTCTTCCTCGACGTGCAGGAGGTCGTGGCTGTGTGTGGGGTCCCAGCCTGTGCTGCAGGTGCAACCTTCCTCCTCTTGGACTGTGGCGCAGACCCTGGCTGGCTAATGCCGCCCTGACCAGTATGGCCAGTGGGTTCGGTGGATTGAGCCAAGGGAGTGGCAGATGGAGGGATGACCAAAGGCCTGACTTGTGTCAGTGGCAGCTGGGTGCTCACTAATGGACCCTGCGCAGCAACACCAGCTGTGGCAGGGTCATTGACCGCAATGGTCCTGGTTGGCCGACTCACAACCCGGGTGCTGTTGGGTGCATCTGCCCCTGCACTTGCCAACACCCGGCTGTTCGGGGCAGCAGATGACATGACTGCCCCAGGGACACGTGTCTTGGTCTGAGCAGCCCGGCCTGCCCCTATGGTTTCCCCCCTGGCCTGTTGGAGATCTACCAAGGCTTCTTCAAGTGCCAACGCAGCCTGCGCTGGCAGACCCCGAGCCTGGGTGGCGGTGTCCACAGCTGCACCTGCAGCTACCACTACCCTTCGGCCTGTGGCAGTCGATGGAACGGACTGCTGGGTCACACGGGCGCCAGTGCCAGATGCAGAAGCTGCATCCCCCGGAACCACAGGGGGTGGTGGCATGACTGCACTGACACATGGCACAACATTGTGCTCAGGTGGCGCACCCCTGCCTCTTCCCCCTCTGTGGCCGCCCTGGACACCCTGGAGTCCCCCTACTCCCTGGTCACCACGGCCACGTCCCCGACCACGCCTGCCACGAGGAGGACGCCCAGCTGAGGCGCCCCTCACCTTTGGTGGCCTCCCAACCATGGCACAGATGTAGTAGTGCCGGCACAGATGGAGTGGTGCCAATGGGAGGTGTACACCACAATTGACCTGGGCAATTGGGGTGAAGGGGGTGGGAAGCAAGATGTTAACAGCCCCCCTGCACCTGCAAGGCTGTATGTGACCCCGGTGATGTAGTGACGGGTCACGCAACGCTCAGGCACCCCAAAACTGCAGTAAAACCGTGCACGCAACCCTGCAGCCTACGTGCGTGGATTCAACCTCCCGCAGTACGCGGTGGCACCCAGTAACACGAATAACGCGTACGCGTGGGACACGCAGGCTACTATGACATCGAAAATGGGTGCGATACACAGGGGCACCCGCAGTGGGAAAAAGCGTGTGCGACTCACCGTCTGACTAGCGCGATGCAGAAAAACACGCGTAGCCAATACCCCCGCCAAAAGAAGAGATACGTCCTTGATAGCTGTGAAGTTGTGATGGCGCGCAAAACAACAGGAAGCAGCAACAGACGTCGGTCTCCACGAAAGGCACGTACAGCGAACTGCTGGGCCCGCTCACCTTTAACCCGTGCTGAGGAAACGCACGCGTGCGTCACGTCACTTACGCGCATGGGCCCTTTCCCCGTATTACACGCGGACGTGCAGTTTTTCACGCGCGCTGAAATGGCTATGCACGTCTGTGCGCGTCACGTCACAGGGGCGCTTGCGCTTGAGAGGACTTCTGTCCAATGAAATTGTGTATGCGTGCAGACGCGCTTACGCGCTAAGGGCCTTTCCTCGAATTACACGCTGACGTGCCGAATTTTCACGTGCCAAATCACTCTGTATCAAGCTGGCCACGCATAAGCACACGGAAGACCACGCTCCTGCCCAGAAGGCCGAACTACTGCCCCCCAGAGCCCGAGCACGCTCCCACCTGCCATCTGCTGCTGCCTGACTGCCTGCTGCCCACGTGCCCTGCCATTTGCTGCCTGCAAATCAGCCAGGGGTGCTGTTGCTATGACCACCCCTGCTGGAACCGAAGACTCCCGACTGGGATTCCATCGCTCCACAGCCCAGCCCCAGGACCCAGTTGCCCACCCACTCCTGCCTCTGGGGTTGTCATGTCGGGCACTGCAACATCTGGCACCACTGACAACCCCAGGCCGGAGAGGCAGAGGGGCACCAGCTTCAGTGCCAGGGAAGTTGGTGTCCTGGTGGAGCAAGTCCTGGGGCAATATGATGCCCTCTTCGGAAGTTCCCGCGCCGACAAGGAAGGACGGACTCGGATCTGGACTGACATCCTGACTGGCATCAACGCGGAGGGGGTGGCAGTACGCGACTTCCAACATGTCAAGAAGCACTGGGAGGACTTCAGGTCCAGGACCCTGAACAAGGCCCGGCACCACTTGAAGGCAGCGGATGCCAAGGGGCGCCGGGGCCACTTGTCGGAAGATCAAATGAGGGTCCTGGAACGCATATCCCCAGCGCTCCACGTCCAGGTCCTTGAGAGGCAGACCCGTCTGGAGTCGAGCGGTAAGTGTACATGCATCCTGATTGTGAGCTGTGCGTGTGGTGATGTTTCAGTAGTGTGCAGGTTGCACATCTGTTTGTATGGGGTCGAGTATGGGTGGGGGTGTACAGGGCCGTGGGGCTAACACATGTGAGGGCTGTAATGTGTGAGACATGGATGGTGCTTGTGTGTGTAGGCTTGCATGCCAAATGCAGTTGTGTGGGCACTCATGTTTGGATGAATGTGTATGTAAGTAGACATGTCCGTGATGTCACGCATGTATGTTGTTTTCAGCTGCATTTATCAGCACTGTGTACATGTGCATTTGTGTGTATTTGACAAGGGTGCAACAGTGATGCAACATGGATGCATGTGACAGCGGGATGTGGAAGCCTGATTGGCAGATGTGACATGGATGCCCATCTGAACACTGCGACACTTGGCAGAGGTGTACACAGGCATGCAAGTGTGGTGGTGTGTGTACATGTGTGGTGCACTTCCTGTGTTGCATGTGATGTCTGGCTCAGCTTTGCCTGCTCATGCTGTTGTATGTGTATGGATGGTGCTGGCAGTTGCGATATGGCTGTGGTATGGCTCATGTGTGCGAGTTGAAATGACATGTGTGTTGGGGATTGTGATGGCATGTCTGAGGTTTGCCAATGCCACTCATGTACAACTGTCATGTGTGTATGTGTCCATTGTACAGTGCCCTGATTCCTGTGTTTTATTTCTCCCTGTCTGCAGCGTCAACTGATGAAGAGGGTGGAGAAGGTGCTGTGGAGCACAGCGGCGGGGATCCCACCGCCAGCAGGAGACGCAAGGCCCGGCTCCCCTCCCAGGTTGTCATCTCGTCGGGGAGTGAGGAGTCCGGTGCCGCATCCCAGGCCGCAGCTGCCGGGGGGAGGTCCAAGAGGCAGAGGTTGGAGTTGGACTCCTCGGCAGCAGAAGGGGCAGCTCGGACCCCAGAGGGCCCAACGGGGGAAGATGGCACGGAGTCATCCAGGTTGGTGGGGGGTTTGGTGGAGGAGGAGGCCTTGCAAGCAACAGAGACGGGGTCTGGAGGTGGGGATCCCACTGGTGCTAGTGGTGCAGTGCAGGACCAGGGACAGGAGGCAGCACACGCCGCCGCAGAGGTGCCTGTGTGCAATCCTGTCCCTGATCCTGTCCTTGCATCATCTTGCACCAGCAGGGATGCCTACGTCCAGACCCGTTTTCAGGCAGGGGATGAGCAAACGACAACTGGCCTTCCTCTGCCTGCGGACGTGGCTATCCGGGTCCGGGTTGAGCCTGTCCTGACTGGTGTGGCGTTGCGTCAACGGGCCATGCGAGGTGACCTGCAGTCTTTACATGAGGAGACTGCACGTCATCTCGAATGGCTCGTTGACCACGTCAGCCTACTGGGACAGGTCACCCAGGCCGGATTCCTCCGTTTGATGGGGCTTGCTACGACCCCCTCCTCAACTGAACCCCCTACGCGCCAGTCGTCCTCCGTGCCATCTTCCCACCCATCAGTCACCTGGGTGCCCTGTGGAGCTGCCTCTGACGGTGCGGCCAGGCTGGTGGAGGAGGCATCCCTGCCACAGTCGGGAGTCGGACGTCCAGCAGGGGTGGCCACATCAACGACTGCACCCCAGCCGGCGGAGGATGTGCAGGCAGCAGGAGGCAGTGCACGGGCAGAGGCACAGCAGCAGCAACGTGGTGGGAGCCATGAAGGCTTGGGGCCTTCAACATCGGAGGGGCAGGCATCGGCCGGAGGGCAGGAGGACCCAGGACAGAGAGTGTCTTCCGTGTGGCAGCGGTTGGGCCACACCATAGATGCGGAGCGGCAGCGGGCGGAAGAGGCACGGCTCACGATGGTCAGGGCGGACAACTCCATGCGGAGGGCCCTGAGGCGGGCCCAGTGCCTCGAGGCAATCTGCAGGGGGTTGGAGGTGGACATGTCGACGGCCCTGCGGACCCTCGGGGCCATGGAGGAGGACCGCCTCCGGGACATTGAGCAGGAGTTCAATGATGCCCTGGCCCGGGACAACCAAAAGTGAGCCGTCAGACTAGCCCGCTGCCCTTGTACATAGTTATGTAGTTAGTGTTAGGTTTCCTTTGTTTTTTTATTTATTTTGGACCTTTTGGACATTGGCCACATTTTTGTATATAGTTTATTTTATTAGTTAGTGTTGTTAGATAGGTTTCATTTCTTTTGTTGGGATAATGGACCCTGGCTTGTTCATCTGTACATAGTTCACTGTTGGATTTTATTTTTCTTTCACAATTTACCCATGGAGCAATGGCTTTCAATTATTATTTCCCATTGGATTTTCTTTTGTGGACAGTGACTTTGGACACCATTACTTTGGATTATGATTTTTGGTTTTGCTTTTTTTCACGGACATGCTTCTTTTCTTTTTTGTACATTCCCATTTCTGTTTCTTTATTTTTGAATCTATTTATGTTTCCTTTAATATATATTTTTTTATCGAACTTCAATGTGTAGTAACATCTCATTGGTTTCATGCATATCATGATATGGGTTTTGAGATTCACTGACACCCATTGGGTGTATGTGAGGGACATGTGTTTCTTTCGAAACTTGCAATTGGTGTTCTGTCATGTAATTGCCATTTCTGAGTGGGTGGATGCAATACTCGGGTGGGTGTTTTGCATTTGGAGGCTGACCATAGGGACCAGGGTTGTAGATTGTGATGACATGTTGGCTGGGGAACATGAGTTGGGGCCTGCTGGCAGGTGCCCCACAGTGCTGGGGGGTGGGGTGATGGGGACATGAGTTGGACATGGGTGGGGGCCTGGTGGAGGGTGCCCCTGCACTGCTGGTGGGTGGGGGTGGTGGGGACATGAGTTGGACATGGGTGGGGGCCTGGTAGAGGCTGCCCCTGCACTGCTGGGGGGTGGGGTGGTGGGGACATGAGTTGGACATGGGTGGGGGCATGGTGGAGGGTGCCCCTGCACTGCTGAGGGGTGGGGGTGGTGGGAGACATGGGTGGGGGCCTGCTGGCAGGTGCCCCACAGTGCTGGGGGGTGGGGGTGGTGGGGAACATGAGTTGGACATGGGTTGGGGCCTGCTGGCAGGTGCCCCACAGTGCTGGGGGGTGGGGGTGGTGGGGACATGAGTTGGACATGGGTGGGGGCCTGCTGGCAGGTGCCCCACAGTGCTGGGGGGTGGGGGTTGTGGGAGACATGGGTGGGGGCCTGGTGGAGGCTGCCCCTGCACTGCTGGGGGGTGGGGGATGTGGGGACATGAGTTGGACATGGGTGGGGGCCTGCTGGCAGGTGCCCCACAGTGCTGGGGGGTGGGGGTGGTGGGAGACATGGGTGGGGGCCCGGTGGAGTCTGCCCCTGCACTGCTGGGGGGTGGGGGTGGTGGGGACATGAGTTGGACATGGGTGGGGGCATGCTGGCAGGTGCCCCACAGTGCTGGGGGGTAGGGGTAGTGGGGACATGAGTTGGACATGGGTGGGGGCCTGCTGGCAGGTGCCCCACAGTGCTGGGGGGTGGGGGTGGTGGGAGACATGGGTGGGGGCCTGGTGGAGTCTGCCCCTGCACTGCTGGGGGGTGGGGGTAGTGGGAGACATGGGTAGGGGCCTGGTGGAGGCTGCCCCTGCACTGCTGGGGGGTGGGGGTGGTGGGAGACATGGGTGGGGGCCTGGTGGAGGGTGCCCCTGCACTGCCGGGGGGTGGGGGTGATTGGAGACATGAGTTGGACATGGGTGGGGGCCTGCTGGCAGGTGCCCCACAGTGCTGGGGGGTGGGGGTGGTGGGGAACATGAGTTGGACATGGGTGGGGGCCTGCTGGCAGGTGCCCCACAGTGCTGCGGGGTGGGGGTGATGGGGACATGAGTTGGACATGGGTGGGGGCCTGGTGGAGGCTGCCCCTGCACTGCTGGGGGGTGGGGGTGGTGGGAGACATGGGTGGGGGCCTGGTGGAGGCTGCCCCTGCACTGCTGGGGGGTGGGGGTGGTGGGAGACATGAGTTGCACGTGGGTGGGGGCCTGCTGGCAGGTTCCCCACAGTGCTGGGGGGTGGGGGTGGTGGGGACATGAGTTGGACATGGTTGGGGGCCTGGTGGAGGGTGCCCCTGCACTGCTGGGGGGTGGGGGTGGTGGGGACATGAGTTGGACATAGGTGGGGGCCTGGTGGAGGGTGCCCCTGCACTGCTGGGGGGTGTGGGTGATGGGGACATGAGTTGGACATGGGTGGGGGCCTGCTGGCAGGTGCCCCACAGTGCTGGGGGGTGGGGGCGGTGGGGAACATGAGTTGGACATGGGTGGGGGCCTGCTGGCAGGTGCCCCACAGTGCTGGGGGGTGGAGGTGGTGGGGACATGAGTTGGACATGGGTGGGGGCCTGCTGGAGGCTGACCCTGCACTGCTGGGGGGTGGGGGTGGTGGGAGACATGGGTGGGGGCCTGCTGGCAGGTGCCCCACAGTGCTGGGGGTGGGGCTGGTGGGGACATGAGTTGGACATGGGTGGGGGCCTGCTGGCAGGTGCCCCACAGTGCTGGGGGTGGGGGTGGTGAGGACATGAGTTGGACATGGGTGGGGGCCTGGTGGAGGGTGCCCCACAGTGCTGGGGGGTGGGGGTGATGGGGACATGAGTTGGACATGGGTGGGGGCCTGGTGGAGGCTGCCCCTGCACTGCTGGGGGGTGGGGGTGGTGGGAGACTTGGGTGGGGGCCTGGTGGAGGCTGCCCCTGCACTGCTGGGGGGTGGGGGCGATGGGGACATGAGTTGGACATGGGTGGGGGCCTGGTGGAGGCTGCCCCTGCACTGCTGGGGGGTGGGGGTGGTGGGAGACATGGGTGGGGGCCTGGTGGAGGGTGCCCCTGCACTGCTGGGGGGTGGGGGTGGTGGGGACATGAGTTGGACACGGGTGGGGGCCTGGTGGAGGCTGCCCCTGTACTGCTGGGGGGTGGGGGTGGTGGGAAACATGGGTGGGGGCCTGGTGGAGGGTGCCCCTGGTGGCTGGGGGTGCAGGGGGACATGCGTTGGTGGGCAGTAGTGCAAGTTGACATGTGGGTTGGCGGGGGGGCATTGCCATGGTGGATGGGGTGCCTGCAGGACATGTGCAGGGTAGGCCCCTGTGGTGTGAGCCACCTGCAGGGGCTGTGGAGGGTGTAGAGGGAACACCTGGGAGGACCCACTCGTGCAATTCACGTGTGGTGCTCCCCGCGCACCCCTGTAATACACATACCCTGATGGAATTGCGTGTGATACTTTCCACGCACCCCTGATGTGCACGTACCCTGCTGATATCGCGTGTGAAACTTCCCGCACACCCCGAAATACACGTAGCCAGGACATCCGCGTGTGTAACTTCCCACGCACCCCTGATATACATGTACCCTGCTGACTTCGCGTGTGAAACTTCCCACGCACCCCTGAAATACACGTACCCTGATGGAATCGCGTGTGGAACTTCCCGCGCACCCCTGAAATACACGTACCCTTCTGAAATCGCGTGTGGAACTTCCCGCGCACACCCCTGAAATACACGTACCCTGATGGAACCGCGTGTGAAACTTCCCGCGCACCCCTGAAATGCACGTACCCAGCTGAAATGACGTGAGGTACTTCCCGCGCACCCCAGTGATACACGTAGCCCGCTTGCCGTGCTGGTACAGGGTTAGCGCAGCCCTTTGTGCTGGATTGGGGATTTTGATGGATTTTCCCTGAGCGAGAGGCATTCTTGGGGGCGTAACTGGCACTGCTGCAGGGTCGCTGCGCCACTGTGCGCCACGGCTGGTTTTGGTAGCTGGAATCCATGAATACGCTGTGCGCGGAAATGGGTTTCGGCGCACGTGGCTGGCGCAGGGATTCACACGCGCACACTGTGCGCCAGCCGCGTGCTTCCCTTGTGCGCTGAATTCTATGAATTATATGTTTTACTCTGCGGTTCTGAACAGATGGTCTCTCTTATAGAGATTTTATTTTGCTTCTTTTGTCAAAGATGAATGAGACTGTTTATGTCCAAATGGCTAGCTAATCTGCTGGGCTATCCCCCATTAGCTCTGCACATCCTGGTTTCAACGTGAGTTCAGCTTATGACCAGGCTAAGTGAAGAATCAACAGAAATCTAGCATTGGCAAAGACACATCAGAATGCCACATCTGGCCGTGCAGATTTAAACAAAAGTGTATTCTCTACTGTAAAGTGTAACATATAACTATGCCACTATTTGCGTTTACCAGTGTATCCCAATATTTTTCTGATATGTATTTTTGAAAGGAAGTCCACTTGATTTTGAATGCTGTTGGAAAAAGAAAGTTATCATTTTGTCCATGAAATTTGAACACATTGGCCGTTTTGGTTTTCAAACTGGAAATTGAATGATATTACTAGGTTTTCTTCATAAGCGTGTCCATATTTTCCAAACAACATATAAACTTGTGCCATTCCTTTGACTTAAAGTACATTGTTTCAGTTCAGGAAGACATCATTTTAAATGACTATGGAAAGTTTTTTTTTTACCGAAAAGGGTTTTCCACATTTCTTGCTGTGGGTTAAAGTTGTTCTTGAGCCAGTCCTTGGGACTTGAAAGTACATTCTCGATATGCAGTCAAAGGAATGTTTCTGGTGTGGGTCAAAATCTGTGTCATGTACTGGTTACTACTGGTTACTGTTTTGCAGGTGAGCAGGTAACTTTCCTGCATCCACAGGTGCACTCTTTTCAAGGTAGCTGAGGAAAACACATGAATGAAGCAAGGCAGCATTACAATGCCTCTCACTTTGGATTATGTGAGGGGTCAGAAATGTGAGACGGACACATAGGTATAGTTTTCTCACAAGTCGCCAGTTTATTAAATGATAAGGGGTGAGACAACCACCTATCTTTATGTAGCCTTACAAGTATTTCCCTACCTACAAACTAAGGCTAAAGGAAAATGACCTAATGTCCAAACGTATCTGTCCCTCAATCTAGTACATACAACAAAACCATACAAGAATTATTTGGCTGTTTAAACTTCACGAAATAACATATACATTCAAACAAAAATGTTGTATACAGGAATCCTTGTGACCAGGGTTGTATTCCCTTCCCCTGGATCAATTCAGGATTTTTCAAACTAAAGTTCAATTTCAGGAAAGTTCTTTTCACTAGCCACGTTCCACTCAAAGTAGGATACAAAGCTCTTTTCATTAAATATGTCCTTCACTTGGCAAAGTGACTTAGTTCCAAAGGTTTTCTTGCACGTAAAGACAATTGTTAAAGTTTCCACAACCTCCTGCTTAGCAAATCAAAAGACATTCTCTTCACACATCAAGTCAGAAGTTAAATGCAAGTGTTCTTTTCTCTGAAGCCCAGTCACTTTTAATCACATCGTATTTCTTTTTTTATACCTAACACCTCAGACAGAATGTCTCACTCAAAATGATATACTTTAATCAGGATGGTTATACAAAGGTCATCAAAAAAAGGTAGAGGAATTGCCACTTCTTTTCCACTACACCCTTCGACCACATTCTCAGTACTTCAAATGATCTTCTGCCTGGTACACTCACCTGCCAAGACTAACTGCTCTGGTTAACTCGCCTGCCAGGATAAAACTCCTACTACTACAACTTGTACTCTGTGGGGAGGCGTGTTCCAAACTTTCCACACTTGAATCATCGATGGGGAGAGTTGAACCAACAGCTGCTTCTGAGGCTAGTCTTTTGTCGTTTGACACAATTGACTTGGCAATGCAGGTTACAGTTCTCTCCCCTTTGATCCCTTTTACAAAGAGGGCTTTGCTCCTGCATTCTCCGATCTACACAACCTTTTGGCTGTTGGCAATGTAGTTTACAACTTTCTTGCATAGGGTATCTTGTTCTAGGACTATCACATTCAAATTGCATTGGGGTCACTCTCAGCTTTGTTTGGCTTTGGCAATGCAGGTTACAATGTCCCCACCATCGCCTTCCTTTCCCCTCACTCTCTGGCCGGTCTCCCTTGGCATTCCTCCTATCCCCACCTGCGAGGCCAAGAACCTTGGTGTCACCTTTGATTCCACACTCTCCTTCTCCGCCCACATCGCTGATGTATCATAAAAGTCAAACATCCTACTGCACCTCCTCAGAGGTATTCTTCCTTTCCTCTCATTCCCCCAGAAGCTCACCATCTCCCAAGCTCTGGTTCTCTCTAAATTGGACTATTGCAACAGCCTCTTTCTTAATCTACCTGCCTCTACTCTCCGCCCTTTGCAACTTATCCAGAACAGGACTGCAAAAATTGTCCTTGGCCTCAAGCCCTGGGATCGTATCTCTCCAGCTCTGAAATCTCTCCATTGGCTCCCAGTGGATGCAAGGATTAAATTCAAAACCCTCTGCATTGTCCACAAGGCTTTCTGGGGCCTGGGTCCAACATACCTTCAGCTATCCCTCTGCAAATACCTCCCATCTCGAGCACTCTGCTCTTCTACCTCTAACTCCCTCAGGGTCAGTTGTTTCTCAAAGAACCGAGCTGGGGGTAGATCTTTGTCTTCGGCTGGGGCCTCCCTCTGGGACAGCCTCCCTGCCACTCTAAAACTTGAGGAGAACCATCTCCGGTTCCAGAAGCACCTCAAAACCTTCCACTTTGCTTCTGCCTTCTCCTCTACTCTCCCCTGTTGATTCTACTCTCCCTCGGCACCATGCACCTGGCCACCCTCTGTCCTCCGGGCCCAGGTACCTGCTCATCTTGCCACCCTCACGCACTGCCTCCGGGCCACCCCCTGCACTGGGGTCTGTATCTGTACCCATACAGCCCTCCCCTTTTCTTCCTGCACTTTCAGACCTACATGGCCTGCTGGCATAAACCCAGCACTTACCACTTGCTGGCTGCACTCCCATTGTTTGTTGCCTTTTTATTTATTATTATTTTAGTTTTTTCCTTCTCGCTCCGCACTCTCCTTTTGTTCCCCCTTCCATGCACTTCTCCCCCTTCCCCCTCTACCCTGCACTTGCACGTTCTCAATGTCACTGGGCCTAGTAAGATCGTTGTTTTTTGTTCTCCCCTGTTCCCCTTCCCTTGCCTTGTCGTGCTCTGAAACACTTGTGTATGAGCGCGATAGAAATAAAATATCCATATCAATATCAATATTGGATATCCTACTTTAGGAAAGTTGTTTTCCTAAAGTCTAGGGGCCTCATTACACGGTAGGTGGTAAGGGATTACCGGCACCGGTAAGGGCACCGGTGTCAGTAATCCCTTACCGCCCTACTACGAGGTCCCTTAGCGGGTCCCTCCCCTAACGCCTGGTTTTACCAGGCATTACGGAAGGGACCAGCTATGGGACTTCAGAGCTAATAACGGTACCGCAATTTGCGGAACCGTTATTAGCTCCTTCCCCATTCCCATTGAGCCCTATGGGGGCTCAAATGGGAATGGGGAATGGTTCCCGGAATGGGGACTTACCGGGTCCTCCAGGGTCGGAATGGCCCGGTAAGTCCCTATTCCGGGAACACAGACCCGAAATGCGGTAAGGGGGTAGCCATGGCGCTAACAGCACCATGGCTACTGCCTACCATGTAATGAGGCCCTATATGTCATAAGTTTTGCACCCTGATGCCCATGGGCTGTGGCGTGGTATAAATAAATAAATAAAACAATAATAATATTGTTCCTTTTTGTCCTTTGTAATGAGGGTTCCGATGTTCCCATATTTGACATCTCTTTATAGGAGAGTTGCACTGAGTTTGCTTTAACTCAAATGTTCAGTATTCAAAATATTTCTTATTACCTAGCGGTCTCCTTCGGAGCACCCCATGGCCACCTACATCAGGCCAACTAACCAGTTTGTCCTGGTGTCTCCTTCTGACTCGCTGGTACTGCTTCTTCGTTCGACGGGACATCTGCAGTGTTTGACAGCTTATATCAGTCTGTCGCTGCTCACACTGACCATCAATGGAGCTTTCACAGCTCTGTACTCTCTCTGGTGAAAACCATACACTGGAGCAGGCCATAGGACACAGAGAGCTTCAATACCGCTTCCTGCTGCGTGTGCTCTGCATAAACCAGGAATCACGACCTCTGCCATGTTTTCTGCATGGCATCCCGCTGTTAGCACAGTGGCAACTACAGCATCTGCTTCTACCTGTTTCTAACTGCTGCTCCTCCTTAGACCAGACCTGAAAGCTGTTGAAATGTTTGGGTTTGGCTCAGGTGTGGGTCATTACCACAACTAGATGGCTCATCACAGATTAGTAACTCTGGACGCCTCCTCCGCAACTCAGGACTAAGAGCATTATTTGAAATCCATAGTGTTATAATTTATTTTCTCATTATTTAATCCAATCTGTTTGGGTGATTTTTAGGATGTATATTTAAAGGAAGATTTCAAAGGATGGGATGGTTTTCTCTTGGGTCAACGATCTAAACACAATCTAGAATCATAACTACTAAAAGTAGTAATATTAACTCCCCAGCCCTTTCTCATGTTTATAAAAAAGGGTTCTCATACTTCAGTCCTTGCCATTAAATATTCAGGCACTAAGGAAGCCGCATCCACAAAAGACCATGAACACTGCGTCTCTCCTGACAGAGTCATCACCTTTCCTTGACAGCCTTCTCCTCCCATGTGATCCTCCCTCACAATACCACTTCCAGGGTTAGGATCAGGTAGCAGCTGCCTTTTCGCTGGCCACATGGGAGGGTACTTTAGGCTGGGATTTTGTGATGACTCTGCAGGATTCAGCACAATTCATTCAGTCTTCTTCGACAGAGCTTTATAGAGCATGTGATGCACTTGTTTGTGAACAGTTGAGTTTAAGCACTGTAGAAACCCAGATATAGTGCATAAAAACGGATCACTCCGTCTTCCACTTCTACAGCCCAAAGACCATAGTATGGCATAATAATGGCTGGCAAAGAGGTGAAGATGGTTAATAGGAGAGAGGCTCAATACAGAAACTTTGCACTGGTGCAAGAGCACATTTGCATAGTACCAGCACACAAATAAATTGCTGTACCCCAAATGTCTATTCTTCCAAAACAAGGGCAATTTTGTTAATAAGGCTATTATCATGCATAATAGCACTTAACTGATGCAGGCTTCGGTAATGAGACCTCCGATGTAAAATCCATTTTACCTGTATGGTTACTTACTCTAATGAAAGTACTGTTTTTTGCGCATGAACAGTTGCCTAGAATGCACACTCATCACTCCATGGATAAGGCTCTCTGAAACGTCTTCAGTGGTGATTTGATGCAAGATCAAAACCTATAAACATGAGATAACAATTAATTCAAAACGAAATATACTCGTGGGTATCTTCAGATGTGCTTTCATTTAAACAACTGCAAAATACAGTAGCCCAATGGCAGCCTCGTAGCCCTGTTTCACAGAAGGCTGCACTGTTACCGAGATTTTGCTTTCATTAGGTTGTTAAAGTTGAACGGGTATTTTATGTAGTATTTTTTGTATTTATTTGAAGAATTATTTGTCTCTGGAGGATAGCTCAGGGGCAACGTGCTCGCCTTGGAAGCACAACAAAGCTTCGATCCCCGGGTCCACGCTTTGAAACCTCTGGGCATTAAGCGCGCTATAAGTAACCAATTACATTTACTACAGGGATGTCAATTTTTTCCTTCAGAAATGACTTACAGTAACACATTTAAAGGTAGGTAGGAAATTAAATGTATGTAAAATGTAACCATTAACACATAAAACAGATATACAATAATCAAATAATTATACATACATTTTGCCCGTACATGCGCCAATGTCTCTACCCACATTTAAAACCATTTGTATACATTTACAGGTTGTGACAGCATGTAACGCTTACCTCTGGGGCCCTGCAGGAGTGCCTGGTCCGGTCTGTCGGCGATCTCAGGTCCGGTCTCTGGTCCGGTCTGTTGAATATCTTCAGCCCCTTGCTGCTGGCCCAAAACACTCCTTTCCCTCTGCTCACTGCAGGTCAACTACCCAGTGGTCAGAGAGGTGGGAGTGATTGGGTTAGTGGGAAGATCCCGGGGCACTCTGTATTATCAGTTCTCTTTAGGTTCTCTGGGTAGGCAATAAGGCTGTCCCAGTTGCTTCACTGGGAAGGCAGTTTGGCAATCCTAGTCTAGTTCCTTCACTAGACCACGGCGGCCCAGGCCAGCTCCAGCGCACCAGTTTGCCTTACAAGTTCCTCTGTGCATGGGCACTGATTTGCACTGGTTAATGTCCCCTTGAAACCTGCACACAGCGTACCGTCTTAAGGCAGAGGAACGCTTTGACTTAAAGAATGTCTAATGTTATTCTTATCCTCCTTTTCAGGTCACCTCTGCTGTTACCAGTGTGGACTGGAACCTCTGCGGTGAGTATGAATTGAGGGGAGGGAAGTTGGAGGTGGCGTGGAATGTCTGTGCTTACCCCTCTGTTCTTTGTTGTTCCTGATGTTGCAGGAGTTCTGGAGTGCAGCAGGTGAAAGTCCCGAGCCGTCAGGAAAGCAACGAAAGGAAATGCTGAGTCCCACGGTGAGGATGAAGTCGGCGAGTGATTCCAGATGCAGATTACTGGGTTGCCCAGCCACTCTGAGGTGCGGCGGAATTCCAAGGAGCTCACAAACGGCTGCGGTGAGTACCAGGTAGGTTTGCAGGAAGCTGGATACACGCGAGGCGGCTGCGGAGCACATCACGTAGGTTTGCAGGAAGCTGGATACACGCGAGGCACTGCTGGAAGAGCCGGGACCGTGACAGGCAAGCGTCACGCTGATCCTCGGCTGGAGAAAATGCTAAGCACTGGGTGTGGCCCAGGACGGGACTTATATACCCTATGCCCACCCAGACCCACTAGACCACCAAGGTTTATGGAATGGCAGGCTCAGCGGCCATGTTGGATTCAATTGAGCATCCTAATCCGGGGGCTACTTTGAAATGGGCAGCTACTAGGAGATGGCTGCTTCCTGCGCCACTCACACACCTTCCTTGCCCAGATGCTACCAGAACTGCCAGGATGAACCATGACACAGCATTCCCACAAAGGGTGCCCATACAATAGAGCATAGATAAGAACAAGTGTTGAGCCAGTTATGAGGGTGGGGGGAAAGAAGAAGGGGGAGATCCCTCTTTACCAAGTAAATGAAGTTTAAGACAAGCTTTGAGAAGACCCACCATTGGAATGGCTTTGATTGTTATGGGCTGTGGGTTCCAGTGAACGAGGTGAAGAGGGAGAGAAAGCGAAAGTGAGATGAAGCCCAGGGAGCGTATGGGACGTTTGGAACAGTGAGCTTGAGTGTAGAGGAGGATCAGAGGGAATGAGATGGTGAGTAAACTAAGATACAAACAGTCATGTACTGAGGAGAAAAACTATTGATAGCTTTGTAAACTAAGAGAAGGAACATGAAAAGTGAGTAGTTATCCATGGAGAGTCAACCAGCAAGTTGTCAGTAGTCAGAAGTGGGGGGAGGATCTGGGTTGGTTGTTAAGAGTCTGGCTAGCAAAGCTGGAGACTTGGACTGGACGAAAGAATGAGTAGAGCGAAAGGCCAAGGAGTAGGCTAGAGCAGTGGTCAAGTTTACTGAGCATGAGAGTGAAGAATACGTTTTTGTTGAGTGATTAATAACCAAAGGACACATTTTCCAAATGTTGAGGAGGTTGATACGAACAGCAGAGGAAGTTGTAGTGACCAATTGTTACAGTTGTAGGTCGCTAAATGGAGACCCCAAGATTGTAAGCGTTGGATGAGGAAGCAAGTAGGACAGAGTAGGGATGTCATCGGAAGCCTGGAGAAAGATGGCTTCCATTTTGCCAGTTCAGCATGAGGCAGTGGGCAGCCATCCAGTGATGAATTGCAGTGAGACAGTTTGTAGTCTCCCCGAAGATGGCTGGGGTGAAGTAGGGAAAGGAGAAACATATTTGAGTGTCATCAGCAAAATGGTGTTTGTGAAAGCAATGAGATATGTTTTCCTAGGGAAGAAATATAGAGCATGAAGTGCAGGCGTCCAAGGACTGATACTTCGGTAACCCCATTAGGAAGAGGGGTGGGGTCTGAGGTCTGCGAGTTCCAAGAAATTATAAGGGATCAAACTCCCAAGTAGGAGGCGATCCAGGCCAGAGCAGTTTTGTGATACTGGAGAGTGAGAAGGAGAGAGGAGTGGTTGACAGTGTCGCAATCTTCAGAAAGTCCCATTATGATGAGTGAAGAGAATTTGGAGTGGTGAGCAATAGAGAACATTTTGGAGAAATGCATGAGTGTATTATCAGTGGAATGTTTACTACAGAAGCCAGATTGAAGTGAATCTCCAGGACCATTATCATCAAGGTACTTAGTGATCAGACAACCCACTCAAGGACTTAATAATAACAGGGAAGGAACGAAATTGCAATAGTAGAGAGAGGGAGATTAAAGAGCTCATATCGATGAGGGAAAGTGATTGGGACTAAGTCTTTCACCATTTGAATTTCACACAGGGGTTGAGCGCAGGCAGCACATGGTCATTGCTCCTTTAAATGAATGTTACCTCTTCTAAAGGGATATCAATAACCATTGCCCCCTCAGTATGATTAGGTGGTTGGACACTTTGTGGCCAGCCTCAGGATTTCAGCTCAGAGGGAATGAGGCCTAATGGCCCCCGAGGACCTCAACCATCCCTGTGTCAGTCAGTGCACTAGAGCCAGTGACTAGGCAATGGCTAAGCATGTACCTGACTCTTAGTGATACCCTATATCCATTGCTGTGAATCTTGTAGTGGTGTAGGCAGCACCATAGTTTTAATTTGATCTGGACACCCTTGTCCCCTTAACTACGTATGTATTTAAAATGTAAACATTCATTGACAAAATGCAGTGCTGGAGGAAGAGTAGCACTCCATTTTAAAAACTTTATAAACAAACAAATGTCATATAAAAGACTAACCAGGATAACGGTGAAGGCCTCTCATTCAGCAATCATTTAGTTTCAAATTGTTCATCAATTGGTGCTCTCCTCCATCCCTTGTGTTTGAAGGAACCAAATTTGATGTTTTTAGAACCAAAATGCGCTTCCCCGTTACTTTGTCGATGTTGGTGCTCTTCTTTGAATTGTCTTACTGTTGCACTGACTCTACTGCAACATGCTGTATGCACCAACAGCAAGGCTTGAGTCACCTTATGTGAGGACAGTTTATTATTTTGTCCAGGATTTGGAAAGCCATGTGTTAATGTGATGGGTTCTGATGTGCATGTCATTATGTACTGTCTATGGAGATCAGGGATATTTGTTGTTTCTTTTCAGTTTCATTTGCACATGCAGGGTATTCCCAAAGAGATCTTGCTCACCATGACAGTTGAGGCTAATCTGCAATGTCTGAGTGTAGTGTACTGGAGTTGTGTAAACTGCCAGTTTACTGAGAAGGTCAAACTGGGAGAATACTCAGAATATTACTCTCACTGTGAATGTCAACCTAAGAGTCTACTGGGAATGACAAACTCAGAAATGACTTAATATTTAAGTTTAATATGAATGTCAAATTAAATGCTCAATAGAAACGTCAAACTGTGCATTCACTGTGAATTTCAGGTTTTCAGGGAAAGACATGCCAAAACATACATGACTTGAAATACCATGGCATGGCATATCATTACATGTGTATGGGAGTGGTCCTAACACTGAAAGTGAATATGATAGTGAGGGTAAGAGTATGGGCCTCATCGCGAGTTTGGCGGTAACCCTTAAATCCGGCGGTAGCGCTATTACCAGAGCTTCGGCAGATTTTTCCCCAGCCCTGAGCATTCCCGAATGGGCTCAATGGGGAATGGGGATCTCCAAATCCGCCAAACCCGGGATCAGGCGCTAATAGCACCGGTGGGTTTGGCGGTAGGGCAGATAGTGCCAGCACTATTAGCGCTGGTGTTACCGCCCAACTCATGATGAGGCCCTATGTGTGAGAATAGTAGTGAATATGAGCCAAAACGTGTGAGTGCGTTAATGTAAGAGTTCTGTGTCCATGTAAAATGAATGACCCAAAACCTGTCCGATAAAAAACAGTCCCGAACAGGCCACATAATCAATGTACATTTGCAAGGAAAGCAATGTTTTATTACATGCAAAAGTATCAGATAGTGCCGTAGAACAGATCTAACACAGAGGTCAGCCCACCCTAAGAAGTTACATCTTTTACAGTGGAAAAACGCAAATTAACAGAACTATTTATAAAAAAGATTACAACATGATCCAGCACTCCCCATTGGCTAGCACCTATACACAATTGTAATAATCCCTATAGTTCATTGCCCTACTGGTCACACATTATCTAAACCCATTCCCCTAAACACGTAACCTACTACATTGTCACTATGAAACTTAGGAGTTTGTTAACTACCACATACATTGTTACCATAATACATTTCTTTAATGAGTAGAACATTCTTAACCATCATGTGATGTGCATCCCTCTGTTGGGTCCCAATCAAAGTGTGAATAGCAAACTCTGCTTTGAAAATACAATGGCACTCCTCATTATACCAGACACTGTGGCATGCACAAACATCTCCCTAATCTTGTAAATACACTTATTGGACTCACCTCTTCTCCTCCCATCCAATGTCACGGTGCAGCTCTAGCACGCCTCCTCCCTTATCTCTCTGGGAACTCAGGAGCCCATGAATTACATGATCAGGGCACCACTCTTAGGTCTATATTTAGCATATTAGTCCCTAGAGTATGTTGACTGCAGTTTAAATTGGATGATCGCTTTTGGGGGAGTGAGGCGTACTAGTGATCTAAAGCTCCACCAAGACTCTTAGCATTACAGAAGCCCACGCTCTACTCACATGAATTTAACCTTCAAATGGTGCATCCCTAGCCTTCATCCCTGGACCTAACTTTCCTTTCTCAGCTCCTCCAAGCTCTGCAGATTGACTCAATTAACTGTTATTGGCACAGTGTGGCTGTCTGTGACGCCGGCACCATAACTTCTCTCTGGGAGGAAGGACGAGGGACTTATCTCACGGTTAACTGAAAAAAGCTGCACCTCCATGTTGAGCCTGTTTCTCACACTTTCAAAAACGCTTCCTGTAACATGCCCTAAAGTCCAATGTTTTGAAACTCTTGCTACCTTAGCCCCTGCACCTCGCCTTTACCGCAACACTCCTCTGACTCCATCTCCCTTGCCTACCTATGTTAGCTGCCTACTCGCACATCCCTTAAAACATAACACTGTACACTACAGCTAAATGCAAAATACATCACCCTATCTTCAACCTCTGCAACTGAAATGTGAATACATTGTTGCTCTTTCTGTATGGCTATATGATGTTTTTAATATGTGTCAAAGCTAACTACAAAGGGGTACATACGCATTTTGCTGTGCCCAGCAAGAACTGCTAGCAGTATGATGCCTGATAATATAATTTCCGCAGATGGAATCTCTTCACCTATCTAGGACATGGAACGTGCATCTCAAGACTCGTGCCTTTAGTTAATACTTCATTAACTAACTCAGATTCCCTTCTTCCATAATCGCCATCTTTGGGTATCCACACTTTGCACACAGGGCATAAACTTTCCCCATCCGGGCACTTTCTTATGGGGTACATGTCATAAAACAACATCCCCCATCTTCGGCCAAATCTACCCAATGCGCAAAAACCTTGTTCTGGATCAGGTGGTGGAGAGGGGGGGAGGCGTAAAACAGCGTTCCTGGGGAACCAACCGTTTTTTCTACCGTTACCATGCTTTGCTCTATTTCACCATTCCACTTCTTAGTCAGTGTGTACATGTGTTTTGTGAGGGGAGGTGCTTTACCTCTTGTTATGGACACTGCCATCATTATTGCACTCCTAGGCAGTGTCTTGGAGCAGCACTGTAGATCCATTTGACACAAACAAAGAAATACAAGAACAAATACTACGATAGGAACCATCAATTTTACAGCTATCCTCAACCAAGATATGGTCCATGAAAACATTGAATCCAACCAGACTTCAGCGCTCACTCCAGCTTCCTTTTCTATGGCAATCCACAAGTTAAGGAGGGCCCCGATGGGATGTGTCAGAGATGCATAATACGCATCATTAGGGCATTTGTATGTGCAGCAAGAAAATCCTATCTTCTTGTACACGCAGCCTTCCATTGCCGTAAGTAAATCCAGAACATACCGGTTCTGGAGAGTCATGAGATGAACAGCCTGCAATTCTGAACTGAGATTCTGCTCTGTCTATTTTGCTATCTGGAACCTTTCCTACCTTGTGATCTGCAACCAATTTGCATTTTCTGCAGACAGAATTGCTCTGGGCTTGTTCGAGGAGTCTTGGGACCAATAATTCAACCTCTTTTGTAGGCGGGTTCTTAGTGAGCGGCGAGCACACTGATGGGGAGAGGGCTCAGTTGCAACTGAGGTTGGCACGTTTATGACAGACAAATGTGAGTTAGGCACTGTGAGAACAGCATGCAAGGTGGTGGATGAAGAGACGCCTCGCCACGATGGGGGAAGGTGGAGATAAACCTATTATCCGCACACCCAATAGAGATCCATCAATGCACATGTGCCATTAGTCAGGTCAGAAATAAACAAAGTTTCACTGCACCTTACATTTGTGCCTAGCAATACATTGGCATGTCCTCTGAAGCAAAATGAGAAGTGTGTCAGTATCGGCATCTTCGCAGGCTTTTCGGTGAGTTCGATCCAGGTGGGTTTTGACACATAGGTCCTCCAAGTTTTAGAAAATTTCTGCTTGACACGTGCCTCTACATCCTCCAAGAACCCCAGTAGATCCCCCGCCATACAGCTCAATAGTCCTTTCACCCATCTGTCGTTGGAGAACAGCGCACCTTCCAATTTCAGTAGTGGTTTTATTTAACAACGTGCATGCTCTTTGTTCTAGGCACACTCACTTTCATCTCTGTCTATTATGACTGCCTGGACTGTGTGTCCTTGAAACAGGCTTTGTATTCTGCAAGGGACGAAGTGCACTAATCATTGGGCTCTAAGAGATGGCATTTCTTGCAGGATAAACATTTTGGCCGTGCCGGTTGCATGGGGTTTAAGGGAGAAAATGTAGCATCTCTCATTTGACTTTGATCTTCTGACCTCCCTCATGTGGTTTTACCACCTATTATCTGTTTTGCAGTGGTGCACATCCACAACAGTATCCAGAATAATTTATTTACATTCATTACATTCGATTTAATTTTCTGTTTCCCTTTCATTTCTTGCCATCCGCATACTTAATGTTTATGTGTCATTGCTATAACCACCCTTTGTATGCACAAACCATATTTCATTTCCTACAATAAAGAAGACAGAAACAGAAGCATCCTATATAACAATATATACATGCACAATGTCTTACTCCTGGAAGCTTTGAGGAAGAAGAAGAAAACTCAGTGTCCTGGTGCCCATGGGGAAACACATATTCCAAAAATGTCACTATAAAGGTTACCACATTCAATGTTTAATGTCAGTATTCTTGAGGGCCTGCAGGAGGTTGGGCTGTGCCAGTTGCTTTTTTAATGTCGGATACGTGGATCCAATAATGCAATTCGTTTACTCTGACAGCTGACCGAGTGGCATACACCACCTTGAATGGGCCTTGATACCAACAGTCATTCCATTTTCTCATGAATGACCGCACATATACGAAACCTCCGGGGTGGAGCTGAGGCATCTGTAGAGATTTTGGAGTCGACCGTAGGTGTGGCAGCTGTTTCTTCTCTCCTGGGAGCAAGTTGTTGAGATATAATATTTATACATTTTGGTAAATCCCTCAATTACCCCTGAAACTCCTCCCCTAAAATCTCAGCTGCCCTGTGTGAATCTGATGCAGTACATGCATGTGTAGGTGGTGTTTGTAACCTTCTCCCTGTCACTATCTCGTGAGGGGACAAGTGGTGGTCCTTACCTGGCTGGGCCCTAAGGCTAAATACAGCCAAAGGAAGACAATGCAGCCAGTTCCTTCCTAGCAAATGGCACTACTTTGACAGTTTTAGGTTCAGTAGACTATTGAGATGCTCCACTATTCCGTTGGCTTGAGGGTGGTAAATCAAGCACAATTTATGTTTAATCCCTACCAGGGATGTGATAGCTTTAAATAATTCATTGAAAAGTCGAGCCTCATTTTCTGACTTTTGGACATTGCATATCCCACAGCAAGGGAAGGACTTGCTTACTAAAAATGTGGCTGCCAATTTAGCATCTGGTTGTGAGTAAGGTCCTGCCTCAATCCAACGAGACAAACAAAAACAATAAGATAAAGATAGTTACTGCACCTGTTTATCATATCCACATAGTCTATGTGGACTTCTCAAAACAGTCCTGTTTGATGGGGCAATGTGCATGCAACACCCTGAGGGTGTGTCCAGTGCTGTAGAGGAGGCAGGTAGTAGAGTTTCCCACAAATGTATCAATGTATTCTTGAAGGTTAGGGACAAACCAGTCCTACTGAACGTCAGGTGCAACATACTGTTTAGACATATGCATTGGGTAATGCAGTTGCTCAAGAGCAACCATAAGCAATTCTCGTGGTATTACTACTTTGTCTGTAATGTTTTAGCTCCAGATAATATCCATTGGTGAGAGTGAGCACCCACATTTAACCCCCAAATCCTTCTCCTCTTGGGGTGCCTGAACTTTCAATTCAATTATCTGAGTGCGTGGGACTGCTGTGCAAGGCACTGCAAACTGCATTTGTTGTTTAGCTACCTCAGGATATGCTGTGACTTCTAAATACACTGCTTCTTTTGCTGCCTTATCTGCAGCAACATTACTGAGTGAAACAAGGTCTGTGTCCCGGGTGTGCGTGGCTCATTCCAGCACTGAAATTACTATTGGGCGGAATAAGGCATACATGAATCTTTCTAGTAATGCTGCATTGTGCACAGGCATCCCATAGGACCTCTTGAACCCTCTCCTTCGACATCTAGAGAACCCTGAATGTACTGTAGATGTGACGTACGCTGAATCAGAATATATTATTACAAGACACCCTTATGATGCTTTTAGTGCTTGAATCAGTGCAATGAGTTCTGCCGCTTGTGCAGAATGATGTGTTGGTAACTTCTTCTTAATTGCTACCTCATACTCGCCTTCTATGAGGTGCACCACTGTAGCACCTGTTTGCCTGTGTCCCGTAACCTCATCAATATTTCATAACCATCAATGAAGAGCACCTCCTCCTCTTCGAGTGCATACTCCCTCACTTGAATTAGGTTGTCCACAGGACTTACGTATGTAACACAGTCATGCAGCTTCCAAGGTCTAAACAAGCATTGCAATGATTGTAGCAGGATTCAGTCTGTGGCACCTTACAATATGAATGGAAGGATTGGATGATATGACCCCGTAACCCGATGCTCTTTTGGTAGTGAGGGTTGATTTTGATCTTTACAGAATGCCAAAAAGTGCGTACTCCAGATATAATGTTACCAAGCACCCCATGGTTATTGCTGATGATGTTTCAATCACAAAGGCTGCCACTGCTAATGTCTGTTCACAAGGGAAATTACCCTGCATCACTGAGTCTAAGATACCGCTGTAATAGGTGAAGGACTTGTGTCCCATAGATGTTAACTGGTTCAACACTGCTGTCATTACTTCCCCATTGGGATGTGAAAACAAATAGAATTCCTCTGTGGAATCTGTGGTGGCTAACACGTTACTTATAGCAGTCTTAAGTTCTTGAAAACATGTGAAAAATTCTCCTGTCCATGTGATTGATCCTTTAACTTTCTGTGATTCTTAAAGTATTTGCAGCAAGGGCTTTGTGTAGTTAGAGTAGTCGAAAATCAATGCTCTATGATAATTATACAATGCTAGAAACTGTTGCACCTCTTTCACAATGGTAGGCCTTGGTGTGTTTTTTACTGCAGTTGCTCTCTCGATGGTTACCCTTTTCCTTGCTGAGGATATCATTTGCTCGATGTATACCACTTCCTTCTGGCAATGCCTCATTTTGTCCTTGCCTACTTTGTACCCCTTTTCTGCACTTAGCATCATTGAGTCTTCTCTACACTGCCCTTCGGTGTTACTACACACTAGGAGGTCATCTATGTACTGAATTATGATGTTCTGCACGTGTATGTTACCTAAATCCACATGCAACACTCTGTTATAAATACTGGGGGACTCACAATACCCCTGAGGAAGCCTTGTCTGTTGAAATCACTGCCCGTGATACATAAACACAGTGAGATACTGAGAATTAGGGTGCAATGGGATGGAGAAAAATGCATTTTTCAAATCAATTACAGTAAAATATTTGGCCTCAGTGGCTATGTTGCAAAGGATCTTGGCAGGATTCGGTTCTACCAGAAATTCTGCTGCACAATGTTATTCAAAGGGCAGAGATCCTGTATCATTCTCCAACTTGACCCCTTTGCTTTCTTGACAGGATATATAGCTGTGTTGCAAGTGGACTCTGATGGTACTATTATGCCCTGCTTGCACAATGCCACAATGGTGTCAGAAATCCCTTAATCTGCCCCTCTGGATAATGTGAATTGTCATGCTCTAGGAATGACTGCACCCTGCTTCAGATTTATGTGAACAGTCTCTATGCTGTTCACTAAACGTACATGGCGGTGGTTACTAGTTAACGAAGTACTGGGTACTTTTGCCATGTCTTTGTGCAAGTGAGAGGGTACTGGTCTAGCAACAAGTGTAGTGTGTAGTACTTCTCTGTGCTGCATCATGACCTAACAAGGAATAGATATTTCAAAAATCCTTTCTCCATCATTGTCAGCAGTACTACCTTATCTTTTTTGATAATTACCACTTCTAGATCTAGTGTGAAGATGGTACCTTCAACATGTTCCTGAGTGTCCACTGGCCTAAACAAAAACTCCACAGGTACCCTCCACATTGTCTTTTATTCCTGGCACCCTTCCAACCAACACTGTTACTCCATATCATTACAAATCCGTATGTATAGACACCCCTCTTGCTGTGCCATCACTGTAAAGTGCTCGTATTATAGCAGTGACACTAGCAGGATATATTCCTGGGGTTGAGCAATCTACACCATCCTCAGTGAATGCAATAATCATGTTTAGCTTGCTAAGGAGTTCTCTACCTAGCAGGTTCACTGGGGTATCTTTTGAAAAAAATAACAGGGTTACCACTTCTGGGTACCCACCTTGAAGGGTAAGTCTTCTGTGAACGGACCCAACATTAATGCCCCCGAGAAACCCTGCATGTCCATTACTTTTCCTGATAAGGGAAAGTGATCTTCCTTAACAGAGGACTTTGTAGCTCCTGTGTCTACCATGAAGGTGAATGTTTTACTACCTATCCTCACACCTACCTGGGGTTCCTCTTCCGGGTTGGCAGTGACTGATAGGATTGGGCACATCAGGGCTCTCTGTGGGCTGTCCTATTGAGGATAGGTGTTCGACCCCGGAAGAGGAAACATTCTCCCTCATAATATACTCTCTCAAGTGTAATGGGTTACCGTACCATGTGGCAGTGGGTTATTGTCCTAGGGCTGAGATGTGGACTGTGGGGCTTGCTGCTGCATATATGCCAGTTCAGAAATTGGACCGGGGTTCTGCATTTGCTGGTGTGGGGGTGTTGGATACTGATACTGTGGTGCTTGTCCAGGGTTAGGCACTTGTGGGGGGCCTGTGGCAACTGGGGGCATCATCTTAGATGGTGGATGGTATGTAAGAACAAATGCAGGTCCAGCAGGATAGGTGTGGGGATCATAAGAATATACTTCTCCGCTCCTACACTCGAGCATAAAGTGTCCTGTCCTGCTGCAGGTCAATCACAGTCTTGGTCCCCGAACCTTGACCTCATCCCCCAAATCCACATCCTCATCCTCCCTGGAAACCTCCTCTTCCCCTCTGATACCCTACCATGTCCTTTCTATTGTCTGAGTACTCTTGGTAACACTCTGTCTATTCCAGTGCTTGCCTTGTGTCCTGATGGCCTTCAGGGGAGCTGGTAATCAGCACTCCTTCTACACTTAGCATTGCCAACTTCTTCTGTACGAACTTCACTTCAGCCTTCTGCACCTTCTCTGCTATTGTTTTTTCCTGCTCCAGCCTTCTCCTAAAATGATGCACTATGATTCACTGAATATGAGCCCATCCCTTTGCTTCGTTCCCTACTACCTAATCTAAAGCCTTTTGCACATCATTGGGAAGTCCATTCCATATCATATGATAAAATATCACTATATTCTTGTCCCAGGGCTCCCCTGTCTCTGCCTTCCACATTTCTTGAAACTGCGTTATATACAAGGCAGGGTCTTTATCTAGCTTCATGGTACGGGCCATAATCAAATTGATTTCTAGTGTTTCGGGGTATGCTGACCCTTAACATGCTCAATACTGTCACTCGACAGTCATTAAACTCTGCTCTATCATGATTGTTATTATTCATCTGTACCTCTGGGCACCCCACCCTTCCTCCATATGTCATCTGCCTCTTCTCAGAACAGTGCGGCAAATCAACTTTTCATGTCCCCCACTTCCAAGGTAATCCCTGCAGTCTGTTTTTCTAATGCATATATCCGTTTGCCTGCCCACGATGTAAGTGAGGGTAATGCCTTCACTAAACAGTTTCTGCCCATGTGCGACCAGGGCACGTGTTGTGCCATTCCATGTCTCTTGTGTAGTAACGGAGCTGTACTCCCGACTGTTTAACCGGTATTGTTCTCCCTCCTCTCTTGCTTTTTGCTACCGCCATTCAACCTGGTTGTGTCCCAAGCCTCAGGCTCCATAGGCTCTCTATCCTCAGTGTTCAAATCCGTGGTATTTCCTCATTCTCCCCTGCTCCTCATCTGACGTCCACTCATCTTCCTCCTCTGTGACCTCTGCGTCTGTGGTCATTCGAGTTGCATCATAATCTACACTGATGGCATGCAATGGACCCTCCGAATGCCCCACAGCACTAGGGTTCACTTTGATTGCAACTACCAGCATGTCCCTAATCACTCTACTATCAATTCAAAACAGAATGTCACCTTCTCTCCATTCATCAGTGCCTATCGTCACTCTCCGTCCCTCCCCCTGCGCCTGCGCTGCTTGTGCCAGCTCTGCCTTAGTTCTGTGGAGATTTGTTTCCAATTCTCTCTGCACCCTATTTTCTCCTTCCATAACCAATGGGTCTCATGTAGCATTAGCCACTGAGTCATGTGTGGCATTCGCACTAGCAGTGAGAGCTCCCTGCCTTGGTGTGGGTTGGGGTACATACTGGCGGTTGGTATAAACTGCTGCGGGTTGCAAGGGGAAACACCCATAAGGAGGCGGGCAGTGGGGATAACACCAGGTGCTGGTACTTCCTCGTTTTGTTCTTTTTGTCCTTCTGGGACATCTTCTAAATCCTCAACCATTCTCCAGAGTTCAAGGATACCCTCACTACTTCTCAACTTTCACCCTTTATACTTCGCAGCCAGATACGTATAAATATGTCCCAACACATCCCTGTTATTTGAGCTCTCTTTGGGCCATAGCTTGTACATTCCCCCTTTTGTATATGTGACCCACTCATGTTGGTATTTGAGAATCCTTTCCTGGTATCAAAGCAGCACAGTACACATATACTCAAGTGGAGTACTCATAACTCTTCCCACTTCTCTCCTTACCAAAAATACTTATTTCTCAGGTAGCCGATTCAGCAGCACTGTTATACACCACCTCCCCATTGCTGCATACACTTCCTGTGTCCCCTCCCAAAGTACCCTCAACCCTAATCACGCCCCTTTGTCCCTTCCCACTCACAAACGCACTCTCCACCACACACCCGTATTCATATAACTGGGCAACCATCGCCCCACACCACAACAATTCAATATACACATTAAGCCACAATTAATAGCCAAAACATTGGGGGTCATTACGAGTGAGGCGGAAAGGGGTTAATGGTGCCGGTAAAGGTGCCAGAGCCGTCAACCCCTTACCGCCTCATTACAAGTCTGCTCATGGGAACCGCTAAGGGCGCCTGGTTTTACCAGGCGCCCTTAGCGGGTCCCACGAGCAGACCAGGGTGCTAACAATGGCCTGTTATTAAAGGGTCCATTGTGTGCACCCTTCCCATTCCCATTGAGCCCTATGGGGGCTTGAATGGGAATGGGGATGGGTTCCTTGAATGAGGAAATACCGGGCCCGCCAAGGTCAGAATGGCCCGGTAATTCCTCATTCAAGGAACACAGACCCGGTACCCGTTAAGAGGGTAGCCATGCCGCTAATAACGGCATGGTTACCTCCTAACTTGTAATGACCCCCATTGTCACAATAAAAACACACTTATTTTCACAGTGGTTTAGACCCTTTCCTTGTCTCTTTGCCTTGAGGTGAGGGAATGTCCCCTCCTCACGCCAACTTGTGCTGGGTGGAGGGATCCCATGCCCTCTATATAATGCACCACTACTCTACTTACAGTGCTGCCTTCCCTCTTGTATAAGGGGATCCTGTTTCCTCTCTTCTCTTTTATTACCATTATACTACTTAGGACACCCTCTTTCCTGTCATTGGAGTAGAGATCCTTCTGGCCACTATTATAAAACTGATATATCGCAACCTGGTCTGCTCCCTCCACACACTCACATACACTCAACTTCACATTTCTTGTCTCCCCATTGTTTTCTCCTGTAAAGGTGCACTTATGTCTATGCATTCTCCCGTGCGCCTCCGATGTAGGGTCCCCTTAACTTGCCCGCACAACTGGGCATAGTGCCCTCTCCAAAGAACAGGCAGGCCTTCTGGCAGCACAGCGCCTGCAAACCTCCTCAAATCATGCACATGGGTTTAGTAACTGAAGACGGGGCCCGCAAGCCAAGAGTTGAGGATTACATCAGGGTCACCAGTTTTGTAGGGTGAATGACTCAAAATGTGTCCTATAAAAAACAATCCCAAATAGGCCAGATAATCAATACACCATTTGTAATGAAAACAAAGATTTATTACATGCAAAGTATCACACGGTCCCGTAGAACCGAACTAAGACGGAGCTAGCCCTACCCAAAAAAGTTACATCTTTTCTAGCAGAAAAACTCAAATTAACAGAACTGTGCAAAAAAAAAGCTTACAACATGATCCTGCATTCCCCTTTGGCTAACACATATACACAATTCTAATTGTCCCCTATAGTCCATTACCCTATTGGTCACACATTATCTAAGCATATTCCCCTAGATGCGTGACCTACTACATCATCACTATGAAACTTAGAAGTTGATTAACTACCAGGTACATTGTTACAATAATGCATTTCTTTAACAAGCAGAACTTTCTTGACCACCACTTGATGTGCACCCCTGCGTCGGGTCCTGATCAATGTGTGAATACCGTAGGGCCAATGGCAACTTATGGTCCTGTTTCTTGATGCTTGATATATGTTCCCTGATCCTGATGCGTAACTCCGTTATGGTGCTTCCTACATACACCCTCAGGGTTTATAATTATGTTATAGCATCCCTCTGCTTCTGTCCAACCTGCCTGATACTGACTTTCATCATGGTATGTAAACTTCTGGTTACCACACTTTTTTCTTTTATTCACATTCTGTATAGATTTTGACCTTTTGTGAACTACCTATTGTTTGAATATGTTCTTTGACATAACATATATGAAATAATATATGGAAATCATACCGGTTTTTACACTATTGTAATTCTGAATGTTTGCTACAGCCTTGAGGACGACCGATTGGTCGAAACACGTGTCGGCTGTGAACAGCGATAACACACTATTTCATTGTTTGGAAGAACATTGGACTTTTTCTGGATTTGGGAATCCTATTGATTTTCCATTGTAGAGCTCTTAACCTAAGAGTCTGCTGCACTGTTTTGCACCATGCACTCATTTTCTAATGTATTCGTGTTTAGAGGCCTAGGAGTACCACGTATGTTGCTTCTGTTGCTGCTGACCATCTATTATTACCAAAGACTAAGCGCACCCCAGTTTTTGTTACTCCCCTCAGCGTATGCTTTATGTTCTTATCTGAAATGTGAATTCATCTCCTGCACTGAAATTCAATCGAGAATGTTCCTGCTATAATAAGATTTTTGCCCATGCCTTCAATCTCTAAATACAATCGAACTTGCGTGATCAATTTTTTATTTTAAATGTCAGAGGCTTTTTCTTTCTTTTTAAACATGTTTAGCTAAATTGCATATTACGGTTACATTTCAACTCTTTCCATATTCTTAGTTATGTCTATGCAGGGATGTTGTAAACACTGTCTGTAAGTTTACACCATTGGCGTGGGAACACAAGGTAGGAGGGAGATGGAACGTGGGAAGTAACACACATTCTGTGGGTATTGTTTGGCTTTTTACCCACCCATTGACACAACCCACTGAGATATATGTGGGCAATCTGTGTGTTTAAAAGGGCATGCCAATGGCGTTTTTATGTATTGCTCTGAAAGGTAATGGCTTAGTTGAAGCTGTAAACCAACTCTTCGTGTAATAACAATGCGCCTCATTACAAGTGTGGCGGTCCGGCAATAAGGGTGCCGGTCGCTCTGTATGGGCACCCTTTCCGGACCTCCACACTACAACTCTGCCTTCCTGGGCCGTTGCGCTCGGCAGGTCTGACTTGCCGGTGCCACCCTGGGATTACAACCCCATTGGCCAGGAAACTCAGGCTCCGGTAATATGTTGCTCCCCAATAGGACTCTATAGGAGGGAGGACCAAAACACCAGCACCGTTGCTTCCGTGACGGTTTGCCTACTGTGGCCGCTGTGCCCAGCAAGGTCAGACCTGTCAGAACAGCGGCTGCAGCAGGCAGACCTGTAGTATGCCGGTCCGGAAACAACGGTGCCGGTAAACTAGGTAATCTTACCGGCACCGTTGTTCCCGGACTGGCATACTTTGAATGAGGCCCATTGTATTGCAGAGTGGAGAATATCGTTAAATGGTTATGGATTGTATTTCAAATGAATTGTCTGTCATGCATGAAATATTATGTAGGATTAAATTTGGATTTTATTTGGATTTGTGATTTTGTATGGCAGCTTAACTGGTAGTTTGTAATAATAAAACAAAAGTATTCCTTTATTAAGATATAAAATGTTTTAGCGTGTGCACACTAGCTGTAATGTTATCTGCCCAAACTATCGCCAGCTCCATTGTTGTTTGCAGAACAGAATTTTAAATCATATATGATTTTTTTTAAAAACGTATGCATTCAGCAATTAATATGAATATGAAGATGTGTTCAAAATATGTCAATGCATAACGAGTCTACACCAGCTTTTATGACGGATGTCCATTTCAGTATGGTGCTCTAGTTCTGTACTGTGAGTAATTTAGATCACTGTTATGTATGGCAGTCCCCTGTTTCATGTACCTCCTATTTCTTTTTCACTTGCTGCATGTTGGAGATGGTGTAGACCTCCTAGCATTGAGGGTCTGTGACCTAGCTGACCACTGTTCTGTGCAACAGCTCGTTATCCGTGAAGCATCTCCAGTGTCCTTGCTCTGCTTTAATAAAGCCGTTTATTGGATTTCTGATACGGTGTTGATAGGTTGCTCTAGCTGGAGCCGGCTGCCATGGAGGTATTTGAGACATTAGAAAACATGGGCCTCGAAGAGTGCATCCCGTTCTTATCTTTTCTTTCATCATGCAAGAAAGCAAAAGGGATTTCCTTGCTGTCAACCTAATGCATTCTCTTTAATTAACTGTTAATGTTGGACACATTTGGGCATCCAAATCCCATCTAGTTTCAAGTCAATGTTTGAGAAGAATTGTCTTGTCATAATTAAAATGACTGTTTTACTTTCCTATACACGAAGAAAAGAACAAAGTCCTGTGTATCAATATCGGACTGCTTAGACCCACTCATGTTAATTGCTGGAGGAACTAGAGCCAGCCAGCCTCGTGATATTATCAATTAGCGAGATTTTCCACATGGGAATCAGGGGTTCTAGGCACTATGCAAACATCGTATCAACACAATCTGCCCCTCGTTTCATCAGATCAAGTGCATGGGCCTCATTCCGAGGTTGGTGCTAGTCACTAGCACCATTAATGGTACCATGTCCGCCCTTGTTCAATGGGATTTACCGGTCTAGTCCGACCTTTGCGGGACCGGTAAGTCCCCATTGAAAATGTCAATCCCCATTCCCATTTGAGCCCCCATAGAGCTCAATGGGAAGGGGGAAGGCGGAAATAAATTACGGTACTGTTATTGATCCGGTATCCCTTTGCGGGTCCAGTCCTTAACGCCTGCTAAAATCAGGCGTTAAGGGAAGGACCCGCAAAGGGACCTCGGAATAAGGCGCAAAGGGATTACCGGTAGCGGTGTCCTTACCGGTACCCGGTATCCCTTTGCGCCCGGGTCGTAATGACCCTCCATATTTGCTTGCCACAACAGAGCATTTCCCAAAGAGCGTTAGTTCACGGTCTGGCTGTTGAAGCTCCCACAGGAGCAAGCAATGAGCATTAAAGTCCCTTGCCACTATAATATCACCCGCTGGATACAGTCTATACCATATTTCCAGGAGCTCTTTACCATAATTGCTAAGAGCTGATTTTGCTTGACCGTCTGGAGGATCATATATATTAACAATCAGCGTGCAAGTATTAGAATAAGGAAACGTATTAATCACTATTTCCATATGATTTTGTGATTTCTAGGTGATAATATACAATTCAGCGTTCTTATTAGAACGAACTCCAATACAGAAACCTCCCATAGGTGAGCCTCTAGGATTCATTTGGGCAGCATGAGTGAAGATGGTATAGCCATCCATAAGTACATCACACTTAAGCCAAGTTTCTTGCAAAAGAAATATGTCAGCTGATGTTAAAGCCTCAATTCAAGCAATGTGTAAAGAAAAAGAGGTAAATCCCCGAGTGTTCCAAGAAAGTATGGAATAGTTAGATCTAGTAGCCATGCATAAGTGCTGGCTAGTGCCATTCACTGATTGCCATGTGTTGGATTGCGTGTGAGCATAACTCATCGTTGTTTGTAACTGTGCCGGGGCGAGAATGAAATTCCTGTTGCTGTTTTTGGCTTGGCCCTTTTTCCGCCAAGTGAACAACGGGCAACATTTGAAACCCCTGCTGATGATACCTGGACATCCAACCCCAAACTCTGAAGCTCCGGTGCTGCATACCCTTTCAACCACCACCAATAAAGCAAACAGGACAATGCACCAATTCGTGGAGGTATAGAGTGTTGGTAATTCCATGAGCTCAATGTCCCGAGATGACAATATTTGCAATTCCCGGATTTCACCAAACAGGGCCATGAGATACTTCTGGTTGAAAAAGGGGCTTTCATTTGTGGGAGTCAGCTCCTCAAAACGTACTAGACGATTCCCAAGGTTGGATGTCAAAAAAGGATCCTGCCTTGTTAGCAACACCGTTGTTTGTAGGTCTTTGTGATGGCTTTTAGTCCCGGGCCCACTGTTGGGTTGACCCACATGGGTAAGGATGGTGTCCAGTCATATTTTCGAATACAATATTTTCGAAAGTCAAAATGTCGAAAATATTTATTCGAAAATAAAAATGTCGAAAAACAACAAAGTCGAATTTTTTTCGATTTTTTTCGATTTTATGTGTTAATAAATATTTTATTAAACTTTTTTTTTAAATAATTAAAGGTATATCCATGGGGGTGGGGGTGATGGGGAGGAGGGGGGGGTTGGGGGTAGGGGTTTGGGATGTTTTTTTTTAATAATTAATTATTTAATATTATATTAAAGATTTTTTTAAAATAATTAAAGGTATATCTTGGGGAGGAGGGGGGGGGTTGGGGTAGGGGTTTGGGATGGGGGGGCTGGGGGGGACCCCCCCCATAAAAAATGTTAGTATTTGTGTAAAAAAAAAAAAAAAGTGTTTTGGGGTTTCGATTTTTTTTTCGACATTTTTTTTTCGAAATTATGACTTTTCCTATTATATGTATGTGTTTTCGACTTTTTTACATTCGACATTTTTTTTCGACATTTTTGCTATTCGAAATTAAGTTTTCGACTTTTTGACTATAAACCGGTAAGGATGAATATGTGATCTCTTAATTCAGGCTCTGTCGGACCCCTCAGGTATAGTGCTAGACCCAATGTAATGCAATATAATACAGAATGTATCCAAAAGGTGACTATATTCCATGTGTGCCCGTAGAATTGTTGACATGTGTTTCGACCATACTCTGGTATTTTTCAAAACTGGGCACTTAATGTGAATTATTCTCAAAAACACGTTTGTCAACTCTAAGTGTCTAATACAAAAATGTTCAGTTCTAATCCATTTTTCAACATACCAATGTCATAAATAAATCAAATTGCACAAATGTTCATGTAGCAGAACATTGCATAAAATAATCAACATTAAAGACCATATAAAACAAAGAATGTAAAAGATTGATGGTGGGAGGGGGATTGAGGGTGAGGGGGAAAAGAAAACAAAAGAAAAACTAAAATGAGCATAAGTAGTTGTTTTATATTCATCAGTGGATTAAACAAAATTTGCTCTGTGAAGTGCATTCTCTGAAACACACGTGCCCCATTTGTGTGTGATGGTGATTGTATACTGGTGACTGGTTAGGTGAAATGCATGTGCCATGCTATATTCATGTGATGTGAGATACCAGAAAGTGAGTACTCAAGCACTCACCTAGCATAGTCTGTCAACTCTGGATGAGTGTGTCACAGTATGGTAGGGTTAAATGCTGTGGATTAAATTCATGACATTTGGCAGATGGCCAAAATCGAGCCTTGCCAGAACACGACTTGCACATCTATGTGTCCATATTGGTTAAAACGCTACTACAATATCTTTTCTAACAATATAGGACAGTGAGGTAGGTGCCAAAATGTAAGCATACTTATAAAGTTCACAGCACTCAAAGCTCTATGTGTGAAGGCTAAATGAAGTGCACTCTGCTGGTGCCTGGGTTTTATATTCCAAACTCACCTAAGATGGCACGGATCCTGGTGTTGCGGTAAGATCTAAAGCCTGATGGCGTTCCACGTTCTGTTCTGATCGCGTCCGCCATCAGGTGTGCTACGGGTATAACTGGAGCACTGATGGCGTCCCACGCATACGTGTGATGTCATGTGTGACAATGTGTCCTCCAGGACGGCCATGTTGGGAGTGGGCTGCCCAGTGGTATTTGAGCTATCCCTCTAAGTTAACTAAAGATGATTATGTGATAAGTGCAGTACGTACCTGAATCTATGATGGATTAATGACTCTGGGCCTCATTACACAATAGGTGGTAGCCATGGCGCCATTAGCGCCATGGCCACCCCCTTACCGCATTCCGGGTCCGTGTTCCCGGAATAGGGACTTACCGGGTCATTCTGACCTTGGAGGACCAGGTAAGTCCCCATTCTGGGAACCATTCCCCATTCCCATATGAGCCCCCATAGGGCTCAATGGGAATGGGGATGGAGCTAATAACGGGCCCATTATTAGCACTGAAGTCCTCATCAGGTCCCTTCCTTAACGTCTGGTAAAACCAGGCTTTAGGGAAGGGATCCGCTAAGGGACCTTGTAGTAGGGTGGTAAGGGATTACCGGCACCTGTGCCCTTACCGGTGCCGGTAATCCCTTACTGCCTACCGTGTAATGAGGCCCTCTATGATGTGATGAATAATATAGATATATGTGTATTAAAGGGGGCATATTACTAATGTTATCCAAAAAGGAAATTAATGAATACTGGGAAAAGGTCACCATGCAGAATTACTTACAAAATGATAAGATCCCAAGGGGACTACGTATCTTGATTTTCCCATATTTCATCAATACTGAAGATTCTGACTTAGCAGAAAAATGGGAGGAACATCTCAATACAAGCTCTAGAGTCATGATGGAAGTCTGGTGGAACACGCAACCCGGGAACACACGAGAACACAGGAACAAATAGAAGTTGTGAAAAAATACATTTCAGAAATGCAAGCCTTAGAGAAAACTAAACAGAAAAACTATCATACCATGTATAAGATTCCCAAAGAATATAATGATGATGTCAAGCTCAGAAAATCGGCAAGGACTATAGAGAAGATTGTGTTTATATATTTCAAGAGAAATATAAAGACCAACAAAAATCTAATTCCAGAGAGAGTACACAAGTATCAGCACCGGGTAGCTCGGATCTAGAATCAGACCGAGAGGCATTAAATACAAGTGGCAATGACAGACCCGGTATAGATCCCGAGCAAGAAAGTTTTTTTTATATCAAATAAGAAGATACATAAAAGGCAACAGGTGGCTGATCACAAAATATGTTTGATTCCAACTACGCCAAACCGTACATACTATAACGCATAGATAGGAGGAGAGGAATGAGAGGTGGGCAAAAAGCAAAATAGATCCGAACTTCGAAGAAGACCCCAGAAGAAGAATGATGAGAGCCAGTTCCACGATACAAAAGCTAACTTCGATTGTTGTCAATCTCTCAAATAAAAAAATGACTTCCATGGAAACTTCCATTGTTAATCATGGATTGTCATATGTACATCTTATCATACGGACTCCATCAACCTTCAAATTGACTTATTTAAATTGACCAGGAAATTGGAACTTACATTTTTCTTGGCAACAAGAGTATCCCAATTTCGATAGGAGGAAGAGATGGCAACCCCCAGCAGACATACTACACAAGACATTGAGAATATACATCTATTACTGCCTTAATACCAGTAAGACTGAGATTCTACTTATCGGCACACCCATTCCCTCCTTCCCTGCAGCTCTCTGGCCGGCCTCCCTTGGCCCTCTTCCTGCTCCTACCTGCAAGGCAAAAAACCTCGGGGTCATCTTTGACTCCACACTCTCCTTCTCTCCTCACATATCTGACGTCTCTAAGAAGTCATACTACCAGCTACACCTCCTCAGAGGTATCCTTCCTTTCCTCTCCTTCCCCAGAAGCTCACTGTCTCCAGAGCCCTGGTTCTCTCGAAGCTGGACTACTGTAACAGCCTCTATCTAAATCTTCCTGCCTCTACTCTCCGGCCTTTGCAACTCATCCAGAACAGGACTGCGAGACTTGTCCTTGGCTTCAAGCCCAGGGACCGTATCTCTCCAGGACTGAAATCGCTACACCGGCTCCCAGTGGCTGCGAGGATTAAGTTCAAAACCCTCTGCATTGTTCACAAGGCCTTCTGGGGCCTTGGGCCAAAATACCTTCAACTCTCTCTTCCTAAATATCTTCCTTTTCGAGCTCTTCGCTCTTCCACCCCCTACTACCTCAGGGTCAGCCGCTTCTCCAAGCAACGAGCTGGGGGTAGATTTCTCTCTGCAGCAGGGGCCTCCCTCTGGAACAGCCTTCCTGCCTCCCTGAAACTTGAGGAGAACCATCTCCGGTTCCGGAATCACCTCAAAACCTCCCTCTTTGCCTCTGCTTTCTCTCCCTCTCTCCGTTGCTAAAATCACTGAACCTGCACTGAATCTGCAACTGGCCACTCACCGACCTCGGTCCTTGGCCCAGCCACTCTTCCCTGCACTATGGGACTGTCTCTGTATCCTACAGCCCCTTCTCCAGGCACGTACCTTGCACTTGCCACCAGCTGGCCCTATTATTTAGCTTGTTTTCAACTAACCACTTACTGCACTCTCCTTGCACTTGCCACCAGCTGGCCCTATTACTTATCTTGTATTCTACTAACCATGTACTGCACTTCCCCTCTCCCCCTTCCCCTTGCACTTTTCCAAGTCCCCCTACCCTTGCACTTGCGCAATCTGAATGACACCTGGCCTAGTAGGACCGTTGTCTGTTCTCCCCTTGTCCCCCCTCCCTGCCTCATTGCGCCTTGAAATACTTGTGTATAGGCGCGTTACAAATGCCATATCATATCATATCATATTAGCTACACTGGGAGAACCAACAGATATCGATATCAGCAATACATTAGAAGATCTTAATATCAGATCCAGGAATTTGGAAACCTCTGAGCTCAAGCCACGGTCCAAATTCATACCACTGATTGCACCTGATAACGTGATTGAGATATTCTATCAGGCTGCATCGAAAGACATCAACAAAGATGGGGTCCGGTCCCATGTCTCTTTTTCTACTGGATATAATTACCATATATAACTAAGTACCTTATAGAAACACTTGTTTCTCCATACATATTCCCTCCATTCACTCATCTTCATTCTTTCCGCTTCACATTAGAGTTAGGAGCCTACTTCAGCGTTTTGGATTTCTAAATGATATTTTAATATATTTAAACACTATTTTCACATTTTTATCAAAATCATATATAAAACATATTTGTCTCTTGGGCAGTTCACAGTGATAAGAAATATATACCATAAAACACAAGATAATGTTTAAATTGTAGTATAAATCAGAACAAAAAACTATTTATTTTGCAACTAATGCATAAGTGGCGGGGTTAGTACTACTGTGCCATATTTTCACCAACAATGTATCCATTTTTAGGCACAGCACTCAGGGAACAAACTATACTAGTCTGGATTGTTTCATCCTTTAGTTAACATTTCAAAGCTTGTAATTTTAACAGATTGTACTTGACCAGAGATTTTAAGATCAAACCAGACTGGGACCTCATTCAACCCAGTCTAGGTTTCTAACTTCTCAGACCATATTTTTCATCTATAATATACTGTGTTTCCACCATAGAACATGTCGACACTTGTGTGTTTTGGCCTTTATAAAAATAGTCCACTCGTACTCCGCCGAGCGCTCCTCATTTTTTTCTTTGGGCCTTCATCAGGATAGATATTAATACAAAGCCCCAAGCCAACAAAGTTTTCTCAGACACAAGCCTTCTGAACAACTATTTCCAGGCCGTCTTTATCTTTTTCAACTTTCAGCACCTGCAAACCAAATACAATCAATCTTTTGTCCAAATTTCTAAAACAAATATCTCACACACTAATATTTCACACATTCACAAAAGGCTTGGAGAAACAGACAGCTAGGAGAATTCATGCCTTAGTGCTGCCCTAGTACAAGCACCTCCAGTGCACACTTTGAGTGCTAACCCCTAGTACTGCTAATCACTGTACCCCGAGTCATTACGCACTTGTCACTCTGTACCTGTACAACGTACATTTACTCATTGCGTCCCTTGCTCACCTGTCTAACAACATTTAGTCGTTGGTAGCTATATGCACCCATTGTACCTTGCTCTGCAATTCTATGTCTAACAACGTTTAGTCTCTGCTTAGCGCTTGCACCCAGGATGCTGCTTATGTCTTTTTATCTGTGACTACATTTGGTCTTTGTTAAACCCCTGTACTCACTGTGCCGGCCTAGGCCATTACATGTCGAATGTAACAGCTAATCAATATTAGACATTGACAGACTCATCCTGCCGCATTAGGTTTCTAGGTATTATCTGCTGTACTTTCTTCCCGGTCTGCCCAGTGTAACTACTAGCTGACTCCCTAGACTACGATGTATTGTGCCCTTAGATCACACCTGCACTTCCTAGCCTCATATGCCTGCGGCTCAAAGCTTACACCTCGGCCTAACCTTCAAATCGCCTCCTACACACTGCTCACCATCCTTGCCCTATTTGGCCCACAGCTCTACCACACTACTGCCCGACACCACACACCATCTTCAACCACAATGCACAAAACCATGCTGCCCACACTGATTGCCAACCTACCGGGTGCACCTCCGTCATACGACACAACTCTGGCTAATCCATACCTAAATGCACCTGCCCTTTGGCTACAACACTTCACCACCAAACCTACCCCGAACCAACCATGCCCCATTAGCACCTCGAATGCCAGACTTGGCTCTCGCCTTTACAATAGCAACGCATCAAGTGCCTCGCATAAACATATACTGTCTCCTCAGACTACATTAACCTCACCTAACCTCCCGAAGCAACCTTGTGACACTTCTGTTAGAAACCAAAGACTAGCTTCCAGATGCCATCATTGGTCCTATCATATGAGCATTTCTAATATGGAAAAAACCAAAAACACCTCTTCTCCTCTGGCACCAACAACTGGCGTAACCCCCACTGATAACTATCCCAACATCGCGACCAAACTCAAAGGTGCACTTATCAACGCACACTCTGTCCCTGCCCACGCCTTAGACATCGCTGATTTCATCACGACAGAAAACCTAGACTTCTTAGCTATCACGGAAACCTGGCTGCACGCAGCCTCGGGGCCTGCCCTGACCTTAGCCATCCCTGACAACTACTCTCTTATTAGATGTGATAGGGACACTAACCAAACTAAAGGGGGCGGATTAGCATTTATTTTGAAGAGCTCGCTCAATCTTAAAGTGGACAACACACTGCAACTGCCATCTGCTGAACTACTTTCTATTAAATTACCGATCTCGCCCAATCACACAGCCTCAGTGCTTCTCATATACAGGCTACCCGGCCCCACTTCCACATTTGCTGAGGACATCTCATCCATTTTAGCCTCAAGCATTAAGCCAAAATCGCAAATCATCATACTCGGTGACTTCAATCTGGGATACAAGGACACGAATGACACCAAAGCCAACGACATAGCCACTGTTCTGTCTGACTTTTGTCTCACCCTACATGTGAACGAACCCACTCATATCAAGGGACGTACCCTCGATTGGGTCTCAGACATGAACTGTGCACTAAAGGTAACCTCTGTGACACCCTGTGCTTGGTCGGATCACCACAAAATAATATTCTCCATTAACTCCAGCCCTCCCCTTGACAATCCCAACATTGCACCACCCACCTTTACTCGAAACAAAAAGGATATTACAGTTGAGAAACTTCTCCCCCTTATACTCCCTCTACTGAACCCGACCTCCTCCACTTGCTCAGACCCCACTGCCCTCGTTGACACCTACAACCGCGCCATGCTAAAAGCCTTTGACACTATTGCCCCTCTCAAACTACGCAAACAAAAACCTTGCAAACATCTTAATTCATGGTTCACCCCTCACTTATGTGAACTACGCAAAGCAAAAAGAAAAGCTGAGTCACATTGGAAAAGCGCACCTACTCTCGCCAATAGAAATAACCTTACAGCCGCCTCCATCACCTACAAAGAAGCTATCCTAACAGCCAAAAAAGAAGTGTACAACATTAGGATCACACAAGCACAATCCAACACCAAGGAACTCTTCAAGATCGTGAAGGAACTAGAGTCCCCAGTAGCTCCATTGGTTACATGCACCCCGGATGCTGAATGGTGTTCCAATATACAAAAAGCACTACTAAACAAAATTTCCTTGCTCCAAGTTAAAATCAATAGCAAAAAAAGCCTCCTCACGGATTCAGCGGGTAACCCCCAGTTCTACAATACCCCCGCTCCAAAACACTCATTCAAACCCTTCTCATTCTCACCCCTTTCCATCAAGGAAGTTGAAAACATCATTATGAAACTCAAGCCCTCCAACTGCCAAGGAGACGCCTGCCCCGCGCCGGTCGTAAAGGAAGCAGCTCATGACCTTGCACCCTTCATTACCGCCTTTATCAATTCCTCATTCAAATCGGGCACAGTACCCAATAACCTTAAGGATGCATGGGTCATCCCCTTAATCAAAAAACCCAACCTTGACCCCAGCAATCCTACCAACTACAGGCCGATCACCACGGTGCCTTACCTACTTAAAATTCTGGATTGTGCAGCCTATCTCCAAATCCAGGATTTCCTGGTGACCAACAACCTATTAGGGCTTAGACAATCTGGCTTCCGTCCAAGACATGGTACAGAGACAGCCCTGATCGACTTAAAAACCCAAATCGAGGACTTGAAAGACAAGGGCAAACTAGCTCTCTTGCTCCTTCTTGACCTCTCTGCCGCATTTGATTTGGTCGATCACCAAATCCTCTGCCATCACCTCAAGATAGCCGCCCACTTCTCTGACACAGCTACTTCCTGGATCAGCTCCTTTCTGGCAAATAGATCTAGGAGGGTCTTTTCCGCATCTGCCGCAGCCGATCCAGCACATGTCCCTTGCGGAGTCCCATAAGGCTCTTGTGTATTGCCCACGTTGTACAACGTGTTTATATATTCTTGACTATCTGGGTGTCTCTTACACAAATTATGCTGATGACACCCAGATACTCATCCCTATCACTGGCGACTATGTAACTGATGTCAACGCACTCAACTCAGTCTACTCAGTCATCCAGGCCTGGATGGCACACCACGGGCTTTGCCTTAACAATGAGAAAACTGAGTTACTCATCCTAGGCTCTCACCCCAAACTCACTAAACTTGACCCTAAATATAATTCCTTCATTATCGATGGAAATGTCATTAAAGTCACCAACGCCACGAAAACACTAGGAATCTATCTAGACTCCATGCTCTCTCTCAACAAACAAACCAATTCAGTAGCTGCAGCCTCATCGTACACTTGTAAACTCATCACAGCCTGTCGCCCCTTCCTCACTACTGACAATTGCCTGATGTTAGCCAGAACCCTCATCATGTCTAAAATTGACTATTGTAACACCCTCTATTTAGGGACTAGTCAAAGAAACCTTGATAAACTTCAGGTCACCCAAAACAATGCCATTAGAGCTGCCCTCAATATCCCTAGGCGATCACACATTTCTTCCACTAGGCGCAACCTACACTGGCTACCCATTACACTCCGTATTTCACTCAAAACACTTGTTCTAACACACAAAGCACAAAAAAATGCTGCACCTGCTTACTTGTCCTTGCGCTTTACACAACATACAGCAGCTAAACCACTGAGATCAGCACAGGTGCACACATTAACCATCCCTAGCTTCAAGCTTAAGACAGCTAGTGGCTCGAGTTTCCCAGTCCTGGCTGCTAAACTGTGGAATTCCCTGCCCAATGGCCTCAGGAATGTACCAGCCACCAAATCCTTCAAAAACAGAACTAGACGTTGGCTTCATGAACAAGATGCACTGACCTCTGCCTTGTAATTCTCACAGCGGCCACCTGAAACCAGGCCTCCCACTGTACATACTCTATATTTGACCTTTCTGCCAGTCTGTGCATTATCTATGATCGCTGGTACTGTTCTCGCTTTAAATCTTGTATATATAATGTAATGTATTATTTGTACCTATCTTTGTAACACTCTTCTGCAACTACCTTTCTAAACATGCGCCCTGATACCCTCGGGCAGGTTGCGCAATACAAATAAACAAATACAAATACAAATAATACAAATACAAATACAAATACAAATACTTGGGATTTTTCCTATATAATCCCTTTCCACAGCATTCTATTTGACAAATTGAGAGCATTTTCTTGATTTTTCTCCCATCCTCCAATAATTGGTAGGCTCTCAGACCTAAAAAACATAGTAGAGCACACATACTCACACATTTCAGTGACGGATACAGGCTCTTTTTTTCTCTCCCAGGGAAAAGGCTGTGTTATATATGTCATTTCTGCACACACAGCCTGGGCCTTCCTAATCGCCCTTCTCACATTTCATCATCCTTAAATCAGAGTTCTTCACTCTGTATGCTCTACTCTGGGTCTTCTGATCCCCATCTTCATTCCGTGTAAAAAGGAAAATGAATGTGCTCACATCTATCATACATCTCAATTGTATTATTAATGAGCAACACACGTTGGGCTGGACTCAAAACTAAAATGTCTGCACTCTAACTATGCAAGTTTTCATTTCTTCCAATGTTTACATTTTACATATATCGATATTGATGTTTTATTTGTATCACGCTTGTACACAAGTGTTTCAGAGCGTGACGAGGCAAGGGAGGGGAACAAGGGAAAACAAAACAATGATCTTACTAGGCCCAGTGACATTGGGAACGCTCAAGTGCATGGGAGAGGGAAAGGGGAAAGTGCATGGGAGGGGGAAGAGGTGGAAAGTGCTGAGCAAAAGAAATACTAATAAAAATAGTAACTAAAACATAAATAAATAAATAATAAACACAACACACAGTGGTAGTGCAGCCAGCAAGTGGTAAGTGCTAGGTTTAAGGCAACAGACAGGGTGTGTCTGATAAGTGCAGAAAACAGAAAACAGGGGGGACTGTAGGGCTACAGATACAGACCCCACTGCAAGAGATTGCCAGGAGGCAGTGTGGATGGGTGGCAGGGTGAGACAGGTACCTGGCCGAAAGTCAGAGGGTGACCATGTGCACAATGCCGAGACAGAGCAGATCAGCAGAGGAGAGGAGATAAATCAGAGGAAAAGAGGAAGGTCTTGAGATGCTTCCGGAACCTTTGATGGTGCGCCTCAAGTTTCAGAGTGGCAGGGAGGCTGTTCTAGAGGGAGGCCCCAGCCGAAGACAGATATCTTCCCCCCAGCTCATTTCTTTGAAAAACAACTGACCCTGAGGGAGTTAGAGGTGGAGGAGCGAAGAGCTCGAGAGTGAAGGTATTTACGGAGGGAGAGCTGAAGGTATTTTGGTCCCAGGCCCCAGAAAGCCTTATGGACAATGCAAAGGGTCTTGAATTGTATCCTTGCAGCCACTGGGAGACTGTGGAGAAATTTCAGGGCTGGAGAGATATGATCCCAGGGCTTGAGGCCAATGACAAGTCTTGCAATCTTGTTCTGGATAAGTTGCAACTGATGGAGAGTAGAAGCAGGCCGATTTAGAAAGAGGGTGTTGCAATAGTCCAATCTAGAGAGAACCAGGGCTTGTGAGACAGTGAGCTTCTGGGGGAAGGAGAGGAAAGGCAGAATACCTCTGAGGAGTTGCAGTAGGAAGTTTGACTTTTTAGAGACATCAGAGATGTGGGCAGAGAAGGAAAGCGTGGAGTCAAAGATAACCCCATGGTTCTTAGCTTCGTAGTTGGGGGTAGGAGGAGGGCCAAGGGAGGCTGGCCAAAGAGTGACAGGAAAGGAGGGCGAAGGTGTGCCAATGAGGAGGATCTCTGTTTTGCTGGCATTCTGGCAGAGATCATTGGTGGCACACCAATCCTGAATTGCAGATAGGCACACAGAGATGAGAGAAGGAGATGAGGTGGCCGAGGGAAGCGTGTCATCCGCATAGCACTGAAAACTGGAGCAGAAAATGGCAATGCGGTGGGTGAGACTTGCCAGGTATTGGTTGAAAAGCCAGGGTGAGAGGTGAGACCAATGAGGAACACCACAGGTAGAGAGGGAAATAGATGAGAGGAAGGACCCAAGTCTGACCTGGCAGAGTCGATCAGAGAGGAAAGAGGTCAGCCAGGCCAGAGCCTGATCGGTGATACCCAGGTTGTCACAGAGACAGTTGAGCAGGATGTTATGATTGACTGTGTCGAAGGCAGTAGGATGAGGACAGATGGGATGTTAGAGTCAAGGTTGGTGAGCAGATCTTCACAGATGTTGAAAGAGAGCAGTTTCTATGCTTCTGGCCACTCTAAAGCCAGACTGATGGTCATGGAGACAACCAACAGAATCAAGAGTGAAGGTTGAGCTGTGAGATGGCCATCTTTTCCTGGAGTTTGCCCAGAAAAGGAGTGATGGAGATTGGGCTATAGTTAGCCGGGCAAGAAGGGTCAGCTGTGGGTTTCTTGTGAAGAGGGTGCACAAGAGAGTGCTTCAGAAGGGAGCGGAAGGCTCCTGAGGTGAAGGAGAGGTTGCAGAAATCGGGCAGGAGCAAGGGTGTCAATGTGGTCCTTGATGGTTTTGGACGAATAGGGAGAAACCTGTTTTGATGGTGGGGGGTGGCTGTAGGAGGGCCAGAGTTCACAGAAGAAAAGGGGGAAGAAGGGGAGGGGACAAGAGAGTGCACAGGTTGTCCTGGGTTTTTGAGATGAAGTGAGAGGCGAGGGCTGTACAAAGGGCCTGGGAGGCGTCAGGATAGGTAGAGACTGCAGCAGGGTTGTCCAGCTCCTTGCAGATTTTAGAGAGTTTGGCCGAGTTGTTAAATGCCACAAAGACACAGACTTGGATGTGTGCTCTCTTTTTAGTATGGAAAGAGAGTCAGTATTGCCTTTGAAGCAGGCGACAGGCCAGTTTTTCAGAGAATGAACAAGAATCCCTCTATTTCCTCTCAGCCACCATACACTTACGTTTAAGTGTAGCTAGGTCAGAGTCATACCAAGAATTGCACTTGGCTCTTGGCTTCAAACGGATCCTCATGACAGGGGTAGGAGCATCAAGAGTATCGGTAAATGGAAGAGTAGCGCATAGACAGGGCTGTGTCAGGATGTCAGTGAGCCAGAGGTGGAGGGTGGAGAGAAGGTAGCAGTGAAAGCCTCAACTGACACACGCTTCATGGGCTGGATGTCCGAGAAGGTAGGTGGTAGTTTTGGGATTGGCATGGCCTGGGTGGTATAGAGGGAGAGATGTGAGGATAGGAGAGAGTGATCGCTCCAGGAGAGAGGAGTGGTCAGAGGAATAGAGAGGGGGAGGTCAGAGGAGATCAAGACATTGAGTGTGTACCTTGCAGAGTGTGTCGGGCCAGAAGGAAGGATTGAAAGAGAGAGGGAATCACAGAGGTCACGGAAGAGTACAGAGGATGAACAAGGAGAGTCTAGATGGATATTGAGGTCACCAAGAAGGAGGAGTTGAGTGGTAGAGGCTAGGAGGTAGTAGATGAGGTCTGCCCACTCAGAGAGAAATGAGGTGATCTGACCAGGGGGCGGTAGAGAGTAGCCATGGTAAGAGAGTGGCTAGGAGAGAGAGAAAGTCTGCAGAAAAGGCATTCAAAAGAAGAGTGTGTCTGCCTGGGAATGATAGAGGCAGGAATCCACTCAGGAAAGATCAGGGCTACACCCCCTCTGGACCGGGTGGATCTGGGTGCGTAGAGGATCTTGTAGCCATCAAGGAGGAGAGTGTCAAAGCTTGTGACAGAGCTGGCCATGAACCATGTCTCGGTAAGACCAAGGATATCGATGTCAAGTTCTTCCAGGAGGTGGCAGATGTCAGAGGAGTGTTTGACAGCAGAGCGAGAATTGGGAGTGGCAGGATGAAGAAGGTTGCCAGCCTTAAAGGCCTTCTGGGGAGGGGTACAAACCAGAGGTATGCCCTGCGGAGGTGAGGAAGGTGCCCGAGGTGGGGCAGGAGAGGAGGGAAGAGAGGGCAAGGTAGCCAAGGAGGATGAGGGGGCAGCAGGAGATGAAAGGAAATTGATGAGGTGAGGGAAGTGCCTATCAAAGAGTAGCAGATTGGCCTGAGGGCTTTGGACCATGACGGTGCCATTTACGTAGACATTAATGATGACCTTAGAGGAGTCGAAGGGGGCCATAAGGGCTTCCCAGCGGGTGCCACCATTAATGGGAGAGGAGGAGAGAGGACAGAGCACAGAGATTATATGAAGAGTCCATAGATTTGGCAAAGGAACGACAAAGAGGATTTCAGTGAGGGTCTGTCTGGAGTAAGCGCTGGAGTAGGTATCAGCAATGGGTGAGGCCAGGGTTGGCCGCCAAGATATTCTTTTTAAACTTCTTCCTACCAAACTCAGTGAGAAGAGAAGGATTGTTGATGGAGAAGCAGTTGGAGAAGATAGGAGAAATAGAAAGCGCCATGGGTACAGAACAGGTACTGCGGTATGGAACAGTCACTGGGCCAGCTGGTTACAGAGAAGCATTCAATTCAAGCAAAGGGCACAATAAATCAAAAATAAGAACACAACTAGTTTAAACCTAAAGCAAAAATGCAAAAAGCGCAGCTAGGTTTGACTTTCAAATGGAATGCAAAAAAAGCACAGCTAAGTTTGGCTTTCAGATGCAATGCAAAAGCACAGCTAAGTTTGACTTTCAAATGGAATGCAAAAGCACAGCTAGGTTTGACTTTCAAATGAAATGCAAAAAAGCACAGCTACGTTTGACTTTCAAATGGAATGCAAAAGCACAGCTAAGTTTGACTTTCAAATGGAATGCAAAAGCCCAGCTAAGATTGGCTTTCAAATGGAATGCAAAAAAGCACAGCTAAGTTTGACTTTCAAATGGAATGCAAAAGCATAGCTAAATTTAAAGGTTACAGTTGGATTCAGATGCTAGTGGTGCAGAATTGCAATGCATTCGAGAGCATTCAAAATGGCAGAACAAGCAGAGAAGAAAAGAAGTTGAAAGAGTGGTAGGGGAAGTCAGTAGGAGGGAACTAAGACATACTACAGGAGGTGTGAATGTCAAGGCAGTCCGGATTTCACTGAAGAGTGAGGGGGTAGAATCATGGAAATTCAAGTGCTTGGGTGCAGAAAGGACCTCAAGTAGTGTTCTGGTAGCACACAGGGGGAAGACAGGGGCCTTAGGAGTAGGCCTTTGGTGTGGGGGCTGGCTAAAGCCTGCTGGTCCTAGTTGGATGGAAGAATGCACTCGGTAGCCAATGGGAGTGCAGTGCAAGGAAGGCAGCTCAGTGAGACTGCCTGCAAACAAAAAGAAACACTGGCGGCCATCTTGGAAATGCTGCAAGATCTTGAAATAAGCAGGCAACCGTAGGTAAATACGTGGAATCAATGCAGCAAGGCAGCTTCTGGTGGCAATGGAGCTGAAACAGGCACAATGTGCAAATAAACAGTGAATTTAGCCCAAATTGCAAGCGATTTTGGTTGTTTATTTTTTATTTAAAAAATGTTCCTATTTTCATATAAAACGGTTTCTCTTCCGAAACCGCCCATGATGCATATCCTCTAATAAATGGGGAAACAGGGCTTATTCAGCCAACCTTGTCTCCTTTTCTTAAATATCTTGCATAATGCGTGCAGGAGTACTTGTTCGGTTTGTTCCTCAACTCTGACACAGGGACACTTACTCTGATTGCTGTCCCAGAATTACCATCCTGTGGGTTGGTAAACTTGTGTTGACATAACATGAGCATGTGAATACCACCTAATGTACGCCTCGGTTCTTCTTTCCTTTCACAGAACACAAAGGGAAATCCTGTCATTTAATCTTGTTTACCTTTGTGTCCATGTCCGCGTCTACTCGCGCTCCATCTGCTCGCCTGCTACTGACGTGCTCTGGTTGCTATTGCATGCCTGGCAACCGATCCTTGATCTCTAAACCTTCCTCTGAGGGACGCAGAGACTAGACCACTGCATTCAGCGCTGTGTCATGTCTCTCTGCTGGCTCCATATTGAAAATGGGGCTGTTTTTCTTGTTCCCTTCAATAACTATTTCAAATGCAAAATCCACCTACACGTTTCACATTTTAAGGAATGTTTCAACATTCACTTGCCACCGGAATTGCTTGCCAACGTTTTTAATTGTGCTTCTCAGTTGACTGAATTCTCCCCGCTCTCCTATGCATTTAGGATAACTGATAAAGTCTGTCCACTCACCCGGACACTTTAGTTAACTCTCCTCCAGGGTACTTGGACTCATGTTTAAGAAAAGCCCAGGATAAAGTCAGTCAGATAAGAAGAGAGGACATCCTGATAACCAAACAATCTCCCTCTGATGATACACCAAATACCACTAGTTTTCTGACTGATTTTTCAAGGGATAATCATCTGGTTTACAAGATACTTAGGAAGCATTGGCACCTCTTGCTTTTGGATGATGACCTCCATAAACATTTACACAATGCTCTAAATATTATTTTTTACCAATGCACCTACACTTCGGAGCAGACTTAGTTCATCATTTTCTGTCCAAGACTGACATCAGACCTGAGAACACATGGATACAGCCGCCGAGACAGGGGTTCTCTAAGTGTGGCACTTGCACTGTGTGCAAATATGCAAACTCCAGCACATAGCATTTTAATAATCAGCAGTAAATAAGTATTAAGATCAGAGCGAACATAAACTGCATTTTGAAATATGTTGTTTACGCCATGCGATGCATTTGCAACAAAATATGCATTGGTAGCACAATACGGGATATCAGAGCCTGTCTTCGGGAGTATTTGTCATCCATTGGCAGTCAATATCCGAAATTTCCTCTTGCAGTTCATTGGCAGACCAATCATCTGTTGGATGAGAAAACAGAGCTCAGATTCATTGGGCTTAAATAAATCTCTATGGGACGTCGACGAGGGGATATAGATAGTAAACTCAGACAAACAGAGTCAAAAACCACATGCCAATTGTGAACAACCCACTTTGGTCTCAACACAGACCACAAATTGGGACATTTTCTTGTGAGGACTGATCACCACTCTTTATTTTGGTTAACCAGATTTTCTGGTGTGACATGTTCTTCCCTATTATGCACTACTTTTCAGCATTGTAATGTTTGTGTATAGCAGGGTGAGCATTATCCTGCATGCAAAGATTCACTAAGGGCTACTTTGAATCTTGATATCAGTAAGATGGTCATGTGATCATACTGTGGACTGTTGACTTGCAAATTAGGACTCACATACATTTCTTTTGTAACATGTGCAATCTGCTTAGCAACAAGAACCAAGAAAATAGTATAAGACCTGCGGAAGTGCCACTTTGACACAACAGGTTTTATTTGTTATATCCCCAGAAACATGGTGGTCATGTTCATATATATATATTTTACCAAACCATACAAAGTTACCAATCTGTTACGCCTTAGAGTGATCCTTGAACATATCACACAATCCCTGATATATATGACTGAGGGCTAGTTCAGGTACCACAGGGCGGCCCACATCCAACAAGGTCCCTCTGGAGGACAATATTTCACACTTGACATCACACACACATGGGAGGTACTACCAGCGCTCTATCTATATTTATAGCATACCAGATGGCAGACACGATTGGAATCGAATGTGGAACACCATCAGGCAGTGGATTTTACCGTGACACGGGGATCCGTCCAATATTAAGTTAGTTTGAAATAGTTTACACAGACACCAGCCGTGTGCATGCCACCATGTCTCCAAGCAAAGAGGTGAACTTACCAAGTATTCTTATACTTTGGCAACTGCCACACTGTCATATACCATTAGTGAATATACTGCAGTAGTAATATGTTCCCTTTAGCACCGATTTATATATTTTTCAACACAGCACACAAAGTCATGATTCCATCATAGATTCGAGTACTTACTGCACTTATCACATAATGATGATTAGTGAACTCGGCCGTCCTGGAGGACACATTGTCACGCATGACGTCACGCTGATGCGCAGGAGGTCATCAGTGATTCAGTTATACTCATAGCACATCTGATGGCGGACGCGAAAAGAACAGAACGTGGAACGCCATCAGGCTTTAGATCTTACCGCGACACCAGGATCTGTGCCATCTTAGGTGAGTTTGGAATCTAGAACACAGGCACCAGCATAGAGCACTTCATTTATCCTTCACGCATAGAGCTTTGAGTGCTGTGAACTTTATAAGTATTCTTACATTTTGGCACCTGCCTCATTGTCCTATCTTGTTAGAAAAGATATTGTAGTAGCGTTTTAACCAATATGGACACATAGATGTGCATGTCTTATTCTGGCAAGGCTCGATTTCGGACATTTGCCAGATGTCATGAATTTAATACACAACATTTCAGGGATCTAACCCTACCATACTGTGATACACTCATCCACAGTTGACAGACTATGCTAGGTGAGTGTTTGAGTACTTACTTTCTGGTATCTCACATCACATTAATATAGCATGGCACATGCATTTCACCTAACCAGTCACCAGTATACAATCACCATCACACACAAATGGGGCACGTGTGTTTCAGAGAATGCACTTCACAGAGCGAATTTTGTTTAATCCACTGATAAATGTAAAACAGCTACTTATGCTCATTTTAGTTTTTCTTTTGTTTTCTTTTCCCCCTCCCCCCAAATCCCTCTCCCACCATCAGTCTTTTATATTCTTTGTATTATATGGTCTTTAATGTTGATTATTGTATGAAATGTTCTGCTACATGAACATTTGTGCAATTTGCTTTGTTTATGATATTGGTATGTTCAAACTTGCATTACAACTAAAACTGTTTTCACACTTAGGGGCCGATTCATGGAACAAACGTGCGCCGAAAATCTTCGCGCAAGCAGGCGCAGCGTGCGATTCATGGAAGTCCCTGCGCGTGTTTTCCTCGGGATGTGCGCCAAACCCGTGCATGGCGCACACGTCACTGCAACATCCCGAAAGATGTGCGCGACACGCACAGTGAAAGCGCACAACCTCGGCGCATACACTAGAAAGTGGGCGGAACACGGGGCGTAACGCGCGGAATGGGGAACAACTTGCGAAAACAAGGGCGGAACTGGGGATGTACTGCAGGGAAGCAGACGGAACGCCCACACGTACCCGAACCACACGTATTCATGGAATCGAATAGGGCAAAGCCACGCACAGCGAAAGACACGCACAAGCCGAAACACGTCCGCCACACGAAGGCAGGCGGTAGCGTCCCTGCGCATTACAAAAGTGGCAACATACAGCAATTGTGCCTGTGCGAGCGGGGCACGTGTATTTCGGGGTTGCGCGGGAAGTTACACACGCGATTGAGCGGGGTACGTGTATTCCGGGGGTTCGCGGGAAGTCACGGGCTACGTGTATTTCAGGGGTTCGCGTGAACATTTTCACGCGATCGGGCCTGGGGGAGCGGGGGGAGCAGGCTACGTGTATTTCAGGGGTTCGCGTGAACATTTTCACGCGATCGGGCCTGGGGGAGCGGGCTACGTGTATTTCAGGGGTTCGCGTGAACATTTTCACGCGATCGGGCCTGGGGGAGCGGGCTACGTGTATTTCAGGGGTTCGCGTGAACATTTTCACGCGATCGGGCCTGGGGGAGCGGGCTACGTGTATTTCAGGGGTTCGCGTGAACATTTTCACGCGATCGGGCCACGGGGAGCGGGCTATGTGTATTTCAGGGGTTCGCGCACGCGATCGGGCCTGGGGGAGCGGGCTACGTGTATTTCAGGGGTTCGCGTGAACATTTTCACGCGATCGGGCCTGGGGGAGCGGGTTACGTGTATTTCAGGGGTTCGCGTGAACATTTTCACGCGATCGGGCCTGGGGGAACAGGCTACGTGTATTTCAGGGGTTCGCGCACGCAATCGTGCCTGGGGGAGCGGGCTACGTGTATTTCAGGGGTTCGCGTGAACTTCTTCACGCGATCGGGCCTGGGGGAGCGGGCTACGTGTATTTCAGGGGTTCGCGTGAACATTTTCACGCGATCGGGCCTGGGGGAGCGGGCTACGTGTATTTCAGGGGTTCGGGTGAACATTTTCACGCGATCGGGCCTGGGGGAGTGGGCTACGTGTTTCTCAGGGGTTCGCGTGAACTTTTTCACGCGATCGGGCCTGGGGAGCGGGGTACCACTCACCGTCTGCCTTGCGTGTAGGAGAACGCGTAGCCAACACCCGCTGTGAAGTAATAGCGTGTGAACCCCAACGGATGGAAAACACACGCACCGCACGAAAAGCACGTACAGAACAGTGTAAAGGCACGCGGGATCTCCAAGCCCTGCCAGGGCAACGCCCGTGCGCAAAACGTCACAGACGCGCTTACGCTGTAAGGGCCTTTGGTCCAATGAAATCGCATACGCGTGCTGACGCGCTTACGCGCTAAGGGCCTTTCCTCGATTTTCACGCTGACGTGCAGGATTTTCACGTGCAAATCACTCCGTATCAAGCTGGCCACGCGAAAACACACAGAAGACCACGCTCCTGCCCAGAAGGCCGAATTACTGCCCCCCAGTGCCCCGAGCAGCCTGCCACGTGCCATCTGCTGCTGCCTGCCTGCCTGCTGCCACTGTGCCCTGCCATTTGGTGCCTGCACATCAGCCATCTGCAGGGGTCCAGTTGCTGTGTCCACCCCTGCTGGAACAGAAGACTCCCGACTCAGATAACATCGCTCCACAGCCCAGCCCCAGGACCCAGTTGCCCACCCACTCCTGCCCCTGGGGTTGCCATGTCGGGCACATCCACATCTGGCACCAGTGCCAACCCCCGGCCAGAGGGGCAGAGGGCACCAGCTTCACTGCCACCGAAGTTGGTGTCCTGGTGGAGCAAGTCCTGGGGCAATATGATGCCCTCTTCGGATCGTCCCGCGCCAACAAGGAAGGACGGACGGGAGAGGATCTGGGCCGACTGTGTGGTTGCCATCAACGCGGAGGGGGTGGCAACCCGCACCATCCAGAAGGTCAAGAAGCGATGGGAAGATTCGAGGTCCAGGACCCTCATAAAGGCCCGGCGCCTCATGGAGGAGGGCCGGGGCCGCATGAGTTCCATCCAGATGAGGGTCCTGGAATGCGTACACCCAGCGCTCCACGCCCAGGTCCTTGAGAGGGAGACCCGTCTGGAGTTGAGCGGTAAGTGGCCAAGCATTGCTGTGTGAGACAGGGCATGTTGCAGTGTGCTGGTTGTCTGATACTTGCCTGTATGTGTGACATAGGCCATGTACGCATGTATGTGTGCCGGGACAACATGGTAATGCATGTGCGACCAGTAATGTGTGAACCGCACGGTTGTTGCATGTGTTTAAATGCGACATGGGGAGCCCTATGCAGATTGTACACATGAGAGCATGGCAGTCTCTGTTCCTGGACATGGGTGGGGGTGAGGGATGGGTGCTGATGCCAGGTACATATATGGTATCCATGTCTGTGTGCCTGACCTGCGTGTCTGTGACTTGTGAATGCTATGGATGCATGACACATGTCTGTGACAATGTACAGATTCACTGATGCAGCCTGGTCATCCTTGTATCCACTGTGATTGGGGTGTATGGGGCCAGATGGATGTGACTGAGGTGAAGTGTGTGCATGTGATAGGCATGACCCATGATGCATGTGAGTTCCATTACATTGTATGTTTCGAGAGTCCACTGGACATGTATGGAAATGTCCATGGCATGCACCATGACTGTCACTGTGTGTGTTTTGCCTGGACTGACACATGTGTTGTGGAGGGACATGATGGAAGTGTACTTTGACAGTGGCACTCATCTGCTGTTGCTTCCTGTCTAGGGGACCATTGTACAGTACCCTGATGCTTGTGTTCTATGTCTCCCTCTACGCAGCGGCTAGTGAAGAAGAGGGCGGAGACGGCGCTGTGGAGCAAGGCGGCGGGGATGCCCCCACGGCTGCAGCGGAAGGGGTGGGTGAACCCCCACAGGGGCCTGCTACGATGGAAGACGGTGAGGAGCCATCCAGGTTGGTGGTTTCCACAGAGGAGGAGGAGGCCGCCACTGAGGCGCACATGGGGCCTGGTGGGGGCATCCCTGCTGGTGCAAGTGGTGCAGTCCAGGGGCAGGAGGCAGCACAGGTCACCGTGGAGGGGCCTGTGCATGTCGCTGTCCCTGACCCTGTGGGTGCACCACCATGCACCAGCAGGGATGCCCCGTCCCAGGCCCGTCCACAGGTAGAGGGGATGTCCATGTCATCTGACTCCCCTCCACCTGCGGACGAGGGGACCCCTGGCCGTATGGAGAAGGTCCTGATTGGGGTCGCGATGCGCACGGCTGTGATTCGTGATGCCGTGCGTGCTTCCCAGGAGGAGCATGCACGTCATCACGAAGAGCACCGTGCCGACGTGGCCCAATTGGGATCGTCCATGTTTGGGGGTTTCCTGCATGTGTCGGCCAATCTGGCGGCCCTCTCCTCCTCTGTGGAGACTATATGCCAGTCGTTCTCCTTGCCATCTTCTGGCCCAGATGCCACCAGGGCCCCCTGTGGACCTGCCCTGACCAATGCAGCCAGCTCGGTGGGGATCCCATCCCTGCCACAGTCGGGAGTCAGTGGTCCTGCAGGGGTGGACACCACAGCAACTGTACCCCAGCAGATGGAGGATGTGCCGGCATCATCAGGCAGGGCACGTGCACGACGGCGTCGGTGGATTCCATCAGCCTGAATGCCGTCGTGCTGGCAGAGGCAGTGGCGTCGGAGGCAGCAGTGGAGTCAACGTGGGAGGCATCATGGCTTGGGGCCATCAACATCGGAGGGGCAGGCATCGGCTGGAGGGCAGGAGGAGCCAGGACAGGAAGTGTCTTCCGTGTGGCAGCGGTTGGGCCAGCAGATAGGTGCGGAGCGGCGGCGGGCGGAAGAGGCACGGCTCACAATGGTCAGGGCGGAGAACTCCATGCGGAGGGCCCTGAGGCGGGCCGAGTGCCTCGAGGCAATCCGCAGGGGGTTGGAGGAGGAGACGGCGTCGTCCCTGCGGACCCTCGGGGCCATGGAACAGGACTGCCTCCGGGACATCGAACAGGAGTTCGATGATGCCCTGGCCCGGAACACCACAGAGTGAGCCGCTGGACGCCCGCCGCCTTTGTATATAGTTATATAGTTAGTGTTAGGTTTCCTTTATTTATATTCTTTATTTGGTTGCGATTGGACAATGCGCCACATTTTTGTATGTAGTTCAGTTTTTAGTTAGTTGTCATAGTTAGGTTTCATTTGGTTGGGCTCATGGACCCGGGATTATCTTGTAAATAGTTCTTCAATGGATTTTTCTATTTTTTGGATTTTTTTCATCGCCATGGAGCAATGGTTTTTGTTTATCATTTACACTTGGATTACTTTTCTGACTGTGACTTTGGACACCATTTTTTTGGATTGTGCTGTGTGTTTTTGATTTTTTTCCTTGGACATTCTTCTTCTTTTGGTTGTTTTGCTTTGTGGTTTTTCTCATTTCATTTCCATTCAAGTTGATTTTAAATACATTTTTATTTTCATCTTTCAATGTGTCATATCATCTCATTGCTTTCATGCATGTCATGTTGGGTGTTTTAACATTCACTTGCAGCCATTGTGTATGACAGACATGTGTTCATTTGCATTATTTACATTGGGTGTGTAACATGTCATTGCCTTTGATATGTGGGTGGATGTGATAGTTGGTTGGGCCTTTTGGCAGGGGAGGATGGCCATTACGGACATTTTGGGGATTGGTGGGACCCAGGTGCAGGGGGGCATGGATGGGACATGGTTGGGGGCCTGGTGGTGAGTGCCCCCCAGTGCTGGGGGGTGGGGGTGGTGGGAGACATGAGTTGGACATGGGTGGGGGCCTGCTGGCAAGTGCCCCACAGTGCTGGGGGGTGGGAGGGGGTGGGGAACATGAGTTGGACATGGGTGGGGGCCTGCTGGCAGGTGCCCCACAGTGCTGGGGGGTGGGGGTGCTGGGAGACATGGGTGGGGGCCTGCTGGCAGGTGCCCCACAGTGCTGGGGGGTGGGGGTGGTGGGAGACATGAGTTGGACATGGGTGGGGGCCTGCTGGCAGGTGCCCCACAGTGCTGGGGGGTGGGGGTGCTGGGAGGCATGGGTGGGGGCCTGCTGGCAGGTGCCCCACAGTGCTGGGGGGTGGCGGGGGTGGGAGACATGAGTTGGACATGGGTGGGGGCCTGCTGGCAGGTGCCCCACAGTGCTGGGGGGTGGGGGGGTGGGGAACATGAGTTGGACATGGGTGGGGGCCTGCTGGCAGGTGCCCCACAGTGCTGGGGGGTGTGGGGGGTGGGGAACATGAGTTGGACATGGGTGGGGGCCTGCTGGCAGGTGCCCCACAGTGCTGGGGGGTGGGGGTGCTGGGAGACATGGGTGGGGGCCTGGTGGAGGCTGCCCCTGGTGGCTGGGGGGTGGGGGTGGTGGGAGACATGGGTGGGGGCCTGGTGGTGGGTGCCCCTGCACTGCTGGGGGGTGGGGGTGCTGGGAGACATGGGTGGGGGCCTGGCGGAGGCTGCCCCTGGTGGCTGGGGGGTGGGGGTGGTGGGAGACATGGGTGGGGGCCTGGTGGTGGGTACCCCTGCACTGCTGGGGGTTGGGGGTGGGGGGAGACACGGGTGGGGGCCTGGTGGAGGCTGCCCCTGGTGGCTGGGGGGTGGGGGTGGTGGGAGACATGGGTGGGGGCCTGGTGGTGGGTGCCCCTGCACTGCTGGGGGGTGGGGGTGGTGGGGGACATGGGTGGGGGCCTGTGGAGGGTGCCCCTGGTGGCTGGGGGTGCAGGGGGACATGCGTTGGTGGGCAGTAGTGCAAGTTGACATGTGGGTTGGCTGGGGGGGCATGGCCATGGTGGATGGGGTGCCTGCAGGACATGTGCAGGGTAGGCCCCTGTGGTGTGAGCCACCTGCAGGGGCCGTGGAGGGTGTAGAGGGAACACCTGGGAGGACCCACACGTGCAATTCACGTGTGGTGCTCCCCGCGCACCCCTGAAATACACGTACCCTGCTGAAATCGCGTGTGGAACTTCACGCTCACCCCTGAAATCCACGTACCCTGTGGAAATCGCTTGTGTAACTTCCCCTGCACCCCGAAATACACGTACCCTGCTGATATCGCGTGTGGAACTTCACACGCACCCCAAAATACACGTGCCCTGATGGAATCGCGTGTGGAAATTCCCGCGCACCCCTGTAATACACGTACCCTGATGGAATTGCGTGTGGTAATTCCCACGCACCCCTGAAATACACGTACCCTAATGGAATCGCGTGTGGAACTTCCCGCGCACCCCTGGAATACACGTACCCTGCTGATTTCGCGTGTGAAACTTCCCCCGCACCCTGAAATACACGTACTCTTATGGAATCGCGTGTGGAACTTCCCGCACACTCCTGAGATACGCGTACCCTGCTCGCACGGGCCCAATCGCGTGTGGAAATTCCCGCGCACCCCTGAAATACACGTACCCTGATGGAATTGCGTGTGGAACTTCCCGCGCACCCCTGGAATACACGTACCCTGCTGATTTCGCGTGTGAAACTTCCCCCGCACCCTGAAATACACGTACCCTGATGGAATCGCGTGTGGAACTTCACGCGCACCCCGAAATACACGTGCCCTGATGGAATCGCGTGTGGAAATTCCCGCGCACCCCTGTAATACACGTACCCTGATGGAATCGCGTGTGGAAATTCCCGCGCACCCCTGAAATACACGTACCCTGATGGAATCGCGTGTGGAACTTCCCGCGCACCCCTGGAATACACGTACCCTGCTGATTTCGTGTGTGGAACTTCCCGCGCACCCCTGAGATACGCATACCCTGCTCGCACGGGCCCAATCGCGTGTGGAACTTCCCGCGCACCCCTGAAATACACATACCCTGCTGTAATCGCGTGTGTAACTTCCCCTGCACCCTGAAATACACGTACCCTGCTGATATCGCGTGTGGAACTTCACGCGCACCCCTGAAATACACGTACCCTGCGGAAATCGCGTGTGTAACTTCCCCTGCACCCTGAAATACACGTACCCTGCTGATATCGCGTGTGGAACTTCACGCGCACCCCGAAATACATGTACCCTGATGGAATCGCGTGAGGTACTTCCCACGCACCCCAGTGATACACGTAGCCCGCTTGCTGTGCTGGTACAGGGTTTGCGCAGCCCTTTGCGCTGGATTGGGTATATTGATTGCTTTTCCCTGCGCGAGAGGCGTTCTTGGGGGCGTAACTGGCGCTGCTGCAGGGTCGCTGCACCACTGTGCGCCACGGCTGGTTTTGGTAGCTGGAATCCATGAATACGCTGTGCGCGGAAATGGATTTTAGCGCACGCGGCTGGCGCAGGGATTCGCACGCGCACACTGTGCGCCAGCCGCATGCGCCACTTGTGCGCTGGATTCTATGAATTACCCCCTTAGAGTTGACAAACTTGTTTTTGAGAATAATTCACAATAAGTGCACAGTTTTGAAAGACCAGAGTATGGTCAGAACACATGTCAAAACTCAAGAGGCACACCTGTAATAAAGGCACCTTTTGGATACGTTCTGTGTTACATTGCATTACATTGGGTCTAACACTATACCTGGGGCAATCAATCCTATTATCTCAGACAAAGAGTAAACCTTTACTGCACCCAGAGCAGTGAAAGACCACTCATTACATCATTGTCAGGGTTAGCACAGAGTGGAGCAGAATTACCCTCTACCTGTACCCCTCAGGTATTGGTTTACAGGCAGTGACTCCCAATTTGCCCCTACTGGATTTTGAATAACTTGAACCTGTGGGAGAACCAGGGCCATTGTTTGGGCCACACTCACCCCTAACCTATAAAAGGCCGGTGCTAACGATGCTCCAGGTGCCAATTGGAAGTGGGTGTCATAGCTCCCTCATTCCTGTCCCTGTTGGGTTACTTGGGGTCGTTGATAGATGGCCACCTGTGAATTCACAAATGGTTGCCCGGCTGGATAAAGATCACGTGGACTTTGAACATGGCCTGGCAATCACTGTGGAGGCATTGCCGGGACATAGGTAAGTCGACTGTCAGGTGGAGCATTTGCTGTTTGTTGATAGTTGAGGAATGGCTGTGATAACAGATTCAGGAAATTGTAACCACTTATGCATTGAGCCCAATGAGATATTTGCACCCTTCTAAGTGGCACTAGAGGGGGTCTTACTCCAAAACGTGTTTGCCACTGCTGCGTCCCCTGATTTAGCCCACGAGAAAGGGGACACAAAGCGGGTGGCTGGATAATTATTGGTGATATATTTTTCTTATTCCGCTTCCGTTTGTAGTTAGGTTGCCCCCTACTGCTATTATTTGCTCCTACCAGGCTATTTTGCGGGGGCATTAGTTGATGTGTCTACATACTTGCAGCATCTGCCAGTAGCCGTTGTGACTCATCCAGGTACAGCGTTGAGGCTGATATAGTGAGAGGAGAGTCAAGCATGCTAATGTCGCCTTGGAAGCAACACCAGTTTCCAACCATTACGTTTCTTTGTTGGTTACAACACCATTTGCATTAGCATTAATGTTATTGGCCAGGATAATATCCACAACCATGGGCAATATCCGCTTAATGTCATTGTGCTCACTGGTCATGGTTCAACACAGCCCAAAAATTGCATCAACTGGGGAAAATGAGGATTTGTGTGCTTCCAAAAACCTACAAGTCAATGAATCAGAAGAAAAGAGTATGGTACTTTCCATAATACTATCCACCCGGGCTGCTATCACCATAAGGTCAGGGCTGCCGAGAGATTAGTTGTAATTACACCCGTTGGTGCAAGGTCTCGCACAGATGGCTCTCCTATTGAATTTCTGTGAACGTCTAGTCACATGTTGAGTAAGGAGTTGTTGCCAATGGTGTTAACTGACAAAGGTGATTCTTGAATCAATGTCACAGTATTGAATACAGCCAAAGAAGCAGCTTTATTTGATTTGCTAATGAAAATAAATTAGTAATCTTTTGTTCTTCTGCCACTTTAATTACTGTCAGTTTGTCTCTTATGTTATGTTATGATAAATGAATTTATTGAGCGCACATACACCCAGAGGCGTCTTGGCACTGATAGCATGAAGGGATTTCCATGTTTGAGTGTAGCTAGAATAATAGAATTTTAAAAAGCCAATGGAAGGTAAGATGATCCACAGTCCCGCGTAGGGCGAGAGGCAAATCATTCCAGGCTTTGGCAGCAGCCACTGATAAAGCCCGCCCACCTGTCCGTGAGAGTCTGATCCGGGGAACTGCCACCAAAAGGGCAGACCCAGAACGCAATGCGTGTGTGGGGGCATACGGCAACATTTCTGGGATGATCAACCGTGTCAAAAGCTGCTGAAATATCCAGCAACAAAACCGCTCTGACTCCACCAGGGACACTAGATGTCCAGAACCGAGTTCAAGACTGATTCAGTGCCTCTCCCAGGCCGGAACCCAGACAGAAATGAATCAAAATAATGAGGATTCTAAGAAAGTCGAAAGGAGGGGGGACACCAGTGCTTCCAGAACCTTCATCAAAAAGGGAGAAGCGAGATTGGATGATAATTGGCCAGCAATTCAGGATCCAAAGTGGGCTTCTTTAACAAAGGAATCACCAGGGCATGCTTAAGTGTCGGTGGGATCACACCACTTGTAAATGATGCATTCATGGCAGCAGTGAAATGAGCAATCAGATCACCAGAGGCTTCCATCAAAAGAGCAAAGGGAATGGCATCCGCAGGGGAGGCTAATTTCAGGCGCTGAATAACCTCCAGGACATCTGTATCAGAAAACATAGGGAACGTATACCACAGCCCCTGAGCAAGAGGAGGCTCAGCAGGGGAAGTATGGCAAGGTGGCTGCAGTAACTCGCTATTAATATCATCCCGAATGGTGACGATTTTAGTCACAAAAAACGAGGAGATAGAGTCACACAGAGCCTGCAAAGACGGCATCTGAGCAGGTGCCTTTCCAGGGGTGGATAAAGAGTGGACAAAATCAACAGGCTGCCTATCCCTTCCACCTTTTCTAAATGACCGCCTCAAATAGATGTTTGCAGATCGAGTCAGTGTTTGGCAGCAAGATGTCGACATGTCTGCGGCTGCTACTGTTTCAAGCGGCTGCTTAACGGATATGTCTGAGGAAAATGGGGTGCCTCGTATGCGTTGTTGCATCACTCCGCTACTTTTATCTTTGCAGACTTTACTTATCTTTATTATGGCTCCCCTATTTGTTAACTTAGTATGTTGGCTCTAGGTTTGTGCATCGACGCATGTTTGACAGACTTAACAAACAATTCACTGCCTGTATTAACAGACTTAACAATTAGCAGTTCACTGCAGAGAGCGCTGAGACCATCAAACTACTAGGAGAATAGTTTTTTTTAAATTTATTTTTATTATTTTCTCAACAATACAACAGAGAGGACCATCACCTGGTCTCTTAACAATAATCCAATAACTCCCTCCCCTCCCTCCCTGCCTCCCTCCCTCCCAACTTTCAAGACCATAACGTTCTGCACCGCAAGCTTCATACACCAGAGTTATCATGAGCTATTAATATCTTCACATGAGGAGACATCCGCCTTTGGGCTGAACAGAGTCACTGTGAGCACCACCCATTGCAGTAGGTCATTAGAAGTGTCTAGTCTTTGTTGGCGTTCGGCAGTCTCCCAGGCTCCCGTTTCGGCCGTCGACCATCTCCGGAGGTCTTCCCACCACAGTGATGAACTCGGGGCCTGGGGGCACTTCCAGCACATGGCGAAGGAGAATAGTTATTTCAATCACTGTTTGCAGATGATCATACACGCAATAACATCCAGCCAGTTATAGTAGACTGGTATTTGGGTTCCAGCTTCCACGTAAATAACAAAAAGCAGCTAATGATGAAAAAAAAGAAGGAAGTTGCTGCACTAATTGGCAGCGGTAAGCATCAATGAATAGCAATAAGCCAATATTTGCAGTTCTTAATGGATAAGTGCTGTGCTGTATTAATACGTAGGAGCATAAAGCACTGAAATCAATCAAGGGTGTTACATGCTATGCTTGGAATCAATTGAATCATCATAGGTCAATTTCAAAATAAAACATAAACACTTCCAATGTCTTCCGTGGCTGCAACCGTCGGCCTCCCTTCCCTATGAGGCCTGCCATTACGCTAGTGAAAGTAGCAGTTAAATTACAGAGCATGGATGCCAGCACACGGTTCCTCAGCGCCATGGAACCACATGAAACCACCAGAAACACAATAAACACTCCCGAACACTCCAGGTGTTTTTGCAAAGGTCTGCCATGTGGAGAGCACATTCGACTCACCCGGCCCTCTTCCCCCTTATCACCCGTGGGGGTCCCTTCTCTGCGACACGCTTTCAGTGCTTTTCAGCGCTTGCTGCTTTCACTGCTGCTGATAGATGCTGTCACACACGGTTTTTGGCGACACTCTCCCTAACTAAACAAATACATGTCACAGCTTCGTTGGATGCATATACAGCGAAACATATTACTGCCTGCAGACCATTCCTCTCCCTCGACAGCTGTATCATCTTGGCCAGAGCACTGATATTGCCTAAACTGGACTACTGCAATGCCCTATACATCAGCACCAGTCTGTATAACCGAAATAAACTACAAGTATTACAGAATAATGCATTAAGTTTGGCACTCAACATACCAGGTCAACCAACTGATGATACCAAGAAAATAAACTGGAAAAAGCAGGGGGGAGGGGGTAAGAGTTTTCCACTTTGCAATACCCTGCCTTCTGACATCAGAACTGAGCCAGCTTACTGGACTTTCTGAAAAAAACGTAAAATATGGCTAGCCTCACAAGAATAATAATGATTCAGGCTACGGAATTTAGAGATATTCAGTTATTCCAATGTACCCTTGCTCTGTAACTGCTCGATGTCTGATTGTACCATCCACTCCATCTCTTCGCAATGTAATCATACTACTGTATTTTTCTCCTCACTATGTAATTGTACAACTGTATCCTTGATTTGCAATGTAATTGTACAAATGTAATTGTCCACATACCTCTATATGTATTTGCTAATTGTAATGTTAAAGACTTGCACTTATTTGTATCGTGTACACCTGCGCCCAGATACCTTAGGGTGAGCAGCGCTATATTAATTTATAAAACCAAAACCAAACCAAAACCGAAGGAGACTCTTGAGAAAGAAAAGTAAAGGACCCCTCGAATGCACAGCTGCACCTCTAACTGCAACCACTGAGGCCGCTTCCGACAACGCTTTGCTCAGTACAAATCAGAAAGGAAATGTTGCAGCAGTATTCAATTATTAATATTGTTTTGCAACACATAAATCTGGTTATGCATGAGTAAACCTGTCGGGCGACACATTATTTTGTCTATACAGGAATATGTATGTACAACAGTTAATGTGATTAGTCAGCAAAAAGACCTGTCTATACAAGAATAAATCTAGCTGTGGAACAATTAACCTGATTATTTAACAAATAAATCTGGCAATATCAAAATTGATGTGGCTACGCAACAATCAATCTGATTATGCAACACAATTTATACGGCTATGCAAAAATAATCCTCGATGTACAATTAATATTTGTAGGCAATAACTAATCTGGCTGTGAAAAAATAAATATGACTCTATAACAATTAAAATTATTATGCAACAAATAAATCAGATGTGCACAAATAAATCTGGCTACACAAAATAGAATTTGGCTGTAAACAATTAATATGATTATTTAACAAATAAATCAAGGTATTCAAATAAATGTGGCAACAATTAAACCAGGAAAGCAACAAGTCAACTATCTTTCAGTAGCGTCATTATCAGTTATCTAATATTGGAGACTGTCTACTGTGGCAAGAGTAGGGTTTGGGTACCAGCCAAACAGGTATCTTCCTTTGCCTTTACCCTTGCCTTTCTCTGGCTACTTGTGCAAGGCTGACTTGGTGAGAACTGTGTTGAGGATTGTGGAACGGTGACTTGATCCCAATGGCATATGTAGTGTTGTTTGAGCTGGGGATACTGTAATTGGGGTGACAGGGGGATTTGGTCCTTTATGATTAGTAAGGAACTACTGTAAATGTTCGAGATGTTAAAAATTAGTAACAAGCTTTCAGAAAATCAACTGGATTCACATGCATTGTTCCTGGAGTGAGGTTTGCAGGCAGGAGGGTCATAAGTCTTTTATAGGTCACGTGACTAATAGAAATGCTGTGAATAAACAGCAGCCAGCTTAAGGATTTACTGTGACAGTATAAAAGCTGCTTCAAAACAATTACAAATATTGTTATGATTTTTAGAAATGCTTTCCAAAAATAGGGAGTACTCATTGTAAACAGCTTGTAGTTCACCAGGAACAGCCATGTCTACAGATTTTCCTCACATACTAGTCAGTGATCAAGAGCCATTACTTTGTCCCTGAGGCCAGTTCCAATATGTCAGTGAGGCATTCCGCTAACAAGAGCGGCCATTAATTGCATTATTACTAATTCCTCCATTTTTTTTAATGACATAAATATCGATCATTCATATTAAAGGTTGTGATTATCATGTTATTTTAAGTTTAGTTTTTTTATTTGCACACAAATTAGTACTGACATTATAATTATGACTCTTACCTGGCCAGATGAAGAATATGTTTGTGATGCCTTCAATAGTTGTTTTATGGAACAACCACTATTAAGTGCCTGGTACTGTAGGGAAAATGCAATAAGATTTTATGTGAACATTGCCTCGAAATTGAAAAACCGCATTTAAAATGTGATTATTTTCTGTAGCGAGTGAGTTCATACTGAAAGATCGCATAACAAATGCGTTAATGTTGTTTGTTGTATTGAGTATTCTGGACCTGATTTACAAAGCGTTTTTCAATGGGATTTTCTTGCATCACACATGTACCGTCACGCAAACATTTCTCAACAATTACCTTCCCTATGTGGCTTCATCCACGTCCTTTCCCATCTTCTTAATGTCGGTGTTTGGTATCATTTACAGGTATTGTGACAGCTGGATGGGGATTTAAGAATTCGCATGGCAACTTTAATGGAAATGTAACTATATTGTTTCGAAATACATTTAGAATGTGCCTGGATGTGCAAATAGAGGAGCAATTTAGACTGTTTTAAATTGACTGATTTGAATGACACTGTATCATGGTAACATCAATGTCACTTTTTGAAACTGTTATAAACTGCTTGTGTGGAGAGACGACTTGGAGCAATTGTTATAAAATGGAGTCATAAGGGTGATGTTGAGTACATGCATAATTTAAAAACAAGGAAAGAAGTGTTTCTTTTAAATTCACCAACAAGGCCATGGCTATTCTCTGAGCAGATGTCTTGTTTCCTTCCCAACTGGCAGAGTTCATTTATCTATGCATTTCAGAACTGGTGCTGATTACATGAGAACACATTATATGGAATTAGATCATACACATAGCACATATTAGTAGATGTTGCACACCTCTTACCATTAGTGATTGTTTCTTTTTTATATGATTTTTATTCATTTTAAAGTTATGACAAAACAAAAAATAACTCATAGGCATAAAGGCTGAAGGCCACGATACATCATAAAAGAAATTATTAGATACCAAAGCCCCCCTGACTCGTGGGACAGACACTCCCAGAATCCTGCATAATATGAAACCCAAATGTAACGGATTAAGACAAATGTATAGACACATGTTGGCATCACTCTGCGCTCCCCCATCTGTCCCATATATTTACAGACCTAGAGGGGCAACCCTGAGACTTGTATACTCTGTCTTCAGTTTCTCTGAAATTGTCCATGTCCAGCACCAATTTCAATAGTTTGGGTAAATCCCTCGGCCCCCCAATGCATGGCAATTGTCCTCTTGGCCACTATCAGTGCATTTGCAATGAGTAGCGTCTTGTATTGAGAATAAGTTGTATCCCCCCATATACCCAGGAACATCAATACTGGTACTTCTGGTACGAGTTTGGACACCATCCTGGAGATGTTATCCATAACCCTGCTCCAGAACCTCTGAATCTTTGCACACTCCCAGATTGTGTGGTAAAATGTTCTGAGATCAATGTGGGACCGCAGACAACTGGAGTCTATGTCACGGTTCCACCAAAACAAAATTTCACAAGTGTATATTCTACATAACATTTTTAGCAGGATGAATTTAAAACAGGATGGCATTGCTACCTCCCTGTGGACCATTAGGGTCTCCTGCCAGTCCTCCGCCCCAGTGGGACTTATATCACCTTGCAATTGTTCCAAAGCTTGGTCAAGGAGTGCAAAGTGAATGCCTGTTCAGTGTTCGTAACACCATCCCCCTCTTGATTTTGTCACAAATGCTGTTAACATTCCACGACATGCAAACTATCTTCTGAGCTTGGGCATCATACATTCCACCAATTTAGGAGAGCATTAAAATCATCAAATATGCTGAGCGACTGCAGGTTCGGCCTAATATAGAGCCCAATCCTTGACCAGTAAATGTCTGTGCTGTTAAAAACATTAAATGAACTACTATAACCACCTCCATCCCCAACCATAGCCCACCCCCTACAACCTATGAATATGGTGCATCCGTTGCCGAGGATCAACTGTGAACTAATGATAACTGTATTGGGGAAAGTGAGACAACCTCAATAGAGGTCCCTGGAGCATCTCCCCACCCGCCCATATAAGGAATCATACTGTTCCACCTTCGCCAAAACTCCCCCACAACTCCAACTCATGGCACAGAGGACTCAATGCATGAATTAGCGTACCCCACTAGTCCGCACCACCCTGGACTCCCTTCCCCCCTATTCTCTATGTTGTGATCCCCAATATTAGTGTCACCCTCTGGACCACCACCCCATCCCCACTCCTGAATAACTGGCACCACTTGGGGTAAAGAGGACAGATAATTTCCTCCAGCAAGCCACGGGAGAATGACCACACCATTCCCCTACAGCTGCAAGGCACCGTCTAGCCCCAACAGGACTCTGCCGGCAAGGGTTAGGATAGTTGCTGTTGAATCATTATGAACTGACCCATTCAGTTGTCTATCTCCTGTTCCCTATGCACTCTCAGGTCTGTTGAGGTGTGTCACTTCCAACCAGTCCCAAGCTTTATGCGGACTGTGAAAAAAGAAGGAGCGTCCATCAGTCAGTAATTTGAGTTTAACAGGGTACAATATACTGTATGTGTAACCCTTTTCTTTTAGCTACCTTTGTACATCATTGTAAAATTTGTGCTGTGTTGTGTTTGTACTTTTCCTCCTGGTTGATAGATCTGTGTGCATGAGCCCCTGACGGAATGTTGGTGTGGAATGTTATGGATGAACTGTGTCTGGGTGTTCCACGAAGTCAGTTGGGGCCTGGACTTGGATGATGAGGGGGCCGGTGGATGTCTCTCCCTGTTTACTTACTTAACCTATTTCCCTCATATGTACTTATCTCCTGTGTCAACTTAGTAAAGAAGTTAACCCAAGCTGAACGACTCCCGGTACTCATTGAACCCAAGCATCAAACTTAACATTGGGGTACATATGAGGCAAATAGGTTAAGTAAGTAAACAGGGAGAGACATCCACCGGCCCCCTCATCATCCAAGTCCAGGCCCCAACTGACTTTGTGGAACACCCAGACACAGTTCATCCATAACATTCCACACCAACATTCCGTCAGGGGCTCATGCACACAGATCTATCAACCAGGAGGAAAAGTACAAACACAACATGCTGCTTCTCTAAATCTTGAGCAAATTCAAGGAAGATCATAATTTTGGCATTGCCCACTCTGCACATTGAGTTTCTCCTGACATCTTGCTGGATAGCGTCCATGTCTTGAAGGTTATGGAGTTTAGCCACAATCGGTCATGCTGGTGCACCTATCATGGTTTTCTTGCCACGCATCCTATGCGTCCCTTCAACAGAAAACCATTTTGATATATTTTTAGGGTGTTCACAAAGAGCGCCCCCAAAAGCAATTCCTTGCTTGGACCTTCATCCCCTTCTGCCACCCTGAGAATTCTGATGTTGTTCCTGCGGGAGCAGCCCTCTGCATCCTCTGCTCTTCCTTCCAAGTACCTTGTAGCCAATGTGAGGGCATTGGTTCTGTTATGGAGTACCTCAACCTCATCTTTCATCTCCCTCATCCTATTGTTGACCTCTATCACTCTCTTACTGACTTTCATAAGGTAAGCATGGACCAGCGACACAACCACCCCAACCATTTGCACCTTAGTTTCTAAAGAGGCTTGCAAGTCTTGAATTGCCTCCATTAATTTCTCCATGGTGATAACGTCATCTAGCCCTGTCGCTCGCTGGGATCGTTCATCTATGGTGGGCCTTTCTGGGGACGTTCACCTTTCCCACCCATGCATTGCTCTAGCTTCTGTTGTTGCTGTTGGCCCTTCACCATGGCAACAACATGGTGGGGTGGGGCCCCCTGTCAATACGCCTCACCTCTCGTCTTCCGTTGCCTTTTCTCTGTGTCCGTGGCTCTCCCCTTGTACCTCTAGCATTGGGCCAAGGAGCCCCTGCGTCCAGATCCGCCCCTCGGGACATGCGCACCACAAGCCGCAACACAGGCCCTACGTCTGCAACCAACACTCAGCAAGGGTGACCAGGTATAGGCCTCAGTTTCCAGCCCCAGCCCACTGACGCCATTCCCACTGGCCATTAGGGCTATGAATTCTGATGGCACTATGGTGCTTAGTTGCCATTGGTTCAGCCCTACGCCACCGATTTGAATGTGGCAAGCACACCGGATTCCCCTCGGTAAGATCCCCTCATTGTTGCTGCAACTCTTGGGGGGCCGAAGTGAGCGGGCAGGATTTTATAGGATTTGTGTGCACCGGGAGCACAGTTCTGAGATCTCTTTGCCTCCATCTACTCTCCTTCTTCTACACCCGCGGCTGACTCCCACCCTGATACAGCCCTCTACAACTTTCATCATTCCATCGCCAACACTCTTGACAGTCTTGCACCTGTCATGAGGGTCCGACTGAATCCTACCAAAAAGTGCAACTCTTGGTACGACTCCGATCTGGCTGCCTTTAAACACAAGTGCAGAGCAGCAGAATGGAAATGGGGATCTTCAAACTCACCTTCTAACAAACTGGCCTGCCACCTTCTTCAAAGGCAATATAGACTCTGCATCCGCTCCAAGAAAAGAGACGACAATCAAGCCTACATCTCTATGGCATCAAACAACACAGTCAAACTCTTCAAAGTCTGCAAGGAACTGGACAAACTTACCGCAGCCGCTTCCTCTACTACACCTACCCAGGCCCTTTGCTCGGCCCTGGCCACACACTTCACCACCAAAACACTGGACATCCTGTCCTCTCTCTATTCTGCTCCCCCCGGTACCAACATCTCTTGGGCCCCGCTCAGCCGCCCCCTCTCCCTCTATTCTCCTCCTTTTCCCTGTCACACCTGATGAGGTTTCTAGACAAGTCCGGTCTATGAAAGCCTCATTCAAACAGGTGGATCCCTGCCCCTCCAAAACAAACAAAGAAAATATTGACACTCTCACTCCAGCCTTGGCCGACCTCTGCAACCTCTCTTTCACCACTGGAGTTTTCCCCTCTCCTCTTAAGCACTCTCTTGTGCACTCCCTGCTAAAAAAAAATCCTTGGTCAACCCGTCCATTCTGGCAAACTATCCCCCAATTTCCATCAACACTTTCCTGAGAAAACTCCTGGATCAATCAACCTACCCTCCATACTGAAACTGTTTGTTGTATCCATGACCATCAGTCAGGCTTTAGAGCATCCAGAGGCACGGTAACTGCTCTTCTGAACACCTGTGAAGACCTGCTCTCAAATCTTGACTCCAACTCTCCCTCTGTCCACATTTTTCACAACCTCTCTTCTGCTTTCGATACGGTAAACCACAACATCCTGGTCACCCATCTCTGTGATACCCTGGACATCGAGTTACGCAAAAGACACGCAGCTCTCTTTCAGGCTACCCTCGGCCTCCTCCTCCTCCTCGCTCATCACCAACTGTCTATCCTCAATACAGGCTTGCCGTGCTGCTAACAATCTATGCCTGAATGCCAGTAAGACAGAGATCATCCTCATTGAGACCCCTGCTCCAGATTTCCCACACTCTCACTGGCCTGCCTCCCTTGGCCCTGTGCCCTCACCTACCAATGAGGCAAACAATCTTGGGTTCATTTTTGACTCCACTCTTTCCTTCTCTTCTCACATCTCAGACATCTCCGAAAAGTCCAACTACTAACTGCACCTCCTCAGAGGTAGTCTACCTTTTCTTACTGGGGTATTGCAACAGTTTCTTTCTCAATCTTCCTACTTCTACTCTCTGTCCTCTACAACTCATCCAAAACAGAACCGCAAGACTTAACATTGGCCTCAAGCTATGGGACCGCATCTCTCCAGCACTGAATCTCTCCACTGGCTCCCTGTGGCTGCAAATATCAAGTTCAAGACCCTCTGCATAATCCACAAGTCTTTCTGGGGCTGAGACCTGCGCTATCTACAACGCTCTCTTCCTAAATACTCTCCCTCTGCAGCCCCCCGCTCGTCGTCCTCCAACTCTCTGCAGGTGAGCTGCTTTCACAAACAGAGATTGGGGGTAGATCTTTATCCTCTGTGGGTGCTTCCCTGTGGAACAGCCTCCTTTTCTCTCTCTGTCTTGAGTCGGAGCACCTGAAGTTCCAGAAACTTCTCAAGACCTTCCCTTTCTCTTCCTTCTTCTCTCTCCCTCTTCCCTGCTAACCTCCCTTCTTCTCTCTCCACCTCCTTCTCCTCCCTATCTCTGTTTAGTTGTTTTCTGACTGGTTACCTGGGTCACCTCTCGAGCCTACAGGCCCCAGGCTCCCCCACCAGTCTTTTGCACTTGCCTTCAGGCTGTTGAACTTTTTCCTACATTACAGCACTTCAGCTTATGCTCCTTGAGTGGGCAACCACACTGCACTTAACCCAGGGCCCTGCTGGACAGACTCTTTGTTCTCCCCCAAGCGCCCATCCCTGTACCTCCGTCTGTATGTATGCATGACCTAAATGTGCTACGACCAGTTAGTTCGTCTGTCCTGTGGCCCCCCCACCGGTTTTCATCCCCCCCCTCCTGAGCTTGGTCTCAACTGTACCACTTCATGCACTTGCACTAGGAGAAATGTCGTCAGGCCTAGTATGCTAGTTTTTTCTGTTTAGATAATTCGGAATTTTCAAGGCCTAAGAATGATTACTGTATTCCCTTGTTCCCATCCCGCCTTGAAGCGATTTGAAGCACTTCACCTGTGTATATGCGCTATATAAATAAACAATAAATAAAATAAATAAATCTCGCATTTTGCTAATCCGGCTCCTGGCCACACCCCTATTAGTGATAGTTTCTGAGTATACATCAATTCAATTATCATATCTTCCAAGAACTATACCTTATATTAACTGATATCACTGCTACATAAAATATAATTTGCAAGTGACTGTCATAAGAATGTGTTCTAAAATGTTTTTTATTTCAATGAAATCTGCATATACATCTTGATTGTTTCATTTGCAAAAATATCATAGGTAGCTGTGCATTCATTTATGGTGAAAGCTGTAACAAATGGACATTTAATTGGCATAGACACATTATGTTCTATCATTTGCTTTTTTTTCCTTCCTGCACTGGCAGAGTTCAGTCTGCACAGGCCCTTCTCATCTATCATAGGCCTCCAGAGATCGTGAGTTTCTCAGTGAGGTAGATTGGGTACTTCAGGGTGACAACCTTGTAGATGATGCAGCTTGACTTGAAGATCATACCTGCTTGCAGCAGCAGCCAGTGCCATTCGATGGGGGTCAGGGTGATGCGGTCAAATTTACAGGGTCTTTTGATGAGTCATGCTGCAGCATGCAGTACCGTCTCAGGGGAACTAGGGTAGTCGCCGGAAGGGCATTGCGGCCATCCAGGTAGGAGAGGACCAAGGCTTGGACAGCAGATCTGAAGTTGTTTTCTGTGATGAAGGGCTTGATTTTCCACAGGAGAGAAAGTTGGTTCAAGCCGTTTGAGTCTTCCTTGATATGTGCTATGTGCTGTTTGAAGCGGAGGTGGCCATCTGGGGTTTGAAGCCCTTGAGGTGGATAGCAGAGAGCCCGGTTTGCATGTCCAGTTGTCCGATGTCATTGGTCAGCAGTAGGAATTCAGTCTTGGCAGGGTTGAGTTTCAGATGAACACTGGAAATCTATGACTGGATTAATGAGAGGCAGGCCTTGAGTCTGTGGATGTCTTCGATGGAGGATATCTTGATGTAGAGCTGTGTATCATCTGTGTATTGGTGGATGTGGATGTTGTGTGGAGCAAGAAGGGTTCTAAGCAGTTCCATGTAAAGATTGAAGATGAGGTAGAGTATGGATCTTTGTGTGACTCCACAGGAGATGGGTAGAGTTGGTGGTCTGGAGGAATTCAAAGCAGTGTCCACTAGGTATGATTGGAACAAGCTGAGGAAGATTTCACTGATTCCATGTGGCAATGTAGACTGTTGGTGAGTGTCATGTGATCTACTGTGTCAAATGCTGCTGAGATGTCAAGGAGGACTAGGAGGCAAGAATGGCAATTATCAAGGACTTTAAGAACATTGTCGATCACCTTGATGGTAGCCATTTCTGTGCTGCATCTAGGTCAGAAACCAGATTGGTAGGATTGAAGGAGCTGCTTGACTTTGATGTGTTGGAGGAGTTGTGTGGCTACTGATTCCTCAAGGACACTACCTAGGAAGGGATGATGGGTGATAGGGCAGTAGTTGCTGAAGTCGTCAGGGTTCAAGTTGGTTTCTTGAGAAGCACAAGGATGCAGGGTGGATGTGCAATTCTTCTACCACCATTTTCAATGCTAGTGTGCCAAATGCTATACCACATGTGTCCACCACCTCCGAAAATGTGACCCCCAATGTAAAATCTGTGATTTGCAATTCTTCTACCACCATTTTGAATGCTAGTGTGCCAAATGCTATACCACATGTGTCCACCACCTCCGAAAATGTGACCCCCAATGTAAAATCTGTGATTTGCATCTCCCCTAACACCCAGAGCTCAACCCCCCCCTCCACCAAACCCTCTCTCATCATGAACCCCCTCTCAGGCACTACTGAACCCCACATGAAATGCGCCATGATTAACGCCAGGTCCATCAATGCCCACGCCCTAGACATACACGACCTCCTAACCTCCCACAACCTAGATCTACTCATGATCTCAGAAACATGGCTACATGATGCCTCCGGCCCGGCACTATCCCTCGCCCTACCCCCTGGCTATTCCATAACTAGACAAGACCGCCTCTCCAAAGGTGGAGGTGTACCAATTATTGCCAGAGACTCGCTCTCTATCAGAAAGATAGAGAAATCCCTGACCAACAACAACAGCGACTACCTCCAAGTTAAAATAACCCTCTCTCCCCATTGCACCATTACTGTGCACACCATTTACCGCCCTCCAGGCCCAACAGGAGACTTACAAGCCTCTCTCATCCACCTCCTCTCTGACAACCTCAAAAAACAGTCTAAAGCCATTTTCCTCGGGGACGTCAATCTAGGGCTCCGGGATAGTAAGGACGTAGCAGCCAAATCCCGTTACTCTGCCCTGAATGCTCTAGGCTACAAGAACACCATCCTTAGCCCTACTCACACTCAGGGCAGAACGCTTGACTGGATAACACAGCATAACTGCCCACTCATCATTACAGGTAACAATCCCACCCCGTGGTCTGACCACCACATCATCACCTTTAGCATCCTCACCACTAGCTCCCCTGCTGCCCCCTTGCCTCAACCGCTCCCACCTTGCCTCGCCAGAAGCTCCCGCCAGCTCACTAAGGAAAGGCTTCTGCCCTTCCTCCAAGGCCCAGCCTTCAGACCACCTTTTTCATCAGACCCAGAAACACTCGCAACAACCTATGATACTGCCATCAAAGCAGCTATCAACTCCATTGCCCCTCTCAAACCACGCAAATCCAAACCCACTACCCATTCCAACTCTTGGTTCACACCTGAGCTCCTCACACTCCGCAACGAGAAAAAAGCTGCACTCACACAGTGGCAAACGTCCCACTCTGAAAAAAACAAGATGATCTTTAAAGCCCTATCCACCAAATACAAAAAGGCAATCACCCAAGCAAAGGCCAAATCCTTTGAATCCAGAATCTCGGAAGCCCAATCTAGCACCAAAGAAATCTTCGCCATTTTCAGAGAGCTCGAGACACCCACTCCCGCCCCCCAGAATCTCACCAAAGACAAAGACTGGTGTGACAAAATACAAACGGCCATGCAAACCAAATTAAGCCTCCTCAAAAGCAAAATACTAGCCACTAAACAAGCCCTACCCAGTAGGCATATCCCTATCCCTATCCCATCACCCGCCCCGGATCCCCCCTACCCTTCTCCTTCAAACCCATCCAAGAAAAAGACATCATCAACATTATGAGGAACATCAAGCCCTCTAACTGCAAAGGTGATGCATGCCCAGCCTCCATTATCAAAGACTGCACGGAAGCGCTAGCGCCCTTCCTAAGAGCCTTCGTTAATGCCTCCTTTACCACAGGGAAAGTCCCCGCCTCCCTCAAGGAAGCTTGGGTCCGACCTCTCTTGAAAAAACCAACTCTCGATCCGACCTCCGACCAACAACTACAGACCTATCACCACTGTCCCATTCCTCCTCAAAATATTGGACAAAGCAGCCTACTTGCAGGTCCAGCATTTCATTGAAGAGAACAAACTCCTTGGACTCCGCCAATCTGGCTTCCGCCCTAGACACGGGACCGAAACCGCCCTACTTGACTTGAAGAACCAAATGGACGATGCTAGAGACATGGGTAAACCAGCACTTCTCCTACTCCTTGACCTATCCGCGGCATTCGACCTCGTGGATCATGGCGTCCTATGCCACCACCTTTCCTTCACCGCCAAATTCTCCCCAGAGCCCACAGTTTGGATCACCTACTTCTTACAAGACAGAACCATGCAAGTATTCTCTGACCTAGCCGCCGCATCCCCAACTACTATACTTTGTGGTGTACCCCAAGGCTCCTGTCTCTCCCCCACCCTATACAACATCTTCACACGAACCCTCTTCCTCATCCTTGACGCTATGGGCATCTCATACACCAACTACGCCGACGACACCCAGATCCTCCTCACTCTCACAGGTAACTATGACACCGACTCCCTGACCCTCAACAACCTCTACAACACCATCCAAGCCTGGATGGCTGACAACGGACTATGCCTCAACTCTGACAAGACGGAACTCCTCCTGGTAGGTTCCCCCGACACGCTAAAAAACCTAGATGTCCAATTTAGCCACTTCACCATTGACGCTATTAAAATCCCGGTCCCCGATTCTGTCAAAACTCTGGGAGTCTACCTGGACTCCAGCCTATCCATGGATAGACAAGTCAACGCAATAGCATCCGCAGCTGCATATCATGCTAAACTTATCAACGCAATCAGGCCCTTTCTATCCAAAGAGAACTGCACCAACATAGCCAGAGCCATCACCGGCTCCAGGCTAGACTACTGCAATGTACTCTTTCTAGGAACCTCCAACAAAAACTTAGTGAGACTACAAGTAATACAGAACAATGCTCTCCGGGCAGCCCAAGGCATTGCTAAAAGAGAACACATCTCTGAAGCCAGAAAACTAGCCCACTGGCTCCCAATAAAGGAAAGGATCGTATTCAAAGCCCTGACACTGACCCACAAGTGCATTCACTTCACTGCTCCTGCTTACCTTTCTCAAAGGATCCACCCTGTCTCCACCACCAGGCCAACCAGATCCCCGTACACCAACATGCTCTCTGTGCCACTAGTAAAAAGAGTAAAAGCGGGTGGATCCAGCTTCCCCTACCTCGCGCCCTCCCTCTGGAATGCCCTACCTCCCACCATCCGTGGCGAGGACTCCCTCACCACCTTCCGCAAAACACTGAAAACTACCCTCTTCACATAAGGACAGACACATCAGCACAAATACTTATCATTTATGTTTGTAATTTACGCCCAAATGCAATATTTGTAACAACAGTATGATTTCCTGTACTACTCATAATGTGTCAACAATCGCTATCATATGTACCATGTAACTAAGTTATTGCAAGTAACAGTGCCTCAATGCCCCTGGGCTGCTTGCGCGCTATAAAATTTAAATAAATAAATAAATAAAATAAATAAATGTGGCCTTGAGGGATTCTAGAATGGCAGTGAGGTATTCCATTGTGAGTTTCTTGAAAGTGGTCCAGGTAGTTGAGGTTTTTCAAGATGGGATGTGTAGTGTGCTAGCAGTTGTGGTGTTGGCTTATATGTGTTGGCAGACCATGCTGATCTTATTGATGAAGAAAGAGTTGATGGTGGTAGGTTTCTCGGTGGAGTGTGGTATGGGTCGGTCGGGCAGTGAGTTGATGCAGTGCTGGATGGCTTTGAAGCAGGCTCTGCTTTAATTGTTGGCCATGCCTATGGTGTTTTGGTAGTTGTTGGCCTTGGCAGTGGTGGTCAGTTGTCTGTATATAGCCCACAGTTCCTTGAGCAGGGGAGGATGGATGCACTGAAGGATTTTCGCCAAGTCTTCTCCGGTTTTCTGATGGTTCATTTGTTGAAGTTGAGTTTGTGAGTGAACTATAATTTTAATTTTATTTGTTACCTGGAAAGAGTGTGAGCCTTTATTCCCCACTCTTTCATGTATTTTGATGTGTGTTTTACTTTTGTGTTGGATATGGAGTTTTAAACAACTTCCTAGGCAACATATTCTTCTTGTGTATCACACAGCACCTTCAGTGCAGTGGCACAGGGGTGTCTTTCAGACTCCCCCAGGTTTAAATACCTTCTCTGGGACTGACTACTATCTCCCAGAGCATGTAAAGTTAAATTGACTTTACTGGTGTTTTTAAATTTACAGACCCAGCACATACTATCTTCCTATATATTGCTGGAGGGGTTGCCTAGCATCCCCTATGTCTAAACACTCATGTAACAGTCAAATGTTCCCCTTTCCTCTTGAAATGGCTGGTGGCAGTGGTTTTAGAATGAACTATCCTGATTCTTCCCGACCTTGAACACCGGTAGCTAAAAATCAGGTCAGCCATGTTTTCCAATATGGCGCCCAAGACCTATTTGTAAAAAAAGACTCTGTCAACTTTTGTCACCATTTCCTTTAGGAAAGGTCCTTTTAATGTTTGCCTCTGTGCACCAAACCTGTTTGGTCCCTTTGTTCGTTGGTCTTTGGCGGACTTCAATGCTGAAGCCCTCCTCTGGCGTCTCAGTGTCTGGGGTGGACAGGATATGAGGGAGGTGCCCGAAACTCTCTGTGCTTAGTCTCCGAGGAGACCTGAATGCACTCTGGCATGATTGGCTGGCTGACTGTCCAGCAAGGACAGCCAATCTTCTGGGTAAGTGACAGCTAGGCTGGAATGAATAGGAGAAAATTGTTTAAAAGCAGGTCTCTGGGACTTGGAAAGCAGAGTTGACCACTGGAACGAAATAACTGAAGACGAGCTGAAGGAAGACGACTGCTGCAACTCCTGGTCCACCGGTGAAGCTCTACTGCATGTCTGAACTGCCTGAAACTCCCTCAACAGAGAAGCCCGTCAAGGGCGACTTCTTCCCTTGAGCTGGTGGGAACAACCAACTCGCAAGCTGTTGAAAACCGGAAAGCCAGTGAGAAGGATACCACTTTGTGGACTTTAAGGTACTCACACCTTAAACCAACGTTTTGCCAAGCTTGTGGCCTCTTCCCTGGGCAGTGCAGGAACCTATCGACATCCTCCTTCTTGTCCCCACGACTGAAGCTCTGGAACAGCGAGATCTGCAGGAACTGCCAGGAACAACTGCCTCAGCTACAGCTTTTCTTCATCCTAAGGTATTGTGCAAGTGCGGTAAAGAAATCCTTTCTGCTGCTGTGAAAGTTTGTGAAACTTTCCCAACTTTGGAGGTTTGTTCTCCCCTAAACCGAGATATAACTTTTCTTCTGGCAAACTATTTCTAAGAACATTGGCAAAGACTTAACCGTTTACTACCAGAACTGTGCTATCCTATTCAAGACACTGAACCATTGCCTTTGGCCCAGGCCTATTAAATTGAATTGCCTGTTGTAGTGAACTGAAAATATTTGCCCTGCCTATGAATGTAGTTGTGCTTTGATTCTTGTAACCTTTGCCTTTCTACCCCTTTTGAAAGTTACTGAAGTGCCATTTTGCTCCCACTTCAGGGGAGCCTAACTTGTTCAGAAACTAATTGGTTTAGTATTGTAGTGTATTATTGTGTGATATTGAGCTGCTTTTTACTAGTGGAATGTTTTCCAACTGACTGTGTATATAAATATATATTCATTTACCAAGAAACCTTGAGTAAGTGTGTGTGTTTGAACCACTGTAATTGCAAGTCCTTTGTGTGACATCTTGTACTGCTCACTTCCCTCTTAAGATAAGTCTGGCTGCCCATCCACTGCTACCACATAACTGTGTAGTACAGGCTTGTACCAAAGGTGAAACTGTACTTACACCTGTAGTCTTAATTGTGTGTAGTGTTCCCAAAGGGTACTGCATGTGATTCTGCCTAACAAGGGTGCAGTAAGTTTAGGCTTGAGGGTGTGTTGTTTCACAGGGGTATGGCAGTTTTTGTTGGTTTTGAGGGTGGGGTATTCAATTCTTGGAGGAGCAAGTCCCAGTCCTGGTTCCTAAGAGGTAAATCAGCCCATTTTAAGTGGAGTTTGGCAAGGTCTTCTGTGAGAGCCTCCACTGGGAAGTTCTTCAATGATCTGAAGGCTTGTTTTCTGTGTTTCCCATACATTTGCTTGCTTGGTGTGGTGTGACTGATGTCCGAGGGAATTGCTAAATGGTCTGACCAGTTGAGTGGGATGGGAGAGCTGTGATGGAGGGTGGGCAGGGTGGTGATGAAGAGGTCAAGGATATTTCCTTTTCTGTAAGATGGGTCTTTCGTGTGCTGTTTGAGGTTCAGATTGTTGAGTAGGTCGTTGAGATCTCTCTTTCATTGACTTTGTTACTGGGTTGCCAGGGATGTTGAAGTCACTGAGAACTAAGTTGTTGGCATGCCTGAGAGACATGGTGGTGATCAAGTCGGTGAAGTCTTAGATGGAGGTGGTGTTGGGCTTGGGCGGTCTATAGGTGAGGTGAAAAGTGACTGTGTCCTTTGGCGAGAGCAGGAAGTGGAAGGAAATATTTTGGAAAGAGCCAATGGTGGCACCGTCCAGTTGGGTGCATGGCCATGATGCCTTGCAAATGATGGCGAGGCTTCCGCCGATCTTGTTTGTACAGTCTCATTGTAGAATTCTGTAGCCGTTGGGGATGAGGACAACTAGGATGTGGGTGAAGGTGAATGTCAGCCAGGTCTCAGTTATGAAGATGGCATCTAAGTCATGTGTCATGATGAGGTCCTTGATTGCAAGCATTAGTTTTCTTGTAGTTATGTATCATAGAGTGCTGATGGGGTCTATGGTGTTGTGAGTGAAATTGCTGCAATGTGGTGTCCATGATGTTGCTGGTGAGTAGTGTGGTTGGTGATGAGTGATGATTTTAGGATTGGGCTGTTGTGAGAGAGGGGTGAAACACATCGTTTAGAGTGCTTAATTGATGTTAGAGGATCAGGGGTGCTGGTTCTGGGTCCTGCTGGTGCAAACAGATCCACATAGGAATAGCCCATTTCTCCATCTGCCCTTCACCAGCAGCCTCCTCAAAGCTGTGTGCCTAGAGCTAGCCTGGAGTCCTTAAGTAGCTGCATGGAAGGCACAAAAACAGTTTGTGGGCAGAGCAACTGGGTGACAGGGCCTGGCAGCAGCCTCCTCAGAGATGTCTGCCTGGAGCTGGCCTGAAAGGTGCAAAAACAGGTGGTGGACAGAGCAACTGAGTGGCAGGACTTGGACACGGGACCCGCAGCCTCATCAAAGCTGTCTAGAGCTGGCCTGGAGTCTTTAAGTACCTGCCTGGAAGGCAGGAAAACAGGTGGTGGGCGGAGCAACTGAGAAGCAGGGCCTGGTCACGTGACCAACAGCCTCCTCAACAGATGGATCTAGTATTTTCCGCACACGTTACACCCATTCAGAATGTTCAGGGACTGTCGGTAAGATAGCACAGCAAGCTGAGCATTCGTTTATGACATCTGTGTGTAGCCTGCTGACACAAGTTCGAATCCAAGTGGAGCCAACTCATCCTTCCGAGGTCGAAAACCTGAGTACCATGCGGTGGGTAATGATATCAACTGTTTTTACAGCGCGTTGATGCCCTCGGGTGAGCAACTGCTATATAAAAACTGGTATTATTATTGCAATGCCTACTCATCATCTCTGAAGGCAAATGGATGCCAGTGAAGATTTTACTGTATGCAATGGCTATAGAAAAATGTGCTGTTATTTTCCATTAAATATACTGTTGTATAACTTGCAAAAAAAACTTCACTCAACTCTGAACGGAAATCGGCATGAGGCTTCTACTCTACCTCAGCATGATCTTTCAGGAAAATTCCCCCTGTTCGAAAGATGCCTTTGTGTCTGTTTTTCCATTGCTCCTAATTATGTGACGACCGCAACAAGGTAAAACAAGCTCAGGAATTAGAAATGAACATCATTAATCCTGTTTGTAGGGTTATTGCCTTAGCTAGGACATTTTACTCATTTGCTTAATCAAGTTATACACATTTAGAAAAATGTGTCCTTAATGAGATGTGAGCATCGTGGTCCATGAGGGATCCCCCATTTAAAATAAATGTATCCTCCTTGTTCATAGAATGAGTCAGCCAAAGGACGCCTGGGGGACAAAACGGTCCACCATTCCTTATCGTGGTAGAATAGCGAGTGCTGATTTAGGTACTTTTTCAAATTTAACGAATAACATATTTTGTCATACTTTACATTTCTTCATCAGATTTGCATTCTTTGGACAGTCTTCACTTTCGGTGTAACCCTTATGTTTGTTAGGAAATTATCTTAACGTTATTTACGGCAAGATTTGGTTCCATCAGGAAACCATTCCTTAGATGTTTTTTCGTTGATAATTTTATTTTCATATTTTCAGAAAAACACAACAATTGACAAGCGAGAATAAACCATGACTACAATGGATGTCATATGATGAAAAAATCATAATAAATAGTTGATAATCACAAGAAAGAAATATACTAAATACTACTGTAATATCATTCTTTAGATTCACCTAGAAACACTTTACTATCGATAGAGATAGGCCATGATTGGGAAGTGTGCACAGACTTTGTCCATGCTTTACTTATTCTTGCGCTCTGGTAAACCTAATTGCCCAAATAGCTAACCACCTGAATTTCATCTGATTCGGCTGACCCACATTTTACGGAACTTACTTTGAGATTGGGCAAGGTGGTTCAGGTGATTTCATCCTCAAACGTTATCTGAGGCATGCGCAGTTGAAGTTTATTATTAATCTTTCAGGAAGAGGGAGAGGTGGAAATATACAATTCCAGTTAGTTGAGGGAGCTTTAGAAATGCAACACATATTTGTGAATACTACGGAGGAGACAATACTGTTGACCTTCTTGCATGACATACATGCATGTGACATTAAATGATGACCGAGAATGGTGATGATGAGGATGATGAGCTCACGATTATGGCCCATCCAAGTCTGAGCTGCAAAACATGATTCAGGAAACCACCTATGAGGAGGAAGATAGCACAGCTACAGAGACAGAAGGAAAAGACAATGCTACTTCTCCACATGAGAACAATCTCTTTCAAACACAGCTGGAAAGTTCTGAAAGGTCCACACATGGCATTTAGACCAATGCTGCCTTCACCACTTTCATGGCTAGATGAGCTGTCTCAGTTCACCCTTGAAAATCAAAAGTGTGGAAATCATTTCTAAAGGCAGAAAGAAATACCATATTTTACCACCTGCACTATGTTTAAGAAACTGAGTGGGAGAGACTGGGGACAACTTCAGTACCAAATCTATGATGTGCTACTTGATGCACACCACACACACACACCTGGCTGTTCAACCAATACCTGGCACTTCTTGCCCAACGCATTGCCACACTCTGCCCCAACTTCCAGTGCTATGTAGATGACACTCAGCTCATTTTCAGGCTACCCTCAGCCACCTCTTCTCCCTCTCTCATCTCTGACTGTCTGTCCGCCATCCAGGAGTGGTGTGCCGCCAATGATCTCTGCCTTAATGCCAGTAAGACCGAGTTTCTCCTCATTGGCACACCCACACCCTCCTTTCTTGTCACTCTGGCCATCCTCTCTTGGCCCTCTTCCTGCTCCCACCTGTGAGGCAAACAACCTTGGGGTCATCTTCGACTCCACACTCTCCTCCTCTCACATCTCTGACATCTCTAAGAAGTCACACTACCATCTGCACCTCCTCAGAGGTTTTCCTCCTTTCCTGTCCTTCCCCCAGAAGCTCACTGCCTCCACAACTCTGGTTCTTTCTAGGCTGGACTATTGCAACAGTCTCTTTCTAAATCTGCCTGCTTCTACTCCCTCCGCAACTCATCCAGAACAGGACTGCGAGACTTGTCCTTGACCTCAAGCCCAGGGATCGTATCTCTCCAGGACTGAAATCTCTGCACTGGCTCCCAGTGGCTACGAGGATTAAGTACAAAACCCTCTGCATTGTCCACAGGCCTTCTGTGGCTTGGGGACTCAATACCTTCAACTCTCTCTTCCTAAATATCTCCCTTCTCGAGCTCTTCGCTCATCCCCCTCCAACTCCGTCAGGGTCACTCGCTTCTCCAAGCAACGAGTTGGTGGTAGATCTCTTTCTTCAGCTGAGGCCTCCCTCTGGACCAGCCTCCCTGCCTCCCTCAAACTTGAGGAGAATCATCTCCGGTTCCAGAAGCACCTCAAAACCTTTCTCTTTGCTTCTGCTTTTTCTCCTCCTCTCCCCTGCTGACTTCCTGGCTGAAACTGCACTGGTTACCTGGCCACCCTCTGATCTCGGGCCCAGGTCCCCCCCCCCCACCAGTCGCACACCTGCAGTGCCTTCCTGGCAACCCCTGCACTTGGGGACTGTTGTCTGTATCCCTACAGTCCCACTATGAGCACTTGAGACCTGATGCCTGCACTTATCCCTGCACTTGCCACCTGCTGGCCTTACTTTTACTTATTGTTATTTATTCTATTATCCCATGAACTGTCATGTCCCCTACCCCTTCCCATGCACTTGCGCAATCTGAATGACACCTTGCCTAGTAGGATCATTGCCTGTCTTCCCTCTGTTCCCCCTCCCTTGCTTCGTCGTACCTCAAAACACTTGTGTATAGGCACGTTATAAATGCCATATCATATCATATCGGCCATAAAATAGATGAACTCACAAAAGACCAGAACGACAAGCCTCTCACCATCATCCAACCACGATGCTGCCCCAGCCCATTCTGTCACCCCAGACACATTGTATCCATGGCTGGCAGCATTTACAATGATTTCCTATGGAATCCTCCTGCGTTTTGCTGTTTCAAAAAGCAGACATATTCTATAGGAAATTATTGGTTTTACACCAGTAGTTTGTGCAGAAGCTGAAAGGGAGGTGGAAAAGTAACTCCTGTTTCCTCCCTGATCTCTGCCTTCAAAAACTATTCGAATTTCCCTGAGCTTGAATGGAGGCTTTAAGACAGGAGTAACACTGTTACCCTGTCACTAGTACACCTGTGTACTCTCCAGGAAACGCAGTGATATAATCGCTGCAAAAATGTCACCAGTACAAAAATGTGCGGCAAAAATGCTGTGGTTTGACCCAGTAAAGGTGTACCCCATTATACCATTTAAGGGGAGCGGGTTTGCGGGGGTGTCCCCTGTTCCCCTTCAATTGTATAATGGGTCCGGAGGTTGCCGGGGGGGTCCCCCGCATCCTTTACATGGATTGCTGCAAAACCACAGCCTTTTTGCTGTGATATTTTGTGTCCACAACCATTTTTGCTGCAATTTTAACACATGGAACCCTCTCCAGGAGACTTGAAAATTATCCCCGAGAAGATTTCTCACAGGGAAAAGAGAGAACAAAACAGCCTGTGGCCTAATCAAAAGAGGAAGTCATAAAAACCTGCCAGAAATGGAAGCACCTGACTCCCGAAGACCATGGTGACCTAATAAGGCCAACACAGCTCATAAATAGGAAATCTTTTCAAACCGTGAACCAAAACCAGTCAGATCTGGGGATACCGTCCCCTGTCTAACAGAACCAGTCCCTTCCATAATGAAAGACCAAATAGTCACCCAAAAAGGAACATGTTACTCACAGTTGACCTGAATATTGCATGCTAAGCCTATAAGATTGGATCAGACATAAGCAATGTCATTGAAGATGACAAACACATGATGTTGGCCATCACCAAAAGATTATTTGATCACTGCTCTACTGCCGTGTTCAACACCCCGCTTCCAACTGGCTAGTAGATGCAATGCAAAAACAGGTGCAATAAAAATGGGGTAAAGTGGTGCTGGCCTTCCTGCAGTCCTGCACATGCACAGTCTTACCTATCAAGACATACAATTTCTCCTACTGGTTGCTGATTAGAGTTTCTATCAACTCCAAAACAACAATCACTGTTGTTGCTGCCTACCGACCCCCTGGGTATAACACAATATTGTTGGAAGAATAGCTGAACCTCATAAAAGATATCCTCACATCAGGTGAAAAATATATACTGGCTGGGAAACGAAACCTCTGAATCAATTATAACATGGCCACCAACGAAGCGGCAAGAATTATGTCCTTTTCTCGATAACAGGCATTTCTTCAGCAACGGCCGACGGACTCTGGTAAGTCTGCCGTGGCTCCCCGTAATGTCTGTTCTCTGTTTCCTTCAACTGCTGCACGCTGCACCAGCAACAGCAGTCAAAATATCAGTGCAAGGTCTTTTCTGGCCCAGTCTTCCATCTCGAGCGCAGAACACACTAATCTTGCAAATTCTATAGTGCATCCCACCTCGTCTTCACCTATTTCCAGCCTCGGAGGAAGTCCCTTTTGTTGGATACCAACACCGCTGGCATTTTCCCCCTGTTGCAGCCTGACCCCAGTCCTTCCAGAGCCCAGGGCATGACTTCTAAGTTTACCAAAGATCCCCATATAGTATTACCCATTCACATCTTGTCATGCCTGTTGCTCAACACCCGATCCATGATAAAACATGCTGCTGAGATAGCAGCACATATTGAAAACTCTGACATGGATATTTGTGCATTCACAGAAACCTGGGCACATAGTGCTGCGGGTCCCTCACTTAACCTGGCTAACCCCGCCTACCTGGTGCCTTCCTTCCTGCCTGCCGCTCTTTTTCACCACTTAGCAAGCCACGCCCACCTGGTGCCTTCCTGCTTGCCGCTCTGTTTCCCTACTTAAGGAGCCCTCCAGCCTCTTTTCCTTTGCAGATGGGGAGCAGGTGCAAGTGGATCTAGATCACCTGGCCTAAGCCCCGCCCACCTGGTGCCTTCCTGCCTGCCGCGCTTTTTCACCACTTAGCAAGCCACGCCCACCTGGTTGGTGCCTTCCTGCTTCCCGCTCTTTTTCACCACTTAGCAAGCCACGCCTCCCTGGTGCCTTCCTGCTTGCCGCTCTGTTTCCCTACTTAAGGAGCCCTCCAGCTTCTTTTCCTTTGCAAATGGGGAGCAGGTGCAAGTGGATCTAGGTCACCTGGTCTAAGCCCCACCCACCTGGTGCCTTCCTGCCTGCTGCTCTTTTTCACCACTTAGCAAGCCCCGCCCACCTGGTGCCTTCCTTCACCATCACCGTCTTGTGGCCAATGCTGGATTTGACTTTTATGGACTTCATTCATTCATGGTGTGTCACTCTTTCTCAACTCTCATGCTGGACTTCCTTTGCATCTTGTACTCATGGTGGTCCTGAATCATGCTATTCCCATCTTCATCTTTTATCCTGGCTTGCAACATTATGTGTTACTACTGACTTCTGCAATTGTATTCGCTCTCCACTCTTGCTTCTCCACTCTTTTTGACTGCTTACTCTCTGTTCTCTCCTCATTTCCCTTCTCCCTTTTCCTGTCTCCTCCCCTTACTTTCTTCTATGCACTTACTCTATCAGAATTGTCCCTGGACCTAATATGATAGCAACCTCGTCTGTTTCCTCCACCCTCCCATTACTGTTTTTTTCCTCCCCACCACCCCCCAGCACTATCTGAAATGTCGTCAGGCCTAGTATGATAGTCGCTTGTTTTGTTCCTCCCCTCCCTTTCTGCACCCCTCTCCCTCAACTTTTGTTTTTCTCCGGCTCTACCAGAAATGTCGTCAGGCCTAGTACGGTAGTCGCCTGTCTGTTTCCATTTCCTTCCCACTCTCCCCCACCCTTCCTTATCTATGTCTTAGCTCTTGCACTATCTGAAATGTCGTCAGGCCGAGTACAATAGTTAATTTCACATCCTTACTGTTCATGGCCTGTTAGAATGTGGTTGTATTTTCCCTTGTTCCCTCCCTTGCCTTGAAGCGCTTTGAAACACATTGTGTATAGGTGCTATATATAAATAAACAATCATATCATATCATATCATATCATATCCCTGAGGGATACTCAATGTGGAGGGAGGACAGGGTTGAGGACAGAGGGGGGGATTTAATTTTTAAATCCCATCTCACGATCGGGCAAAAGGTTGGGACAATCATGAAGGGCATTGAGTCCATCCAGGTTAAAACTGGAATCAATGTTGAGGCCACGCTTAACCTATTGGTGATCTACAGGCCTCCCTCAATCTCAGAGGATTTTATTTCACCACTATATAATCATCTGGTGTCCTATCCAAAACCTTGTTCCAGTTTTATTGTTATGGGTGATTTTAATTTTTGGCTAGGCCATCAGGATGACCCCAGAGGCTTAGAACTAGAGACAGCCTTGGCGAACCTGGGTCTGGGCCAAATCAATTGGCACCCTACACGTTGTCTAGGACACACTCTAGACTGGGATTCGGCCACTAATGTGCATATTAAGGATCTCCTGGTCACACCTTGCCCGTGGTCGGACCACTTTTTTATTAATTTTACCATGCAGTCAGCCTTCCCGGTTAAGAACAGAAGCAGACATCTGCCTTTTTTCAAAGGCAGAAATCCAAGACTTCTTACATTGGAAATAAATAACCCATTTTTGAACACTGTTCATAATTTTCCCCCTACATGCTCAGCATTGAACATGTCCAAGTCCCTCATTGCTACTCTTACAGACATCACTAATCTTTTGGCCCCACAGAAATGAGGAAAAGTAGATCTTTGCCAAAAAACAAGCCACGGTTCTTGCCCGCCCTTGGCAAGCTGAAATCTACCATGCTTAAGCAGTATTATTTATAGCTGGGAAGGGAATCCCACCTGCAGCCTCCTCACTGAATGAAAAGTGGCCGCTAGAGCACGTAAAGTTGCTTTACTGATAGCAAAAAAGAACTCCCTTAGCAACAGGATAATCTCAGCTAAATCGGAGACTAAAGAACTTTTTAAAATCTTAAAGGAGCAAGAGTGTACCTCAGCCCCGGACATGGGCGCAGTGGTGAAAGACACAGCCTGGTGCCAGCGGATCGAGGACGCCATGTGTGCGAAGCTACAGGGTATCAAGGCCAACATTCTTAGGAAAAAAGCTGCTGCCTCTAACAAGGCTACCGTAATAAGTTGTAAGGAATTCAAAAGATGCCCTTCAGTTCCTGAATTTTCCTTTTCCCTGTTTTCTTTGGAGGAGATGACGGAAGTTGTGGTTCACCTAAAGACTACCCGTTGTAAGGGAGATCCATATTTCGCCGTCATTATCAAAACTTGTCCCCCCGACCCGCCTTGATGCTAAACTTCAGTTTATAAATGCCTCATTCAGAGAGGGCGTTGTGCCTGATGATCTGAAACAATCTTGGGTGAACCTGCTACTAAAAATAAATGACCTATCAAAGGAAAACCCTTTAAACTATAGGACCATTACACACACTGCCTTTCGGTTGAAGATTCTGGATAGGGTCGCTTATAAACTGGCAGCCCTTCATCTCAACAATTCTTCTATCCTAAACTGCCAACAATCAGGCTTCAGAGCCGGTCACAGCAACGAGACGGTATTGCTGGAATTAAAATCTAGGCTTCTATCCCGCACTGATAAAGGCCTTGCCTCTATACTCATGCCTCTGGATCTTTCCGCTGCTTTCGACCTTGTAGACCACACTTTGTTGGTTTCCAGGCTCGAAGAAGTGGCATTTTTCTCTCCAGCACCTTCCCATTGGGTTGCCTCATTCCTAAACAACAGGGCAAGCGGTGTTTGTTCAGAAACTGCAGAAGCGGCTCTAATGCCGATTGAATATGGAGTTGCTCAGGGAGCTAGTCTCTCCCCGTTTTTACAACATCTTTACCGCCCCTTTCTTTTGCCATGTTGGAGCAGAAAGGGATATGGATTACAAATTTTACTGATGATACTCAGTGCATCATCCCGCTGGCAGGCTCCCACGTATTAGATGAAGCCAGGCTGAATAAAGCCTACACATGTATAGACAACTGGATGGCAGCGAACGGCCTGGCTCTTAACAGGTCCAAGACAGAGCTTAAGACGGTGGGGTCCCATAGCACACTCTCCAAGCTGGATTCAACATATGGGAGCTTTCAACTCGGCGACGTGAAGATTAACACGTTAAAGAAAGTGAAATCCCTCTGGGGTATCCTAGACCAGCACCTTTCTATGAAGGCCCACGTGGGGAATCTGGTGTCTGGAGCAGCCAACTACCTAAGACTCTTTGCCCATATTCACCCCCTCATCTCACAAAGCCAATGCAGAAACCCTACGAGAGCCATCGTAGGTGCTAAAATGGACTACTGCTGTAGTCCTTTGACCGGCATTAGCAAAGCCGATACCAACCGTCTTCATGTGATTCAAAATGGGCCTAGCGAGATGTGATCACGTCTCAGCAGCCAGAATAGCCCTGCACTGGCTCCCTGTGAGGGCGAGTATTCGTTTCCGCCTCCTCATGATTACTTTTAAGTGTTTACAGGGCACCCTGCCCTGCTACCTGAGAGAATTGATTACGATCAATATTCCCTCTAGAACTCTCAGATCTAACAACTCTAAAATGCTAGCCATCCCTCGTATGAGATCAACAAAGGCAGAAAAGGGAGCCTTCTTAGCGGCAGCTCCAGTGCCTGGAATAACCTCCCACTGGACCTCATGCTTGAATTGAAACTAGAGCCATTAAAAAAAAAGTTAAAAACCTGGTTGTTTGTGTAAATTCAGGCCATGCCTTGATCATTCATGTGCTTAACTGTTCGTTTTTTTTGTATGTCGGCTCAATCATGCCTCCGGGTCCATTGCTGCGCCATATAAATAAAATAAGGTAAAGTAAAAGTAAAGTAAACATACACAACCTGTTTGAGGACTGGTTGAAGCCATGCTTGAGTTAGACATCACACAACTGGTCACAGAGCAGCACAATTCAAAAGGTGGTGGATATCAAAGGGGCAAAATTAAACTGGCAACATTCAAAGTGGCAAGGTTTAAAGTGGAGAAATTCAAAGCCTCCAAATTCAAAGATGTGGAAATTCAAAGGTGCCAAGGTTTAAGGGGAGGATTTAATGTGGCAAAATAAACTTACAGTGGTAAAGTTCAAAGGAGCCAAATAACCTGATGGCAGAATTGAAAACGGTGGAGTTCAAACCAGCAACATTCGAAGTGGCAAAGTTCAAAGCAGCAGAAATCAAAGATTGGAAGGTTACAATTAGAGAAAATAAAGGTGGCAAGACCTCACAGTGGCAAAATTCAGTGCAGCAAAATTCAAAGTGACAAAGCCTGACAGTGGCATAATTGAAAGCAGGAACATTCAAAGTGGCAAAAAACTCACAGTGACAAAATTGAAAGTAATCAAAAAGCAAAGGTGGGCAAGTTAAAATCAGTTAAATTCAAAGTGACAAAAAGCTCACAGTGGCTAAGTTCAAAGCAGGAAAAATTCTAAGTGGCAAACCTCACAGTGGCAAAACTAAAAGCAGCAAAATTAAAAGTGGCAAAACATCACAGGGGCAAAATCGAAAGCAGCAAAATGTAAAGTGGCAAAACCTCACATCGGCAAAATTGAAAGCAATCAGAAATCAAACTTCAGCAAGTTAAAAACTCAAAGTATCAAAACCTCAAAGTGGCAAAATTGAAAACAATCAAATTCAATGGTGGGCCAGTTAAAAGCAGCAAAATTCAAAGTAGCAAAGCCTCACACTGCATAAGGGAAAGCAGCCAAACGCAAAGGTGGGCAAGTTAAAATCAGTTAATTTCAAAGTGACAAACACCTCCAACTAACTAAGTACACAGCAGCAAAATTCAAAGTGGCAAAACATCAAAGTGGTACAATTAAAAGCACCGAAATTCAAAGGTGGGCAAGTTAAAATGAGATACATTCAAAGTGCCAAAAAACTCACAGTGGCGAAGTTCAAAGGTGGCAAACTGGAGAGTTGTAAAGGTTTTTAAGACAGCCTATTACAACGTCCATTACCTTCCTTTCTGTGGTCCCCTGAGTTGGTTGTGGACTGCAGGACAGGGCTTGACGCCAGGCAGAGAGTTGCCCTTATCCTCTGACCTTCATCGGCTGCCCAAGCAAGTCTGCCCTAGGGTACAAGTAGACAAACTGCCTTCTTGGTCACATGGTCTCTGAGGAGACCAGTCCCCATATAGGAGTAGGACCCAGGGGTCGGGATGGGAGGTGAGCCCAGTGAGGGGTTGGAGGTAGGGGAAAGGCGAGCAGATTGCGTTCCTGAGGCAGGTTAGAAAAGCTAACCAAACACGGAGTGCCAAAACGCACTAAAGCTGCAAAATGCAGCACTCACCTGGCTCTGTTCTTTAAGGAAATGCTGAGGTGCGTGGCGATGGTGGTTGGGCCTGCAGTCTCCCTTCCAGGTCACATAGTACCTGAAGAGACCAATCCCCAGATAAAAGGAGGGTTCTGGTGAGGGAATCGGAGGCGAACCCAATGGGAAGGTGGAGGCAGAGGAAAACATCACGGATTGCGCTACTAAAGCGGTTTAGAAAACCAAACCAAACATGGAGTACCAAAAAGTACTAACGTTGCAGAATGCAGCTTTCCCCTGGCTCTGTTCTTTAAATAAAGCACATGGCTGAGCCAACAGTTTAAGTGGATGGTGGCATATCATCATTCTTCTCATGCCCATGATTTCTTTTGGAACTCCTCATCACTTGATCTATGTTTACTGGTCTCTGAAGCTTCACTTGGCTCCCATCCATGGTGCTGGGGGAGAGGGATTATATATTGGTGTTTTCCCCCAGCCAATGTATATCCTTTCAGAAACACTGCATTTGTTGGTTTAGTTGCAATTTAGTTGGTTTAGTTGCAATGTTGAAAGTTTGGCTACCGGGAATAACCGAGAAAGTGTCACCAGTGCAGCCTAACCCCAACAACATGAGCAAACTCATGGAGGATGCTTGGGAAGTTAATGATTTACCTCTGAACATGGTGGAATTGTCCAACTTGAAAATGCAACAAACGTACAGGAGGATGCATAATAGGCTAATACAAAGACAGTTACAAGAACCTTCTTAGAATTATTGTAGTTCCAGATTTTTGAGAGAAGGAATGGCACTACCAATCCAAACAGGTAGAGGTTTTGAAAGCAATTTCAGAGCTTAGGACCAAAAAGATGTGTTCTTGCTAGACGTTTCACCCTTATTTTATCAAGGTTTTTCAAAACCTTGTGTTAAATTTACAGGTAAGACTGGAGATTAGTACAAGGTGCGTCGATGTCCCGGGGGGATAACTCAGTGGCAACATGCTCGCCTTGGAAGCAAGAGGACATGAAGCAACACCGGTTTAATGCGCGCGTCCGCGCTTAGAAACCTCTGGGTATTTAAGTGCATTATAAATATGCAATTAATACAACAAAAAAAAAATCTGTAACAGCGCTTCGATGCCCCCGGGCTGTGTGAGCATTTTAGAAATGCAAATAAATAAATAAATACACTTAATGTGGATTTGGCTCAATTTCCGAGCCATACCACAGTGTAATCCCGTGTACGCATTTGCATGCATTGCGTGCCGGGGTCTAGTGAAGCTTCTTGACTCACTTCTGTATGCCGCCATTTCCCTCAATACAGTCGCAGAACCTGCAAGTCTGCCACAAAGTGCTTCAGCTTCAAAAATAAGCGGCACTTTCAGGAAAAACAGCTTTTGCCTCACGTTTGAACCATTTGGAAGCTCTGCAGCTATCCGGAAAATGCCTGTGGACAACGTTGTAATAAACTTCTCCATTACTGGCAATCTTTCCGTCGAGGAGTGTCTTCATGAGTAATCCATGGAAAGGGAAGAAGGACCAACCACCAGCAGAAACTCTCAAAGTGACATGAATATAGTGGCCACAAGTAACATTGCAGGCAGACATATTTCAGTGGCAAATGAAGACCTTGATTTGTTGGAAATTAATAGATGTGAGCAAAACACATAATGAGCCACAAATTGGCAGTTGACACATTGAAAGGCTGGCTCACACAAAAAGGATATTCAACTTCTTTTGAGTTGCAACCACTCCATACTCTGGCCTCCCAACTACGCTAATTTTAGGCTGAGGTGCGCACAGTACATGGTACAGAATACCAACCATACCAACCGCAAAGTCTCATCTTTCTACGATCCGGTATAAACCGTCACCTCAACAATCCACCATTCAGCAGAAATATGAACATCATGCAAATTGCGGAACTTACTGCTGCCAAGCATTTTCAATACAGCCTTTCCACAAACATTACAATACATAGAATGGTTTGACAATGAATACAAATACATTTCACAAGAAGAGGCCGTGAAGGTCTTCGTTTACTGCCACCTAATTCTTTCCAGGTAGAAACAGATAAAAATGGCAAACAATATGCCACCCTCACATACGACGAGTTAATAAAGAACCACCACAAACTATTTGACCAAAAATGAAGTAACCTTCGAGGAAGAATGTACGCTATTGCTACCGATCCCAACTGTCCAGTGAAATCTCTCCTCCTCTACATCTTAAAATTACCATCAGACGCAGCATGTTTTTTTGTAATGCCTCGTCTCTTCATCCACAACCAATGCAAAAATGAACAAATTTGGTACACTAATCTTCCACTGGGTAAAAATACTCTTGGTTCTTTCTTGCAGCGCATTAGTGAACGTGCGCATCTAAATAAAGCACACCCAATCACTGCATTCGCGCCACCGCAATCCAACTTCTTTCTAATGGTGGGCTGGAATCCGGAGAAATAATCTTTGTGACTGGACACAAAAATGCTTCCTCAGTATCCAATTACTGGCAACCACAAGCCACACAACGAAATGCTGAAATGCTTGGTCTTCAATTCTCCACAAGGGCCAATCTGCACAACAAATACACACTAAATCTCATACCACTCTTCCACTTCACAATCCAGCGTATTCTGCCACAGCACCTACTTCCTCTACTTCATTCTCCACCATCATGTCCAGCACCTCTACAAATAATTCCATCCCTCAGTTTTCAAATTGCTCTTTCACTTTTTATGGCAATGTTCACTTTAATGGTCAATGATATTATTTTAATGCATACAAACTGCCATGTTATATTGTTCATCACTACCATAAACTGTACATGTTGAATTAATTATTCTGTCATTGTAAATTGTACTTACTGTTGAAACACCTTACTAATTTCCCGTGCCTCAATTACACGTTACAATACACGTTTAACACCTTCACTCTGCTTTTCCTTTTTTACTGCATATCTTGCTATTCAAAATTGCACATACTATTTATCTGCTTCACAAAATGCAAATTACTGCATTGCACATTTTGCCATAAACGTACAAAATGTATTGCACGTGTGAACCCATTCCTCCCCATTCATTACAACGGATCAACTTGGCTCAAAATGGCACCCTGTTGATCCGTAGTAATGAAGCAGTACGCACATTCTAGTGTTTGTAGAACTAACATGCACTGCTGTAGCCACATTTTCAAACAGCAAAAGAAATGCCACTTGAAAAGGTTTAACTACGACATTAGTATCCCAGGGCTACAAACCGCAGAATACTAATGTCAATAACCCCCTTGCCGGCGGGCCATTACCGCCTAATGGTAAGGCCCCCAGGGACTCTGTTAAGACCTGATCATAGCAAGGGCTTTAATGGAGGACCGGGGGCATTACATTAGGCGGGAATGGGTCACCAGCTCCGGGGCTATTTCCATAACATCTTCCAATATAGAGTCTGAATATCTGATAAATGGGCTGAGGCAAGCATATTGGTTCATTGTAGGCAAGTATTCTTGTGAGAGTACATCATCCTGCATGATAGCTACTCTGAATCTGGATCTGAAGAGCTATACAAGAATCTTGGTGATGAGAATTAGAAACCCTGTCCCCTTTCTGTCTGGTCTGGGTCAAGTAGAAGATAGCAGTGCTTGAAAGGTGGCCACCACGATATTCAAGATCTTTACTTTTTTTTTCAAGTCGACATTACTAGTTGTGAGTCCATAATTAGAAAGGAGCTAACCGAGAGATAGTCCAGAGACACCCGGACCAGTAAAAAGGCCATGCAATAAAGCTGGATGAGTGTCCAGCTAATCGGTTGTTCACATACTGTCCCCGAGATAGTGTTTCCACACAATGTATTTTATATTCATTCAGTCTGTTCACAAATTCTTGTCAATAATAAGCAGGCCAAGGTCGCAAAATCATTTATCTCAAAGTGTTTATATTTAGTTAGTTTCACTAAATATTAGAGTTGAGGCAAGCTTCAGCACAAGTATAAATGTTTTAAGGATTCAATTGCCAATGCATTTCGGAAAAATCCTTCGTCAGCGCAATCCTTTACATATATCTTCTTGAGTAGTGCCTTTAAACATGTATCCATGTAATGGTTATATAGCCGTACTGCAACATTCCCGAGCTGTTTAATAAAGGGAGAGGTACAAGCTCACCCAGTCGGTGGAGACTGGGGTAAGTGCAAAGGGAGTCACTCTCCTGGGTTATTTATCAAGTGCGTGAGGTGGGTGGGGTGTAGGACCCTGAGGCATGTGAAATAGAGGACTGGCGGGGGTGCCTGGCACCTATGAGACTCTGAGGTACACCGGGCGGTCAGTCAGCAAGCTTTAAGGAAGAGGAGGGAGAGTGGGAAAGAGCAGAGCACTATGTTAGCAGGGTAGAGGGAGAGAGAAGGAAGAGGGGACGATCAAGATCTTGAGGAGTTTCCGAAACTTAAGAAGATCAGACTCAAGACGGAGGGCGGCAGGGAGGTTATTCCAGAGGGAGGCACCTGCTGAGCATAAGGATCTTTGAGTTTCTCGAAAGATATTAAGAGCATACGTGCTAAACTCAGTTTCTTACAGCGATTGTCAAATGGCATCATTGCTTCTGGATGGTATTTCTTTTTATTTCTATTATTTGTAGATTAAAGTTATGGATCATAAGTGTGTTTGGTATGTCAATGATCATTGGTCTAATGATTGTATATGTTGCATTAGAGGTGGTTGACAACGCAGAAGTTATTCTCACAAATTGTGGGATATTATTTGCACGCTGCATTCAAAATCCACAGGTTTCAGTATGGTGCTTTTGTAATGGGGGCCACAGGTACATATTAGTATAGCATCATCACGTGTTACATGGAACATCATAATTGTGCATTAAAACACAGCAAAATATATTTCTTGATCTTTTTATGTCAACTATTGTAACTAATTTCAATTGCTGATATTATGTATATACATTATTTATGTGGGCATGGATAACTCATCCTAAATATATTGCATTTGTCTACAATAATATTAATGACAATTTTGACATCAATATTTATGATGATCACAAGTTGTTTCACATAAGTGGATCACTAAGTATGCAATTAGCAGAACATGTTTTGATGTTTCATTTCTATATAGCAAATAACAATATATGTAGTCAGTCAATATAGTACCAGATATGATACATCCATACATTTCTTTTTTGCATTGTGTATTTCCAAATGTTATCACAGGAAGTGCATACTAAAATTGATAAAGGTCTTCAAATGACTCATCTATATAACACCCTCAGTTTATTAAAGATAAAGCATGTAAAGATAGTTTTCTATGTGTATCAATATTCTCTTTGAGATTATAACACCAATATGTGTTAACTATGCACTATGTCACATACACCGATTACTGCATAGTTAATCAACTAGGCATAGTTACATATGATAATGTGTTATAGTTTGTGACTTCCTAATCCATATATTAAATCAGCATTATGTCAGAGAATATTGACGTATGCACACATTATTTATGTTGCATATTTGCACATCAAAAGAAGTGCATAATAAATGTAATAACAAGGTTCATCATCTATGTTGATACCCTGGTATGTTGTTTGGGGTTGTCCGATATATTTAGCTTCTTGCTGTTCCAGCCTTCGTTCTCTGATGCCTCCTCTCTGTGAGACGTTCCCTCTGTCAATAGCCATAAATGTGATTGATGTATCTGCTTCCTGGTGATCATTTTGCCAGTGTTTCTCCAGGACATTTTAGGATCTTGACTACAAATCATATTTGAATGTTCTCGTATTCTTGATCATAGCTCTCTTATGGCCCTTCCGATGTACATGTTATCACATGCACACCTAACCTCATACATCAAAAATGTAATTCTATAGTTCAAAAATAGTCCAATCCGAATTTCAAATCTCAGGGCCATTGTGAAGATCTTAATGTTATGTTTAGTGTATCTACATATGCTGCAATGGTCCCATTAAACCCCCCACAATATCTTGTTTTGTGCTTCGTCATGTCGGAATGCTAAAGATAGATTCGCAAAGTAGGTGCTTTTGTATACACAAGTCTAGGCTTCTTGTTAATGTAATTTCTAAGATCATTGTCTGACATTGGTACATGCCAGTTTTTGGCCACACTATATATATTATTGTTATATTTACTATAGATGCACTAACACAATGACCTTTAGCAATTTACCAATTACTGTTACTTGCGATTACTTAAATGAGCTACATGAAAAACCTTTGTTTCACCCAACAGTCTTTCCTGGGTTCCCAGCTCTTTGAGGTAGTCAAATAACTTCTTCTAGGTTTGCTCATATTTCAAAACATTTAGTTGTCAACAGACCACCAGGCCACCAGAATCAAACCAACCTTTAAGGTAGTCAGTCCCCACCCCCTAAAAGTTGTCAAATTGTATAAATTGCTAGAAATACTTTAAATGCCCCACTACTCTACAAAGTGATGCGTGCCGCGCTAGATACCACTACCACGTGTGTGTACCTCACCGCTCAACACTGCCATGTGTGCTGCTCCATATGTTTGCTTGAAATGTGCCATACCTGACTACAAAGTATTATGTGTTTGGCCTGACGACACTGCCTTATATGCCCCTTCTGATTACAATGTTCTGTGTGCCTCACCCTGGGATCATACCATGGGTGTTTCACCCAATAACAATATGCAACCCGGCAACCTGTTAGCCTCTACTTGTGGCCCACCTGCTTTGCTCATCTCCTCTGGGAACTCGATCTCTGTACCCCCTACATCCCTGACCACCTTTACTGTTGTAAGAGATATGCCCACAGACCCACATGTCAGGCCCTCCTCCTTCCTGCTCTGTGCTAAGCCCTTACCTCAGTATAACATCCTGCACTTCCTCCCCCACCCTTATGCAATCTCGCCCTGCCCAAGCTACTTCATATTCAAGCCTGCAAGCAACTCAAGCCCACTAAACTGCACTGGCGCCCTGTCACCTGCGCTACCCAGGCTCATGAGTGCCCTGCCACCTGTGCTACCTAAGCCCATGAGTGCCCTGCCACCCATGCTACCTACGCCCATGAGTGCCCTGCCACCTGCGCTACCTAAGTCCATGATTGTCCTGCCACCCATGCTACCTAAGACATGACTGCCCTGCCACCTTTGCTACCCAATACCATGAGTGCCCTACCTCCTGCACTACCCAAATGCATGAGTGCCCTGCCTCCTGCGCTACCCAAGCCCATGAGTGCCCTGCCACCGGTGCTACCTAAGTCCATAATTGTCCTGCCACCCATGCTACCTAAGCCCATGAGGGCCTGCCACCAACGCTACCTAAGCCATGACTGCCCTGCCACCCATGCTACCCAATTCCATGAGTGCCCTACCTCCTGCACTACCGAAATGCATGAGTGCCCTGCCTCCTGCGCTATCCAAGCCCATCAGTGCCATGCCACCCCTGCTACCTAAGTCCATGAGTGCCCTACCTCCTGCGCTACCTGAGCCCATGAGTGCCTTGCCACCCATGCTACCCAAGTGCATGAGTGCTCTGCCACCTGTGCTACCTATGTCCATGAGTGCCCTTCCATCCATGCTACCCAAGTCCATGAGTGACCTGCCACCCATGCTACCCAAGTCCATGAGTGCCCTGCCTCCTGCGCTACCCAAGCCCATGAATGCCCTGCCGCCTATGCTACCTACGCCCATGAGTGGCCTGCCACCCATGCTATCTAAGTCTGTGAGTGCCCTGCCACCTGCTCTGTCCCTCGAAAGACTTGAACCCCCAGACCTAAACACATGATCACGAGGGGGGCTCTGTTGCGCACAGGAGAAAATGGCGGCTCCTGTGTAAGCTCTGGCAGTTTCCAGGGCCGTAAGCCGGACAATTGCCTTTTATCATGCCAGTTCCTGGCATAAGTAATCAGGGAGGACCCAAGAGAAATTTGCAGACTGAAGGTGAAAAGCTCTCCGAGATACAGCCCAAACAGGAGACCGTGGCCGAGCGAGGTGCAACGGCCGAGATCCACGAGGAGGAGCCCGGCGCTGGACTGATGCGAGCGATGCGGGAGGAAGAGCAGGCGATCTGGACTCGCAGGGAGGGGGGCCGCAGGCGCTCCGAACATCGTTGGATGCCTGCGGACCCTCCCGCAGACATCCACATGGCAGCGGGACGGGAGTGGACCCCCTGACCCTGCTGCATACCGGCGTAGGGAAGGTAAGACGGGCCCTCCCTCTCTGCCGATACACAGACCCTCCCCCACCGTGCAGCAGGACGAGTACACAGTCTCATTAAGCCGCTGGAAAGACAACAGGTGAAGGCCTTGAGCACCGGGGGGAAAACAAATAATTAACATTTTAACACGGCCTCATCTCATACACGGCCATCGAGCCAACGAAGCAGCACATCCCGGTCGGCCTGGTTGGGGCCCTGCACACGCCAAGACACCCTGCATAATCGGCACCGAATCAACCCATGCTCCCCCCAACCCCCCGTGGCCCCTGTGCAGCAAGGAGACTGTTAACACGCGATAAGGCCATAGATCGGAAACAGTGGTACTGGTAATATAAGTGGCCCCCCGGCTACGCAACCTTAGCAGAGACTACGGCAACAGCTAAAATCCCCCGTATACTCAATTTGCATTGGGGGAGAGACTGGGAGCCAGCACCTCATCACACTGCTCCCCCCAATGGGAAAGGGGGGCGCAGTACTACGGCTACCTGGAGTGGGGGTGACACGGAATACAGCTAACCAGGGAGGGCAGAGCCCCTACCCCTCTCCCAAGGGTACCAAGGTCTACACGAGGGAACACCAGCTGACTACAACCCTCTGTGAGTGCACACCATCTTCTAACCAGCTGCAATAACAAGACGAGAAGGGGGCATTCATTGCCACTAACTACTCCTCTATCGCATCTTCATAGGCTGGGCTGGGTATCTAGATTGGTGCGACGACAGCGCAGGATACAATTACACTTGAACGTTAGAGAGGCTGAAGCATCAGGGGCTGGGTCCTACGACGGCCTGGTAACTGGGGGGGGGGGCACTTCGCAGCAACTATAACTGAGTGCCCATTTGAACAGTACGATGCCCAAGAACGTTGCCCCCAAAAGGAACAAAGGCACGATAGATAAAGTTACGACCACAATGTAAAAGGACACAGATCCCGAGGTCGATGGCGAAATGGCTACACAGGAGGATCAAGCCCCTCCGGCCACAATGATGGACCCCCAGGCGGTCTTTGTGGCCATGCAGCAGGGTTTTGCAGCACTCACAGATAAACTAGATGGAATCACAGCGAGTGTAGCCACCATAAAGACACAACTCGACAAGACCACCTCCTGTATGACTGAGGCAGAAACGAGGATATCGGGAACAGAAGATGCCCTTGAAACTCACAAAAGCACAGTCTCTACAATGGCCATAGAGCTGGGAACCCGTGAAATCCAAGTGTGAGGACCTAGAAGCGAGGTCCCGCAGAAACAATATTCGCATAATTGGGGTCCCGGAAGATGCAATCAAAGGGACGATGGAAAAAGCAGTCGAAGACCTCCTGCACACGCTATTGGGTGACCCGGGCTGGTCCCCGATGTTCCTGGTAGAGAGGACACACATGTCACTGGCCCGAAACCGAAACCAGGGGCAAATACTAGACCGATCATTGAGCGCACATTGAACTACAGAGACAGGGATCTGATCTTACGGACCTCCAGGGAGAAACAGGAGTTAAGATGGGAGGCCAATGTCATACGCATCTACCCGGACTTTACATTGGCGGTCCAGCAGGAAAGAAAGCTCTTTACCGAGGTCAAGAAGATGCTTTGCGAACGCCAGGTGCAGTATGCAATGCTCTATCCCACTAGACTTAAAATCCAACACCAGAATAAGTCATATTTCTTCACGTTTCCCGAAGAGGCCACGAATTTTGTAGAAACACATATCTCCCCGAACAATGGAGGTACCTAGAAATTGGCTATCAAGTGGGTAGTGGGCCACATCATTCCAAACACGCCATTGAAACGAGATGAACAACAGCGGGATAAGCTCCCCTTGGGATCCCATGTCTGGGAGCAACGAACGGTAATCTTCAAACGCACATTCACTAATAACCCTAAAAAGCACATAGAGTGAGAGAAACCAGATGGAACCGGCAACGACACTTCGACTCGAAACCGGCACGCGCACCGGAAACGCCACAGCCCCCCCGGTAGCAGGTGCTCAAGACATTGATGGGTGGGGAGGGATGGTCATTTAACTGCACAGTTGAAGTTTGGGGAACTGTGAGGGAGGGTGTAGGGGGGACACAGGGGTTGTTTCGGGTTTGTTATGCAGTTGAGGTGGATAAAAGAAAAAGCACACAGGTGGTAAGCACGAAGATGCCAAAACATACAACGGATGACCATTGGCGCACAAACACAAGCAACTACCTCATTGATAATGGCTAAAAAAGACAGGGATGATATCAATGTGTTTAGCTGGAATGTAAGGGGCCTCGGCTCCAAGATAAAGAAAAGGAAGATTATGGCATATCTCAACAGGCAATCAGCCAAGATTATCTTCTTGCAGGAGACACATAGGGGACCTGGTCAGTCCGCACAATTGATACCCAATTGGGGTACTTTTCAATACTTCACAACGTACTCTAGACGGGCTAGGGGTGTTGCAATACTACTTCATAAGATGTTACCATTTCAATTCATTAAGGTCGAATGTGATCCAGTAGGGCGATATGTATTGCTTCATGGTAATCTCTATGGTAAATAAATAGTCTTTATTAATATATATGGCCCAAACACTGACCATCCAGATTTCTACTCTTCGATCTTTGAAAAATTAGCGAACTTTCCAACAGCTCAAGTGATTTGCGGGGGGGACTTCAACACCATTTTGAATTCACAACTCAATCGCACATCGGCTCATTCCAGAACATTAACCAAAGCAGCGCAGTCAATACTCACACATATGTCGGACCTGAATCTGAGGGATGCATGGAGAACCTTACACCCGGACAAGAGGGAATACACATACTACTCCTCGGTCCACGACATGCATTCCAGAATAGACCTATAGCTAATAGACACGGGCAGCATGGCATGGGTCATTGATTCCTGCATTCACCCTAGGACATACTCAGACCATTCCCCGATACAATTAATATTGAGAATCCCCGATAGGCCTAATGACCATCCACCATGGAGATTTAAACCTGCAGCCGTAGGGGACCTGGTTTACAAAAATTCAATGGAACAGTACATACAAGAATATTTCGATATAAATGAAAATTTGGTATCAACACAAGCTATATTATGGCAAGCGTTTAAAGTATGCATCAGAGGTCACTCGATATCCATAGAAGGAGGAATCCTGAAAGACATCATGGGTAGATTAACCCGATTAGAGACACAGTTAGCAGCTCTGCAATCCCAATATGTGCTCACTTTGTCGCCTCAGCTCAGCTCCGAAATCAAGACCAAGCTTGAGGAATTCAAGGAGGCGGCAGATCAGGAGGTCAGATACTTCGATAGGACTGCTGCGGCGCGACGATATGGGGAGGGGGAACATCCCGGCAGGTTACTGGCTAGGACCGTGCGTGGTGAAAGGGGCCCTACGACCATACCCTGAATACTCACTGTGGAGGGTACAGTAACCACTGACCTGATGAAATTGAAAGATACATTTTACACATTCTACAAATATTTTTAGTCCCCACAGAGTACTGTTACAGAACCTGAAATAGAACACAACCCTCATAGCAGAGGCCACTAGAGAAAAACTGGAGGAAACGATCACTGAAGCTGAAATTATAGAGGCAATAAAAGCGCTCCCCAATGGAAAATCCCTGGGCACGGGTGGGCTGGGAGCCGAGTTCTATAAAGAATTTAGTCAACTGTTAGCACCTAGACAATACGCCGTGTGGATGGAGGCACTACTGAAAGGGGAGCTCCCAGAGACCACAAGAGAGGCAATAATCACACTCCTTCTTAAGTCAGGGAAACCCCCCGAGGAATGCGGCTCATATAGACCATTATCCTTAATCAACACAGACGCTAAGATCCTAGTGAAGATTTTAGCTCTCAGACTCACACCATTGATGCCATATATGGTTCATGAGGATCAAGCAGGGTTTATAATGGGCAGGTCCACAGCTACCAATATACGTCGATGCCACCAAATCATTGCCACAATTCCCCCCGAGACCCAAGGAATAGCGGTCTCCTTAGACATGCGGAAAGCATTTGACACAGTCTCCTGGCCCTTTCTTTTCGGGGTGTTGCGCAACTATGGGTTCGGCCCACAATTCATAAAGTAGATCAAATTACTATACACACGACCCCAGGCAAGGATCAGAATAAACAGAACATTTACAGACATACTAGAACTGTTGGGAGGCACAAGGCAGGGCTGCCCGCTGTCCCCGCTCCTCTTTGCTTTAGCCATAGAACCACTTGCAGATATACTTAGATCTCGGTATAGTACATTTGGGATTCGGAATGATGGTAAACTACAAATCATAACGCTATATGCAGACGACATCCTACTATACCTAAAGAATCCCGACCACACACTCGGTAGGGTCTTGGCTGAAGTGGGGAAGTTCGGTGAATACTCAGGCTTATGCCTCAACCCCAACAAGTCGGAGATATTCCCGCTGACTGACAGCACGGTCCAGCCACGAAACCTACATGGCCTCATATGGAGCCTGGTCCACATCATATACGTAGGTGCTCATATAGCTAGGACTGCTCAACTATCCCGCTCCTTGAATTACAGCACTTTGGCAGAAACACTATGCATCAAAATGAAGCGATGGAGCGCCCTACCCATTTCACTGATGGGGAGTATAGTGCTGATTAAAATGATGATACTCCCGAAACTCTTCTACCTTTTTAGTACAGTATCAGTGTGGCCCAGCTGTGCTGTGTTTTCCAAAGTCAACAGTGCCTGTATAGCTTTCATTTGGGGTAGACACCCTAGGTTAAGCTGGAGGGTCCTATCCTACACGCATCCCAGGGGAGGGCTGATGGCACCTGACATGGAATTATGCTACCTTGCGGCGCAGGCGCACTACGCTGCGGGTTGGGCCACATCCTTCATCAACCCAGGCCCCCCAGCCCCCTCCACAAGTGAACGCGAGGCGGTTTTGGCACTACAAAGGTTGACTAGACCCACTCCCAAACACTACAACATGATAGACCCTACTAAGGTCACGATCACAGCATGGTCCAAAATCACAGACATCTTCGAGGCCAGTAAACTATACCATCCAAGCATGCCTATTTGCGGCGACCCACAGACACCTTTACGCAATGGAAGTGAAATAGCAATGCACTGGACCACGAGAGGTGTTACACAATGGGGACAGCTATTCCCGGAAAAGCACTTCATTCCCTGGGACGACATTAAAGACGTGGTGGGAAACACAAATGCACATAAGCAACAATACGACCAAGTGGCAGCCACCACACGCCATATGTTTCCATCATTCCCGAATGAACCTGCAATCAACATGGCACTTGGCTATATATACACAGGGGGGACCCAGAAAATAACAGCTTCTGCTTTGTATAAAATTATAGTACAGACATGACCGATGGTGATCCACGCAGCCAAGGGCAGGTGGGAGCAAGATCTGGGGCAAAAGATAGAAGATCAAGATTGGTCTCAGATATGCTCACTAACCAAGCAGATATCATGCAATTTGAGATTTAAGCTGATTCATTAAAAGATAATACATAGGACACATTACTCCCCGGCGAAGCTTAAGAAAATATACCCCACCATGCCTGGCACCTGCCCAATATGCCACAGTGAAAATGCTAACATATTTCACATGTTATGGGACTGCACTGAACTGAGGAGGTATTGGTCAGAGGTCTGCGGAGCACTCAACATGATGGCAGATCAACCAATGGAATGGTCTCTGTGAATATGCATGCTAGGGGGGGTGGGGAAAATGAACCCAACATGGCGTAGATTGTTAAATCTGAGTCTATTGATAGCCAAAAGGGCCATACTGATGAGGTGGAAGAATGTCCAACCCCCGACCAAAGAAGACTGGGATAAAGATACAATGTGGGCTAACGATAATGAGGAACTGTACATCGACTCAGTGCTACACTCCTCCAAGCCCAGTAATATATGGGCTAGGTATAAACAAAACTTGGCAGACTTAACAGAACGAAAGTGCCCAACTATAGAGGAAGACCGATTGGTGTAAATTGTATGATCGTTAAATAATTGTCATAAATGTATGTGTATAACCTGTGTGCAAATATAAATAAAGTTGTTAAAAAAAAACAACACATGATCACTTCTCCCCCTAGCCCCACAGAAGCCCTAAGATTACACAATTTGAGCTATAGAACGTCCTGGCACCCCGTTGATCTCCAACAGCTCTCCTGTCCTATCACAGCCAACCTCAGACTGCTTAGGCTATCCAGCCGGACATTGCAACCACCACCACCTGAACACCTTTCCCCTACCATGAGTCAACATGCCAACCCATCACCATCTACTGCCCAGAACAAACCACTTAATTGTGCCCTTATCAACATCAGATACCTGGGTGCCCACACTATAGACCTCATGACCTCATCATCGACAACCAAATTGACCTACTAGCCATCACAGAATATTGGCTAATAGTGCCTCAAGCCCTATGCTGAGCATTGCTATCCGCCCCAAATAGTCAATCCAAAGAACCACACATCCCAATGCCATTGGTGGCAGAGTCACTGTCATCTGCAAAATCTGCTCCATTCCTCTGCCTTCTAATGAGGGATATGAAACGCTATTACTTAAACTTAAGACTAATCCCCAGACTTCTTTCACCATTCTCCTGCTCTACCACCAACCTAATGCCTCCAGCTCACCTGACTCTGAAATCCCCCTTCTCATAACACTCTTCCTCAAACCAGCCACCAAATGCATAATTTGAGGTGACTTCAATCTGTGTTTCAATGATCCCACTGATCATAAAGCTACTACTGTGTTGCAAGCCCTCCAGGACATGAACTTTTCACAACTTGTCTCTGCCCCTACCCACATGAAAGGATGCACCCTCAACTGGATACTTACAACTAACTCGACCATCGACATATCTCTCATCAGCCCAGTCCCATGGTCCGATCACCATCTAATTGAATTTAAACTACATCACTGGAACCCCCGGAACAACAACGCCCGACCATCACCCATCCAAATCCTAGCGAGAAGCACTCCGAAACTCCTTCATGAAACTCTTAAACTCACCTTGGTCACATCCCAACTGCAAGAGCCCTGAAGCTCTCACCAACCACAACTACGACAGACTCCTAGTCATGCTAGATAAACATGCTCCCTTCAAAAATAAATCTCTGAAACCTTTCACAAACACCAACATCTGGTTCACAGATTACTAGTTCTGCTCCGAAGACAGAAAAGAGCACTTGAGCTTCAACGTAAGAAACACCACACCCCCAAGAATGCCTCCATACTCACCGCCACTTCTAAGACCTACAAGGTCGCTATTTTTCTGACTAAAGCGGCCTCCTATGACAACAGAATTAGCACGCCAAACTCCAACACCAAGGAACTCTTTGCCATCTTGCACAAATTACAAAACCCTTGTGCACAAACCTCCTTAGTTCAGCCTGACAAAGCGATGTGCACCACTATTAAAACTGCTGTAACTACCAAAATCAATTTACTCTGTAACACAATTCCAACTAAGAAAGCACTACTTACTGCCAAACCTATGCACTGATCCATCATAATACCGGCCATGACTAGCCCCCTCACCTCTCCTCCGGAGCCAGTCCCTAGCTTCTCCTTTCAACCTGTATCCCAAGTGTCTGTTCTGAATACCATTCAGGCCCTCAAACACTCCAACTGCAAAGGAGATACCTACCCTGCCAACATCATAAAGCTCTGCTCCCCAGGCTCACCCCCATCATTACAGAATGTGTTAACTCCTCATTCAATTCATGCAAAATACCCACTACTATTAAAGCAGCCTGCATCGCCCCCCTACTTAAAAAATAACTACCTGGACCCGAAAATACCTACCCACTACAGGCCCACCACCACAGTACCCTTCCTGCTCAAAATCCTAGACCACATTGCTTACTTACAATGCCAGCGATTCCTAGAACAACACTCTCTCCTTGGCATCAGGCAATCTGGTTTCGACCGAAACACAGTACTCAAACGGCCCTTATCCATGTAAAAATGCAATTTGACAGAATTAGAGATGCTGGCAATGCTGCCATCCTACTCTTCCTAGACCTCTCTGCTGCATTTTATCTTTTGGACCATGACATACTTTGCCATAACCTTCCCGGGGATCTTCCACTTCTCACCCAAGGCAGTCTGATGGATCAAATCCTTCCTAAATGACCGTACCTCCAGAGTATTCATTGATAACCACTCAGCGGACCCCATCCCTGCCCCTCTTGCTGTCCCACAGGGTTCTTGCCTGTCCCGACCCTCTACAACACCTACACTAAACCCCTCTTTGATATACTTGACACCCTAGGCATCACATACACCAACCTTGCGGACGACATGCAAATACACATACCCATTTCTGGCAAATATACTAAGGACTCTCTTAACAAAGTCTTCTGCCTTGTGTCCGGTCATTTTTTCGAATAGAAAAGTTTCAAAAGGCAAACTTTCAAATCTTTTTTTTCGAAATACAAAAGCTTCGAATGACAATTTGATCGAAAAAAATTCTAAAGTTTGCCTTTCGAAACTTGGGTTAGGGTTTGGCATGGGGGTTGGGGCGCTGGGGGGCAACCCCCCCAATATACATTATAACCTTGCAACGTTGCACGGAGCTGTCCAGTGCTGAAATTACAGGACTGGACAGCTCCATGTAACGTTTCAAAGTTAAAAAAGGCATTTAAATGCCAATATACACAAAACACTTTGAAACGTTAAATGGAGCTGCCCAGTCCTGCAATTTCAGCAATGGACAGCTCCATGTAACATTTCAACGTTACAAACAAAAAGACAGTAAAATGCTACTTTTAACATGTAAAAGTGCATTTCAGTTGAAACCAATCCATGACTATTGTCGATGGATTTGTTTTGAACGAAATGCACTTTCAATTTTAAACATAGCATGTTGTATCTTTTGATTTTGAAACTTTTGTTTCAAAACTTTGGCTATTGGAATCTTTTGATTGGAACAAATGACCATAAACCTTCAGCATCATTCAGTCTTGGATGGCTACATATAACCTTTGCATCAATGATGAGAAGACAGTTGTAGGCTCACCCGCTCACCTGAAAGCTCTCAACCCCTCTTACGCCACCTTCACCATTGATGGCTCTACCATTCCTGTCCTCAAACATGCCAAAACCCTCGGGGTTTACCTCAATGTGGAATTAAATATGATGAGGTATGTCAATGCTCTGGCATCCTCAACCTCCCACACAGACAAACATCTCATTAAGCAGAAAATTCCTCAGCCCCAACAACTGCCCCCCCCGGCTCTTCAGAGCCATTATTCTGAGCAAACTAGAATAATGTAATGCCCTATTCAAGGGCACATTCACGTCCAATCTAGCTAAGCTACGGCTGCTTCAAAACAATGCACAACGGGCAGCTCTAGGCCTCTGCAAATCGAACCACAGTTCTGCAACTCAACGAGTAGTCCATTGGCTACCAATAAAAGCATGGATTTACTTCAAACCTTGACTATAGTGCACTGATGCTTCTACAATGAAGCCGCCATATACTTGAACCATTGCATCACAAAGAAACAGCACTGTCGCTCACTCCGCTCCCCTGACCAGCTCACCCTAACTGTTACACGCTTTGAACTAGCCAGAGCAGGAGGGGTTAGTTTTAGCACCGCAGCCCCCACCCCGTGGAACTCCTTACCCTCACACTTAAGAAATGAGCCCTCCTACCGAGCATTCAAGCAACTGTTGAAAACTTGGCTCTTCAATAAGTATGACTAACCCTTTAAGCATGAGCTGTCTCCTACTTTGCCTGTACTACTTCTTACTAACTCAATGATCTGTAAGGTTTTTACTCTGTTATTACCGTGTACACAGACTGTGATACCTGTGGGTCTCGGTGTTACACAAATGTTAAAATAAAATAAAATAACATGCTGATTTGATCCTCATTTCTCACCTGTAAAAGATGTGGATCCACCTGTGGAATGGCAAAAGTAACAACTGCACTATCCTGACGACCAACCACTTTCCATAATGCCCAACCCACTCAACTCAGCACACCATTCAGACACAACAAGAATTACTTGAGTTACACCTTACGTTTGTAGGAATCCAATGTGAGATCTTGATAATCAAATGTTATCATCGATTCGGACACATGGCCCACAGCTGGAGAAACCATGTCTAAAACTGCCAGGAGAGTATCAGCTGCTGGAGGCAGCATAAAATATGGTTTATGATTACAATCCTGCCGCTTGTCTTGTATTTTTGTATTACTCATAGCATCCCTCAAACCTCCAGAAACAGCTTTCATTTTCTGAATTATTGGAGGATGCCTCTTATTCCCCTCTCTGGTTCCAGATACAATCAAGTTAGAATGTCATTGTGGGTCTTATACTGGTCCTTGCCCTGATCACTGGTGGTCCCTTCTCTAGTCACAGTATTTATTAAGTTTTCAGAAACACCAAATCGAGTTGCATGGTCAATATATGTGGGACTTCAAACTTGTTTACCTTAACAGACTCATCCTCGAAAACTGCTTGCACAGTGGACGTTATTTTTTCGGTTAGGGTCATAAGCAAAGATATCATCAAGTTAAGGGATGTTACAACTAGGCTTTCCAACGGTTGACAATTTTTCATAATCTCAAACAAAACTTCGCTGTGGTTCTGTTTGCAGAATGAAAGTAATTCACTCGAATGAACCTTTGCAGAGGTTTCTTGGTGTCATTTGTACGTTAACCGTTCCGTTTGAGGGTCTGAGAAGACAAATCTTTAACTTCACTTGTACAGGGTTTATATTTTTTAAGTCTGCCCATCCTTCCAACATTAGAGCGGGTAGCAACCAATGGGCTTAGCCCAGGGGGCTTACTACATGATTCTAATCCATGCCCATTATCAAAGTTAAACGGTTTGTATGCAATAGTCATCAAATGTGACCAGGCAATTACATCTGCATCAAAAGCCAAAACAGTGGTTGTGTTAATGGAATCTGAGGCTTTAATCATGCAGCTGGAAGAACGCATATTATTCTCTAATTAACAAATCTGTGCCTTTATCACAAGAAAAAATGTAATGGACCCATCCCCTAGAAGTTGTTTCGAACAATTGTTCCCAAAAGACGAGGTCACTGCATTGCATTTAACCATAGTGATCAAGGGCCCGATTCATGGGACTGTGTGCATTTCTCCCACAGTTGCTGGACGCCGAGAACGAAGCGGTGCGAGCCTGCACGCAGAATAAAAAATGCGTGCCCCATGTAGTCATGGAATGTACTGCGCAAAGTAACCCAATTCACAAGTCACGCCTTGAACGCCTATGACATTACCCCACGCAAAGCATAAACAGCCAGAACAGCTACCTATGCATGCTCCCCCGGGCACAAATACACATACCCCTCAAACAGTGCATGGGGTCCACCGCAAGCACGCCTGCATTTCGGGGACCCTGAGCATGGTCCCCTGTAACTGTTGCCGCCACCCCGACAACATGTGTATGAAAATGTGTAACTCGGGTTAAACTTGAGAAATCTGCATGCAAACCCGCTTAAACCGCTCCTGCAGCTCTCTACGATATGTACGTGTACACCTAACTTAGTTCGGCACCCCGGTTGCATACACACACCCCTAAATCCGACATGCAAACCCACTGGCGTGCTGTGATTCCTATGTGCAAGTGTCATTACACCTGACTTCGGGTGGCGTAGAGATCGAGGGACTTGCTTGGCCATTTCTGTGCCGAGAGGCTGCGTGGGTGGTTCCATGAATATGTGTCGTTTGGTGCAATTGTGGGAGTGTGAGGGATGCCTGCGGGCTGTCCCACGGAACACCCACTTTTTGCATGTTCTTGCACATTTTCTGTGTTCCATCCCCTTCCCAGCCCTCTGCACAAGCCACTCTCAGGCTCTGTGTGGTGTCTTGCGCAAGGCGCTTGACAAATCGCAGAGACATGCCGAGCCTGCATGAACTCCACGCAAGTCCTTGAAAAGTCCTGCGCATTCGATTCGATGAATCAATTAACGGGATTTTGCACGCAGTTTGCCGCGCACGTTCCCTATTTCCCACGCAAATTGTTCCATGAATTGGGTCCTAAGTATTCAATTATCAATGTTCAAACAAGTATCTCACAAAGTGTGTTTGCTTCCAATACAAAGCCTGGAGGTACAGGAGGCTGTGTAGCGATGCAGGAAATAAGCTCACAAGACTCCTTTAAAACAAGGGCTTCAAGCTTGGCACAGAGCAAATCTTCATAATGTTGGTATATGAGAAAATAGTAGTGGATAAACTGTCCTTCACTTACAATCCTACAGCTCTGCTGAATGCTGACTGCATCAGACAACGCCACAGTGTCCAGGTTAAGAAGTAGGCTTCTGGATCTGTCCGCTCTTCCCACCAGCATTGCCACAGACTATCCATGCCACCAGGCACTTGCTGCACTTCACCATGGTGAAGTCAAGCTTCACGCTTCTGGGTCTGTTTGCTGTTTGCTCCTCCTACCAGCAGTGTCTTGCAGACTGATGTCTGTACCAGGCATTTGGTGCACTTGGCTCTGGCATTTATTAGCTTCAAGAACACCCCCAATATCGAACGTGGATGCTTGGATAATATTCCACATAGAAGAGTCCTTAATGGCTGGATGTTGCCCCATTAATAAAGCAAAAAAGGGTTATACATGGCCCCCTCTTATTCTGCTCATACACCGACAGAGGGGCTAGCTCAACATGTTCTCCTATTTGACATTGCATCTCTTCTGCAAATTATGGATTCACCTCTAATGCAAGAAACGGCTCCCATCTTTCCCCTCTTTCACATGGGGGCATATAAATGTGTACATCTATGATCCCTCATCATTCATGCATTCCATCTGTTAATCCCTATCTTCCCTTCTTCCTGGTGCATTTTCATGGCAGAAAAACAGTTTTTATCCACAATCTGTCCCACCCTGAGCACTGGAGAATGCGGGGACACATGGTTTCCCTGCCGGTGCAGGTAATTTACTATTCAGTGCTGATCTATTTTGTTTTTGTGCATGCAGGAGTGTGTGCATTTCAGTTCATAGGTGTTGTTATATCCGCCGTGCGTCCCGCAACGCAGTGAATCAGGGCGTCTCAATAAAAGCCCCGCCCCCGCCGACGAGGAGCAGTTCCGGGCACCTTAACGAACCGAGTGTGGCGTGTCTCATTTTACTCCCGCTGGAGCTGCGCCACTGCGGCCTACTGATAAGGCCCTGCGCGTTCTGTCTCCCCTCGTGCCGAGGTGCGGAGTCAGGACATAGCAATGGCGACGAGGGAATCGGAACCCAGCACACGTGCTCGACGCTCTGCCAGCTGTTGCTGACTCACGGCGACATGCAAAATTTTTGGACACCCCGTGGGGGCGGCGGGCACACAAAACCCCCACCCACGGAAAGAAAAAAAATATATATTTTTTTTCTCTCTCTTCCTCTCTCCTTCTTCCATGCCAATCGAGCTGATCTTCAACACGGGCCACCGTCGGCTGGAGGGAACACACTCCCTAAGGACACCCATAGTGAAGTCCAACAACCACACATCGCCTTCCAGGAGTCAGAGGTGCCATGGCACAGCGTGGAGGCCTTCACGTTTGCTCCAGATTCGGATGCTCAAGGCTACCGCACGTGGTGAGCGCCTGGATCGACGCAGCTGCCCATCCACCACAGTTTGAGACTTTCAACCGAGGAGGGGCACGGTCACCTGAGGACAGGCATTAAGGTGAGGCGTGCATACCCCATTAAGACACAGTGAGGCCCTGCCATGGCCACTGGCACGTCCACCCCCAGGCCCGGCACGCCTTCTAGAATTGCAGCCAATCTGTCAATGTCATCACCACAACCTCGCCCGCCTAACATACCCGACTGAGGAAGCTGGCAATATCGTGTGAGTTCACGAATGTCGAGAAAGAAATCCGGAGACAGCTCATCAACGGCATCCATTCAGAGATACTGAGAAGGATGTTACTGAGTGAGAAGGGCATCTCCCTAACACACATTCTGGAATTGGGTCGTCAAAGAGAACTGGCACATACCAGGGCCGCCAACATGGGGGCGACTCTTCAAAAACTACAGCCTGCTCTCATGACAGCAATGGTGGCCCATGTCACCAACAGACAGCCCGCAAGGGATGAGGCTGGCGGCAACCACGCACAAGCTAGGTGGCAGCCATAAATCCCGGGACCCACGGAATGTGGATGGTGTGGTGGACCGCGACATGGACGGCGAAACTGCCCCGCGCAAGGAACAACATGTATAGCATGTGGCAGAAAGGACACTATGCTAAGGTGTGCCTGTCATCGGGCGCCCCACCGCCACCCCTGAATACTCCCCAAGAGAAGAGCGGGACCAAGAAAAAGAAGCAAGCCAATGCAAGGCGAGTCGAAACGACAAACTCTTCGACTGAGGAAGAAGGGGATGATGTCACAGGGACCCAACATGAATCCGGCAGGGAACAGTGGAAAAAAGGGAGAAAAGTCTACCTGGTGTCAGCCCTGGATCAGGGACATGCAACGCAAAGAAAAAGGCTCCAGAGGCGCAAATGCCAGGTCACTCTTCAAAACCAGCAGGTATGGATGATCATTGACACAGGAGCTTCCGGAAATGTTATGCCCACAAGCACATTCCGAACACTGCAACCACAACCAGATCTGAAGAACACAGACACTTTATTGTTTGCGTATGGCTGTAGGAAACCCCTACCGGTGGTTGGCAGATTCCGCACCACCCTCAGCCATGGCGAAAAAAGGCTACCATCAAAAATCTATGTCGTAAATGCGGGGATCGAATGCCTTCTGAGTGGGGATGCAGCTGAAGACCTAGGGCTAGTCAAGTTCGTCTGTCACATGAACAAAGCACAAGAGGTTGAGAAGATCCTGGCAAAGTATCCCAACCTACAAAACGGGATAGGGTGTTTGAAAGGAAAGACAATCAAGCTCCACATAGACGAGTCGGTCCAGCCAAAGTCCGTAAGACACAGGAGACCCCCGTTCCACATGCGTGAACAAGTGGAGAAAGAACTTAAAGCATTGGAAGAAGCAGGCATAATAGAAAAGGTAACTGGGCCGACACCATGGGTTTCCCCGATGGTGGTCACAAAAAAAACCAAACAGCCGGGAAAAGTCCGGATTTGTATAGACATGCGTCTACCGAACACTGCAATCAAGCGGGAGCGCCATATCACACCTACGCTTGATGAAATCGTGGCTGATCTCACCGGGTCACGAGTCTTCTCCAAGGTTGATCTGAAAGCAGGATACCACCAGCTCAAGCTGCATAAGGACTCTTGATACATAACCACTTTCTCGACACACCTGGGATTACGGAGATATAAATGCCTAAGCTTTGAGATCTCGTCACTGCCGAAGTCTTTCAACAGACTATTCAGGAGGTCATCCGGGACATACCAGGTATCCTAAATGTGCGTGACGATACCCTGATCCACGCTCAGGACAGAGAAGCACACTTGAGGAGACTGCAGATGCTCCTGGGCAGACTAGAAGATGCTGGGTTAACTATTCACAAAGAAAAATGTGAATTCTTCAAAACGGAAATATCTTTCTTTGGCTACAAGTTCAGCAGCACTGGCATCTCCCCGGTCCTAGAGAAGGTTGCCGACATACAGGCTGCAAGTCCCCCAATGACACCTACCGGAGTGCGCAGCTTCCTGGGGATGGCCACGTACTGTGGGAGGTTCATCCGTAACTTGGCCATTCTCTCTGAACCCCTGCGAGAATTTACCAAGCTTAACACAAAGTGTGGATGGGGGCAGGCGTGTCAGGAGGCTTTTGAAAACATCAAAGAGTTGCTGTTCATCGACACAAAGATGGCCTACTACGACACCGAACTCCCAACGGAACTATTTGTGGATGCGAGCCCTGTCAGCCTATTGGCCATCCTCATGCAGGTCACCAAAGAAGAGGAGAAGAGACCCATTGCATACGCGTCAAGAGCCCTCACAATGACAGAGCAGCGATACTCGCACATTGAGAAGGAGGCAATTGCCGTACTGTGGGGGTGTCGTCATTTCCACCTCTATCTTTATGGCAGAAGATTCACAGCAGTTACGGATCACAAACCCCTGTTGCCTATCTTCATGGGCACATCCTCTCACCCACCGGCCAGAATAGCCAAATGGCTGCTGCACCTCCATCAGTACAATTTTGAATTGGCCTATCAGTCGGGAAGTGGAAACCCGGCGGACTTCCTCCCAAGACACCCTCGACCGGCGACTCCACAAGAAGTCCAAATAGCCGAAGAGACCGAGGAACATATTTGCCAGGTTGTGCAGGCCATGAGGCCAAAGGCTGTCAGCATCAAGGACATTGAATTGAAACACACAAGGACCCGTGCTACGACCAGGTGAAGGATGCCATCATCTCAGGCGATTGGAAGTCTTTCATGAAAAACACCCACAACAGGACAGCGGAAGCAAAGGCGTTCCTCACGGGGATGGTCGATCACATAGCAAGGACTGCTACTCAGGGGAAATCGCATTGTCGTCCCGTCGAGCCTCCAGGACAGAATAGTGGCATTAGCCCATGAAGGCCACCAAGGGATGGCTCGGACAAAGGCTCGAATCCGGCACAGAGTGTGGTTTCCACAGATAGACAAGAAGGTCAAAAGGCTAATAAACACCTGTCTACCCTTCCAGATAACCGGAGCTCCACCGGATCCAGAACCGATCCAGTCAGCGGAACGTGGTCTTGGCAGATGGGATGCAATCAGCATCGACTTTTGCACACTACAAGAAGGCCTCTACCTCTTGGTGGCCATTGACGATCACTCCCGATGTCCGGAAGTCGAGGTAGTTGAATCCACGGCAGAGGAAGTGGTAATTCCCGCCATGGAGAAGATGTTTGCAACGCATGGACTACCCACACGAATCAAGAGTGATAATGGCGCGCCATTCCAAGGGGAGGAGTTCAAACAATACCTGCAGGAACTAAACATTAGGGACCATCACATCATGCCAAGGTGGCCCCAGGCGAATGGGGATGTAGAACGGTTCATGAGGACACTCAACAAAGTGCTGAGGCTATGAAGAGCAAACGCCAGCCCGTGGAAGGTTGACCTCTACCGTTTTCTGCGAAACTACCGGGTCACCCCTCACAGCACGACGGGTGTCCCGCCAGCTGACCTCATGTTTGGCACCGTCATAAAGTCCTCCATTCCACATCACCCCAGCAGGAGCCCAGACCGTTTCGACAAGGAGCGCACCGAAAGGAGGAGAACAGGGGCCAATGCACACATGAGTACCAAGAGGAGGTCGAAGCCATCCGACCAACAGGTGCGCGACCAGGTGGTCATGCTGCGAAATCTGACAAGGTCCAAACTAGACTCCTGCTACGATTTGTTCCCATGGACTGTCAGTGAGAAACAAGGGACCATGATAACTGTAAAGAGAGGACGGCGACAGGTGACACGAAATGTGTTGTGGTTCAAGGCGGTGCCACGCAACCTGTGGACTGATGGCGAATGTCACCAAGAAGATGAAGATCCCCAGCTGAACGAAGGAGACCCCGCTCACTTTCAGGAGGAGGTTGAAGTGGGTGACAGGACGTGGGAGCAGTGGAGCGAACCGGACAAGGAGTTGGAGGTGGAGGAGCGAAGAGCTTGAGTAGGAAGATATTTACGAAGAGAGAGTTGGAAGTATTTCGGTCCCAGGCCCCAGAACTCCCATTGTGCATTAGGTTCAAGCGTCTGAAGGCAGTTTTGGGGCAAGGCTTAAGTTATCTCGTCGGACTCGTGTGTCACATTAAATTAATTTGTCGCAAGCTAATGAGCTGCAAAAGTGGGGCAAAACAATGTTTTCTTTTTAAAGGCATACTTTGCTGGATCTCTAACAGCTCTGAGAAGTAATACATTAGCCTGTTATTACTTCTCTGGAGCTGGCTGTAAACACACATCTGAAGACTCCAAAGAACTAGGGCCCATATAGCAGCTTAAATCTACCAGATCACGGATGTATGTGCGCAACTTCTTTAAAGCACAATAGTATTAAAACATTGCTCTTACTAACTCCTGCATACAGTTCAGTCTGACTAGATATGTATCAGTGCTTCATTTTTCCAACATTCCCTTTTAAAATATGTACTTGATTTCCAAGCTGACATGTTCCTGTCTCAAAGAACAGGCGACATTGCTCACTGCAGTGAAATGGAAAACAAGTCCTTTCAGGGCCAACTGTTTTGAATTTAATAAAGATGCTTATTCGTGTGAACTTGCAAGATGGTGTTTGCGCTTTATTGAAATTGCTTATAAATTGGTATCATTGTGAAAATGTGACCATGAAAGTTGAATGTACCTTAGTTTAAACATTAAGACAACGCCTTTTGCATTTAAAAGGTGCCTTTTATGCATTTTGATTATTGTTATATTGAAGTAGCTAGACATGTAATGAATGTAATGTACATCAAGGATGGTAAGCGTACTCTAAGTTATCTGTAGTAAATGTAAACATCAGAAATGATTTTAGAGTTTGTAATGTTCCCATCTGTGTGTTCTAAGCTATTCTACCGTTCCAGTGTTGTTACAACAGTTGCCAGTATTACCAGCTACAATGACATACAATTATTTGAACTCGCAGTGATGAAGTGATGAGTATTCCCCAACTCAAACCTTCAACTTGCAGGATCAACTTTCAGGATTCACGCACACATTTCTCTAGCAGCACCTCAAGAAATACATCCATTTGGGAACTACGTGTTCCATCAGGTTATTCTTGTGCCAGTGGTCTCATATAATCAAAGCTCTACTGATGTTGCCCGCTATGGCGTTAAGACCTGCCACAGACATACCTTGTAAACAGTGACATTGCCCCCAACACAATTCCCAACCCCAAGCGAAAGTGGCACCCACTCACTAACTGCAGATTTCTTGAATATCCCCTTATTAAGGGCCTTGCCAAATGAACCAGCACAATGGCACTGGAACCAAATGAATAAATGAAAATGAGTAGAGGCACGGAGCAGCATAAGCACTGGCAAATCATGGGCCAATATGGAGTCCAATTAGGGTCTGTTGTAGGAATAGGCAGGCAATGTGAAGATATGATGGCACAACACTCTCGTTGGTCTTTTGGCTGTAAAGAGTGGCTCAGCATCTTTTAGCAGAAAACCCAGGCATATTGGCTTAATAGTAGGGAACCCTCCATTGTCAAATAAATGATTTTGGCACAGCAAAATGAACAGATTTCTTGGAAACTACCCTTTATCCATCTTAGTACTTGCTCGATTCTATATTGACTCTTTAAAATAGTACATTCGGCACACTGACACTATGGTAAAGACAATAAATAGATAAAAGCAATCACCAAACATGATAACTCAATGGATCAATACCCCAACTGACTAGAATGTGGTGCCACCTACAGATCCCAGGCCTGGTGTTTGTCTGGGTGGATGTCTGATTCCACTGGTGCTCACAATTGTCGGGGTTCAGGCAGAGAACAGTGGTCAGATACCAGAGGCAGATAATATGTATTTGTTCTGGTTTATTAAAAAGGGCATTCACCTGCACGGGGTGAAGTTTGATGTATTAATAAACGTACTATCAATTGTGCTTTTTTGTATTCATGCAAAATTGCTATATATAATCTGTCTCTTTTTATAACAGTTTTGATTTGTTTTGAAGCTAATTGGACAATGTTCAACAGGAAACAAATAAAGTAGTCCATTTCAAATCATAGAGCCAGACAGAGCATGTATAAGAGTAGCCTATGGCAAGAAGGTCCATGATTTGCAATCAATTCTTTCTTAAATTGGAACATATGTATTGAAATGGTTTACAAATAAGGAGCATTCAAATGTATTTCAAAATCAGACATTTCAGTTACTGCACTACAGGGCAGACCAAAACACCATCATAGGGTTTTGTTGTCTTCATTCAGACTGTGGAGCCCATATACCTTGAATATCCCTCTGCTCTCACAGCCTAGCATACATTCCTTTCTCATACTTTGCCTTGCCAGCCTCTGCTCAATCCAATTACCTACACTAAGCTTTTAAATAGACTTACGAATCAGTAGGATTTGTTTTATTGTTACCGACACAGCTCTTGACAACCATTGACAGACGCAATTTTTTTTCTTGCCTATTCCACACAATCAATCTAAAATGATCAACCTAGCAATCCCACCTACTATACTATCCTGCCACAAGGGTTTCACCCTATTCCAGTTCTATAGCATATGGCTTAGATGTCCCTTTCTAGTTCACAACCCCAGTATTTGTCCTACTCTACTAAGCTACATTTTAGAATTTTTGTGCTGGTATGCATTACAATCTGAACTATATTTTCATTTGGATCAACCGTAGTGAATGGTCCAATTCTCTTTTGAAACCTACACGTCACCTATTCCAGAAATGCCTGCTGAAATCCAATGTTTCCAGTTCAGTTTATGGTTACCAAATTGTATAGGCGGGTTTTCTCCACAAGGATGGCTTTTTATGAATTAACAAATTCAGCTCACACTCATTATGACAGTCGCTCAACTGTTCTGATGTGTATTTAAGCACTGGGGGAAAAAGCCAATGCAGTAGTCAATGTACGTTTCAATGGTAGGGAATGTTTTATTTTTGGCGAATAAGACTTATTTTTCCAAAGTCAACCACATTCAGTCTCCCTCTTCTAGTCTTGCTGGAAGTAGATAACGCACCTCAGCGTAAAGGCTCAATTATTTCAATATTGAGAAGGCTGAAGCCAGTTTAACTATATTACACATTTCTTATATAAAACATAACATTTTATCCGAAGTCTGTTCCCGTGGCTGAAAGAAAACATTTGAGGTGTTTGTTAAGTTTCTTCTGGTCTTTTGAAGACATTGGAAATGGCAAGATTTTCAGGATGCGATGAACACATCTTATTTGCGTTCATTTTTATCCCAACATTGATAAGTGTACATACTCTCACCCACCACAAACTGTGATAATCGTCTCAGCTATTATACCAAAGTTCATTGATATTTTTTCTTTAGCTCGCATGCTAAGTGAACGCTTCACTTAGCACTGTGCTCCACAACTTCTTCACTCTGTCGTTGGCACTTTTAATTCCCGGTTCTCAATGGATGCTTCTTTGTTAATGGTTGTTTTCATATTTAAGCTGTACTCCAACACCACCAAACTGGGCTCCTGCAGCTGTCCTATTAGGTAGCAGTGAGTGTTATGAGGATCCTACCAATTCTGAAAAGCAATTTCGAAGATCATTATGGCCATATGCAGTCTTAGGACAGTATGGGCATCTATAGTTTTCTCCTTAAACTTTTATGGGAGTTGTTTACTGGACAATCCACTCTCTTGCAGTGCTTTTAAAAGATCAGATGCCCATCTTTGGATATAAGTTCCAGATAGGTTTGCTGCCACAACCGAGAAAGCCCTACCTCCCATTACAACCTGGTGAACACTTAATTTGAACCGTTGTGCAGATTTTAAATGTCTGGTGGTAGTGTACTCAGTGAATCAATTGATATGGAATTGAGGGACAACGCTGAATAAAAAAAGTGATACAGACATTCTGGTGACGCTTTTCGATCACTGAGAAATTAGACGTATGTGCAGTGATCGGCGTCAAAGATGATAAGCTGCTGGAGGGCCAGAAGGGATGGAGAGCTAATTGTGGGATGCAAGTCACAAAGCGGAAGAGGAAGCAGAGGGACAAATAAAAATGAAGGCAGACGGTGTTCTAGGAGGAAAGGAGGTCTGACTATGATATGGGTTGTTTCCTTTATAGAGTCAAGGTGAGTAGAAGGACAAGTGAGAGACCAGTTGGCAAGCAAGAGGGGTCTCAAAAGGAGGTCAGTGGAAGAAGGGAGTCATGTGAGTGTGAGCATGTGTCTATCCGAGTTTGGGGTGACTGGTAGGATTGGAGGGGTAATGTGATGGATCCCAACATGAGAATGACACTCCAATGCAAAAGGCATGATGGACAGACTATGATAAAAAAAAGACTGCCCCATTTGAGATCACGGACATTCTGACATGGGGTTGTCATTCTTCAGGGCCAAGCGTACACTTTGATGCACATGATCATTCTGTGGGTCGTTTTATGTGAATAACTAACTTTAAATGACAATACCGCCCAGGGGTGTTGCTAGGCTTATGTCGGAACTGTCAGGACTGGGGGCTAGCTACCCTTTTGGTTGTAGCTAATGAGATTCTATCCGGGGCTACAACCAAAAGACCAGGGGCTATAGCCCCCTTAGCCCCTCCTAGCAATGCCATTACCGCCCATGGGTGTTAGCAGATGACGACAATGGCCCTCATTACAACCCAGGCGTTAAGCCGTAAAAGGTGGCGGGGCCGTTAAACCCTTAATGCCCAATTACGAGGTCCCTTTGCGGGTGGCACTTTAACGCCTGCTTTTAGCAGGCGTTAAAAAACCAACCCGCAAAGGGACCTAGGAGCTAATTACGGCACCGTAATTTACGGTGCCGTAATTAGCACCTTCCCCAGTCCCATTGAGCCCTATGGGGCAAAAATGGGAATGGGGAAGGGCCATGGCGGCATGGGGAATTACCACCCCGCCAACCTCGGAATGGGGCAGTAACTCCCCATTCCGCCATGGCGGAGTCGGAAAGTTACCGGCTATTAGCACCATGGTCCAACACGTGGGTCGTAATGAGGGCTTATGACTGTTACACGATAGCAAGCACTGCGTTCAATGAGTGGTGGCTAGTGACTTTTTCAAGTGGTGGTGTGTACAATGTGTCGCTGATTCATTGTGTGTGAGCATAAAAAGTGCCCATAACTCATTACATTTTTGTGAGGAACTTTTTTTCAATGGGTTGATATGCTAAATTTTGCAGATCAATTTTGGGTGAAATTTAATATTTTTCAAAGCCACCGGATTTGCCAACAGTTCTGTATTAGTACATATGAAATATCTCTATACCTGAGAACCATGGCACCCATGCCCCCTGATTTGCTCCCATGCCACTCTCACTGCCCTAGTTATGCTGCATTTTGTTCTAAGGGCTCAATTTCGGGACCATGATATGATATGATTGGTTATTTATAATATGCTTAATACCCAGAGGTTTCTAAGCGCGGACCTCGGGGATCGAACCTGTGTTGCTCCATGTCGTCTTGCTTCCAAGGCGAGCGTGTTGCCACTGAGCTATCCTCCCGAGACTCCCATGTAACTCCCAATCCCCCAAAGACACACTCAATGCCATAGTTCTGCCCCAGTGACACTCTTGCTCCTCTATGCCACTCACATTGCCCCAGTTCTGAAACCATGTCATTCTCACTTATCCAGGCCACTCTCGCTGAAACAGTTATGCCCCAATGTCCTTCTCATTGCCCCAGTTATGCCCCTAAACACATCCACACGTCATTCTACCAGCTCCAAAGTCACTCTTTTGTTGCCTCAATTCTGCTCATGTCACTCTCAGTGCCACAATGTCTGCTCTGCCCAATGCCACTCTCATTACTACCATTTCTGCCCATGTCACTTTTACTTCCCCAGGTATGTCCCATATCATTCCCACTGACCAGCTCATACCCTATTTTGCTCTAAGTGTGGCACTTCTATCCAGTGTAGTTCTCACTAAACCATTCTGCTCCATGGCACTCTCACTGTCAGAGTTGTGTGCAAATATCACTCCTACTTTCCCTATCCAGTTCTGTACCATTGTGTTATAATTGCCCCCCAAGTCACAATTGTCCCCGTCCACCACCCATCCTGTTCCCTCCACATACAAACAGAAATGCATGGCATTTTCAAGTATGTGCACACTCTCACACACCAAGGGCACACTCACACATGTGTACACACTCATTCATGAATACACATTCTCTCACACATACAGACACAGAAACACATTTTTTAAATATACTTGTTTTTCCTAAGCAGCCTGTCCCCCCCAATGATTTGGCCACCTAATGCAGAAACAGGAAATCATGATTACATACTTTACCCATAGGCAGCCACAGAGATCACCTAAGATGCAGAATTGATGCATGCGCTGTTGCTGTTGCCTCCTCCTGCGCCTTCTCAAATGATGCGTCATCACCTGCACAAAGACAGACAACAACATGCAGAGGCATGACTACATGCATTTGTGAATTAGAATTGCAATGCATACAGACACAATAGGGCCAACCACACATACATCACACAGTGGAGCTGAGAATACTGCTACCTGAAAGGCACAGCTGACTGACATTTGATGGTCTGTGCAATCATGTTGGTGCATATTAGGCCCTTCAACATGGCATGGTATGGAGTAGTAGGAGAACATACATACCTACAGACATGCATGAGAGTGGAAGTCCCACCAGTGAATGGATGGAGGTCAGTGCATCATTACTGAGCCCCTACTGTACTCCAGCCTTGTCTACTTACAACATGTGGAAGTCTCACCTCTACTTCTGATGCTTTGCTTTCCAAAAGGTGCATGGATATATTGCTTATTGTTCTCCCCAGTACACTAAATGAAAAACAACCTTGGACGCTGGCGACAATTATTCACACAGACACACACTCAGTTCGATTATAAAATGGCTCCTATATGACCGATTTATTTACCAAAAACATACATAAATACATAAAAACAAAAATGAAAAGTAATAAAAGTAGTTTCAAAAGATACATCACCGTTGATACAGCGTTAAAGAATGCCTTCATCTTGCCAGAAAAACAGCACTGGAAAGCTCCCCCACAGGCAGGCTGAGAGATGTTGATATCAACGTGCCTGGCACGATTCATCCATCTACCAGCAAAGTTTTCTCTCTCTGTCTGACTGTCCTGGCATCCCTCTTGTTAAGCCATTGCAAATGCATGATGGCATTTTCCAAAAATGTGTGGGCTTTTTCCAAGTCTCTGCCGATTCAAAAGTTCCCATGGGCCCCTGGCTGGAGTGACCCATAGCAACCCAAAAAGGCAAAGCTTTTCCCTTTCTCATGAAAGCAGAAAAAATAACTACAATCACGTCAGTTTTAGCCGTCTATGCATGTCTTTTCTCTCCAACACGTCCTTGAAGCATTACAAAATAACACTAAACAGCACTGAAAACATGTTTAAGAATGGAATAAAATGCTTTGCATCAAGTGCAGCTTCCACTGAGGCCAAATGTCCATCATAGCTCTGGGTGCACTGCACTACGAGGGAGCCGGCAGGCAAAGCCAGCTCCCAGTGAAGGGCAACAGCAAAGGGGCTCATTATACTCCCTGTCTGGGCTGGCTCGGGGCTTGGCTGGTCTCTATACCACTTCTACCCTGACTTTCCTGGTCTCCCGTTCTCATCTACGGCACGGATCCTGTGACGCTATGCTGCTACACCTTTCTTCATCTGGGTAAGGAAGGGCATTGATCCCCCTCCCCGCTGGCTCACCCCCTTTTACCATCCGCTACACATGCCAAGTATGGTCTATGCTACAGCTCTCCTGTATACTTCGCTTCACCCTGTAACTGGACCACTGTGCAACCAGCATTGGCAATAACGTCACTGACTGTTACTGTGCTTGTGCTCCTGCCCTCTAACTCATGTGTCATGCTCAGTTAGCCTGGGTCATCTGGACTTCCTCGCTGCATACCAGCCTATTGTTGCCCTTGTGGCTTTCCCTCTTGCTCACCCAGCTCAGTGTTCTTGCCTTGTTGATGCATATTTGATGTCCGTCCCCTTTCATGTTGCTGAGACTCTCTGTCTTTGCACACTTATTGTGCCTGGGCCCCCTGCATCCTTGCATCAGTCTTTTCCAGCATTGTCTACCTTGTGTCTTCTGCTTCTTGACCCTCACTTACTGTTCTTTTATTGTAACCCTCACCTTCCGTTCTTCATAGTCATTTGTATGTCTGATGTGTCCCTTTTTGCCCTAAGCATGTTTTCTCCATTCTTCATTCTTTTACCTGCTTATTCTCACTTGCTGACTACATGCCTGATGTAGCCCCTCATTCCATGGGGCGAGGCTTTTCCAGGTTGCTGTCACTCTTACCTGATTATCTCAATTTGCATTCTGGTTTCCTAATGCAAACTGCCTACTTGTCCCTGCACTATTTACTTATTTTTGCTTGTATTGTAGCTCTCGCCTTTCCCATCCTACACTTCCTTTTCCTCCCCCTTTTTCATAACCTAGTCAGAATATTTTGTTTGTCTTCCTCCCTCCTAGCCCTTCCTTCAAATCGCCCTCCCCATCTTTTATGCTTTAGCACTTGCATGTTCCGAATGTTTCAAGACCTTTTAAGAATATGGTTTTTATTTTGTACCTTTTCCTGTTCCCTATCCCTCCACTCCTTGTCTTGATGCCCCTCGAAACACAATTTTGCTATACAGTGCGCATATGACCAATACACATGGGCGCTATGTTTTAGTCAAAATCATTACAGCTGATCAAACTTGCATGCAGGCATATGTGTTGCCATAATCCCCATAAACCCCATCGCCACATTGTCCTCGGCCAGATACGCGACTAGCCACGTTCACATGCATCTCAACCATGTGTGAGGGGAGTGCGGCATGGACTTGACCAGTGTGCATGCCACTGAACCATTGACACTCCAAATGTGGAATGTACATCACTAAAACATCTCTTGGCCAGCCACTGCAACTCCTGTCTGGAACACATCCTCATAGATCCTCACACTGACGTTGTCACTCATCCCTGTCCACTGCTGGCCAGGACTAGTGATGGATGACTCTGACATCATCCCCTCCTGGGTGTACTTCCATGTGAGTCATGATTTTCATTCATAATGCACTAACCACAGGCATGACACTGTGAGCGTGTCCATAGAGATGTATGTACACAAAACATAAGGTTCCACCACTGGAACTTCTTGTTATTCTTATTAATGATCGAATTTTCATCTCGGGTATCTAAACCTATACCATCTACTATTACCCCACTTTATACCCAAATTCCAACGAGACATTCTCACGTTTGAAAAATGTATCTTAAGAGATCTCAACATGCTCAAACATAAAAAGATGGGCCTTCAACATCATATATCAAAAGAAGAAAGAGAAGCTCTCCATACTCGTTCAGGAAACTCAAACACAGTCATAAAACCGGCAGATAAAGGGCGAGATATAGTGATAATGATTGCTGTACAATATCAAGAGATAGTCTAAGATCTACTACGAAATGACACAGACAGCTACACTATACTCAGAAAAGATTCCACCAAAGATCTACATTAAAGCATCTCCGAAACTGTGGACTATTGACACCAAAGGGGGTGGGTTACCGACAAGGAATCAGAGTTCCTCAACAGTTCACAGGACGTATCCCGACTTTTTATTCTCTACCTAAAAACATAAAGATCCTGAACATCTCCCCAGAAGACCGATAGTGTCTGGGTGCGGTTCCATTTTGTTACCTTTATGCAAATTCGTTGATACTTTGTTGAAGCCTATGAGTGTCCTGACTGAAACATTCCTAAGAGACACAATGCATAGTATACAAATATTAGAGCAGGAACATTTTGATCATGGAGCCCAACTACTCTTCACAATGGACATGAAATCTCTATATACGAGTATCCCACAAAATCAAGGTTGTCAGTGCATGCAGGGACATCTAAATGCATACAATCTACAGACACAGATCCCTCAGAACGTCATTGTAGAACCTATGACTCTAGCCTTATGTAAGAACTTCTTTATGTTCAACAAACCGTTCTACTTACAGACCAAAGGAACTGTGATGGGGGCAGCACTGGCCCCCAGTCTGGCGATTTTATTAATGACCAAATATGAGTCGGATCATGACTTATTCGATCAGAACCCATTTAGGAAACAGCTTAAATGCTGGAAAAGATTTATTGATGATGTGGTCTTTATATGAGATGACTCTAAGGAAAGACTTAAACTATTTCTAACCTGGCTCAATAATTGTTATAATAGCATCCAATTCACAATTGAATATAGTAATTCAGAAATCCATTTTTTGGACCTGTTGCTTAGAAACCAACATGCTCAACTGGAATGCAGTCTCTACCTCAAACCCAGTGATAGGAACACACTCTTGCACTTTGAAAGCAATCATCCAATACACATCAAAGAGAATCTACCATACGGGCAATATTTAAGGATTAGGAGGAAATGCACTTCCCTGGATGAATTTTGCAAACATGCCGAACTAGATCAAACACTGCGAGCACGTGGCTATCCCAGAAAACTACTTACCAGAACTAAAAAAACAAGCAGGATTTACAGCCAGAGAAGCCCTCCTCACCCCTAAAATCCATACAGAAAATGAGACAAACAAAAAACAGAAGACGAGTCATCACACATGGCAATCTTACATTCCAGGTAAAAAAACGATATGCAAATACTGGGCACTAGCACAGCTCAATTTACCAGGAGAACACGTTGCATTTAAATGTGACAAGAATCTCAGAGAACATTTGGTCCATTCTCAATTCACCAAAGAGACACCATGTACAGGCCTATGGAACTTACAAGCTATCACAGGACACTTTTTCATGTGGGAACTGTGTTTCTTGGGAATTCACAAAGAAAATGCTAACATTCACTATAGGTGAGAAGGTCTGGACACTTTGCAATCTGACCAACGGTAAAACCAGCAAAGTGGTCTATTGTATAGGATGACCTGTCGTCTCTTCTATGTGGGACAAACCATGAGGTCTATTCACAGCAGGAACTCAGAGCATAGACCAAAATTCCGATGCAGAAATGCTACAGAACCCATGGTTAACCACTAAATCGATTTCCAACATTCACCCAATGATATATTATGGTGGGTACTTGATGCAGTTAATGAAACACCGAACATACAGAGAAGTCTACTGGATAAAGAAATCCGATGGATCCATAGGCTTGACTCCTAAAATTATGGACTTAATGAGGAATTCCTACCCCGTCCCCCCACATAGAGCAACAAAACATAATTGGACACACACCTTCATGACTCTCTCAGCATCACTTGATCACCTTACTCCTATATTTATGGACGCAATGAGGGACTCCTAAAATTGAATTTTCAATATGCACACGCCCTTAAGACATCCTCCCGGGATCTGCTTATGGCCTGCCCTCTACAAACATAGACCCTAAGAGTATTTCCCATCCTGTAATCACAGCAAGAGTACACAATTTAATTTACAACAGATTTCTGACTGGATGGCACTCTTCTTGCAGCTATTGATGCCGCCTGCCAGCTCTGTAGGATTGGAGATTAGCTGACACTACTTAGAGTCAGTCACATCCGGGATACCAAGTGAATGTCGTACCTCCAGAACAAATAACACATACTATACTTGTCCCTTTTGTGGACAAGGACTCTGCATATTTAATTCTACCTTTGTGCATTGAGTACCCTCTGGATCAAATCCACGTCTTTTCCCACCCCTGTTACATCCATCAAACATGTGATGTAGCGAGGAAGCCCCAGTGTTCTTTACACACGGGCACACTACAATAGCCCAGTACCCTCAAGCCTCACATTCATTATAATGCTGCAGGGTGTCTGCACTGTGATCGACAAACTGGAACTAAGCTACGTTGTGCAACTGTGTTTTGTTCTTTACCAGCAGATCTGTGCATCTCTCCGGGTGTGAGTCAGACGCCGGGCGACGCTCTGAGTCCGTATCATTAACCAATTTTTGTGCATAGAACAGATTTCCTAGGATACAACGTGATGACGCCATCACACCACCTCATGACTGACAAATAGGACCAAGCCTTTGCATTGCCTTAATGGTGTTGATCACATCAGCCTTGGCTTTGCAGCCTGACATTAACATTCCGAAGTCAGGTTCTCTCCGCTTTCCTGGCGGGCGTCCTACATGTAATAACAAGGTGAGTCCTCCTTCGTTGTCAAGACCGCCACTAGCTGTACACCTCTTTGATCCGACATGCACGCGGTGCCTTCGGGTTGACTTATGTTCTTTGTATGCATCGCTCACAGATTTCAACGAGCTACAATGGATGACTCTGCATTGGCACTATTTGCACACAGAGACTCTTACTCTGATGCCCAGAAGGATATGCACAGACCAACATAACAAGAGGTATTTGCAAATTCATTATATGGACATGTTTCTTTCCGTTGGACAACCTTACTATGAATGCATGGCACCCTTCTACTCACACGTTGGGGAGAGTCACTTTCTTCTTCTTTTTATCAATCCCCCTGCATCATATAAGGGTTATGTGGCACGTGTCCCCACAAGTGCAGGATTTAACACACTGGGATGCCACTTAGTTGGCAGTGCTGGCATGCTCTCATCCGAGTACACACTGGCTATGTTGACACTTGAGTCCCGTTATTCATGATATCCACCAGCATAGGGGACTTGAGGGAAAGAGAACAATATGTGTTTCCCCCTTTTTTACTAAGATTTGATCATTCTCCGACCTCTTCCCCAGATCCAAGGATCTCTGATCTCGGAGTAAGGTGATTGCATAGACAATTGACAGCTGTAGGACTCCTTCCTGCAGCTACACCACAAGTGCAGTATCAGCTGCTCTGCCACCTTTGAATTGATTGAATTGAATTGAATTAAATTGCATTGAATTGATATTGTATTTATATCACGCTCATACACATGTGTTTCAGAGCGTGACAAGGCAAGGGAGGGGAACAGGGGAGAACAAACAACGATCTTACTAGGCCCAGTGAAATTGAGAACACGCAAGTGCATGGGGGAGGGGAGGGGAAAAGTGCAAGGAAGGAGGACAAATGGAAAGTGTGGAGCGAAAGGAGAACAGAATAAATAATAATAAATAAATAAATAATAGATCCAACAAAAGTGGTAGTGCAACCAGCAAGTGGCAAGTGCTGAGTTTAAGGCAGCAGTCAGGATAGGTCAGATAAGTGCAGGAAAAAAGGGGGGGCTGTATGGGTACAGATACAGACCCTAGTGCAAGGGGTGGCCCGGAGGTAGTGCGGGAGGGTGGCAGGGTGAGCAGAACCCTGGGCCCGGAGGACAGAGCGTGGCCATCTGCACAGTGCCAGGAGAGAACAGATCAGCAGGGGAGGGGGGGGTGAAGGCAGAAGCAAATAGGAAGGTCTTGAGTTGCTTTCAGAACCGGAGATGGTTCTCCTCAAGTTTTAGAGTGGCAGGGAGGCTGTTCCAGAGGATGGCCCCAGCCGAAGACAAAGATCAACCCCAAGCTTGTTTCTTTGAAAAACGACTGACCCTGAGGGAGTTAGAGGTTGAGGAGCGAAGCGCTTGAGAGGGGAGGTATTTGGGGAGGGATAGCTGAAGGTATTTTGGACCCAGGCCCCAGAAAGCCTTGTGGATAATGCAGAGGGTTTTGAATTTAATCCTTGCATCCACTGGAAGCCAATGGAGAGATTTCAGCACTGGAGAGATACAATCCCAAGGCTTGAGGACAAGGACAAGTCTCACAGTCCTGTTCTGGATTAGTAGCAGAGGGCGGAGGTTAGAGGCAGGTAGGTTCATAAAGAGGCTGTTACAATAGTCTAACCTAGAGAGAACCAAAGCTTGGGAGACAGTGAGCTTCTGGGGGAAGGAGAGGAAGGGCAGAGTACCTCTGAGGAGGTGCAGTAGGAAGTTTGACTTTTTAGAGACATCAGAGATGTGGGCGAAGAAGGAAACTGTGGAATGAAAGAGGACCCCGAGGTTCATAGCTTTGCAGGTGGGTGTAGGAGGAGGGCCAAAGGAGGCCAGCCAGAGAGTGAGGGGAAAGGATGGAGAAGGTGTGCCGATGAGGATGATCTCAGTCTTGCTGGCATTCAGACAAAGATCATTGGCGGAACACCAATCTTGAATGACAGTAAGGCAATCAGAGATGAGAGAGGGAGAGGAGGTGGCTGAGGGCAGCCTGAAAATGGGTTCAGTGTCGTCAGCGTAGCACTGGAATTTTGAGCAGAAAATGGCAATGCAATGGGTGAGAGTTGCCATGTACTGGTTGAACAGCCCGGGCGAGAGGTAAGACCCCTGGGGAACACCACAGGTAGAGAGGGAGATAGATGATAGGAAGGGCCCCAGTATGACCTGGGAGGGTCGATCAGAGAGGAAAGAGGTCAGCCAGGCCAGACCCTGATCGGTGATACCCAGGTTATCACAGAGAAGGTTGAGAAGGATAGTATGGTTGACCGTGTCAAAGGCAGAAGAGAGATCGAGTAGGATGAGGACAGAGGGAATGTTAGAGTCAAGGTTGGAGAGCAGATGTTCAGGAGAGCAGTTTTCATACTTCTGGCTGCTCTGAAGCCAGACTGGTGGTCATGGAGACAGCCAACAGAATCAGAATGAAGGTTAAGCTGGGAGATGGCCAGCTTTTCCAGGAGTTTGCCCAGAAAGAGAGTAATGGAAATTTGGCGATAGTTTGCCAGACAGGAAGGATCAGCTGTGGGTTTCTTCAGAAGAGGATGCACAAGAGCGTGCTTCAGAAGGGAGGGGAAAGATCCAGAGGCAAAGGAGTGGTTGAAAAAATCAGCAAGGGCCGGAGCGAGGATGACAATGTGGTCCTTGAAGGTTTTAGAGGAACAGGGATGAACCTGTTTTAACGAGGCTTTCATAGATTGGACTTCTCTAGCAACCTCATTGGGGAGGAAAGAGGAAAGGATGAGAAGAATAGTGGGGGGGTGGCTGAGGAAGGGTCAGCAAGCACAGATGGAGAGGGGAGAGGGGGGAAAGGGAGGAGAGGGTGGACAGGATGTCCTAGGTTTTTTAGATAAAGTGAGAGGCAAGAGCATTGCAAAGAGCATGGGAGGCAACAGGAGGGGTAGAGACTGCAGCAAGTTTGGACAGCTCCTTGCAGATTTTAAAGCGTTTGGCCAAGTTGTTATATGCCGCAGAGACACAGGCTTGAATGTGGACTCTCTTCTTGGTGAGGACAGAGAGTCGGTATTGCCTTTGGAGCAGGCGACAGGCCAGTTTGTCAGAGGATGAACAAGAAGCCCTCCATTTCCTCTCAGCTACCCTACACTTATATTTAAGTATAGCTAGGTCAGAGTCATACCAGGAATCGCACTCGGCTTTGGACAAGCGGATCCCCATGACAGGGGCAAGAGCATCAAGAGTATCAGAAATAGAAGAGTAGAAAAGGGATAGGGCTGTGTCTAGGTGTGAGTCAGCCAGAGGAGGAGGGGGGGAGAGAAGGTGGCAGCGAAAGCCTCAGCTGACACGCGCTTCATGGGCCGGGTGTCCGAGAAGGTAGGTGGCAGTGTAGGCGTAGGCTTGGCTTGGGGGCAAGAGAGAGAGAGATGAGAGGAGAGGAGGGAGTGATCACTCCAGGAGAGAGGAGTGGTCAGAGGGATCGAGAGGGGGAGGCCAGAGGAGATCAAGACATCAAATGTGTGATCTGCAAAATGCATCTGGCCAGAGGGGAGGGTAGAGAGAGAGAGGGGGAATTGCAGAGGTCGTGAAAGAGCAAAGATGAAGGACAGGGAGAATCGAGATGGATGTTGAGGTCACAGAGGAAGACGAGTTGGGTGGTAGAGGCCTGGAGGGAGGAGGAGAGGTCAGCCCACTCAGAGTGAAAAGAGGTGATTTGACCAGGGGGCAGATAGAGAGTAGAGCAGACAAGGCATTCGAAAAATGTGTTGATCTGAGTTGGAATGATAGTGGCAGGAATCCACTCAGGAAAGATCAGGGCTACACCACCTCTGGGCCGGGTGGATCTGGGTGAAGAGAGGATCTTGTAGCCATCAGGGAGGAGAGTGTCACAACTCGTGACAGAGCTGGCCCTGAACCATGTTTCAGTAGGACCAATGACATCAAGGTCCAGTACTTCGAGGAGGTGGCAGATGTCAGAGGAGTGTTTGACAGCAGAGCGAGAGCTGAGAGTGGCAAGATGCAGAAGGTTGCCTTTGGCCACTGAGAGGGGAGAAGATGCCTCACTACTTATAGGGGAAGTCACATAGGGTGACAAAATGGCTTCCAAACATTTGAGATTAGTTTCTGACATGACCCTAAAATGCAATTATATGTTCTTACAGGGTTTTCGGACATGCCCTGAGGAAGGTAACTTGGCTCCCACTTTCAATCGTCAAAATGTGTAACATCCAGGGTCTCTGACTAGCTGTCAGGTTCCCCAACACCCTTGTGATGCCACACACATGTTGGCAGACCCTATGTAGAAAACACTCCAGTAATGGAAAACAGAGTATTTAAAGACATCCTAGGTAATGCTAAGAAAAGGAGATATGAATTAAACTGACCACAAAATGATTAAATGATCTGGTCAAACATTGTTTTTTGTTACAAGTAATAATGGATATATAGATGAATACAAAAAGGCAAACCAAATGACTAGACAATGTGCTTCTACCTCTTCTGATAAAAGTGTTGGGCAATAAGGAAATATGTACCTTTGTATTTTATCAATGTTGGACATATTTGACCCTTTATTTTCTTTATATCTTCCTTGCATATTTTTGTATCTATTCTGCACTATTTTGGCATTAAGGAATTCTTGCTGAGAAACAGGCTAAGACACCTTTTAGACTAGACCTTTTGGTGTCTTCTATCTCCTCCAATGTACTATTCCACAGTTCTGTCCCTTAGCGAAATGTTAATATTTGTCTAGTGTTTGATTTATGTTACGTCACAAATTTAGATTACATATTTGTTTTGAAGAGATTGTTGGAATAAATATTATTGTTTTTTAACTTTCTGTTGCGTTTTTGTACTTTGGAGTGGCATACAAGAACCAAGCGGGACATAAGGTTTACATACCCGCAGATGAAAATTCAATCATTAATAAGAATAACCAGAAGTTCCAGCAGTAGGACCTTATGTTTTGTATGGATATACTATCCCAGCCACCACTGCTAGTAGGGGTTCCCGCTGTCTATGTTTACTATATTGTGTAAGAGGATTCAATTCAACACTACAGCTAAGTCAATGCCTAGTCTGGGATACTGAATGGAAACCCTCATTGATATATCTTTATGTCCAGTTCATGCGTTCTGGATGACTACCCCTATATAACACCCCTCTCTTTGAATCCCCCTGACCCCACTGAGCCAAGAAGTAGTTCTGTTTTGCAAGTTTAAAGGTTTATTTGATAATTTAAACAATATATATATATCACGCTTTATAATAAATTAATAATTGGATATCACACTTAATCTGATCAGTAATCAATAATGGATAGTCTGGCACTAGCACACTTGTAAATAGGAACAGAAGAATAAGGTGGTAGAGAATACTTTATATAAGTTCAGATGGATGTAATGTTGAATGAAAAATGCAATACAGAAAATACTCAATATGATTTCAACAAAACAATGTAATCACTTTTCTCTGGCAATCCCCTCCCCCCTTTATGCAATGCAGGGAAATGGAAGGAAAGCACACAGTTCTCAGAAATGCAATCAACTGTAATTCAGTTGACCCCAGCAAGCTTAGACTACAAAAGTTGGAAACACAGGCCCAAAATACTTTTATATGTGCTGGCAATGAAGTGAAAAATATGCTAAAATGCTTTTAATTCCCTCTAGAGGTTCAGGGTGAGTGGTATCAAGTTAATATTAGTCCAGGCTCACTTTAGCAAGGATCTAGGAGTAACTAGCCGGTTAAACGAATTTTTGGCAACTGAAAGCAAGAAAACTGCTGTTTTCACACGTTGAGAAATTTGCAAATCGCGGCAAATTCGCGAGTGCGTTTTTCGCGATTGCGGCAAAAGTATCGGGGGTAGGAATGCGGTTCTAGATTCTAAGCTTTCAGAGGAAAGTTACTGCAAGTCTCTAGGACAAACGGTTACGGAGTTATGAACGATTAACTAAAGGTAGTTTTTCAGATTTGAAATTTTAAAATTCAAAGTGACAAGTGCAGCTTGCAACTAGAAAATGACAGGTGACAGCTTTGCAAATGACAGGTGACAGTTAGGAGGCAGTTCTACTTAGATTAAAATAGCTTGGATTAGATTATTTTAACTAAGAGATTGGTTCTGCACAGTTCTGCTAGGTACTCACACTATATTCTTGAATTAAATGGGCCTCGCCACGGATCTGGTCAGGTTTTAGACTGGACTCTGGTCTGGTCTCTGCACTTCACAGTGATCTGGGTCAGCTCTCTCTCTCTCTGGATTCTGGAGATTGATGGATTTGAAGTCTGGATCTTTCTGCACAGCTTTCTCTAGAGATTGATGGAGGTAAAGTATGGATTTTCCCGGCAGAGCGTCCCGCAGCAAATGGATTTGAATGTCCCTATCTGTCCTGTCTGTCTGCTTTTATGTGTTTTGAAAATGGGTGTGTGTGCAGCATCACTAAGCTCTACCCCTCTCCACTTGTCATTGGCCACTTCATCCGCTTCCCCTTGATTGGGGGAATGAAATGAAGTGTCATCATGATGAGGTCTGTTTATGGTACAGAGAACCCACCCCTGTCAAATTACACACAATCTATATTTTGACCCAAAAGACATATTTGCACAGGTACACATTTGTTTAAAATTACATGCACCCTTCACATATCACAGGAGGTATACCCTGTCCAAATCTGCTCTTCCTGGGAGCTTGCATTCAGAAATGGCAACATTTGCACTTTTTAACTGGTTTCGTAATATCGGACATTACCCCAAATTTATACACATGTGCGCAAGGAGTATGGACATTAATTGATGAAGTATCAGACTTTTAACATGCATACATTTTAAGTAATACCCTCTTAACTGCTAGTTTGCCCCCAGATCATGCCACCGGTTCTAAAAACCTCTTAAAATGTGGGCAGAAAAATCACAAGAATTATGGTATCATTTAAATAATTTTCACAAGTCCGTACTATGAGTTATTCATCTTTTTCTAAAACCATATTCTGGCTACAGGGTGTGGTTTCCCCCCAGCACAAGGTTGAATTTCTGGTTTTTCCAGTTCTGCCAAGCCAGCTTGCTTTCACAGGCAGTGCTCCTCCCCTTTACTTCCAGGAGGAGGCCACTTTTTACGGCCCCATAATAAAACATTTGCCTGAGTCAGGACAGGGCTTTGTTCAATTTCCTGCAGAGCCCAGGTAATTCAATCAGAGAAGTGTCATATCCCTTTTGGTGGGAGCAGCAAAAGGACAGCTAGGCCTGGGAACACAGCTGTTGTGCAAGTCTCATCTCCTGTCGGGGGTAGCTGGTGGGCAGAATTCAGTTCCTTAAGCCAGGCCCCAGCTAATGTCACTTTTGTTCCCCAGTTTTCTGCATTCAAATAAAATGAACCATTTTTACATATGCAGCTAGAATGCTGATTCTAAGTTTAAAACTATGACATTTAAACAATTGCAACCTATGTGACACTCAAAAGTAGGTCACTCATTTCTTTTAAACATTTAGATTTTTAGTGATTTCAGTCCAAATTTACTTAAACTGCTGAAATCCACAGCTCAGCCAGTCTTGTTATAAACCTTCAAGTCACTTCAGAATATAACTTTAGATTGTATCCACCTCTCAGTAAGTCTTTCTTTGGCTTGCCTTGGGTTCATTTATTCAGTTTTAAACAAAATCTGGTGGTTTTAAAACGCCGGCTTTCTGATAGTGGTGAGTACTGGTACTGCACCCATTTTTGGGATTTAAGAAAATGAGTTCCCCACAATTCTAGGTTGCTTTTGGCAATCAGCATTGCCATTCCCAATGGTTTCAGGCTACTGTGTGGGTAGTCCAATGGTGGTTTTAGGCAGTGCCCTTCTGTGCCCATAACATCGGCAAAAATGAGTGGCAGCCTATTCTTCATGCATTTCCCTGTGCATTTTCTGGGAAGCTCTGGCCATCATGATGTTTTCCATGTCAGTACTGCACAGTTTTGAGGTAGGGCTTGGATGCATGGATAAAAACATCCCACAAGCCCCCCTCTTGCGATGGCCATTCTGTTTCACTGATGGGACTCGCAAGACCTGGGATGTTTCCTGATTTTCTTCCAATAGATGGCACAGTTCAGCATCTTTTCCTCCATCCGGTACTGATCGATCGGTTCTCCCCGCCGGTCCTGATGGGAATATTGGGCGGTACCCTGGGCACCCCGCGTCTCTGCTCCCGGTCTCCGGATCGTCCTCCTTGGCCCGTCTCCAGGTTTTCTTTCTCCTAGGACGACAAAGGAAGAGCGGCAATACCTATTCATGGACATTTTTCCCCCACCATTGATATAGTTGGGTGGCATATAAATTTTAGAACTCAGCAGATATGAACATGCACATTTTTTTAAATTAAGAGACAGGAACACATAAACTTGAGAAACACAGAATTTGATAGGCTATATGTAGGATCTTTTAAGTTAGAACTGAATTAATCTGAGACAGTACCCTCTAGGATTCCAGAGGATTCCTCCAGTTGTTGCAGAGTGTGCCTGGGATGGCAACACTTCAACTGGTTAATGTGGACCCACTTGTCTTCCCCCTCTGCCAAACCGCCTTTGGGGATGCGGATCTTGTAGGCCACAGGGGAGATTTTGTCTATAATCTCAAAGGGTCCCTTCCATGTAGGCAAAAATTTTCGCTGTTTGGCCTGGTTCCTTTGGAAATTGTATAGATAGACCCGGTCCCCCACCTGATATTCCTTCCTGGAAGTCTTCAGGTCATAGTGGGTCTTCATGCTATCAGCTGATCTTTCTAGATTCCGCTGAGCATAAGCAAAAGCATGTTGAAGGTGTTTCCTTAAATTCTCCACATACTCATGAGTTGTGGAGGCATTTATCAGTGTCTGCTCTTGGGTCCTGTAGAGCAAATGCTGAGGAAGCACCATCTTGCGCCCAGTCATCAACTCAAATGGTGACATTTTGGTTGCAGATGAAGGGGTAGATCTGATGGCCATTAGGACCAGAGGTAATCGAATATCCCAACTTGGCCCAGAATCTGCCACAAACTTATTTAATATGCTCACAATGGTTCGGTTATATCTCTCTACTGCCCCAGAAGAAGCTGGCTGGTAAGCAATATGCAACTTCCTTTTGACCCCCAGTATCTCCCACATCTTTGTCATTACTTCACTGGTGAAGTGGCTACCCCTATCTGACTCAATCCTTTGAGGTAGACCAAAACGGGAAAAGATGTGGTTAATCATCAGGGCAGCTGCAGTTTCTGCCTTGCAATTTGGGGCTGGGAGACATTCCACCCACTTTGTAAACTAGCATGTCACAGTCAACATGTACTTATTCCCCCTAGCAGAGCGAATCACGGGGCCTACAAAGTCGATTTGTAAATCTGACCATGGCAGTGTCATCCCCCTTTTTTGGAGAGGCGCACGGTGCGTGAGGGATGATGGCTGGAATTGTGCACACACAAGACACCCCTTCAAGTATTGGTCAAGGTCCTGCCCCATGTGTGGCCAGTATGCAACCTCTCTTAAGATTTCCAGTGTTGTGTGAAACCCCCTATGACCGGCGGTGACCGCATCATGGGCGTGACTTAACATCAGGCTTCGGAATGGGGTAGGAACCACCCACTGATCGTGGCCAGCTTTGGATTTCCTTACCAGCAAACCGTCTTGGATTCGGAACATTTTTGGACATTTCATCAACACTCTTAGGTCCTCTTTCCCAATATAATCGGTATCCGTCAGGGGAAAGTTCTCAGGGTCCTCAAGGTGTTGGTAAAACTTACCAATAATTGGATCCCCCTTCTGAGCTGTAATCAAATCAGCATCAGGGGTCTCCTTACTCCATTGTGCAATTGAAAGGTTGTTGTGAGCATTTGTCTGGGACCTAGTGATAGCAGTGACCTGGATTTCCCCCAACAGGGACTCAATCTCAATTAGATCCCCATGGATGGCCCCGGTTTTGGCCAGCTGATCAGCTAAGTCATTTCCAGTTTTGTCTGGTCCCTCTACTTTGGAATGACCCTTGATCTTTTTCCAATAGATGGTCATCTCATTCGAGGTGACCAGATCATCAATGTTTTGGATCAACTTCCCATGTTTCAAGGGTTTGTTGTTAGCACATAACATGCCTCTGGTTTTCCAATTAACCAGGTGCTCCACGAATCCGTTCCGTACATAATCCGAATCTGTGATTATGACCAGTTCGCGGAGTTGATGCTGGACAGCAGTGAGGATGGCCTGATGCACAGCCATCAATTCTGCCACCTGACTACTTCGGGGACCAATTTTGTACCCAGCGGAGGGTTCTGGGAACTCCTTCACCCATGCATTCCCTACGCCGGCCACCAGTTCTTTCTCCCCGTTGTTGTCAACATGGTAAGAGCATCCATCCACATAGACAGTGGGCATTCCCTCACACTTGTCCTCTTCAAAGACTTTGTGTGGGGAATTAAGGTATGCCTCCGTGTTGTCCTTGATTTTTAGACTTTCGTCCTCGAGACAGTTTTCTCTGGCACAATCATGCAAGTCAGCCAGACCTTGCGCGAGGGGACTCTTCTTGTTTTGGCCATATCTGACCTCCACAGGAAAGCCTTGCATTGACAGAATCCAGGAAGTAATTCGGGAATTACTCACATTTCCGGCCCGGATTCTATCACTTTGGAGATATTGCAGAGGCTGATGTGGAGTCTCCACTATGATGTGTTCCCCCTGGATAAACGGGCGGTAATTCTTCAATGCCCACACCGCTGCCAGGAGTGCCTTCTCACAATCGTTGAATTTTTCCTCCACAGAGGATAAAGTTTTGCTCGCATAGGAGATTACTTTATTGACCTTGTCATGCTTTTGGTATAATACTGCTGTCAAGCACGTATTAGAGAACCCCGTCTCCAGGAAGAACTCCTTGTTTCTGACAGGGTAAGCTAGGCAAGGCGCTTGTGAGAGGCTTCTTTTGAGTTGTTTTACTGCCTCGGCTTGTTCTGGACCCCATTCCCACTTGACCCCCCCCTTCAAGAGATGAATCAGGGGTCTGGTGATTTCTGCGTAGCCCTCAATGAACTTTCTGCTGTAATTAGTCAGTCCAAGGAGGCTCCTTAGTTCCTGCAGAGTTGTGGGGTCTTTCAGTTTCTGAAGTGCTTCCACTTTCTTTTCCTGGGGACAGAGACCCTGAGGAGTAATCTCATGCCCCAAGAAATTAACACGGGTTCTACACCACTGTGCTTTCTGAAAGGAAAGTTTTGCTCCGGCGGCCCTCAACTGTGTCAGAACATAACGGATCTCCGCTATGTGTTCCTCAACAGTTGAGCTTTTGATGAGGACATCATCTACATAAGCCAGGTTACCCCTCGCACCCAGGTCGGGCATGGCCTTATGTAGGAAAATGTTGAATTCATTGCCGGAGTTGAGGTATCCGAAGGGAGTCCGGGTCCATGTATACTGCTGGCCCCCAAAGGTAAAAGCCAGCTTGTACTGGTCCTCCCTACTGACCGGCACGGTCCAGTATCCATTGGTCAGGTCTATTGCAGTGAATACCTGTGACCCCTGAATCTGGGCCAGCCCTTGGTCAATGTAGGGAAGAGGCCATCGGGAAGTATGGACCCGTTTGTTGAGCTCCCTAAGGTCAGCGCAGAGTCTCCACTGGCCGTTTGGCTTTAATATTCCCAGCACCGGATTATTGAAGGTGCTGTGGACTGGACGGATTATTCCCCGGGACTCAAGGTTCTTAATTATTTCAGTAAGGGACTCCATTGATGCGAGAGGCAAGCGATATTGCTTCACAAACACAGGAGTCATGCCAGGGTCCGTGGGGATTGTTATTGTGTGGATGTCGGTGCGGCCACAGTCATATGAGTCTACTGCAAAGAGATCTTGGAAATCCAAGAAAACTTGTTTCAACTTTTGCTTTTGTTCCAGAGTCACACAGGCATCAGCTAGGTTGACTCTCTCTTCCACCATCTGCCTGAAGCCTGGAAAGACTTCTGGTTTGGCTATCTCAGCGGCCTCCTCCAGCTGGGTGGAGAAGTCCCTGGTCAGAGTGCTGATTTGGACTGGGGGCTTCAGGTGGGAAAGGCAGCACTCATGGACTTGGAAAATCACCTCATCCCTCCTGAAGTCACAAGTCACATCTTCCTTACCATAGGGGCAAGAAGTGTACACCAGGAAGTTCCCCCCATGCCGGGTAAAAATCCTGTCTGGTGTTGTATTGTCATCACTGTCACTGTCAAAGCAGTCCTTGGGGATTGGCCCTAACAGTTCATTACCTAAGTCTATGGAAAAATGTCGGTCATCAACCGCCTTTCCAATAATGGTGCCTGCGGCTAGAGTAATACTCTTTAAGTCGCTGTTATCCACCTCTATTAGAATGGTGTCATGTTCTATGTTGACTAATGGGGTTGGGTTTACCCCCAACCCTTGCTGTTGGAGAGAAGCGTTTAGATGTATGTAAGCATCAGGGTTTTGCAAATATTGTCCTCTTTTAGCTTTCACTTCCAGGGAGAATTGTCGGGTCCTTTCTGGGATGGTGACTTCCCCTTTGATCTGAATTTCAACTGCATAAGGTCGCAATTGAGCTGACCTAAATGCGTTTTCTGGATCATCAAAGCCCCTGGGATTATCCGCTAATCGGGACCAAGCTTTGAAGTTTATTAGGTCCAAACTAATGGCAAAGCTATTGAGAATGTCACTGCCTAAGTAAAAGGTGGCAGTAACGTCTCGCACGACCCAACAATTATGGACTATGCTCTTGTTGCCAATGGAGATTTTGAGCATACACCTGCTTGGCAGGAGATGTTTGGAATTGGGAGCTTCCAGGTCCATTTCCCATTTGTCTATCAGTTTGAAGGTGGAAATGGCTGGATCTTTTGGGAGTTGGCGGAACATGGCTTCGCTGATGAAGCTCTTACCGTTGTTCACACACACTCGAGCGAGAACAGAGTCCTTCCCATCATTTAACTGAACAGGGATGAACAACTGCTCTCCAATTTGCTGAATATCAGCCAGGCTCTGAGCTGATTTCACATCTTTTTGGACTATAGGAGTGGGAGTTTCTGATTGTGGATTGGTAAAGAATTTCAGGGTGTTTCCTTCCAGTGTGGAATACCAGCTTAAACTGGAAGGAAGGTTGATTTTCAGAAATAGAGAGGACCCCCCATCACCAGTCTGTGGTCCTACTGCTATTACTGTCACATCTGGAGTTTGGTTGTTCTGGAAGTGAAATTCTACTTGGTCAGATTTTTGTTCAACCATGTGGCAGGTGCTGTTTAAACTAACATGGTTGACACTCTGTTTTAATTTTATTGGTCGGCTAGTCTGGGTCCAGAGGACCTTGTTTACGCAATCTATTAAGGGTGACAACCTTCTCAGGAGGTCATTCCCTAGTAAACAAGGGGTGCCCTCTGGAGTCACAACTATGACTGGGTGTTTCAACTTGTGTCGCCCAATTTTAATGTCCAAGTCCGCCGTCCCCTCGACAGGAATTTCCTTCCCGTCAAAGTTCTGGAGTTGTCCAGGAAGTGAGGTGAGAGGAATTTGGTAATTCCCTCCCCTTCCTGCATTCAGTTCATCAAAGGCCCTTCTGGACAGAAGGGTAGCTTGAGATCCAGTGTCCACCAGTGCCAAAATTGTACCCTGCCCCTGTACTTGTACCGGGGCATAGTATCTTCCCTCCTTCTCCTCAAGGGGGCACAGATAATGCACATTTTTGGACAAGTGGTGGGCTAACTTTCTGGTTTTGGACATCGCTAGCGAAGAGATTTGGGCAGAATTCTGTGGAGAGCCTTGGGAATCTGAAAGAAAAAGTTGGCAACTGGAGATCAGAGCCATTGTGGGTTCCCCTGGCTCCGGTTCCGGGCCGCCCCCCCCTTTTTGGAGGCAGTCACCAGGATGGGCTTGAACCAGAGGATTTTCTTGCTGTTGGTTCTGGGATGAGATGGTGGGCGGCGGTAGCTCAGTCTCCACATCTCCCCAGTCTGAATTGACATCCCTTGGGACCCATTTTTCTTTGGGAGGAGTTCCCCCCTCTCTGAAGGAGAAGATCCTTTTCCCCGGATCCTCTGAGGATCCCTCTCCCTCAGATTGGAAGATCTGTACCTCCTCCTCAAACTGAGTCTGTTTGGGTCTTTTGTTTCTCCTACCCCCCCCCTGCTCCTTAGGAGGCAGACTTTCAGGGGCAAGAGATTTTGTTTCCGGTTCCTGGGTTTCCAGGGGCTGTTTACAAATGAGGAAGGAAGCTTCCTCCAAGGCTTTACACCCCCCTTCCCTTTGTGCCTCCTCCCTGGGAACCGGAGAGTTATCGGGGTGCTGCCCCCGTCATTGTTCTGGAGCACCAGGTCCAGAGTTGGGTGCGTTCTGCGCCGGCATGCCGATCTGAGGGTTCTGCTGAGCCCTCAGTATGTGACCCAGATCCCGCGCCATGTTTTGAACCTGGCGCTCTAACTGGGAAACCCGCTCAGGCTGATACGGGGCCCTGTTTTCTCCCCTGGGCTGATCCCGGGAAGGGTAGCTATCCCTTCTTTGGTAGTACCCCTGGTTGGGAAGATTTGGATACCCCTCCACCCTTGGCCTCCCCTCTCCCGGATTCGGTTGTCTGGGCTCAGGGAATTGGGGAAAGAAGGGTGGAGGATTTTGGGGCTGGAAGTTGGGTGGATACCTGGTGAAGAAGTTCTGCTCAGGGTTTGGAGAATTTCTGCCCTCCAATGGGAAGTTAGGAGGGAAGTTCCCTGGGTTAGGTGCTTGGCTGGATCCCCCCCCCTTGGGCTGGAGGAGTCCACACATAACCCAGGATGGGTCGATTACCCTTGTAACGGGGACTTACATAGTCAGGAGAGCGAGGGACCCCATTTGTGGGGCTGCCTCCCTGGCTCCCTGTCTGTGCCTGGCCCGAGGACCTTCTGGGCCTAGCATTATTAGGTGCAGGTAGGTTTTTAGGCCCCCCCATCTCCAACTCTAAAACGGGGGTGACCTTTACCTCTGCCACCTTGACAGCAGCAGGGGTGTTGTTGACTTTGGGGTTTTTGGGCGCATTATTTTTATTTTCTATTGGCTTCTGCACCTCATAGATCCGGGTCGCCTGTTCAATGACCCAGTCTAAAGATCTTTTCTCGTGAAAATCCTCCACGAGCTGGGTCATTATGTATTTGGGCAAGGCATGGAAAAATGTATTAATAAATTCTCTGCTATCCGTGCGCACCCTTCTTGTGGTCTGTGCAAAAGCACGCTTTAACTCCTGCACAAATTCTTGTGGGGCCTGATCCTCCCCACATTGTAAATTGTAGGCTGCCTTGCGAGCCTCTTGAGGATTTCTATGAACAGAAAAATGTTTTAATATGGCCGCCCTATAGGTGGACCACCTGGAATGATTTTGGTCCTCCAGCCCTGCAAAGAAACTGGAGTACTCTGGGGAGAATGTCCACTTTACATATTGGATACAGCTTTGGCTGTCCTTCAAATGAAAAGTCTCCATCATTTGCTCATAGAGCTCCAAGTGTTCCCAAACAGAGTACTTGGCGTTCTTGGGATAAGGCGTGATGACACTCCTTATTGCCTTAATCTGTTTCAATGGGTCCTTAATCAAGGCCCTTTTTGCCTTATTGGCCTTTTTGGTTCGGGTAACCCTTGTCCATTCGTCCTCTGACTCAGAGGCACTGCTCCCAGAGGTTCCTGTCTGATCTTCCAGGCTTTCCCGGATCCCGGACGAGCCCCCAATTTGTAAGAGGATTCAATTCAACACTACAGCTAAGTCAATGCCTAGTCTGGGATACTGAATGGAAACCCTTATTGATATATCTTTATGTCCAGTTCATGCGTTCTGGATGACTACCCCTATATGACACCCCTCTCTTTGAATCCCCCTGACCCCACTGAGCCAAGAAGTAGTTTTGTTTTGCAAGTTTAAAGGTTTATTTGATAATTTAAACAATATATATATATCACGCTTTATAATAAATTAATAATTGGATATCACACTTAATCTGATCAGTAATCAATAATGGATAGTCTGGCACTAGCACACTTGTAAATAGGAACATAAGAATAAGGTGGTAGAGAATACTTTATATAAGTTCAGATGGATGTAATGTTGAATGAAAAATGCAATACAGAAAATACTCAATATGATTTCAACAAAACAATGTAATCACTTTTCTCTGGCAACCCCCTCCCCCCTTTATGCAATGCAAGGAAATGGAAGGAAAGCACACAGTTCTCAGAAATGCAATCAACTGTAATTCAGTTCACCCCAGCAAGCTTAGACTACAGAAGTTGGAAACACAGGCCCAAAATGCTTTTATATGTGCTGGCAATGAAGTGAAAAATATGCTAAAATGCTTTTAATTCCCTCTAGAGGTTCAGGGTGAGTGGTATCAAGTTAATATTAGTCCAGGCTCACTTTAGCAAGGATCTAGGAGTAACTAGCCGGTTAAAGGAATTTTTGGCAACTGAAAGCAAGAAAACTGCTGTTTTCACACGTTGAGAAATTTGAAAATCGCGGCAAATTCGCGAGTGCGTTTTTCGCGATTGCGGCAAAAGTATCGGGGGTAGGAATGCGGTTCTAGATTCTAAGCTTTCAGAGGAAAGTTACTGCAAGTCTCTAGGACAAACGGTTACGGAGTTATGAACGATTAACTAAAGGTAGTTTTTCAGATTTTAAATTTTAAAATTCAAAGTGACAAGTGCAGCTTGCAACTAGAAAATGACAGGTGACAGCTTTGCAAATGACAGGTGACAGTTAGGAGGCAGTTCTACTTAGATTAAAATAGCTTGGATTAGATTATTTTAACTAAGAGATTGGTTCTGCACAGTTCTGCTAGGTACTCACACTATATTCTTGAATTAAATGGGCCTCGCCACGGATCTGGTCAGGTTTTAGACTGGACTCTGGTCTGGTCTCTGCACTTCACAGTGATCTGGGTCAGCTCTCTCTCTCTCTGGATTCTGGAGATTGATGGATTTGAAGTCTGGATCTTTCTGCACAGCTTTCTCTAGAGATTGATGGAGGTAAAGTATGGATTTTCCCGGCAGAGCGTCCCGCAGCAAATGGATTTGAATGTCCCTATCTGTCCTGTCTGTCTGCTTTTATGTGTTTTGAAAATGGGTGTGTGTGCAGCATCACTAAGCTCTACCCCTCTCCACTTGTCATTGGCCACTTCATCCGCTTCCCCTTGATTGGGGGAATGAAATGAAGTGTCATCATGATGAGGTCTGTTTATGGTACAGAGAACCCACCCCTGTCAAATTACACACAATCTATATTTTGACCCAAAAGACATATTTGCACAGGTACACATTTGTTTAAAATTACATGCACCCTTCACATATCACAGGAGGTATACCCTGTCCAAATCTGCTCTTCCTGGGAGCTTGCATTCAGAAATGGCAACATTTGCACTTTTTAACTGATTTCGTAATATCGGACATTACCCCAAATGTATACACATGTGCGCAAGGAGTATGGACATTAATTGATGAAGTATCAGACTTTTAACATGCATACATTTTAAGTAATACCCTCTTAACTGCTAGTTTGCCCCCAGATCATGCCACCGGTTCTAAAAACCTCTTAAAATGTGGGCAGAAAAATCACAAGAATTATGGTATCATTTAAATAATTTTCACAAGTCCGTACTATGAGTTATTCATCTTTTTCTAAAACCATATTCTGGCTACAGGGGTGTGGTTTCCCCCCAGCACAAGGTTGAATTTCTGGTTTTTCCAGTTCTGCCAAGCCAGCTTGCTCTCACAGGCAGCGCTCCTCCCCTTTACTTCCAGGAAGAGGCCACTTTTTACGGCCCCATAATAAAACATTTGCCTGAGTCAGGACAGGGCTTTGTTCAATTTCCTGCAGAGCCCAGGTAATTCAATCAGAGAAGTGTCATATCCCTTTTGGTGGGAGCAGCAAAAGGACAGCTAGGCCTGGGAACACAGCTGTTGTGCAAGTCTCATCTCCTGTCGGGGGTAGCTGGTGGGCAGAATTCAGTTCCTTAAGCCAGGCCCCAGCTAATGTAACTTTAGTTCCCCAGTTTTCTGCATTCAAATAAAATGAACCATTTTTACATATGCAGCTAGAATGCTGATTCTAAGTTTAAAACTATGACATTTAAACAATTGCAACCTATGTGACACTCAAAAGTAGGTCACTCATTTCTTTTAAACATTTAGATTTTTAGTGATTTCAGTCCAAATTTACTTAAACTGCTGAAATCCACAGCTCAGCCAGTCTTGTTATAAACCTTCAAGTCACTTCAGAATATAACTTTAGATTGTATCCACCTCTCAGTAAGTCTTTCTTTGGCTTGCCTTGGGTTCATTTATTCAGTTTTAAACAAACTCTGGTGGTTTTAAAACGCCGGCTTTCTGATAGTGGTGAGCACTGGTACTGCACCCATTTTTGGGATTTAAGAAAATGAGTTCCCCACAATTCTAGGTTGCTTTTGGCAATCAGCATTGCCATTCCCAATGGTTTCAGGCTACTGTGTGGGTAGTCCAATGGTGGTTTTAGGCAGTGCCCTTCTGTGCCCATAACATCGGCAAAAATGAGTGGCAACCTATTCTTCATGCATTTCCCTGTGCATTTTCTGGGAAGCTCTGGCCATCATGATGTTTTCCATGTCAGTACTGCACAGTTTTGAGGTAGGGCTTGGATGCATGGATAAAAACATCCCACAATTGAGATGTGTGTTGGCATGCCATTGCCACACATAGGTGTATTGGCGTAGCACTGAAATTCTGTTTACAGTGATGTGTACCGTGACATCAATGTCAACCGCACACAGACACCACAAATCCATCTCCAGGGATCCACAACATGTGATGCAAGTGACCATGATAGCATTACTGCAGTACCCATGGATGGGTGAGGTGGACCCCTGCCAACTGTACCACAACATTTGAGAGAATATCATGGGTGGATGAAAGCACAAATGACATGCACACATGGCACTCACCTGATGGGGCTTCATAGGTGTGCATGCCTCCCATGCCAACCACCTGCTCACTGCTGATGAGTCCACTGGTGACCTCTTCAAATGAAATCAGCTCATCCTCATGTGGTGATATGACTCCAGTAACCTGGGCATATGCCATGTTGCTGCCAAGCTTCTCCCCGGTCCGTTGCATAAGGTCTGCCATCCTCTGCCACATTGCACCTCTCCATGATCAAGGCATTGAAGTGATCTGTGAGCTACTGCCACATCCTCCACCGCTGGGACAGAGGAAGAGTACTTCTGGCACAAGGGTACAGGTCGACCTGGTTTTCAGCAACATAATCGGTGAGGATTGTCAGCTCCTCATCTTATAATCGCTTCTTCCTTGGTGGTCCCTTCTCCTTGACCTGTGCCTCTTCGTGGCGTTTCTGCCGCTTCCTGCTCTGCAGACTGGTCCCTCTTGTCCCTACTGGACCTTGGTGGTGCAGGGGCACCTGTAGGCTCACCAACACATGAAGCAGGTGTACCCTTCTTCTGACCTCTTCCCCACCCTCGTCCTTTCCCTCTCTGCAGAGCCCTTCCACTCATGGTGCGGTTAGGGCAAGGTACCTGTGAATCTGGGTGCAAGATCTGCATGGTACCCCCCAAAAAAGAACCAGCTCCTTCTGGTTGCATCCCTAACAATGTCTGTTTCTGCGCATGACTGGATATTTACCACACTGCTGCCTCATGAATTCATTGGAAACAAATGTTCCTCCTGCCTCGTGCCCTTTTTTGCCCCCTCCTGCCCTATATTGCCTCCAAACCTTACTGTCACCAGATGCCTGGTAGAGTGCGAGTGACTGCTGACAACCAGCACTGCCTTGGAGTTCTTCATATTCCCTCATAGCCTGTTCTCCTGTGGCTCACATGTCAGTATCTGTGACCACCTCATCTGCAATTGTTGGACATCCACCACTCTATTCCACCACCACAGCTCCACAGCACGCATCACCATGGCCCAGTTCCATTCCACCGGCCTCAAGGGGAACCATGTCTGGGACATCGACCAGCACCCCCAAGGCGACGCTGAGAGCTGTCAACTTCACTGCAGCAGAAGTTGGCATCCTGGGGGAGCAGGTCCCCTGGCCCATCACAAAGCCCTTTTCAACCCGCATAAGCAGCTTGGGCTGTGTGGGTGTCTGAAGATCTGGGCGGACATCACGGATGCCATCAACACGGAAGGGGTGGCCATCTGTACTGTGGACCATGCCAATGTCATGCCGCCGTCTTTTGGTGGTCACTGGCGGCTATGGAAGGCGTGGCGTTGGCGGCGCCATTAGAATGTCCCGTGTTTTTCTTTCACTTCCTGGTTTGACGGTCTAGTCTTTTCCCTTGTTTTCTCCTTTCCGTATTTAGCCACGCCCTTCTCTGGGCTCTGTGCATTGCAACTTTGTTTCCTTTCGCTTTGTTGCCGTGCTACTCCTTACCTTTGCTCCGTACCTGTTGTTTTTCTGCTGTGCCTCGCGTGGATTTTCCCTCCGTGCTAGCTCCTCCTCCCTTCTCCTTCTCTGATTTCCCCGTCCTTACGGTTCCCGCACCGTATTGGGTCTCTCCCCTCCTTCTCTTTCCCGGACCGCTTCCCTGGTCCCTGTTGGTGCTTCCTTTACAGTCCTTTTGCGGTGCCTGTTTTTTCACTAGTCCTTTGCACTGCCTCTTGCTCAGTACCAGTTTTTCTGCAATCCGGACTTCTCCGGTCCTCAGCTGCATAGTGGAACTTTTACCTTCACCTCCGAGGTTACCTGCTGCTCCTGCTCGTCTTACCTGCAATTCCGGACGACATTTGTCATCGCTTCCTGAACGGAATCAGTTCCAGCTACATCCGTAGAGAGGTTTTTTTAAGCTGCTGCTTTTTTCCTCTCGTATTGGTTCCTGCGGGACGGGAGCCGGCTGTTTCCCTGTTTTATCAGTGAATCAGGGTGGCATCTTCCCGCGGACGGCCGTATCTCTTCACAAAGAAGAAAAGACCCAAGAACAAGACCTCCAGACGAGAAACGTTCTCTGAAGAGACAGGTGAGGAGAAAGCGGAGGTGGACATTGATATATCAGACATAGAAGATAATCCGCTTGCTCCTATCAAACCTGACAGCCAAGAAGTGCTGGGCTGACCTCATGATCTGAAGCCAGGCGAAGGAGGTCCTGGAGGCGAGGTGCCACCGTAGAGGTGCACTGTGCAGGCTACCATTGTGTGTCACCCCTTCACCTCTGGGTCCTGGATAGGGTTAACCCAGATGTCTACACCCAGGTCCTTGATATGCAGGCATGGAGCCAAGCTAATGGTGAGTACTCACAGTGTGCACTTTTCAACAGAGTTTGTGTGTCCTGCATGGTGTTAGGACAGTTTTTCTGAGGCACTACAAGACTCCAATCTTAGTATAAGGCTGTACCACCTGAGTATATGTTAACGTAGACAGAGCAGCCAGGCTTATCCTAGGAGGGAGAGAGGGCTGTAGAATCAGTACAAGTGAAATTGTAATACAAATGATCCAAAGAAACACTAAAACACTATGGCCCTCATTACGAGTTTGGCGGTAACCATGCCGCTATTGGCGTGCCGAAATCGCGTCGGGGTCCGAGTCCTCGGAATGAAGACTTACCGGGCCATTGCGAGTTCGGAAGGCCCGGTAATTCCTCCTTCCGAGGACCCGGACACGGTCCTTCGCCATTCCCATTTCAGCCCCCATAGGGCTGAATGGGAATGGGAGAGGGAGCAAACAACGGGCCATTACGAGATGGCCCGTTGTTTGCTCCCTCTTCCCCTCACGGGACCGGGTAAGCACGCCTGGTTTTCCCAGGCGTGCTTACCGTGTCCCGCCGAGGGGAACTCGTAATGCGGCGGTACGGAGTGAACGGCGCCGGCACCTTTTACGGCGCCGTTCACTCTGTACCGCCAGGGTCGTAATGAGGCCCTATGTATGTAAAAATAAAGGATTTATTTAAAAACAAGTAGGCTCAGATAAATATAGGGGTTAGGTAAGTACTAACACATTATATGAAATCACAGTATAAAACACACTATACTTGAAAATAGACAGAACAAAGTATAGACCTTATTTGGAACACCTAACAGTAGTTCTAGGGAATTCAAAACCTTTCATACACATTCAGTATAGGTCAAGCCTATTCTTGTGGAGTAAAAACCAATGGCTACTTTTTACAATTACATTCAGTAATGCAAAGGCATTCCAGTTGTATAATGATTCTCAACACAAATCACTTAATCAGTCATCTGGACAATATACTTTTGATGAATAGTGAAACACTTATTTTAGGTGCAGTAAAAACCTATAACTACTTTTGTCATAACACACAGTTATACTAGGTGAGTTAAACCTAAGAATGTAATATATAATTACAGGTGCTTTTGAAATCAGGGAACCCCAGATTGAGGTAAGCAGTAACTCTTTTTACTTATTTTGGATGGCACACAGCTAACAAAAGGTAAGTAAAACCCACATACTTTGTTAACTTCACAAGGAAGGGGAAAGTAAAACCCAATGTTACACTTTACAGAATAGTTATTCTATGTAGGCAACGACCTAATGCAGACTTATTAAGGACAGGCTAGCAGAAAGTCAGGGGAAGCAAGACCCAGTTGGGGGACACTCATACAATTATCCTCAAGGGACTAATCTGGTGATACCAACACTTTACTTTTGGGAAGATGCACAACCTAATCACAGGAGAGTAAAATACCTTCACGTCTACTTTCTATTAGACTGGCAAAATAGTGGCTAAGGAAGAAAAGATGTTAACCATACTTTTAAGAACAGTGCATCACACATTCAAGATCAGTAAGAACTTTTGTAACTTTTCACTCTTAGAATTACAGTTACCCAGCAACTCTTTACAAGTAAGTAACTTTTAAAACACTTATTTTCATTTCTAGGCAGAAGTATTTGTATTTGTATTTTTTCATTTTTTTATTTTTTTTATTTGTTCATGATTCAAGTACAAAATGTAGAACCTTTACAAAATTGATTTAGAAAAATAAAATATTTACATTTACATTAATTTATAGAAACATAGTACTTTTATAGCACAGCTTAAAAAAAAACAGGATATCACATCTAATGACTGGTATCCTCTAGTTTTTTTAAAATTGAAGAACTCTTTTTCTATGTACTTGCACAGACTGACCAATTCAAAAACCAGGGGCTTATGCGTACCTTGCCTCATTCGCACCCATAACGATTGCAAACAGTCCTCAAAATCAATGTTTACAAATTTCATCAATCGGTTGCTTCGCATTGAATTGAAGTGTGGACATTCCAAAATAAGATGTTTCATAGTTTCAATGGATTCATTGCAAGAAGGGAAACAACATTTGATTTGATTATTTTCGTCTTTGGTACACCAATTAGCTGTTCTTTCCCTGGTATGATATAGGTTCATTCTGTACAATATGTACGCTTTTCTAGTATGGTTACATGGAAACAACAGAACATGGTAAATCTTGGAATACGTTGTTTAACAAACACGCTATATTCTTTATACAGTTTGTAGGAAGATATTATTTCTATTGTTAGCCGCCAGTCCTGTTCAAATAGCTACTTTTTAGCATAACCTGGACGCTGATGGACATCTTCAATAGTAATACATAGAGCCTTCAGTAATTGTTGCATTTTATGGTGGAATTGATTGAAGGAAGCCAAATTAGAGGAATCTAACGTACCTTTCAAGTCTTCATATAGTGAATTTTTAGAAGGATAGTGAATTTTTACATAACTGCATAATTGCCGCCATTTCCAGCGTCCAGATAATGCCACAAGCCCAAACTCATGGCGAATCACTGCATTTGGTACAACATTGGTATATGCATGGCAGATTTAATCAATGACCCCTGTATAGAATCTACAGTTGCACTCAGGTCGCATAGGCACATATCGAGGGAATATAAAATGACGCTTTCAATTTTTAACCTCAAGAAGTCAATCATCGGGGTCAATGAGAATTTGCAGTATTTTGTGTAAATCCTTTTTAGCTGGGACAATAAAGGACGTGTCTCATTTCTAATAAAGTCCGTCCATGCTTTAATTGAATTTTGAGTAGAGAGATTATATCCCAAATAAATCGCTCTTGAAACGATTGGAATTTGACTTTTCATAATCTCCCATCGATATCCCTTGCTATTTGGTTTTGTGCCAAATTTCATAATAGCCGTTTTTGCGGAATTTGGTGTCAAGTTGTGTGCAAAGTTCTCAAAAAGTTGGAGTTTTGTTTGCAACTCAGCCGGAGTGGGGTCAAAAACAATGATATCATCTGCAAATGCAATCCATTTCATACGCAGGGAACCAATTTTAACAGAAAACAGATTACTATGATCCCATTCCTTGTCAAGATCTGTAAGATATAAATTAAAGAATGTCGCCGCAAGGTTACAGCCTTGCTTAAGCCCAATGGATGTTCTAATTGGCACTGTAGTTCTGCCATCAAGTGAGATTTTAATTTTGTACGAGGTATTAGTGTGGAATTTAATGAACCAATATAGTAACACTGTAGGTATTCCCATGGCCCTCATTTTATTCCACAGCAGGTTTCGTACCACATTTTCGAATGCTGATGACATATCGATCATGGCCACATAAACAGAGTAAGAATTCTTTCCTCTTGTACCCTCTATCATATGAGCCATGATAGTAGCATTCAAAACAGTACTCATGCCCTTCCTAAAGCCTGTTTGGTATTTTGAATAGAGGTTATTTGCCTCAATGATTTTTTCCAGGTCGTATAAGAGGAGAATTGCAAACAATTTTGCATCGGTATCAATCAGAGAGATTGGCCTGTAATTCTGTGGTAGGGCATGGTCGCCTTTTTTGTATATTGGAACAATATTTGCAGTGGTCCAGGAGGGGGGGATAGAGCCTCAGGATCTGCTTTGTAAAGGCAAGGCAGAAGCCCATCAGGGCCAGCCGATTTAGAATAAGATAATCTTGAAATGGCCCATTTAAGATCTTCCAGTGACCATTCCAAGTGAGCGATCCTACTATAACACAACTGTACACCCTGGACAGACAAGAATTTTTTGGGAATGTGATATTTTGCTGTTATATAATCATGCCATTTTTGATCTGATATGCAGTAAGATGTGGCCAATGCAGCGCTTTTATCGCCGCTTTTAATTGTGCACCAAATTGTGCGAGTGTCATATGATGATATTGCTCTTATCAGGTCACAGTTCTCCCTATTATATTTTGGAATACGAGCATGTCTGAGATTCTGTTTGTATGCCTTCAAAATTTGTAACCGCATGTTCTTACGATTCAATACTCCCTGATCAGTTATTTTAAGTTGTCTTAATGCCTTGTTTTTCTCTCTTTTTAGAAGCTTGCAGGTAAAATCAAAGGGATAAGGATGGTTTTCCTTAATATACATTTTACTAAAGAGAGCAAGTGCATTATTGATCAATTCAGAGTTAAAATGTATCAAAGGTGTTGCAATTTAAATATTTGACTGACACAGTAGATGTATTTTATGCGAAACATGCTTAACAATTGATGACAACGGCCTTGACTCCATCTAATGGACACTTGGGGGCGATCAATCTCTACTAAAGCCAAAGCTGGCTCAGGGGTCAAACATTTACATTGCACTTTCAGCGTACAAGAAATCTGTGCGTGATCACTCGTTAATATGCAACTGGTCTGTAAGGGTGACGCAAGAGAAGCAAGGATTCGAGTGGCATATATGAAATCAATCGTCGATACTTTAGAACCCCTTGACCATGTAGTGTGTGACTTCATATCGTCACTTACAATCATATCCATGCCCCAATCATAAAGTAAATCTCTAAATTTCACACCCCATCCACATGATATTTGGGAGGATTTGGGTGCTCCAAATACAGTCGGATCTGTACAATCACAATTAAAATCTCCCCCAATGATAATTTCTTGGGATTGATGTTTGCTGGATATATTTTCCAGACAATCATCAATTTCGTCCAACATAGCATCAATCGTGACACTGGCGGAATTCCAGTATAATGATATTATTAGAATTGACAGGTGTTTATTCAATAAAGTCTCTACTAATACACCCAATAAACTCACTGATTCCCATATCCACTTTGAGTGTAGATCGACCGAATTGCTGACTGCTATTGCGAGGCCCCCGCTCGGTCGTCCTTGGAGAGGCTTCCTTGTAGACATACAATACATAGTAAACCCTAGTAAAATAGTAAAACTCATTTTCATAGTTTCCTGTAGTATTAAGATCGTCGGTTGATCCTCAGGCAAAATTGATGAAAACCAACCCATGAGATTGACATAACCACATGAGTTCCATGAAAGGACTTTTAAGAAGGTACATTCGGGCTGCTATGAGGTAGAGGGCGAGATTTTGGACCCTAAAATAGCGGTAATCATTGGTTCCAGCCATGGAATACCTTTTGTCGAAGCTACCTGAGTTAATAAAGCATGCAAGGATCAGCACTGAGGTTCGATTTTTCATCGAGTTCAGCAGACCCTGCGATCTCAGCAAGAGCAGGACTGGAATATGCCAGGAAGTCATTGGCGGTTGATTCTATTTCAAAAGTTGATAATTTGAATCCTTGGTTTTTTAACTCCTCACGGTTGAACCACAGAAACTTTAGAATAGTCTCAGAGCCCAGATAACATATAGCTCTACAATTGTCAGTCTGGGCTATGGATACTCTCAAAATATCCCCTGATTTCACCATTCTCAATTGAGGAATACGTGAGAATAGGGCCATAATGAAGGATCGGTTAATGCGCTTCCCCCGAGTAGAGTTCCTATCTCCCTCAAGGCCAATGAGGTAAGGTTTTTTCACAATGTCGGGTGGAATCACACGTTTTTTTTCTTCGATTGATGTAGGGAAAGTAACTTGTACTCCTGCTGTCTGCGATGGAAGAGACGGTAGCGCATTAAAAGGTGTTTCTAAATTCAAAGAGCCATCAAATAAAGCCTTTCTTAGGATTTCCAATATGTCATGTTGGGAATTCTCTGAGGTTTTCTGTTTCACAGGAGGTGGAGGTGTCCTTTCCACCTTAACCATTTTTGATGGAGTAGGAGGTAACACCTTCATTAATGTTTCAACATTGAGCAAACCATCCTGAAATGCTTTCCTCAATGTTTCTAGTGAGTCCTGATGGGAAGTCACTAGAGCCTTCTCGGTTTTTCTCAGGTAGAAATCTAGCAAGTGCTGGACCATGTATCGAGATACGGTTGGGAGCAAAAGTAATGTTTGTTGCCTCACTGTCAGTTGTATGATTCGTTTTAGGGGAGGCAAGGAGTCCGATTGTCGCCTCTTTTGCTGGAAGAAAAATGTTGCCTTTATCATTTGTTATTAGTGAAGGATAGGCATTACATTGCCCTAATGCAATGTCTAATTGAGTGACTTTACCCTTGCCATTTACCATTGATGAAGGCTTAGGATTGCCAGTCTCATTCATTTTGAACGTAGTCCCTGAACAACATGGTGCCTCTTGTACCTCGGTGCATGCGACACTATATGATTTTTTCATAGATAAATTGGACACACTTGTGATTTTAAGATCATGATTAGAGCAAGCTTTTTCGAGTATGGCATCTTTCCTGGTCGTACAGCTTCTTCCCGAGATCGGAAAGTAGCTGTTTAAATTTAATTTAGCCTTTGGAGGGGAAATTGTTTCGATCTCTTTAGCATCAATTCCAGATGCTCCTATTTCAGCAATATCCGAGGTAGTTTTCACCACTGTCTCAGTTGGAATAAGATTGTTGTTTGTCAATTTCTTTGATTCCAATTGCTTTTTAGCACTGGATTCAATTTTTTTGGTATTTGTAGGCAATTTTATTTTCAAACTCGGCACAAGTGCTTCCTGACTTTCTTTTGATAGTTGCTGTATATCAAAACTTTCCTTGTCGGAAATTAGTATCACCGTTTCTTGTCTATAGTATCGGGACCATCAATTAACAATGAAGCCAGATTGTTAACCACAGTATTCGAAGACTTTTTTTTACCATAGCTTCCTTTCTTCTCTTAGCATTTCGTTTCAGTGCTCTTATGTGTGACTTTTTTGCACGACGTGATAAGAAAGAGAAATTCTCTTCAGAATCAGAAAACTCTTGCTCTTTCTGCTGCTGCTCATTTAGTGCCTTCACTAAGATTGAGGGACTATCCAGGGAGTCAACTACTGGAACTAACTTGGCTAATTGGGAAGTAATTGTGATGTTCATTGTCTCAACTTATACTTTAAGTTCCTTTATTTCATGCCTTCAGCGGCAAAATGAATCAGGAAGGGGGGCTACTTGCGGCTGAGTAGGGATAGATCCTACCTCCTGGCCAACCTGAGTTCCCTTTTCGAGTTGAGCAGGAGCCAGATGAGTGGATTGACTATTAATCAATCTTTGGTGTCAGTTGCAATGATAAACCCCTCAATCTTATCCATTTTTTAACATAGATGGTACAAAATCCCTTTTACGTCCTTTAGTTCTAAATGGGTCAAATCATGTCCCTTATCCAGTAAATCAAGTATTTTGATAATCACTGGAAAAGTGCATGGGGATTGCAATTCCTTCTCAACAGAATCAATAGTACCCCCTGGTAGATTGGTTTGAGAGGGCCTAATAAAAACATCAGCTGAGTCAGAAGAATATGATAAACGAGGTGGGGGAAGTTTCGTAGTTAATGTCCTGATGAGAATCTCTATCAGGCTCATTGACAAAGCTTTGCTCACCTGGTGGTTGTAAGTTTACCAAGTGAGGCGTTTTTGATGGATCATAAACATGGGGTGTTAGCGAACCAATGGCACGAGTGACCTGGTCATCTAAAGCAATCATTTTTTTATGGTAATGCCATGCTGGTCGCTAGGAAGATGGTTAAGCATAGGAGATTCCGAACAGTTTCCATATACGTCAACTGGGGGTCGCCCTACATAGCTGATTGATTTCGTGTCACAGAGATACAATGTGGAGAGAGGAGTAGATGATAAACTCTTTTCAGTGGCATGTACCATAACCACATGTGATGGAAGGTTTGGGCAATCAATAACCTCCCCAACAGTACCCGAAGTTAATACATCTAAATCTGCTGGCTCAATGTAATAGGTGCGACCTCGACACACATGCGAATCAATAGTAGTTGCTGTCATAGTCATTGCGCCCAAATCATTACATTTGCTTCGTAAACCCCCGGCCATAACAATAAGTACCAAACATGAATACAGACCGGCAGCAGGGGAGATTAGGCGTTGGATTTCACGCTACACAAGAGGAGAAAAATGCGAACTCACTGTGGAGTATTCAACGTGTGAGCCTTTTAGATTTCTCGTGGTCAAATATCGAGAACAGTTTTTGATATAGTTAGAGCAACGCAACAAAGCAACAAAGCAGCGAACAGCAAACAGCGCTACTTAGAGCACATACTTAGATGCGCACGCACAGATGCGCGTGCCTGTCTCTTGAAGTAGATTTCTGGGAAAAGGGGCGGGGCCACCTAAATAAATACAAAAATACGCTGTTTTAGACTATTATAAATATATATCTACATATAAATTAGCGTATGGGTATTATAAGAGCAGTAATACCATAAAAGTTCAGTGCAAAGGGATGTGGAAGTTGTAGTCCAGGTCCGTGTTTAGTGATCCAGCGGTCTCCCACAGCAAACAGCGCTACTTAGAGCGCGTACTTCGATGCGCGAGCGCAGATGCGTGCGCCGGTCTGTTGAAGTAGATTTCTGGGAAAAGGGGCGGGGCCACCAAAATAAATACAAAAATATGCTGTTTTAGACTATTATAAAAATATATCTACATATATATTAGCGTATGGGTATTATAAGAGCAGTAATACCATAAAAGTTCAGTGCAAAGGGATGTGGAAGTTGTAGTCCAGGTCCGTGTTCACAGTGATCCAGCGGTCTCCCACAGTAAACAGCACTACTTAGAGCGCATGCTTCGATGCGCGCGCGCAGATGCGCACGCCAGTCTGTTGAAGTAGATTTCTGGGAAAAGGGGCGGGGCCACCTAAATAAATACAAAAATACGCTGTTTTAGACTATTATAAATATATATCTACATATATATATTAGCGTTTGGGTATTATAAGAGCAGTAATACCATAAAAGTTCAGTGCAAAGGGATGTGGAAGTTGTAGTCCAGGTCCGTGTTCACAGTGATCCAGAGATCTCCCACAGCAAACAGCGCTACTTAGAGCGCGTACTTCGATGGGCACGCGCAGATGCGAGTGCCGGTCTGTTGAAGTAGATTTCTGGGAAAAGGGGCGGGGCCACCATAAAAGTTCAGTGCAAAGGGATGTGGAAGTTGTAGTCCAGGTCCGTGTTCACAGTGATCCAGCGGTCTCCCAAAGCAAACAGGCTACTTACGTCCTGTCAATTGTCAGAGCTTAGACACGGCATCCACGGGCGGAAGTCGCGATAGAAAAACAGGCATTTATTCAGTATCACCGAGACATCTGATAAGTGCACCCTTGAAAGCTCTCCCCTCTCATCGCCGGATAAAGCGATCCCTGGGTGCACTATATTTATATAGCGCTTTACACCAAAGCGCTTTACAGCATAACAACCAAAATACATTAAACATGGAACATAGAAGCAATAAAATATACATGATTCAAACCAGAAAAACAGCAATCCCAATCCCTTGACAGTCTTTCCCTTATTCTTGGAGCATGAGCATTCTCAGTGGCAGAAGGGGGGTCACTAGGACTAGTGACCAACAGACAGTGTCAGAACAGTTTCTTTAGTAGAAAAAGTCAGAGTTTCTTTAGGAAAACTCGACAAACAGGTGAGTACTTTACTTTAGAGTTAGAAGAGGGTCCAGGGGCTTCACAGAAGAAACCCTAGCAGGATTCTAGCAGTGGGACTGGGTGTACTGGACGAGGGACCTCCCAATCACAGAAAACACCACCTAGCTACACAGAAATCCTAACAGGCTTAAGGTAAGTACATAAGCCAGCCAACACAGTACCTCAGCATTGAAGAAGCTTTTGCAGCAGGAGAACTTCAGGGTCTGCAGCCAAATACCCGGCAATGGATTCCTTGTTGTGGAGACTGAAAACAAGACCTCAGAAGGGACTTTGCAGCAGGGATCAATGAAGAAGGCACTAGGCAAGGTTTCCCTCACGGCTGAATGCAGTTCTGCGGATTTGGCACCTTTTCAAGTAGTGCAGAAGAAGACAGAAAATCGTGGTTGAATTCTCGTCATTTTAAAGGTCCAGCACTCTTGTGAGGGGACTTTTCAAACTCGATTCATGTCACTGGAGATCCACCAGGATGCCCAAGAAGTTTCAGTGAGATTCGGAATTCGGAAGACTGTGCACCGCACGATGGCTTAAGGTCCTGGGTTATTGGGGTATTGTAACAACACAAGGTCGCAGCAAGCCAAAATGGCTGTCTTGTTGATTCTAGTGGGTCTCACCAAGCTTCTGGGTTCTGGTCATCGTTTTCGGAGTCCTCAGGTCGATTGGAAGGAAGGGCTGCAGCAGGCTCGGGTTACACAGCAGGCTCCCCGGTCGCTGGAAATCATTCCCATCGCTTTTCCTTCATCATCTTCTTTGGTTTACGTTCCAGTGGTCGGCATATCTTCAGCTTCCAGGTTCCCAGTATTTATCAGGAATCACAGCACAACCTCTGCATTCTCTCCCTGCATTTTACAAGAAGGGGCAGTCTGGCTGTCCAATCAGGACAGCCAGCCCCCCAATGGGATTTGTCCCCATTCAAGCAAGGCGTATGACAAAGGACTGGGGAGTTTTGGACTCCTCCTTCACTTCCTGCTCTTACAGAGAGACTGGAGCCTGGGTGGGGAGTTCAGGGGACTCCCGCCAAAGCCAAAAATCACACAAAGGAATTTCCCACCCTGGATGTCAGGGGAAGGAACAAGAAATTATAAGAAACACTAAAATGGCAAAAAAGAAGACAGGGGCCATTTTGGTAAAAATGTACACCCTTAGGTCCCTTTACTGCAGCTGTGAACACAGCCCGCGGTAAAGGTGCACCAAATTAATACAAGGTTTCACTGCCACAAGCCAGTGAAGGTAAACTTGTCACTGTAACAGAATTGTTACAGTTTTAGTGTGAAAGGGGATACATTGTATCTCCCCAGCACTCCACAGAAGGTGGGGTGTGCTGGTTTCACTTAACAAAATGTAAAAGGGATCCAAAGATCCTTTCTACCCTTGGGAACTGTAGTTCACTCAAGGTTAGCACAAGAAAGTTAAAAGGGGAGCCCCTAGGACAACCCAGCAACAACAGGCACTTATTGTTAAAGATGATAACTTTAACAAATACACCATGCAGAGTCTTAAAAATTACACCCATAAAAAGAGTTAACGATTATGTGAGGGTGGAAAAAGGTTCCCACTCACCAAGGTATTAATGAAAGATATCCCACTAGTAAAACAAAAAGTTCTGGGGTTGAACCAGGAAAGGAAGAATTAACAGTTCTGTGCAAATCTAAACCTAACACATGGGTATTCGTGATGTGAGCAAGTCTGTTCTTTACAAGGCATGTGTGTTGCACATTTCTTAACTGGCATGCAGCCTCATGCCAACGCTGAGCGTTTATGATGGAACACATCTGTGAAGAGGACAGGTGTAGGGATGTGTAGTAATGTACATTTTGTGCATTTGACTATCTGGGAAAGCATTGTGATCTGTTAGGCCACTGCATGAGGGGCAATACATAGCATGTCATCATTGCACTTGCTGAGGTAAGGAGTAACAGCATTGCTACTTGATCCTCAGTAATGGGTGCATGTATGTGGTGCATGCTTTCATGTCAGACTGTCTTGGGTGCATGTTGCTAGATGAGGTTGAATGGGGATGTGCCCATGGTGCTACTGAGGGAGTACCTACGCCACACACGCAATGCCAGGGAGCAGGAGGTGGTGACTGTGAGGCAGAAAATGGTGGAGGGCATTCCAAGTAGGAGGAGGCAAGCAGGCACAATCATGGCAGAAATGAGACATGAGGCAAGAGGCACGATGGCACCTGCAGGCTCTGGTGTCAGCCTAGGTGGACTATGCGAGTCAGCAGGAGGTGAAGAGGCAGCAGGCACGTGATGTGGCAATAGCCAGGGCCAAGGTGGAGCAGAGGTTGGCTCGGGGGTGGGCTGCCATCCTAGGGGGGTCTTGTAGGGTAGTGGAGACATCGAGTCTCAGATGAGGGAAGCCCTGCAAGGCCTCCAGGCAACAACTGAGGCCCGCCAGCAGACTGCAGAGGTGGAGGGGGAATCAGCCTTGGCAGAGTCATTATCGGAAATCTCTACGGATTAGCTCACTGATTCGTGTACATAGTTCTTTTTAATTTGTAGGTTTTCTTTTTTGCTCATTTATTTTTTCAATGACTCTTTATTTGTACATAGTTTGTCTTAAATACATTTTAATATGATTCTACCACACCGCTTGCAGTCTCTTTGTCCATGTGCACCTTTTGTTTGACCATGTCATCCAACTGAGTATGTCCTATGGCTGCAATAAGGATAGGAGGCACACTCTATCGTTCATGTTGTTACATGCTGATTGCTGGGGGGACATGTGTGCATGCTTTCTGTGTGATTTGTAGTATGTTGCATCCATATTCGATGAACAAAAGTGGCCTATTGTTGATTTGGGGAGGTGACACGTTTTGGGATTCACATGTTTCACATCTTTGAGATGCACATCTGTTGCTTGCCTATTTCAGTGCTTTGTAGTACATGCATGCTGGCCAATTGTAAACATGGTTGGCATGGGTGTGGGATACATGTATGCTGTAGTTGACATGGCACTTCTTTTGTGAATATATTCATGGGTGTTAAGCAGTGTTGCGGGTTGTTTGTGGTTGCCATGGTGGCATTACTTTGATTCACTTGGACATGTGGCCATGTGTTTCACATGTAGGGGAAGGACATTCAGACGACTGGAAGAGGCAAGGGCTGGTTCTCTAATGCCACTCCTTGTGCCGGGGCACTGTATGTTTGATGTCCATGTATCAGTGTTGTTTGAGTTAGTTGTTTATTACGTGTCTCATGGTATCAATGTGTGGATGCATTTGGTGATTAGTGGGATATTTCATGATGGTGTTTGGGGTCTCTAACTGGAGATGTGAACTAATGTCTACATCTGTGTTGCCACATGTTCAATAAGGTTTAGATGTTTGGTGTATCTGGTGACAGCTTATTCACCTCTACGCATTTGCTACTGGAGGTTTATATCACTGCACATTGTGGTCCACTCTGGTCAATTGATGTTTTGTTGTCCCTTTGGCCCATGACAATGTGGATGGGCTCACACTTCATTCACAGGTATGGCTCGTTGGCATTGGGAAAGTTGAGGTGGGATGTGGCCTCACTCTGGAACACTGGGCTATGCACAACACATGTGCAATATGTTCATCGAGGTACAAAAGTGTAGCTGCAGTAACAGTATACTTGGCTGTTGATGTGCAGCTGAGTGTTATCCAACCGGGAGCCATGGAAGAGGCTACAGTCCTGGATTCAACGGTACTGCTACCAGGTGTTCACGTTGGAGTAGGATGTCAGGCAGGTGTACTTCATGGTGGACACAGGCCAGATGGGTTGGGGTAGGTTAGTGCTCCACATTGGACTGGGACGAGAGCGGACTTGTGGGTGCTGCCTTGGATTGGGGGATTGGGGCACCGGATAGTGGAGATGCTGGGACAAGGGCGGACTTGAGGGTGCTGCCTTGGATTGGAGGGTTGGAGCCGAGGTCAATGGCATACTAGGATGAGGGTGGATTTACGGGTGCCACCTTGGGTTGGGGGTTTGGGACACAGGTCAGTGAGGGCACCGGGACGAAGGTGGATTTGCAGGTGCTGCTTTGGGTTGGGGAATTGGGGCACAGGTCAGTGGGGGTACTGGGACGAGAGCAGACTTGCGTGTGCTGCCCTTGGGTTTGGGGGTTGGGGCACAGGTCAATGGGGATACTGTGACAAAGACGGACTTGCAGGTGCTGCCTTGGATTGGAGGTTGCATGACAGGTCAGTGGGGGTACTGGAACAAGGGCAGACTTGCAGTGCTGTCTTGGGTTAGGGGTTGGGACAGAGGTCAGTGGGGTAATGGGATGAGAGTGGACGTGCGGGTGCTGCCTTGGGATGGGGGATTGGGGCACATGTCGATCAGTTACTGTGATGCTGGCGGATTTGCAGGTGCTGCTTTGGGTTGGGGATGGGGCACAGGGGCACATGTCAGTGGGGGTACTGGGATGAGGGCAGGCCTGCAGCTGCTGCTTTGGGTGGAGGCTATTAGGGCACAGGTCAGTGGGGTACTGGGATGAGAGTGGGCCTGCGTGTGCTCCCTTGGGTTGGGTGGTTGGGGCACAGGTCAGTGGGTGCACAGGAATGAGGGCTGACTTGCGGGTGCTGCCTGGGGTTGGGGCACAGGTCAGTGGGGGTCCTAGGATGAGGGCAGACTTGTAGGTGCTTCTTTAAGTTCAGGGGTGAGGTGCAGATTCATCTGGGTACGCATGTGCTGCTTTGTAAGTGGCCTGAGGCACAGTTTCATGGGGGTACACAAGCCCTGCTTTAAGTTAGGCAGCCGAGGCACACTTTTGTCAGGGTACACGGCTGCTGATTTAAGTTAGGGGGCAGATGCGCAGTCTCGTCAGGGGCTGCGGGTGCTGCTTTAGTTTATGAGGCAGAGGCACAGTTTAGTGGGTGTGCTGAGATGTGTTCTTGTCAGTTGCAAGAGTTGAGTGGGTAGTAATTTTGTTTACTGGTAAGTCATATTTGATTACTTTTTCCATGTGTCCGGTGCAAAGGTTGTTCGACACAGCTAAATTTTGTTTGTGATAGGGGCATTTTGGGAGCGTTCCAGGCACTACTAGTTGTTCTTTGTGCTGCAGGTTTCTGTGCGCATTTAATTCCATGAATCAGCTCCCAGTGCAAATCTTTCCATCCATGCAATATTCTTTCTCACACTAACTACTTTGCGTGGTTTTAGCGCTTTTTATTGTAAATGATACCCTTAGTCTATAATTGCACTCTGGTCTCATGGCACTAAAGTTTCGGAGAACGTGTGTACCCCAGTAGCACTTTGTTTCCGGCTGCTCATAACGCATACACACAGACAGGCATCTCATTAAGAGCCAGTCTAATATTAATAAAAAGAGTCTGCTTTAAGGGGGAGAAGAACATTCTCACAGGGGAGGCTTGCACCATTAATCATGTTGAGTAAATGGCCTTTTCTTGTTTTTACGCTCCATCTATTTGGAAAGACAGGGTATGATGAGTTGTTACTTATGATTCATCAAGACCTCATCAAGACCACGTACCTTTCACATTACTCTCTGTTCCTCCATGCATTAACATATATTGTTCCATGTCAGATTTCAGTGTTCATAAAGTAGAGCAGTCCATCTCCATTCTGCTCCACGCTTTCTTCATATTTATAAGTGGGTTTAATGGTACGTTTTGTCATCTTCCCAAAGAGTTATCTACATGGTGCAAAGCTTCAATGTGATGGAAATGGTTGCCAATATCAAAGCCTTTTGTGAATGATTGTGGTTTTAAAAATACAGTACATGCTTTCGTTAGAAATGTTATCTTTAAAACAGCATTCACTGCTTAACAAATATAATTCGCAAGCAATACATTACACTTAATTAACTGCAAGTTTCTTTCATGTACCAGTGGGATTGTTTTAATGGTATGAAACATGAGTGTATATAATTAAGTATAGACTGTGACAATTGAGCAACACTTTAGATTTTAAGGAAAATACGTTTGTGCCCATCAAATTGCAAAAGATTACTGGCTCATCAAATTCTCATGTTATCTTTGCTCTTTTTCTCTGCCTTAAAGAGGTCATACAAGACAAACAAAAGTCTACACACATCAGATCCACACATTCCATGAATACAGTTGAGGAACAATGTGCAGTGAAGCACAGGTGGTGAAAGCCCCTTGTATGAAAATATTTATGCCAGAACCAATTGCCTACGGTGAAGACGGTCACTGTTATGTCTGCACTTATTAGAGGGATAGATTTCTTAAATTTGCACATTTTACAGAGTGGTCTACCACCATGTGCACATTTTATTCCCTTCTGTGTAATTTTCATTAATTGCACTACAATGTGTCAACAATACATTTTGACTCATTAAAAAACGTCCATTCAAATTGTGTAATTATATAACGTGCCAGGTTCCTATAGCAGTCACACTGATTATTCGCAAAGTACACTTGGGCCTCTCAGAAACTCCCAGCCACAAGAGTGGAGGGCTTAAAGTTATTGTTGTGTATCAGGATATAAACATAACAGGGATCACACCAGAAAAATAAGGTTCATCTAGAGCTCTCCGCTTCTACGCATGTGTCACCTGATTTTATTCTGCTGTGACGTCACAAATCCAGATTCCCTCCCGGAAACCTAACATACGCTTACATTGGTCGGTTTGGCTAAGTTATATATAAGGAATGTAAAGGTTTGTTTCAGGATTGGTTAGCAATGTCCAGTGACTCCTCCTCGGACCACCTCTACTAGCATCCTCTTAGAATGTTGCAGGGTTGCTGAAAGACCATTGGCCCTTGCAATAAATTATATCCACACATAAAAGGTGTATTTGGATTAGGTAGAATGTGTCTCCCAGCCCTGGCACCCTAAACAGTTCTCATACTGAATGTACCTTTTCAAGGTAATGAGAAAGAACATGGAGGTGTGAAGCATTCCCTAATGTTGCTATTCTCTGATCACCAAAACCTGTGAGAGTGCAGTCAGTTAATGAAATGTGGGCAATACTTGTATCCTCTTCTCTCTGGTTCTCTGTGAACAGTCTTCTCTTTCTGGGTCATGTGTGTCGAGACCACGAAATGAAGCCCTTTCGTCTGTAATTATGAGTATTTTAGCCTGCATTTCTGTAGGTGGCTCAATATCTCGGTAAATGGAATTTTCCTGCTTCCCCTTTGTCCTTGGCTGGGTGTCCTGGTTCTTCTCGCCTTGAGCTGCTGCGACCATTTCAGCCTGACTCTGCTGTCATAACCTGTCTCTACATTTGTTCCTTTCAGAGGCCTATAACCAGGGGTGTTGCTAGGTCTGGAAAAGACCCGGGGCTACTCTGATGTCGGAACTGTTGAGACTGGGGGCTAGCTAGCCTTTTGGCTGTAGCTCCTTAGATTCTATCCGGGGCTACAACCAAAAGACCAGGGGCTATAGCCCCCTTAGCCCCCCCCCAGCAACGCCTCTGCCTATAACCTCTATAATGTTCCTCATGGCTTCTCCATGTGAGTAGCAGTTAAGGATGTGCAAGCTGAATACATGAATTCTGTGCATGTTGCGGTTTCAGCTTTTGCAAAAGATATGAATATAGAGATATGTATGTGTGCTCGTCCCCTGCCTAAATGGGTCATAAGCATGTGCCTTATGCCTATATGCAGAAACTTGTGCAGGTTTGTGTAGCTTCATGAATGGATGAATATGTACTTCATGCATAAACACGGCAATGTTGTGATGCCAGTGATAATGTCATTGGTTTGTGATTTCCCAGTCAGTCTACCTGATCAATTGATGTCAATTCCATGTCGTCCAAATCATCAATTGGGTATGGTCTGAAGGGTTGTCTAAGAGAATATCGTTTTTCACATCTGCATTAAATCAACGATTACGGTGATGGGCCCAGGAGTGAGGCACATCTATCATTTCTCTTTCTTCGTGTCGAGAGTTGTGCAGGGGGCATAAGGGTCGGATTTGGCCCATCGTCTATATAATCATTTATCACATTTGTAGAAGGATGTGATGTAGGACTGAGCGGGAAAGGTGTTTGTGCTGTAATGTGAAGATAGCTAAGTGAAGTGATGTGTGTGGCTTTGATGTGCAGTGGTGTTAAAATAATTTGATATGCCACAAAAAACTGTATCTAGATGGTATAAACAAAAGCATTTGCAAGCTCATCCATTTAATTGTTAATAGCGTTTGCGTGTTTAGCAGCAAGCTACGTTTTGTGAATACCATGGAAGAGTTGTTTGTTAGTAATGTTAGATTGGATAAGAGTGGTAGATCGATTGCAATGAGTAGCATTCTTTGTACCTTAGTTTCCATTTTGTTAGGACAACAAACAACATTGAATATATAGATCTGAGTATAATCGATGTTTACAAACAAACCTTTTTGTCATAAATACTTCAAACATGATGAGGAGGTAATTAAATGATTAAATACGTTTTGAAAGAATGCTATCTTTGAAATTTTGCTAATTAAAATGAGGATGGTCTTACTATTAGATATTCATGTACTTTGAAAGCGGATTCTTACTGTATAAGATTGCAATAGGCCCACAATAAATGTGTTGTTGTGATTGTATTATTAATTCTCTCCTCTCTAGTCATGGCCACAAAAAAGTAGCACAGACAGTAATGACCGCTGAATAGTAATCTTTCTTCTGCCTCCAAACAATTCTGTGATCTTCTCCACATTATTCACTGACAAGAAACATCATGTGCACATATGTCATGCAAGGTGTTCAAAGGATTCCTCGACTGTGGCACTTACTACGACAACATAACATGGCCGAACACTCAGTAACAACCAATGAATGCAATCTCCTATCTCCATCCAACTCGAGACGAGTATTTTTTCCTAAGTAGCCCCACCAATATGGCACATTCAGTTATATCCACTGAATCTCACCTCTGGTCACTGACACGCTGGCAAGAATTGCAGTGTCTGCATACAGTTATTTTTCACCTTATTTCTAGAATTTGGGTAAAATTATTTTATCAGGTGCTAAAACAGTAATTTCCTTTGCCAATGGGGGAATATTTTAGAGGCATAAAATCATATTTGAACATATTTTTGTAATCCTTACCTCTTTGCAACTAGTAATTCATGAAAATTAAAAGAAACATCCTTTCCTTAAACTCCCTTTTCATATCAGTCAGTAATAATATTAGAGCTCTGTCACCGAATCTGTCTAATGAAGACACACAACAAGGCAATTGTCTGTTTTTGTACGAAGCAGGTATTTTATTCACTTAAATCAGTAAGCCAAGTGATAGGATGGGGAACCTCTGAACCCAGGCATATAGTGCAGGGGAAAACTAAAGATAGGATGTAGTTCCATGGGATCATCATTCTCTTGTGTTTTTACCAGTTCACAACGTGTGGGGAGTCACCACATAGGAAAGTGGGTGGGAAGGAGAAAACAAGCAATGAAAACAAGCCTTCACCAACCTCCAAATTAAATCTCATTCAAAAGTCCAAATTAAAAGTCCTCTCACAGTTTTCCTTCTGTTGGGGCTCAGTGGCCCTAGTTCAAATATTCAGTGAGACCCCATGTCATTGACACAACATAGCGGGTTAAGGGTTCCTGTCTTCTGATTTGTAGTAGTTGCCCTCTGGTGGCCAATGTTCACCTCCATCTGGGATTCTTCCCAGCTGTTGGAGATTTCCCAATATCCTCTCCCACATACTGCTGCTCGCAGATCCCTACCTACCTCCTCATTTTAACGTTCTGGGTAGGGGTTTGGGCTCTTTCTCTGAAGCACTGTGGCAACCTCCCTGACCCCAGGTGTGGCTACATCATATAGGGGCTCCTCCCCATTCTAGGTACTGACCTGGACTGTGACCCACTTTTAGAGAGTGGCTATCTGGTAGTGCAATGCATTCCAATAGGCCCAGGTGAAAAGGGCCTCTGGTGGGATGGGCCCATAGCACCCCCGCACAGGCAGGCTCCCAGGGACTTCAGCTGGGCATGGGGTGGTCACCCCACATGCAAAGCAGGCACCAAAGGGAGAGGGCAGCACCCCCAGCCATCCTGGTGATCAGACAGGGGCACGGTAGATAATTTCCAAAGTGCCTGCTGGGCAGGCAGGGCCCGTCGTCTCCTGGCAAACCCCCCCCCCCTTAAACCACCCTGTGCTGTATGGCACTGGAAGGCAACACCCAGGCAGTTTGGGAGGAGGCTGCGGGGCCCTTGGGAGGTGGGAAAAGCTAAACGGATTAGAGCTTTGTAGGGCTGAGGGTCCTTCCCATCACCCAGAGGGCACTGCTGGGTAGACCATAGCTGTCAAGTTTCCCAGTTCCAGGCAGGACTCCTCAAGCCAGTCCTTATTTAATTCTGCACTGAATGCCTATGCGAGCAGGGCAAGGAGGCTTTCCAAGCCCTATTCATGATGTCTCCCTCTGCACCATTGCTGCTGGACCTGCTCACCTTCACACACCACTGTCATGTATGGACATCTGCCCACCAAACACCTCCACATGCATGTCTCTGATACCCTCAACATGTCCCCCCTCCAATCATGAAGATGCTCTCTAGGAATACCAGAAAGCAAAATAGCCAACCACAGGCTACACAAACATGAATACCAATGTAAGGTACCACACCATTCTCCCTCAACATTCCTTGACCGCATTAACGGGAACACATTAGCAACATGACACATGAGAAGGGCGTACTGGCATCTGACACCTGCACCTCACCAGCAATGCACTGCATATCACCCACATCCATACATGTCAATTGGATTATACACTTATATAGAAAGAGACAGTCAGGTGTTTCACATTCCCTGCAACATGAACAGGGGTGGACCAGGAAACAAAAGAGGCCATGGAAATAGTTCCCAAAGTGACCCCATATCACATTTCAACTACAAGGCCAAACCGATTCATATGATAAAATGTGAAACCAGCAAACAAACGAGGCCCATGGTGCAGAGACCTACCATGCGATCACCACCGCATCCACCAATCCAGTCCACCCGTAATCATGAAGTGTCCACTGGACTTGACACATGGCAAGAGATAGCATCAAGCGCTGTCATAATAGGAGTGCAAATGGAATTCCACACAAACAATTAAGCTACTACATCAGCTCCCACCAGAAGCATATGCACATCAACATACTGAGGAGACTGTCTCCAAGCAGCAAGTCATGGATGTGCAAGAAAGACACTCAAAGCACATGCATGGCTGATCAAGGAGGCATGCACACACATAGACATGTATGCCAACTCTTATATTCAGTGACAGTGACCATCACCCAAATATCACCAAATCACATCATCCATGCAAACCCTTTAGGGTGCCACAGCATACCACTATTGGGGTGCATATGTCACCAGCCATGAACAAGATTGACAGTGCACAACCTTACCTGTTGGTACAGGTGTGGTGCTGTGAATACCTTACCACCTCGAAACTAACACTGGGCCTACGCATTGGTGCAAGGAGGGCCATTGTCCAGAAGAGGAAATGGGGACTAGGGTGGAAACAGGGTGCTGGGGAGTCTGAACACTGTATGAGGCAAGATACCTGTAATAACATAGGACATTTGTTTTGACCAGCTAATGGAGTCAGTCATACCGACTACACATATAAAAATCATTGTAGAATGGGATGTGCACCTGTATGTGGGAGGCTGACTTCACTGAGCATGGCCGCAGGTCCAGTCCTCCAGCTCGAAAAGCCTTTGAAAGGGCAATGGCCCTGACATGAGGGAAAAAATAATGATGACACAGGCCACCCTGGACGAGGACATCAAATAGTCCACCTTGAATGGGGGTAAAAAATCAAATACAGGGCACTCTGGATGAGGACAAAAAATAAAATAATGCAATGAGCAGTGTTGGGGTTAAGCAGCGCCAACGGAAAAGAAATTAATTTGAGTAATATATTTCAAGCTAAGTTCCTTTCTGCATGGAAAAAGCTACCTGTAAATAGTAATCCACTGTCAGCAACTATAAGGGAAGAAGGCTGTAACACCTAAGAAAGCCTAGGAAAATGTGAGAAAATAATTCCCCCCAACATAGTGCTACAGTTCAGAATAAATTGCCAATGAGTTATTAGACCTTGATCATTACATTTTTGATGTTTATTGAATCAAAGGTTGGATGTGTCCTTGTGCTTGTGCCAATATTAACCCACTGGTGCACGTGCAAATGTTTCATCTGAGGTGGATTTATCTAGGCTAGACACGTAAATCCTAATCTATAATTATTCTCATTTACACATTGGCAATCATTCTTGGTTGAAGTCACAATCACTTCTCAGTATTCTAGCTGTAATTATCCGTATTTATACATTCAAAACAATTATTGGTTGGATTCACAATCCACTTGTAAGAGAGCCTTAAAAAAAAGAGAAAAAACATCCATTGAGCGAGAACTACAAAATTAAATAATTTGCATATGCAGTGTGCACTGAATTTTCCTTTGGGTTACAACCACCCATGCTAGCGGTTTAGGTGCATTCCATGTTATGTAAAACAGGTGAAAGGCATACGTCCATGACACCATGTCACTGCGTGCAATCAGGGTCCATAAATAGCACCCTGTTTCATCCTGTGCCAGTTTGGTTGGTTCCACCCATGCGGTTGGTGACCCTACTGTTTCCCCTGTTAATCATTGTTAGTTAATTGGTTGTAGTTGGGTTACCTTTCGGTATCCTCAAAGGTGACTGTCTTTTGTTACTCAGAATCCAAGACTGTTGTCACAGTGTTGCATCACTTATGTATCAGATACTCGCAATATGGTGTGAGCCTATGATTCATGACGGTAAATATGGTTATTGAGTTGGCCCTGAATAATAACAAACATGTTTAATCTGTTGCTTAGTAGACAACACATTCAGAGACATTTACCTGTAGTGTCAAATCTTTACTATCATTGTTGATAAGATGCTGGCATCGCCATTCTAAATTTATATGGGCATTCCAATTCACAAAACTTTTCTGATTGTATCTGTAGGCTCTTGCAAATCACCACCTTGGAGAGATATAAGTATATATTATGCTATGGTTTGCGTGCTATGCTTGGTGTTACTTCACTGTTTGAGTTCTAATATTGTGAGTCTCACCTAAAAATATGATGTTTTCAAGTTGCTTCTCTATCAAGTTGGCAGGTTATTTAAAAAAAAGCACCTGCAAGAAATATATGTACTAGCTGTTATTAACCGATGGTGTTAGCTATAAGGAATAGAGACCTGCTTTATATTAACTAAACTCCTCACCTTTGATATTCAAATTGGCGGTGGCATTCAGCATGTGAGGATGCCGCCACCGCCATTTTGAATCTTTTATTTATTGATGGGACTTCATCCACGCATAAGCGTGAAGACGTCACAGGTCTGTGATTGAAAACATGTGTTGACATAAGTATACATGCTTTACAGAAAGAAGTAGTAGAACTATATTCCCTGCTGGCCTGCCACAGCTCCCCACAAACTCCATTGCTGCACCACTCCCACATGCATTGTAAATACACAAACAAATGTGCCTACTGTATAAGGGAAAGTTAAGTGCAAGTTCTTCCTACACTTTTATTTTAAAACAAAGCCATTCGGGAACAGTTTCTTTTTATAATAAAAGTATAGGAATGGTAAAACTTAATTAAAAAAATAGACAAGCACCTCTCCCAACCGCTCCAACCCACTTTGACCACTGCTGCCTCCTCCTGCCCTATATTGCCTCCAAACCTCAACGTCTCCTGTTGCCTGGTAGAGAGTGACTGATGACCACCAGCACTGCCTTGGAGTGCCAGGTATTCCCTCATAGCCTGTTCTCCTGTGGCTAACCTGACAGCCTATGTGACCACCTGATCTGCCATCTTGAGACTTTCACCCCTAGGTGCTGCCACCACAGTTCCACAGCATGCATCACCAGGGCCCAGCTCCACTCCACCATCCTCATGGCTATGTCTGGGACATCGACCAGCACCCCCAAGGCAAGGCTGAGGGCTTTCAACTTCACTGCAGGAGAAGTTGGCATCCTCGATAAGCAGGTCCTGGGCCATCATGAAGCCCTCTTCAAGCTGCAGCAGCAGCTTGGGCTGTGTGGGTATCTGAAGATCTGGGCGGACATCACTGCTGCCATCAACATGCAGGGGGTTGCAGTCCATACCATGCACAACACCAAGAATTACTGAGATGACCTCAGGATCTGGAGCTTGTGAAGGCAGCCCTCGAGGCAGCTCCCACCGTGGAGGTGCACTGCACAGGCTGCCATCGGGTGTAACCCCTTCACCTCTGGGTCCTAGAGAGGCTTAAGCCAGATGTCCACACCCAGGTCCCTGACCAGCAGGCACGGATCCAAGCTGCTGGTGAGTACTCACAGTGTGCACTTCTCAGCAGAGTTTGTGTGGGTTTGTGTGTCCTGCATGGTTATGCATGATGTGAGCAAGTCTGTTCTTAACAAGGCATGTGTGTTCCAAAATGCTTAACTGGCATGCAGCCTCATGCCGACGCTGGACATGTGAGATGGAACACATTTGTGAAGTGGACAAGTGCAGGGATGTGTGATAATGGCAATTTAGTGCATTTGACTATCTGGGAAAGCATTGTGATCTGTCAGGCCACTGAATGAGGGGCCATACATGGCATGTCATCATGGTACTTGTTCAGTTTCGGAGCAACAGCATTGCTGCTTGATCCTCAGCAATGGGTGCATGTACGTGTTTCATGCTTTCATGTGAGACTGTCAGGGGTGCATGTTGCTAGATGTGGTTGGATGGAAATGTGCACATGGTGCTACGGACACATGTGGCCAGGTGTCCTTCCTATGGCCCTGCCTGCAGGATACACTTGGGTCACTGCAGCATTGGTATTGTGATGTGGAATAAGTAATTACAATGTGTATGTGGCCACATGTCAATGTGCTGGGTTCACATGTGCATGTCTCGTCAATGTGGCATTTTTGCAACAGGTGTGTGGCTGTATTCATTCCGATTGCAGGGCATGGGTCTGAATGTGTGTGGCAATTGCTGGTTCACTCATGTTGACTGCATGCTACTGTTACTATTGTGTATACTACACATGTATTGGCACTGTTGATTGATGCCTATGTTCTTTGTTCCCTTTTCCACAGTTGCTGCAGCTGGCCAAGAGGGTGCAAGCTGTGCTGTGGAGCTGAAACCCAGGCACACGGTCTCCACATTCAGGTGCAGACCGCAACCATGACCAGTGTGTCCATCTCTTCTGAGGGTGATGTGGCTGGGGGAACGTCCCATACATCAGGCTATGTTACTGATGATGAGTCCCATGGTTCCATTGTTGTGGTGGACACTTCGGCAGCGGTGGAACAGGGTGGTGGTGATGTTGTCACATAGGGGCCCCAGAACTTGGAGACCTCTCTGGAGGTATCTGGCTTGATGGAGGAAGAGGCCTTTGCAGCCCTTCCCACAGTGTCAGGTGGGGATACTGAGGGGGTGTGTGCAGGCTGCACACCTGGCCCCGAGACAGGAGGATGTGCAGTCTACCGTCGAGGGGTCAGCACAACCTCCTGTCCCAGGGCCATCTGCTGCAGCACTACCCACCTTCAACAATGCGTCTACCCAGACCGAGGCCACACTTCCAGCCAATGTGGCCATCCAGGATGAAGTGTTTCCCCGGCTGATTGGTGCCTTGAGGCATCAAGCTTCTATGCATGATGCTGTGCAAGCATCTCGTGAACTGCTTGAAGTCTCCCTGGGCTGGCTACTGCAATGTCCCCCTCCTTATCCTCCTCATCTGCACCCCAGTTATCTTCCACTGTTGCCTCCATGCCAACTACCACCATGGGTTCCTGTGTACCAGTCCCACCATTGCCCAGTCTGTATGTGCCAGTGTCCCTGGTGGAGGGGGAAGTCCATATTATGGCTGATGAGGTGGTCACTGAGCCTGCCCATGAGCCTACATGAGAAAAGGCTGTGGTGGTACACCAGGCACTTGAGGGCAGTGCAGGTACTGTACTCCTCCAGTACAGACTGTCATCCAGTCAGAGGAAGTACCTGTGCAGCCCACGCAATGTCAGGCAGCACGGAGATGGTGACTGTGAGGCAGAATATTGTGGAGGGCATTGCCAGTAGGACGAGACAAGCAGACACAAACATGGCAGAAGTCAGGCGGGAGGCATGAAGACGCCTGCAGGCTCTGGTATCAGCACCATGTGGTCTATGTGAGGCAGCTGGAGGTGGAGAGGCAGTAGGCACATGATGCAGCAATAGTCAGGGCCGAGGTGGAGGAGAGTTTGGCTTTCGCGCGGGCTGCCATCCTGGTGGGATCTTGCATGGCAGTGGAGGAGATCGAGTATCAGATGAGGGAAGCCCTGCAAGTCCACCAGGCAACAACAGAGGACCAAAGCATTTCACATCTTAACATGAGTATCTGTTGCTTTCCTACTTCAGTGCTTTGCAGTAAAGACATGATGGCCAATTGTGTACCTGGTGCACTTCTTTTGTGAATATGTTCATGGGTTTGAGCAATGTTGTGGGTTGTTTGTGGTTGGCATGGTGGCATCATTTTGATTGACTTGCTTGGACATGTGTTTCACATGTAGGGGAGGCACCATCAGATGGCTGGAGGTGGGACAAGCTGTTTCTTAGATGCCATTCCTTGTGCCAGGCGCTGCATTTTTGGTGTCTGTGTATCAGTGTTAGTTGAGTTAGTTATTGATTGTGTGTCTCATGGTGTCAATGAGCGGATGCATTTGTTAATGAGTGGGATGTTTAATGATGGTGTTTGGGGTCTCAAGTTGGGGATGTGTGCTCATTTCTTCATCTGTGTGGCCACTTGTTCTACAAGGTTTAGATGTTTGTTGTATCTGGTGACAGTTTGTCCTCCTCTACCCATTTACTACTCGAGGTTCAGATCATTGCACATTGTGGTCCTGTCTGGTCAATTGATTTTTTGTTGTCCCTTTGGCACTTGCTTGACAATGTGGATGTGCTCACACTTCATTCACAGGTATGGCTCATTGGCACTGGGAAAGTTGAGGTGGGATGTGGCCTCACTCTGCATCACTGGGTTATGCACATCACATGTGCACTATGTCACATGTACATTGAGGGACCAAAGTGTAGCTGCTGTAACAGTATGCTTGGCTGTTGATTTGCAGCTGAGTGTGATCCAACACAGAGCCATGGAAAAGGCTACAGTCCTGGATTCAATGGCACTGCTCCCAGGTTTTCACATTGGAGAAGGATGACTGGCAGGTGTATTTCTATTTCCTGGTAGACCCAGGCAGGCGGAGTTGGGGTCTGTTGGTTCTCCACATTGGACTGGAACAAGGGAAGACTTGTAGGTGCTGCTTTGGGTTGGGGCAGCGGTCTTGGGGGTACTGGGACAAGGGTGGACCTGCGAGTGCTGCCTTTGGTTGTAAGGTTGGGGCACAGGTCAATGGCGCTACTAGGACAAGTTTGGACTTGCAGGTGCTACCTTGGGTTGGGGATATGGGACACATGTCATTGGGGGCACTGAGACATGGGTGGACTTGAGGTTGCTGCCTTGGGCTCGGGTTGGGGCACTGGCCAGGGGGGTACTGGGACGAGGGAAGACTTGCGGTTGTTGCCCTGGGTTGAGGGGGTTGAGGTACAGATCAGTAGGGGTACTGGGATGAGGGCAAACTTGCGGGTGCTGCCTTGGGTTGGGGGAGTTGAGGCTAAGGTTAGTAGGGTACTGGGACAAGGGCAGACTTGTGATTGCTGCCTTGGGCTGGGGGGTTGGGACGCAGGTCAGTGGGAGTACTGGGATGAGGACAGTTTTGTGGGTGGTGCCTTGGGTTGGGGAACAGGTCAGTGGTGGTACCGGGACCAGGGCGGGCCTGCCGCTGCAGCCTTGTGTTGGGGGATTGGGGCACAGGTCAGTGGGGGTATTGGAATGAGGGCAGACATGTTGGTGCTGCTTTAAGTTAGGGGGCAGAGGCACAGTTTCATCCGGGTATGTGGGTACTGCTTTAATTTAGGGGGCTATGGCGCAGTTTTGTCAGGGTGCGCAGGTGCTGCTTTAAATTAGGGGGCCGACGCACAATTTTGTCGGGGTACGCGGGTGCTACTTTAAGTTAGCGGGCAATGACAGTCTCATTGGTGGAGGCGGGTGCTGCTTTCATTTAGAGTACAGAGGCGCAGTTTAGTGGTCGAACTGGGACATGGACTTGTCGGTTGCAGGAGTAGAGTGGGAGTAATGGTGATTACTGGTACATAATCTTTGATTACTTTTTCCATGTGTACGGCGCAAAGGTTGTTCGACACTGCTAAGTTCTGTTTGTGATTGGGGCGTGTCTGGGGCATTCCGGCGCTATGCATTATTCATTGCACTTCAAGTTTCTGAGCGCATTTAATTCCATGAATCATCTCCCAACGCAAATCTTTTCGTCCATACAATATGCTTTCTTGCGCTAACTACTTTGTGTGGTTGCAGTGCTTTTTTTTGTAAATTAGACCCTTATTATATTACACTCTTGTCTCGTGTCACCAAAGCTTTGAGGAAGGTGTGTGCCCCAGTAGAACTTTATTGCAAAGATGCCTCAGTCTGCTCATGAACCACCCACACAGATTAGACAGGCATCTCATTAAGCCAGTCTTATATTTAAGCAAGGAGCCCCGAGCTGCGGGGGCATTACCGAGCCCATAGTTATAGGCCCGAGCCAAGCAAGGTCCTTAACGAATGCCCTGGGCCATTACCCGACTCATTAATGCCCCCCGCAGCAAGCAGCTTATTGCTATTAGTACCCCGGCCTACAAGACCGGGGTACTAATAGCATTTTTTCAGTTCTGATACGCTGTCAAAGAAAATGGTCACCGGGGAAGGGAAAACGGAGTCCGTTTTCCCCTTTCCATGGCGGCCATCGGGAGCGGACGCACTGGGAACACAAGTGTTCCCAGCGGGTTCGCTCCAGAAAAAGGAGAAATAAGAAGGTAAGTAGGGTTGGGAGGGCGGGGAGGGGACTGTTTGTAGGGGAGAGGGGTTGGAAGAAAGAAAATACTTACCTGAATCCTGGGTGGGGGAGGATGGCAGCCTCCAGCCATGTGGCGACTCGAAGCGGGTATTGTCCCGTTTCGAGCCTCATCATTGGCTGAGGGACTGCCATGCCCCCACCGGGAACAAAGGAAAGGAATCCTGGCCGAGGGATTCCCGGTCGGGTAAAGCCCCTGCAAGGGCCAATCACAATGTTTGTTACATTCTGATTGACCCTTGCCAGGTGCTAACAATAAAAATAGTCTTCTTTAATGGTGGGAAGAATATTCTCACAGGGGAGGCTTGCACCAGTAATAATGTTGAGTAAATGGCCTTTGCTTGTGTTTATGCTCCATCTATTTGGAAAGACAGGGTATGTTGAGTTGTTACTTATGATTCATCAAGACCTCGTACCTTTCATATAACACTCTGTTCCTCCATGCATTAACATATATTATTCCTTGCCAGATTTCAGTGTTCATAAAGTAGAGCAGTCCATCTCCATTCTGCTCCACAATTTTCTCATATTTATAAGTGGGTTTAATGGTACTTTTTGGCATCTTCCCAAAGAGTTATCTACATGGTGTAAACCTTCAATGTGATAGAAATGGTTGTCATTATCATAGCCTGTGTGAATTATTGTAGCTTTTGAAATACAGTACATACAGGGCTGGACTGAGCCGTCGGCCAATCGGCCCGTAGCCGATACAAAATCATGGAGGAGACCTGGGGGCCGGTTCCTGAAGCCCACGCTGGGCCGGTCTCCGGCTCAGTCATGGGCTTCAAGTCTGTGCCTTCACACTTCAGGAACCGGCCCCCAGGGCCTCCCCCTCGCCGCCGCCGGACGGACGCAAGTTGCAAAGGATCTGTAAGTAAGTATCTTACAGATCCTTTGCAATTGCAGCCCCGCCGCCAGCCCGCCGCAGAGGCAGAGAAAGGTAACACCTAAGTGTTACCTTCCTTTGATAAATGCTGCAGGCCGCGACACCATGGGCTGGTTTTTTATGAAGCCACCCCAGGGCCGGTTTTAAAAAAATAAATAAAATGTTTGTTTATTATTACATTTGACTGGCTGCAGCAGCCAGCCAGTGACACACAGTCACAGTGTGCTGTACAGCGCTGTGGGCGCAGGCCAAGCTGGGCCATTTCCATTTGAAACATTTTTTTTATTTGTTGCCTGCAGTGTTTGTACAATTATGGATTGGCTTGGCTGCTGCCGACAGTGGCCACGCCAGCAGCTCGCCTTGCTAGCAGCAGGCAGCGCCAGTGATGGAAACTGGCACTCTGCAGGAGGGGCTGGGGCTGTGCGCATAATTATTCATTAAAGCAAGGTAACAACAAACAAGTTGTTACCTTGCTTTGGTGATTTGCATGCATCATAATTATGATGCATGCATATTATTAATGCCTGATCAAGTAGCCTGGACCCTGGGGTAGGGCCGCTGACATGGTGCAGCCACTCCAGGGGGAGCCGCGGCGTGCAGTGCTAGTCGCCACTCGGGCCCGCCCCGGCTCCTCTGAAATGCTAATTCGGCTACAACTACAACACCTACTGCAGCCAGGCTCAGCCTCAGGCTGGCTGGCTTGCTCGCCTCCTGCCTGCAGGGCCGCTGGCCTGGGGCTGGGCTGACCTGGGCCCGGCACTGGGGGCACGGGGGCACCAACCAAGTGCAGTCTCATAACAAGTTGCTTTCAACTTTGCAGGAAGTAACAACAACGAATTTGTTGCACTTTGCAAAGTTGAAAGCAACTTGTGCCTGGGGCTGGGGATGAGGCTGATCCGGCACAGACTCTGTGCCGCCATTGGACGTGTGACATGTGACCCTCTCTCCCTGGAGAGAAAGGATATTAGTTGAACTTCTCCTCCCTGCCCTGCATGATGATTTTTGCCACGGGCCACTGTCAGCCAGCCACAACACGACACCACCACGGGCTGCGTGCAGCACAGCAGAGGCCAGCCAGCAGACCGAGACAGTGGACCGTTACTCCACACCGGCTGCAGGCAGCACCCGGTCCGAAGTTCTTGCTGATCCGGCTGCTTGCCAGGGACCGGCTTGCAGTGGCACTGCCAACTCAGTCTGCAGCACTGGTGGTACTAGCAGGCAGGCAGCACTGTACACTGTCTGCTGGTGACTGTCGCCGCGGCCTGGCACCGCGTACCTGCGCCACCACCTCACTCGGTGGCTCAGCAGTGCTCAGCCCAGGTCTGCCAGCCCCCGCGGCAGCCAGCCCAGCAGACAACATCCAAGAGGAGACAGAGAGAGACTCTGCAGCTAGGAGCCGGCCCGTAAGGTAAGAATAAAGTCCAGGCACTGACTGCACTGGCCTGGCAGTTCTTCTCCTCCTTTCACCTACTGACAGCCAGCCCGTCAGCCGCCCACGAGTCCTCCCTCCCTGAACGTGAGTCCCTCAGTGGGCCGGCGGTGATGTGTGTATCGTGTCGCCCTGCTGTGACTGGGCACGGGCATGGCACTGGCTGGCACGGCACCAGAGGTCTATTTGGCCTATTTATTTATTTCATTTTACGTATCGTGCATTTGTGTGCACACATAGAAAGAGATGCATGCTAGACTGGAGTACAGAAATAGGTGCATTCTCAATCGTACAGTACAGATAGGAGTTCAAAACTGCCTTATCATGCATTGTCCAAACTGTGTAAAGTAACTTGCCTTATGTATGGGATTATTAGTGGATATTGATTGGCAACTGCAAAATGACCTCAAGTAAGCACCAGGACTGGATGAAGTGATTACACTTGCTCCCGTGGATACGGCAGTGGAAAGGGGTGTTCAATGCACTGTATTATATTTAAAGCGAGTCACACATAGCCTGGGCTCATCATGACTTCCATAAGCAACACGTTACAGACCATGTGACATTTAATACTTTTCTACAGTTGTTAAATGGGATAGGCAATTAAACCACATTAAGTAAAGTCTACCAACTTTACTTTGTATAAAAGGGCACAGTCAACTTTTAAAAATGCTCGGACTAGACAGACGGCCTGCATCCCTAACTGTGTTATCTCTCCGTTTTTTTGTTTCACTGGTTTTCCCCAAAGCTACATGCCAATGCAGACCTGGACTTGGCATCTCGAGTGCCAGCATACGTCACTTCCTTCTGACAGGGTAACATTGGAATTAAACTATAAGTTGGGATCACATTGGCACTATTAGAGCTCATCCCCTTTGACCTCCAGGGAGTAGCATGTCCCCTCAAGGTGCTGATACATCAAGTACATTGTGTTTAAGCTCTCCTCTTATCAGTTCAGAAAAGAAGCATCGGGAGCAACTGGTGCCTGGTACCCAGCCATGCAGCCGTCATCTGCCCTTCAACGTCTGCAGTCACGTTGCTGCCATCACATCTTGCTGCCTGGCATGAAGGGAGTCGGGACCGGTGGTGGACCACCACCAGGATCTGGCCCCCTATGAAACAGTACCTAGTCTCACCTGCTGACAGACAGCCCGTCAGCCGTCCACGAGTCCACCCTCCCAGAGTGTGACTCCCTCAGTGGGCCGGCGGTGGTGTGTGGCTGGCCCCAGGCCTGTGGTTGTTCACCCCCACCCCAGGTGCCCGACTGGCCGCCCCTGCTAATATTATTTGACCAGGATGGCAGGCCCTACATTGCATTGCCCTTCACTTCTGGTGTTCTTTTGTTATTACCAAGACGTTTATTGTCTGCTATCGTTTTTTACACGTTTAGTGAAGAACACATTTTTTGTAATGATGCTGATGATGATTCAGATGTATGATTGTTTTTTGTATTTAGACTAGGTTCATTATTTCGTTTTTCCTATTTCTATTGTTGCCCACTTTCTTTGCTTCCTTTTCTCTTCTATGTCTTGTTCTGTGCTCTGTTGTATGTCTCTCGCGCTGGTGTTTCTTTTTCGTTCTCTATGTTTTCTTCTGGTGGTCAGTGAGATCATCAAGGTAGGGCCACACAGTGTGCTAGCTTGCTTTTCGGACGCACTAACATCATTACTTCATTTACTTACCCATGTCTTTTATCTGTCTCATTATGCAATTCCGCATAGGTGTCACCATCTCATGACATTGGCCCTCATTACGACCCAGGCGGTAAGGGGTTTACGCCGGCGTAAACTTCGCCGACCCTTACCGCCTGAGTACGAGTTCCCGTAGCGCCATGGTGATTTTTACGCCTGCTTTTTGCAGGCGGAAAAATCCATGGCGCTACGGGACCTTGTTGTTAATTACGCCACCGTAATTTACGGTGGCGTAATTAACGCCTTCCCCACTCCCATTATGCCCTATGGGGCAAAAATGGGAATGGGGAAGGGTAAATGGGGATTGGGGACTTACCGCCCCGCCAAGGTCGGAATGGGGCGGTAAGTCCGCCAACCACCATGGCGGAGTTGGCAACTTAGCACCATGGACCATGGTGCTAATAGCACCATGGTTCTCCGCCAAGGTCGTAATGAGGGCCATTGAATCACACATCAAACTCGTAAGCTTCTCCCATATGTCACAGCTTTGAATAGTCCTTTCACCCTTTGGATCCCTTTATAGTGCATCACAGTAGTGCAGATTTCCAAGCTGTGAGGCTCCTCAGAAAGAAATGTGATCTCAGGAAAGTGGGGCAAAGGGTTACTTCTTTCACTTTCGTGGATGCGTGACCTGTGGTGGGAGCTTATTGTGGGGGTAGCTGGGAGGGGATGCGGCTGAATGAGGTGAGGGAATGGAGGAAGGGTCAATGTAGAGCGAGGTGGTGGGTGACATCCTGCCCAGAAACTCCTGAATGTGGCAAAGGGACTCTGCCAGGCAGGTCATGGCATAGTGAAGGTGAGCTGTGACTGGGCATGGCACTGGCTGGCACCAGAGGCCTATTTGGCCTATTTATTTCATTTTATGTATCGTGCATTTGTAAGGTGCTTATACATCAAGTAAATTGTGTTTCAAAGCACCCCCCTCTCTTATCAGTTCAGAAAGGAGGCATCGGGAGCAGCTGGTACCCAGCCGTGCAGTCTTCATCTGCCTTATCACTTTCTCAAGCGTTTACACAAAACATAACATGCAACAGACACATGAACCCTCCATAAGTAGCATTTTCTGTAAAGTCGTGAACTGACGCGAATCACGGATGATCGTTTGAGGGCCACTTTTTTTGAGGTGAGGGGTGGGCCACTTTTTGAGGCGAGGGGTGGGCCTTTTTTTTTGGGGTGTCCGGGCCTATTTCTTGTCCCAGTCCGACCCTGAGTACATACTTTCTTTACCAATGTTATCTTTGAAACAGCATTCACCGCTAAACAAATATAATTCACAAGCAATACATTACACTTCATTAAATGAAGGTTTCTTTCATGTACCTGTGGGATTGTTTTAATGGCATGAAGCATCAGTGTATATTGGACAAGATCCTCCAAAAGAACAATTCAGCTATTTGTAATGCTTAAGTATAGACTGAGACAAGTGAGCAACATTTTAGATGTTTGTGCCCAACAAATTGCGAAAGATTACTGGCTCATCAAATTCTCGTGTTATCTTTGTTTTTGTTTTCTGCCTTAAAGAGGTCATGCAAGACAAACCCAAGTTTACATACATCAGATCAACACACTCCATGAATACAGTTGAGGAACAATGTGCGTTGAAGCGCAGGTGGTGAAAGCCCCTTGTACGAAAATATTCATGCCAGAACCAACTGCATACAGTGAAGACGGTCACTGTTATGTCAGCACTTATTAGAGGGATAGATTTCTTAAATGTGCATGGAGCTACCACCGTGTGCACGTTGCATTGCATTCCCTTCTGTGCAATTTTCATTAATTGCACTGCAAAATGTAAAGAATACATGTCGATGAACTAAAAAACTTTAATGAAACTTGTGTAATTATTTATCACATTTGGAGAAGGATGTGATGAATTTGAATGTTGGACTGAGCAGGAAGGGTGTTTGTGTCGTAATGTGAAGATGGCCAAGTGAAGTGATGTGTGTGGCTGTGATGCGCTCTGGTGTTTAAATAGTGTGAAATGCTACCAACACTGTATCTAGGTGTTTGTCCAGAGGAAAGCATACGAATGTGGAAAGCAAAATGCTCTAATGTGGTCGGATCTCTAAACTTATTTATTTAATTGGCTCTTTATAACGTGCCTAATACCGTACCTGAGTTTGGTTTCTAAGCGCGGATCTGGATTTCAAACCTCTGTTGCTCTGCGTGGTCTTGCTTCCAAGACCAGCGATATTGCTCCTGTGCTATCCTCTGTTCAAATTGTCTAAAAAAATAATAATTTGCAAGCGCAACCATTTAATAGTTAATTGCGGTTTTGTGTTTAGCAGCAAGATACGTTTTGTGAATACTATGGAAGAAGTGTGTGTTGGTAATGTTGGATCGGTTAACAGTGGTAGACCGATTGCAATGATTGCATTCTCTTGACCTTAGTTTATGTTTTGTTAATACTACGAACAACATTGAATGTAATCGATGTCTACAAACAAACCTTTGTTTGTTATAAATACTTCAAACATGATGAGGAGGTTATCAAACATTAAATATGTTTTGAAAGAACTGTATCTATTTAGCCAGTAGAAATGAAGATTGTCTTACTATTAGATATTGATGTACTTTGAAAGAAAGAGGATTCTTACTCGATACGAGTGCGATAGGACAACAACAAATATGTTGTTCTGATTGTGTTATTAATTGTCTCCTCTCTAGTCATGGCCACAAAAAGGTGGCACGCACCGTAACAGCAGCTAAATGGTAATCTCTCTACTGCCTCCTACCAATTCTGTGATCTCCACATTAGTCACTGACAAGAAACATCATGTGCACATATGTCATGCAAGGTGTTCAAAGGATTCCGCGACAGTGGCACTTACTATGACAACATAACGTGACAGAACATTCAGTTACAGCCACTGAATGCAATCTCCTACCTCCATCCAACTCCAGATTAGTATTTTCTCGTAAATACCCCCAATATGGCACATTCAGTTATAGCCACTGAATCTCATCTCTGGTCACTGACATTCTGGCATGAATTGTCATGTCTGCATGCAGGGCTCCAGATAGGTTTTTGAAATAGAGGTATTTTTCGCCTTATTCCATGAATTTGGGTAATCAGGGGCTAAAACAGTAATGTACATTGGCAATGGGGGAATTTTCTAGGGGTTTTACACTTCATCACCGAAACAGTGAACCTGTTAGTTGGACAGATCAGTATATGGTGACATTTCATGTGAACATTATCACTACTCCACAAAAGAATTTGATACCCATAAATTCAGTATTCCGTCATCGGAAGAAGGAGCTTGAACTTATGTCAGACACTAAGCTGCCACACAATCTTCCAACTGTAGAAAATGATTCAGTATGTATGTCTTTCTACACAAATGTGATGCACCAGCAATCAATGAACTGTGATAGTATAGTCCATTTAAAAATGATGAAAATCACACAGAATAAGAACAATCAATGGTACATTGAAAGATTAAGATCACTTAAAGGCCATTATCGTAAAATGGTAAATAAATGGCTTAAGTCAAGGACTGAAGACGACCATGTCAAAGCCAAACTTGCACTGGAGATCTACAAGGCAATGTTGCGGGCTAAATCCCAGGCTTCAGAAACAGGTAGATCATCTGACAACAGACCTAAAGCTTTGTTAATCAAAACCTTTCAAACCCCAATTGTGTGAATGTCATTTTGCCGCCTTCTCAATCACTGGCAAATTACTTTAATCGTTTCTTTATAGAAAAGGTTGACCAGATTAGATTAAACATTGAGTCTCAGGTTGTACCCTTGCAAACAGGAACCTATAAAAACCATGAGGCCGATTGTGATGAAAATACATTAGAATATTCTTTCTCATCTGTGACCAAAGAAACGATTGAGAAACTGATAAAAAACCTCATGCCAACAAACCATTCATAGGAACCCATTCCGGCCTACTTAACCAAACAACATGCACAAGCGCTGAGTAAGCCTTTACAGTGGTTTGCGAATGCCTCGCTTGCTCAAGGGAGTATACCATTAGTTCTAAATAAATCCTATCTTCCCCCACTGTGAAAGAAGCCTACCTTGGACCATACAATTCTTTCAAATGTTTGCCCAATTGCTGGCCTCCTTTGGCCAGCGAAATACTGGAGAAGGTTGTTACCTCCCAGTTGCAAGTCTTTTTGGGAAGATGATAGTATTTTGGATGTTTATCAGTCTGGATTTAGGCCAGGCCATGGCACAGAGACAGCCCTGTTGGGAGTCTGGGATTACCTTCTTGAGGCTGCAGACAAGGGCGAGTTCAGCATGCTTGTTATGCTTAACTTGTCTGCAGCATTCGATACAGTTGATTTTAATATTCTTAAAACCAAACTTCTATCCCTAGCACATATATCCATCAAAGCCATTAAGTGGTTTGAGCCCTTTCTTACAGACCGCTGGCAACAAGACAAGTTGGCCCCTATTTTTCCGATGCATTACCAGTCATTTGTGGACTTCCGCAGGGGTCATCTTTGTCACCCCTGCTCTTCAATATCTATATCCGCCATCTTCTTAATATCTTTAGGCAATTTAATTTGCAGTACCACTCATATGCAGATGATACACAGATCTATGTTCACCTAAACCAACCTGCAGAGGCAGTGGAATGATTGGTAAAGTGTGCTGAAAGAATTCATTGCTTGATGATAGAAAATAAACTCCAGTGAAATCCCTCAAAAACGGAGGTTATCATTCTAGGCCCGAAAAACAAATTGCCCAATGTCACATCTGGGATCCCCTGTCCTGTTCTGTTTGGGTTGCCTACCAAATCCACCCAGTCAGTCAAAAACCTGGGTTGTACATGGGAGGCCAGTTTGGAGTGTCATCTACATGTGAATCAAACTATAAAATCTATGTACTTCCAACTTAAACTTTTAAAATCTTTACTGCCATTCATTTCTGTAAAAGATTGTCCTGGGTGGAATTTTCATTCATGGTTTTCACCTGCATGGTGAGGGTGTAGCTGGCTTGTGATTGGCCAATGTACTTAGAGTCCAGGCAGCTGATGGGGGCAGGCCCTAACATTATATCAAAGCCTGTCACCATCTTGGATTTTAAAAAGTATCAGAGCATGCCAGATCTCTCCCTTTTTCCATGGGTGCTTTTCTGGAGAGGCCTGCCATGAATGTTGTCCCTCTGCGTGTGCTGCATGTGAACTGGAGGCTGGAAAATCTTTGGGCAAGTCTGCAGAGTTGCTGAATGGCGCATACAACTGTCCACTCCATGAAATTGGAAATTTTGTATTACCTATGGCGCTCCACAATGTGGGCGAACAATGAACATTGGTTTCTACCTTCCCAAAAAAGATGCGCATATCTTTTCTTGGCTATTAAATGACTGTCATTGTGAGGATATATCTTTGGTAGCTTCGTGGGCCGCGTTTAGAATTTCTTTTACAATTACTTGCTTTGGCATGGACTTCATTTTATTCTGACTGGTGTAACTTAATTCCCCTAAAGGGAAAGATGTTAATTCCTGAGGTGGAGGTTCAAATCTGGTTCAGGTGCTGGAATTGCTCTCTTTGTAACTCCAGGTTTGTGGACTGGCATGACTGGATGGGCATGTAGTATTTCCTGGTTAACGTGCTCCTCATGATTCACAAACTGGAGGGGGGGGGGGGGTGACTCCTTTTTGTGATCCCACTGAAGGTGGATTGGTAAATCCCATGTATACCTTCTCTGGGCCCAGCATCTACTGGCTAGGCATATCACTTTGACCCATTGATGACCAGCCTGGTGTCCCCAGGTCAGACAGGGGAGTAGGTCGCAAGCTTCTTCCTTTGGCATTGCTCTGCTGGTGCCACTTCCTTGAACATATGCATTTTTTGCTGAGTTATAGTTTTGCCAAATTTGTTTTTACTGACGTTCCACTTTTTTTTACCAACAAATCAGGGGGAGACTCCCTGCACCCCTTTTTATTACCCCAACGCCCCACCCCCATATATACCTTACCCCTAACTTACCATCTGCATTTTGCTGAAAAATAAAAGTGGAAAGAAAAATCAGCAAAAATGCCTTCAGTGAACCTGGGCGAGATCGAACTGTCTGGGTGAATCGGAATCCAGGCTCCTACGTGCCGATTGTTTCCTATTTTTTGTTGGAAGTATTTTTACTCCCACTTTTTTGTTGGGAGTATTTGCTTTCTTTTTGGGAGCAAAGGTGCTTGGTACAATGCTTTAATTGTAGGGCCGTGTCTAGTCGTTGGAAAAGGCATGTATTATATAACTGAGTAGAGTAAGTAAAGCAGATTCACTCAACTGAACGATAAATAATACAAATATGTATTTTCATGTGTGCCTTGGCTGTTTTTGGTCTTTGTCTCAGTAGCAATACAATGTTTTTAAGGTATTGTTTTTTCTTAATTTTACTTTTTATTATTCAATTATCCCTTTCCATTTTGTTTTTAGTGAAAAACATACTTTAAAATCATTACTTAAACACTGATCCAAAGAATCTCAGAAGTGTTGTACTCATAACGTCTAGAATCACTGAAATGAAGGAATACATACCTTCAGTAAACTGGATTCCATATCTTATACTCTAAGAAAGAGATTGTAAATTCATTTCTTCCCATGACAAGCATTAAATGACTTGAATCTACCGGATGACTCCTCTAGCTTGAATATAGATAGAAAAGCAGATTGTCATGGCTAATAGGACACTTAGCAGAACAGACCTTAAAAGCTCCTGATTTTATAGAATTACTTTAATCACATTTCGCTCTCAGAGAAATGGAGACAGTAATGTGATTTATTCTCTGTCAGACCAGGCTCTTGCGGGGAATAGTAAGGACTGCTGATGCAACATTCGCTTGGATTTGGTAGAATATCCAATGATGTATCCTGTGTGATGAATACCCAGATGTCATCCTGTCTCCCCTAGTGGAAAACCCTTTCCATGATGCCAGGGAGGTGAAGCCACTGCCTGATGGTTCCCCTGGGGGTGGTACTCAGTGGGTGGCTCTCATTGGGAGGGAAAAACCCTATGGGATTAGTGATGACCTGAGGAGAACATGGCATCCCCACAGCCCACCTTACCCTAGCCCATCTTCCTCACAAACCCATATCAGTACCATTCCCACTTGTTCCCATATGTTTTTGTTACACTTCTAGTATAAGGAAGAGGAAGAGCAAGGAGTATCCAAATGGAGTTCCCTGTCTCAATATTAACATAAAGAAGGGCTCTACCAATTCCTGGGAGACGGATTTGTACTGGGAGGAGGAAGAGTAACAACTACCCAAGTAGAGTGCCTCTTCCTAATACCAAAATGAGAATGAACTCTGTTAGTTCCCGGGAGACTGGCCCATTTAGTACTGAGACGAGGAGGAGGCGCGGAGTACTAACGAGTCACCCGCAAAGGAAAATTGACCAGTCTGGTCAATATGGACTTGATCAGTGTATAAAAAGTGATAAAGGACTCCAGGAGTCCAGTGAAGGAAGTGCTGGAGAGAAGGCAGACTGGGACACCACAATGGGAGAACACCAGAACAAGAACGTTCTGGAGTCGTGGACGGCTCCACGAAGAAGGAAGAAGCAGCTCCTGGTGCCTTATTGGGACAGTGAAGGTGCGGAGCATGGTCAGCGGAATGAAATTACATTTCCCTTGCGGACCAGCCACAAACAGAAAGAGGCCGCTGACTGGCAAGGAAACACTGAGACGGGCGAGAAGCATCACGGAAGACCTGAGAGCATTGCGGCCACAGAGGAAAGTATGTGAGTGTGTGGGGAGGTGAAAGGGGCCAAGACAATGGCGTAGAAGCTGGGAAACTGGAGGGAAACAAGAGGCACAGGTCTGGGACCACAACCCCAGAATACAAAGAGATATGAAAGCATCAAAGTTAATCATCATATTCTCAGTACCTGGCAAGGGAATATACCAGATGTACTGAATGTGAAGAGAACAAAGTGTGAGTCTAGGACCCACACCCACATAGGTGATCAAGTCCTCCAAGTTAATCATCATAGTCTCAGTATCTGTCAGGGGAGTATACCAGGTGGACTGAGTGTGGTGAAAAGAAAGTCTGAGTCTGGGACCCGCACCCATAAAGGGGATCAAGGCCTCCAAGTTAACCATCCTTGTGACAGTACCTGGCAGACAAGTATAGCTATTGGACTGTATCTGTGATTCTGGGACCCACACCCATAAAGCATCTTTGTTGATCCTCATAACAATAGTACCTGGCAAGAGAGAATACCAGGTGAAGTGTGCATGCAAGTCTGAGACTTGCACCCATTAAAGTATCCTCACAGTGCCAGACAGAAAAGGGAGTCAGGTTGACTGTGAGTACTAAAATAAAACAAGGGAAAGGAAGCATTACCCTTGACACAGCTTCATGAACAATGTAAAAGCAAATCTTTGGCCAACTGAGAAACTAAGTTGGTGACAAGCACAAAGGAAAGGAGTCATACCTGCTGTTGTTTTATGAAAACTTTGCAAACAGCCAAGAGAAGAGACTTAATCTCTTGGCACCAGAAGAAGTCTGGGAACAGGGAAAGGGAGTCATCCCCTGGTGCTTTTTGAACATTTTGCAAACAGCCAGAAGAGGAGAGTCAATATCTTGGCGTCACAAGAAGTCTGAGACCAGGGGAAGGGAGTCATACCCTCTGGTGTGTTGTGAACATTCTGTGACAGCCAAGAGAAGAAAACCATTCCCTTGGCAGCCTCAGAAACCTGAGAAAGACCTGAGGAAGTTAGCATTCCCACAGGAGCTGTGAACAGTGTGGGGATAAAATACTTTACTTTCTTTGCCCCTTCGTGGAGAGTTAATCCAAGGAACCTTTTGAGACTTTGTTTTAATACCTTGCCCTTAAGGAAGAGCACTTCATTTTTCTTCTAACTGAAGCTGGGGAAATCTCCGAGAGAGAGAGAGAGAGAGAAAGAGAGAGAGAGAGAGAGGGAGAGAGAGAGAGAGAGAGAGAGAGAGAGAGAGAGAAAGAGAGAGAGAGAGAGAGACATTCTTCCCAATTAAGAAATGCATCCTTTTACTTTTGTTAATTTTTGTTAATTTCATCTGTAAGGGAAGGAAATAGGTTTCTGACCCCAACAGTGGACCATTTACTATTGACAAGACCTCCTGACAAAGTCCTTAGTTTACTTGAGGCAGGGAAACACCTCTTAGAAATATGGATAGTTAGGGGTTTCCTTTAATATCAGGGAAGGGCAGACTGCTGAGAAACTGAGATTAATCCCTATTAATTCAGATGAGCCGCTCTTCCTATTGAACAGTGGTCTATCACACACTGGTCGTTTCCACTGCTGAAATTGCTTGAAAAGGTTTTTGAAGGGAAATAGTCAACCTCCACGAAGTGTCAGTGTAGCACTATATATATAATACACCTTATATAAATATGGGTTTATGATCCTCACAGTGACCCTCCCATAAGAAGAAAGTGGGAAAAGGTACAGATGGAGAGAACTACAACCAATGGAGCATTTCAGATTCTTGTTGATGCTTTTGCTACTATACATTAGAATTAGAATTCAATGTGTTTGTGTCTTCTTGGTTCAAAGTGTGTTGGTATGGTTTCAACTTAGCTCCTACCTTGTATCTTCATGACTATCCCACATGCACCAGCCTGAGCCTTTCAAGCTAGCACTCCAAACCCATTTGTATGGCATACCTTTGTGTGACAATTTGTACTAGAGGATACCTTCAAGGACTATTGTTCAATTAAGCATGTTTTTTTTTATTATAGAGAAACACCTTAAGTAAGGCAGGCCCCATGTTGGAGGAGGAACAAAAAGAACTCTCAGCAGGCAGTCCTTCCAAGTTATTTTATTGTTTCTGAATGCAGATAGCAGGGTTATTCAGGCCCCTCGGCTTAGCAGTTATCAACACCACAGTCAACCTCCAACACAACTTTGTGGAACTTTTCTACCACCATCATCTTGTTTCAAAGCTGCAGATGGTGCAGCATAGATATACTCACGGCAATATATAGGACCTGGAAGGGAGCACCAGATGTAACACACCTAACCACGCTTTGAATCTGGTGGGAGTTGGGATGGAGTAGGGAATGCCCAGCTTCTTTTCATTTCAGACTTCATCATCTTCCAGCACTACCAGATCTGCTAAGACCCTCACAGCCTTCTGAGAGCCCCAGAACCTAAGCCCCATTTGTGAACATGCCCAGACTTATGCACCTGCATGTCATCTCCCACAACCATCTCTATTTCCCTGTCACTTTTGTGCAGGTTGAACCTGGGTTTCATTGAGGTAGGCTTGCACTCACTCTCTCCCCCGACTCTAATAATCCCATTTCACATACCTCCCTCACCCCAACCACATAAGACATGCTGTGCTTCTGTGATTTTAGCTCTTCAAAACTTCAAACGGGACCTCTCACTCTCCCAGTCCTTCCCCGAGGTGAGCACTAGCCTCAAGCAGTCCAAGGGATGGTTAAAGCGCTTGATGGCACAATACATTTATGGGCTAGTAGAGGGACGTCTTATGGTGGGCCACTCCCATACACTGCATCAAATTCTACATCTCCTGCTAGGTGAGTTTTACTCCATTGTCTAGGAGGATATCAGTGGGGAACCCTCCCTCTGGAAAATATTTTCATGAAACCAAATGACAGCATTGGTGTCTGCCTCGCAGACTACATTAGTGTTAATCCACTTTGAGTACAGGGCCAAGAGTACTAATACATACTTTCTCATTCAGGAACCCTCCAGGGGTCCAATCTAGCCGAAGGCAAATAACTCCCAGGCATACTGGGCACTCTAGCGGGCCTTAGTGGGGAGCTGTACCTCCAACACTTTGTCAGATTCCTGAATCATCACGCAACAACTCACGAGTTGCTCCACATCCCTGTCTACGCAGGAAACCAGTAGAGTCCTTGTACCCTCCCTTTAGTTTTGATCATGCTGAGGTGGCCTTCATGGAACACCTCTAAATTCCTTTCATGAAACCCTTTTATGTGGCAGGCACCAGGGTAAAGTGGGTATGAGTATCTTGACTCTCTCCCAAATCATATACGTTTTGTTCACTCCATTCTCTTGCGACCTCAACACACTCCTTCCCCTCTATACTTCTTGTCAAGTTCCTTCAGGCACTGTATCAGGTGCCCCTTTTGCTTGTCCAATTCTAAAGCTTCCTCCAGCGTAGGGTCTCCCCTTTCCCAAATCGTATTCCTAATCCTATTGTTTCTGATATTCAGCCAAAACTGGTCTCTAATATGATTGTCATTGAACATCACAAAATTACATTTGTTTTCTAGTTCTCATAGCCCTGTAACGAAGTTTTCTATTGGCTCTCTCTCTTGCTCTCTCTCTCTCTCTGCTCTCATGCAAAAGCAATAGCGTTCATGGACGACATTTACTTTTTTCATAGTGTAGCTCCATCATTTTAAGAGCAGTCTCATAGGCATTCGCTGTCTCTCCTCCCCTTCTTTTCCTGCATCAATACCATCCCATAGTCTTTCTTTGGATAGGCACTGACGTATCCTACCACCCTTAAATCCTAGGCAGTGCCAGAGACGTGCCCTATTTTGTTCTATGCTAAATGCAGGCCCATGTATTACCAGGACACAGTTCCAGAAATCTTCCTTTCAAGTGCTCCATTTAATGGCAGACATTGTGGGGGTATGGCGGACATTATTACAGTTCTGCATGCTGTGAGAAACCTGAAAGTGTCTCACCCGCTAGTCCCTGGGAATCTGTCATCCAGGTGGCCAGGACACAGCCATCGCTTTTGGATCCAGTTCCTGGGGGTGGACCAGTGTGGGAGGATCAGTGCTTAATTTGTGGGGGTGGTTGCCGGTGGCCAACACTGGCATTCTTTTTTGGGCACCGGAACTCATGCTGGGCCAGCGCACGTGCAATTGCGTTGTTTGTTCTTCCACTTTGCTTTGCTTCGATTATAAATCATTGGGATTTGTCATTCTGATCTTGATCTCTCTCGTGCTTGCAGGTTGCAGGCCATGGCTGGCTGAGCCTGGGAGGGGCCAGCAATAGCAAAGAACAACAAACTGTTACAAACAACAGCCAATGAAAGCTACCATTCTGTTGTTACTATGCAGTATTTGATACATTCTGTATAGTAACACAGAATGTGCAGTTTTAATTGGCTGTTCTTCTGAGCCAGTGAAATTACATGGTGACGTGTTGTTGTTGCCACAGAAGGCAGCGCAAGGCCACCTTCATTTCACGAGTTACTGTGAAGTGAAGGTGTGGAGGCGTGGCGTCGTCGGTCCTGACTTGTGAGAGAGAGAGCCTGCCCTGCGTGGTGCGGCCTAGTTGCTTCCTGGGGCCCCCTCTGCCTGCTTTTTCGTTTGTGCGGGTGCCAGTGTGCGCACCCGGCCCGCCCCACCCTGAGGCCCTGAGAGGATACCAAGTCCCAGCCAGCAAAGCAGGCACTTGTTGTTGCGTCCGGTGCAGCCTGAGCCTGTCACAGTCAAGTGATCAGGCAAGGCCCAGGTCGGGGCCCGGGTGGCAGCACGGTCCCCTGGTGGTGTCCTGACTGCCCAGGAGTCAGGACCCCACTAGGGGCCCATCCGCGCCCGGGCTTCTGTCTGTGTGACCTGTGTGCAGTGTGCTGCTAACTGCAGTCAGTGCCAGGCCCAGGCCAATTTCTGTGACATGGGGTTGCCGGCTACCGCAGACTGAGTCGGATGACTCTGCTGCAGGCAGCCGGGCCCGTGGATTGTGCCCAAAAGTACATTTTTACTTTTTTCTTTGAAAACCTGGCCTTCTATGGGGCCGGTGGCTGGGGCCCCGACCCACGGAAGGTAGGTTTTAAA